>NC_134204.1:69867602-71243000 GCF_964188355.1 Buteo buteo | reverse complement strand
TCCATTACTTGACTGTGAATTACCAGACTGCCCAAACCCATCACCAGCACTCCAGGATTCCTCTCCCTGGCTACAGTCTTGTAGCATGGCCTCTACCATGGGATTTTGAAGCAGAGTATGTGCGGTGGGACACAGCTGCTCACAATTTGAAAGAAACTGAAGGGACATAAGAACAATTCCATTCTTTTCCTCCTGCACAGAGATGGATCTGTACAGTCTCTCCATTGATCACATATTTGCTTCAATAGCTAGTGCTAGGGTGTGAAAACAGCAGATAGATCAGTTGCATGTGGGTACATGACCAGATTAGAGCTGAAGATATTTTCCACGTACATGCCAACTGCCTGCATCTCTTACTTTGTGCCAGTGAGAAGCAAGGGGTAGTTACCTGAAGTCACTGATTTCTGTGTAAAACTGGCTGAAGGCCAGGCTGAAGTGACCCCTCTTGTAACTGCAGCAAAGGCCCACAGATACTGTCTACCCAGCCATACTTGTTGTGTGTGACATGTAGGATGAACGGCAAAAGTAATCCTTATTCCAATGCTCTGTCTCCTGGGAGCTCTTGTTTCCCTCAACTTGTCCATGAAATATCCAGGGCTCAGCTCTGCTTGCACTACAAAAAAACCAACAGCTTGAAGCGTGTTGAAACTGAGGCACACAGAGAGGGGAGCACAGAGACTGTCAAAATACCAGCATTATGGCACTGGAAGTGATGCTGATGTGTGCATAAATGTCAGCAACAGCTATAAGGGGATTGCAAAGTCCTTTACCCAAGTTAAATAATTCAAGATTTGGGCAGCATTTGTGCTTTGTAAACGTGGGTGGAGTTTTTCAAAAGCTGTGAGATGTTTATGCAATTTCCAGCTCCTATTAGTGGAGAAATTGTCTTTGAATTTGAAGAGATCCACAGCATATGAACTCAAAGAACTTCAGCTGCTGCTTTCTGTGCCTGATGCTGTAGAATGTACAAAAAGGTTTTATAAATGGTGTAGAAGATGTGTCTTGACTGAAAAATGTCTTTGAAACTTACTCTCATTCTTGGTACTAAATAGTAGTTGGTCATTAGGAAATCAAAATACTGGTTTGTTGGGGGTTTTTACTGGCAACTGCTTTTAAAAGCAAGAACACAGTTTACTCAGGTTTCTGCAGTTGCTTAATGACAGTTAGGGCAATGTTATTTTCATATAGAATGTAACTTTCTCCCACAGTGCCATGAATTCAGCAAGGCCTCATTGTTGGCTTGACTAGCAACTTAAGGCCATGGGCATTGGTTCCATTAAAGACACGGCAAGCATTTCTTCTTACTTCCAGTATTGCTACTGTGAAATCAAGGGTTCATCAACTGTCTTTATGACTGTTCCTTTCATGAAGCAAAACTTGGGAACTTATGAATGTCTCCTTTGGGAAGCTTTCTAGGATGGTATTTAACAGTAAATCTGTGCACAGTCCATACTGGAGAAGAAATTGGAAAATTCCTATCAGTAGACATCTTCAGCAGAAGTCTAAGCAGTACCCATGGTCCCCTGGCATCTTGCCTCCCAAGCTTTGCTGGCCAGTTAACCTCTGTGCTTTTGAGGACTGGAATATTTCTGGAAAAACATGCAAGCTCTACTTGCAGGCCTGGTCTAGAGCACTGACAGGAGTGCCCCAACTTGCATATTACACTCTTTTCTTCATGTATTAGGCTAAAAAGAACACAGTTTTATAATTCAGTCTATCAGCAAGTCTGGAACGCTGTAATGTATTTGGAAGGCTGTTTCTGTATCACTTGCCAGTACAGAATGGCAACAATTATATTTTATATGTAAACTTCTGAAACACCTATGATGATAAATAACCTTTAGTGTTTCCATTGTAATTTTTAAAAAGTACTGCATAAATACACTTCACCTGTTATATTGGAGGTGCTTAATTCTGCAGAGGTAAATGCTGAAACCTCGCTAGCTGTCTGCCATGTGGTATACCTGGCTACAAGGTACAATTGTCCTGAGAGCTCTTGGCAGCTGGACATTCTACCTCAAAGGCAGAGGGGAGCCATGGGGCTTCTTTTGGTCCTTGCTGCACTAAGGCAAGGGAGGAGAAGGGTTTGAGATGTACAGATGGAGGCCCATAAAGCCAGGTTCCCTCTGCTGCAGAAAGGAGGTTGAGAGACATCCTTAACATCCCTATTGCATGTTAGCCCACGAGCAGCTTCTGTATCCTGGCCTCTGGATTAGTTTCATCAGATTAATACAAATAAGGACTTGCCATGTGAAATGCTGTGTGGTGGGATCCAGGCACCTCAGTGATAATGCTTGAGAGAAGGCAAGTTAGCTCCAAGAGAGGTGAGAGTCACAGGATTGGCTGTGACTGCCAGATGCTGCAGTCAGCAGATGGCTTTTTCCTCTTTTCCTGGAGAGCTGCTGGGACAAACAGTGATCCATTTGCTCCTAAATATCACCATTTTGTATCATCTCCATTGCTGCACAGCTTGATGCCTTTCACCACAAGGCTTGATGCCTCTCAGCACAGCCTGCCACTGCTCGACAGCTCTCGCATGCATCTTTCAGTAAAGCAGCTGTATAAGGATCAGCTGAGGACCATGGAGTGATCCTGCCAGCTTAATACACCTTTGGGCTACATTGTTAATTTGGATGCTGCTACAGTGAAACACAGGACAAGGTTCCTGGTTTTTTGTTTGTTTTTTTTTTTTTCTTTCAGGAAAAAATGTTGTTGTAGTATCCATGCTCTGCAGATGCATCTCCTTGTGTGTCTGGGTTTCTTAGTACCATCAGGATTTCCCAGGATAAGATGTATTTATGTTCTTCTGAAGCCAAGGGAAGAGCTGAGCCCATACCATGCAAATCTGAGTGGATGGCTCAGCTGAAACTGTGTGTCTGTGGTTTGATGATTTAGTTGACCATTTTGAAATCTTTGCAGTGCATATGGAAGAAGGAGGCTGTCTGCCAGTTTGTTTTGTTTTGTTGGGTTTTTTTTAATATGTTTTCAAGTATTTTTCTTCTGTATTCTTTTCATTTTCTGATACAAAACTTGCTGGGGTGTGGGGGGGGAGAAGCTATAGTGAAGCATTTTGTTTGACACCACTGGCGCATTTATTAAGTTTTGAAGAGCAACAAATATGTTTCCCACATTGCTGAAAGTACAGTGTTTCTCTGCTTCATCGGCCAGAGCTAAATCGTGGGTGGTATTTGCGCATAAGCTCTGAAGAAATCTGTGGGACTTTTGCTGGAATATGTGTAAAAGGCTGCAAAACTTCACTCTTAACAGACACGTACAGACAGATTTCTAGCAAGTAACAACGTTTTCTAGGACATGTTGTCATCAGACCAAGAATAAGGCTTCAGCATAGCAATGCTTCTGCTGGGAGACTCTTCTTACTGAGCAGGCTCCCACCCACATTAATAGCAGGAGTTCTGAATGGGATAATGCTGGGTTCAATCCACTGCATGTCTGGGAGCTACGTAAGCCTATGGGGAATTCCTCCCAGGCTAGATGATGGGTGGTCGACTGACAAAAAGCTGTCAGACTGTACGCAGTGTAAGTTCAGGGTTGGGGTACCTCTCTGAACACCTTTTCTATGGCACAGCATTTATTGTTGCATTTATGCAGACATTGGGGATGGCAGTAAAAGAAACAATCCCTAGCAGAACAAAATTTAATTAATGAACATGGTCATCTAGACAAAACAGCAAAGAGCGAGAATTTGACTTGTTTCTAGTGGCTATCTGGACACACGCTTTTAACATTAGGAAACTGAAGGGAGTGGGGATTACAGGAGAGGGCTCTGGTTTGCTGATTAGTTTGGCCATCTCTGTGGGGTTAGGATTTGCATCACATCTCTGAAGGTGATGGTTTTCTTCAGACATGCACAGCATAGAAAGACATTAATCCACCTTAAACCACTCAACTTTTGAGACTCTGTTTTATAATTCGTGGCCTTAAGTTCCATTTAATCAGGGGCCAGAGATCAGTTTTTTTCTGAGAAACACAGGGACGCATTTGAAACAGCATCTCCACTAACTGACTCAGCAAATGTTGGTAAAAAATTGTGATTCACAATTCTTGAAATTAGCCATGTTTCCAGATAGTAGAAGTGCTTGTTAAACTAGTTGCTCCTCTGCAGTTACTTGAGATCAATTTGGAAAAAAAAATAAAGTATTTTTTAATACTTCTATAATTTGTGTGGAACAGTTGCATCTTTCACTCATGCATACCACATCCTAACTGTATGAAACACCGTGCAGGAAGTTTATAGAAAAATTAGGTCCCAGGTTAATTAAGAGTCACTTTTACACTGGGATGTACTCTAAACTGAGATTGCATGAAATTGGCTTGAATAGTTTCCAACTCTACAGAAAACATCAACAGTCCTACTGGATAAAATCTTCAACTACAGCCACTAGTTAATATAAACTTAAACTGTTAGTGCATAAAACAGAACCGAGGCACCACAAATACTCTGTCAAGGCACTTATTGCCTTAGATTTCCACAGTGTAGCACAGATCACCGGGAATGACCTCCACAGTCAAGAACTACACTCCAGTTCTGCACTTGGGAAAAATAGGCCCGTTCAACTCTGCAAGTCTTCTCTTCCTCACTGAAAAAGAAGAGGAAGAGGAGTCAGTCATGGCAACAGGAAGATGTGGATAGCAGGCTTGGCTTACCTGCTGTGGAAAGGAGCCGAGAGATGTACTCTCTGTCAGGAAAGAAACAGGACAGCATCAGCTTCTGAATTCCTGCTTTAAGCAGCAGGCACAGCCTTATGCAGTTTAAAATCAAGGAAGGTAGGATGAAGTTTCTCTCCCTATGAATTTTTAAGGCCAGAAGCTACTTTCAGCCTTATCTCCCTTATTCTACAGTCAATTATATTTCACATAGTTTGTAATCTGACTTGGGCCAAATCATCATCTGATGCTGACTGATGTAAAGACAGCAGGAGACGGATGCCACAGTTTTTCCTTTGCTAGTTTTTCTAAATCGCCATTTCAAACTTAATAAAAAATTCCATCTAATTTCTTATCTTAAGCCTTTAGCCTCCAGCCCTCTGATCATAGTCAACATGGTCAAAGCAGTCTCATATCTACTCTTAAAGTTGATTTACAGCTGTGGCAGCTACACTCATAACTTTTCAAGAAGTGTGTGTGAGGAAAAAGAAATAAAAAAAGCTATGAAGAGGATGCAGAAGTTAGCTCATGAGGATGAATGTAAAAGCCTTCACAGTTTGTTCATATAGAGCATCTTGGAGAAAAGAAGCTACAGGACCAAAATCAAGTTCTGGTAGCGTCAAGTGATGGTAGGCAAGAACACTGGGGTGGAGCACAAGCAGAGAGCTATTGCTGACAGGGAGGAAAATAAAGTTTTTCTATACTTATACATTGTCCAGGTGTGGAGCTGAGACGCTATTGCCAGAGACCATCACACCGATGAATACGAGCTGCAAACAAGAACCAAATCAGACAAAAATGCAGATCTTAATGGTCAAAGAGGCAAAATGCACAACTGTTATGTGGAAGGCAAGTGGTGAATTCCTCCCCTTACAGTAGGAACAATTAAAACACTAGATCCAAATCTTCCAGCTGATTGCTTTGTATGCCAGGTGCTGCATGGTCATTAAAACCCTTGCTTTGTTCCAAAGGACAGAATATAGCAAGCCTTTCCTGGTGCAGCTCTCTAGTGACCAGGAATGCAGCCACAGGCAGCATAAATATACAGTGAACTGTAATACTGAGTATTCTGTGTGGTCACTGAAAAACTGGCACATACCTCTAAGCTTGGCTGTGCTTCCTAGGAGCATGGTACTGGCTGAAGCAATATTGATTTTTTTATTTATTTTTAAAACACAACATACTTATCATCTGTCTAAATATGGCAGCCACTCAAAGCTGTTTTTCTGTGGCTTTTAAACCTGAAGTTGATTCATGAAGGGACAGAAGGCCCTGTCCGTAGTGAACCATGTGCAGATTAAAATACGTGGTTCCAGTTTTCCACCATTTCTTCACAGCTGGCATTTACATGTTTGGTCTCTTCTCAGACCCTGCCTGTTAGCCCTTGATTTCTAGATGTGTCTGGCAGAACCCAGCAGTGCTAGTGGTGGGGGGAGCGTCCCTGGGAACCCCCAGCCCAACCTCTTGCTCACAGCAGGGCTCTGCCTAGCACTGGGTCAGGGCAGCCGCTGGCTCTGTCCCTGAGTCTTGCAAACCCCCACCCTCCTGGGGGAGGTGTTCTTCCTAATGTACAAAAAGAACAATCTGCATACTTGCTTATTCCTCCCAGATATATTGTCTGCCACTGCCGAGAAGGGGTTTGGTGCTGTTGTGCCTATGCAGTTAGGAGCTGTTGAGTACAACATGGCTGGTACATTGGCTGCATTCAATCCTGCACTGCTGGACTGATTTCCAGTGCTCCACAGCAGCTTGTAGCCAAGCAATGGAAAGCCTTTGCCGCATGCATTGGCTGAAATGGCAGTGTGCAAACTTGCCCACATTTTGCTTCACAAGCACTTCTGATCACTTCATTGAGGGTATAAAGATAACAAAGCCACGTGGCTTCCCACCCCTCCCTAGGAACACTCCCAATTTGTTTTGCTGAAGGGGATGGGCCAAGTCCCACTGCCATCAAAGTTCAACTCTACTACTTTTCATCTCCTTGTTAAAATGGGAATGCAGTTGGAGGAAGACAAGCAGTTGGCAGGAATCACAAGTGCTGGCAGCTCACAACCCATGTGCCATATGCTGTAACATGCACCATACTGAAGCATGTTAGCAGCTCTCACTCCCTTCCCAACAAGACCCACTGTTACTGCCAAAAACACTGCCCCTTCCGGGAATTTCAGCTGCCCAGCATCTCCAGGTTTGGAGCGTGACAGCAGCTGCATTAGGGAATCAGTCAGTGAAGGCTGCTTTCCTTCTCGAGGGGCAAGTCATCATGAGGCCCTTCAAGAGGTGGTTTCTAATTCAGGTACCTCCACAGGAGCCTTCCAGTGAGCAGTTCTGCCCTTCTCCCACCAGGAATTGCCCACAGGACCTTCCCATGCTCCCTGGCTTGCAGCCAGCATGACTCACCTAGGTCATTGTTATTCATCATGGCATTGGAGGCACGGAGCCGGGGACCTTGCTGAGTGAAATGGTACCCAAACTTCAGCAGCGAGGTGTTTTTTTCCAACATGTTTGCAATTTCCATTTCTACTTTGTTGCCCAAGGGCTGGCTCTTTTGAAAACAGAAAAGCAAGCTGGTCAGGTCAGAGGGTGATTCAGAGCGAGCACTTAGACCTGCCATCTCCACCCCTTCTCTCCTCTGGACCTGTTGGTCCATTCGGCATTTCTGACTTGGAGCTGGTGAAACAAACCACTGGCCTTTTCCTGTTACAACTGAGTGGCTCCAATTCCTCCAGCAGACATTCCCACAAGTCCTCTTGCCCGAAGACTTTATTTCTTGGACAGATTTGCAGCTAAGAGATGTCTGGAGAAACTATGATTTTGAACTCCCAGTCACCTGTCCCTGAGCTCCCCATAGCTCAGCTGCTTCACTACTACCCCCTGGGTTTCTGGGCAAGCTAAACTTGCCATGGCATCTGTACCACTGCACACTCTGGAGCTCTCCTTCTCTCTCCCTTGCATTGTAGCAAAAACTTCAGTTTTACAAAGTAGACATTATTATTTAAGTCCCTGCAAGAGCTCAGAGCAAGGCTTGATATGGGACAGCATGACCGCTCTCCAGGGCAGCACCAGAACATGGAAAGCTGCTTGCACTGCCACAGCCTTTGTTAATTACTGTAGGTAACAGCAGATACCGCCCAGGAACTGCAGCAGAAACAAAGGGCTGAAACCTCTTCAAATCAGCCTGGCAGTGGTGGTGGGCTGCCACCCTCCACCTTGACCAGCCACTCAATTTCCTGCAACCAGGACACGTTCACTTGATCGATCAGAGATTCCACTCACGCACGCTTTACCTGGTTGTCGATGCGCAGCTCTATGAGTGATGTGTTGCCCTGAAGTGCTTCGACAACAGCCAGGATCCCCGACCCAGAAATGAAGTTTGATTCCACATTCAGGCTCTTCAGCGTGTTATTGACCTTCAGCATTTCTGCCAGTGCCTGTGGGCAGAGGTGGGCAGGAAGAGCTGGCAGTCAGACAGGCAGGGACAGAGCACCCTCGAGCAGCAGGGGTTCAACATCCCTCGCCTCTGGAGGACACCGGGAGGACCCTGCATGCTGAGTGGTTTCCCTGTCACCAGATGGGCAAGCTCTGTGCAGGGTGAAGGGGGTTCCCCCCTGTTGCAGGGGGATCCTTGAACACGAGCATTCTGGAGGCCACAGCAAAACCTTGTATGGACAAACCCTTAGGGCCACCCAAAAGGTGACAGTCAACTCTTGTGGATCACAACTTCATCTGTCCCTCTTCTAAAGCTGGCATGGTGATGGCAGGGATGCCGGCCAGTGTCGACCCTGCCTCCTGCCTGACCAGCTCCCTGCCTGCACTGCTCCTTCTGTACGGGGCTGAGATGCCCATCACAGCAAGCAGAGAGAGGAGCATCTGTCTTGAACAACAAGGGATTCTCCATGTCCAAGACATCTTCCCAAGTGGCATCACAACCATATTAATCACTTTCACTTCCCTCAGCGGGTAAGACCAGAAGTGGGCTGGCACACTCCCAACCCCCGCCACCTGACCTGATGATCTCATCTCATTTCATAAGCTGCATGGGAGGACCTGTCTATGTCATGAAACAGAAGGACCAGAAAGCGATGCCCAACCAGCAGGGTTGCCCTGCACCCATTCTCACAGCACTTGTCTGCGCTGCTCCCCAAGCCCTGCGCAGTACCCTGCGGGCCCTCAGCAGCACCAGTGCTGTCTGCTGTCTGCACAGGCTTCCTCCCCAGTCCAGAGTGGCTGGAATAATGTGACAGCTGTACTCACCCTCCAAAAAGGAGTTTTTTTCTAAAAGGAAACTGGTGTGCACATGTGTAAGTGGAGGTAGGTAGGGGTGGCCTGAGTGAAGAAGAGCAAAAATTGTCTGCAATGGTGCTGGAGGCATGTGCAAGGATGCAGCCTGGAAGGTAGCACGAGGGCCAGGCAGAACACTCAGCACCTCTCTGCATCTCCACTGATACTCAACACTGCTCGCAGCAGCCAGAAAGACCCTTTATCACCCACAGAGGCCACACGCAAGAAATGCACAGGTCTGCACATAGGAATAAATAAAAGAGAGACAGAGCAGACATGTGCGAGGGGAGGGACAGGTGTGCACACAGCAGCGTACAGCTTTGTACCAACAGGAAACAAATGGGGTGGTGCTGATGTAGGATAAATCAAGAGAGACAAACTGCTTTTACAAAATGCCACTAGGAAGTCAGTTCTTGTTTCCCACTCCTTTTCCAGGAGATCCCTGAGGACGAATATGAGACCAAATGGTATTAAAGGATTGTGTCCTGAAATCTCTGCAGCTGAAAAAGGAAGTGAAGGAACCAAAGTCTATCTGTTTCTGGCTTTTACTAGCGCTCCTGAAACTGAAGGAACTGCACCAAATACCAGAGGTGCAGAATGTGCCAAACGCACCATAAGGTGCAAAAGCAGTCAGTAACTCTGAAAATACCTTGCCGAAGAACAGCTCCTCTCACAACTTTATGATGGTGAGCAGACAGTACTTACAAAAGCAACAGGATCGTTGCTCCGTGTCCCAACTATACTGAACTTCTTCACGTAGGTGTTATTTTTCAGTGCTTCTGCAAAAGCTTTTAAAGTTGGTATGGGAATATTCTGTGAAAGGAAATGCAGAAAACCTGTGTTAGGCCATCATCCGTATGAAGGAATATGCAATACATTTAAATAATACTTCAAATGTCTTATCAAGGTCAAATCACTGAATGCCCTGAATTAATTTAGGAAGGGGTTGATAAACGTTTTTACAAGTTCTTTTGCTACGATCAGCATGGCCTAAGGAGCATGGCAATGTCTCTATCCTATTTCCCATTTGGCTGATAATTCACTGCCTTGATTTGAAGCTACAATGTCTCTGCTGTGTAATTTAATTTCCCAGAAACACAGTTACTTATGAACGCAGGCATTGCTGGGATGTATGTAACTAGGATCCGTGAGCCTACTCACTGCTCCTGCACTTTTTAATATGAATGACAGCACTAAGCAGCATTCATGTCGTATTCAGGAAAATTTCCACCTACAGGACCTGATCCAGAAAGACCTGAAACGATGTCCTTGTAGTACAAACCACAGACACATCTGACTGCTTATACAACATCTTTCAGGCTAATATTTGCCATGCTAGGTCTTAGCCCAGAAAATAAACCTGTGCTGCTTATTCTGAGTTCCTACAAAATGAGTATTTTTCACTTATCAAGCATTTTAGATACTCTTTTCAGATGCATGAATTTTCACCTGTCTAAAATTTTAAGTGGTATCCTCAACTTGGACTTCTTGCCACACCATTTGGATCCCACCATGTGGAATCATCTATAGTCAAGGCCATCTGCAAAGCCATAACACAGAGCCCAGAAGCTTACCATCTCCACCGCCACACCCCAGTTCTCCAAACGGTGTCCCAAAGTCCTGAGTCCAACACACAAAAAAAGTGCTGGCCTGCCAGATCCTCAGCCTGGTGTCCTCAAGGGACATTCAGAGTCACTAGCCAGAATCAAATACATGAAAGTAAAAATATTTTCATCATAGAAAGGTGCAGGTGGCACGGCACAAGTGTTTTTAATGTGCATGTGCAGTTAACCATGTTCTTGCTCTTTTAGTATGTCATCACTCAACAGACCCCATGGGATGGGGGTGCTGGAGTCTGGGAGAACAGATGGAAACTGTTTTTTTTAGTATGTGTGTGTCCCAGATGTAACATAAGAAGTGGTGCTGTGTCCTGATTTGCTTTCTACAAGAAATAAGGGAGTCCCACAGAAAGGATGGATGGGAGATGGATAGGGCTACCTGCAAGAAGGGAGGTTTCTTCATATTTTCACAGCAAGTGTGAGGATTATGAAGCCTTCTTCCTCTGACCATTTTATCTTACATAAACAGCTGCTCTATCAAATGTGCCTGACTAAATCATTAAAGCGACCTAGAACACCTTTAACCAGGCAGGCTGGAGACGGGTCTCCCTCAACACAGCTGCACTCTTCCAGGCATCTACAGGAGTCCTCCTGCTACCAAACCCACACCGTTGTCCCACAGCAGGTAACAAGCCCTGTTGCCCAAAACAGAGATGGGAAGCACTGCTCTTTCTTATCTGGCTGCACGCAATGTTATGGTATTACTCTGTGCAACAAAAGACTTGGTCTCTGCCTTCTGTGTATCAAATGTTTGGTCCTGTTATTAAGAGAGCAGAGGAGAGTAGAAAGGAGCAAATACCATAATATTGTTAAGGTTGACTTCCTCAAGGTCAGGATCATTGCTTTGTATTCGTTTCAGAGTTTCCTCCACATCCGTTGAGTTCGGTTCCTCATCAGGAACAGGTTTGTACTTTGTGGGCTTAATCACACCTGCAAGTGAAAAGCAAGACATGTGAAACCAAAAGCACCCTGAGCAGCTGCATGTTCTCTTTGGGTGTGTTTCTCCTCTTCTAGAAGCAGTGTTGGGAGAAGGAAGTGTGACCTGACAAACAGACGTAAGATAAGAGATTGAACAAGCACTTGTAAGCTCCACCTATGCTCACGTGCATCCGGAAACACTGCCCAGCACTGGGGCAAGCCAGCACAGGACAGCCAGTGCCTGCTGCTACACCCTCTCAGGGTCCAAAACTGGGTGATGGAGGGCAGACTGCCTGCGTGGGGCTGCTCCCTGGGCTCTGCTAGCTCTCGGATGGTGCCAGGGCAGTGTCTTGAGACCACGCTCACTCACATAGGGCAAGGATGCACTGGAGATGGCCCCAGCAACCACAGGCTGCTCTGACATTCACGACTCCAAGTTTCAGCCTAAAAATAATTCCCACTTTGCCTCTGCTAGCAGCTTCAAAGCCAAACACTGCAACCCCCTAACACTCTAAATCACTTACTGTTGAGCCCTTCTTTGTTCACAATAGTGCTGCTTCCCAGTGCCTCATAGTACTGCTGGTTACTCATCAAGGTGTGCATGCCAAGGATGGCTACAGAAAAAGAAAAGGAGAACACAATTTGAATTATTGCAGGGTCCAAAGCGAGGAAAAGAAGCATACCTGCCATGCTGCCTGGGATGGGCGTCGGTAGTACATTACCTTTCCCTGTGCAAGCACAGAGCAACTTAAAAACTTGGGACCAAGCCCCCCAGCTGTCATAAATACACAACAGGGCTCAAATGTGCTCACTTATTTATTCCGATGTAGCATCATTCATAGGAGAAGAGGAACATCATTTTGTGGACAACAAACAGACAAACAGCCAAGGTTTCCCAGTAGCTGACTTGATTCAGCATCGCGCAAAAATAGCGAGGGGAAGACAATAAAAGACAAAAAAAAAATGCCGTTGGTAGGATTTAATCTAAGGGGTCCAGTCCAGCAGGAGCCTGCACATCCTCACCACCCTTGGTCACCTGGGCATGTGCCGCACACTGTGACAGTCCAGTTTTTGAGATGAGCTGTGCCCCACGCGGAACCAAATCAACCCCAGCAACACACGAGATGACTGTCCTGCAAAGCGTGGCAACGCACATCATGTTTTTACTCAACAACAAGTGGGGGTGGGGGTGCTCTGAATTGATCTTTGTACACTTGGAAGTTGACATTGTGAGAAGCTAAAGCTCTGCTGCCTCAGTTGAAATGCAGAAAGTGAAAGTATGAACAAAATTCAAAGACTGTAAGAGCCCAAAAGCCACACTTGTGCCAATTTGTGTATCTCAGGCTCATAACTGCAAAACCAATATGCAAATGCATATTGAAATGTGCCCAGGGAGGATCTGATGATATTGTTGCCTGCTGCAAATGAGCAGGGGGAAGCCAGTGGCTTAGAAACATTTGGGCAAAGACTCTTGTTTATAAAAATAATGCTGCTACTCACAGAAAGTTCATGTTTGAAAATAAACTGTTTTTTTAATAAACTTTTTTTTTAAATAACTATATGACTTTCTAAAGAAAAATGCGGACATGTAAGTAATTGTTACAAACAGACATATCTGAACAAATCTTGACCTTCACATGGGCACAGTGGTTAAAATAAATAAAGGACAAATCTCTCCCCAAAATTCAAGTATGCCACTGCAAAGGCACTTTGCTTTCCGGTGAGCTGCTCCTCTTATGCTTGGTTGGCACCAGTCCATCACCATTTGCTTGACGCTTTGGCCAAGAAGGGCTGGGAGTTGCAGGAGAAGGCTATCCCTGAGGCCCATCACATGAATGGCATCTGTTATGGTGACAGCTCACGGTGACTCCAGGTCTGGGTTGCATGGGCAGGACAGCCTGCAGCAAAGGGTGTCAACAAGCACCACTGTCCACTTCCCCACACTCCCTCAGCATATCCCTGGTTGGATTGCAGAGAGCCAAGCAGTCTCTGTCTTAGAAGTCTGAGTGAGGCTGGGCATTTTGAGTTTGCTTGTTTGTATCTAACCATCCCTTTTCTCTGCTATGTGTCTCACAGCTGAAATTTTCAGGAGTGCAACACAGCTTGGAAAAGTAATTTGCAGGCCCAGCATTTTGGGGACACACATACACCCCAAACACAGCTTATTCTGACAACGAAACCTCTCCGCCAGCCAGGACTGTGAATATCTGGACTGCAGACAGAGGGAAAGATCTGCTGTTACGACCACACAGGGTTTTCTGGGGCTAGACTTTGTGCTGGTAGACAGGAGGCACCCACTATTTCTAAGTCTGGTACTTGCTGTGTATTGTCCAAAGGAACTCAAACAGAATGAAGGCATCCAATTTCTGCCTCCCCCAGCTTACCAGAGGCACTGGAGCCCTTCCAGGACTTATTGGGAGCCACCCACCAGAGCTATCCTACTGGCCTTGCCAAAGAAGGGATCCAGCACACCATGGCTGACAGTGAGCCCTGCTAAACAGGCAGGAGCAAAACGAGCTCCTGCTAAATGAGCCCTGCTACACAGACAGGAGCAACGCTGTCACTGTCAATATTGAGATTTCAGCACAGCTTGTATCACATCAGTTCTCCTGCTGCCACTTCAAGTGTATTCTCCCAACAATTGCAGAATAAGCTGCCCCAAACAGCATTTCTGCACAGAAAATAATTGCTGCACAGATCTGGAGCTTGGAAAGGCAGATTTTATAGGATAGGGCTTTACAGGAATCTGAGAGTACAGTAAAAAAGCAAAACTCAGAGACACAGTGCTTGGCCAGGGTATATATGTTGGAAGCTTTAATGCAGAAACACATTTCTAAGCCTGAATATGATATTATTATGTAGAAGATGTCTAATCGGTGTGGTTATTCTACAGGCTATCTTACAGACCTCTGGCAAGGAAGATACTGCTAGGGAGTATGGAATTCTGAAGAAAACAGAACTGGAAGAAGCAGCCAGTAGCACTGAAATCCTCACCGACTGCTAGACCAGCAGGGGACATGTGAGCTTGGTAAAGCACCAAGGGGGTGTTCATATGCTCCCTTGGCCAAGGCATATCCTATCCCAGTCACAGAGCTAAGTCTATGGTACTGGCTTCAGCAAGATACCAATATTGTCATTTCTAAAGTGGCAGAGCAAGGAGGCTTGCAGGGGGTCACCTCCACTCAGACAACACTGCCCGAAAAGCAGCAATGGGACACTGCTTGAACTGACCAAGCATGGCGGCATAAAACCCTCAGAGAGGGACCATGCCTGTCCTTAATTTGCTCGGGGCTTGTTTAGCCTGGTGAAGAGCACACTGTTGGGGCTCGAACAGCACCTGCAATTGCTCTGTCCCCCTCTCTAGCTCGCTATGCATTCCAACCTGCTTCTCAGTTGTCGTGAAGTACACCAACCTTTTAAAGCTGGATTCCCCCACCACTGAGCTAACACTCACAAAACCGACCGATTGCACAAATCACAAGAAATCTGTAGCTTTAAAATGTGTTAGAAAACCTCTTTAACAAACAGCAGCCCTGAGCGTCTGTTGAAAGACTGCTCTAATCTGACAGCCTCTTTAATAGGTTGCACAAGAAATCCACATTCTCACTGGGTCTGCTTGATTGTTTCCTAGAGGTTTGGCTTGAAGAAAGCTGTGCTCCTGAAGGTGACAAGCTGAAATTGGCAAGATTCAGTGGCAGAGACAGGAGAAGGGATCAAAGAGCACGCTGTTCCCTTGATAAATCCTTCTGCTCCCTCCTGAGCTTTGGTCCATGCTCCTGATTAAATCACATGGGCTCAGAGTAACTTTAAATATACACTTATTTTTTAACAAAGAAACAAATCCTGTCAAAACTGACAGCATTCAGATAAACTGCAAAAAGCTTAATAAATCATTTCTCACAAAAGAAAAAAACAAAAAGAAACTAGTAGTCGAACAACCTGAATCCCCAATTCATGTGAAACTATTTTACCAGCAATGTCACAGAGCTCTGCATCAGAGGCATTAGCAAGGGCTTCCTCCAGTTCCGGCTCCAGAGTCACACTTTCCAAAACAGGATCCATCGGCTTCTGCTTGGGGATCCAAGCTTTTCCTATAAATGCAAAGTGAGGTCACTCTCAGTATAGCTTTAGCACCTGTTTCACAACTAGCTGTGCAGATGCATTTCCGTGGGGTGAGATTTGCACAGTGGAAAGGACAGAGGGGGCACAAGGACCTAGAGAAAAATCAGAGGAGACACTGAATCCCTTCCCATAAGCTTGGTCCGAGTCCTGCTGCGATACGAGCCAGGAGGCACCTGCCAGACACCTCCAACTGTGGAGCTGGACTCTTCCACAAGCACAGAGGGCTGCATCTACAAAAGCCGAACATTATTACATTTGTACAGGACGATGACTGTTCAACACACAGCACTCAGAAAGCCACACACAGCCTGACCCTGCAGGACTTCACTTCTTTGAAGGCTGCATAAAAGGGATGGAGATTTGCCAGTGCTCACCTCGGCCAAGAAAGGCCAGTGACCCAGATCCAGCACTGTGCAGGATCAGTCCTGCCACTGAGACAGCTCCTGGTGCTAACTCCAAATGCATGGTGGCAAGGCAGATGGCACATTAGTCAAAAGAGGGGGGAAAGGAGGCAGTGCAGGGGCTGTGGCAGCAGGCAGAGATAGCAGTCGGTCGTCCAGCGAGCACACAGGATGCAAGGAGGAGCAAGGCTTGGGGCTGCTGGTCTGGCTCAGCGCTGCTGCAGAGGACAGTCGGGCAGGGGGGAGAGACACCGAGGGCATGCCAGATGGAGATCCCCCTGCTCTATCTCCTGGGACAGCAACAGGCCAAGGAACAGGTCTTTTCCCTACAGGTCAGAGGAGCAAAGCAACAGGTACGGCCAGCAACGCAAAGCTGCCATCTCAGCTGCTTGTTTGTGGCCTTTTCCTAAGGGGGGCTGCCCACACGGACAAGGGGCTGTGCAGCCCGTGACGCAGCTCCAGCCCAGCTCCGAACACGGTGGGGTCCCTGGCGCTCCCCCACCCCGTTGCCCAGGGTGATCACCGGGCAAGCCACGACCCTCTCTCCGCTGGAGCCGGTTGCATCCCAGGGAGGCATGGGGCAGCGGACAGCGTTCATGGCCCTGCACGGCTGCTCCCAGCTCCTAACTGCTCCCGTTGCCAACAGGCGGGCAGATCTCTTCGCGGAGGCTGAACAGGTCAGGTCTGAGATTTCACAACAGGGCACCTACCTGTGGCCGCCCCTGCCACCAAAGAAAAGAGAGAGGCTGAGGTGTTTTAACACACCATGGCAGGCAGCAGTCTGCTGGGTAAACCCACTGCTGCTGCAGGACAGGAGGAGGAGGAGGAGGAGAGATCCCAGAGCATTTCGGAGCAGTCCCCTCCCCTGAAATAGTCCAGATCTCTGCAGAGAGATAGCGAGTGCAAAGCTCTTGGCCTGGCATGCCAGCCAGGACTATTTTTGTCCCCCCTCTGAAACAAGAGTCAGCGGCACCAAAGGGGAGAAACAAAGATCCTGCTGCTCAGGGATGTGCAGAAACAGAAGGGGCTAAATTTAGCCTCAAGGAAGAAGCAACTGCGATTCGGGCTCCCCCGGTACAAAATGGAGGCTGCTATAAACAGCCTTTTGCAAAACGGCCCATCTCCTGCCTGCACGCAGCCGCCCTGACGAAGAGGGCAGGAGTCTGCCTCCTGGGACACAGCTGCTCCTGCAAAAATAGGCAGAGCGTCACGTGTCCTGCAAGGCCAGGCACCTCCCGGGTACTCTGCAGCAAAATGTCTGGGGAGGGCTGGCCCCCTCAGCTCTGGCTCGGTGCAGAGACCCAGAACCATTGTCTCACCGGACACACGGCTCGGCAAACTGCGCGCACTATCTCGTCAGTTCAGCAGGGGACAGGAAAAACAGGGCAAACTTAATTCTGCGGTCACACAGTAACTCCCTTTGACATCTCAGTGTCATTGAAACTTCTGGGGTTTAATTTAGAAAGTTCTGTATCTCAGTTATGCTTTATTACAAGTTTGAACTTTAAATTAAATGGTGCATGCAAACACAGCTTTATATATCATAATACAGCATGTATGCACGTACCAACTCCTACCCTGTCCAGCAGCATGGCCAGGGAGAGCACCTCCCATGCCAGACTAGTAAATCACCCTCCAAACTGCAAACGTGGTGATTTATTTCCAGCTCTACCACAACTGTGAATATGTAATTTACCATCTCTGGCTCACAGTCAATGTAAAGTAGTGTCTTCACTCAGCAGCATGTTACAAGTGAAAATATGCTTAATGTGTTTGAGATCACATCAGATTGAAATATGATTAGCTCAGACCAAAAGCCGAAGACTCAAAATGCCTGAAATACCTCTGTCTCCTGCAGAGCACTGCTTCGACCTGCTGGGCTAGCCAGGTGAGTAGCCAACGCTGGGCTGGTGAATGTCTGAAGTTGTTAAATCACTCTTCCTGACAGCACTCAATTTACTCTTTTCATTTACTTCCTTGAAGGAGAACTCAATTTTTGCTAAAAATACCACCTCCAGCTTTATTAAATGGACAGATTTAACACAAGCTCTTTCTCGGAGAGGCACATGGATCAGTAAGGAGGCAGCTTTGAGAAAGACCTCAACTGGGAAACATGCTCACATGCCCACGTTTCATGCACTTCCTTTTTGATGTGGGGCAACCAGTAGTGCAAACAGTGTACAACCAGATCTTCCGCAGCTGGGGGACCATGGTACAGAAAGAGACACAACAGCAGAAAAAAGCTGCTGAGAAGCTCCTGGAACCCAGAGGCAAGGACGGACCAGACCATGTCGCATGTCAGATGGTATTCAGAGTGATAATGGGAGCAGAAAAGTCCTTTTGATAATGGGGCATGTCCCAGGAGAACAGGAGAAGATGCCAGAAGGAGAGGAAAGAGAAGAGGTAGAGCAAACCCCTTGCTCACAGGCCCCAGAGCCATGCAGAGCAGGGGTGCAGCAGCTGCCACAGGCTATGGTGCAAGAAGACAGACACACGCAAGCTGCAGGAGACAGGGAAATGAGGCTGGGGTTGTCAAGAGGTGACGAAGACTAGACAGGAACTGTTGGGATCATTATAGCTGAGGGGAGCTGTGGAGTTTCTCTATACCAAGAGGAAGTTCAGAGTTGTCGTGGTTTAACCCCAGCCAGCAGCTAAGCACCACACAGTCGCTCGCTCACTCCCCCGCAGTGGGATGGGGGAGAAAATAGGAAGGGTGAAAGCAAGAAAATCATGGGTTGACATAAAGACAGTTTAATAGGTAAAGCAAAAGTCACACAGACAAGCAAAGCTAAACAAGGAATTCATTCAGCACCTCCCATGGGCAGGCAGGTGTTCAGCCATCTCCAGGAAAGCAGGGCTCCATCATGCCTAATGGTTACTTGGGAAGACAAATGGCATCACTCTGAATGTCCCCCCCTTCCTTCTTCTTCCCCCAGCTGTTATTGCTGAGCATGACGTCATATGGTCTAGAATATCCCTGTGGTCAGTTGGGGTCAGCTGTCCCGGCTGTGTCCCCTCACAACTTCTTGTGCACCCTCCCCAGCCTGCTCGCTGGTGGGGTGGGGTGAGAAGCAGAAAAGGCCTCGACTCTGTGTAAGCACTGCTCAGCAGTAATGAAAACATCCCTGTATTATCAACACTGTTTTCACCACAAATCCAAAACATAGCCCCATACCAGATACCATGAAGAAAATTAACTATCCCAGCCAAAACCAGCACAAGAGTGTAGGGAGGGAGCATGAAAAGCAACGGTGGAAGACAGAGCACAGTCTACAGAGCTCACAGGAGGACAGAACAGAGGAGGAACAAGAGAGGACAGAAGATGATATCTTCCCCAGAGCTTGATACAGCTGCAGCAGGATGCAGATGGAAAGAGGCTGCACAGTGCTACAGTCTCTGTCCGTCACTTAACAATATATCAGGTGGTACCCAAATCAGCAAGCACATGGACCTCTTGGGCACACCCCAGTTTATTAGTCCCCTGGGCTGTGGCTAGACAGCAGAGATAGCAGATCCACCACTCCAATGGTGTCAAAATGAAGTCATGCCTAGCAAAGCAGGTCAGACACAACCCTGCTGCTGTGTACCCACTGTGCCTGCATCATGACACATTCAGTGTGGTGCAGAGGATGACCATACCTCTCTTTTCACCCGTGAAAGGGACCAAGTCTTCTCTGTCTTTAACATCCTTCGCCTGCTTTTCTAGGTGGGCCATGAGCTCCTCCCTTTTGAATGGGCCAGTTGGTGGCTTTTGTGTCTGATCCCGCTGCCTGAGTCCTGCTGGCAGCAATGCGTTCTAGGCACAGAGAGGAGAAACGTGGGTTATCTCTGGAGGCCACCATCCCCATCCACCAAATGTTCCCCCCTCTCCACTTTCCTCATTGCACTGTCTTTCTTCCACATTGCTGGACAATTTGCTTCTCCTTGTGCCAAAGGTTATCTCCATCCAACCCCACTGATTCCCACATCGTCTAAGACACATGATGCTCCTTCCCCCTTCCAATTTCAAATGCTGGCTCCCCTACAAGATCTCCATGCTCCCAAGTGGATGTTTCTCTACAACAGCAGCTCCAGCCCTTTCTCTGGGGGCTCTCAGCCATCACCTCCTGCTCCTCCTAGCCTCTTCCCACACCCTCACCATTTCTGCTGCCTCTTCACAACAGTCACAGCACCAGAACCCAGCTGCTACACTCAACCGATATTCTCCTCCCTCTATGTGTCTGAGTGCCCACACGCCCCACATGTCCCAACAAGAATCAGTTCAGGGAAATCCCATGGTCTTTCACAGAGCAGACCAGAGCACCATAGTGGTCTCTTCTGCCTTTCATGATCCATCACAAAACTACAGGCAGGGTCTCACAGAGAAGATCACTCCCTTGCAGAACAAAACCACTGTAAACCTTTTTCAATTTGCCTTCTTGTTATTCCATCAGATTAGCCACCATGGGAAGTTGCTTTGTGCCTGACACATATGGCACGTAAGCACCTGCTTATATTTAAATATAGAACAGCCTTAATGCAATAAGTAAGACTATTCCCAGATTTGATACTAAGCATGTTCTTTAAAGCTTTGCTGGATAGAAGTCAACACTTACTTTTTAAGACACCCAAGGTGATTTTGAACAAAACACTGATTTTTCCATGCCCTCCTAATAAAAGTAATACATTATAATTTAAATCTGTATCAGTGGAAAGCCTGGGAAGGAAAATGACTAAGAGGAAGCCATTAGACTCGGGCAACCTTGGAGGGCAACAGAGGAGAACGGTGCTAATGCACAAGCAGGGAGGCATGGGAAACTGCTTGCTTCGTTGGGCTTCATGCTGTGAAAGGTGACCATGCAATCTTCATGCTTTAACTCCTGTACTCAGGCTACACCTCTACTGACAGATGTTCGTGATTATTTTACCCTTCTGCATCTTTCACAGAAAGCTGCCTGAGTCTGTGTCTTCTGAGACACCTGTAAGCAGCCCACACACTTAATCCTGGGAGCCAGCCTGCCACCTCTTAATTATTTTCCTGTGTTGCAATTAAAAATACTGATGATGCAATCTATACTGCCCATCATTTCCCCCAGAAACACTAACTGCATGTTGCAGGAACAATTTCTCACTTGGCAGTGCCCAGCCTCATCATCTAACGTCACTGTAACCCAGAGGCCTGCCAGTTGGCTCTGCACATCCCCTGCTAGGGCCACAGGACAACGTTGCCTCCAAAAAGCTTTCATTGTTTGGCACCAGCAGGCCCAGTGTTTTCATACGTGCAGCTCCTACTGATGTTGGGAGGTTGCTAAAAAGCAATTGTCCCATTTTGCAAAACTCTGGGATTTGTTTTTCTGCCTATATGGAGGAAAATACAGACCATTTGAAGTTTGCTATGGAAAAAAATCCAAACAACCCACAAATCCCAAAACGTTCCCTCCAAGATGGCCTGATCAGAAGCAGAGATCCAGTTTCCGCAGGTTTACTGCCCTGCACTAGCACTGGCTCACATTCGTGCTGCAAATCGCAGTGCTCATCACACCGGAGCATGCACGCCAGGGCAAGGGCAGGGGAGTATCACAGAAACAAAGTCCCACATGTAGCTCATGCTTGCGATGGCAAAACTGCTTCTGCTCATCTGTGGACAGCCTCTTCCATCTTTGCACACTGAGTACAGGCTCTGCAAAGGATCTCACTTAAGTACAGATTAGTAATGCAGCCCATTCCCCCCAACAACTGAGACCTACCACCTAGCAAATCTTGTGTAAAAATGACTTACGTCAGGATCCAGCTCTTCCAGTTCATTCTCTAACTTCCTGAGCTCCTCCTCTGTCAGAGCTCCAAGAATCTTGTCTTCATCCAGGTCTCGGTATTTTTCTAGCTCCTTTCTGTAAGACATCTTAGAGGTGTCTCAACAATCTCACTTTTATGCCGAAACAGGACCTGAAATGAAAACAAGAAGCATAACACTGAATATGTGAAACACGACACTGTACCCTGGCTAGTTGGGGAATGCTGAATACCACAGAGTTGCAGAATATTTATGCTTAAAGGATGGCTGACTTCAAAGCCAGGTCAGATTGCTCAGGCCCCCTCCATCCATATCCTACATGCAAGTAATGGTCATGAGAGCGGCACAACTTCAGCAGCGCATTGCCCCATCAGAGACTTACAGGGCAGCACTGATGAAGTACTTTGTATGGGATCCTGGCTAGAGATGTCTTCTCCAAGCAATGCCAGATGTTAACAAAGTGTCCTAGGCATTTATTTCCTTGAAGGACAATAAAGCACGAACCATAAAGTCTGCAGCTCTCATGCCCTTACAAGCCCCCAGTAACACCTCCCTGCACATGGCACTCCAGATAATGTTGCCACCAGGTGAGAAAACAGATTTGTAGCATCACTGAGTACCTCTGAGCCCTGCAAACCTCCACGAGGCTACAGTGCACAGTGCTTCTTCCCATGTTTTAAAGCCACAAGGAGATCAGGAAGTATTATCCACTCACGTTCAGAAGGCTGCCAGTTAAACGTGCTGTTCAGTGACCCACCTTCCCTGAGACAACACGTGTTTGCACTGCTGCAAACTAAGCAGCTGATCTGAGTGCTACTGCACGTCTAAACCAACTCTTCAAGAAGAGAAGTGGGAGTAACGTACTAAATGACCTATCCGGATAATCCCTGCTGACCCAGGGGTTTGTCCCATGTCTCCTAATATAAAATGCCATACACAATCACACACACAACTGGACTTCTGCCAGCTCTAAAAGACTGTAGTAGACCTACTACAAAGGTCAACTTGTGTAAAATATGCAGTTGGGTTAAAAATACACTCACTACAACACACAAGGGGGTATCCAACTCTGCTTTTTTTGCTGAAAGTTTCCTTCTATTCCATAGCACTGTCTGTACATATACATTTTTTTGGTTCAATTTTTGCAGAGAGTATTGAACTCCAGATAATTTAAAGTGACTTTTGCTAGAGTTTAAAAAAAGGTTTGCTATTCTCTCAAGTGGTATTTAGATTAAAATAACAGCAAGGCCTGTGCATTTCTCAAGGAGCTAAACATCTTTTGAACTTCTATAAATGGCCTCTTTTCAGCTCCTGTGGAGCGCCAGAGCCCTACCCCAAGTCACTTCTCTCCAGCTTTGCTCATCCTCTCAGGACAGATCATGCTTTTATGATCGCTCTTCATTAGCGGAGAAGTCTCTTTATACAACTTACAACACAGCTGCTGTTCCAGATGGGAAAATTATCTTTAGCTTGGTCACAAAAGGGCACATTAACGCACACATGGCTCAACAGCAAGCCCTTAAATTTAGAGCTGTCACCTGGTCAGACGTTTGGTTTCCCACTGGTGTGATGGCTATTCCTGCATCACTCGCATTCCTGCCACTCGCCACTTAGGAGGTGGAGTGCCAGGAGACTGTGCCTCCTTGATGGGAGGAACAGCCCCCCCAGGCTCCCACAGCCAGGAGCTGAGAGAGTGAAAAACAGCTTTTCATCAGGCTGGTTTGCTCCGCGCAGCGACAGTCAACCTGTGGGCACCAGGGTCGAGGGCAGCAGGAGGGTGAAGGAGGAAGGACGGGCTATGGGGCTTGGTGGGTTTGGCTACGCGAGGCAGTGGGGATCCCAGCACTCCTGCGCTTTGCCAGTCCCCTGCAGCAGTCAGTGCAAGGCACCTCAAGCTGCGAGGCTGATGTGCGGCAGCCATTCAACTGTGCACCAGGCAGGCTAGGAGCCACGTCCAGCAGCTCAGCCCCAGCAAGGCTGCCCTTCTGGTCGGCATAGAGGAAAGCAGAGCCTTTATCAAAATGACCTATGAACAAACGCTTGTCATCATATCAATTATTATTACTCTGATGTGGGACATCCTAGAAAAGCAGCCTGGACCCAGATCTGGAGATGTGCTGTGCTACTGCGACCTTAGATTGAAGTGCATGAACCATGACTCATCTGTATTTCATATTCAATTTTTAGTTTTGACTGTTCTGCTGTGGGAGGAGCTGGAGCCAAGAGCAGGCAGGAAGGCAGAGGATAACCCACCCCAGGCTGCTAAATTCCCTGTAATGGCTTAAAATACCCACACCTGCCATGCACATGGCAATCTCCGTCTTGCCAACATGGGGACGACTACTTCCAGAGGCAGTCACAGCCCCCTCCTAGCAAGGGGTAGCCTGCAAGCGGTGGCTTGGCTGGGACCAGAGGCACAGCCTCCGCAGGGCTGACCTTGTCGCCTCCTGCCAGAAGGACGGAGACTGTCAGCACCGAGAGGCGAAAGGCAGGACAGACGTCGGATGTCAGCACGCAGCAGCAACGCTTCTGGAAAATGCTTCAGGTTTCAAAGCATCTTGCAGAGATATGAAGCCGGGGCTGCATATAGCCAAGGCCCTGAGGGTTGAGGACAGGTGCAGAGAGCCTGCCGAAACACAGCTGAAATCCCCACGGGGAGAATTTAATTGGCTACGTACCCCAAACAGAGCTGCTGGGAGGGGACAGTGCCCTCGCAGCCTCGCCGATGCAGATGGACGGTGCCGACGACTTGCACAGCTCCCACTGAGAGCGTGTCGGGAGAGCTGGCCGTGCCCGCGGCGGCAGGACATTTTGTACTCCTCCCCTGCCCGCCCAACGAGCTGCGCGAGTTCAGCATCGCATCCTCCAGCACAGCCCCCAGGACCAGCACGTTCACTGGCTATCCCTTATCTCCACATCCCAGGCCTCTTCTACCCTATCTTGCTAATGAGTGCTGGGAGAGAAAGCAAATAACCTGTCTGCTGTAAATGGCAAGAGAACTTTGTGCTGCCAAAAATAAGAAAGCAGGTAAATTCTGCCTAACCATAATTGTTTTCAGTTACACAACGTACTGAAACACCCACCACCACAAACAGCTCTCCCTGACCTGTGCTAGGGTCCAAGCATGGTTTAACACATGTGCTCCCCACACCTGCACTCCAAAAAGATTACAAGATCCTCCAGCACAACTGCAATATTATATTAAAATTTTAAACCGACACATTTCTGGACATTCAGGAAAGTGTTAACCCTAATTCACCACAAATCTGCTCCATCAAATCTATTCTTAATGCCTTCCTAAGATGGTAGCTTTCATTTCTTGCTATTTTTCATTAAACCTACCAATACAATTTTCATTCAATCAAAGGAGGAAGCATCACAACAAAATATATATGTAATATATAGAGACGCTGCACAGGACTGACACTACTACAACTTTAAGTCCTCAGAAAATTGAAATTCACATTGACTATCAAGACAGCAAGATACTAGGTCTCATTGTCCAAAGTATTCATCAGACACATGAGAAGACAGCCCAAACATTTGCACTTGGTAAGTCTGAAGAGCACACAAGTTGGTATGCATGAAGACCAATAAAAAGGTTCAAGGAGAAAAATTAAATCAGAAGGGAGATGAACATACACCATAGGTCATCTACAGGGAAGACTGTTTCTGTCATTAATATAAGAAAACAAAACAAAACAAAAGGCAACATCTGATTATGAGAGGGATGGAACAGTTTCTTTCTGAAGGCTCCAAAACTGCTGAACAGACAAATGGATGTTGTAGAACAAATGAAGATGAAAAGCATCCCATACAACACTGGAAATACTCCTTTCATTGCTCTGGACCGGTACGGCCCCCCTGCAGCACTGTGCCCTTTCTGGGGCACTGAAACCCAAGAGCAGCACCGACCTCCGCGCAGGGAACCAGCGGAGACCTGGGAAGGTGGCCCACATGGGACCACTGTCTCCCGTCCACAGTGGAGAGCAGGCATGGGGACTTGGTCACACTCCTCAGGTGGGTGAGCAGGGAGGGCAGGAGCCAGGCAGCAATGAGCTCGGGCTGTGACAGGCTGCAGAGCAGCACAGCTACCACCGAGTTGGAGGATCTGCAGGATCATCCCTCAGTGCTCTGACAACCCCAGGAAAAAGAACAAAAGAGAAAGCGGAACTGGGTAAAGCGACAGAAACAGCAGCAAGCAAGAGAAATTCCAAGAAAACACAAAAATGTGATAGAGAAAAAGACTGATTTCCCCTGGGTGCTGTGTAACACGGTGTGACAGTGGTCTTGCGCACGCTTGTGCTGGGAAGCCCGGCCTCTAACTGCACAACCTCCCACATGCACTAGCATGCTAACAGCAGGAAATTACGGAAAGCCCTTTTCTTTTCATACGTACATGGGGAGAAAGAGCAACTAACCTCAGCACAGGTACGTGGCTTTTTCGGTGATAAATTCTGTTATCAGTCCAAGCCAAGCCCAATTTCAGCGTTTTGTGGCAGGCTGCAGCATGCAGTTGTCGCTTCCACGGCCACCGGGACTGCAGCACGCAGGAGGGTTTGGTGCATCCCAAGTCACCGGCCACACTGAAGTGCCAGCAAAAGGCGGAGGACGGGAACTCTGTGTACTCTGCACCCTGATGAGAGCCATGGCTGAAAAAATTAACATCCCCTGCCTGAGACAACCCTCAAATCTACTGGGAAACTTCTCCAGTGCTTTGAAATAAAAAAGCACACCGAGGGCTTGGCTTCCAAGATAAGGAGGCAGCCAACAAGCATCACCAGCATACATATCGACAATTCTTGGAAAAACTGCCAAGTTTGAAGGCAGAAGGCTATTCAGGATGAAAGCTGTTTTTAAGCAGCACCGGAGGCAGGAGTTAACCTCGTGAGGGATAGCCTGGCTCGAGAACAGTTCCTATTTGACTCATGCAGGGTTTTGATTTATGAGATTTTTTCATAGCTTAAGTATAAACCTTAGTCAAAGTTCAGAGCTATTATTTCTGCAGTATAAAAATAACAAACCAATGTCAACCAACCCCTCTGTAGTTGCTACAATTTCTTTTTTCTTTTCTTTGACTTTTAGTGTAACTTTAAAGATAAACATGAGGGCTTTTTTTGAGAAACTATACATACCTCAAGTGACCATTTCCTACAAACTCAAGAGCAGTTAAGTACTTTCTGTGCATACACTTAGACCTCAGTGAATCACCCAGGTGTAAATCCAAGATGCATGCTGTGCAGATGAAAGGAGCAAATCAGCTCCAGCTGGTTTCCTAAATGAAGACTGTATTTTTATGTGGCCTCTCAGTCCTCTGATAAACCTAAAGCCATTAGCTAACTCTAATGAAATCTCATACAGGACTCAAACCCTAATTTCTTGTCAAGCTGCACATGTGTGCAAAGAGTCCGTCAGCACAGGCGTAATGTGCAGCAAGCCTAGGCACCTCCTGCAGCTGACAGTCAGGGAATGAAGCTGGGGCATTTGCAGGGACGACTAGGAGAAGGGGGCTATGAGAAGCACTTGGAGAAGGGGGAGCTGTTAGAAGTGATGGAGCTGTTACAAGTGATAGAGCTGGGGCAGACACAGCAGGGATGTGGGAATGGAGGACATCAATCCACCAAAAAGTGAGTCTCTGCTGGTTCTGCCACTCATGGGACAACTTGCGAACCCTGGGCTTGCCTCCCAGCATACTTGGGGGCTGGTGTGCAAGAGCCTGACTCCACAGCTGCCCTGCTGTTTGAGTCACTGAGCCCCCCAACATCACCAGTTCCCAGGAGTTTCACAAAGAGACCAACAAATTACAGCCAGATCCAGTAACAACAGAGGGAAAGATGCACATCAGCTGCTTCTGAGACTACACCTAAAAACGTTAAGTCTATGCAAATTTTGCAAAACACAGTAGGAAATCAGAGCAGAGCACAGGAGGAGCTGGATTCATCCCCAGTGCCATCACACAGCCTTACATATCCAAAGTCTTGACCTCTGGGTGCTTCCTATCACTGGTTACCCTGGTCATGAGAGAAGTAAATGCAGGTGTGCTGGTACAGGAATGCTTTCCTTCTAGTGCGCAGGTACAAACGTCACAACCGAAAACAGTGGTTCCTTCTCTGGCAGACACAACCAGAGCCCAGCAGCAGCCTTGCAGGTGACCACATGCCCTGTACCTGCTGTACAGGCATTCAGAAGTTCACCCCATTTCAAATTAACTTACTTTGTTCTCACTAAACATGAAGTCTTTGGCTTGGAGAAATGAAAGGAAGATAAATATCTAAAGCCATTCCTTTTAAGGGAATGGTCTCCAGCACACTTTTTGTAGATTCTTTTTTAGGCTGATCTCATTTTCTCAGCCAGAGAGGAAAGCAGCTTTTTAACAAGCCATAAACACAGATCCAGACTGTAGCATCAAGTGCTGTTGGTCTGCTTGGGCTCTGGATCACCACCTTGAATGTACAAGATGTTGAAACATCTTGTTATAGCTACAAGAGACTTCCTATAGACTGTGCACTGAACTTGCAGTCCAAGCTGCACTAGAAAGCATCTAGCCAGGAGATCCACAGAGGTGGGTATTCGCCTCTGCTTAGCACCACTGAGGCTGCAGCTGGATGCTGCATCCAGTTTCATGCTCCCCAAAAGGCAGGTCTTGAGAAGCTGAAGAGACTCCAGTGCAGGGCCATCAGGATGGGCAGGAGGCTGGGACACAGGAGATACAAGGAGAAACAGAGGGAACTGGACTTCTTCAGCCTGGAGAGGGGAAGGCTGCAGCTGGATCTAATTGCAGTCAGTCGTCTGCTGCCTAAAGGGAAAGGATTTCTAGAGAAGACAGAACCAGGCTTTCCTCAGTGGTGCACAGGGGAAGGACAAGGGGCAATGGGAACAAGTTGCAGCAAGGTGAAAACTCCTTGCCACAAGAGTGGTCCAGCCATTGGACAGGGACCAGAGAGGTGGTGGGATCTCCGTCCTTGGATAGTCGATGCTCAAGTGGGAAAGGCCTTGGGCAACCTGATCTAGCTCTGGAGCCAGGCCTGCTCAGAGGAGGACACTGGACTAGGAAATTCCAGAGGTCCATTCCCATCTAAACTTTCTGTGGCTTGGTCTCAGAAGATTGAGCAGGTCTGTCCAACTGTCCAGGTTCCTCCTCTGAATGCCAGGATGTTACACACGGTGGGAAATGGGCTCCATGATGGTCCCTTACATTTCACAAAAACTTGTTTTCTGCACTCACTTGATTCATCCAGCTGAAGCAAAGTCCTCACTGCTGTGATTCAAGTTTGAATTCTGACTCTAGTTCAACACAAGGGGGGTTAGCTGCCTTCCCCTGAAACATACTGTTAAAGCACCATGAGCTCAGACCCAGTTGAAGGTCACCCTGGCTAAGCCCTTTGCTTCTGCAGCATGAGAGTGAGTCACTCAGCCTCCACGAGACCATCATAGTATCTTGCTTTGCAGCTTTCTCATGCTGAGAAGCCCTTGTGCACCTTGCAGAGTAGCCAAGCATCATCTTGAACGATTCTCAATAAAATAGAGCACACATGGTAGTTGATGTCCCCAGCCCCTGCTCAGTGAGCAGTGCCCATCAGGCATATATTCATCACTTAGCCTTTCCACAGCATAGCTGGGCAGTGCCAGCACCTTCATGCCCTGGATGAGAAGAGCAGACAGAGAAAACACAGGGGATGCTCCAGACAGTGAGAAGCTCTGTCATGTCAGATGCAGAAAGCAGAGCTCAGCACATACGCTCATCTGTCCGGGCAAGCCAGCCATCAACTAGAAAGACTGAGGCCCTCTCCCTCTCAGACTCCCTGCAAGAGGCTCATGCCTAATGAAATCCAGCAGGGAATCTGGCATCCCTTCAGGAAACTCACACTTCCCCCCATAAGATCTGGATTTCCTCTGGTTTGATAAAAACCTCACAACCAGCAGCCATTAACCTAAGACTTACTGAAATTCATATTTGAAAAGAAACATCTGGAAGGAGGCATTTTGGATCTATCAAAGCGCACCATGACTTCTGCCTCTCTAAATGACACACCAGCCGCGCAAAACACATAATGCTATCTGGACTTATTGTCACCACCCAGAACCCTACAGCAATGAACTTCAATACACCATAGACAACACTTACTGATGCTGATGCTTCATTCCCATGGGCATCCTCATGCCAGTGCTGACAGTCCCATCCTTGCACTTGACATCTCCACAGCAAATGGCTTGTTGTCTGAGGTCATGCACGCACTAGGGAAAGCTCCCTGTGCTCGACCAAAGTTACCTCTCCCTTCATCCAGTGGTGCTGAGGGAAGTCATGCTGGTTGCACTCTTCTGGACCTTCCTCTCTCCTTGCGTGCCAGGAGGTGCAGCTCACCCAGGTGCAGCTCAACCTGACACTCAGAAACTGCCTGTATCTCCTAGCCCTCCTCTCCTCAAAACTCCTGCAGCCTACAAGCCACACAACTCAATACTGGCTCTTACCAAGCACTCTTTCTTATCAGGACCATCCAGCAAATAGCCTGGGTGTTTGGTGACCAGGCAACACGTAACAGGGTCAAACTGTGCCAAAGCCCAAATACAAACCATCCCAGCTGTGTCTCCCCTTTGCATATGTTTAAGGCACACATTTGTAAACACAGTTATGTGTTCTTCTATTTGGGGGGAGGTTCTCTCATGCACCTGGCATGTACTTAATTGCTTAATTACTAAACCCTACGAAAAGCGCGTGGGCACACTTGAGTCATTAGAGACACCATGCACTCAGTTCCTGCTTTGTAACTTGAACCCTTCCACTTGGAAACTTCACAGCCAGCACAACCTCCTCTGAAAAGGGAGCCTGGGTTTCTTGCCTGAACTTCTGTTAGTCCTAGGACTTCTGCTTCTCTGGCATGCTCCAGTTGCAGCGAACAGCTGAACCCTGATGGATGCCATGTGAACACAGGAGCAGAAAGGCTACTGTCTTGCACTGAGCAGTGCCTCAGACCCTTCAACAGGTAATGGCAACGTCCTGTAAAACAGAGGCCCTGCCAGACTGCGCGCAGCAAAGTACAGCAAGCTGTTAGTAACACACCTACGTCTGCCTGTTCCTGATCCCGTCCTACTGCTGGCACAGCTGAAGCAGAGGAAGTGAAAGTGAAATGCTCCATCAAGGTGCAGCTAATAAGCCCTACATAGGTTGATGCTTAATGAACACTGGAGCAAAACAAGTACTGTTCCAGCAGCAACGAGCATATGGTGTATGCTGTGCACTAAATCTGAATGAGACATTTAACAGAGGTGGGACCCTCACACACTCCTCTGAGGCCTGAAGAAACAAAGATACCACTTCCAGCTGGTAGAGCTACTAAACCACACGGTGCTGGAACAGGGCAGAGCTCTGGGGAAGCACCGCCATAGCCCTGTTTCCACGCTTCCCCCAGGGCATCTGCTACTGGTTGCTGCCAGCCAGAGTATCCTGGGCTGGACAGACTTTGGTATGACCCTGGATAGCCTCTGATAAGTGTTTATCTCATTCACCATGAGTGAACAGGAAGAACTCCCTCCCAGGAAGGTGATGCAGCTCTGAGACAGGACACCAGGCAGGTGGGGTCTCCATCTTTGGGGGTTTCTAGACATAGGCCATATGAAGCCACAGCCTCCTTGGCTGAGATCTGCTGTGACCTAGGGATGGACTAGAGAACCGCTGAGCCACCAGCAGTGCTGGAGTCCTGGGACAAAAAACATGTGGCTGTTTAGCAACACAGAGCCATGGAACACAACTTTCATCTGTTTCTTCCAAGAGTCTGGTAATTTTACCAAGTAAATATGTTTTGACTGCAAGTCCCTGCCTGGAATGGAGAAGTGAAGAAAGTCTTCCTAGCTCATGATTAGCAAACAGCTGTCAACTACAGAGGAAAAAATCAGAAAGCAGATCCCAGCCTCCTCCCTTGAACTGTGCTGGGCTTTAACAAAAACTCCACATGCCTGGAAAACACTGAAGCAGCAAACAGAAAAGTAAAACAGTTCATCTGCAAACATTACATTCAGTAGCACATTGCTCTGGAGGATGGAGTTACACATCTAGCAACAGGGGACAGATGCTCTCTTACAAAAGGATCATTCAGGATCTTTTGAAAAGATAAATCAAACTGTCCTTTGGGTGAATGAAAGTAAAACACGGGCAAAGGAAATCAGTAATGAGATAAGCCAGGCTGTCTCCACATCTGTTTGACTTTCCAAATACACCAAGCAGGAGGGGAGGCAGCAACATATCCCAATATTACGCAAAAACCTATTATCTGGAGAAAAGCCAGCAGACCATCACAGCTGAGAAATGTGTGGAGAAAAGAACAAGATGAGTCAGGCTGGGAAACAAAGCAATGCTGAAGGGGTGGTGGTGGGGGGAAGAGCCCTGACAGGAGGAAAACAGAGAACTTGAAATGAGCAGCAGCGAGCACACAATGCAGTGTCCTTGTTGGAATATCTGAATGCATGTACATTAGGGCAACAGAGGCTGTCAAGAGACAACAGCACAGACTCTTCTACACCACTGTAAAAGGCATTCAGCTCTGGGCACCATGCTGCTAGCAAGTCAGTGCTTGGCTTTAATGTTGCGGCCCAGCTCCTCCTTCTGAGAGGACACAAGATGAAGGGCTCACTACCATACACTGAAGGAGGGCTTGCATGCTCAAAACCTTGTCTAGTATTCACTCTACCGGGTAGTCTGAGAGAAGGTGCCACCTCTTGCCGCAAACCACGTCTCTTTGATGAGAAATGAGGAATTCATTCTTCACTCCCGTGCAAGCTGGCAGGTGACACATGAAGAAGAGATTTTATATATACCTAAAAATAACCTCAGCCACGTGGCTGAGCACCTTTCTGGCTCAAGGCCCAATATCCAAGGAAAGATGTAAAGCAACTAGAGAGAGGACCTCTGCCTAGAGGTAGGGCAGCCAGTCCAGAAGGGGGGCAGTGGGCAACAGGTTCTGCCCGCAGACCATCCAGGACCATTTCAAAAGCAGGAGCAGACAGATGGGCACGTCGGGATGGCACGGGAGCGTGGGCAGAAGCTGTGTCCAGCTGTGTGAAGGAAAGTTATCTTCGAGATAGGCAGCGCCTTACAAGCAAGGCGGTGACTAATTCAAGGCGGTCAAGTACGGCCATGGAAAATACACCACAAGGACTCAAGGAATCCCCCCCACCCCCCGCTAATTTCTACTTTTCCCGCACAAAAGCAGCGCAGCTTTCTATTGATCCACCCCCTGGAGAACCATTTCCCAGCAGAGCTCCCGGGATGACAAACGCCAACAGCGGTCAAAAAGAACTACCGGCGCCCTTCGCCACCCGCCCGGCGCGGCGCAGGCCCCTCTCCGGCACCTCCCGGCGCTGCCCCGCGGTCCCGGCTCTGCCGCGGACACGCGTGAGCGGCGCCGGCTGCCAGCCCACCGCCTCCCCCGCGAGCTCCCGGCTGCCTGCCGGGGGGGCAGAGCCCCCCTCGCCCCCCTCCCCGGAGCCCGGGGACACCGGCTGCCGCAGGGCCGGCCGGCGGCTCCGCGCATCCCGGCGCGGCGCTCCGACCCCCCCGGGCACGGCCTCCCGGGGAGGCAGGCAGGGAGGCAGAGCTGCAGGCAGGGAGGCAGAGCTGCAGGCAGGGAGGCAGAGCTGCAGGCAGGGAGGCAGAGCTGCAGGCAGGGAGGCAGAGCTGCAGGCAGGGAGGCAGAGCTGCAGGCAGGGAGGCAGAGCTGCAGGCAGGGAGGCAGAGCTGCAGGCAGGGCGCTCCAGCACCCACCCAGGCAGTCACCCCTGCGCGCTGCCGAGCGCACGCAGCGCGGAGGCGGCCGCTATTTATGTCGAGCCGGTGCCGGCCAAATATTCTGCCCAGATAAGGGCCGGGCCGGGCCGGGCCGGGCCCGCCACCCCGCCGCCCGCTTACCGCACCCGTGAGCCGAGCCGAGCCGAGCCGAGCCGAGCCCGGGCGGCGCGTCCTGCCCGCGCCGGCTCCGCCGCTGCGGGGGGCGGGGGTCCGGCCGCAGCCCCGGCCCCAGCCCCGGCCCCGGCCCCGGGCCCGGCCGTCACTCAGCGGGGGCCGGCCCCGTCGCCCCTCCCGGCCGGGAACAGCTGTGCCGTGGCCGGCTGGGCCCCCGCCCCGGGTGCCGGGTTTGGTCCGTCCTTACCCTCCGCCCGCAGCCGGGAGGGCAACCTTGCACCGTCCATCCCCGGGGCGCGGCGGGCGCTGCGGAGGAGGGCAGGGCTGCCCGGGCGGCAGCCCCCGAGCAGCAAGGGCAGCACTTGCTTCCAAAGGGTCTCTCCCGCTTCTAACGACTGAGGCGGGCTGGAGCCTGCCTTTTGTCCCGCGGCAACTTCCTTCAGAGCGCCGAGCCGGGCGCCGCGGCAGACCTTTCGGAGAGCCCAGCAAGGTGTGCACGCCTCGGTTCGTGGGGACCCGGGCCACTGCGAGGCACCCCGAGGCTGCGGCTGGGAAAACTCTTTCCCCGGGAGGAGCGGTGCCGCCCCGAGACGGGGGAAGCGGCGGAGTGGGCGGGGGGGTGGGGGGGGGTCTCAAGGCTCAGCCAGACCGAGTCACGGCTGCGCTGGCTTCTGGCTGGGGATGGCCCCGCTACCGGGGATGCTGGGGCCCTGCGGCTGCAAGCGTGGGCACTTTGTACAGGCTGCTTCCCCGCAAACGCCGTCAGTATCGATGCACCTGCTAATTCCGTGTCTTATTTTACCCCCTGTCGACATGCCCTGTACATCCAGTGGCGGCCGCCTCCTTGAGCAGCTCCAAGTCTGCCATCAGCCCCGAGAGCTGCCTTCCAACCTCGCGGTGTCAACAGTTTTAATAACGTTGCTGCCAAATCTCCTTTCCCCTGCCTCACCTTTGAGTCACCTCAAAGCCCCATGGATTTGCCCTATAATCTTTTTTAACAAATCCCCCACAATGTATCGGCCCCAAGCTCCTCCATATCTCTGCTGCCTGGTCTCCACCAGCAGCCACAGGCCATGAGTGGAGAGGGCCACAGGTGTATCAGAGGAGGGCAGTCCATCTCAACACTTCTCCAGCCCCACGCTCCCCAGGCCCAGTGATGCCCTTCATCTGAAAATGCCCCCAGTCTCTATGAGATGGTACCTGGATTTTTTTTCATGGCTTGTCATACAGCTCACCTGACTGGTGCTGAGGTTCTGTGTCCCATGGCTTTTGGAGAAAGATCTGCAATTAGCCCTGGAAATACTGCTCACGGCTAGGCCAAATGAAGGATACGAACAGGGACCCTACCAAGCACTGGATTCTGGCATACCTCGTAGAGGTGAGCAGGATTATGGCCCAAGTCACTGGCACCATCCCAGCTGCTGGCAGGAGTGAAAAGGGCACTTAGAACCACCCAGTTTACCCACTGACTGGCCCAAATGCCTGAATTTCTTCAGGCTGAAGAAGCTCAATGGGTACCTGCTTACCAATTGTCTTTCTCAAGGGTGTGCAAGCTGCGAGCAGCTCAGAAAGGAATCCCCCAGCACCACCAAGCTTCCCTACAAGCCCATGTTGGCTTTGCACTGAGATACACGAGCCACTTAATTTTTATCCCATCTGGCTGCTGTCAGGTATAGCTTTGTGGGCACCAGAAGCTCGTCCAAGGTGAGTGCTACAGTCCCCTTAGAATGCATTCAGCCTGTCTCCATCAGGCAAGACATTAACCCAGCTTCTCAGCATATTTGTTTTCAGTGTAAGTATCGGTGATGCTTCTTTTTTAGCTGTGTACCATGACACACTGCAGTAACAAATGCTGCAAGTAACGCACCCTGCAGCACTGTTCACGAGACACTAGGTATTGCTAACTCCAACTACACCTAAGCCCTTCTTCAAAACAGCTCCCGAGGTAATGGCTTGGCACGCTTGAAGCATGTCCTCTCAGGTCACAAGCTGCTTTTGCCCTAGCCAAGTTCTAACCTCACAGAGCAGGACAATTCTCCAGTTCAAGACTTCCAGTCTGAAAATACCAGCAACTAACAAAAGAACACGAAAGGAAGCTTTCAGGCATTATGAAGGTTTAAAGTCAGGGTTTTTTTCATTGCATGATTCTTCACTTTTCCTGTCTAACACAATCAGCACATGAGAATTTAGGCTCTCTTAAAGGTTTGCCTGATGCACAGCAACTGTGAGAACGAAGGATGAGGTGGTGAAAACACAAAGACAAAAGAGCTTTGCAACAAAAGTCTCCCCAAATGGGGAAAGGGTAGTCCAGGAGTGGAAACTTTGGAGATAGGAACTCATTTGGGGATGGCAAAGAGGGTTCTCATGTTTCTCTGATGAAACAGAGTTCTTCAAAATGAGCCAGGATGAACACACTGGGAGATGAAAACAGGTAAACTTAAACTTTGTAAACTTAACAAAATACTGAGATGGAATAAACAGAAGAGAGGTGGTTTGAAAGTGCTTAATGTTCACAGCCTTGGAAAGTAAGACATCTGGTTTGTTTTCTGAATTATTACAGTGTCATCTGCTTTCCCTAGGTAATGAACGCTCATTTTCCAGTTTATAAAATTCACAATGGTCCACAAAAGACGTCTAACAATGCTGCATTGCCTTTTTCTGGCTGAAAAGTTATCTTGGGTGGGGTTCCAAGAACTACACACTTCATCTCCACATCCCAAGGGAGGATCAGCTGGGCTTCTGCAAATACATGCTATCTGGTTTTGGCATTTATAAGGAAACTGGAGTTCCAGTGAATTTCCAGGTTTTTCCCCTTCTCTTTAGAAAGATTGCCTAATACCTAACGTAAACTTACCTTCCTGCAATTCAAGCCCTTATGTGTCCTTTTTTCCCTACATATAAAACCAGAGTCTTTACCAGTGAAAACTTTTGAAAGTGTTCCCCTCCTTAGCCTTCTCCTATCCAGGCCAACTACAAATCCTTCTATTTAAGCTAGGTTTTCTAGACTTTCACTGTTCTTGCTTTTGTCTGGATTGTCTGTAATTAATTCACATCTTCCTTGTAAGACAGTGCCCAGAACTGCATGCAGGATTCCTGTGGAGGCCTTTCTTAGTAGCCATCAGAACGGAAAGATCATGTGAAACCGTAACTCTGTTGCCTGCTTGATTCAGACACATGCTATGGAAGCACCCCTGGTGAGGTGTCATGCATTCATGACAGCCAAGAAACCATTCACAACGAACTCCAAACACAGACTGCTGAAAAACTGAAGTTAAAAACCATGCAGCATTCTGTGTGAATTAACAATGTACACAGAGCAGGCAGGTCTAATACCTTCTAGGGACAGCAGACTAACTACTAATTATGCTAACTACTTCATGGATTAGGAACTTCAACAAACTCAGAATGTTCAATATTTTGTACAGCCAACACCTTCTGCACATTTTTCAAAGCCAGAGCACAAAATGTACTCAAATAGCACTAGCAGGTCAGTGAGCAAATGTACTGGAGAATCTTACAGGCTGGTCAGTGGGTGTCCTGGTTTCAGCTGGGATAGAGTTAATTTTCTTTCTAGTAGCTGGTACAGTGCTGTGTTTTGGATTTAGTAGGAGAGTAATGTTGATAACAAACACACTGATGTTTTCAGTTGTTGCTAAGGAGAGCTTAGACTAAGTCAAAGATTTTTCAGCTTCTCATGGCCAGCCAGCAAGAAGGCTGGAGGGGCACAATAAGTTGGGAGGGGACACAGCCAGGACAGCTGACCCAAACTGGCCAAAGGGGTATTCCATACCATGTGATGTCATGCCCAGTATATAAACTGGGGGGAGTTGGCCTGGGGGGCAGATCGCTGCTCGGGACAAACTGGGCATTGGTTGGTGAGTGGTGAGTAATTGCACTGTGCATGACTTGTTTTGTATATTCCAATCCTTTTATTATCACTGTTGTCATTTTATTATTGTTACTATTATAATTATTAATTTCTTCCTTTCTTTCCTATTAAACTGCTCTTATCTCAACCCACGAGTTTTACTGTTTTTCCATTCTCTCGCCCATGCCACTGGGTGGGAGGAGTGAGCAAGCGGCTGTGCGGTGCTTAGTTGCTGGCTGGGGTTAAACCACAACAATGGGCTAAAAAAGTAACATTAAAAGCAGATGTAAAATCATAGCGCTGCAATGGAGATCACAGTGTAAGAAGAGAGTAGGTAAGTAACTAAGTAACAGCAGAGTACCCATAGCATAATGGACTAGAAATGGAGATATTTAAAATAGGGGTGGTACTGTATAGCGGGTGCGAAGATGGGGACACATTTCAATGCAGCCTCTGGATACAGCATATGAACTGAAGACAGCATTGTGTTAATCACTTTGGGTTGGGTGTATGCTCAATGCATGCATAAAGTGATTCACCACATGGACTGTGGTGCTCTTGGGTTTGCAGATCAGTTAGGCTGCACTCTGTTTTATGATCATGCAAAGCAGCCTATGTGAACCCTAGTACTGAGCTGTGCAAATGCGTGAGACACTATGAATATTGTCCTTGCTTCTGATCTGGGCTTCTTAGACTCTGGAGCAGCCATCAACAACCAAGGAGATGATGAGGCATACTTCAGAAGGAGCAAGACAACAAGCTCAAAAAACATCTTGAGTCTCTCGACCATCTACCAGGCTCTTTCCCCTAATAACAGAAGTGTAGAGTCCCAAAGCCTGCTCCATCAGTTCACAGGTGCAAATCAGCTCCTGGCCAACAGCACATCCCCAAGCCTCAAAGGATGCAAACACAGCATGGGCATTTATCACACAACCAGAAAACTTCAGAACAGTTCCAGCAAAACACCTTACACCATCACAATTATCAATTAACAGGCCATCAAACTTTGCAAGATAGCAGATGAAGGTGCCATATGCTCCTAGACACATAAGAAAACTCTCACTCTCTTCAGGAGCTCAGGAAAGTGCTTGTCTCATCCTAATGACCTGCACCATTCAGATTTTCAGGCTCAAAAGCAGTCCTACACACACAAAAAAAACTTCTGCATGGAAGTTCATCCTACAGCAGTTCATCATCGCATTGATTCCTTCACCTGCATTCTTCACCTTCTCTACAGTGGCAGCTGAGGAAGCAGAAATTGATTAACATGGAAAAATATTAGTATCTCAGGCATTAATGTAACTTCTCTCTCAACAAGTACATTTAAGAGTCTCACCTCAGCATACTTAAATAGGGACAGGACCATGTCAACTAGCAATCTGCATTAGATTAGCCGTTTGTTAGTTTATCACTGCCTGCTCTATTCATAAGGGCTCTGCTATACCCTGTGTACAGTCCGGGCAGAGAGACACTCACCAGACTTCCAAGACGACTCCTTGCTGCTTAGCTCAGACCTTCTCCAGAACTACACCAGAATTAGACTAAGAGGGTGCAAATGTAAGTCTCTCTCACATACTTAAACAGCTTGTTTACTCAAGAATATTTGCATGCATTTTCTTTCTTCCATCCTAATGTTACGTATGCACTGCACCTTTCAAATCATGGTTCCCTTTCTGTCAAGTCTTCTTGACCCGTGCAGACAGCATGCTGGTAGAATTTCTTAGCTCAGCTTGCATATTACTAGAAAGATTATATAGCTACGCACAGCAGAAAAATTCCTTCTGCTGGCATTCACCGTGTAAAGCTTTAACACTGTGCTTAACAATCTGAAGGGACTACAGCAAGCAAACTCAAATCTAGCCAGCAGACTATGAAATACACTGTCTATATCTCCTCTAAATATTCCCAAGGCCAAAAATAAAGTGTGCTCTAAAGTGGGCCAAAAATACTGTGTTCAGAGGACTTTAAGCACCGATCCACATGCTTATAGGACATTGCTTGCTCCTGTCTCCAGGGAGCAGCAGTCCTTGAAAGTTGCTCACAAGCATACATGAAAATGAGCTATTAAAAAAGAGGGAAAGGAATGTCTTGAATTTAGCAACTGGTTGGGGGGGGTGGTAAGGAGGGGAGTGGAGAATTCAGAAAAATGGTAGCATTGCTAAAGAACCGCAAGCAGACTAATAAGCACATGAAGTGCATACTCTTTTGTGAAAGTTATGCCCCACAAATGCAGTCTCCCAAAAAAGGCACTGTCAGCTACTCAACTCTTATGAAGTTAAGGATGGGGGGGAAAAAACCCCAATAACGCATGTCTCTGACACTAAATTCAGAAATATTGAGGACTGCTTCCATGTTTCCCAAGTAATAAAAATGCTAAAGAAAAAAGAAGGAGTACCCAGTAATGGCTCTGAGTAATAGCTATGAAATAAAAAGCCCTCCAAAATTAGGGAAAGATCACAAGCACAAGTCACACTGTTTTATTGATAAATAACTTTTTTAATATTTTCACCCAAACATTCTAGCATTACAATGGTAAACAAAGTGCAAATTTTCAGAAAGTCAACTGAAGTCAACAGAACCCAAACTTGTTAAACAAACCCTTTTCACAGAACACAGATTTTTCAACTTTATCACCTTCATGTCTTCAAGGCCATGTAGTAGTTATATTTCTCTTCAAAGCCTGTTACTTATTTTATTGCTAAAGAATCTGAGCTGCTACATTTCAGAAGTGGTGATTAATCATCCTTTGAAAATTCCACAAGACTTTGAGACACAAAATCATGAATCCATATATCAGTATCTGGAAGAGATGTGTCCACGAGAAAAGTCACTATTTTTCGATCCCAAGAGTTAGTGCTTTCATTAACTGCCTGTATCTGTGCCACCAAGGGTTTCTTCTCTACAAGATTCCGAAACACTATTGATGCCTCTTCTGACCACTGCTGGCTTTTCACTCCTAGGACAAATGTAAAGCAAAACAGAAGGTCATTTATAGACCAGACCAATGTGAATTATTAAGTTTATAAAGAAGTGGGGGGAGTTTAAATACTCGAGAAAACAGATGCTCAAGTGCTACTGAATGCAGCTTAACTCTAGAAAAGAAACACAAGCTCACTCATCTCCCACACAAACAAGCTTAATTATTACAGAGATTAGGACATTTATTTTTTCTTGAAGTCTAATGATATGCAGAAGTTTGCAGAAGTGAAAGGCAAATGCACTGACTCACTGAGCAATTCAAGTATATCAGCTGCCATGCATGATCATGGCATATTAGGAAACATGACAAAAAGGAAGCTAAATATCCTTTCAAAACAATTTCTTGGTCTTCTGCCTGAGGTTGCTGAAATTATTTGTCCTGTTGGCCCCACTTTAGATTAAGTTTTCTTCATCTCAAAGCAGCATCAGCTACTAAAACATCTGCCAAACCTCTAGGTCCCAAACTAGATCTGCAGAGAGCAGAAACAAAGAGAAATGCCACCTAAATGCCTCATAACTGCTGCTACTTTTTTGAGAGCAGCATCCCACAAAGTCAAGTCTGCTGAGGGACATGATGCTAGAACCCAAACGGGTTTTTGAATATGGCTGTAATCCACCAAGAAGGAAGTGGCTCTTGCAGACTTGGAATTCAGTCTCTCCAAACCACTGTTGGTGTGCAGCATCCAGACATAAGGGGCTCAAATATCGTGCATGAATACCCAAACAACAACTTATGGATAAAAGAAGCAGAACAGCAAAGTGACAACACTTTGCTTTCACTATTAGCAGCAGCTTTCTGCTGATAGGACAGGACAACACAGGAACACAGCTCCTTGCAGGTTACAGAAGGAATGAGAAGTCAACAGTTCATCAATAGTTAAAAAAAGGTAATTAATGCTAGGAAAGCCTGGTGGGGAAGCAAATGGGGTTTTACAAGGAAATAGACCAGAGACTGAGAGGTAGCAGACATGAAAAAAGAGAGAAAGAAGTGGAAGAATAGCAAGACAATAGTTACCGGTCTTCTGGATTCAGCTGGCCTGCTTTGACAATATGAAGCAGCTCAGCAGCCAACTTAACTAGCTACTTGGGATTCTGTGAAGCAGGAAAATTGGATGACTTGCAGGCTTGCTCAGCTGGACCCTGTACTACCCCAGTAGACAGACACAGCTAGAAATCAGCTTCATTTCAGCACTGTACTCCTAGGACTCCAGCCTGTTGGTAAGACACCCATTATCACTAGTTAAAAGCAGCCCCCAAGGTCACACTGAGGCTAAGCAGGAAAGTAGATCCACAGAAGGCAACCTAGGATCACAGCACCAACTCTGTGGCCTGTCACTTCAAACAAGTATATTCTGTAACTGAAGTCTAGACCAGTGCTGACCAAACAGCAGCAGAAAGCAGCAACTGAATAAGAAGAGATGCATGCATCTGAAAGCAATGCAGAAAAAGAAAAATCTGGAAAAGGAAAGAAAAGACAGCAAGGAGAAATCAAGTTTTACTTTTTTAATTCTAGCAGATGTACGCACACTCTCTATCTATGCCCCAGATTCTCAAGGAAATTAATCTTACTTGAATTTGTGGAAATCCCCCACCCCTCTGTGGAGGTTTTTTGTTTATTTGAGAACACCAATATATTTCAGGCAACTCTGGATTCCAAATAAGCACTGGAAATTTACTGGAAAACAGTCAATTACAATAGGCCAAGATAGATAAGAAAAACTTCCCCAGAAACTCAGCATCTAGTTCCTAACTTTTTGTAGATTAGGATAATCAGAACATAAGTTCTTATGAACAGATATAGCATAACTTTCACACTTTGTAATGGGTTATGTTCAAGGATACCAAAACCATTTAGGTTTGATTTCCCAGTGTCCTTTGCATATTAGGCATCACACACATTAAATATAAAAAATTATTTATGAAAATAAAAAATATTTATGACAATGAAAAGCCTCAGGTTTATACATAGTAAGAAAAATTGCTGCATTAAAATAAACAAACAAATAATAAAACAGAACCATCACCACCTATGTCAAGAAGAAAAGCAGAGCTACCTTGATGACATAAACATGCATGCATGTCCTGGTTTTGGCTGGGATGCAATTCATTTTCTTTCTAGTAGCTGGTATAGTATTATGTTTTGGATTTAGTATGAGAAGAATGTTGATAACAAACACACTGATGTTTTCAGTTGTTGCTAAGTATTGCTTATACTAAGTCAAGGAGTTTCCAGCTTCTCATGTCCAGCCAGCAAGAAGGCTGGAGGGACACAAGAAGCTGGGAGGGGACGCAGCCAGGACAGCTGACCCAAACTGGCCAAAGGGGTATTCCATACCATGTGACATTGTGCCCAGTATATAAACTAGGGGGAGGGCGTGGATCACTGCTGGGGAACTAACTGGGCATCAGTTGGCGAGTGGTAAACAATTGCATTGCGCATCACTTGTTTTGTATATTCTAATTTTTTTATTAGTATTATTGTCATTTTATTATTGTTACTATTATAATTATTAATTTCTTCCTTTCTTTCCTATTCAACTGCTCTTATCTCAACCCATGAGTTTTACTTTTTTCCTCCGATTCTCTCCCATATCCCACTGGGTTGGGGTGGGGAGTGAGCAAGCGGCTGCATGGTGCTTAGTTGCTGGCTGAGGTTAAACCATGACAAAGCATTAAGCATGTTTCTGCAAGCAGGTACATGCTTACTTTAGCAAAAACCAATTACCTCACTAACCTTTGGCTTCGTCCACTTTACATTTCTGCTCATTTGGTATTCCCACCGATGTCAGACTTTAACAAAAAAAGTTGTAAATGCTTACTACCTACCTGCAAGCTGAGCTGTAATAGCTTGGAAAGGTAGTTTTCTAAACGTATCCATGAGTGGCTGTACTTTCTCTATGCTGACAAATTCGTGTTTACCATAGTCCAGCTCATATACTGACAAAAACCCATTTCTAAGAATTCCTTTTATTATGACCCTGTACCACCTAAAAAGGGGAAGAACAAGAACAGACAATTTGAATTCATATTCACACACTGTCAAGGCACCAGAAAAACAATACGAAACCTGAAGGTCTTAACCAACATGTCTCAGGCTTCTCAGATCTAGTATTATCTGAATAGAAGTCAACTGTTCCAACCACAACCTGGAAGCATGAAGAGACAGTAACCTCATTTAGTCCCTTAATCTCTCAGATATCATTGGACATCTGCCACCTTGTTAACAATGCAGACAAAGCAGAGCTAGGCTTGCCTAGCTTAGCAGAGCTAAGCTTGCCTTCAAAGATCTTGTTTTTAATTTAAGTATCTACTTACTGATTTTCAATTTTAGCTGCATACAGCTTGTTTTTTTCAATGTTCACATGTTTCTCTTCTGCCCTGCTGTAGTACAAGATCATTTCTTCCATTAGGGCTTCCAGATTATGTAGCTCTTTCCAAGGCTGGACAATAAAGTGACCTGGATGACAGGCCACTGAGACATAGACATCCATGAGCTCTCCGGTCTTTGACAAGGGTAGAGGTGGAGGCATGTCAATGGTAGACACTGCACTGCTGGGTTCTCTGGCTGAATCAGAGACACTCTTCTCTAGCCTTCCACTAGTTAACTGTTGAGCTGAAACAGCATCACTTGTCACTTTTGTCGAGCTAGTCCCACTAGGTGAAACACTCAAGAAAACATCCTTCTGATGCTTCCACAAGTCTGCATTTTTGATCTGTCGATTGACGCTATGATCCATGTCTGGGAAATTCTCTGGAGCAAACAAGTAAACGTGTGCAATTCCCTTTGAATCATCCTGTTTAACCACCTTGGAAAACAAAATACAGTTTAACTTCCAGTTAATATCTATTAAATGCACATCTGATTTTGTACAGAAGACTAAAGACTTTAACAGAAAAGCAGCAACGGTTCATTGAATTCTATATGCACGTAAGTATTTCCAAGGTTCTCTCAAATATGTTAATGAAGTTGTTGGATCATAAGCAACTCACAGCAACTAAAAAGAGCATTTGCAGCTATTCCACTAATATAAAGCAAATACAAAGCTGGAATTGAGTTTTGTTGTGCCCAACTGGTTCAATCTCAGTACTGTGTGTACAATTCTAGTTTTCAGGAGAACAGTAGCCAGTGTCCATACAGATTCAAATAACTAAGTAATACTATTAAATATCAACACTTAATCCTTCAAAGTTCTCTTCCTGTCATTATGGAAGATGAAGCCCAGTAAATTAAGGATGGGAAAAAATAAAGATGCAAAAAGCTTCCAGGTTTTACCATGTATAATTTTCAAGCAGTGACATAAAAATATTTCCTATTTAGCATCAGACATGCCAGCATTATTGATAGTAAAGCACTGAAATTTTAATTTGACAAAGTATATAACATTTCTTTACAGATTCTTCTGTTGATTTTCCTAGCCAGAATAAAAACTTCCCACAATTAAAGCATACATCTGTCATCTATTATTTAACCAAGCAAAAATTAGTACCAAACTTAAACTATCTTGGACGAGGATGTTTAGAAAAGCCAGATGTAACAAACAAGTCCCAGAATACAGGAGCTATGTTTTAACTATACTATAGTCCCCACTGTTAAAGCAAGCCAAAAGTAAAGGAAAGCTACAAAACACTTTTTCAAACTGCTGTGACAGTATCTGGAATCAGATTTTTAAGAGGAAATTAGCTTTGTTTAGATTGTAGCTAGTAATAGATTTCCTTTAGCAGGGTGTTTTCAGTTAATTAAACTGGATAGGATACATTGCAAGTGGAAATAATTTTATCTCAAAGATAACAGAAATTCTAAGTATACAACTGCATACACTAAAACACACTGGATTAGAAAAAGTAAACAAAATATAAAGCTGCTTTCCAAGAACCAGAAGGACAAAAAGCTATGCTCACAAGAGGCCTAAAAATAATTTAAGATTAACTCAACAGTTTTATCTTTTTATGTGGTGAAACATTAACAACTGTGTTTCTTTCTTATCAGTTGGTAAAATAACTCTAGCTGCATATTTGGACAGGGACAGCAAAATGTGAAAGGCTAATGTGAAAGTTGCTAAATTCCTGAGGGGAAAAGAGAAGGTTCTAAGAGTTTTACACAAGTAAACTTTATGCCAAATGTCCTACTAAAAGGACTTTGTATAGAATTTATGTCCAGGAGCTGGCTACAGACTTTTAAACTTCAATAACAAAAATCAATCTGATGAGTGGTTAAGCTTCTAGAGTTGTTCTTTCAATGCTCTTTCCAGACACCTACGGATTTCAAGTCATATAGGCATTTTGACTATTTACCTTCATGCTAAATTCAGGACAATTCATTACAGTGTCTCTCAGCCACAGCACAGCATCTGGAGTCCACATGCCAGTGTTAGGAGGCAGATCTGCTAGGCAGCATTTTATAGCCTAAGAACAGAATTAAGTGTACAAGGTATAATTTAGTAATATGGAAACTAGTCCACAAGCTCCTGTTCACAGAAACTTCATTAACGCTGACAGATTCAACAATGTATGACAAACAGAGAGACAGAGGAACATGCAAAACCAGTACCATTACACATAGACAGCATCCTGTTGATACATATGTCTACGTTATGATTTATTTCAGGCAAAGATGCACAATGAAATACAGTTCAATATTGAATGCTACTAAACAAAACAAAATTTCATTACATAACCCTTGAAGTAGCAGCACTACAAACACTGCCAAGAGATCTAGCATAGGTTAGCTTTAATATGTCTTTATACCTGAGGAGGTATTGCAATTACTTCTCTCAGGAATTGTGGTGGGATTTCTCTAAGCTCTGATACTTTTACAGTTGCAACTGTTCCAGTATCCATGAACTGCACATCAAGTGCCCGTCTAGTGTGAATAATTCTTATCTGAAAGAAGAAAGCAAGAGCATCATTCTGAGGTTAAAAAAATCAACAGTGACACATACGCTATAACAAGCTTCATGGAAACTAAGGATTCAGATTTAGCTGAACAAAAAGATGAGCCATTTCTATGTGGGAAAACTGTAGCTGTTCTTTGAATACTTCTTACCTCTACACGTGCCCACTTTCCTTTGGAAGGAAACAAGCAGATTTTGCCACAGAAAGGTAGCGATACATTAAAGTCAGATGTCTGCTGCAAATATAAAAACAGAATTTAAAATGCATGGAGCTATTACTACCTGGCATTCAACTAATCATTTCAAAAGCCACACGTGGAATAAACTGTTCTGAGAAGCAAAAAACCTCTGTTTCAAATAGAAAGTCTCTTTCCAGCCTCAGAAGCAATTCTTACCATGTTGTTTTAAGCTTCCCCGATTGGTAAAGCTTTAATTCCAAGCTGTGTATCTTACAGGGAAACTAGGAGAATATAAAGCGCCAGGGGAAAAAAGCCACATTTGGAAACACAGAGTATGAAATCACCAATCATTACTTTAATGTTCTGAAAAGCAAGAGCAGTTTAGAGCTGTGACAGACAACTGAAGAAGCTCCTACCTCATATTCTAGAACACATCATTTGTTGCGGTATTTAACAAAGCAAATTTACTACTGACTCAAATGAAAGTCTCATGGGGGTGACATTCACCATGATGATCCTAAATAACATAACATAACAAGACAATAGCTACACTATAAAAAGCATGAAGAAACTCTATTTGAAGATCCATCAACACCTTAATTTAAATTCTCAGGCAAGATAAAAACCCTCAAGATAAGCTGCAAAGTTAGGACTGCTTCTTTTACCCCCATATACAGATTTATATTAAAAATTTCTGAATGTCAAGGTCTCTGATAGCAACAAGAACCTAACATACACTCTGTCCAGAAAATCTGAACTTTTGAAGTACCTGTCTGGCTGCCTGCCTTTGTGTTGCTAAATCTCTCAGGGTTCTCAATGCTTTCCTTCAGTGTTTGGCTTGCATGAAACTGAATCTTGATAACTGAGACATGTTCAATATAAAGTATTTCCAGATGGTGTCTCTTCCACAACAGGTCTAAAGCTCAGCTTCTATACCTAAAAACACTTTGATGAAGTAGTTTCACAAGCAGGAGTTCTAACAGGACCTTCAAGGATCTGCATTTCATGGTTTCATTCTCTAAGACTCAGCTGAATGTTTAATAAATCAGATTAAGATCTCTTCTCTTTTGTATAAATTCTCTTGAGTCTAGTAAGGGTTGTTGCATGTGTCTGTACACGGCTAGTGCAAGGTCAGACTTCTTTGCTACATGCCTATTATAAAGCAACTTAAGGCTTTTGAAAATGGCTCCTATACATCAGTTCTAGTTGAAATTAGCCACAACATTCAAAAGCTAAGGGTACAAGGGCAAGACATGCAGCAGATCAGATCAAAGCCATCAAACTTCCAAGGAAGCCAGGCTAAAAAGAACAGACCTTCGTTACACAGCTTTTATTGTCACTTTGCACGGTGTGCTGTGGGCCAGGCTGTTTACACACCTCAACTTCATCACGTAAGTAAAACTTCCAGAAAAAAACACTATGGCAGTTATCTCTACACACTTTATACCAATCTGATGCAGTTTCCATAGGAAGCTTCCCATTATAAGCCATATTGTTACTGTTCTAACTATTCAAGGAAAGTTAAAAGCAGTTACTGAAGCCTTAGAGACAGCTTGTGAACAAGAAAGCATCAAAAGACACTCTTCATGCTGAAGGATGCATCCCAAAAAACTAGGAAGATAATCTATAGCCTTTTTGAATAGTCTATGGCTACCTCAGAAACTTGAACTTACGTGCAAGGAAAATGATTGGTACACTCTGAAGAAAGGCTACATGACTTCATCACTTCTCTCACCATAGAACCTACCTTGTAATGGAAGTAGTCTTCTAGTTTCTGCAAGGTTTCGGAAAGTCTAGACAAGCCTTTAGATGGCACCTGGCAATACAGGCTTCCATCAGAGAAAACACTGGTTACTCTGACATTTGTATATAGTGCATCTACCTGCAAAGGGAAGATTTTGACAAGAAAGGGGAAAAAAAACCACACACACAAACTTAGAATATTTCTGAGTACTGTTTTTTGTCCATCCAAGACCTTAGCAGTCAGTGATTTTTAATGAATTAAGAAGGAAACAGCAAAATGGTACCTGTAGGTGCAGTGCAAGGGACTTGTCATACAAAGCCTTCAGACAAGTACCATTAATGTTGATATCGTCTTCTCCAGAAGTGTCATAGAGAATAAGAAGAGGAATATCACTCTTTTCCAGTATTTCCACAGCAAATATCTTGGAGCATGTCTGCGATTCCACAGTCTTTACTAGGACAGGATCATCACAGAAGACTTCCAGTCCTGTAAGACACACCATACTTTTTATGTATCACTGTATTCAAAGGGAAAAATAATAACCAGGTCTGTGTTCACAACAGGACTCTTTCCAAGAATCAGGATGTAGCAGGAAAGTTGTAGTGCACCCCTACTTGTGTACTGCTTAATTTCCACCTTTTTAATACAGAGAGCCATCTTCCGGGTGGGGGGGGCGGGGGAGAAAAGAAAAAGTTCCTCTTCAGAAAGAGTCAAGACAAATGTGTAGAGAAAAAAGGAATGCATCCAAGTATTAAAAAAAAACAAAAACAAAAGTTCATTCACGGCAATTTTATATATTTAAAATAAGTTATTTTTAAAAAGTTAGAAATGCCTACCAGTTTTCAGAAGGTAAGTAATTTCCAGCAGAGCCTAGGAAGTCTGCAAATATGCAAGTACTGAAAGGCGAAGGATCACTTTAAAATAACTAAACAGGATCACATTTAGGAATATTGCCCAACCTGGCCCCAACAGATGTGCATCATTTGTGGAAAAAGGAGTTGTGCTAGTACATTGCTTCACACAACAGCAAACATTTCCTTAGATTTCTTTAGGCTCACATATATTAAAGGAATAAAGACATCCAAGCTAAGTGCAGAAACAACTAAGCTCCATTACAGAGACACTGGATATCAAGGTCTTCTAATATCAAGGTTTCTTTATAAACTCTCCTTCACATCCTTCCTTCCTCCCTTTTCTTTCTTTCCACGCCTACCTGTGTCTGCTTAGACTAGCTGACTTGGACAAAATCTAACATACATAGAGTTATTACAAACAAGCATCAAAACCCCCAGACTGAGATGCTTCAATCCATAAATAGTGCAACAGTAAGCTGTATAGTCAACACTGGCTTGCTCTTACCTGCCAGTTTACATTTTGCAGCTTGAAATGGAAGCGAATGGAACTGTTTCTGTAGTTTGTAAACACTGTTGCTTTCAACAAACTCACTGAAGCCATGATCAACATAGCATACCTGATAATGGAAAACAGAATAAAAGCATAAGATCATGAATATAATTGTATGTACATTTTCTTGAGTCTAGGGAAAATGTATTCAGATAGCACGTGCTCTGTGGAGCTACAGACAAATCACTTTTCACTAATTTAGTAGTATGTAATGCCATTAATCTCAGGTTTATTTCACTGCTTGAATATTCAGAGTTTTCAGGGGAAGTCTTCTTCTCAAGATCTCTGTAAAACCATCCTCTCCAACTGTTCCACGGAATCTCAACTCTTAATAGGAACAGTGCTGGAAGGACTCAGCATATATTACCTCAAACCACATGAAGAAAGGTAATAAACTGGCAATTTTTATTTGTAATGTTTTGAAAGTGTTGAAACATCAAATACCACTTAAGTGCCATTCTATGTTTTGCCTTTTGTTTTTACTGCATTAAGAGAATAATTTTGATTTATGCTTACAGTAACATTGATACAAATACCACAATCAATGCAGGAAACCAGTAGGAAAACTGCTGATTGGCAGCAAGTAATTGGAGGTGAAGTGAGCAAAAGAAGGCTTTGACAAGACTTTTTACAAACTTTTTCTAAACTCTATCATGCAAAATGTCTGCATACTAAACATTGAAAAGGGAGTCTGAACTCTGTGTCAGAGGATAATCAGCAAATGCTGCAATAAAGCAGTAGCCTTCTTTTGCCTGATAGCTCTAGCTAAACAGACGTTAGAGGCAAACTTGCTACCGATGTCCTTGCCACTTCTCTAAACCAAACAATCTTTCACAAAATTGAGTTCTGACACCCCCCTCCAAGTTCCAGCTGAAGGGTATCACACTTAATTTGAGAAAAACCTCAGTTTTAATACATGTGATATCTAAAGGTTTATGAAACGGATCTACTTCAGAAGTATGTTAAACAGACCTGGGTAAAAACTCACCTAAGGGGGGGGGCGGGGGAGAAAGGTATCATTAATGTTTGACTAGGCAAGAAATAATTGAGAGGTTTGAATCTTTTTTTACAGTTCTATCATATGTTCTGGTTTTATTGCCAGATGGCACGAAGAGTCTGCTTGGCCCAGGAGAAGTTTAACAGAGAAGATAAATAATCTCAGATGTACGCTACATATAACTCCCCAAATATCACATCTGCCTGGAAGGGAACACAATTACATCCTTCTCGTTGTCTTGCTATTTAGTGCATGTAATTTGTACTTCAGTACAAGACTTCAAACACGATCTATCAGCAAGTGAATTTTGTTCTTCCCTTTCTCTTCCTCTGTCCGACTCCAAATAGTGCTACTACACCCATTCCTCCTAAGACTATCAAAGGTACATTTTCAGTACAAAAGTGCTATAGGGCCCAACTCCATATAAAACCCCAAACAAACCCCCCAAACTCAAACTAGTTATGGAAAAAAACCTGAAAAACCATTAAATTTTGGCAATCACGTAACTTCAAAAAAGTCTTAATTTCTCATATAATTGAAAATAGAAGTACTTCAGGGCAATAGATAATGCTAGTGCAGCATATTTAGGCATTGACTGTGTATCTAAAAACCAAGAGTGTTTCAAGTCTTTCTCCAAGTGCCACAAGAAGTAATTGCTTGCCTTTATTCTGTTGTCATCTAGAGAAATTATCCGAGCACGCAACCAGGCGTCTTCTTCAGCGTGTACTGCAACAAGTTGCCCAACACTCAGAGACTGAGCTAGTGACGCTGTACTATTCTGACTATAGTATGCTTTCATATCATCTTCCATTTGTTCCTGGGCAGAAGAATAATCTTTGCCCACATACCTACAGTATTTTACAAAACAAAAACAAAAAAACACCACAAGAGTTAGGATGCAACTTTAAAAAAGCAGAATAAAAACCTAAGAACGCCTATATGCATATATGAATACGAGTAAATTATAGATACGTACATTTTCTAAGCACATCAGTATCCAAACTCTTTTCCCATTAACAGGGCTATAGAAAAGTAACTGACATAAAATTTAGTACTTTTGTCGACAGCTAAATGCGGTCCAGCAGTGTATAATCTAACACACTCAACTAGACTTTTAGTAAGAGCTCTTACTTGATTATTACAATCATGTAGAGCAACTTGACCACAACAGCAGAGTAGTATCCGGGACCAAAATATTTTATCTCTATAAAAGAGAACTAATACATCACCTCTGAAGTTACTCTGTCATTAACAAACACCAGCTTAATCTGGTTTTCACTAAGGTTGATCAAAACCAAGGCATCTAAAATAAGTTTACAAATCAGCTGTCAAACCACGTGCTGTTTACTCTCAGCCTCCAGAACAATCCTGGTATTAGGCTGCTGACCTAATGGTTCATATTGAAGCAGTTTGTGTTGCACAGATCTTCTTTAATAAAGTATATAAACTTATGAAAACTCCAAATGGGAAGTTCTGAATGCTGCAGAAACAAGTCAGATTAGAGCAGACAAAAGGAAAACATTCCCAAATTTGTATTAGTAGCTACTGGTTTTTTAACTTGTTCATAGAGTGATTAATACTGCTCATTTCTACCACACAGTTTAGATTATCGTCCTATGAAAATCTAGGTTTATACTGAAGGTCTGCGATATGGCCAGGATTAGTGCAGATACTGTATTATGACATACTATTCTAACTTTGTTATAAAGATTAAGTTAGATCTGATCACATTCGAGGGAACCCTCATTTTCCTAAAGACAGCCTGCTACCTCACCATCCAATTATATATTGTTTTTCAGAAGGACACCCCTTTTGTTTCAATGTAAGCACTCATCTACAACGGACAAGGAGTGGGGTGACAGTCACATACAAGCTACTTAAAAGTTTATTTATTAACATTTGTTTAATAAAGACACTTAACAGACAGTAGGAGTATCTTAACAGAAAGTAGAAGAATCTTTTAGAATTTCCCGCCTCACTATTTTCTGGTAATAGGTGAGCATCATAGTGAAGAAGTTTTTGGCTGCTTAAAGGCAATTGAAAAATTATTTTCAGACTCTAGAAAAGAATCTTGGACAGAAACCTCAAAAAAGTGTGTTAGAGACTAGTCTATGTGCAGGTGGCCAGACACTGCAAGTGTGCATTCAGCAACGTTCTTAGTCTCAACTGGAACCAATTCACAGGTCAAGTAAATCTTGCTGCTTCATTGTGAAAGGAACAGAGGGGTATGCTTCCATAGTGAAACAAGCTATAAAATTTTATCTATTCAAAAAGATAAAAGAAGAGGGGAAAAAATTATCCAAGCTGTAGCACAGAAACTCAAGGTAGTTGAGAATAAGACATTAATTATTTCTTGTAAGAATTCAAATATACCACCTAGCATATCATCTCTGCCTTCAATTGCACTGTTGTAAATGTGGAGTGAGTATCTCAGAGTGTTTCTATCACCTCACTTTCATTCTGACTGCATAAGTACTCTTACAGAATTGTACCACGTCTCAAAATTGAAATAGCACAAACCTTCCAGCTTTGTCTTAATTAGTACTGCAGTTGAAAAGTCTCAGCCAAACAATGTTTAGCCACACACAAAGAAAGTAAAGAGATACTGGTCCATTCCCAAGGCAAAAAGAGGAATCTTGATTCTATTGATCCTCCAAAAATCAACATCAACCAATAGCCGCTACAGGGTTCTTGTGTAGATCAGAAGAAAGTGACTGCTAGTACATGAATGGGAAAGGTGAGTCCATGCATTGTTTCCTTCCTATACATCTACATGAACATTTTCTTGTCATGGCAAAAAACTATTCCCATCAGGGCTAGTTTCATCCTGAAGATAAATTACCTAGCCCATGAATTACATACATAACCTTAAATAGTAATTTCTGTATCTCGGGCCAAGAAACCACTAATCACCACCATGTACCTACACAGAGCTGACAAATTCAGAAACTTTAATACTGTCCAAGAACCAATGTCCAAAATTTGGGAACTGCGGCTTTACAGAAATTTTAACATAATCACCCTCAGCTCATCAGTGTCATATGGTGTTTTAATCCATGGAATTTGAAGAATTCCCCCAAATAATTAGTGGAAACATCCTTAAAGTAACAGATTAGAAAGCTAAGATTTGTTATTCCACATATACAGCAAGTTATCAATGCGGCCAGAATTAAAAGGGATACAGTGAGAAGGAAAAAGTTGTGCAGAGTTAAGTCCCACCTGCATAGCAAGCTGGAAGTAAGAGACAGATAATTTGTTCCTGCTCTTCCCAATACAAAACATGCAATATGCATTGTGTCTAACTGTTTCAGTATCTCTACATACAGATTATTACGTGTCTTAAATTGGCTGTCTCTCCTGGCACTATTCATCTTCATCATCTTTCATGTCTTAGACTAAATTCAAACAGAGCCTTGCAGGAACAATCTAAAACATAAAGCCTCTCTTTTCCTTGATGTATTCTTCCTTCTGTGATTTCTTTTTTTAAGCTGAGGCTCACTCACAAATTCCAGCTGTGTCTTCTTTGCTAAAATTATTGACTCATCCAGCCAGAAATAGTACAAATGTTAATGATGGATGAAGAATCTTGCCTTACATTAAGTTTTGTGGTAAGACCAGCATACAAAATAAATGTATAAGCAATACACAAAAAAGCTTATCTGAGAAAAAGTACAATACAGGAATGGTGCTAGCAGCTAAAACAAAGATGGCAACATTCTCAAATGAGAATTCCTCTCATAACCCCCAAGTATGGGGATTTTCACTAGAGATTATCAGCCATTAAGATTCCATGACTTCAGGGAACTAGAACAGTGAACTGACACATAAAGAAAGCTCGAGTATTCCAATACATTACTGATAGCTAGAAAGAAAAAGGATATCTAAATTTCAGCCTTAAGGCTAGTGCATTGCATATTGCCAACCAGCAATGAGGAACAGGGTATTAGTTTCATAGTAAAAGGATCTGTAAGTAAACTGCACACATACTCAGTTTGATCCTGATCAGGACCTCTGGGAATGACTGAAACTATCTAATCAAAACTGAAACTGCAGAAACTAGGGGGAAAAAACCCAGCGCTGTCAATATAGTATGCTACCACAAAGTTGTTCAATTCATCCTTTGAAGTGACATGAAATATTTTAAGATTAGGCTGGATTTGAAATAATTTTCAAAATGAAATATCCTCTAAAAAAGTGTTTGGGTTTTTCTGTTTGTTTGGTTGGGTTTTTTAAGTTTTAAAGAACTGCTAGGATTTGCATGTTTTATCCCAACAATGACATATAGAAAGCTTATCATGGTATTTCCTGAAACAGTACAACAACATATACCTAAGATGGCCACTACAATCCACTTCTTACACTGTCCTCTAAGGCTGGGCTGACTAGCAATGAAACCAAGAAGCACTAGTAGTTTATTGTTGGATGGAAGCTCATCTGTCTCCCAAAGTGAAAACTGCAGTGTAATCTGAACACACTCAAGTCACACCTAGTTAGTAGTAAGTCAGTTACAGAAGTAAAAGATATTTTAATAAGTATCACAGCAATATCTGAATACTACTATGTGTTATTGTAGGGTTATTTTTAGAAGTCTTCTATTGCAAGTCAAATCTGCTGTCTCAGACAAGCTAATGATACAACTGATCAGCTCAGCACTAAGTTTCAGAAAACTTCCATTTAAGCACACAAAAGATTCTTGAGTTTTATTATCAAAATAAGTAAATAACAAATTCCTGCAACCTCCTGTTCATCTGTTCTCTTACGGCAGACCTGCAAAATATGAATATGTGGATTTATAAATAAAGCAAAAAAGACAGATTCTGAAGCACAAACTTGCCTAATTAGGACCTCATTAGTGTTTTTCAGTTCTAACACCATGACGGACACAGATCCTTCCGATGGAATGATTAGAGGAGGAACAGTTATGTTCTCTGGATACTGGTCCTTGGATTCTTCACATTGTTGTTCAGCTGTGGTCTTCACACCATCATGCCTCTGGACTTTCTCAGTGACATTCAGATTTTCATCAATGTGTCTTTGGGGTTTAGCATAGAGGATGGCCTTTCTCGGGACTTCAGATACATAGTCTACTACGCATACATCTGAGAGCAACTCTAGATTATTTAGAATGTCTTCTGGAAATTTTACGTGGTAAGTGTCTTGGTACAATTTGGGAAGCGCGTTAGCCCAAAGACCACTGGAGTACTTCAGCAAGATGTTGACAACTTTCTGCTTGAAATCACTACTAAGCGATCCAGGTCTGGTGTCTATATTTGGTTTTAACAAAGGGTCTGCTTTTGAAGAAGTAACATTCTCAGGTGCCTTTTCTTGCTCTGTATCACTTTTTGCTATCGGTGGTATTTTCTTAGCAGGATAAAGAAGCCCATCCATCTGATCACCCCTGTGTACTTTCTCCACCTTGGAAAACAAAAAGTAGAGTCAATAATCAATTGCATCTCTAAGTCTAAATAATTTTGCCAATTACATTTTTATAACACACATTTTATACAGACTTTGAAGTGGACATCCACAGGGAACTAAGCCTGAGGCAGTTACTACAGGGTAGTATTTCTTGTAATGCTTCCTCCTCCATTTTGAAGGATACCAAACACGTATGACTACATCAGTACAGGACAAATACCTAATCTATGCAATTCAACTCCAACTTGCCTCCAAAGAAGTACAGTCTCTCTTTTCTCCTAGAAGGACCAGAAGATGATGACGCACTCCACAAACTTAGGTCTTTTGCACATTAACCCCCCTGATCTTCCACACAGGTACTCATATCACAAACAAAAGTTTCTGTCTCAGTTTACTGAGGGAAAGGGGATTTGACTGTATACTTCAGAAACAAGAGGACACCTGTCAGGCAGTGTTGTAAAGGCTATCTGCTGTCATGCTCAGTGAATTTTTTTTTCTTTAAAAATGTTCTGAAATTAAGGAAGAAATTTATGGAGAACAAATTTCATAATGAATTTGATTAGGCCATTTTAAACCATGCCCACAGTCTCCCTCCAGACCCAGGCATTTTGCCAGTCCATATGTCTCTACCCGTTGCTAAGTTCAGTAATAAGCATCTCGCATGGTCTGAAGTCACAACCTTGAAAGCACCATTTGAGAACTGTAGAAATAAATTCACAATAAAATTCCACTTCCTAAAGTGATGCAGTTTCAACCTAGGTCAACCTAACTGTAGCTTAGCTTAGCAGTAATATCTATGCAGTATCGACATAACGAAAGCTCTCAGTGTTTTCACATTGGTCCCAAAGCAAGAACAACTGCTGCAATAAAGAAAAGTTATTAAGGTTTACGTAGCTCCATCTTGATGTTCCTTCCTCAGAGGAAACAACTCATCACTTTCCTGGGTCCACATCACACCAAAGTCCTTTTCAGAGGCAGATCAATGAACAAAATATTGAGTAGTTGAATTACTTGCTACTACTCAGGGGTGGCATTTACCTTTACGATATTGATGTCCATACCCATCAGAACTTTATAAACCTTGCTAAAGTCACTCTTTGCTGTTCTGTCTTAGCAACACATAACAGAAGCATAACAAAGAAGGCTTTAAGTATTATTTTACATAACAAGAATAATACATGTCACTCATTATCAAGATAACATTAACAAGACAAGAACATTTAGTTACAATACATTGAAAAAACTGAAAAAATGGTCATTACTGTGTCAAGAGACATGTATTTTCTCCTATGTGCACCTCTTCACACTCAGCTCAAATTGCCACATGGTGATCTGAGTCGAGAGAGCGAGCAACACCACCTAAGGGTTACCACACAAGTGCATTTCCATACACTTGCTGTGCATCACATTGTCTAGCCTGGTGCAAAAGCAAGGTATCAAACGGTTCTTGGGAATAGGTCTCGGTCAACTTCCACGAACACTAGCACATGTACTATCTAAAATTGACACAAAAGAAATAGTTTTCATAGATATAAAAAAAATATTAACCACTTTAGAGAATTCTCATGCATTCACGGCGGCATGTCTGAATCCTTCTCTATCAGTGAAAACCAAAGTAGTAATATTTTCTGCAAGAATAAGACATGAGAAGGCAAACAAACCTACCTAACAACCCTCAGCTCCCTGAATTCATGCAAAGAGTCCACAAGCTTTAAGACTCGAGTCTTTCCAAGTAGGCTCACTAAACCAAGGAGACATCCCCTCTTAATTGGGAGAGAGGAGAGGTAGTGTCCTACAGACATCCATTTACTAAAGAATACATATCTACTATAGGATAAAATATAAACAAATCCTATAAAGGACTTCAATGTACCAGTGGTACATTCACCAAGTTCTTAACCATCTCAGCTAGTCAGCTTGATGTAAGAGAAGACAAAACATGTCTGGCCACACAACCTAGAAGGACCAAAGATGTCTTCAATGATTCATGACAGGAAGAAACTACATTTGTACCCTCTGGTATCAGGAATCTTACTGTGCCTCCTGAACCACAGGTGAAGAAAGGAGCTTGGTTAAAAATAAAAACAAAAACTTATCAAAGCCTTTCCAAGGCTTTGATATACAGTTAAGAGACCAAAGTATATCAAGTGACCCACAGAAAAAAAACAGGGCATACCACCTTGTCAGGTAATGACATCCTACATACAGAGGAATTGATAAGAATGTCCCAAGTGTCCACGCACAAGATTGAGGAATTTGTTTAAATGACCAGCCAAGGAAACTTTTAGCTCCAGAAAATACTTGGCATTATCAGGACAGCAACCTGTTTGAGAAGGCTGTGTTGGAACATATGGCAGTTCATCCTGAAAGCAGCTGGATGCAGAGATCTACCTTTATGCACCCTTTCTCTTAGCGAGCTCTTTTTAACTAGTGCTGCAACAGAGAGAAATAAATTTTAGCTGACAGGACTATTAAACCTTACACACTAAAGACTGGCAGCAGACTAAAGAGAGAAGATCCTTAGAGACCTTTAAGCCTCTTAACTCCAATAATAGCTCTGAGGTTTTCTAGGCATTGACACTGTGTTTTGAAAAGACTGTAGATGCTGACTGAGCAAACGATTTAGAGTCAGAAAAATGCTATTTCAGTAAGTTGTTTCCATTTACTTCAGTATAAATAAGCTCAGGTGGACATCATCAGGCTACTATTTCTTGCGTAGAAGTTAATGTTCAAGATGCAACAGACTCCTCCAGATAGTGCTATGGCCAAGACATGTTCAAGGATGCACAATACGACAGAAACTTTTAATTATAAGCAAACAGCTTCACTTGTGAGCAGCACTTCAAAACAGCTACACCTTCTTTAGTACAAATATCTCAACTTGGTTTCCAGCTGAGTTTATAGATTTGCCTGCAAGGTACTTCCCATTAGTATGGCTGGCAGGCCTGCTTTGCAAGCACAGCATGCCTGCTGCCACCTCTCCCTCAGAGAGCACAAAGTAGAGTCAACAGCTGTCAGAATGTATTATCAGGGCAACAGAGACTGAAGTCATTCTACACAGAAGAAAAACATGTTTGTCCTGGGCCTGAGTAACAGAGGGAGCTCTTAAAAATTAAAATCTGGAGCCCAAAATAATAAAGCTTCAAATTAAAAAATATTCCCAATACTGACACTGCAACTGAGTAATTCAAGTGGAATGCAAAAGAAGAGCAAGTCCACTCCTTTTGACACACACATATAGCTGGGATGAGGGCAGACATGCTCCTGTATGTGTTGCTGGGACAAAAGCTTTGTATATGTGTGCTTGACAACATACAAGTAAACCACTACACTAATATATATAATCAAAAGAAAGCATCCACTTTGTGATGCCAGAATGACCAAAAGAACACCAAGTCTTGTTTAATTATATGTACCGTGATGATCAAAGAGCAGACACACTGGCAAACTCCTAAAGTATCAATACCTCCCAGGAAGGAAGCGAAGAAAATACCTCCTTGAAATGAGAGTTTCTAGTCAGATAAAGTGTCCTTCACTTTCAAAGTTACATTCATAACTAGCATATGAAGCTATTTTCTGCCATTCTTCTGCAAGGTAGGAAAAGGAAACATGCTGTGGAAGTTGGCATTTAATGTCAATGACAGTCTCATCATATGTGGCAAACAGGAAAAGTCTTGCTCCATGATTCTTGGTATCAAACAGGTCCTCAAAGACAGCTCTAGAACACACTCATCAGAACTATCACTCTGATTCAGTGAAAATAATTCATCAGAAGTGTGATGCATGAATTCTTTCAGATCTGATTTAAATATGCAACACGGAAGCTAACTACCATGGCATACGTACCACAGACTGCATACAGACACATTTTGCTGACAGGCACCTTAGAGAAATGCTTCAGTGTGAAGGCAGCTCTCATCTACCTGACTTTCCTCAATAGTACATGAAGTTCAACTCCCAGCAAGCTTGAGCTCAAAGCAGTGAGGAAGATATTCCTGGCCTCGATCAGCAAGCAGTACCTTGCATCCACACATTTGGCTGACAGCATCTTTCTCTGTCAGAGGAGGCTGCTACAACTTGAAGTCCTACTATTTTTGCCAATTATTCTACAGTACAGCTTTCCCCAGGCAATGGTGAGATGCTGCTTCAACATTAATGCTCCACTCCTCCCTGCTCTTCCAAGTAGCTGCCTCTGAAAGCAACAGAGTTTAAGCTATCAAACTGTTGAATATGCATGCAAAGTAACCAATTCTGGGGTAAAAAAACAGACTTGTTTTTGAAAGGCTGAATATCCCCACTGCACAGGGTGGCATCAGACACGGTAAAGAGCTTTTCCTTACGAGGTTGTGGAAGCTCCTTACATCATCTGGTTATAGCTTATCCTTGGGATCCATTCCAGCTTTCACAGCTTCTAGTCCAATATGCAATCAATTGCTTTGCATAGGAAGCTACAATACCTAACTTCTTACCCTAAATGCCAAAAGGACACACTAAAAGGCTTGTCTTCAGCCAAACCTCATGTCAACTGGGAAGCTGGAACAGGACAGGAACAGAACTGGAACTTGTTGCCCAGAAAGGCTGTAGAGTGTCCGTTGTTAAAATATGACTGGATACAGCCTTGGGCAAACTGCTCATGGTGACCCTGCTTGAGCAGGGGGATTGCATTAGATAATCTCAAGACGTCCCTTCCAACCTCAGTCATTCCATGATGCTGTGAAATGTTTAAGCAATGTTAGAAGACCTGGCTCAGTTCTTCTGAATTTCAGTTATCAGGATGTTAAGAACTACCTTCAGAAAGCACAGGCCTTTTACAATACTAGGGAAGGCAAACCCGTTTTTAAACGTTTCTGATTTAATAGCCTTTTCAGTCACTAATGCTGACAGGTATGTCAGTTTCAGTAAGAGGGTCCAGAAAAAGATCAGTTATGATATTCAGACTGGCAATGACAACAATAAATTTTGGTGGATTCTTCACAGCAAATACAGAAGATACGTTCAGCTCTTCAACTGAAGTGAAAGTTTTCAGATGCTACAATGACTCTGAAACCTTTCTATTTCTGGTAGTCATTACTTCTGTACTTAACTGAAATGTTAAAACACAAGTCATACTGGGCATAGTTTTGTATTTTCTTTTGTTGTTAGACTAAAGGATCCTTTTTGCCAAGATATCCCTTGTTCAGGTTCAGCTAGTGCTCAGGGCTGGGGTGGTTAAGCTCTGCAAAGTTCAGGAGTGTCTAGGTTGCCCCCTTCTGCCCATTCTCCTTACTCTCCTACTTTATTACCTTGCACATCACAGTGAAGATAATTATTCTCCACAGTATCTCATGCTTTTGAGTCTTTGACTTCTGAAAACACAGTTACAAGTGATGCAATAAGCTAGGTGAGCCAATCTAACAACCCATACTGTAGAGGGCTGCCCTTATTCCTCACATCCTTATGCCAGCACTAAGGATTGGCAGACACCTTTGTCAGCAGTTCTTTTTGGCTGCACTAATTTTCACCTCATAATGCAGTGAAGTCTTCCTTAGCGGTCAGAGAAGTGCAAGATTTAACACACAAGGAGTTGCAACAGTATGTGAAGCAGGAACAAGGAAAGATGCTGTCAAATGGAGTCTGACTTAATGGCTCATCATGTCTAACCACTCATCAGTAAGACTGAGCTTCAGAAACATTGAGTAACAGCCTGTTCTAGCACTGTGTTTGGACAGCAAAGTTATTTTGGATCTTGTGTCCTCAGTTGGCTCATTTCCACACATACTGTGACACCAGCTTCTCAGTGAGGCTGACACCAACTGTATTTTGCCCTGTGCTGTACCATATACAATGCATCTAGTTAAATCTTAGGCAGAACACATCTTCTGTTCATTGAACTCCATTCTAAATCGCTAGTAGCTCTGTGCCTAAGATTAAGTACTAAGATATCCACGAAAGCAAACTGTCAGACCAAACATTGATTTCTTCAATAAGCATGACAAAAGAAAGCTAACTATCATAATGGTAGAGTTCATCTGCAGGAGATAGTTCGTAGGGTTTGTGTAAAACTGTGCAAGCCTTCATTCATACATACTACCAGCCATGATAGCCCATCCATCACCTCCTCCATGTGCAAAGTACATTCCAGCTAATAAGAACACACTAACAATTACATATAATTAGAGCTGCATTTTTTATTCTCTCAAGTCCATTTCTCTGTTTGGAATGATGACTTTTGCTTCACACAGCTTAATCGTGGTACAGAAATTCCTTCCTTGAGAGTAAAAACCTGACAGAACCAAAGTTGCTTAAGGAATACAGCTGGTTACTATGGCAATCCTTCTCTTCTCTGAGTGGACCTGTTTAATTCACTCTGAACACTACAGTAAAGACTCAGCTGCCAGATGCAGCAGTATGTACTACCCGGTTGGTTAAGAGAGGGGATACCACCCAGGAACAGAGGTTCAGAAAACAACAGCCATAATCCTGTTTCTGTCAGTCTGTTTACCAGCTGATCCTGCTACCTTCCTAAGCCTTTAGTTTCACTTTCTGCAAGCAGTCACAACTTTTATACAACATAAAAGATGAAGAATATTCTGAGAACTAGATACTGTTAAAAAAAAAACCCAAACGCCAAATATCCCACCTGTCAACTAGGCAACATACGCAAGTCCCATTCTTGTCTAAAAATATCTTCTACCTTCCTGTTTGTAATGACAAATTCAACTTGTAATAACTACTTAAAAAAACCGAACCAAAACCCAATCACAAACACCCAAACCCCACCAAAAAACCCCATACCAATTTTCCCCTTCTTTTTTTCTCTGATTTTTTTCCAATTACATATCTTCAGGAAGACAGACAGCCTTTGGGATCTGCCCAGCATCATCCCAGACATCCAAGAGATGAAACAAAGAACACTAAGCTTTCCTTTACTCTATAAAACCGCCTCCTCACAACAGCAAGGCAAATGTTCTCCAGTCCAAGAAGCATTTTCACACAGTATCAGCCAATACAATACCAAAGTGCTTAAGCGCACTAAAGAATATGCTCAGGTATTACATATTTGCTAGCCATATGCTTATTAAAAAGCAGTAAGACAACTGACTGAGGAATGGTAGCTTACTGGAGATTAAACTGGCCTCTGATGACAACAGATTAATGGTTAAACTGATAGGTAGTCAGAGCCAGTAGGATGTTTTATGAAGAACACCACCTTTGTTCTAGAGCTGTTGAAAATCAAGTATATCTTTTCCAGCACAACTGGAATTTCCAAATTCAGAATGATAGTGTTATTCTTCTACCAGCTCCTTAAGAAACCAGACAGAAAGACTAAGGCAGCCATTACTACAAGAAAACTCTATAAACAAGTCTAGAAGCATGCATCCCTTCTTTCTGCCTATTAAAAGGTGGCTGCCTGCTATTTGCTGTTCTTTTCTAACTGCAAGAATGAATTTGGGAAGACAAGTGGAGAAAAAGGCAGAAGACAGCTTCACGTGACAAACACAGGGGACTGACATACTTTATCATCTTCTTGCGCTCATGTATAAGCATGAAAAAAGGCCACTAATACAAAGAAGCCAGCACCAAGACTGGCTGGAAAGGATCAGCTGTGGAATAATTACATACAGGTAGGTTGAATCAGCATGTTAGAACAGCTGCACTGGGTCAGAACAAAGATGCTCCTAGCCTGACATCCTCTTTGACAATAGCAGGTGCCTATGAAAAAGCATAGGGGATAGGATAAACATAGTGATACCTCTTCCTCCCATTCTGGATACTCCATACTTCAGGCACTATCAGTCACTGACAGTTTCTTTGGAATGAAGTAGTTCATGATGACTAAGACCACAGATCATCTGTTCATCAGTGAATGTATTCAGTTGCTTTTGAATTCAAGATGATGATCATTCCCCATTTACCCTCTCCAGGTCTCTTATTACTTTACAGCCCATACCTCCATCTTTCCCCACCTAAATCATCCAACTTAACTGTTGCTCATACAAAATCCATTACTTATCTTTACCATTACCCTTCTGAATCACCCTTTCGCTCTGCTTGACCTCTCAGTGAGATTTTGTTTCTGTATTTTTTGGGTGGAGATGGGAGGAGCACATCTGATTTTGACATGTGCTTACACATTTCCCCAGTGGTACAGTGTTTGCTATTTTGTTCTCTATTCATGAGAATAGAGACCGGACCCTCTTTTCAAGGAAGTTTGCTGCCTCCCTGGGGCCTGATTTAGAGATGTCACCAGGCGACTGAATAGCTTAGTACAGCTTTTGGACTATTATCCACTCCTGCTCTTTCATGTGGGTACTAATGATGTTGCAACAAAAAGTCTAAGGTCAATCAAAAGAGATTTCAGGGCTGTGGGAAGAAGGCTAAAAAATTCAGGAGCACAGGTAGCATTTTCCTCAGTCCTACCAGTAACAGGGATGAAACAGATGAGCCCAAGATATAAACACCTGACTCTAGGACTAGTGCCTCCAATAAAATTTTGGGTTTCATAACCATGGAAGAACCTTTGAGGCACAAGATATGACAGGGCCTGATGGGATCCATCTGTCCCAATGGGGGAAATGCATCTTTGGTCATAAGCTGGTGGGACTGATTGAGAGAGCTTTAAAATAGAAACACTGGGGGAAGGGGATGCCAACAGGAGAGCTTGAAGGTATGCAAAGGGTTGGCATGGCATTGCCTGAGGGTGGCAATGCTAGCGCGAACATTTACACTGCTCCTGGGAGCAAAGAGGGCTCAGGAGCACATCTGAAATGCTTGTAAGCCAATGCACGCAGTATGAAAAACAAACAGGATGAACTGGAAGCATTGGTCAGTTTCCAGAGCTATGACGTCATTGGTATTAGGGAGACTTGGTAGAATCAGTCCCACAACTGGAGTGCTGGGATGGAGAGCTAGGCAGGGCAGGGGAGGTGCAGAAGTTGTATTGTATGTAAGGGAGAGATTTGACTGTACAGTCCCTACAGTTAGAGATGATGTGGTTAAGAGCCTCTGGGCAGGGATTAGGGGGATGGAAAACAAAGCAGATGTCATAGTGGGTGTCTACTACCTGATGGTCTGGCCAGGAGATAGCACTGATGAATTCTTCTACAGGCAGTTAGAGAAATCTCTGGATTGGTATCCCTTGTCCTTCCGGGAGATTTCAACTTCACAGACATCAACTGGGAATACCATACTGCTGTGACAAACATATCTGGGAAACTCCTGAACTTTGTTGAAGTTAATTTCTTGTCACAAATAGTGAGCCAACTAGGAAAGATGCCCTCCTAGACTTGGTATTTGTGAATAGAGAAGGACTGTGTCTCAGGGGAGGTTCAGACTTGACATCAGGAAGCATTTCTTTACTGAGAGAGTGGTCAAACACTGGAACAGGCTTCCTAGAGAGCAGGTCAATGCCCCCTGCCTGTCAGTGTTTAAAAGGCATTTGGACAATGCCCTTAATAACATGCTTTAACTTTTGGTCAGCTGTGAAGTGGTCAGGCAGTTAAACTAGATGATCATTGATAGGTCCTTTCCAACTGAAATATTCCATTCTATTAATTTTCAAGTACTTTTTATCACTTGCATTTTTTCCTACTGAGCCAACATTTTCATGAAGTGATTATACATGCCAAGATCTCTTTTCCCAAGCTTAACAGTCCACACAGAAAAAAACATTTTTTTAATGTAATGAGAGTCCTTCCTGTGCATTGCTCTAGTTAACTCTCAGTTGCAATTTTATGGGCCAGCAACCTGGTATTAAGAAGTTCCATACTTCTTCAGAGAGCCCTGGTCTTTATAACCCTGAACAACACTGTATTATTAGCCAGCTCAACCTGTACTTACACCCTTTACAAACTCACGTACTACAATCCTGACCAGCATGTGTCCAAGTGTCCCCTTTGTGGAATCCCACCATGACTTCCTGCCTTTCTGAAGGTCATACCACTCAGTAAGGGGGTTTATAATTAGACTGCAAAGGGAACCACCAGTCATGTTACCAGTACCAAAAATACTTTTGGGTTATTTTTCACTTGGGGAAAACAAACAAACAAACAAACAAAACCCCAAACTTGTTTGTTTACAAGTCTGCATTCCTCTCACTCTCATACCTCTGTTGTAATGTTCTCTCTCCCTCAGGGGTTCAGTTGCCTGCATCCCAAGCATTCAAGGCTGAGCACAAACACAGCAGAGCTATATAACTTTGGTTCAGAATTCAAAAAAAAATTGCCAAATTGCAAGAAAGACTTGTGAGAAAAATCTGCAGAAAGATAAGAAATGAGACAGGGGTAGGATGGCTAAAACAGGGATCACTAACAGCTCAAACATGCATGACAAAGTAATTCATCAAACAGAAAGGTATAAGATTCTGAAAGAAAAAAATGAAAGTGGGAGGATCACCACCAGTCATCACTTTTTCCAAAGCACTAGTTTTGCTGGAGACGGAAGCAGACAATTCAGTGACACTGCAGCTCTGACCAACAGAGCTGCTGAAGCAGACTCTTCTTCTCCTGGCTGAAGCCTGTCTGGACAGCAAAGACTTTTTGGGTATCATATAAGGGTGGTTAGCCTACTTATTCTCAGCCCAATCACTCATTAAGTTTTGGCTATAACGTGCGAGTGCTAGCCACTACATAATTACTTTGTATGTTTGCATTTAGCTGTGCAAAATGTATTGTTACAAGCAAGATGTTCAAGCAAGCTAACCTAAAGAAGAGAAGTAACAGACTGACAGAGAACAATGTCAGCCTCAATCCTTTGTAGTAGGTCCTCTTGCCTGAAAGGTGAAGACTGAAAACAGGATCATCAACCTGCAACTTACAGTGATTTTTTTGGAGACTTCAGCTCACTAGATTAAGAAAAGTTTCCATTACTGATAGTTGTAACCTAAACACAGAAATTATAACTTCCCAGAAGTAAAAAATGAAATTCTTTCCTTTCAGAGAAAAGTTTAGGGATATGAGTTATTCAGAAGTGACACTGTCCACAGCAGAGTCCTCAAATGATGAGCCTGGAGATGCTGAAAGCATGTTACAAAGTTTACTGCCTGCTAGTTTGAAATTAAGCTACTACCAATCAGTATGCATTCAATAAGAGTATGTGCTGTTTCTACTATGGTACTGAGAGAAACAGCAGGCATTTTTTCTGTTATTCAGAGACTGGCAGACACTCCCAGTGTAAGTACCCAATAAGGCAGAAATAATTAAAAATTAGCCACGGGAGCATCTTTACTGATACTGAAGAATACAGTCTGCCCTCTGGCATTTCAAAGGATCTACGGAGCTGTACACCTGCAGATGACTTGTTTGAACCAGGAATAAATGCTGATTATATTTGAGAGATGTATGGTAGCCTTCATATGAGAAGGTCTGGGTCCCAGTTGAAACTTCTCCATGCCAGTGACATGACTATGGTTTACATAAGTCAGTAAACTGAGACGGGCTTCACAGGCTCCTGAACAGTTCTCTACAATAAGACTGACTGTGCCAAGACAACTTGGTAGTTCTGATTGCTGTTGTTCTGTGCCTGCTGTATTACAATGTTTCCACAGATTTGATGACTGCTTATTTATACTAAAATGACTTTATTTGCTTGCTAAAAAGAAGAGATAGACCCAAGAGTTAACAATCAAATGGACAATGAACACAGACCAAAGACCCTGGATGAACAGTAACATTTTGTCTGGAACATTAGTTATAAAAAAGACTAAAATTTGCTGCATGAATTAAGTAACTCAAAACATAACAGCTTGCTCTATGGATAACACAGGAACCGATCATCCACCATCAAAACAAATTGCTGCTATCTGCATACGTTACTGGTGCCTGTAGTAAGATGTCACAAATGCAATTCATGTATGTGTTACAATACCACACACACATGCAAATGATGCTATTCCTGAAGAGCAATTATTTTATCTCACTGAAACTTTTTGGGGGGCATTTATAGTTATTACACAAGAAAATACTTAGCAGTATGTACATGAAAAGTCACTTCAAGAAGACAGATACTCTCATTACTTCAACACCCTTCTGGTGCTACAGTTTGACAGATGCTGGTGAAGTTGAAAGTGTTCATTGATATGACTGCCCTGTTAAAGAAAAGCTAAACAAAGCCTTGATGTAAAGCTGCATTATACCCTAAATGAACCATGAGTACAGAAGAAGAGATAAAAGCACAGCAATTGAAGATCCTTAACCCAGTGGTGATAGCAGCTCACGTGGCAGACCTGTAAGTGGAGACTCAGCCTGATACCAGCCTCTAATATGAAGGATGAAGACGCCTCTGGTGATCAAGAGGTAACAGACATCAGTGGGGGGAGGGCAGGAAGGGGTTGTGCTGTAATCTCTCCCCCCAACATTATCACACTTCCCTTTCATCTATTGTATCATAAGCTCCACTTACACAGCAAAATTCCGTAACCTTGACTTAAGATGTGAGAAAGACCTGTGGAAAAGTCTATAGAAAAATATCTACTACACTGTTCACACAGGATTTGCTGGTAGCTTATAGATTAAGAGGAGATAAACCCACCAACAAGGAAAAGCATAAAATGCAATGGGGAGAAAAAAACACCATGGCATGGAGAGCAAGTGTCATCAGCTGCTGTTTGGGTTGTCAGTGTTGCAGTCAAAGGTGGCAACTCAGCAACCCAGAGTCCTTGCTCCAGGAGGCCACAGAGGCTCACCTTTCTTCTCCAAAACAATGCTAGTCCAGCCAACAGTAATTTTTTGGGGCATTGTTTCGAAGGCATTGTTACAATCGGGGGGGGGGGTTCGTTCTTTTTCTCTTCACTGCTACAGATCGTGAAAGGAAATGCAGACTATATGAAATAACATTTGGCAAATGAACGCTCAGAAATCTGTAGGGTACTGGCATCTTCCACAAAAATAATATTCAATACTTACTGTGCACACGTGAGGCCAGTTCTCAAGCTGACGGAGCACTGCTGTGCTAAGCTCCTCCCAGTACATTTCCCGGTAGATCTGTGGCATCTTTGACACCCAGACACCACTGCTGCACTTGCTCAGAATCTCCTTAATGCGACTTTGAACTTCATTGACATGAGCAGCAGAAGGGCCAGAGGCAACAGTATGTGTCTCCGCAATGGATGTATTCAAGTTATCTGTTAAACAAAAATACAGCCTTGAAGTAAACATAGCCTTATCAGCAGAAAGAGATGATTACCTACCTACTTAAAAATTAAACATGGGAGCTGCCAGCATAGCACCAACTCTAAAATGCTTCTCTCCTGCCCAGCACAGCTGTTTCACTCACTTTCTATAGGAAAGAGCCATGGAAACCTCAGACATTTAGTAATGGACCTGAAGCTGAATTTTCAATCACTGTAGTTATTGTCCTAAGATGTTGCTACATGTTTCTTCTGAAAGGATCCTGGATGAGGTTACAGAACCTTAAGCCATGCTGCTGCTGAGAGGCTGCACTGAGGCAGTGTCCCAAGAGGGACACAAGATAATTTCTTTACAAGTACAAACACAACAACAAAGATATAGCAAAACACCCAAGGATGTTCTTCTAAATTCAGACAGATGTACAAAACAGATGAGTGATTTGCCTTTCATTCTAAGATATGTCCTGAGGAAAAGTCTGAACTCAGCACCCAGCCTTTCTGAGCTACTGCATCCAAGGAAGTCCTCCAGCAGAGCAGGGAAAGAGACAGCAACTGTCCAGCTACTTTGGACAGTTTCATACATTGTGTGTAGGAGCAAGGCAGTCATTATCCCAGTTGGAAGTTCACATCACTATCTTGCCTGCTCCCTCATCTCCACTCCTCTCCTCCCTTTGGAGGGGTGTATTTGCTACCAGTCCTGAAGCTTCACAAATCAACATGACATGTCTCAAAGACAGCAATCATCATTTGACAAGTCCATCAACTGCACAATGGCTGGGAGCCAGGCATGCAGACAGATATTTTAGTCACAGCTAGGTTAGCGTGCTGCTTACTCCTGAAAGCCAGGATTTCACTCTTCTATATCAGATCCCTACCCTGGCAGTGAAATTAAGCATACTCCTCCTGTTTCCAAGCTACTCACACGAGCTTTGTGATTGGCTTTGACACTTGCTACACAAGGATCTTCCTAGAAGACAGAGAGGCAGACAAGTAATTACACATACTTCCCCAGCACCATGAAATCAGAGTGAGAAGGTTCACTCACAGAACTTGGTTTCTCACCCAAACCTATCCTCATTCAAAACAAGTACTAAGATAGATTTTTCTTAAGATGACACCCAATCTAATACGAGTAGTTGATAAAAACTTTCTTAATGGGCAAGCATACCATTTGAATCTATGGAAGAGCTTCTGGACAGGTGAACTTGCAACTCCTTTTGAAACCGTGGTGGAACAGTTAGTCTCTTCTCAGACCTAAAATTGAAAAGAAAATTGCTTTAAATCATTCTCCTGGCTCTGAATAGCATTCCATTTGCTTACAAGACCTACAAATAAAATAAAATGTATTTCACATACTTCTAGCAGGCCCCCTGCGCAAGATCAGTATTCACAATGTCTGGTTTGGAAGACAACCTGATCAGCAGTAACAAGACAGATCAACAGATGGTTTCTAGTTTTTTCTTGTTATTCCAATTATTATGAGAAATGAAACGCACAGTAAAAAGACATTAGTAAAACAAAAGCATCTAGGCCTAATAATACAGTTGATGGTCTTATATTTGATACGTTCAGCCTCCCTACTTGTACCTGGATGGTGTCTCAGTCTTGTTGTTGAACTTGATTAGGCTCACCTTCTTGGTAGCCACGTCAGAATCTCCTGAAAGTATTTGGCTTCAGAAGTCAGAGGAACACCTAAAACTACACAGGAACTCGAGGTCTTTTTGTGGACCCTGTTGCTACACTGTTTAACAGATTCCTCTCGAAGTGCTCTCCGACAGAAAGGACACAAATGTCATGCACGCAGTTGTTCTGAGGACCTTCAGAGGGCAGCAGCTTATACTGGGAGCACATGCAGCACCATGAGCTCCTGACATTGAAGGGGTCACAGCAGTGAGCAGCTCACTAAGACTGTTCTGGAAACAATCAGCTGTGGAATAATTACATACACTGCAAGCAAAAGGGAACAAGAGTTGGAGAAAGAGTTCAAAGACCAGGACGAAGCACCTCCCAAAGACACATACCCAAGGAAGAACTGCAGTGGAGGAGAAGTCAGGGTGGCAAATGTACCAAAACAGCTCTCCACAGAAGCATGGCAGGTTGCTGTGAACACCAGGCATCTCCAGACCACAGAAGCCACTGCACATGCACTGAGCAGGCTCTGCAGATGGTCTCTGGCCAAGGGGCCAGTAAGGAGACTGGCCATCTCTGGAGTTCAGGGACAGCTCTGGAGGAAACTACAAACTTCACCAGCCACAGAAACACCCGGGGGGGGGGGGGGGTTTCCCAGATTCACCTGAGCTCTCAGAAGGTAGGATAGGGGTCAAGTATGATGCTGAGGCTAGTTGCAACAGGAAGTCGAGACTAGCACAGTATTAAGGTAGCCCTAGGTGCCTTGACACTGACCTTTAATCAGAGCACATCCACATATCAGAAAGAGGCCTCCCACATTCACACCTCTTCTAAGCAGCATCTTAGAAGATTTAACATGAACTTGTCTCCCCTGCTTTTTTGCTGTCCCTGTTAAGATGAAACTACTGCTCCTCCAGCAGCTATGGGGTGTCACTTGTACCAAAAATAATACTTCTGTTCTGGGTCAGGTCCCACAGCATTATAGCAGTGAGGGTAGCCACTGCCCAGCACTGCATTTTCCAAAGCTGTAGAGCCATGCCCAGAAGTGTTGAACAGTAACTACAACTACAAGCACATTTGTGAAACACAACTGGGACGAGACTCAAAAAGTACAAAGGCAAAGTCACCCACATGAAACCCAAGCACATAGTCACACCTTGCACGTGTTGGGTATCTGAAAAGACTCTTCCAACACTCCACCTGCATCACAGGGCACAGCTCAGATCCCCACACAAAGCAGCAGCACAGTCTCTTCTTAGAAGGTATGCTGTGACTGGCCATGCAGACCCTACAAGAAACCCAGGATCCCACCTCTCTATACATATATTTACCAGCATGGACAACTCCAAGCTGGACAGATAGCAAGGAAAAATCTCCCCTTAAGGGAAGCAGACTCAAAAGAGACTATCACCACTGCTAGGCAGCAAGCAAAACAATCACATGAGCTAGCAACATGGGTAATAAAGACTGTCCTGCTACTGCTGCCTCCCAGTAGGAATCCATAGCTATGTTCTAGTCCTCAGTGCCACATACCATTTCTACCACCTTAAGCCACACATCAGGTGACACAGATTACATGAGTGCAGGGTAAGCCAGCAGGAACTGCAGCAAGGTTTCAGTGAAAAGGGCAGATGTTCCCCTCTCAAGCCGTGCTGTCTCCAACACCTCAGAAAGGAACCTGGAACAGAGGACTGATGATTCCCTTATGTTGCAAGTGAAAGCAAACTGGATTTTGGATCCTCTCAGTATTAAGAGACTTCATGTGGTATCTTCCTGTGCTTCCTGCTGTGCATCAACAGCTTCCCATGGAACAATGTGGTGTTAACATCAGCTTTGAGCCCAGTTATTACCAGTTTCGAGCCCTGCAATCAGATGAGGATCTTGTGATGTGCTGCTTCCTCACACAAATCATGATGGTCTTATCTCTCCAAAGATGGGATGGAACACAGCCAGACCACAGCAGGGCCAACACACTTCTCCCCAACATGCAGGTATGGACAACTCAGCTGCCTGCAAAGCCTCATGTTCCTCAGCTGCTAGAAACTGCTCCCAGCAAGAGGCCTCCTAGCCACACTAGCAATAAGAGAACACATCAGCAGCCTTGCCATTCACAAGTGCCTGAGCAGCCATGCAGCTCTGCCAAGCCCCTGTATGCAGCTGTAGCTGAGGAGCCAGTTATGTTTCAGTCCCACAAACCACTGTCTCAGAGCAAAGGGAAGGCATGCCCTTTCCTGCCTATTGCCTTACGTTGGTAAGGCCCATGCCATCCAGCTCTGGTCTTTGGCCCTTGGACAGTGCTATCTCAGCAGCAGGGCCAGGTGGTCACCAGCAGCGAATGCTGCCTGCTGGTCCAAGCAAGGGAGTCACCAAGCATCTCAACTGGTTCTCATCTGTGTCATTCCTTTCCAACTTCAAGGATCTCTGCAGTTAGCCTTACAAGAAAGGTCTCTCCTACCTTCTGTGGGTTTGCAGGTCCACAGCAACATGCTCATGACATGAACTTACCGAGTGATTCCTGCTATAAGACAGCCTCTCAGACCCTGCAACAGTGTCTGCAAGAAGGCCTGGGAGGGCAGCAGGAAACAACCTGGCACAGCTGCAGCTACTGTCAGCATCTCCCCCTTGTCATCTGGGTGTGACAGAACGGGGAGGAGAAATAGCCTGTTCCCCTTCCACCCAACACTACCCAGCAGCAAGCCCCAGAAGCTGTGGTCATGAAAATCTCTCAGCAAAACACCACAGAGCACTAGAGAGGTGGGACACAGACTTTGGCAGCCACAAGGGAACTGCCATTTGCAGTCTCACTGTGGGGCTTCACTACACAATGCTGGGTGGAGCAACAAGACCAGTCAGCACCCAGACAAAGTTTGTCACTGGGAAGATATCCTGTCAAGGCAAGTAATACAGATCTGCCATAGCAGGACAGATGCTCAACACAGAAGGAGAAATCAAAGACCCTTAAGTGCAACCCTGAGAGCACGGATGTGCTTTGCTATGTGTGGCAAGGTTTTGGTAGCGGGGGAGATTACAGGGGTGGCTTCTGTGAGAAGCTGCTGGAAGCTTCCCCAGTATCCGACAGAGCTCTACCAGCCGGCTCTAAGATGGACCCGCTGCCAGCCATGGCTGAGCCCATCAGCGATAGTGGTAGCACCTCTGAGATAACATATTTAAGAAGGAAAAAAAAGTTGCTGGGACAGACAGAAACAGCAGCTGGAGAGAGGAGTGAGAACATGTAAGAGAAAACAACCCTGAAGGCCCCCAGGTCAGTGAAGAAGATGCAGGAGGAGGTGCTCCAGGCGCCGGAGCAGAGATTCCCCTGCAGCCCGTGGTGAAGACCATGGTGAGGCAGGCTGTCCCCCTGCAGCCCAGGGAGGTCCACGGGGGAGCAGATCTCCACCTGCAGCCCGGGGAGGACCCCACGCCGGAACAGGTGGGCGCCCGAAGGAGGCTGTGATTCCATGGGAAGCTCGTGCTGGAGCAGGTTCCTGGCAGGACCTGTGGATCTGTGGAGAGAGGAGCCTACGGAGCAGGTTTTCTGGCAGGACTTGTGACCCCATGGGGGACCCACGCTGGAGCAGTGTGCTCCTGAAGGACTGCACGCCGTGGAAAGGACCCATGCTGGAGCAGTTTGTGAAGAACTGCAGCCCATGGGAAGGACCCATGTTGGAGAAGTTCATGGAGGACTGTCTCCTGTGGGAGGGACCCCACGCTGGAGTAGGGGAAGAGTGTGAGGAGTCCTGCCTTTGAGGAGGAAGGATTGGCAGAGACGAGGTATGATGAACTGATTGTAATGCCCATTGCCCATCCCCCTGCGCCGCTGGAGGGGGTAGGTAGAGAATCCGGGAGTGAAGTTGTGCCTGGGAAGAAGGGAGGGGTGGAGGGAAGGTGTTTTGAGATTTGGTTTTATTTCTCATTACCCTACTCTGGTTGATTTGTAATAAATTGAGTTAACTTTCCCCAAACTGAGTCTGTTTTGCCTGTGATGGTAATTGGTAAGTGACCGCTCCCTGTCCTTATTTCGACCCACGAGCCCTTTGTTATATTTTCTCTCCCCTGTCCAGCTGAGGAGGGGGGAGTGATAGAATGGCTTTGGTGGGCCCCTGACATCCAGCCAGGGTCAACCCACCACACTATGACTTCAGTAAATGGAGAGGCAGGGCAGGTGTGAGAAAACAAACCCAGAGAAACTGCACACAGACAGCACCTCACCCCAGACTGGGAAATGGGGCAGAAACAAGCTCTGTCACCTTCAGGACTTCTCTCAGTCAAACTAAGCTGTGAATGCTCAGCCACTCTCACAGGCAAGGGCTGGCACCGCTGCTGTAACAGTGCCACTGAGTCTGTGCCGCCTACCTACAAGGCTGGTGTGAGCCCAGTATGGCTGGGGCTGTTGCTTACAGCTCCACTCATGTGCACACTGTTTTGAGGTCAGGACCTCCTGGCTCAAAGTGGCTTTCCTTCCTGCAATTCCCAAAGCACAAGAAACTACAGTGGCTCTGGGGGCATAAAATACGCCCAGCAGCAAGGACATCGCCATGGATCTTGCCAGTCCTGCTTCAAACAGCCAAGTTGAAACAAATTAATCCAGTCACATGGGCCACTCCACAACCTTGCATTAAAACGGAGTATGATCCTCTTCTCCATGAACCCTCCTTCCAGTATGTGTCCAAGCTAATGGGACAGCATTTGGATCCTTTGCAACAGCATATGATATTTTCTCTTCCAGAAATACCTGGGCCAAAGCACACTTTGCCTATAGTTTATCCTCCTGAGTAGAGCAGGAATAGACAACAGAAACAAAAGCAGGAAAACACTGTTCCCTGAAAGGAACTCAGGGGAATCTGCCAGAGAGGAACAAAGATGACAACACAAGATAGAACACACTCCATTGGAAGAGCCAGAATACGGCTGACATCTATCTAATTTTATTTCAAGCATTACAAAGCTTCAAGTACTACAAAACACCTTCTGGCCTTCCAGCAACTAACCTGGAGACAGCTGTAAGTACTCTTTTTGCTGTGCCTGTCCCAGGGCAAAGGATATTTGCCTTTCAGGGAAGTGCCACTTCAAAAAATCCAACTCATCAGCATACACAAAAAAGGGAAGGCCTGCGAACATCTGCTCCCACATCTCTCTGTCACAGCAGGATGGTTTGGCCTTTCTCTCCTCTGAGCAGCAGCCTCCTCGACAAAACAGGAGAAGAGCTGCTGACGTGTTTCTCCACTGCAGCTCCACTCAGCTCACTCAGGAGCAGAAGAACAGGGGTTAGCTCAGTCCACGCTCATGTCGTTAGGAGCTGTGGGGCAGACAGAGAGGTCCATCCTGAGTCTCCTCGCGCCTGCTGGGGCCCCGGCCTCATTCCCCTCACCTGCCGCATGCAGCACGTCTCTCTTCCCTGGCCTTTACCTCCAAACCCTCCACTGCTCACACGGCCACTGCCAGCTCCTCCAGCTTCCTCGCTGCTCCTGCCGCTGCTCTCCTCTTGCCCACCTCAGCTTCACACCCTCTGGCTCCTGCCACCATCACCACCGCCTCTTAACTCCTCCAAATTTCTGCCTGGGTACACCCAAACAGCTGCTGCTACAGCCACAGCCCCACTGCCCACAGACACAAGGAGTGTCTCCTGCCCTCGAGAGGAGCCCTGCCCCAGAACAAAACCCTAGCAGATCCACCCAGCAGCCCCAAGGCTGTCTCCCTCCCTGCAGCACCTGCCCACTCCACCAGTACCAGCATGCCTGGGAACTTCCCAAAAAGCACAACCAGCAGAGCACTGCCACAGCAAACAGCCCTTTGTGGAGCAGCACAAAAGGTTACGAGGCAGCGCTAGCAGCCATCGGTAAAACGCTACGCACTCAGGCACAAAAGCTGAAGTGGCTGCTGCTCTCACGAGTGCTCTGAGCGCATCCCCATCTCCCCCTCTGGCACCCAGAGCCCTGACGCACACAGGACTCATGCAGGCAACGGGCACGACACGCCTGCTTTCCGTGGGTCTTCCAGAAAGAGCAGGCACCACAGCAGGATTAAGCTGTCACTCTGCTCCGTGCCACTTCACAGCTATGCCACCGCGGAAGCGGCACACCACTGCCATTTCCATTCAATGCAAGGCTGACTTCTAACCCAGCCTGGTGACCTGCACAGGATTACCACCACAATCGCAGCTCCAGCGGACTTAGTGCAGCCACAATGAGCAAACAGCAAACACTTTCTCCTCGCCATCAGCTGATGGCCCAGGGTGGCCAAAAAAACACAGAAAGAGAAATGATGGGGCAGCAGTTGCCTAAGCCACCTGGATTAGAGAGGCTCAAAGGGGGCTGAAAACCAGCAGGTACCGCTGACCCAGCAAAAACGCAGCTCCAGCCCCCACCTCAGTTCACCCAAACACGGTCGGGCAGCTGCTGGGTCCGAGCATGCCGAGAAGGGCCACAAACACTAACGCTGCAATGGAAAGGTCAGGCAAGAGGCGAAGAGCAGCCACCTGCAGACAACCGTGACCCTGAACGCGCAGCATCGCCTGTCACCTACACACAAACCTCCTTCAGCTTTCTATCACACTGCCCACAACGGCTCCCTCCTGAGCCTGGGAAACAGCGACATCCGCACGCACACATTTGGCCACATTTCTTCCCAGAAGACACGGGAGCAGGCCAAGAGCACAGGGTAGCTACGGCACCACCCAGAAAGGCTCCCTCCTGGGTAGCAACCCACATTCAAACTTCACCTTCTGCAAGGGCGGGCGCTTAGATTCCCACGTCCCCAAAAGCACTGCTGGCACAGCAGCACCCAAGGGTCCACCACACTTCGTTTCGCCTCGCTCACACACACACACACACACACACGCGCACACACACTGACCTGTTTACCACCGTGACGTGCCTCTGCATGGGAATTTCTTTAGGTGGTCCACTCCCAGTGGCTGGAGGCAAGGCAGGCCGGGCACTCTCCATACTGGGTTTCACCACTCCACACGCCACTCCTCTGCCTCGTGGCGGGCGAGGAACAGGCCTCTTGCTGCCTTCTTCTGGCATGCTCAAAGACCTGGGCTGCCGCAAAGTTCCTTTGGGCTTTCCTAAAGAGTTTGCAGATGGAGCTGTGAGTAGCACTCTCCTCCACCCAACCCAAAGAGACTTCAAGCACAGCAGATAACTCCCTCCAGGGAGGCCGTACTTTTCCAAAAGACAGTTACAAAGGATGCTCTCGGCCACAGGCGTGGGTCTCTTTGCTACAGCATCGTGGCTCACACCCAAGGACTCACAAACCACAATCTCCACTGCCGTGCTGCAGCAGGGAAAGAAACAGGTGACCCTGTCTCTCCTTACACTCTCACAAAAGCCTTGCACCTGTGAGGTGCCACAACAGGTCACATCTCAGGGGGAACCCATGGTCAGGCTGCTCTTTACCACCCAACGGCAGCAGCAGCAGCAGCTCCCAGAGGCGTAGCACATGCAGCCTAACTCCACCTCCTCGGCCACCTCCTGCACCACCGCCCAAACAGTTTCTTCTTTTCTACCCTAGCTTGCAAGCTCCCTCCTCCCTAACTCCCACCACACGGCAGAGGGTGCCAAATAACAACTGCAGAGGAACACACCACACTGGCCTTCGGGCCACCCTGGGATAAACAAGTTCTTGGTCACTTTGCTCTTTACTTGCTGGCTGCACCACACCCATTTTGGCAGGCTCAAACACTTCCGAGGGGTATCACCGTGCAAGACAGCGAATCAACATGCGTTGACAATCATTGTCGTTTAATTGGGCTATGAGTCACCAGTTCAGCTTCCCAACTAGAGGGCACACTGTGGGCATGGTCGCAGGAGAGCAAGAAGCAGCAAACCCTTCGTTACAGACAAGAACAGGGGAACACAAACAAACTGCAAGACCCGCTGTTGCTCCAAGTTGCCAACTCGCAAGCAGATGGGCCTTACCTGGGCCTGATCCTGGGATACCCACTGACAGCAACACAACAACAGCACGGCAGTGAGGGACACCTGACCCACGGGCTCTGGGAAAATACTGCTGCAGCAGCTTACGCAAAAAGGCGCAGAGGTACCAAGAAGAGCCCCTGCGCTTCAACAACGTCGTGGCACCAGGGCACTCGCAGCAGCAACAGGAGCTGCTGAAACAACCACCGATAATGCTGCAGGGACTCCTTCTCGCTGCGAGGGCATGGCTCATCCCTGCCACTCCACAACGGGCAGAGCTCAGCCTCAAAGAACGAGCAGGCTCGTCGCCACACTTCTCGCCCGCGCCTCAACCACGGTTCTCACAGAACCACGGGCAGGTGGAAGGGAAACCAAGCGTCCTCCAAGAACGCTTCTTTCAAGATCATTCACATCTCACGTACATGCTCGAGAAGGGCTTCCTCGCTGGCCAGGGCTTGCAAGCACAAGCACCCTTGTCAACAACACTCTCCGCTCCCAGGAACTCTTCACTGGGACCACGCAGCTCCTGGCCATTAGTGACACAGCCTCACGGCCAAGACTTTTGCTCCAGCAGCTGCACAGTTCCTTCACAAAGGCAGGCCCTCCACGGTTGCCTGGGGCTTACCTGCTAACGTGACTGGAGACGTGTTCTTCAGCCTCATCTGGCAGTTCACTTGACGTCCCATTTTCCTCTTGGAACTCCTCTGCCGGGCCACCAGTTGAGCAATTGGCACAGTCTCGCTGCAAGCAACAGCATGGCAAATGACCTTGTTGGAGCAGGAAGAGGACAGAGGGGAAAACTGTCAGTGAGGCCCAAGCTCATCCACAGCCCTCAGAAGGACTTGCAACCATTTCCAGGCCTGTAACTGCTGGGTCACGCGTGCCTGCAGGCAGTTCAGCAAAGGCTTCAGCAGCAGGCACAGACCTCGGAGACCTCCCTCTCCTTTCGCAGTGCACCTCAGAAATCAGCAGAGAAGACAGACAGAGCCTCTCCATCACCTTCCCACATCAGGTTGGGGCCCAACAAGAAACAGCCTGGTTTCTCACTCCCATCCTACAGGCTGACCATCTTGCTTTACAACACTAGGAAGCCACGGGAAGGGCTTCCAGCTTGCCCTCCCTCCTCCTGCCAAGGCTCACCAGGGGCTCTGGCACCACTCTGACCCTGCAGAGCCAGGCTGCCTTTGCCCCGCTTACCAAAGCAACAGCACGGCCATCCTCGGGGCACAGATAGCCCTGCAGGCACCAGGCTGGCCCCCAACAACGGCCCAGCCTTGGGAAGCCCATGGCCACCTCCCTGGCCTCCTTAATGGCCTCTTGCCTCAACCTCCCCTTGCCATGTCTCAGCAACGCTGCCACACACCAACCCTTGAATGGATGCAGGAACCCTGCTTCAGCAAGCCCCCAGACCACATGCCTAGTGTGCACTTTGCCTCACAGAGGAGGTGCAAGCCCAAACCTTTGGGCCATTCAGCTGCTAACAGCCTGCAACTGGACCAGTACCCTGCCAGGGCTCCACGAGGACACAGGTGGCCACCCAAAAAGCCCCAAGGGAAAAACAGGAGTCTGTGGTCTCAGGGGCTCTCTCCATGGGTCTCAGCCACGCTCGGTGGTGGTGGTACAGGCTGAAAAAGGGGCCCTCATGCACAGCACTGCTACCTTCATAACCATGGCCCCCAACAAGCATGGGGCTTGACAGTTCAGCACAGGAAAAGCTCAGCGACTTGGCCAGCACCTCTGAAATTTAGCAAACAGCAGCTCCAGAAACGAACTTTTCTCACAAGCCAGGCAGGCCAACCAAAGCAGAAAAACAGAGGGCCAAGAGAAAAAAGCAAGCAACTGCTAAGCAGCAACAGCTTGCTCGAGAGCTCTCCTCAGTCTCTCAGGCTGACCCTAACAGCCCAGGGAAATACGAGCAAGGAATGACAACGCTAGGAACAAGGCAACACTTCTGGCCTCCCAGCAATCCACTCCAGCTTGTCCTTACTCTCCTATCCCTCTTCCACTGCACACCCAGCATCCACACCAGGCTGGCCCCAACAAACAGACATTGCAGGGAGGGCCTCTCCTTCTGAGGGACAGCTCTCCCACCCGAGGAGCTCCTGATAGAAATCAGACAGTGTACCTGCTGCACAGTCAACACCTATGCCAAAAGCATACCATCAGCCTCACCACTGCAGTGGTTAAATGCCAGGAATCACAGAAAAATTGAGGCTGGAAAACGTCTCTATAGACCACCTCATACACCATCTCTGCTCAGCGCAGCATCAAGTAGACCTAGCTGCTAATCAAGGGGTGGAATATCTTCAAAGATGGAGACTTTTCAACCACTCTGGACAGCTTGGTTCCAGTGTTTAGCCACCCTCGCTGTAAAAAAGTGGAGGGGTTAATGTTTGAATGGAATTACCTGTATTTCACTTTGCTCCTGTTGTCTCTTGTCTGTTCACTGGATACCACTGAGAACTGGAGATGGAGTCTGGCTCCATGCTTTTTTATGCCCTCCAACAGGTATTAATACACATGCGTAAGATCCCCCTGAGCTTTCTCTTCTCTAGTACGAACACTCTCAGCTCTTTGAGCCCTTCATCAGAGATGTTCCAGTCCCTTCATCCTCTTCACAGCCATTCACTGAACCTGCTTCAGTGTCCATGTCTCTCTTGTTCTGGGGAGCATGGGACTGAACACAGGTTCCCAGATGTGGTCTCACTAGGGCTGACTAGAGGGGAATAATCACCTCCATCAGCATGCTGGCAACACTCTACCTAATGCAACCCAGGATGTTGCTGGTCTCCTTTGCTGCAATGGCACATTGCTGACATGAACTTCGTGTCCACCAGCACCCCCAGGAATTTATCTGCCAAGCTACTTTCTAAATGGTCAGCCCTGAGACTGTACAGGTGCATGGTGTTATTCCTCTCCAGGTGCAGGACTTGGCATTTCCCTGCATTGAACTTCATAGGGTTCCTGTTGTTGCATTTCTCCAGCTTGTTGAGGTCCCTCTGAATGGTAGCACACCCACCTGCTCTATCAGTCCCTCCTATCATCTGTAGACTTCCTGAGGATGATCTCTGTCCCATCATCTAGGTTATTCATGAACATGATAGACAACATTTCCACAGCATCGACCCCTGGGGCACACCACTAGTGACTAGTGTCCCGCTGGGTTTTGTGCCACTGTTATGGGACAGACTGTCAAAAGCCTTACTAAAATTCAGATAAACTACATCTAATGCTCTCCCCTCATTCACCCAACCAGTCATCTCATTTTGGAAGAGTATCAGTTTGGCCACATAGAATTTTCACTTCATAAATCCATACCGACTACTTCTACTTGCCTTCTTGTCTTTCACATGTCTGGAACAGCTTTCCAAGATTAGTTGCTCAATCACCTTCCCAGAGATTGAGGTCAGGCTGATCAGCCTGCAGTTCCTCAGATTCTCCTTCCCACCCTTCCTGACGGTAAGGGTAGTACTTGCCTTCTTCCAGTCCTCAGGAATCTCCCCAAAACCACCATGACCTTTCCAAGATGATCGAGAGTGGTCTTGCAACAACATCAGCCAGCTCCCTCAGCGCCCATGGATGCATTGCGACAGACCTGTGGACTTGTGCATCTCCAGTTTGTTTAAATGCTCCCTAGCCTAATCCTCCCCCACTGAGAGTAAGTTTTCCTTGCCCTGCACTTTCCCACTGGTCTTAGGAGCTGATGGCTGGTCTTACCAGTAAAGACCAAGGCAAAGGCGGCAATCAGTGCCTCTGCCTTCTCCGTGTCCTTTAAGACCAGGTTCCCATTCCCAGGGCAGACTCCCATTCTCCCTAGTCATCCTTTTGCTGATGATGTACCTACAGAAACCTTTCTTGTTGCCCTTCATGTCCCTTGCCAGAATCAGCTCCGTATGGGCTTTAGCTTTCCTAAGCCCATCCCTGCATGTTTGGACAGTGTCTCTATATTCCTTCCACCTCACCCAATTCTGCTTCTGCCTCTTGTGTGTGTGCTTTTAATGGTGGAGTTAAGTCAGGAGCTCCTTGTTCATCCATGGGTGCCTCCTGCAAGCTTGCTTTTAAAATAGTCACTTCAATAAGAGAAAAGCTTTGTCATACAGTAGACAGTACCAGACTGAGTCTTAACTCATCTCTGTGAAAGGTGAACCTGAAATCCTTAACTCTTCACCCTTTCAGAGATGTCTGTGCAACAACCTGTGCTGCATGACCTGGGCATGGATTTGATAAGGCTTTAGTGAAATGAAACACAGCAAAAGGTTGTAGTTCTTAATTTGCTGTACCTTCTTTCTTCTAGTTTTTCTGTTGTTCCTGCATTTTCTCCTGTTGCCTGTACAGTTAACCAGCTATTTATTTTAAGGACTTTCTTTGGAAGGATGCTTTGAGAACTGGCAGTGCTTTGGGAGCTGTTCTGAAGGTGACGGCACTCTGTCTTGGTTTTCAAGTTGCTGAACTGATCAATAATAAATGCAGTCTTTCTTAAGCCCATGCATGCTTGTTTGGGCAGCATATCCATATTCCTCCCAGGTTGCTTCTCCCTGCTCCCACCTGATGCACGCTTCTGTTTTATGGTTGAGCTCTGTCAGGAGCTCCTTGTTCATCTATGCATGCCTCCTGTCACCTTTGGGTTTTTTTCCCTGATTGTTGGGATGGACCATTCTTGAAATTGGAGAAGATTCCTGAAGAGGCCAAAGTCTGCTCTCCTGAAGTCCTGGCTTGTCGATACCACTATTTGCTTTATTCGCCTCCTTTCAGGCTCCCAAACACCACCAGCTTGTGGTCATTGCAGCCAGGGCTGTCCCCAGCCTTTACGCCACCAACCAGTTCTTCCTTGTTTGTAAGAATTGGGTCCAGCAGACCATCTCGGTGCATCACCTCATCATTTCTGTCAGGAAGTTGTCATCAGCACACCCCAGAAACCTCCTGGATTGCTCATGCTTGGCTGTCTTGTCCCTCCAGCAGGTATGGCAGTGGCTCAAGTCCGCTGTGAGGAGCAGGGCCTCCAAAGGTGAGGCTTCTTGCAGTTGTCAGAAGGCGGCACCACCTGCTTTATCTACCACTTCTTCCCAGTGAGGGCATTTGTAACAGACAGCCACTATAACGTCGCCCATACACTGGTCTGCCAACTACCCATAAGCTCTCGCTGTCTCATCCTCTATCCCAAGGCAGAGCTCCAAGTGTCCCCACTGCTCTCACACTTGGAGTGGCTCACAGAAACTGACCCTCCTTGCCATTCCAGCCCATCACTTCTCAATAGCCTGTGTCCATCCGCAGCAGCACACCAGCTGTGTGAGCTGTCACAACAGCTCTCCATGACTGCAGTGAGATCGCAGCCCTGAACTGCATGCGGGACTTCTCTTTCTCCTGGTTGTGCCCCATGTTGTGGGCAGTCATGTACAGGCATTTCAGAGAGGTGCTCAGCTGTGCCCATTTCCACAGAAGGGTACCTCGTACCCTTTCATCATACTCCTGGCTAGCAAGCATTTCCATGTTTATGTGGATGCATTGCAGGATGGACCACCTTGAGCCCTGCTCTGTTCTCAAGGTCTCAACATAAAAGACTTTTTGTTCATACATGGTTTATAATAGTTTCATAAATGCACGTTTTCATATCTCTAGTATATTTCAGGTTTTTCCTGTCACTAATGTTGTAAGTTATTTTCAGCATTTTCTTCCCTTGTTTTCATATCATAGTGACTTTAAGTTTAGCATAAATGATGGTTTGAGTTAGAATGAATTCAGATGTAAAAAGAGATACGGTGGATGAATTCACTTGCAGCAGAGCAAAGTAGTATTCAAATTTCTTTTTTTGGAGGGGCCTAGTTATTCAAGCAGAAGTCAAAGTTTCCTTAGAGGAAGGTGCAACCATATGCTGCCTGTAATTGAACATGAAGCGAAGCAAAGCAGCGTTTCTTGAAATAACACAACCACCTGTTGCAGATGCATAGTATTTCAATTTGAGTCCCTTGCAGTGTTTTCTGTATACTGAATGTAATCCTCATCCTGTGTGGAAACTGGAAAACATACCTATCGTGTGAAGGAATAATTGTCAGCATTCATCTTGCCTATTCAAGAAGGCTAAATTAGTGCTCAGTAGTAAGAGGAACAGGAGACAATTTATATCATTGCCTTTCCAACACAACCAGTCTGTTCAGCATCAGTTACCCAGGCAATATTCATCTCACACAAATTCTTTGATTTAAGGAGCATATAACAGGTAGCACCCTGAGATCAATTTATATTATTTACTGCCCACTTCATAGGACTCCTTGGTGAATGTATTTTTTTGTGGAATGTCTTGGACAGCTGCCCTAGCAGTACAGAAAGTCCTTTTAGGACTACCTAGCCTGCAGCCAGGATCATCAGCTGCTAGCAGATCTCTGTGTGTGTGAGTGTGTCTTGCTTTCCTGCCCCACTGTCCCCAAAGGGATTAAAGGAAGACACAAGGGTCTTGGCAGCCTTTCTGGAGGTCAGAGTTCTCCCTGAGCCAGGAAGAGAGACTGGTTGACTGCATGCTCTTGCAGCAGGCTTGTGTGGACTCTGACCTATGGTCTCAGCTTATACTGGAGGTCAAATATTCTGGAGAGGCATGAATGAAGAGAAAAGCATTATACTGAAGTACTGCCCAGGTCCTGCATCAGGAAAGCATGCAGGAACAATCCCAGGTGGTTACCAGCCCACACCAGTGCATAACAACACTTGCCACCCCCTGCTCAATGTCTGCCCAGGGGACACTCTGGACAGTGGCAACAGAAAGGTCATAAAACAGCAACGTGAGCTCCGCCTTTATGTCTCTCCTGCCTCCCAGGTGTTTGCAGGGTGCCTCCTCTCAGTTGCTTCAGTCATGCAGAGTGGGCACTCCTAAACCAAAGCAAGTCCTGCTCAGCTAAGACCCCTGTTCCATAGCTTTCTCATTTTCCACCTCCTAAAGCTGCATTTCACTCTCTCCTTACAGCCGCCACAGAGAAGGCACCACCTCTAGTGCTATCCAAGAGCCCACAAGGCTCTCAGCACACACTGTGTTAGAGGATAAGCAAGGCTCTCAAGGGAATGGGAGGATACCAGATTATACCCTGCAAAGCCCTAGTTAGAAATACATGGCTATCTGCCAGAGCCACCATGAGGAAGCATTAAATTGGAGCATGAGATGAGTCCTGCCCCCGAAGAGGATGAAGCGGCAGACACAATGTGTGATGAACTGATCATAACCCCCATTCCCCATCCACCTGCACCACTGTGGGGGTAGGTAGAGAATCTGGTAGTGAAGCAGTGCCCAGAAAGAAGGGAGGGGGGTGGAAGGAAGGTGTTTTGAGATTTGGTTTTATTTCTCACTACCCTGCTCTGGCTGACTGGCAATAAACTAAGTCAATTTGCCCCAAGTTGAGTCTGCTCTGCCCATGACGGTAATTGGTTGAGTGATTTCTCCCTGTCCTTATCTCGACCCACAAGCCCTTTGTTCTATTTTCTCTCCCCTGTCCAGCTGAGGCAGGGGGAGTGATAGAACAGTTTTGGTGGGCACCTGACATCCAGCCAGCGTCAACCCACCACAGTCTTTTTGGTGCCAAAACCTGGGAATGTGAGGAATTCGAGATAAGGATAGTAACTGAGAGAAGTAACAGGCAAAACATGGACTGAACACAGCTAGAGCGTGAAGAGCTGCATGCCTGTGGGGAATTTTTGTTGATGTAATTGTGGTAAAGGGACAATGGGTGGATTGTGCATAAATTGTCCACTTTTTGTTGGTATTGCGATGATACTATTTTGATTTTGGTGTGGAGAATTCTTTTTTGTTGATGTGAGTGAAGTTTGTGAAAACTGAAGATTTTGTGTAATTAATATAGATTTTAATGATAATTCTTAAATATGTGATCCACAGAGGCGAGGGGTGGAATGTATTGGCTTTGTGTGGCAAGGTTTTGGTAGTGGCAGGGTTACAGGGGTGGCTTCTGTGAGAAGCTGCTGCAAGCTTCCCCTGTATCTGACAGAGCCAATACCAGCCAGCTCTAAGACAGACCCACTGCCAGCCAAGGCTGAGCCCATCAGCGATAGTGGTAGCGCCTCTGTGGTAACATATTTAAGAAGGGAAAAAAAAGTTGCTGGGACAGACAGAAACAGCAGCCGGAGCGAGGAGTGAGAACATGTAAGACAAACAACCCTGCTGACACCAAAGTCAGCGAAGAAGATGGGGGAGGAGGTGCTCCGGGTGCCAGAGCAGAGATTCCCCTGCAGCCTGTGGAGCTTTTGCCCAGAACGGTTTTGGTGGGCACCTGGTGTTCAGCCAGGGTCAACCCACCACAGAGCATGACAAATGTTCCCAGAGGTACCTGCATTCATGTTAACTGATGGAGCTGCAGCTGATGCAGGCTAGGAGCAAGCGAAAAAGAATCCCAGACTTGGATACCTGCAGCAAAAGGGCAAATTCTCACAGTTGTAAAAATGCAGCAAGGGAACCTCTTGCTTAAAAACAGCCACGTTTCTAGGTATCAGCACAAAACTCAGGATGCCTCTTGTCACACTCTACACAGCTAACCAGGAAGACCTAGTTCTGAGTTCCCAGATGCCAACCTGAGCTCTCTTCCACCTTCTCCTTGACCTCTGTGCTGACTCCTTGGCACTTGCTTACTTACTAAGCTGAGGTATTGCAACTCTTTTATCAAGGCACCTCATTTGCATGTGCTCTTCCTCACCTTGGCAAGTCTTCACAGTCCTGCAGCACTGCAACTCATGACAAACAAGAGTGCTAAGCCTAAAGCAAGCATTGTCAGGCTTATAAGCAACAGCACCCACAACAGTTTCACTGTAGGAAAAAAATTATGCTAAACCCCACCCTGAAGAGATGACCAAGACACACACATGAGTTAGCCTTCTTCAAGGTCCCAGGACAGCCCACCAATATCTGCCCCCCGCCCTGAGTTAGAAATGCTGAGACGGGGACCAGAGGTCTAGTCATGCAAACTGTCTTTCCAGCCAGAAGTCCCATTTCCAGGAAAATGCCCTGCAACCTTCCACCTTTTGCAAACAGAACTTCCCAGGCTGCATGCAGAGGCAGGAAAATAAGGGGCACTTGGTCTGTGCCACAGTTTCCACTTTCCCAGCATTAGTGCACCACATGCATGCTACAGTACTTTTCTCAGAAATCTGTGGCACAGGCAGAGGTGTTGTGGTTTAACCCCAGCCAGCAACTAAGCACCACACAGCTGCTCCCTCACTTCCCCCCGACCCAGTGGGATTGGGGAGAGAATCAGAAAAACAAAAAAAGTAAAACTCATGGGTTGAGATAGGAACAGTTTAACAGAACAGAAAAGAAGAACCTAATAACAATAATAGTAACCAATAATAAAATGACAATAATAATAATAAAGGAATTGGAATATACAAAACAAGTGATGCACAATGCAGTTGCTCAACACTTGCCAACCGATGTCCAGTCAGTTCCCAAGCAGTGATCCACCCCCAGGCCAACTGCCCCCAATTTATATACTGGGCATGATGTCACATGGTATGGAATATCCCTTTGGCCAGTTTGGGTCAGGTGTCCTGGCTGCGTCCCCCGCCGCCCAGTTTCTTGTGCTCCTCCAGCCTTCTTGCTGGCTGGACATGAGAAGCTGAAAACTCCTTAACTTAGCCTAAACATTACTTAGCAACAACTGAAAACATCAGTGTTATCAACATTCTTCTCATACCAAATCCAATATATAACACTATATCAGCTCCAGCTACTAGGAAGAAAATCAGCTCTATCCTAGCTGAAACCAGGACAAGAGGTAAAGTTATGAACCATGCACAATTTACAAACACAAAAGCCATTTCTGAACTGTGACTGATTCTTACCTCTCCTATTTTGTTCCCTTCCATTCTGACCACTCCTGGGATGCTCTCCAAGTAGCCTTCCAGTGTGCCATGTCCCAGGTGCCTGAAGGGAATCCACTCACCAGTCAGGGATTTGTATTCACCCTGAAGCTCTGACAAAGGTATGCCATTTTTAAAGGGATGAAGAACAGCTCGCAGTGTTTTTGCAATAAGTTCAGGCTCCTGCATCTTCACCTATACCCACCTCACCCCAAAAGGAAAAAAAACAAACAAAAAACCAAAAAGGCATTTTTACATACACAGGCTAAAAGTACCAGCTTTTACTATTCAACCTCCCTCCCCAAACAAGCAAGGATTCAGCAGCTCAGTGGCTTATCTTTGGAGACTTCAATACTTCTGGGCACACTTGTACAGGCCTGGTACTGCGAACCAAGCATAGCGCAGTGTGAAACACACAGGGCACGACACTGTCAAAAAAAGCAGCTGAAGGAACACATCAGCCCCTGTACATGGGCTGGCCCTGCCAGCCAGTCACCACTGACCATGTGGCCAGAAGAGGGACTGGGCTGCCAGGCAACTGGCCCACGTCACTGCCTGCAGGGCCAGGACTTCCACCAGAATCGGGACAGGGACCTGCTGCCCCTCACCTTGACACCCAGTGCTCCCTCCCCTTGTGCACCACGGTGATGCTGGGTAGCTCATAGCAGCTCCTCCCTCGCACGAACCCTCATCCCCACACCAATGCCCACAAGGCACCTGTCAGCTCTGCCGCAGAAACCGCATGCACCCGGGCCATGCCACATCTTACCCACAGGCGCATGACGCCTCAACTCCACAGATGCCTCTTCAGAGAGAAAACCCAACAGAAGCGAAACCCGCTCCCTGCAAGCCGGGGGCTGCACAGAGCAGAAGAGCCACAGAGCCAGCGCCAACACAGCCCAGTCCAGAGAAACATGTGCCCGCCACTGCGGTGCCGGTGGAGGTATGAGCAGTCTGGAGCTTCATCACTGACAGCACCTTCCCCGATGCCACAGGCTGCTACAGTGCTGGCAGGACGCTTCAGAAGAAGACTTACCTGCCAGCAAGGACTCCTGCCCGGGAAGGCTGGGCAGCGCAGGAGGCGGTTTCAAAGCAGGCGCCAGAGCTACCTAAAGCCCTCCCAGCCCCCTCAGCTCACAGGCCTGTGCACACTCAGGGCTTCTCCAGGGCCACCGGCTACACTCATGAAAGCCTGGGGAGCTCCAGGCACAAGTGCTGCCGGGCAGGCTCTGCGCTCAGGGACAGGCGTTCTTCTCGCAGACGCTCGCTCACCGCAGGGGCGGTCTCGCCAGAGAAACCTCCCCGCCACGACTGTGGACCGAAGCTGGATGGAGCTCTCACACAGCCCAGGACCAACCCTGCTCTCAAAAAGCGTGCTGCACGCAGGCTTGCGTCCTAGTCCTAACGCTGAGCACGCTCCTGTGCACAAAACGCCTCATCTCCACCCCCCTAGCAACTCACGTGCAACACCAGCAGAGTCAGTACTGGTTCAGGAGAAGGTGACCTCGCTCTCCTCAAGCCTCTCTAGCTCAAGGCACAACAGGGGACCGAGTCCCTCACCTCCAAGCACACGAAGGTGAGCAACCGCCGCTCATGTCCTTGCACAGTGCTCTCTCCAAATGGCAGCAGCACCAGGCAGCTGCCTGCAACCACAGTACCACTACGCAGGACGCCACATGAAGTTAGCCTCTGCTGCTCTCTGCAGAAGCGGCCCCTTTCCCCGCACCGTTTCCCTTTTTTAGGGGAAATCACCCGGGGCAACACACCAAGTCCAAAAGCAAGAGAAATCCCAACCCTCAGCACATTTCAGACGCTGTGCCACACGTTTCAGTCTGCGCACGGACACTAACACTGTCTCCACCTTCCTGCACCCAAGTTCACGACGGCCCAACTCGAGTGCCAGGCAAGGAGGCAACGCATCAAGTCCTATTCTTCACCGTTCCTTGAACAGTTTTACTTTATGCACACACAGCGCTTTACTAACCTGACTGTGACTCTCTGTGTGTACACCTTTATTTACACACAGGTACACCCACGTCCCCACACCTATACAGACAGCACTGCGTAGACATGTATTTACACATGCACCGTTGACCGGGCTGCTACACAAAATGCTTTGGCAGGAACAATCACAGAAACTTCAGCATAACTAGTCCTACAACAAACTTCCATTTGTGTCTTGGGGCAGGGCGGGGGGCAGGCTATCACTGAAATCAGCTCAGCCACTGTCTCTCCGACAGGCTGGAAGCCCTCATGGTGTTCAATGAGGACCATGCCTGTACGCAATCCAGCTCACAGGCACAAAGGTACTCCAGCTCCTTACCCCTGCCATTCCTGCCCTTTCCGGTCCCCTATGTTTTGCTGACTGATCCTTGAACAACCTCTACCACAGCTACTTTCACAACTACCTTCACAGCACCCACTGCTCAACTACTTCTGGGTGTTACTGCACCCAGAAGGAGGAGCACATGTTGAACACGTGCACTTGCGCACCTCCACGCAGCAATGGGCAGAACCTATGCTGGGCATTTGGATCCTTCCTCATCTTTTTAGAAACTTAGCAGCAGGTCAACGGAGCTTCACAGGGTGCCCCCCCAAAGAGTGAAAGGAGGTGGGGGTCACCTGCCAGAAGTAAAAGATACACGAAGTTCATATCTCCTTTGGACTCACTCAGTGTCATAGGGACACCATGTGCTGGACAAATGCATAAGTGGTTTCAAGTTTCAGTTATATCAAAAACCACAACATTGTGAAGTACACAAACAAATGCTGTGTTGTCTGCAATTGTGTTCCAAGTCACATACATACAAGAGACATGGAAAAGTCAATGAGAAGCATTTTAGGGGCTTTTTTCTCTATTCTTTCTTTTAAATAATATACTCAAATTCTTAGTTTGTTAATATGGCTCCTGAAAGTCCTCTTACCTGAACTCCCTGAATTTAACTTACTGCTCAGGAAAAATTAACTCAATATCCATTACAGCTGGGCAAGAAATGACAATGAAGAAAACTTAAAATAACCCAGGAAGTTGCAAAAGTTGATTCAAAAGAGGAAAATTCAATAAAAAGAGAATGGGGTCATCAACTTGGGGGGACAACATCAAGCCACCATCACATAGCTCTGTAGCACACCAAAATTAAAGAACTGAGTTAGATCAGCAATAGCAAATAGGATACTATAAAATATACCCTCCTAAATTATATTATGAGAAGCAGTGATGAGGACAACTCAGTTAAACAAGATGAAAGATTCTAGGGTGCGAAGATTAAATTGAATGTAGTCTTCAACTTACACCTGAATGATGTTCCCATTCTTACAGCTAACAATAATGCAGAAAACTTGCAATGCAGTAATGGTGACCATAAGTAACACACTGATACACTAGTAGAAAGCTACATAGCTCAGAGTGGATTCTGAAGCTTTAAAACTCTTTTTGTGGTCAGGTGCTGTAAAGTTAGGTCATTCAACAGTTATTACATTCTCCCAGTAGCTTGCTGCCTCCAGACGAGGGGACACGTCATTGGAAACGCAGCCCGAGAAGCCTCTATCAGTAAGTCAGGGCACATTGTTCAAACCAGTCTTCTCCGGCATCTGAGTAGAAACTTTTTTCAGTATGCTTAAAAAAGATGACCTGCCTCCAAAACAGTCTCGGTGCTGCAGATTATTACTCTGGCTAACAAAAAAAGGAAGGGAGGACAGTTTTCCTGCCGTGAAAGATGAACTCCCGAACAGCCATACTTTTAAAAGACTAGACACACAACCCCGTGGAACGCAAGTCTCCTCCGAAGGCACAAAGTGGTCGCTAACCCGCCCAAGTCAGGACACTTTCTCTGTCACAAGGGAGCCACTGAGGAGAAGCAGCCTCCCACCGACAGGCAGAGCCTGGCCCTCCGCACTGCCTCTCCGCCCAGCCCGGGAGGGCTTACGCGCAGCGGGGCTCCGCTGTTTCCTTACCACCACCTCAACCCAGGGGCTTTCAGACACCAGCCGAAGCCTCTTCCCCTGCCGCCGCTGCTGCCGCTGCTGCCGCCGCGGGCCGGGCCGGGCCGGGGCCGGGGCCGGGCCGAGCGCCGCCGCCGCCTCCCTGTGAGGGGTCGGCGCGCCAACAGTGCCCGCTTCCCTCGCGCCAAGTGGGCGGCCGCGCGGCGCCACCCAGCACCGCCCGCTCGCGCCTAACCGCCGCCAACTGCACCGCCCCCCGCCCCGGGACGCCCCGCGCGCATGCGCCAGGCAGCCTCGCCAGAGCCTTTGCCCCGCCGGCGCCTTTGCCCCGCCCGCCCGGCCCGCAGCGCATGCGCGCCACCCGCCTCCTCCTCCGGCTTTCCCGGAAGGGGCAGCGTGGCTCGCCCGCGCGGGGCGCCCGGCTGAAGCGGCGAGAGCCATTTTGGGGCTGTCCCGGGGCTCCCTGTGCTCGCAGGGTGGGGGCCCCCCCGCCGCGCCGGGGCCCCCCCGCCGGTGCCGCCCCAGCTCACCATGCCCCCCTCCTACGGGGCCGGTGGAACCTCAGTCCTTTTACAAGGCAGCAGCTAAAACCGCCTTCTCGAGGGGAGGGACTGAGAAGTGACAGTTAAGCACCTCTGTTCTACAGAGAACACTGGTTTTTAATTAGTTCACTTAATTACTTCAATTTCTGAGTAACGAAAACGTCACTGAATTTAATTCTATGGTTGGATCTCTTTACTGACACCTGTACAAAACTATTGCACAGGTGCACTCTCCATCAGAGAGGGGCTGGGCACTGGGGGGTACCCAGGCTTCACCTGGGCCTTGTCCACACTGCCCTGGCCCATGGCACCCTTTCAGCAGGGCTGTGCATGCTCAGCCTGTACCCAGGCAGCTGCAGAGGTCCAGATGCTGCGTGTCTGCACAGGCACCTTAAGCAATGCTGCACAATTGAGACCTTTAGATGCCACACCTTGGGCTTTGGTTGTGTCCTCCAACGTTCCAAACACGTGGCTGAACATCCAAGGTATAAGTGGGCTTTCTGATTAGTGCCCCACACAGCAGGGCCGAAGATGGTCACCAGCCATATGCCATGAGGCCTTGCGAAGTTGGCTCTGTTGCGCGCTCCCGGCGATGGAGAGCCCCTCACCATCCCGACATCAGGGGGCCTTGCCACCCTGCAGCTCGCCTGCAGCAGCATTCCTTCCTCTGCAGATGTTGTCCACTTCTGAGAGCCAGACTGGAGGCAATATCAGGTCAAGCTGCATGATGGCATATTGATGGAGGGCTGCCAAAGCCAAGCCAGAGGCTGGCCCCACAGAGGAAGACTGCAGGGGCATATGCCAGGGCAAAGGTGGAGATGCTGAACTTCACCTGTGGTGTGCCTGCAAAGAGCTCCCAAAGATGACTACCACCAAGACTTGGTGACAGCCGCCTTCTGCCACAGCCATGACAGCCTCCAGAGACTGCTTCCTGTCAGAGTCCAGTATTCTCAGACCAGGCTTTTTTAGATACTCTACATGTGGAGGGTCCAATGTTTAATACAGTTTACTGATTTGAGGCTATTTGCACTTACAAGGGTTCTTCATTTTGTAGGGTGATACAGCAACCACAGCATAAATACACATGACATTTCGCAGGCTATTGCATTTCCAATATACTGTGGAATCATGATATAGTTGTGAATCTCATTACTGGTCTCTAGAATATGCTTATTGTCACAACACTGACTGTCACTAGTTGCCAGGAAGGGATATGTGGGTTGCAGCCAGCTCAAGCCTGGAGCTCTCTTTTTAGAGGTCCTTTGTTCATTGTTTTTGACATGTTTGTACTTACTGTTGGGATGAGCCACATATACACTCCCTATGCTGGTCTGCTTGAGTTTCTTGCCATGGAGTCTGCAATGTGAAGTCTGTGTCCCATCTATTCCTACTTCGTGCCTGTACTCCTCTATGTTTTTTGCTGTAACTTCTTAAGGCCTTCAGTATCACGCCAGGCCTGTATTTCTCTCACTACATCACTGTGCTAGTGCTGCAAATATCTCATTCGACATAGAACGAGTGCTTCCAACTATTCTCCTTACAAAATTATGGTCACACTGGACAAAGATAAGGAAAAATAAAACAAATAGCCATATCAACCTTATAAATCTAGCTGTAACAGCTAAAACAAGTAAAACAAAGTTGCAGGCAGGCCAAGAAAAGTTCACACAGAGCAAGCATCACAGCACCCAGCCTGAGGCCTTGTAAACTCAGTACAGATTTGATCCATTACTTATTTTAAGTGCTTCACATAACTCATATAAAACACAAAACAATTATACTTGCTAAATTACTGTGATAAGGTGTAGAGCCAAGCTAAGAACTCGTGCAGCTAAGAGACCCATCCAACAGGCACCATGGTGGGGAGCATATTTCTTCCCTCTGGGTCTGTCAGAGCGAGCCATACATACATGGAACTTGTGGGTACACTGGGGTATACTGTTCTGCTTAATGTCTGCATTTCTTTAAGTCAGGGACAGACAGTTACACGTGTGTTCTTTACGCTTAGTTGATTCAGCCAGTCTGTCTGAAACAAAGGTAACCTCTGGTTCCCTCTGGTACTGAGTTGAGTTTGGCTTCTTTTCCAACAGTTGTGGCAAATCACTCTATGATTGTCCCCTAAGCCTCAAGGACATGGAGCCTCTCCTTAACTCCTCAGAGCATGCTTCCCCTGCGTGCGTGTGGAGGCGGGGCAAATACATCCTTGGACCAGCGCCAGTCCTGTGACTGTCTCTCCTTCCAACCTCTTGTGCCCCTCCAGCCTTCTTGCTGGCTGGGCATAAGAAGCTGAAAAATGCTTGACTTCAGTCTAAACACTACTTAGCAACAACTAAAGACATCAGTGTGTTACCAACATTCTTCTCATACTAAAGCCAGAACATAACACTATACCAGCTGCTAGAAAAAAAATTAACTCTATCCCAGCCAAAACCAGGACACATCCTCTTGGCAAGCATGAAGGAAGTCCCTTGGCCTCACTGAGCCTAGCAGCTGCCACAGTGGCAGCCACATCTCCAGCACCAGCCCCAAGTCCATCCGGGACTGGTGGCCCTCAGGCCCCTGGGCAGAAGGAGCTTCCCAGCACTTCATACACCATCACCCGTGAGGTCCCTGCAGCATCATGGTCTCCTCAGCAGCTGTGGGGAGGCTCTGGTGATGGAGCATGTCCAACATGTGCATGTGTCCAGCTGGAGCCCTGGCAAAGACAGTATGGTCTCCTTCCTGTGCTCCTCCTGACAAAGGAGACTAGCCAGAGCTGCTCTAGCTGCTCTCCCACTGCCCCTGGAAGGACATGGGGCCATGGGGGTGGCCAAGGGAGGACATGGCTGGTTGCTGTTCAGGGGGCTACAGCCAAACCTGCTATGCTCCTGGCAGAAGCAGGCAGTGCTTGCCTGGAGTCCCAAGCTTGCCAAGAGGAAGAGGGCGAGCAGCTCCAAAGCTTCTTCCCACCATGGCAAGAAGTAGCTGTGACTCCAGCACTGGGAGGGAGTGTGGGGCATCAAAGCCATAGTGCCAGCTAGATGGTCAGAAACCAGATGGGAGCAGGCAGAGGAGCCAAAGAAAAGGCCAGAGGATGAGGTCAGGACACTGGCAAGTCACAAAAAAGCCAAAGAGGCTTTGAAAGTTGTGAGAGATGCCAGCAAGTCCCAATGCTGCAGAAGGACTACAGCAAGAGCACCTGAAGGAAAAAAGGTAGAAACTGCTAATCTGAAAGCAGCAGTGCCCAAAGCAAGCCCAGAACGTGGGAGTGAGAGAACACACTGATAGGTATCGGACACTCAGGGAACAGGGTCAGTGTCGTGGTTTAAGTCCAGCTGCTAACAAAGCCCCAGGCAGCTGCTCGCTCACTTCTCCCTCCGGCCACAGTGTGATGAGGAAAAAATACAAAGGCAGGCTCGTGGGTCAAGATAAGGACTGGGAGGGATCACTCACCACTTATGGTCATGGGCAAAAGACAGGCTCAACTTGCGGAAGAAACAAAATCAGTTTAATTTACTACCAATCAAATCAAACCAAGGATATTAGGAAGTAAAACCAAACCTGAGAACACCTTCCACCCACCCCTCCCTCCTTCCCGGCTCAACCCCACTCTCCCTCCTCCCCCCAGCAGCGCAGGGGAACAGGGGATGGGGTTGGGGTCAGCTCCCCACACCTTGTCTCTGCCGCTCCTTTCTCCTCGGGGGGAGGACTCCTCACCCATCCCCTGCTCTGCCGTGGGGTCCCTCCCACGGGAGAAAGTCCTTCACGAGCTTCTCCAACGTGAGTCCTTTCTGTGGGCTGCAGTTCTTCCCGAACTTCCCTGGCGCGGGTCCTTTCTGTGGGCTGATCTTCAGTCACAGGCTGCTCCAGCGTGGGCCTTCCCATGGAGTCACAGCCATCTTCGGGGGCATCCCCCTGCTCTGGCGTGGGCTCTCCCCAGGCTGCAGGTGGGCATCTGCTCCCCCGCTCCCCTCCATGGGCTGGGGGGGACAGCCTGCCGCCTCACCAGGGCTGCGGGGGCATCAACCTCCCCCGGTGCACCTCCTCCCCTCCTTCCGAACTGACCTGGCTGTCTGCACAGGGGTTCCTCTCACAGTCCACTCCCCTCTCCGCTGCAAGTTTCCCCTTCTTAAATCTGTTCTCCCAGAGGTGCTACCACAGTTGCTGATGGGCTCGGCCTTGGCCCTGGCCAGCGGTGGGTCTGACACAGAGCTGGGGAAGCTCCTGGCAGCTTCTCACAGGAGCCACCCCTGCCGCCCCTCCCCTGCTACCAAAAAACCCAGTGCCACACAAATCTATAACAGTCAGGGACAGAAAACATAGAGAGGCCCATGTGCGGGAAAGAGTGAAGGAGCACCCATTGCCTTGTTTCCCCAGACCATGAGAGGTCTGTGTCTTACACCCTAAAAACTTCTTTCTCATGTGCTCCTCAAAATGTTTGTGGGTAGGAATTGGCCTGAACCAGGTGTCTGCAGGGTGCAGCTCAACTCTACCCTTATCTGTCCAGCCAGAACTTCCTCTCTCTCTCTCTCAATCTCTGTGTCTCTCTTTTTAGTGCAGCTTGGTCCTGAAGTCCAAACAAAATCTTAGGGAAAGAGGGGAAAGGAATATGTTTCTTAAATGTGAAGTAATCGTTTTCTGTTTCTTCTGGGCATGCCTACACAGTTATGGTGGAGAAGCCCTGGGCATGGAGCAGAAGCTTAACACTTTCACCACCTGTTCCCAATGCTTTGCTGTAAGGTGACCACAAGGTGGAGAGTAACCCAGTCAGACCACTGAGGATGCTTGCAGCATTCAAATGTGAACAGCTGAGAGGCAGTTCAGAAAGCTGCTCCTGGACATTTCTCAGCTGCTGGTGAGTAAGCCACAGAGCTGGGAAGACTTGCCTTCAGCCTGGTCTGAACATGGTCTGGCGGCTGGCATAGTGAGGAGTGGGCAAGGGTGGCTTTGTGAGCTCTCTCACTCTACTGCTCTCTGGGAATACATCTGTTTGTGCAAGACCCCAGGTCATGCAGCCAGGTCTTGCTGCAGACCAAACCTAACACAAGGAGCAAATACAGACAGTTACTTGCCTACAATCATTTGGTTACACTCAGTATGTTCCTTAGCCCTCTGCAGGCAGCTGAAGAGCAGTGGAAACTTGGGGGAAGATCTCACTATGCTGGGTAATATCGAGCACTTGTTACCCAGGTGGCTCTGTATTTGCCCACAACTTTAAAAGGCTTGCACATTCTCAATAAACACACACAAAAAATCAATAAATGCACGAACGTTAAGGTAGGGTTTGGTTTGCAAAGGCTGCTGCTGGCCCTCTGCCAGTCTGAGCAGGTGAATGGACATGTTCACCCAGGGTGCAGTCTCTCGCAGGCTTCTATTTCCAGAACTGTGAGACAAAAACTCGGACCAAACGAGTTTAACAACACTGACCTTATGTACCTTCTTAATCAGGTACACTATCAGTAGCAGTTCTGATAGGAAGTTTCTGCTGTGGGAAAGGCACTCGACACGGCTGTGGGAGCAGCTAAGCCCTAAGCCCACAATGGCTGTGGTTCGTTGGAGTGCACAGGACTGAAACCTGCACCTATAGCAGGGCAGGTATCCAAAACTGCTGTCAGTGACAGCACAGTGCTAGTTGCCTCATTGCCCTTAACGCTGCAGTGCTCATGAGATCCCCGGACTGTCTTGGCATGGGGTGACAGGCAGGCAGATGCAGAAGAGGACTTCAAAGCTTTTTACCATTGAAGCTTTAAGACCAACTTAATACTTACAAATTTGTCCAACACATGATGTCCCCACAAAGAATGGGTCCAAGAGATATGAACTTCGTGTATCTTTTACTTCTGGCAGCTGACCCCCACCTCCTTTCACTCTTTGGGGGGGCACCCTGTGAAGCTCCGTTGACCTGCTGCTAAGTTTCTAAAAAGATGAGGAAGGATCCAAATGCCCAGCATAGGTTCTGCCCATTGCTGCCTGGAGGTGCGCAAGTGCACGTGTTCAACATGTGCTCCTCCTTCTGGGTGCAGTAACACCCAGAAGTAGTTGAGCAGTGGGTGCTGTGAAGGTAGTTGTGAAAGTAGCTGTGGTAGAGGTTGTTCAAGGATCAGTCAGCAAAACATAGGGGACCAGAAAGGGCAGGAATGGCAGGGGTAAGGAGCTGGAGTACCTTTGTGCCTGTGAGCTGGATTGCGTACAGGCATGGTCCTCATTGAACACCATGAGGGCTTCCAGCCTGTCGGAGAGACAGCGGCTGAGCTGATTTCAGTGATAGCCTGCCCCCCGCCCTGCCCCAAGACACAAATGGAAGTTTGTTGTAGGACTAGTTATGCTGAAGTTTCTGTGATTGTTCCTGCCAAAGCATTTTGTGTAGCAGCCCGGTCAACGGTGCATGTGTAAATACATGTCTACGCAGTGCTGTCTGTATAGGTGTGGGGACGTGGGTGTACCTGTGTGTAAATAAAGGTGTACACACAGAGAGTCACAGTCAGGTTAGTAAAGCGCTGTGTGTGCATAAAGTAAAACTGTTCAAGGAACGGTGAAGAACAGGACTTGATGCGTTGCCTCCTTGCCTGGCACTCGAGTTGGGCCGTCGTGAACTTGGGTGCAGGAAGGTGGAGACAGTGTTAGTGTCCGTGCGCAGACTGAAACGTGTGGCACAGCGTCTGAAATGTGCTGAGGGTTGGGATTTCTCTTGCTTTTGGACTTGGTGTGTTGCCCCGGGTGATTTCCCCTAAAAAAGGGAAACGGTGCGGGGAAAGGGGCCGCTTCTGCAGAGAGCAGCAGAGGCTAACTTCATGTGGCGTCCTGCGTAGTGGTACTGTGGTTGCAGGCAGCTGCCTGGTGCTGCTGCCATTTGGAGAGAGCACTGTGCAAGGACATGAGCGGCGGTTGCTCACCTTCGTGTGCTTGGAGGTGAGGGACTCGGTCCCCTGTTGTGCCTTGAGCTAGAGAGGCTTGAGGAGAGCGAGGTCACCTTCTCCTGAACCAGTACTGACTCTGCTGGTGTTGCACGTGAGTTGCTAGGGGGGTGGAGATGAGGCGTTTTGTGCACAGGAGCGTGCTCAGCGTTAGGACTAGGACGCAAGCCTGCGTGCAGCACGCTTTTTGAGAGCAGGGTTGGTCCTGGGCTGTGTGAGAGCTCCATCCAGCTTCGGTCCACAGTCGTGGCGGGGAGGTTTCTCTGGCGAGACCGCCCCTGCGGTGAGCGAGCGTCTGCGAGAAGAACGCCTGTCCCTGAGCGCAGAGCCTGCCCGGCAGCACTTGTGCCTGGAGCTCCCCAGGCTTTCATGAGTGTAGCCGGTGGCCCTGGAGAAGCCCTGAGTGTGCACAGGCCTGTGAGCTGAGGGGGCTGGGAGGGCTTTAGGTAGCTCTGGCGCCTGCTTTGAAACCGCCTCCTGCGCTGCCCAGCCTTCCCGGGCAGGAGTCCTTGCTGGCAGGTAAGTCTTCTTCTGAAGCGTCCTGCCAGCACTGTAGCAGCCTGTGGCATCGGGGAAGGTGCTGTCAGTGATGAAGCTCCAGACTGCTCATACCTCCACCGGCACCGCAGTGGCGGGCACATGTTTCTCTGGACTGGGCTGTGTTGGCGCTGGCTCTGTGGCTCTTCTGCTCTGTGCAGCCCCCGGCTTGCAGGGAGCGGGTTTCGCTTCTGTTGGGTTTTCTCTCTGAAGAGGCATCTGTGGAGTTGAGGCGTCATGCGCCTGTGGGTAAGATGTGGCATGGCCCGGGTGCATGCGGTTTCTGCGGCAGAGCTGACAGGTGCCTTGTGGGCATTGGTGTGGGGATGAGGGTTCGTGCGAGGGAGGAGCTGCTATGAGCTACCCAGCATCACCGTGGTGCACAAGGGGAGGGAGCACTGGGTGTCAAGGTGAGGGGCAGCAGGTCCCTGTCCCGATTCTGGTGGAAGTCCTGGCCCTGCAGGCAGTGACGTGGGCCAGTTGCCTGGCAGCCCAGTCCCTCTTCTGGCCACATGGTCAGTGGTGACTGGCTGGCAGGGCCAGCCCATGTACAGGGGCTGATGTGTTCCTTCAGCTGCTTTTTTTGACAGTGTCGTGCCCTGTGTGTTTCACACTGCGCTATGCTTGGTTCGCAGTACCAGGCCTGTACAAGTGTGCCCAGAAGTATTGAAGTCTCCAAAGATAAGCCACTGAGCTGCTGAATCCTTGCTTGTTTGGGGAGGGAGGTTGAATAGTAAAAGCTGGTACTTTTAGCCTGTGTATGTAAAAATGCCTTTTTGGTTTTTTGTTTGTTTTTTTTCCTTTTGGGGTGAGGTGGGTATAGGTGAAGATGCAGGAGCCTGAACTTATTGCAAAAACACTGCGAGCTGTTCTTCATCCCTTTAAAAATGGCATACCTTTGTCAGAGCTTCAGGGTGAATACAAATCCCTGACTGGTGAGTGGATTCCCTTCAGGCACCTGGGACATGGCACACTGGAAGGCTACTTGGAGAGCATCCCAGGAGTGGTCAGAATGGAAGGGAACAAAATAGGAGAGGTAAGAATCAGTCACAGTTCAGAAATGGCTTTTGTGTTTGTAAATTGTGCATGGTTCATAACTTTACCTCTTGTCCTGGTTTCAGCTAGGATAGAGCTGATTTTCTTCCTAGTAGCTGGAGCTGATATAGTGTTATATATTGGATTTGGTATGAGAAGAATGTTGATAACACTGATGTTTTCAGTTGTTGCTAAGTAATGTTTAGGCTAAGTTAAGGAGTTTTCAGCTTCTCATGTCCAGCCAGCAAGAAGGCTGGAGGAGCACAAGAAACTGGGCGGCGGGGGACGCAGCCAGGACACCTGACCCAAACTGGCCAAAGGGATATTCCATACCATGTGACATCATGCCCAGTATATAAATTGGGGGCAGTTGGCCTGGGGGTGGATCACTGCTTGGGAACTGACTGGACATCGGTTGGCAAGTGTTGAGCAACTGCATTGTGCATCACTTGTTTTGTATATTCCAATTCCTTTATTATTATTATTGTCATTTTATTATTGGTTACTATTATTGTTATTAGGTTCTTCTTTTCTGTTCTGTTAAACTGTTCCTATCTCAACCCATGAGTTTTACTTTTTTTGTTTTTCTGATTCTCTCCCCAATCCCACTGGGTCGGGGGGAAGTGAGGGAGCAGCTGTGTGGTGCTTAGTTGCTGGCTGGGGTTAAACCACAACACCTCTGCCTGTGCCACAGATTTCTGAGAAAAGTACTGTAGCATGCATGTGGTGCACTAATGCTGGGAGAAGTGGAAACTGTGGCACAGACCAAGTGCCCCTTATTTTCCTGCCTCTGCATGCAGCCTGGGAAGTTCTGTTTGCAAAAGGTGGAAGGTTGCAGGGCATTTTCCTGGAAATGGGACTTCTGGCTGGAAAGACAGTTTGTATGAGTAGACCTCTGGTCCCCGTCTCAGCATTTCTAACTCAGGGCGGGGGGCAGATATTGGTGGGCTGTCCTGGGACCTTGAAGAAGGCTAACTCATGTGTGTGTCTTGGTCATCTCTTCAGGGTGGGGTTTAGCATAATTTTTTTCCTACAGTGAAACTGTTGTGGGTGCTGTTGCTTATAAGCCTGACAATGCTTGCTTTAGGCTTAGCACTCTTGTTTGTCATGAGTTGCAGTGCTGCAGGACTGTGAAGACTTGCCAAGGTGAGGAAGAGCACATGCAAATGAGGTGCCTTGATAAAAGAGTTGCAATACCTCAGCTTAGTAAGTAAGCAAGTGCCAAGGAGTCAGCACAGAGGTCAAGGAGAAGGTGGAAGAGAGCTCAGGTTGGCATCTGGGAACTCAGAACTAGGTCTTCCTGGTTAGCTGTGTAGAGTGTGACAAGAGGCATCCTGAGTTTTGTGCTGATACCTAGAAATGTGGCTGTTTTTAAGCAAGAGGTTCCCTTGCTGCATTTTTACAACTGTGAGAATTTGCCCTTTTGCTGCAGGTATCCAAGTCTGGGATTCTTTTTCGCTTGCTCCTAGCCTGCATCAGCTGCAGCTCCATCAGTTAACATGAATGCAGGTACCTCTGGGAACATTTGTCATGCTCTGTGGTGGGTTGACCCTGGCTGAACACCAGGTGCCCACCAAAACCGTTCTGGGCAAAAGCTCCACAGGCTGCAGGGGAATCTCTGCTCTGGCACCCGGAGCACCTCCTCCCCCATCTTCTTCGCTGACTTTGGTGTCAGCAGGGTTGTTTGTCTTACATGTTCTCACTCCTCGCTCCGGCTGCTGTTTCTGTCTGTCCCAGCAACTTTTTTTTCCCTTCTTAAATACGTTACCACAGAGGCGCTACCACTATTGCTGATGGGCTCAGCCTTGGCTGGCAGTGGGTCTGTCTTAGAGCTGGCTGGTATTGGCTCTGTCAGATACAGGGGAAGCTTGCAGCAGCTTCTCACAGAAGCCACCCCTGTAACCCTGCCACTACCAAAACCTTGCCACACAAAGCCAATACATTCCACCCCTCGCCTCTGTGGATCACATATTTAAGAATTATCATTAAAATCTATATTAATTACACAAAATCTTCAGTTTTCACAAACTTCACTCACATCAACAAAAAAGAATTCTCCACACCAAAATCAAAATAGTATCATCGCAATACCAACAAAAAGTGGACAATTTATGCACAATCCACCCATTGTCCCTTTACCACAATTACATCAACAAAAATTCCCCACAGGCATGCAGCTCTTCACGCTCTAGCTGTGTTCAGTCCATGTTTTGCCTGTTACTTCTCTCAGTTACTATCCTTATCTCGAATTCCTCACATTCCCAGGTTTTGGCACCAAAAAGACTGTGGTGGGTTGACGCTGGCTGGATGTCAGGTGCCCACCAAAACTGTTCTATCACTCCCCCTGCCTCAGCTGGACAGGGGAGAGAAAATAGAACAAAGGGCTTGTGGGTCGAGATAAGGACAGGGAGAAATCACTCAACCAATTACCGTCATGGGCAGAGCAGACTCAACTTGGGGCAAATTGACTTAGTTTATTGCCAGTCAGCCAGAGCAGGGTAGTGAGAAATAAAACCAAATCTCAAAACACCTTCCTTCCACCCCCCTCCCTTCTTTCTGGGCACTGCTTCACTACCAGATTCTCTACCTACCCCCACAGTGGTGCAGGTGGATGGGGAATGGGGGTTATGATCAGTTCATCACACATTGTGTCTGCCGCTTCATCCTCTTCGGGGGCAGGACTCATCTCATGCTCCAATTTAATGCTTCCTCATGGTGGCTCTGGCAGATAGCCATGTATTTCTAACTAGGGCTTTGCAGGGTATAATCTGGTATCCTCCCATTCCCTTGAGAGCCTTGCTTATCCTCTAACACAGTGTGTGCTGAGAGCCTTGTGGGCTCTTGGATAGCACTAGAGGTGGTGCCTTCTCTGTGGCGGCTGTAAGGAGAGAGTGAAATGCAGCTTTAGGAGGTGGAAAATGAGAAAGCTATGGAACAGGGGTCTTAGCTGAGCAGGACTTGCTTTGGTTTAGGAGTGCCCACTCTGCATGACTGAAGCAACTGAGAGGAGGCACCCTGCAAACACCTGGGAGGCAGGAGAGACATAAAGGCGGAGCTCACGTTGCTGTTTTATGACCTTTCTGTTGCCACTGTCCAGAGTGTCCCCTGGGCAGACATTGAGCAGGGGGTGGCAAGTGTTGTTATGCACTGGTGTGGGCTGGTAACCACCTGGGATTGTTCCTGCATGCTTTCCTGATGCAGGACCTGGGCAGTACTTCAGTATAATGCTTTTCTCTTCATTCATGCCTCTCCAGAATATTTGACCTCCAGTATAAGCTGAGACCATAGGTCAGAGTCCACACAAGCCTGCTGCAAGAGCATGCAGTCAACCAGTCTCTCTTCCTGGCTCAGGGAGAACTCTGACCTCCAGAAAGGCTGCCAAGACCCTTGTGTCTTCCTTTAATCCCTTTGGGGACAGTGGGGCAGGAAAGCAAGACACACTCACACACACAGAGATCTGCTAGCAGCTGATGATCCTGGCTGCAGGCTAGGTAGTCCTAAAAGGACTTTCTGTACTGCTAGGGCAGCTGTCCAAGACATTCCACAAAAAAATACATTCACCAAGGAGTCCTATGAAGTGGGCAGTAAATAATATAAATTGATCTCAGGGTGCTACCTGTTATATGCTCCTTAAATCAAAGAATTTGTGTGAGATGAATATTGCCTGGGTAACTGATGCTGAACAGACTGGTTGTGTTGGAAAGGCAATGATATAAATTGTCTCCTGTTCCTCTTACTACTGAGCACTAATTTAGCCTTCTTGAATAGGCAAGATGAATGCTGACAATTATTCCTTCACACGATAGGTATGTTTTCCAGTTTCCACACAGGATGAGGATTACATTCAGTATACAGAAAACACTGCAAGGGACTCAAATTGAAATACTATGCATCTGCAACAGGTGGTTGTGTTATTTCAAGAAACGCTGCTTTGCTTCGCTTCATGTTCAATTACAGGCAGCATATGGTTGCACCTTCCTCTAAGGAAACTTTGACTTCTGCTTGAATAACTAGGCCCCTCCAAAAAAAGAAATTTGAATACTACTTTGCTCTGCTGCAAGTGAATTAATCCACCGTATCTCTTTTTACATCTGAATTCATTCTAACTCAAACCATCATTTATGCTAAACTTAAAGTCACTATGATATGAAAACAAGGGAAGAAAATGCTGAAAATAACTTACAACATTAGTGACAGGAAAAACCTGAAATATACTAGAGATATGAAAACGTGCATTTATGAAACTATTATAAACCATGTATGAACAAAAAGTCTTTTATGTTGAGACCTTGAGAACAGAGCAGGGCTCAAGGTGGTCCATCCTGCAATGCATCCACATAAACATGGAAATGCTTGCTAGCCAGGAGTATGATGAAAGGGTACGAGGTACCCTTCTGTGGAAATGGGCACAGCTGAGCACCTCTCTGAAATGCCTGTACATGACTGCCCACAACATGGGGCACAACCAGGAGAAAGAGAAGTCCTGCATGCAGTTCAGGGCTGTGATCTCACTGCAGTCATGGAGAGCTGTTGTGACAGCTCACACAGCTGGTGTGCTGCTGCGGATGGACACAGGCTATTGAGAAGTGATGGGCTGGAATGGCAAGGAGGGTCAGTTTCTGTGAGCCACTCCAAGTGTGAGAGCAGTGGGGACACTTGGAGCTCTGCCTTGGGATAGAGGATGAGACAGCGAGAGCTTATGGGTAGTTGGCAGACCAGTGTATGGGCGACGTTATAGTGGCTGTCTGTTACAAATGCCCTCACTGGGAAGAAGTGGTAGATAAAGCAGGTGGTGCCGCCTTCTGACAACTGCAAGAAGCCTCACCTTTGGAGGCCCTGCTCCTCACAGCGGACTTGAGCCACTGCCATACCTGCTGGAGGGACAAGACAGCCAAGCATGAGCAATCCAGGAGGTTTCTGGGGTGTGCTGATGACAACTTCCTGACAGAAATGATGAGGTGATGCACCGAGATGGTCTGCTGGACCCAATTCTTACAAACAAGGAAGAACTGGTTGGTGGCGTAAAGGCTGGGGACAGCCCTGGCTGCAATGACCACAAGCTGGTGGTGTTTGGGAGCCTGAAAGGAGGCGAATAAAGCAAATAGTGGTATCGACAAGCCAGGACTTCAGGAGAGCAGACTTTGGCCTCTTCAGGAATCTTCTCCAATTTCAAGAATGGTCCATCCCAACAATCAGGGAAAAAAACCCAAAGGTGACAGGAGGCATGCATAGATGAACAAGGAGCTCCTGACAGAGCTCAACCATAAAACAGAAGCGTGCATCAGGTGGGAGCAGGGAGAAGCAACCTGGGAGGAATATGGATATGCTGCCCAAACAAGCATGCATGGGCTTAAGAAAGACTGCATTTATTATTGATCAGTTCAGCAACTTGAAAACCAAGACAGAGTGCCGTCACCTTCAGAACAGCTCCCAAAGTACTGCCAGTTCTCAAAGCATCCTTCCAAAGAAAGTCCTTAAAATAAATAGCTGGTTAACTGTACAGGCAACAGGAGAAAATGCAGGAACAACAGAAAAACTAGAAGAAAGAAGGTACAGCAAATTAAGAACTACAACCTTTTGCTGTGTTTCATTTCACTAAAGCCTTATCAAATCCATGCCCAAGTCATGCAGCACAGGTTGTTGCACAGACATCTCTGAAAGGGTGAAGAGTTAAGGATTTCAGGTTCACCTTTCACAGAGATGAGTTAAGACTCAGTCTGGTACTGTCTACTGTATGACAAAGCTTTTCTCTTATTGAAGTGACTATTTTAAAAGCAAGCTTGCAGGAGGCACCCATGGATGAACAAGGAGCTCCTGACTTAACTCCACCATTAAAAGCACACACACAAGAGGCAGAAGCAGAATTGGGTGAGGTGGAAGGAATATAGAGACACTGTCCAAACATGCAGGGATGGGCTTAGGAAAGCTAAAGCCCATACGGAGCTGATTCTGGCAAGGGACATGAAGGGCAACAAGAAAGGTTTCTGTAGGTACATCATCAGCAAAAGGATGACTAGGGAGAATGGGAGTCTGCCCTGGGAATGGGAACCTGGTCTTAAAGGACACGGAGAAGGCAGAGGCACTGATTGCCGCCTTTGCCTTGGTCTTTACTGGTAAGACCAGCCATCAGTTCCTAAGACCAGTGGGAAAGTGCAGGGCAAGGAAAACTTACTCTCAGTGGGGGAGGATTAGGCTAGGGAGCATTTAAACAAACTGGAGATGCACAAGTCCACAGGTCTGTCGCAATGCATCCATGGGCGCTGAGGGAGCTGGCTGATGTTGTTGCAAGACCACTCTCGATCATCTTGGAAAGGTCATGGTGGTTTTGGGGAGATTCCTGAGGACTGGAAGAAGGCAAGTACTACCCTTACCGTCAGGAAGGGTGGGAAGGAGAATCTGAGGAACTGCAGGCTGATCAGCCTGACCTCAATCTCTGGGAAGGTGATTGAGCAACTAATCTTGGAAAGCTGTTCCAGACATGTGAAAGACAAGAAGGCAAGTAGAAGTAGTCAGTATGGATTTATGAAGTGAAAATTCTATGTGGCCAAACTGATACTCTTCCAAAATGAGATGACTGGTTGGGTGAATGAGGGGAGAGTATTAGATGTAGTTTATCTGAATTTTAGTAAGGCTTTTGACAGTCTGTCCCATAACAGTGGCACAAAACCCAGCGGGACACTAGTCACTAGTGGTGTGCCCCAGGGGTCGATGCTGTGGAAATGTTGTCTATCATGTTCATGAATAACCTAGATGATGGGACAGAGATCATCCTCAGGAAGTCTACAGATGATAGGAGGGACTGATAGAGCAGGTGGGTGTGCTACCATTCAGAGGGACCTCAACAAGCTGGAGAAATGCAACAACAGGAACCCTATGAAGTTCAATGCAGGGAAATGCCAAGTCCTGCACCTGGAGAGGAATAACACCCTGCACCTGGAGAGGAATAACACCATGCACCTGTACAGTCTCAGGGCTGACCATTTAGAAAGTAGCTTGGCAGATAAATTCCTGGGGGTGCTGGTGGACACGAAGTTCATGTCAGCAATGTGCCATTGCAGCAAAGGAGACCAGCAACATCCTGGGTTGCATTAGGTAGAGTGTTGCCAGCATGCTGATGGAGGTGATTATTCCCCTCTAGTCAGCCCTAGTGAGACCACATCTGGGAACCTGTGTTCAGTCCCATGCTCCCCAGAACAAGAGAGACATGGACACTGAAGCAGGTTCAGTGAATGGCTGTGAAGAGGATGAAGGGACTGGAACATCTCTGATGAAGGGCTCAAAGAGCTGAGAGTGTTCGTACTAGAGAAGAGAAAGCTCAGGGGGATCTTACGCATGTGTATTAATACCTGTTGGAGGGCATAAAAAAGCATGGAGCCAGACTCCATCTCCAGTTCTCAGTGGTATCCAGTGAACAGACAAGAGACAACAGGAGCAAAGTGAAATACAGGTAATTCCATTCAAACATTAACCCCTCCACTTTTTTACAGCGAGGGTGGCTAAACACTGGAACCAAGCTGTCCAGAGTGGTTGAAAAGTCTCCATCTTTGAAGATATTCCACCCCTTGATTAGCAGCTAGGTCTACTTGATGCTGCGCTGAGCAGAGATGGTGTATGAGGTGGTCTATAGAGACGTTTTCCAGCCTCAATTTTTCTGTGATTCCTGGCATTTAACCACTGCAGTGGTGAGGCTGATGGTATGCTTTTGGCATAGGTGTTGACTGTGCAGCAGGTACACTGTCTGATTTCTATCAGGAGCTCCTCGGGTGGGAGAGCTGTCCCTCAGAAGGAGAGGCCCTCCCTGCAATGTCTGTTTGTTGGGGCCAGCCTGGTGTGGATGCTGGGTGTGCAGTGGAAGAGGGATAGGAGAGTAAGGACAAGCTGGAGTGGATTGCTGGGAGGCCAGAAGTGTTGCCTTGTTCCTAGCGTTGTCATTCCTTGCTCGTATTTCCCTGGGCTGTTAGGGTCAGCCTGAGAGACTGAGGAGAGCTCTCGAGCAAGCTGTTGCTGCTTAGCAGTTGCTTGCTTTTTTCTCTTGGCCCTCTGTTTTTCTGCTTTGGTTGGCCTGCCTGGCTTGTGAGAAAAGTTCGTTTCTGGAGCTGCTGTTTGCTAAATTTCAGAGGTGCTGGCCAAGTCGCTGAGCTTTTCCTGTGCTGAACTGTCAAGCCCCATGCTTGTTGGGGGCCATGGTTATGAAGGTAGCAGTGCTGTGCATGAGGGCCCCTTTTTCAGCCTGTACCACCACCACCGAGCGTGGCTGAGACCCATGGAGAGAGCCCCTGAGACCACAGACTCCTGTTTTTCCCTTGGGGCTTTTTGGGTGGCCACCTGTGTCCTCGTGGAGCCCTGGCAGGGTACTGGTCCAGTTGCAGGCTGTTAGCAGCTGAATGGCCCAAAGGTTTGGGCTTGCACCTCCTCTGTGAGGCAAAGTGCACACTAGGCATGTGGTCTGGGGGCTTGCTGAAGCAGGGTTCCTGCATCCATTCAAGGGTTGGTGTGTGGCAGCGTTGCTGAGACATGGCAAGGGGAGGTTGAGGCAAGAGGCCATTAAGGAGGCCAGGGAGGTGGCCATGGGCTTCCCAAGGCTGGGCCGTTGTTGGGGGCCAGCCTGGTGCCTGCAGGGCTATCTGTGCCCCGAGGATGGCCGTGCTGTTGCTTTGGTAAGCGGGGCAAAGGCAGCCTGGCTCTGCAGGGTCAGAGTGGTGCCAGAGCCCCTGGTGAGCCTTGGCAGGAGGAGGGAGGGCAAGCTGGAAGCCCTTCCCGTGGCTTCCTAGTGTTGTAAAGCAAGATGGTCAGCCTGTAGGATGGGAGTGAGAAACCAGGCTGTTTCTTGTTGGGCCCCAACCTGATGTGGGAAGGTGATGGAGAGGCTCTGTCTGTCTTCTCTGCTGATTTCTGAGGTGCACTGCGAAAGGAGAGGGAGGTCTCCGAGGTCTGTGCCTGCTGCTGAAGCCTTTGCTGAACTGCCTGCAGGCACGCGTGACCCAGCAGTTACAGGCCTGGAAATGGTTGCAAGTCCTTCTGAGGGCTGTGGATGAGCTTGGGCCTCACTGACAGTTTTCCCCTCTGTCCTCTTCCTGCTCCAACAAGGTCATTTGCCATGCTGTTGCTTGCAGCGAGACTGTGCCAATTGCTCAACTGGTGGCCCGGCAGAGGAGTTCCAAGAGGAAAATGGGACGTCAAGTGAACTGCCAGATGAGGCTGAAGAACACGTCTCCAGTCACGTTAGCAGGTAAGCCCCAGGCAACCGTGGAGGGCCTGCCTTTGTGAAGGAACTGTGCAGCTGCTGGAGCAAAAGTCTTGGCCGTGAGGCTGTGTCACTAATGGCCAGGAGCTGCGTGGTCCCAGTGAAGAGTTCCTGGGAGCGGAGAGTGTTGTTGACAAGGGTGCTTGTGCTTGCAAGCCCTGGCCAGCGAGGAAGCCCTTCTCGAGCATGTACGTGAGATGTGAATGATCTTGAAAGAAGCGTTCTTGGAGGACGCTTGGTTTCCCTTCCACCTGCCCGTGGTTCTGTGAGAACCGTGGTTGAGGCGCGGGCGAGAAGTGTGGCGACGAGCCTGCTCGTTCTTTGAGGCTGAGCTCTGCCCGTTGTGGAGTGGCAGGGATGAGCCATGCCCTCGCAGCGAGAAGGAGTCCCTGCAGCATTATCGGTGGTTGTTTCAGCAGCTCCTGTTGCTGCTGCGAGTGCCCTGGTGCCACGACGTTGTTGAAGCGCAGGGGCTCTTCTTGGTACCTCTGCGCCTTTTTGCGTAAGCTGCTGCAGCAGTATTTTCCCAGAGCCCGTGGGTCAGGTGTCCCTCACTGCCGTGCTGTTGTTGTGTTGCTGTCAGTGGGTATCCCAGGATCAGGCCCAGGTAAGGCCCATCTGCTTGCGAGTTGGCAACTTGGAGCAACAGCGGGTCTTGCAGTTTGTTTGTGTTCCCCTGTTCTTGTCTGTAACGAAGGGTTTGCTGCTTCTTGCTCTCCTGCGACCATGCCCACAGTGTGCCCTCTAGTTGGGAAGCTGAACTGGTGACTCATAGCCCAATTAAACGACAATGATTGTCAACGCATGTTGATTCGCTGTCTTGCACGGTGATACCCCTCGGAAGTGTTTGAGCCTGCCAAAATGGGTGTGGTGCAGCCAGCAAGTAAAGAGCAAAGTGACCAAGAACTTGTTTATCCCAGGGTGGCCCGAAGGCCAGTGTGGTGTGTTCCTCTGCAGTTGTTATTTGGCACCCTCTGCCGTGTGGTGGGAGTTAGGGAGGAGGGAGCTTGCAAGCTAGGGTAGAAAAGAAGAAACTGTTTGGGCGGTGGTGCAGGAGGTGGCCGAGGAGGTGGAGTTAGGCTGCATGTGCTACGCCTCTGGGAGCTGCTGCTGCTGCTGCCGTTGGGTGGTAAAGAGCAGCCTGACCATGGGTTCCCCCTGAGATGTGACCTGTTGTGGCACCTCACAGGTGCAAGGCTTTTGTGAGAGTGTAAGGAGAGACAGGGTCACCTGTTTCTTTCCCTGCTGCAGCACGGCAGTGGAGATTGTGGTTTGTGAGTCCTTGGGTGTGAGCCACGATGCTGTAGCAAAGAGACCCACGCCTGTGGCCGAGAGCATCCTTTGTAACTGTCTTTTGGAAAAGTACGGCCTCCCTGGAGGGAGTTATCTGCTGTGCTTGAAGTCTCTTTGGGTTGGGTGGAGGAGAGTGCTACTCACAGCTCCATCTGCAAACTCTTTAGGAAAGCCCAAAGGAACTTTGCGGCAGCCCAGGTCTTTGAGCATGCCAGAAGAAGGCAGCAAGAGGCCTGTTCCTCGCCCGCCACGAGGCAGAGGAGTGGCGTGTGGAGTGGTGAAACCCAGTATGGAGAGTGCCCGGCCTGCCTTGCCTCCAGCCACTGGGAGTGGACCACCTAAAGAAATTCCCATGCAGAGGCACGTCACGGTGGTAAACAGGTCAGTGTGTGTGTGCGCGTGTGTGTGTGTGTGTGTGTGTGTGTGTGAGTGAGGCGAAACGAAGTGTGGTGGACCCTTGGGTGCTGCTGTGCCAGCAGTGCTTTTGGGGACGTGGGAATCTAAGCGCCCGCCCTTGCAGAAGGTGAAGTTTGAATGTGGGTTGCTACCCAGGAGGGAGCCTTTCTGGGTGGTGCCGTAGCTGCCCTGTGCTCTTGGCCTGCTCCCGTGTCTTCTGGGAAGAAATGTGGCCAAATGTGTGCGTGCGGATGTCGCTGTTTCCCAGGCTCAGGAGGGAGCCGTTGTGGGCAGTGTGATAGAAAGCTGAAGGAGGTTTGTGTGTAGGTGACAGGCGATGCTGCGCGTTCAGGGTCACGGTTGTCTGCAGGTGGCTGCTCTTCGCCTCTTGCCTGACCTTTCCATTGCAGCGTTAGTGTTTGTGGCCCTTCTCGGCATGCTCGGACCCAGCAGCTGCCCGACCGTGTTTGGGTGAACTGAGGTGGGGGCTGGAGCTGCGTTTTTGCTGGGTCAGCGGTACCTGCTGGTTTTCAGCCCCCTTTGAGCCTCTCTAATCCAGGTGGCTTAGGCAACTGCTGCCCCATCATTTCTCTTTCTGTGTTTTTTTGGCCACCCTGGGCCATCAGCTGATGGCGAGGAGAAAGTGTTTGCTGTTTGCTCATTGTGGCTGCACTAAGTCCGCTGGAGCTGCGATTGTGGTGGTAATCCTGTGCAGGTCACCAGGCTGGGTTAGAAGTCAGCCTTGCATTGAATGGAAATGGCAGTGGTGTGCCGCTTCCGCGGTGGCATAGCTGTGAAGTGGCACGGAGCAGAGTGACAGCTTAATCCTGCTGTGGTGCCTGCTCTTTCTGGAAGACCCACGGAAAGCAGGCGTGTCGTGCCCGTTGCCTGCATGAGTCCTGTGTGCGTCAGGGCTCTGGGTGCCAGAGGGGGAGATGGGGATGCGCTCAGAGCACTCGTGAGAGCAGCAGCCACTTCAGCTTTTGTGCCTGAGTGCGTAGCGTTTTACCGATGGCTGCTAGCGCTGCCTCGTAACCTTTTGTGCTGCTCCACAAAGGGCTGTTTGCTGTGGCAGTGCTCTGCTGGTTGTGCTTTTTGGGAAGTTCCCAGGCATGCTGGTACTGGTGGAGTGGGCAGGTGCTGCAGGGAGGGAGACAGCCTTGGGGCTGCTGGGTGGATCTGCTAGGGTTTTGTTCTGGGGCAGGGCTCCTCTCGAGGGCAGGAGACACTCCTTGTGTCTGTGGGCAGTGGGGCTGTGGCTGTAGCAGCAGCTGTTTGGGTGTACCCAGGCAGAAATTTGGAGGAGTTAAGAGGCGGTGGTGATGGTGGCAGGAGCCAGAGGGTGTGAAGCTGAGGTGGGCAAGAGGAGAGCAGCGGCAGGAGCAGCGAGGAAGCTGGAGGAGCTGGCAGTGGCCGTGTGAGCAGTGGAGGGTTTGGAGGTAAAGGCCAGGGAAGAGAGACGTGCTGCATGCGGCAGGTGAGGGGAATGAGGCCGGGGCCCCAGCAGGCGCGAGGAGACTCAGGATGGACCTCTCTGTCTGCCCCACAGCTCCTAACGACATGAGCGTGGACTGAGCTAACCCCTGTTCTTCTGCTCCTGAGTGAGCTGAGTGGAGCTGCAGTGGAGAAACACGTCAGCAGCTCTTCTCCTGTTTTGTCGAGGAGGCTGCTGCTCAGAGGAGAGAGGTGGGTCAAGCTGTCCAGCCATGCAGGAGATTTTTGTTCTGCAGGACCTTCCACCCCAGGCCCCTTTTGAGCCAAGCACTGTGGGACCAAGTCCTCAGACCATGGAGACCATGCCCCACCAACTTCCCTGGCCCTCAGGCCATTTGAAGGCTTTGTTCCCCACCTCCCTCCAAGCCAAGGCCCATGGCATCTGGCTTGGGGTTCTGCCATAACTGTACACCACCGTGCCCCTGGGCAGAGTGCCATGGGGCCTGGCCTCTAGCCATTCTGGGCTATGAATTTCAGGCTCCTACTTGAATAGGAGAGCTATGAGTCCTGCTCTTGAAGGCAGGCAGACCTTTGCCACCAAGGCTGCCCTCACTCTTGGCACCCTGGGACCTGGCCTTGGAGCAGTGCCGGACTTTGTTCCTCACTGCTGAGTGCTGGGACTTGGCCCTCATGCTGTGAAACGGCATGATCTCCCTGTGCTGGTGTTGTGGGGCATGGCTCTCACTGGCTGTGTGAGATATTGTTCCCCCAGCTCACCCCAAGCCCAGCACCATGGGGCCTTGGCTGCTGGCCCATGCCTTGGGCTGCCCTGCGTCCCTTTGCAGACAGGTTGCAACTCCCTGTGCCAGATTTTCCCCCACTAGGAACTAGGCCCCTTGTGCCCTTCCTCTGTGGGGCCACTGGGGACAGGTGGGCCACCCCCAGGACACGGCTTGCCAATGCTTCCCCAGCATGCATGCCCCCCTCCAGAGCAGAATGGCACTTGCAGAGCAGCACCCCATGCCTTTCTGCTGCTCCTCCCAGCAGTGCTGCATGCTGCTCTGGGGGTTGGACCACCTTGCTGCCCAGCGAGACCCAGCAAGACCCGCCAGTGACACACTCCTCAGCAACAGCAGTCCTTGGCAGGGGCAGGAAAAAGCAGGAGCCTCTGGTGACACTGCTGCTGGAAAAGGCTCAGCTTTCTGTCTCCACCAAGGTGCAGCCCTAGCACCCGCTTTCTTCCTGGAGTGGGATCAGAAGAAGCTGGCCAGCCCATGCTCTCCATGCTGCAGCATGGCATGGCACCACCGCTGCTCCCAGCATGGGCTGTGGGTGTCTGGGTTCAGCAACATGTCCTGGTGTAAGGAGACACCCCATGGTGGGGATGGGGACAGGCACCATGAAGAAGACAGCATAAGGGACCATCAAAGAAAGCTCTGGAGACACTGGGAGAGCAGCTTCAGAAACCTGTGCCCTCAGCACTCCACCTTACTGCCTTTTTTCCGTCCCCAAACTGATGATAGTTTTGGAGGAGGATGACTTTAAAAAAATGGAACAAGCTTTTAAATCCATTAACCAAACAGTTATAGCATAAGCATCTTTGCATAACTACAGTACACCATTTCTCTTACAATAATTTTTACCCCGCAGGAATAGCACATCCAATGGCTGGGCAGGGCTTCCTGAAAGCCTTTCCTAATTCAGTGAAGTGTTTTGCTATCCTCAGTTAGAAAGCAAGAGGGCAGCAGCCTCCAGTTTAACAGTGAGTACGGTTAACTAGACAGCAAAATCATAAAGCTGTGCCCAGCAGCAAATGGCTTTGTATACAAAAGAGAATTGCCAGAACTAAGGTCCCTGTTTGAGTAGCATGGTACTTTAATGACACTGCTTCGTTTTGTGCCAACACTCAGCATAAAACTTGGCAGACACCTGGGACGGTATTTATAATTAACAGAAACTAAAATAGCTCCCTCTAACAGGCAGATAAAACTGAGACTTTGGACAGGTTTTAGCAGGATGCAGTTTAAAGTTTATGACCAGAGCTGCTGACACACCACAGTTTAAAGAGATTGAAAAAAAAATCCACACAATGTTCACTTAAAACCAAAGAAGCCTGAAAAAACCTGTTCAATGTTTCTAGAGGACAGCAAATATGGCAAGCCATTGTACACAGCAGTGACATAGGAGTGGCAACAAGTCCTGGGAAGGGAATGGCTGATGAGTTAGGAGGATGGAGGCACCAGGAGGAGCCATGGGTTGGGAAGCTGAGGTGGAAGAGGGCAGAAGAAAAAAGTGTCTCCTTGTTGACTGAAGCAGTCTTCACTCCTGTAATAGGGCTGATGGAGGCTCTTCAGTTCTGGCACCTCCTAACTGAGGTCTGTTTCCACACCTTTGTTGCAGATACACTGAGACTCTGTCAGACAGCCCCCTCAGTGTCCAGAAGTTTTGCTCAGACAGGAGATGTCCAGGTGCAGCTGTGGGGGCTGTGGCTTCTAAGACTGAGTCGTAGGAGACTTGCTACCATCTCTACTCCGTGTTTTGTAGAGCAGGATGCTGCAGCAGAGGAGAGGACACGAAGCGATCCTGTTGTGACAGAGAGATGTGGGAGCAGGACCTTCGATGCTAGGTTGTGTAATGGCCCATATGACTGGATTAATGTTTCAGCTTGGCCAGTTTGAAGCAGGACTGGCAAGATCCATGGCTGATGTCCTTGCTGCTGGGGATGTTTTGTGCTCGCAGAGCCACTGTAGTTGCTTGTGCTTTGGGAATTGCAGGAGGGAAAGGTGCTTTGAGCCAGGAGGTCCTGACCTCAAAACAGTGTTGTTGTGCTTTAACCCCAGTCAGCAACTAAGCACCACGCAGCTGCTTACTTACTTCCCACCCACTCAATGGGATCAGGAAGAGAATTGAGGAAAAAAAGTAAAACTTGTGAGTTGAGGTAAAGACAGTTTAATAGGGCAGAAAGGAAGAAAATAATAATGATAATAACAATAATAAAATGACAATAATAATAATAATAATAATAATAAAAGAATTGGAATATACAAACCAAGTGATGCACAATGCAGTTGCTTACCACTCACCAAACAATGCCCAGTTAGTTCCAGAGCAGCAATTCCCCCAGGCCAACTCCCCCAGGTTATATATACTGGGCATGACATCCCATGGTATGGAATACCCCTTTGGCCAGTTTGGGTCAGCTGTCCTGGCTGTGTCCCCTCCCAACTTCTTGTGCCCCTCCAGCCTTCTTGCTGGCTGGCCATGAGAAGCTGAAAAATTCTTGACTGCATATAAACATTACTTACCAACAACTGAAAACATCAGTGTGTTATCAACATTATTCCCATACTGAATCCAAGACATAGCACTATACCAGCTACTAGAAGGAAAATTAACTCGTATCTCAGCTGAAACCAGGGCAAGTGTACACATGAGCAGAGGTGTGACAGCACCTGACAGCAGCCCCAGACATCCTGGGCTCACACCAGCCTTGTAGGTAGCCAGCACAGACTCGAGGGTACTGTTCCAGCAGCAGTGCCAGCCCATACCTGTGAGAGTGGCTGCTTGTGGTAAACTATTGATTTGATTCACAGCACAGGTTGACCGAGAGAAGTCCTGAAGGTGAAAGAGCTTGTCCCTACCCCATTTCCCAGTCTGGGGTGAGGTGCTATCTGTGTGCAGTTTCTCTGGGTGTGTTTTCTGACACCCACCCTAACCCCCCTTTTATTACAGGGGCCCAATTCTAAGTCAGCAGGCTCCTGGTCAGAGCACTTGTCCAGCCAGGCTCTGTGCCTGAACCTTGTGGGCTGTTCTACCTCCTTATTAAACTCTCTCTATAACTTTTGTTGTTGTTGTTGCTTTTCCTTTCTCTCTGTGATCCCCTAGCAGACATTTAAGCTGGATTTCTTGGTGTGCTGGTTTAAGCCCCACTGACAACTAAGCACTACATGGCTGCTTGCTTACTCCTCCCCTTGCCCCAGTGAGATGGGGAGGATAATCAGAAGAAAAAGGTAAAACCTCGTGGGTTGAGATAAAGACAGCTTAATAGGATGACACAAGGAGAGAAGAAGTAATACTACCGCTACTAACAAAAGAATGTATAAAGCAAGTGATGCACAATGCAATTGCTCACCACCTAGAACCCGATGCTCAGCCTGTTCCCGAGCCACGATCCCTCCACCCCTGGCCAACTCCCCCTAGTTTATATACTGAGCATGATGTTCTATGGTATGGAATATCCCCTTGGCTAGTTTGGGTCAGCTGTCCTGGCTGTGGCCCCTCCCAGCTTCTTGTGAAAATCAACCTTATCCCAGCCAAACCCTGGAGACTTGGTTAAGAGATGTGAGAGCCAGGTTCTGGGACAGAACAAGAGCATGGTGCCAGCTACAAAAGAGGCCTGGGAAAACTGAGTCAGAGGCAGAGAATCATTCAGCAGTGAACTCTGAGCCCAGTTAGTTGGCGAGAAGGCACAGAGTTAGCGCATTTGTATTATTCATGTCGATGATGCTTGCCTGTATGTGGGTGCCTGCAAAGGCATTGCTGCTCTATGCATTGTTCTGTTTGCAACAGGTTGGTCCTGGGAATGAGGAAATGCAGCCACCACCACCATGCGTTCCAGCATTTGGTTCTTCAGCCTGGACATCTGTGTGTTACAGTCCACTGGTTGTCCGCAACAAGAAAGCATGTTTTTTAGTGGGCCAAAGCTGTCACCTGATGATCAATTTGATGTCCAAAATGGCTCCAACTGCCCTTCAATTTAATTTCCTTGTGACTTAATTTTTGTCTAAAAGTTTCTTGCTTAGCTGTACTTCAAAGTGTATTTGTCTAACTGGTGACTAAATCCACTTGGAAGTCAAACTGGGATTTTTCATGGCCAAACCATCTTTCCCATTCTCAGACACCAGTTCCCCATGATGGGAATGTGGCACAGCCAGATTGCAAGGCACAACCCTACATGAGCAGGAAGGGAAGGACTGCTGGAAGTTGTCCACTCTGCCTGCAAACCAGATCCTGGCTGTTCTCTCAGCTCAGTGATGGCAGGAGTAAAATTCACTGGCAGATCATAATAGATACAGGCAGAACATCATGGCATCCTGGAAGCACCCGAGTTCCTTGATATGTATTGAACCGTGTAAATACTAATCCTCCACTGAAACCTATGGTCCCTCACACTGAAATGGCAGGTAACTTGACAGGGTACCTTCTCTGCCCATGGGCCACTTCAGGTGTACCCCATGCACTTAAACATGGGGTACAACCCTCTGGATACCCAGACACCCCCTTGTCCCCCAAATCCCTCCAACAGTGAATTTCTGGGTCATCTGGAGTTCCAGCTAGGAAGCTCGTCCACTCGCATTTCTTTTCCTTTTTCCCTTTGGCGGTCAGAACACTCTCCTGTAGGCTTGGGTAAAGGTTTCGAGGCCTCCCTACACATGGATAGGACTGAGGATGTGCCTTTATTCTCACTAAGCAACAAGAAGCCTCACAGGGCACCTGCACCACAGCATGCATCTCCTGGCTGCCTCCCATGGGCAGTTTGGGGTGTCATGCCCACAGGTTCAAGGAGATTGTCTGTCAGGTGTGATGCCAGAGCCTCTAGCAAGGCTCTGCTAAGAAGGAGGATCATAGTTTCATCACTGCCTGCTCCTTCCCAGTTACTGGAGAAGTAGATCATACTCCTTTTTCAGGACTATGTATGAGGATGAATTTTTTGGTCATGTCTCCTGAAAAACAAAGTTCACCTAGCTCACTGCATGCTGTTGTCTCACAAAGGTGTGCCACAAACCCACCTGCATTTGGAAGGACTTCACCACATTCAGCACTCAGAGATGCCCAAGTCCTCCAGGTACAGGTGTTTTACCCATTGGACAGCCTGGCTGGCTCATATAATTGCATATTTGAAATAGGTGCTGGTTGCAACATGTAAAAGTTGAAAAGCAGTGCATACAACGTGAAAAGCAGTATGTTTTAGTGTGCCACACCACCACTAGGACCTGAAGAAAGAACAAGTGGAAAATGCTACTTTGCTTTCCCCAGTTAACAGAGAAAGGGCATTTTTTTTCTCCATTTTTAAGGCAAGCTTGGTTAAACCATGAACACTTCAGGTTTGGGTGTTTTGTGTTTGGTTTCTTTTCCTCTACATGAAGGTCAGTATTTTGTTTGCTTCCCCTCTTTTCCCAGAACAGTAGTCCTGAACTGAGTTCTTCTATATATGTTTTTTTTTAAATGTGGCTGTAGCTGCTTTGGAGCTTGTTGATTTGCAGCCCAACAAGGAACAATGAGGTTTACCCTGAGAAGCTAGGGCAAAACCAAGCCCTTCCCTGTTCTGCAATCAATTGTTGAACAGAGCGGGGAGAAACAACTGCTCCATCCCAGAGGAAGGGTTACTGCAGCAGGGACATCCTAAGCGGAGGTTTCAAGCTGAGGAACCCCATCAGCCATGAGAGGCAGGCCAGGAGCTGATGGGTCTTGACCTCCAGGGAGGGGTGGGCTGTCCACCCACAGCAGGACAGAGTTTCCATCTGGGCTCTGCTCCCTGGACAGCCCTTCCTCTTGCCCCAGCTGACCCCCTCCAAGCCAAGGTCCATGGGCTCTGCCCCTTGGGTTGTGCAGGCCAGGTCCACCACTGCTCACCCAAGACAAGCACAATGGGGCTAACTCATGGGCCTGTTCCTCGCAGCCTGAAAACACCAGGTCATGTGTTTCTAGAGGAGTGCAAATAGAGCAAGGCATTGTACAAAACTACCTTGGAAAATCTGGATCGTCACTGAAGTAGCTCACAAAACAAAAACACACTATGGTGCTGTCACAGAAAGGCTTTACCAGTTACAGTAAGTGCTACCCACAGAAATAAGGGTTCTAGAAGAGCTTGAATGTTGCGGGGGTCAAACTTAGTGTGTAGGTGTCATCTTAGAAACCAAAACCTATGAAGTAACACTGCTACCACGCAGCCACCCTCTCACAGAGCATGACCCGATCTCAAACAGCAAGGCTACAGAATACCTACAGAAGTAGTGCCCAGCTGAAACAAAGTACATTTCTCTCTGCAGAAGTGTATTTCACTATTTTTAAAGCATGACTACTCCACAAACATCCAGGGTAGGAGAAATGTTGTATTTTTCACAGACAAATTCTAGTTACAGATCTCTGGAACTTGTAAATAATACTTAGAATACAGAATTTCAAATCAGTGCAAAATGTACAATCAAATTAAACACAAACCCCATATTGCAAAATATATACAGAATTGTTCTAAGAACATAACCCAAGGACAAACAGATGTTTAAATATAAGAGAAAAGTCCATCTTTTATAAATTACTATTTTTTAAACCAATTAGTACACTAGGTATGTTATTTGTAGACAAGTTACCACAGCATAGTGATTTGCTAGGCCGACACTGAGAAACAAGTTACATCATTAAAAGCCTGTTTCTGAGACCAAACCACAAGTAAACATGTGATAATGCATTACTGGTTTGAGGCACACAATGTGGAAACAGTTTTCAACCACTTCAATGCTTATAATTAGGCTTTTTTTTTTTCTGAGAATTATTAGGCAGATGCACAAAGAATAAGCACTAGACAATAACTAAACTGTTCAATGGTCAGCTTATCTTAGCTTGTTGGGCCAAGACGATTTATTACCAATGCATTAGAACATTCACAAGAAATGCTATAAGACATCTTAGAGTATCTTAAAATTAAAATAGCATTTGTAAAACTGCTTAAAGTTGGATGACTTAAATAACCAGAGGTGAAAAACACAGTTATTTAAGCAATAGTTAAGCCATAGTTTGAGAAGAGTTAAGACGTCATGGGTGGTTCATAAGTAGGAAGGACACTGGAATCTACAGCATTCAAAGCAGAAATGCTCCCTTCCAATAGTCAGAACTTGTGGCTTCAAGGTTATTGATTGCTACTATCTACACCATTGCTAATTAAACTATCCCAAGGGTAACTTGCTTTTGGCATGGTTGGAAAGCTGGAATTATACAGCTATTGCTATGCTACAGATCCCCAGAATTTTGCTTTTAAATAGCAGTGAAGGCTTTATAAGCACCTAAAATTACACAATAAATACTCAGTAATTCTTCAAGCACCTCTTGCTACCCAATTTGGCAAGATCAGCAGCACAAAAAAAGGGATGCCATGGCAAGGCAAGCTGTTAACTGTTTGACACAGGCAGATGTCAATTTTTGCCTGCCTTCCTTCAGAAAGCAAAAGGACTAATGTGTGGCACACCCTGTGAACAGTGAGAGAGGACTCTAAGTGCCAAACAGTCACCAGACCCTTAACATTCCTGCAGTCAAGCACAAGGGCGGGCTCTCTGCTCTTTAACCTGCAGTGATTTGTATAGGGGAAAAGTTCTGCCTTCTGCAGCTGATTTTTATATTAGGACTCACTGCCAGAGGTGTAATACGGGGTATGCACAACATAAAGCTAGCCACATCTTCATCAAGTTGTCTCCTAAATAACACACTTGAGCTGTGCACAGTGACATGTGAAATGGGTGTGTTGCTAGGAGAGCTCAGAGGGATAACTACACTAGTAACAGTGCCCTGTTCAAAAATACTTTGCTTTGGGACACACCTTTAATATATACACACATTTATTTCAAGACTTCAGACCAACTTTTTCGACAACACTGATCTGCTTATAAAACATTCTCATAAATTATCTTCACAAAAAATAAAGTCAATCTTTCAGAAAACATGTTCAATACAAGACTTGTATCAGTAGAAATTCTGTCTTATGAGTTCACGGCAGAAAAGTCATAATCTGCATTTGAATCTCTCCAAAGGGATGTAACTAGGAATCTAAATCAGAGGGCAACTATTTCCTTAATTGTCATGGGAAGCAGAAACAATGCTTCTAAAACATGGAAGGAGTGCACTGTTTCAACCGCCATGTATGGGTTTACAATCAATAGTCACTGTCCTGTAAACATTGAACCTGCTGGTCTAACTGCAGGTTAAGATTAGTAATTTGCATTCATTTCACTGCATTCCACACATACAATGGCTACACTGTTAAAAAAAAAAAGTATATATTAAACAGCAAAAGGAATGAAGGCTTTGAGATGGATCTCTCCTACAAGCCAAGTGTCAAATCAGTAAATGTTGACATTATAATTAAAACTTTAATATTACTTTTATGCATTATAAAATCAGTCTAATAAACCTAAATCTTAAAATAGCAGCCAATTTGTAGTTGTTTAAAAATATATATGAACTTTCAGTCAGTCATCTATAAATACACACTATGATGGGAGGAAGACACCATCTCTCATTCCCAAGCACGCTTTCAAGGAGAACACAGTATTAGAGATGGATGGGGATCAAGGAATGCTGCAGTCAGAGAAACTCCTCAACAGTTGCATTCTACAAACTTGTTTTCATAGTTACCTGAAAGTGCATCTTTGTATCTGTAGAATCATCCCCATAGTTACAAAAAAGTACAAACATTGCAATTTTGCCACACCTTAAGCCTCTCTAACCTGCATTTTCTGTTAAGTGCAAAAAGTATTTGAAGTGATACATACACTGGTGCATGTAAGATCAAAGCCTGAAAATGAGGCAATGCTGTCACCATGAATCCAAGGTAGTTCAGTAGTTGCTGAGTCTTCGCTGCACAGCTGTTAAGTGGCTGAAATAGAAGCTGAAGTAGAAATTAACGAATGGTCTAAGTCCAACAGCCAGAGCTGTGTTTTAGAGCAGGATCTCCATCGCCCCGCTCTCCACACACATTCACCACCACATACTCATGCCTTTGTTACAAGTTTCAGTATAAAGGCTGGGCCCAAAGGGCAGGAAGGCAGCCTAGCAGAAGGGGAAAACACACAGTTACTATGAAGGTTGTAAGGAAGAGGTATGAGGTGCAGACCAAAGGAATATCTACTGCCAGGTCTCTCAAGCGCACAACTCCAACGCACCCCCTGTTTCAGTGCTGGAGTATGGACCGGTGGCTATGCAACACAGGCCACACCGGCTCACACAGTCAGTGCATTATAAAATACCTATGCAGCTGAATCTGTTGCATCTTCAACACTAGTCCTTTTTAAGTGTCACGACAGCTACTCTTACCTTCTCTGCTCACAAAATGAGGCTTCATTTGATAACGTCACATTTATATGCCAACAGACTGCTGCAGAGTAATGTGCACCAAGTAAGTGCTCAGCGATTCCAAAGAGCTAATATTCAAAACAAGTACATTATTTGCTCTTTAAAGAAATGCAATCTGTATAACACTGGTAAGAGGGTAACCGTGAAGATTAACAAACAATTGTCTATAACAGTTCATTTAGTTTTGTTCCTTATTTAAGTCTTGCAGTGGACTACGCTACAGCTTCTTCCAGTTTTTAAAATGCTACAATTGCCATTGCTGTTGATTTTAGACACACACAGATTTGATTAAAATCTAGAAGGAGCAAAGGAGCTTGAACTGTATACATGCAGAGACTGTACTCTAAATGGACTTGTGCTTTCACTATATTGCCATCATGTCTTGCTGGGAAGCACACGTCCATTAGAAATATGTGCTGGGAACCTCCGTGGGACCAGTAAGAAAGAAGGCTCTGCCTCCTGTCCAAAACTGGTGAGAGAAAGATCCAGAAGTGGGCGCTATCAGAATGTTGTAACACAGCAAAAGCTGTACAAGTAGGCACTGTGGAAGGAAATAAAATAAGGCCTATTTTTAAAGGGTGTGTGCATATGTATGTATACACATATATGTACACACACACAAATATACACATATATAAATAAAAAGTTTTTGGCAAAGTAACACTGTTTCATTTAAAAATCAATGCAGTGAAAACATCAGCAATTTAAGCTATACAAATCAAATATAAGAGCCATGGGCAAAAAGCAGCAAATTTTCTCAAGTAGCACCTGTATCCCAGGGATGAGCTGTTGAATTTCAGTTTTCCTAATTCAAGACAGAGAGAACGTGTTTACGTGTCAAAACAGATTTTAACCAATTGACCACCTTCTCTCCTCTCCAATAGTGGGTTATTTCAAATGCACCATGATTTTCAGGACCCTTCTCTCCCCCATGCTGGCAAAATCTATTAGGACACCAGTAAAAGGTCAGGAGCACCTATCTCAGCACAAGAGATGCTAGCTGTGCTACCTGTGCCTGCCATGGTTTATAGGCAAGGTAAAAAGGCAGGACATTGGAGAGAGAATGAAGGAGTGTGCTCAGCATAGCAATAAGCCTGCATCTCCTCTCTGTCTACAGATTATGGTTCCTGATCCTGTGTTCCTGATGCTAATTAACACCTGTCTTGACAGAACCAAGCCCCTTCCCCAACACTTTTGTTACTGCATTATTTAAAGCACTTGGCCATGTGACTATGAGGTTCTCACACAATCTTACTCAGAAGACTCAGTGCCGAGAATCATTTGTCTGCCCACTATAATGTAAACTATACTGCATTGTTTTGTTCAGCTTAAAAGCCAAGTCAAAATGTTTTGTATTAACTGTGAAGAGTTCTCTCCTCTCTTCAAGGAAGCCTTGCATACTAAAGAAGAAAATACTAGGCCTTCTCAGATACTATGTTTGACAAATATGTTTAAAAAAAAAAAAAAAGAATACGTATATTCTTGATATACTGGCCTTTACGGTACCTGAAACTTCAACATCTTAACAGAGGTATTAAACAGTGAGTTTCTCCTTTTAAGATTTACAGGAGCTTTGCTGTCTCAACTGCCCAGGAATCTGTTTTGTCTTCAAAACACACTAAGCATCATTTTACGATGCACAGAGGCCTTAAATGCCAACTCAAAGCCTTCCTGTCCTCCACCAGGATCCCCTCTGGCAGTTGGGATTAGAACACATTCGTACTTCTGTGTTGCCTTGCTACCACAATGCTACCCTGAGACAGGCTCATACCGTGTTCCCAGGCTGGAAAATCCCCATGGAAGGATATGCCACAATAAGGGGCCCTCCAATTAAAATACTGTGCCCTGAGAGTTTCATGTTATTTCAGATAACAGATACTGAGCAAAAGGGAGAGACAGGCCCTTCACGAGCCAAGAACATGAAACACTGTCAGCTGCACACTGCAGGATTACATATGTCTGGAAAAACAGTAAGACAGGTTTATTTACTTGGGCTGCAGAAGATGGTCAGTACCAGCAAGCTTAAAACTTACGCATGTTTTCTGTAACAAAAAGCCAAGTTTTCCTCTCTGTTACTGAGTCAGCAATCAGAAAGAAGACTGTGCATTCTTTCTGCTGCCCTGAGGATAGAAAACAGTTTATCTGACTTTCTGGACAATTATAAGCAGCAATCTATTTCAGATTTCCTCTCTAATTTGTGAGCTTCGTCCTGACAGGGCATACCCTGAAACACACCACTTTACCCCTCCTATGTGTAATGCTGGTACCAGGATGCCAAAAGAGCTCCAGCTGATCCTTCATGCCCAGGTTCTGAAGCAGACACAACCCTGTGTGTAATGATAGGAGACAAGGATTTTAGCTCTGTACTATCCACACTATCTCCTTCATAGCATGAGTCCAGTTTGCATCTTGAATAAAAAGGTAAGTTGAAGTCCACACCGTGGTACCTGAAGAACATCCTGAAAATTAAATTAACAACTTAATTAATAACAGGTTTCACTGAAGAGAGGAGTCAGTCCTCCAAATGCACCTCTACCAGAACACTAAGAACAGAATGAATCACTGGACAGGAAGGAGAGGCTGCAGGCAGCTGCCATTTTTGCATGGCTGTTTTGTGGCTGTCTATAGCTTTAGCTGTATCACTGTTGCTATAGATGACTGTCTTGCAGCACCCACATTCACACCCTCATCTGCACCATGGCTGGAAAGTAGAAAGCACAGGTAATGATCAGATGTTGCTGAAGCTGGCATGGTGCTTAGAGTACAGACTGATCAAGGAGACACAGCAAGAACTGCCTCAGCTTGTAATTGGCTCCAACACAAAACAGCTTTTGTATATTTCAAAGTTATACTGAAGTCACCTGTCCCTGGACCACACCTGATAACAACACCCAGCAAGGACTTGAGAAGGCTGACCAGGTAGGAGAGTTTTCATGATGGCTATCGCATTCCCAGTTATCTGAAGCCTACAGCATGTTACATGCACACTACAGGCTTCAATACCTCCTAAGGCTCCTCAGCAAAGCTACGTTGTACTTCAGTTCAGCTCTAACATATGACTGTGCTAATTTACTTAAGTGAACACTAAGTGGTACTTCTTTTATGCTAATTAGTGATGATTCTTTCAGTCTTTGAGCTTGCTGTTAAGTAACAGTCCAACTGTGACAAATTAATGAAAATGAAACAGCACAAGTAAAGACAAGATGAAAAGCCTGCTGCCAAAGATAATAGTTTCAATGATAGAAAAAAATCATTAGAATGTAATACTGCCTTGGGTATTCTTGTTCCTTTTTTACATTAGAGTGGTAGCTGCTGAAATTCAAATGCCTTTTAAAACAGGCTTTGGCTGGATAATATAGGAGAAACTAAGCTGCAGTTGAAAACTTGCTCTACAAACTGTTTCCCCTTCATTCATATTGTCCAAATACTGTTGAAGTTAATCCTCTAAAATATTTTGACTCAACTGTTCTAGTACTTTCTCTCTTCCCAGTGCAAGGGGCTCCTTTTATAGAAATAATCGCTCCCGTGTTTTGTATTTTTGTCTTTACAGTAGTACCGTTTCAGCTGTGCTATTTGGACTGACCCAAGGAGTTCACAGCAGCTCCTATCTTTGCCTTTTTTTGATTAGGAGGCTACGGTGAGCATTAACTTAAAGGAACACACTTTCATTTATTAAACAATGCACCAAAATTTATCTATGGAATGATTTTGTTTAAGAAAAAGCTGGGAGGAGGGGAAGAGTCTTTGTCAAGGTAGACGCAGAAATCTCAGCATCTTGGAATCTCTTGTTTGGCCTCAGTTTCTATATACATGAAAAACTGGGAAATGGCTTATCGAAAAAGCAACCAAAGGTAAACATTTCAGATGAGACAAGTGGTACATAATAGTTATTTGTAGCAATGAGGCACTATCCTTGAAAGATGAAGTAGAACCCAGTACTAGCAAAATGTAATGAAAGGCACGCTCATAAGCAACCCTCTTCACTAGTTGTCTGCACCTGGTTTTACTGAACTATCTTGGTATTTACAGTAGGTGTGCTCCATCACTTCTGAGCACAGGTCTCCACTTAGCGTCCTCCTTCAGAGACTGACATGCTATCTGCTCTCATCTCTCTCAGGCTTCCAGTTTTTTTCTGTTTCTGCTTGGATTTTTTCAACATATGGACCTAAAATGAAAAGTTTTAAAAGAAAGTGAGTGAGTATTACAGTATCTGTAGTCACCTATAAGCAGATCTAAGGCAACTAACTAATAAGTAAAATGTTGGAACTGCAACAGAAAAACATTTAAATACACAACTATCTGAAGCACTTGTTCTTATAAAGCCATAGATTTAACTGCTTTTTTTACATAAACATATATACACATGTATGTATATGTATATAGATGTATAAGGATATGTACATGTGTGCATATATATTTATGTACACACATATACATACACATATATACAGATAACACTATTAGTCACTAACTCGATAGAAAGATAGAGATATTTCTCACTGGAAGGACAAGTTAGGTTTGTTCTCTCTCTCCTTCTCTCCCCCCACTTTCTCTCAGGAAAAGAACAAAGTTTAACGTATTCCAAAACATCTGAGGTATGACCCTCTTTTTCACCCATGTTTCCTCTGCAAGGGCCATTGTTCTGGTAGCCCTCCCGGCGGGGCTATATATTTTCCAAGATTGCCTGTAGCAACAAATTTCTGTGAGTTAAAAAGGCATCCTTAAGGTAGCCCACAGTGCGCAGACTGGTGTGCACTGGAGTCAACTGCTGCAGAATGTTTATTTCACAAATTTGATGTCAATAGAGAAGTTAAATTCTTAGGTAGCCGATGCTCTTTTCCTTCTACACATACATTGAGATAGTAAGGAAAACAGACACTGATTACTCCAAAGTCTCTTTTTCTCAGACCCTCCTCCTCCATTATTCAGTTTTCTCCTTTTCTGCTCTCAGACAGACCTTCCCTCCTATAGCACTGCCAGCAGACTGCTTCCTACCTTGCACAGTGCAGTACTACAATGGCCCACATAACTGTGATCTGCTTCAGGGCATGCAACACTGCCTGGAGATCTCAATACAGGGAAAAAAAATTAAGTCACTAGGCTGAAGCTCAGGGACTGTTTTTTAAACACAAGCCTCATTTGAGCCAGTGGAGAGGCCCCTCAAACCATCCTCTGTAGAAACTGCTATGTATTTATCTAACAGTAACCACAGAGTGCTGACTAGCTCCTTTAAAATTAACCATCAGAACACAAGAGACAAGTAAGATAATACAGTAATATCCACTGCAGAAACAAAGTCAGCTTGCTAAGACAAACCTACAGCCAGTACCTTTGGTCCTGCAGCAGAAATAATAATCTGGCCAGGGGCCTGAATCCAGGGCTCTCCATCAACTTGAACTGGAATGGGCTTTAGGAGTGTTACACGAAAATATGAGCCTTGAGCTATGCGGATTCCTGATCGAAAACCACCTTGGACTTGACCCTGTTAGGAAGTAAAAGCCAGGATATCAATCACCCCAATAAACAAGAAATACAAATACTAGCTGCACTTAAACTGGGTGGATAGAATTTTATTCTCACCTGACATTTTAAGTTTCAAGTAAAAGAACTGCTTGGGCAAAATCTGCATAGGATGCCTTTATGGATGCAACATTAATTATTTAAGTTTGCGCATGAAGAAGAACTCAGATATCCCTGCAGGCTGCTGGAGGCAAAGTAACTTATACAGTGAACTCATTTGTACACTCAGGTTGGCCAAGAAGCATGCATTCACAAAGGTCTTGTTTGCTTTTACTCCCCCCGCTCCGTAACATTGTAAACACATTTTCAAAACACCTGACCATATACACAGTCTTCGGCACACACGAAACTCAAGAGTCTAAAAGCACTTCATCAAACAGGGAGAGAGAGTTTTGCCAAACTCAACTCCATATACACATATATATACTCAACTACAACTAATGGCTGAGTGTTAACTGTAAAAAGTGAAGCAAAGTGAACTTTGCTGCTACACATTCTCTTGGGGAATGTGTACAAACACTAAACATGGGGGTAAAAACCTTAACAGAAGATCACAAAACCAGAGCACAGGTTTGTTAACATTTATATTCCAAAGCAACGGGTATACTCGTTGTTGCTTCTAACATCACAAAAATTTGAAGGATCTCTAACAAACCAATTCTTCTAATGGAATGTTTTGTCTTCTTTAAAAGATCTAAATTGCAAAATGGTGAAGTTGGCCAACACCAAAGATCCAGCTTCACAAACAATTTTAAGTACCCACCTTTCCATGGTTGTATGGATTAGTTGTCTCTAGTTACCTGACCACATACACTTTTTCAGCAGCAGATTTCTTAAGACAGTGAAAGAGATATGAAGAAAAGACAAAAATAACCCACCATCCCACAGGACTGTGTTGCTAATGGCAGGCCATTGTAAAAATACGTTAATACATGGAAGAACTAAAATTGCACAAATTGAGTCAAAATATTCTTTGCAGAACTGGCATACCGTCTCCTTCATGTAGCATTCAGATCAAGAGCAGCTAGCATCAGATTCTCAGAGACGGGTGTTGGAAAGCCCATGGCACACAATTATAAAACCACCTGTCTCAAAGAAATATCTGCCCTGATTGTGATGAGGGATGAAAAGATTTTTTGCAAATACACCAAGTGAAGAGTGAGTGTTTTTGTAATATTAAAATACCTATTATGAGAAAGCTAGTGCATTCTGTTGTGGAAGGTGACAAAGCTGAGCATGTGGAAGACATCCAAAAGAGACATAAACTGCACGTGGCAATAATGGGATAAGATTGTGAGGCTATAATAGCACAGGAACGTATATAAGTTACAAAGGCTGTTAATATGTTTTGGAGGGCTTTAAGAACTTTGTTTAGCTGCTTAAAAGTACTTGCTCATGACAAAGCAGAACTCATAGCTTTCTTAATGCTTTTGCTTAATGTTGACCTATTTATTCTCTGACTGGAGAAATAAGATTTGCAAAGCCCCAGAATCAGTTTGAGCCAGGAAAAGCAGAGATGGTAACAACTAGCCTAAAAAAACAGAAAGAGAAAGAACCTGCCTGGAGAAGAGAAGGACCCAATGAGAGAGACGATGATCCCAGGCCTGAATATTACTCTTGGACCAGACTATGGTGAGAGAGGCAGAAACTTTGACTGTAAGGGTATAACTACCCAGAGATTTTAGTGTTTGGGGTCTCACTCTGGGGGCACACAGCTCGAGTGGTCTAAATTTGTGCACCATGGATAGAACAAATTACGCTTTTTCTTTTGAAGGCCTTGATTAGAGGTTCTGCTTTGGGGAACCTAGGGTTGAGCCTAAGGGAAGAAGAAGTGCCTGAGGGTGAGAGTGTGCGTGTGAGGAGTCAAAAGGGGCACCCATTGGCTCACTGGAGTTGCCCGCTGTGAAGGGACTCCAGTCCTAGCAGTTAAAGTCTAGGCTGGTGTGTGTGCGACTCCTTGATTGATGTGTGAATGCCTGGGCAGCAACTTTTTCCCTAACAATTCCACAATACATGTGTGTATATATATATTTTTTTTTTTTCATGTCATATATATGTATGCATGTATGTTTTGGGCCTTGGTTCAAAGCCTACTTAAGTCATGAAGTATTTCCCCATGCAATTTTAACAAATTCTTCACACTCCTATTACTTCTTATCCAACCACAGGTTTCTTCAGTTTCCATTCCATCTGTAGTAGTCTGGCACCTAAATATGGATCTTCAGGGCAGCCCAGTAAGCAGACAATGAGAGGGCACTGCAGTCCATGAACAGGCATACCAGCCACAGCTGAACTCCCGACATCTGGAAGCTTTGTTCACAGACAGTCAACACTGCCCATGAATTCTGTTTATGGTCTATAACCATTTCTGCATGACGCAACAAGCACCTGAATAAACGATGGTATAATCTTAACATAGATGCATACTTTTTAAGGACTACGCACTTGGAAAGCACTGTTTGTTACAAAAATAAGCAGTCTGAGAAAATATGTTTCCTCTGTTCTTACTAGGATGCCAACTTACCATGTGAACAACGCCAGTCACACCAACAACTTCCAGCAGGCCGTCATCGATGCGTGGTTTCTCAAAGCGGTTATCGCTCTCAGACCCCCAGAGATCGGCTCCAGACCCCCAGCTGCATAGAGAGCACACCACAGTGACCACCTGTGGACCTGCTGTCTGCCACAGAGCACCCAGCCCAGCACCCTGCTAGGGGTGGCTGGTTCACCAGACTTCAAAAGCTAGACACTCTTCTCCCCAGCAGCTGGAGGAGACAAACAGCCTTCCTGCACTGCAAAAGCAGGAAGTGTTTTCCTAAAATTTGGCAGACTTCTAAAAAGATCTTTCAGGAGTGAAAGAAGGGGTGAAGTAAGTAGCTTCCATTTGAAAGAAAAGAGTAGGCAAGAAGAAAGTAACTCCAAAGAGTTTTAGTTCACTGCGCAATGCAATTTACAGCTACATTAACCCTTAACTTCCAAGACTTAAGAACTTAACATAGATCTTACTGATCTTGACAATATTCATGGAAGCTACTGAAGAGAAACTAAAGCTAAAACAAATATCAAGTTTTTATTCTTGTACCTGGCCAAACTTACTTGTAGTTAAGCAGGTATTCCTGCACTTTGACCCTCTGAAATGCTTCTGACAATTTAACACTGTGTTGTTTTTTGTGCAGTATTGACACTCCTTCCTCAAATCACTCACTTTAGCGCATTGACTGCTCAGTACTAATCACAATCTCTTCTTCTCCACAGTTCTCATGTGCAACATATACTTGAGTGTATGTGCATGTGCACATATGTATGTGTACATGTAAATATATACATTTCAATAAAAAGTTGAAACATTTTCAGACTAAAATGGAAAAAGATACCGGTAGCCTAAGATAAGAGTGTACTTGAAAAAAAAAAATTGTGTGGCAGTACTAATTACCTGCTGATTTTGTGCAAACAAAAACCCTGCCTCTACCAACAGCACATCTAAGGAAGCCAGATTTCCTGCAGATTTGTCTTCCTTTCTTCCACAGCAGTAACCCTAGCTTCCTGCAGGTGTCAGGGCAGTCCCCACAACCCTGCGAAAGGTACCTGAACTGTGGGTTTTCCACAGCTACCCAGGTAGCATCATCAACTCCACATATACCAACCAGCTGGCTGTGGGATCTGGACAGTGTTTGACAGTTGAATCCTGGCTGGCCTTCACTGCAGGAACTGCTTAGGCACCTGGTCTCTAGCATGCCAGAGAGTATAAGACTATCATCTGTGATCTTCCTACAAGTCATGGTGAAATCTGGTGAACCGTTCAAACAGTTTGGGGGAGGGGGAAAATAGTAGTGGACAGGAGCCACATGCCTACAACCATGACTAAAAAAGTCATGTTTTACTAGAAAACTGCTCCAAAAGAAGTCAGAACACCTTTGGTGAGGAAATCTTACCAAATTACTGTTAGGACACAGAAGAAATAGCAAATGTACAGGGGTTTGCACTGTGAAAACAAGATAGTGCCACCTTTAAGAGAAGTGAGATTGTGAGTTTCAAAGGATCAGAAAAATGATGTCAAAATGATATTAAGAGCTAGTTCCTTAGGCACAGTGGCAAGCCAGCAAGTCAGGCAATAATCAAAAACATTTGATGCTTAAATACCAAGCAGCACTTCCACACACACACAGGATCCTTCCTCTCCTTTTTACCTGGGTATATTAATAAAAATGAGTCCTTCTATACTTGGTAATTCCACCTCGTGCTGGTCCACTTGAAGCTTTATGTCTTTGTGAAGATTTCTGGTATGACTTATCTTCTGCAGCCCAACTTTCACATACACTCCTTTGTTGTGAAACCTAGAAGCAGACAAGCATCCTATAACTAAAATGTAAGGCCCAGCATAGCACTGTTCCTTGTACGTATATCAGTATTGTCCTCTAACAGGTATATTTAAAAGAGTTTTTCAATTAAACCCCTCTCCAAATTCTTCTAGCTTTATTGCAGAAACAAAGCATAAGCAATGAACTTTATATACCTTTTACTTAGGGGATGATTTGTGCTGTTGAGGCATGTGGAGATTGGTGAAATTTTGTTACAGAAAAATCTTCCCTTCTTAAAGTGTTGCCTGAATGTAATGTTACCACACCAATTCCTATCCAAGGGTTTTGAAGGTGACTGAAAGACTTTATGATTAAAATGGCCAGCCAAGCTTAGAAGGGTGATCTTTGCACATCCACCACTTAGAGAGAATCACCACCCTTCTTTGCACAACTACATGTGGGACATGATTCGGGGAGAAAGTGCCAGTGGAAGTTGTCAGCCTACTGCTAGCAGTAGCTAATAACATACTAGCTTGCCCACTTGGGTAGAAAGAATAAGCATCTCCTAAAGCAAACCCTTGATTTGCAGACAGTAGTTTCACCACAGTTAATTAGCACGGCAGGAAGGAGGATGTTGTCCTTGGAGCAGTCTCCAACACCTTATTTGTGCTGAAGGAAATCAAGTTTTGTATTAGGTGGGACACACTGCAGTCACTGCTGTAAATGACACTGATGGGGATGAGAGAGGAGGGCAGGGCGTTACATGCAGTTCATCCATCCCCATGGAGCCAGTGAGTCCTTGCATCAGCTCGGCTGCAACACTTGCATCATTATATCATCCCAGAACTATTTGGAAGGCTCTCTAGAGTACAGATATGGAAGTAACATCCTACTGCTCAAATGAGTTTGGGAATTTGACCTACACAGCTCAGGAATCACCCTTTGGTTCGTTTTTCTACAAAAGATGCACTGTAAGTATAGCCAACATTCACATGCTACCTGATGCCCCACTGGCTACACCCATAAGGCTGCATACACCCTTCCAGAGGGACTTTCAGAAGGTTTGACTGATTCTTCAGTTTAGCTAATTGAGTATCTCAGGATAGATAAAGTTAAAAGGTGATCCTATATGGGACCACTTTAATGGATTATGAAAGTAAACAACTGCTTTTTAAAGTACTGCAATCCTGTGTTTATCCCTGATAGAGCAAACTGAAAAATACCCTTTACTTTTAAAAAGTCCCATGAACAAGTCTCCATAGACTCAGGGAGACACCATAGCATCACCTTAGACTGTTACTTTAAATCACCTCTGTGGTTGTTGCTTAAGCAGCAAGCACCTCTGGTGGCCAGAGGAAGCAAGACCATCAGCAACTGCTTTCCAAGCTTTCATGAAAAGAAAATAAAGAAGCCAGTCCTCAAGACTCGTGAAGAAATGAAGCGAGCTGATGCAGAAAGCCAGACTTTTCAAATCTCTTGCCAACTGCTGCACACCCAGAAGGGTAGGTTTGGGGAACTCTTTTTTAAAGATGATGGATAAGAAATCTGTGTGCCAGGCCTTTTTAAATGAACTGCAATTTCCCATGAGCACTACTAAACTGCTAGGTAACAACTCTCAGAAGCAAACCTCTCAGAACTGCAGGACACAGCACAGAAAGCTATCAAGCAAAACAAAATGACCGCTTTTTATCTAGTCCTGCAATTCAACAAGCCCACCACTGGGTGGGAAACCACCACTGCAAAAGCGAAGAGCTCTGACCAATAATTAGAATCTGTTAGGGTGCTTTTATTAGGGTAATCTTACTGACTGGGAAAGAATTTTACCAGGTTCACATACAGAAGACCCAAGATGGAAAAAAATGAGTTAGACAGTAGCCATTGTAGCATTTTAAAACCCACAACCAAAAACCCAAACAACCAGTACTTTCAAACCTCCCCTCAGCCCAGCCAGAGAAAGAACAGTTCTGTATCTTTGTAAAACAATTCTAAACTTGCATTAAATCATGCAGAATATTCTCTCTGCCTAACATTACTTTCATGAGACTGCCTGCCACAGCAGTCTCCTGCCAATTTTGGGTGCCACAAACAAGATGTGGTCTCTTCCGTAACAGACAACCCTAAAGATGGCTCCAGGATCCCATGGGAATGGGGGAATGAAGGCAGATGCCCTGATCCTTAAGTTTTACAGTGTGAAAAAACCTCTCATAGCTTGGCACTCAACAACGTAAAAACCATCACTGCAGGAACATACACTATTTCTATCTGCCCTGCGATGGAAGTTCAGCACTGAATTCCCTCCAGGGGGAAAAGCCAAAGGTAAGGAGTCCTGAGTGTGTAAAGAGACTCTACAGCTTGAGGCCAGAGAGCACACAGCTTTCAGGACATTTACCAGCTTAAGATCTTGATTCAGAAGAGCACTCAAACCCATTTTTCTCGCAAGGACTACCTGCAGTTTCTGTTGTCACAACCTGAAACTTCCTGTTCTGCACTCAGGAGCAGCCCATTCACATGCCAGCAGCTGTTGAATCTGGCATTAAGTAGCCATCCTTCTCAGTTAATTTACTGAAAATAATAATAAAAACATGCTAATCTTGCTGGCAAGAGCATGCGTTTGCACATCCTGGGAAAGAGTAAAGCCAGCAATTTTAACAATCATCATCACAGGCAGCGAAAGGCAACAATCATGTGTCAGCACTGTTAGCTGCACAAGGTGTTTTTCTCCTGCAAAACTGTAGCTCGGTATCAACTCATTATTTCATGTTTCTTTCTCAGATCTTGAATCACAGAAATATACAGCCCTTCAGATTTCAAAAAAAAAAAAAAATCACCTCTTTCCTGCACACCCTCCAAGACACCCTGCTTGCATGGTGTCTGAATACACATGTAAAAGGTCTGCAAGAATGGTACCAAGTCATCACCCACTGCACTGCACATGCTGCACACTATGAACTGACTGAGATAAAGATTCAAGGGATGAAAAGCACACAGGGCAATAAAAGTCAAAGTACAACCCTTAAATACAGTAGCATTAAGAAAAGGACATATCTTTTAAAGTGCTGCAGCTTTGCAAAGGCAGGGTAGTGTATTTTAAAGGAAGAATGAATGTAACTCTTACATTATATTAATTGCACAAGTAAATCTAGAACAGTTTTATACACTAGAACAAGCACTGCTATATGCAAAATTATTGCCTGATTTAATGACCTATGATGTTTTTACTTCAGTGGATTGAAAATGCAAACCAATGCTTAATAGTAATTTATGTACCACAAACAATATCCTGTATTATTCCATTTTTAAGAAAAAACATGAGCAATGCCTGTAATGATAGATATAACACTGCAAGATAGGTGGGATTGCACATCATTACACTCATAACCCATCAGAGAATATTTTTAATAGTTAGGATTTGAATACTGCATAGTTGTAACTGGCTGTAACTGTCTCTGGCAACCAAGAGACAATTTAGAGAACATTTACTCACAAACATAGGGGAAAGCAGACAAAACCAGTTTCTACAATGAATTACTGATTAATTACACAAATGTGGTTTCTTTTTCTCATCAGTGATAACAGGAAGAAGAAAAAGTACTATTATTGATTGATCTGCGTGCCAGAAAGGCGGAAGGTCTCTCTCCATACCTTTTTAATCACTCAATCTCACTTGAGATACAGAGATCTTTTTTTATCCTCATTACCAGCATGCAGGTGCTACCACAGAACTAAGCAAGGCTGGGAAAGGTACAAAGAAGTTCTGAACAGTGTGTTTATTACTCACATAGCAGCACTGCCCTCCCTCCTGCTAAAGGCTTTGAGTAAGAGATTTTTCCACTACCTCAAAATTGCAGTTATTGGCAAAAAAGTACACTGAATAATAACGACAGGGCTTCCAAAAACTGCTTTGGTGTTCTCTCTTGGTAAAGGCAGAACCCCCCCCCCACCCCAAAACAACAAACCAACCAAACAACACTCCCCGCCCCTCCCCAAACCAAATTCCGTGTCTACAAGTTCCTGACTAACTTAACGCCTCCCTGTGCCAGCTCTGCCTCAAGCAATACTGTTTGTGGATACCTGTAGCATTTCAAGATTATCAGCCATAGTGTAAATTGGAAGTTACGTAATATCAGAGTTTGCCCTTCACCCTTGGTTTCCCCAGGATTACCTGCTATTAAATTTCCCTGGTTCTTCTTCTCTAGCATGATGAAAGTCCAAGCTCAACTCTGCGTCAATGCCAAGACCACAGTAATTGTTCATCTGTACAATCTGACAAAAAAAAAAAAAAGTATTATTTCCTCCTTAGGTTTATAAATGAAGAGGTTCCAAAGTTTTTCAACAAAAACAAGCTTTGCAGATGATCCAAGTCATTTGATCTTGACAGATCCTGGAAAACATTTTCCAGAAACACTGCACTAAAAATAAAGCTGTACGGACAATTGTTGACATGTGTAGTCATTATTTCCGAAGTACCAGAAACTTAAAAATTTAATCTTAATTGCAAGTAACAAGCATAATAAGGCAGAAATAAAAACAAATGCAGAAATAAAACCAACCCAACTTCTCAAAGCAATTTTATGCAATAACTACACAAGTTGCTGAACACTCATGCCACTATTATTTTTGGCATCAGCCATGGATTTACCCATCATTGGGAAGATGTTCTTCCTTACTTTGGAAGGTGACCAGGTTATGCCAGATAAGTGAAGAACTTGACTTCACCCGCTCAGCTGCATTTTAAATAGCTCCCTATACACCAGTCTCAAGTTTCTACAGATTTCAACCATTTCTGGTTCTGCAATTAATTTTTCCTTTGCATGCCAGTTCATCCCATAACTTTTCTAACCTAGCCCTTGACTCTCCTGCCCTTCACCTTTAAAAAGGAGATTAGGCACTCAGGGTAGATTAACCTGTCTCCACCAAGTGAAAAATACCTGGAACCTGAGCAACTTAAATCCTCCAAGTGACACATAATGCCTAGCATTTTCCAGTGACTGGACTACCATCTTAGACAATTGCTACCATTATTAAAATTTCCTACTTCCTTTTTGCCACCCCATTGTCCAATTTGTTTGTTTTGCCTGAAGATAACCAGAACCAGGATTCACACAAATCTCTGAAGTCACCATCTACAACCAACATTTTTATTTTCCTAAACAGAAACAAGTAATACAAACCAAAGGACAGGGACTTTCATTCCAAAAAAATACAACAGATGCCACAAATACAGACACGCAATGCCAGTAAGATGACAGAAGGATTTAATTCCTGTATATGCTAGCAACTCAGCCATTTTTTAAACTGTTAGGGGAAAGATAAGAGTACTTTTGGGGGGCATGGGGTTGTTTGGTTTTGGTTGACACTCCAGTTTCACTAGTGTTCTGGAAAGTGTTTGGCATTCCTTCAAAAAGCTCTTCTTATTTGAGAAATAAATTTCTTTCCAACTGAAGCAAATAGGTATGCCACTGTTACTTGAATCTTTTCATTAATCGTCTACCAGATACTTTTTGCCAAACAGCTATGAAGTGTGTTCTGCAGCCAACCAGTCCTACCAAAACTGAAGCACTAGGTTCAGGCATATGCTGGGTTCCCTAAGGAATAGCACAGTAAGGTCCAAGCTCAAAGATATGTGAGCAATAAAAGATTAAACTATGTTAGTAACTATCTTCTTTGTGATTTTGGCTAGAACAACAGTTCCTAAGAATCAAACCCAAACGGTCCTCAGCTCACCTTTGGAGGCTCAGGTTCTGCAATACCATTCTCTGCACCTTCAGCTGGCTCTTCTGCATCCAGAAGGATAGTCCAGCGATCCATAAGAACGTCATCCGCCTCATCCACAGAAACCAAAATCGAGTAGGGGTCCTCCCCACTGTAGCCAGCTCCCCATCGCAAGACCCTCCCTAAGTCATTACCTGGGCAACAATGAAGAATAACTGCATTTCGTAAGCTAGCTAAAAGCATCAAAAAGTGCATCAACCCTGTTTTACAAATCAAATCGCATTAAGGTACTCCAAACAAGTCACAAAAGTAGTGAGATTGGACTGAAAAGTTAACAAGCAGAGAAAATATCTAAGCATCACATGTGCTTAGTATCACATACAGGTACACTGTCTCATCTGAAAAGTTTTCACAAAAAGTGATGGCAAAGCCTGTTATGGAGGTGAGAAGTCAGGGAGCAGCTGAGTTCACTGGTTTTCAGCAATGGCTGATGCACCTGTGGTTGTCAAGGGGAGAATATTTTGCCCTGTCCAACTCCTGCCCGCTTGGACACACCCATACCAACACCCCTGCCACTTGTTTTTCCTTCAGAAAGCATGACCATCATTTCCTTGAAAAGCTGATGTTGCATTTGCTATCCAACACTGGCCAGAACTGAGTCATGGCATCTCTACTGCAGAACTGAGTTGTTTGTCAGGCGGATAAATAAAGATAAACGTTCTGGAGGACTTCTGCCTTCAGAAGAAGAATGGCGCTTGCTATGATTCTCACCTGTTCCTAAAGGTAAGATGGCAACTGAGGGCTCTGAGCACACCAGCTTGTGCCTGATCTCCTCCAGCGCACCAAGAACCCAGCCGACGGTGCCGTCCCCTCCACACACCAGCACTCGGAAGGAGGGGATTTTAGAGAATGTGTGAAACCTCCATTGAGAAACAAAGCAAAGGGGAAAAGAACTGTTACAATGTAGTACAGGAAAAGCGAAGCCTCTTAATGTACTATTTAAGATAACACATTATTATTGGATTCTGCTGCCCGCACCCAGACCCCTCCCCCTGCCCCAAATCAGTTTCAGGATCAACTTCAACAAAGTAAATGGAAAAATAGGAACTTCTAGATAAAGCTGTTTAAAAAGAGTGAAAACCACTTCATTCTAAGATTCTTCACAGCTAAATTGTTAATCACTTCCTTTTGCACCAAAGACACAGAGATGTAACTATTCATCATTTCAATGTGAACATTTATAACCCTCTAAATCCTAGTGGAGATATTGATTACTGGTGGGGTTTTCTTTTTACTTAGTCATAGGACTTCTAGCACATTTTCTTCTATATTCCTTGTTGCTCTTACCTTTTGTGGCTTTTCATCCTACATACTGAAATACCCTGCAAAGGAATTTTTATTTCCCATTGCACGAGAAGCAAGGAACAAGTGGAAGCATTTTGCCATAAAACTACAGAAGGATTCCATGGGCAAAACAAAATGAACGCATTACTGAAGTTGGAGCTTGAGCTACATTAGAAAGACAACAGAATTATACAGTTCTGACAAAAACCTTAGTTTGTGCAGCTTGCTTTTCTTGCCTCCTGCATAAGCTGCATTTCTCCCATGAAAGCTTTTGTTTTGAAGAGCTTGTCATGACAGTTCCTTGTAAAAAAGTGCTGAAGGAATGAGGCTGCTCTGAGTAGGCTACAACCATAACTTTCAGTTTTATGAAGCTGGTGACAAAGTGGTGTTGATTAAATCAAGTAATCGGTTCCTGCCTCCCTACAAGCACATTATGTTCTGTTCCTTGCATTTAGAAATGTTGCAGCTGTGATCAGGCAGGCCCTGTTAATTCTGCAATTGTGGCTAAATTTCAGGAGTCAAGATAGGAAATTTTATTATACTTTCCTGTTAGTTCCTGTGAAACATCAGAGGAAATAAAGCCAAAAACAAGCCCTTGTCAGGCAATGTGACATTTCTCTTTCCATCCCCATTTAATTATAAAATATTTTTATTTTAATAATTATTAAATCTGTGTTGTTGTAAAGTGCATATGACTTTCCCAGGACTGGACCCTATTAGACTTGACACAAGCATCATGCATCAGGAACTACTATACTCTCTTTTCTTTAGGGAACCTCAATGTTTAAATCTGTTTTCACAGTGAGAACCAGTCAGAACAAGTGATCCACTGCTCTGGTCTTCAGGCACAGAACAGAAGCAATTTAGATCTTCATAACAAGTGAATCTGATCCATCCTTTCAAAAAAACCCAAAACAACATAAATTAAAAAAAATGAAAAATATGATGACTTACCCAGGCAGTGGGCCACCATTGGTAAGTTCAAAGACCTGATGTGGGTTTAGCAGCTTTCTAAAACTGTACAGCAGATCACGACCTTTTAGACCACCACTTTTTGGATTCACAAATACAAGAAGTGGGCAGCAGTTTTGTGGTATCTTGGAAGCCTGAAAGATGACAAGAAAAAGGATTAGCCAAAATCATGACTAGGCAGCAAAATTACTACTGAGTCTCAGAAGTATTTCCTGATGTTTCCTTGATGCTTAGTTAAAAAAAAATCCAGATTCAATAAATAAAAAGATTCAATGTCCAGACAATGGACTGGTTAGCTGCTGATCTTGGTTTTCTGGGAACTGAAGTTTCCTTAACACACTCCCAGCTACACAGTTGAGCCTAACATTAAAAACAAAGGCACTGTAAGTAGTCCTTCCTAAACATTTTCAGTAAACAGTCTATGCCAAAGAATAGTGTGAGGGATAAGGTACCTTCCAGAGTCATGTACAACTCAAACACATTTGTTGTGAAGAGAGAACTTCTTCCAAAACCAACTGAAACATTTGTCTTAAGTTTTGTGGTCATCTTAGAATACATGTTAATTTATAAGGACAGAACATTTCAAAATAAGAATGTTCGGGGCACACACTGGCATGCCCCTCCCCATGAAGTAAGAGGTTGAAAGCTTATTTAAAAAATATGTATTTAAAATTTTTAATCAGGAGGATTTGGTGCCAGTGTCTTATGATCCTCACACCTCTACTCAAGCTGCTGCTCAAAGGGCTGTCAAAGCACAGCCCATCCAGAAACCCCTCCAAAGGAAGCCACTACCCGAGCAGAAGAAAGATATCCTGGGATACTCTACAGACTGCGCAGGAATGATACCTGCAGCCTCACCAGAGGTCAGAACTTCCAGCCACCAGAAGCACTCCCTTGGGACTGGTTTTCAGCCAGCCAGTCCATAAATCATTCCATAAAATGATTTGTAAATGGTTCTAGAAAGATCAGAAAACACCAGCACACACCTTTCATTCGTCCTGCCACAGGGCTGTGGGGCAGGTACACATCAGAAAAGTCCATTGGGCATTTCAATGAGCGCGCTTCAAAACACAAACGTTTGCCACAGTCCCTAAGTTATGGTAATTTGTATTTACAAATTGGACAGCATTCAGGGAACAGCAATTTGTCACGCAGCTGACAGGATGGATTCAGGGAACAGAATAACAGTGCTAAATATAAGTCAATTTAGACAAGAATGATTCAGGGGGTGGCAAGGCAGCAGCATGATCGCAGCGTGCAAACGTGGAGAGATACCAAGAGCTACAGAAGAGAGGAGACAGCACCCAGAAAGTGTGTCGGCTGCTGTCTATGAGTGAGCACCAGAGAGCATGAACCAAGGCGAAGAATGGAGAGATCAGGACAAATTAATGAGTAACTTTGTGGGGAAGCAAACTGGAGTCTGATGTTGAGACACCCCAGACCATCATCTATCTGTGAGCTGATCTGGGTGCTTAAAAACAAATGATCATTTGGGGCTTCCCAGTATCTGAGAGATTTCCTCAGATTTTGCTTTCCTAAAAGGGCTGGGTGGTAATCCTCTGCAAACCACATCCTGCCAGATGTGTCAAGATACAAGCAAACACATAAAAATCCTTCTCCTCTGTGACACTACCTGCATGAGAAATGCCCTTTGCCATGGAGCGTGACTTGCAAAAGCACAAACAGAAAACAGACCAGGAAGAGGAACACTAAGCAGGCAAGAAGGTTGGTGGAGCAGGCACACACTTCTCCTCTTGCCCCTTCCTTCCTCATCCTTTAGATTCTACCAGAGACATTCAGTTTGAAAATAAGTACATCTTCTAAAAAAAAAAATAATTAGCCAAACAAGGGCTATTTTCGCTGACAAAGAGCCAGAAGAGCCTCAACATTTTGTTTTGCTGGAAAGGTTTCACTGCTGGCAAAACAACTAGGTTGGCAAGAGAGACTGTAAAGCCGTCCACACGGCTTTCTACAGAGGAACCACCTTCACACTATACTGTGAACGACTGCTAGGTCAAAACACCTCTTGCCTCCATATTCAGGCTTTATTGGAAAAGGGGAAGCAACTATTCAAAGTGTGTCCAACACACAATAAGGGTAATATGTTTATTTCTGTGAAGCACATGGAAAGGATATTTGTAGCTAGCAAAGGAAGACTAAGGAAAACAGTGCATGCCACTGTCACAAAACGGAAGGACTTCTTGAGTTGTAAGGTCAACAGCTCAAGGATCCACACATCCCAGCAACAGAAGTGGATTTCCTCCCCTCAATCCATCACAGGCATTAGTAAAAATAGTAAGCAGAGCTCTGGCTTTTCTAGAAGTAAAGCCCTTCTCATTACTCCATCCATTCCTGCACCATCATCTGCCATATCCCGTTATGAATGGTCCTTTGAAAATCCCACAAGCAACAGAAGGCAGAGCAGCTCTAAAAGGAAACGCCACGTCCCATGCGGTAACAGGGCAAACTGTTCCCTTCCTGCACTCCTTGTTCCAGCTTCTACTCTGCCCTACCTTCCTACCTGACCACTTCCCATTTCTTCCTCTTCAGAGCTTTTTTACTACTTAAATTTCACTTCCAGCCATTTCAACTTTCTGAACAATCTGAAACCTCAGCCTTGGTCCAACACCCAGAAATTTGTGGGGTTTAAAAAAATGGGGGGCAAGTGTATAACAGAAAGAAAAAATATTCAGTTCTGCAGCTCAAAGTAAACAAAAAGTTTTTCAAAAAAGAATGAGAGAAAAGAAGCCAGCCCAAGATTCAAGTCAAACAAATACCTTACTTGAATATGGACAAGAACATTTGATTACCTTCTCTTCTTCAGGAAATCAGTTTCTAAAAATACTGGGTTTGCACATTTAGAAGTGACATATTCAACACATGTTTTATATTACTTGCTTTTACAGGCAAGTTCTAACGCACTGGGTTTAAAACCAAGTAACTAAAATAATTCACAAGGAACTTCAGGGAATTGCAATGATTTCTGAGACGTGGTAAGCTCCAAGGCATTCAAAAGTGCAGCTGTGTTTTGGAAAGTTGTCTGAGATCTTACTCAAGCAAATATATATTGTTGCAAATATATATTTAGTTTCTACAAAACTGCCATCTAAACTTCCTAATTCTCAAGTGTCAATATTGTACAAAAACAAAAAAGTGAAACATTTACCCTGAATGCTACTAAGACTCACAAGCAGCTGTGGAGAACGCGTGGAGCTAACAAAATATCTGTATGTGGTATAAACTGAGCAGTCCTACCACTCAAAACCATCTGTGTTGCAAGTATCTTCTAACGTAAATCCCTAACTATACCTATTTAGGACTAAACTCACCTCTGTAGAATAAACATAAGTATTCTAGAAAGTGCTTAGCCTTAGAGTTAGCTTGCTTCCCATCATCACCCTTCATTAAACTTAAAGGAGTAAGAAACATTGCTGAATCCCTAGATAAAGGCCAGCTTCCAAGAAAACAATTATTTTTCAGTAGGAGTTAAAAACTCTATGACAGTTTCTACAGCAGAGCAGGCCTGCTGTGTTGCTTTCTGAAAAGTACATGCTCCGTTACAGATGGCCACAAGGGTAGCACTCTTATGCTGCAGAATTTTATTTAATCCCTTAATAAAGCCCCAGTGGGGACATACGATGAGTTTGTTACTGGGCAGAAGGGGATGTGTGACTCACAGCCTGAGGACTCCCTTCCCCCCTTAGCCCTGGCTTCAGTGCTCTGCTTGAAGAATGAAATCTGCAGAGGGGTTTTGTGTTGGCTGGCATTCAGGAAGGAATTTATTGCTCGTTTCTTAGAGACAGATAAAGGAAGCCGTGTGATTTAGACACTGACAGTCACTGTGAATTGCTTAATTTGTCTGGATTAGCACACTGCGGCTTCAGGCTGGGGCAAGACATTTGTTATCCATGCTAATACCCTTTCTGTTGAGTGTGCTGTGTAATCACACCTCACAACGAGGCAGAACAAGGTGTTCTGTGCCACAGGCCTGCCAGCACAACAACCATGGTGCATCTTCCAGGGTGGTGGGCTGTCTCCAGGAACTGCAGATTATCTCTAAATGACAAGTAAAATTCAACATTTGCAAGTGGGCTGTCTGCAGCATCTCCCATGTGTAAGGACTCATGATGCCGAAGCACAGACTTCCTCCACCCTGGCCAGAAAAGAGTCATTGCATCTGATGAGGAATGATGTGCAAGGTGTCTCAATGCAACTGGAGCAGCAGCTGGGTCAACACAGTAGGAGCTCAAGCCTTTTCTGTACTTTTGGGGGAACTGCGGCGGTGGAAGAAGGGTGGAAAGTAACCTTTCATGGTGTTATGGCTAAGAAGGTCATTAAACTATTAGACTTTTTACATTGGACACATTTTTGTGAGGAATTAGTGAAATGAATGAAATGGAAAGTTTCACCCATCTGGGACACTCCCACATCTTTTTCTACTACTCTTAAGGAACCACTGGTAAGTGGTATTAGTGATAAAGCTACAAAAACTTGTCACCTTCATGCTGATACTTGCCTCATACAACTCTCTGATTTCCTTGTTTGCCAGTACTGCAAAAGGAGTTCTGGTAAATTAGCTTTCAATTCAAAGATTCAGCCCTGCAATATCTTCCACCTTGACATGCTACCAAAAAGTGATACCAAACTGCCCTTGCAGGTCTTTACAAAGCTGTTTAGCTGCTGTGTAAGAGACTATATTTTTTTCCACACTCCAGTGAAGACAGTATTTTCATTTATTTGAATATTATGAAATGAAAAAGCATTTGATTAAATTCTTAAAGGCCTGAGATCATGAAACAGCAGAACAGATCAACACATCCGGTCACACTAATTGCTTGACTTTCTAATAAGCAGTTAGTGCAAACTGATTCTGTATTCAAACTTTTCAGTAGTGACCATAAGAAGATGAATTCCTTCTGGCAGACCTTACCATGCCAGACTAAAACCGGGAATATCAGACACAGAGTAAGCAAATCTCACCTCAGAAAAATGAAGGACTAGCAACCCACTAACCACCAAATTACTTCTGTTCTTTTATCAACTTTTAAGAAGGGTTGTTTTGTTTGTTTTATTTAAGTTGCAATTTGGAAAAATCATTCATTAACCAAACCACTGTGGCCTTTGTTTCATCACCCATTCTTCTTCTGAGACTACACAGTAGCCCTTCATTCCCAATTTCTTTCTATTTCACCCACAAGAGGAATGTCAAACACAGTATAAATTTACTACTGTGCTCAGTTCCTGTATAAGTTATTTCCTGGTGCTGTACTTAAATGGTCACATTTATAAAGTATAAACAAAGGATAATAGTATCACAGGATAAAAGGATAATCTAGGTTGGAAAGTACCTCAGGAGGTCATCTAGTCAAATTGCTACCCAAAGTAGGGTCAACAATCAGTCATTAGTTTACTCTGCCTAATTACTGAATGGCATAAGCTCGGTGGCCAAAGCACATATGAACACTCGAAATATGATTTAGATTAACACTTGGCTCATTTCAGTGAGATGACAAAATATAAATAATACATCCTGAAATGGAAACAAAATGTATATGCACATGTACAGCCCCTCTCTCCTTCTTACATATTAGAAATTCACCCCTAGCAGTCCCCTGATCTGGCGTTTCTAAAAAATATCTTGCATCAGATAACAGATAGTATTATCCTTATTTTCCTGGCATCAAGAAGTTCACTTCAAACATATCTAGTGCCAGAAAACCAGACACATGTAATGAACAGAGGGAGCATGTTCAGTTTCACATGCCGTGGACCAAATCTAGGCTCATAATGCATTTGTAATGCATTTGCCTAAAAACCACCGAAAACAAGCATCAAAAAGCAGTCCCATCTTCACACTGCCTTCTGTTTCTTACAACAGAAACTCTGACACCTAGTTAGGACAAGGGGGAACTGTGGTTTCTAAGGATTTTACAAAACACAATGCCTATGCATGCATAGGAACAAGGCACTCACTATATTTGGAGGGGGAATAGTTTTTAATCTTGCCAGTTTCATACAAGCATTGCCACTAGTATCTGCTCACATAAAAAAATAATTTTGCCTTCAGAAAACTTTGACAAGCATAGGACTTTTTAAATGGTAAAAGCAGGCATGTAAGTATGCAACTATGGCTATTGAACTTGAGATCCTCCCATCTAAAGTTGTTTCACAGTTCCCACTAATTATGTATTTTTTTAAGTTTTCAACCTTCTGTGAAGTTCTAAAAAGTCAAACCAAGACCCTCACTTCAGTTGCCATAATGCAACTCCGGAAAAACAGTAACAGGAAGTAACTATGGCTACACTCTCTTTTGGACAGAACCTACATCATCCTGGTTAAAAATCAATTTGCTCAGTGAACCATTTTCCTCTTTTCACCCTGAAACTGCTATGTTAACATGAAACCTATTATTAAACCAACTGATTATAGGAAAGTGGTTTGTAACCATAAAAGTTAATAAATGAGAATTCAAGCCTGTATTTGTAAAAGGACCCTGGCACTAAGTCTTTCAGCAGACTGTTTTCCTCTGAAATCCACAATGCAGCATTTAAACAACGTCAAACTCCCTCTGCTACAGAACGGGGGAAATGAAGACACTGAAAATGTGAAAATTAGCAGCAGTACTTACCTCATGGTTAGCAAGGAAACACAATTAGTCCCCAAACCAAAGGTGTTGTAAGCATTTTAAGGCACACCAGCTGAAACTAAAACCCTACCTAACTTTCTGATCATTGAAAGAAATAAAGAGGAAAAAAAAATTTGGTTTTCTCCCCTTTATAGTTGTATAGTTATGCAGTTGTGTGGTTATTCCTGACAACTCAACAGTAACAGGACAAGTGACTTAACTCACAGAAGTATATCATAGACAAAAAGTACAGGCTCTTTTTTTCATCACACTACTTACAGAAACTCACTGTATGGCTCCTTTGAATAAAATGTATTTTCATTTACTTCCAGCAGAAAAAGTCTTAGAGGTAATTTTTTTCTTTTAAAGACATATTTTAAATTCAATCCCATCTCTTACCATAACTTCAGGAATCACCACAGCATTCAGAGGCTTGTCATTGACAGTTGTATCTTTAACTAGCATATATATTCTTTCAGCTTCAGAAAAGCAGGAAATTTCGAGTACAACAGCACCTGTAAAGAGGTATCAGAACTATTTTTTTATATTTTCTATTATTAGGAAATCAGTATCATCATATCACAATGAAAGTTTACTCAGTTTACTCAGGACATTATTCAGTAAAAGTTACTCTAACACTTGCGGTTGTTGGTTAACAGTGAATTAGGCTGGGTTTTTTTTAAGCCTTCCTTCATACCCCAAAATGCACCACAGATTTTTGTTAAGGCAAAGTAGTTTTAGGACAAGAAGAACTGCAGCCCAGAACTGATGCATATTTAAAGACTTCCTTTGGGCTTGAGAAGTATGCCCTATTTCCATACTCTTCTTCACAACTAACAGGCTGTTACCATCATGTAAAAATGACAAAGGTATCAGGTTTCATTTTGTATCTCATTATTAAAAATCCAGCAGTTCCATTCACTGACAATATCTCAGTAAGAATTACTACAAGCAAAGATTTGGTTTGAGAATCAATTTAAGATCTTTATGTCAGCTTAGGTCCTGTATGGGGAAGTTGGGTAAGAAGGGAACACAAAAAGGAAAAACAAAATAAAAGAAAATACGGACAAGTTAGTTTAAAGTAAGATACTTAGTGAGGAGGAAAACGGGGCAGGACAAGATCAAAGTGCGTAACAGACAGCATATGAGATGTAAGCTGGTAACACAACCAAAAAAACCTGAGAGTCAGGAAGTTATCAGAAACATAAAAATACTCAGAAAGTAAAAAACCACAAAGAACAGTAAAAATCACATACAAGCAGAAACATCTAAAAAACATATGCAGGTAAACCTGGTTAAAGTAAGCTGTGACATGAGAAGAGTATCACAAAACCAACTATTCTCCATTGGCAAATATAAAAAGAAGGCACATCTGAAAGCTTTATGGTTTTCCTTACAAAAAGTCAGTATTAACTAGCCATGTGAGACAGCAAACACACAAAGGAAGCACCCATCAGTCTTCAAAACCATGCTATAGAAAGATTCATTAACATTCACATGAAAGTTAAGCCTGCCAAAGGATGTGAAACATCTTGGATATGGACACCTTAACATACAAAAGACAAATTCCACACTTTAAAGTTTTACCAAATGCAGATCTCCCTCTGACCACTGCACTACAGCTGCACAGAGCCACTGCTGCTCCGGCTCTCAGAAGCCTTGCAGCTTCTCCAACCTTGCTGAAACAAAATTTGCACAGCAAAACCAAAGCAACAGCTCAAAGGATGAATGCAGAGATGAGTGTACTGATTTTCTTCAGACTTCCAGCTACTGAACCCCCACTTAACACCATGCTAGGAAACAGTAACTGTTAAACAATCCCATCAAGTTCAAAAGTACCACCAAATTTTAGTATTTTGGAAGTCAAAATAAAGAGAGAGAGAGCACTTGAAGGGTTTTTAACAATTCAATGGTGTTAGACTATTCAGTTGAAGTGCAACTTCAAAATTCGCTTTTATGATGAATTATTACCACTTTCTGGTACACGAGACATGAAGCCAACCTTTTAGTTTTTTTTAATAAGGTAACACTAATCTACTGCTTTTCATAAATACAATGTGTTACATTTTATCTGAAGGGCTTTTTGCTTATGCAATAAGACTAGCATACTCTGAGCTTAGAGCCTCCAGTATTAGGCTGCAGTTTTGAAAATAGACGTTTGCAAGGCTAAAAATCTTAATGCTTACCTTGTGCTTGATAAACATGACTCACAGATACTACGTTTGCTGCAAAGGGTAAAAATATAAACACATAAAACCTTGGGTACATTTAGAGTAAATATTTAAAATATTTTTAGAAGTTACATAAATATAATATAAATAAATATTAAAAGTTACACAAATACAGGAAGAATCTCCAGCTAACACTTTCCCTCCCCTAAGTTTACTTTGCAAGTTAGAAAAGCTAAACTGATTTTCATAAAAGGTGACTATGAATTCTTTCTGGCATTTAAAGATTAATTCCTCTTGAAGTTACATAAAAGATTGGGAAAAATGCTTCGTTTCCTGAAACAAAAAGCATGACGCATTCCTGACACTGTTTATAGAACAAGTTGGTTGAAAGAGTATTATGAAAAATCAATTATACTTCTTTGAAAAAGAAAAATAAATTCTTTTCACTGACTGCTTGTCCATATGCATGTGCATGCACTGCTCATACTTCTCCATGACCAGGCACAGAGCTCATGAACAACGTGGAGGACAGCTCATGAAGAAACGTCAGACATTAATAAAGGCGAGGAACATTCGTGCACAGAGAATTAAACTGCACTGCCATAATTTGAATGGTGTAAGGTAAGTACAGTTCACTTCTAAAAAGTGATGCTTTTTCACTAAAAAAAATGGCCTGGTCACATAGAACTCATGTAATATAATAATAATTCTGTGAATAATGAGCTGTCACACCTCTCATGCAACCATGAACATGTTAAAATTAATAAAAAAGCCCCCTGTGAGAATACAAGGCAGACTGATTTTTCAAATAAGGTCAGAAAACATTAAGAAAAAAAATAATAAAAAGGAGCAATATATGCTACTACATTTTATTCTGTATAAGTGAATATATCTCAAAATGCCCTTGTTTACTTACATTTGATAGCTAATTCTTCCTTGAGAATATTTGTGTATTCTTCAGGGGAAAGCTGAGGCGGAAGGCCACCAACAAATAAATTTACTCGTACAATGGATTTACTATTTTCCACAATGTAAAATCTTGTTTGATTCATCTGACGTATTGAAGTCTACCAAAATAAAGAAAAATAAATGACGTGACATGTGGCAAAAAGATATCATGAAACCAAATCCCAAATAGTTCTGAACTTAGCAATCAAGTCCTCTATGGCTAGAGAATATCACAAACAGAAATAAACTTCAGTCCAAGCACTTAGCTTCTCTACAGATGAGCCAGCTGGGGGGTGTGTGTGTGTGTGTGTGTGTAACTGATTACTTACTTTTTCTGTAAGAAAGAGGACTCCTTACTTGCTATAAAAAAGGATCATATTTCTTTTTCAGATTTACCTTTCTTATGTCCTTGAGTCTGTTAAGAATCAGTTCCTGATTGTCCAAGACCATGCGCTGAACTAAAGACAGCAAGAACATTAATCATGTTTGAAAGCACTGTAAGTTATTACCAGGCTCAATTAAACAAAAACAATACAAAAAAATTCAGGGAAAATTCACAACTCTGTGTACAACCAACATTACATAACGGACCACACAGATCCGAACTACTCATTATTCAACAGAAAAAAACCGTTTAGGTGCTTTGAACAGTCTGATGTTGTTCACAGCTCTTATACACCACCATCCTTTAAAAAAATAGGGAGAAACACCTTCAAGACACCCAACAGACAAACAGTACTTTGGTAACAAGCTAAGTGCTTCACAGAAAACTTAAAAGTACATTCCTTGGCAACTACAGTAATAAACAACTTCTGTATTTTATTAAAATATTAAAACAATTGTAACAACTTCCAGCTAAAGTGAGGTTGTAAATGATGCTTTAAAACAGAGCACCAGAAATCAACCAAGACAAGACATTCACAAGGCTGCAATAAGCTTATAAAACAACTTACTGGTAAGACTCACAAACCAAGCAAAGTATCAGGCCAGTATTTGAACTACAAAGGTATTTACTTGGGTGTGGCCAGGGCACAATCAGAGGACTTCAGTGGCTTTATTTATCTCTCCATGCAATGTTACAAATAATGAAGCACAAAGGGATGTGAACTTGGAGGACACCAGCTCAGCTCCTGCAGGATCACAAACCTCTTGAGTAATGCTAGGACTGCGTATTTCTGTACTTCATAATGCAGTTGGACTGCAACTGGACTATCTCAGGACTCAAAGTTGCTCTTGTTTGGGTGCAGTGTCAGGGTGAAAGAGAAGAGAAGGAAGAGAGCCACTTGAATGTCACAATTAATCTTTACTAAATAACTGCAGTTAAGAAAATTATGTCAGTTAAAGGCAGCTCTCCAAAACAAGGCTCTTCACCGAAGTGTCAATACCCACCAGAAACCACTAATAAACCCTTTATGTGGTGATGAAGAAAGAGAGGGGAACCATATTCCCACAGGACACACAAGACCGAAAAAACCAACATCACTTCTGATTGAGTATTTCAACAGGATGGTGATGTTTCATTTGTGAAGGCATTTCTTGTAAAAAATTAATTGTGACTATGTTAAAAGTGGGCAAAAAAAGCTAGAAGATCAGTTACAGACGTGCATTTGGCCAATGCTCCTTCACTTACCTTGCTTGCTGCCCATAAGCACTTCCACCAATTTGAAATTCTGGAGGGACTCTGTCTGCCAAAAGATGCAACATGTAAATGTAGTTTCTGAACGAAATATAATTTTGCCAGATGTTTAACATTAACATTATGTTATACGCTGCATACACAGAAGCACGATGTTCTTCCCCTAACCCGTTCCTCCCAAGCCAGGGATAATCCTCATTTTATACACTCAGCCTCCCACATATGGCTTCAGGCTCCCACGCCCTTAACTACATCAGCATCCTTGCAGGCCCACGGTGAAAGGGCACCTCTAAAGCACAGTTAACTCTACCCCCCTTCAGTGACTAGCAGCTCAACGAGGATATTTCCAGAGCATCCTTCCAGAGAAAGCATGCAGGACTGGGAATGAACCTGCTCTTTGAGAAGATGGCCCAGGAACCAGGCTTGGCAAAAGCAGGCTGACCAGTCCCCATCTCCTGGGGCACTCCACCAGCACTAATGGAGTGAAACCCTCTTCACATGTGCCACAGTCCCTTTTCCAAACTATACTGCCAAGGACCACCCAAGTCCCTTGCAGCTCGATGAGAAAAGCCAAGAGTTGAACTAGGATTACTGCAACCCTGGAAACATGTGACACTCAGGATTGAGGAAGTCTCTTAACTTTTGACCTTGATACACAGAAGACAAATTATGTTGCTTTACATGTCATGAACAGGGGTGTTAAAAGCCTCAACTGCCTACATTTGGTTTGCCTGAAATTCAACGAGAGCAACTTGGGAGAGGATCTTCAGCAACGGCAAATTCTGGATATTAAAAAGATATATCCTGTATGTGCTTCTTCATACAGAAAAAGGAGAAAACCCTTTAAAATCTATCAATATCAGAGAAATTGCAATTGAGCCATGGAATGAAGTCTCTTACAACCTAAAACTGGCTTCCCAAATACAGAGATGTGAAGATCTTTCCTGGAGTACCCAACCATCCTGTTTGACAGTTGCTTTTTTCACATGAGACAAGACTTCAGACAAGATTTTCCAAATTTTGTTAAAAGGTCCACAGCACTTGAGAAAAAGTACTGAAATCAAATCCTAGAACCATCCTATGGTGCAAAATGAGCTGCATGCACCACATGTACATGTAGGCGTACACCTAGACAGATCTACAATTATCACCTACTGCAGATAGCTAGCCAGACACATATTCCTACCTACCCTGTAAATAACCACAAAAGGCAGTGGTTGCCCTCTGTGAGCACGGCTGTTCCGTGGAGCAGTGGAAGCATGCTGATTTGCTGGCGTGCTCACAAGCCCCAATTACTGAACAAACTATGCACACTATAGCTTCATGCCTCCAGACCTGTGTGTTTGATTGAGACTGCCAGTGTCTTGGCACACTTGCAAATTCTAACATGTTTCCTGAAAGTCATGCTATCTTGGCACCAACTGTAAGAAAGACAGGCAGACTGAAAATCAATCTTTTCCAAGCAAAACATGTGTATCTACAAGATTACAAGATGTATTTAATAATTTCTAAGGAGGTGGGAAGGAATGTAAATGGTAAAGAACGTGGGTGCCATTCAGCCTTGAGTTCTTCCCTGTAGTCTTTGGGGACTACAAAGATGCTGTTTGCCACTGTAGAGAGAAAATTCTTGTGGCCAAAGCTCAATTAGAGTTCAAGCTGACCAGGACCATGAAGGACAACAAAAAGGGCTTTTTAAAATACATTAACAGCAAAAGAAGGATCAGGTCCATTACTTGATGAGGTTGGTCACCTCACAAATAGGGACACAGACAAAGCAGAGACGTTTAATGCCTTCTTCGTCTCTGTCTTCAACACCAACGGTGGGCCCTGGGACCCTTGGAGCCCTATGTTGGAAGACTGTGACTGGGGAGATGATAAACTCCCAGACAACTCTGAACTTGTTTGAGACTTGCTGCTCCAGCTGGATGCACATAAGTCTATGGGGCCTGATGGGATTCATTCCAGGGTACTGAAAGAGCTGACCAATGCCACCGAAGTCCCCATCATGGGACTTCTCTCCATTATTTTTCAATGGTCTCGGGAGTCTGGAGAGGTCCCAGTTGACTGGAAGCTGGAAAATGTTGTCTCAGTTTTCAAGAAGGGTAAGATGGAAGACCCTGGTAATTACAGGCCTGGAATTATGGAGAAGGTTGTTCTGGAAGTTATTGAAGAACTCTTGAGGGACAACATGGTCATTTGTCATAGCCAGCATGGGTTCAGGAGGGGAAAGTCCTGCTTAACTAACTTAATTTCGTTTTATGACAAGGTCACCCATCTAGCTGACCAAGGGAAGCCAGTGGATGTGGTGGGTTTGGATTTTAGCAAAGCTTTTGATACTGTCTCTCACAGTATCCTTCTGGATAAACTGTCCAGTACACAGCTAGACAAGTCCGGAACACATTGGGTTAGCAACTGGCTGATGGGTCAGGCTTAAAGGGTTATAGTAAATGGGGTTACGTCAGGCTGGCGGCCAGTCACCACTGGGGTTCCCCAGGGCTTGATTTTAGGGCCCATGCTCTTTAATGTTTTTATAAATGATCTGGATGCAGGAATTGAATGCACATTAAGTAAGTTTGCTGATGATACTAAACTAGGAGGAGCTGTGGACTCCCTTGAGAGTTGAGAGGCCTTACAGAGAGATCTGGGTAGGCTGGAGAGCTGGGCAATCCCCAATCATGTGAAATTTAACAAGAGCAAGTGCCAGGTTCTCTACCTGGGATGGGGTAATCCTGGTTATACATACAAACTGTGGAACAAGAGGCTGGAGAGCAGCCCTGCAGAAAGACATCTGGGCATTTGGGTTGACGACAAGTTGAATATGAGTTAACAGTGTGTCATGGTAGCCAAAAGGGCCAAGTGTGTCCTGGAGTGCATCAAGCACAGAATAGCTAGCTGGTCAAGGGAGGTGATTGTCCCACTCTACACTGCACTGGGATGGCCCCACCTCGAGTCCTGTGTGCAGCTTTGGGCACCGCAATATAAGGAGGACATCAAAGTATTAGAGTGTGTCCAGAAGAGGGCAACCAAGATGGCGAAAGGTCTCGGTGGCAAGACTTAGGAGAAGCAGCTGAGGTCACTTGGTTTGTTCAGCTTGGAGAAGAGAAGGCCAAGGGGTGACCTCATCACAGTCTACAACTTCCTCAAGGGGGGCAGTGGAGGGGGAGGTGCTGATGTCCTCTCTCTGGTGACCAGTGATAAGACACGAGGAGATGGAATGAAGCTGTGTCAGGGGATGTTCAGATCTGAACAGGAAGAGGTTCTTCACTGAAAGGGTGGTTGATCACTGGAATGGGCTCCCTGGGGAAGTGGTCACAGCACCAAACCCGTCAGAGTTTGAGGACTGTCTGGACAATGCTCTTAGTCATATGGTTTAGTTTTAGGTAGTCCTGTGAGAAGCAGGGAGTTGGACTTGATGATTCTTATGGGTCCCTTCCGACTTGAGATATTCTGTGATTCTATGATTTCTTTTGCAGAGCAGTGCAAAGAAGTAGGAGACAAGCATGATCACCCTAACAGTGATTGTCAGTTTCCCAATAAGGTAAGATTAGCAGTGTGGTCACATGCAAGTGTATTTTAAATATCTGTTGTGTTTTCAGCCCAGCCGGTAACAAAAGACCATGCAGCCACTCACTCATTCCTCCAGCCCCCCTCTGGTAGGATGGGGAGGAGAATCAGAAAGGAGAAAAGAAAAAAAAACCACCAGAACCTTGAGGGTTGAGATAAGGACAATTTACTGGGACAACACAAAAAGAGAAGTTACAACAACAACAATGGTACTAAGAAAAGAATATACAAAACGAGTGATGCACAGTGCAACTGCTCACCACCTGGAACCCGATGCTCTGCCACTTCCCCCACTGAAAGCCGAGCGAGAGAGAGCCCCGCCAGCCCACTCCCCATTTATATACTGAGCATGATGGCACATGGTATGGAATAGCTCCTTGGCTAGTTCAGGTCAGCTGCCCCGGCTATGCCCCCCACCTCCCAGGTTCCTGTAAAAATTAACTCTATCCCAGCTGAACCCAGGACAATATCTCAAGACATAAACAACCAGAAAAAATATACTGCATGCCAAGAATCATTGTGTTCATACAAGTAAATCTGCTTGACCCAGAAAGACTAATGGTAACTTCCAGTACAGAGCAACCAGGTCTACCATCAAGACTGCAGAAATTTTTGAGCATCATACCAGACACAAGAGATCATCTACCAAATATTAACAATATTTGCATTAACCATGAATGGACTGATTATAATTTTTCTAAGAGAAAAACATACACACCCTACTTCAGGGTCACTCTGGTGGTATATGGACAAGCTTATGACCTTTCATTTACCTGCCTTCCAAGTAACGGAAGCACTTCTTTGATCACAGTCTGTGTAGTACTATCCTTATTTACTCGTAGAGAAACATATGCCATTCCCACCCTAAAGACAAAAGGAATACTTACTTTAGGACAATCATTTGGCCTATCCTGTGTGTACCTTTTTTACCCAAGTGGCAAATTTTCTACGAGGGTAGGCAGAAATTTGTGTTAGTTGAAGAAAGTTGTTCACTGAGGCTCATGGCACATGCAGTATTAGCCCCACAGACAAGCAAAGACATTCAACTCAAGGAACTGGTCACTACAATTGTAGCACTGCAAATTAGTTTCTTCCTATACACAGTATTACCTGCAAGTCTTTTGTAAAAAATGGCAATGTAGTTGCATTAGTAAAATGAACAAATGTTTAAATTATATCCCACTGCTCATAAGAAATGAATACATCATCAGTCAGTCTTGTTTCCACTGCTAAATATGCTTAAAAAGTATATTGTATCAGTGGTAAATGTAACAGATTCTTTTTTCTTTATTTTTTCCTCATATTCTCGCATCAGAAGTTACACTGAATTTTTCCTACTTAATATTTCTTCCAAAAACCTATGAAGTGTTCAAGTGACATGTGTATGTCATCATTTGTTTACAGATGCAGTTAATGTAAAGTTGCGTGTTCTTGGCCAAATGCACCATAATAGAACTGCACAAATCACACAATATGTTCCATGCACGTAAAGAAACCCACAAGCACTTTTCCAGGCATGGATATGAATACCATGTATATCACTTATTCAGAAAAATAAACAGAAGAATCCTGAAATACAGAAAAAAATACGTTCTCTGTTATACTTGTGCGACTTCAATAACTGAAACACATCAGGCTAGCCTACAGAGGACAAATGCAGCCAAGCAGGATAACCTTGTGATAGAGGAGGAAAACACTCACTTCAGCCAGGCAGGATAAATTCTGATCACTTCCTCATCCTTTGGTTTGGCTCTGATGATCCAAGCTTCAGGAATGGATTCCCGGAATACCGACCCCAAGTTGCTGTCCTCTGCAGCACTGTTCCTGTTGATAACATCATCAGACAGCAGTGTCTGCTGCGTAAAGGTCTGAAGCTCATACTCCTGCTGGTCATCATTTATGTAGTATGTCCTCAAAGCAGCCTCCTACAACACAGCAAGATAAATTAACCTTTTCCTGAAAAGACACCTTTAATACCTGTATAGCATAGACATTTATAAATACCTTACTTACAGAAGCAACCTTAAACGTGTGTTCTAAGTGTTTGCTATTTATCAATGGCAAAAAGCAAAACAAGAGCGAAGTTTTCGAAACAAATTTTAGTGGAAGACACAAAAAAGAAAACTTGGGGATATCAATGGATTTGAACACAGCCCACAGTATTTTTGTCAAGTAATAGTAATTTTAAACTCCATAGATCAAATGTAAAAATTCAGCAGCAATAAAGCTACACTCACTGCATGCAAAATTTACTCCACAAGGAAAATGGTAAATTACACTTGATTGTACCCAACTCTGCATATTCAACCTTCTTGCACTAAGGGGATGCTGACAATTAGCAAGCATTCCCAGCCACAAGGCTGCCCTGAACCCACACACATGTGAAGAGGAAAGGTAAGGGCTATCCTTGGAAGATGCAAGCAGTCACAGGAATTTTACATCCATTACTGGCCCATGCCTGCAGCACCTCTGCTAAAACAGATGCTGCAGTGAATACAGCCCAGTAAGTCACTTACAAGAATGGGTATTAATCTGCCCTGGTATTATAAGCAGCAGCCTGATAAAATATGGTTGAAAGGCAAGTAGCACTCCTAAATAAAAGTGTTTTCAGCACTGTACAAATTTTTCCTTGAATATCTTTGACATGCTGAACACTACAAACCATTTTCAAAACTCCTGTTGATTTTGAGCACAATATCAAGATAAAATTCTTAATGAGCTGTAGGTTTAAATTCAAAATTCTGATGTAATAGATTCTCCAGATTCCTGTGCCAGGTTCTTTATGACTTTGAGTCCTTACAATGCTCAATTCTACTGTGCACCACCCCATAACCACTCTGGGCTTCATTTCTTCACATCATGGGGTCTCTGCCCAGCCCAGTAAATTAAGATCTGTACAGAACATTTGATTTAGTACTGAGTCATGCTTCCATGGAGCACTGGAAAAGCTAGTGAGTGGCCACTATGTGACAGATAATTCATTAACTTTTACAGCCAAGGAGTGGAGGTAACCATGGCATGCTTCAGTCTTCAAAGCTGATTAACTGAAGTGCAGGATAAACATCAAACCACTAAATACTATAGAAAAGGAGCAAGATCTAAGGAGCTGATTATCCCGTATTGCTCATATCAGTAAAATCATACTTCAATGTCACATAGGGAAGGAGAATGACCGCTTAACATGTGATATGCTGTGGTCCCCATTATGCTACAGGTATGTAGGCCACCACTTCTTCAGATGCTCTAAAGTAAGAGCAGTACAGGAAGAAGTCAAATTGCATTGTAACGTTATAGCCAATTTACAGATTTTGTTGTTGTTGAGTTACATTTGTAATAATGCTAGCTTTTGACTATTGTAATATACAATCATATGCCCCTTTATCACACCGGAATATTAACCTTGACCGGGTTATCTTACCACAACTTCTTCATTTTTTGCAATCCTTGGAACTGAAATCAGTCGAAATTGATTGCGTTTCACTGCATCATTCCCATCAAATATCTTTAATGTTTGTTTACCTGAATGAAAACAATTATTGTATTTCAATAACACACCCCTCAAATGATAAAGCTACCTGAATAGGAAGCATATAATGGAACTATTAAAAACCTTTTAACTCACTGAACTGTTTCTTCACCACAAGCTTTGAGGCTGAATCTTTTAATTTTTCTTTCGTTACTATTCACTTGAAATGGGTACATTTGCGGAGTAAACTGGGAAGAGTATTTCAAGTAATCATAGTTTCATCCTGGCTTTTGAAAGAACTTTTTATATATTACTATACTGCTTATGTTATCACTTCTTCATCCTCAGCATTCAAGACTGGATTTATTATTGATCAGTTCAGCAACTTGAAAACCAAGACAGAGTGCCGTCACCTTCAGAACAGCTCCCAAAGCACTGCCAGTTCTCAAAGCATCCTTCCAAAGAAAGTCCTTAAAATAAATAGCTGGTTAACTGTACAGGCAACAGGAGAAAATGCAGGAACAACAGAAAGACTAGAAGAAAGAAGGTACAGCAAATTAAGAACTACAACCTTTTGCTGTGTTTCATTTCACTAAAGCCTTATCAAATCCATGCCCAGGTCATGCAGCACAGGTTGTTGCACAGACATCTCTGAAAGGGTGAAGAGTTAAGGATTTCAGGTTCACCTTTCACAGAGATGAGTTAAGACTCAGTCTGGTACTGTCTACTGTATGACAAAGCTTTTCTCTTATTGAAGTGACTATTTTAAAAGCAAGCTTGCAGGAGGCACCCATGGATGAACAAGGAGCTCCTGACTTAACTCCACCATTAAAAGCACACACACAAGAGGCAGAAGCAGAATTGGGTGAGGTGGAAGGAATATAGAGACACTGTCCAAACATGCAGGGATGGGCTTAGGAAAGCTAAAGCCCATACGGAGCTGATTCTGGCAAGGGACATGAAGGGCAACAAGAAAGGTTTCTGTAGGTACATCATCAGCAAAAGGATGACTAGGGAGAATGGGAGTCTGCCCTGGGAATGGGAACCTGGTCTTAAAGGACACGGAGAAGGCAGAGGCACTGATTGCCGCCTTTGCCTTGGTCTTTACTGGTAAGACCAGCCATCAGCTCCTAAGACCACTGGGAAAGTGCAGGGCAAGGAAAACTTACTCTCAGTGGGGGAGGATTAGGCTAGGGAGCATTTAAACAAACTGGAGATGCACAAGTCCACAGGTCTGTCGCAATGCATCCATGGGCGCTGAGGGAGCTGGCTGATGTTGTTGCAAGACCACTCTCGATCATCTTGGAAAGGTCATGGTGGTTTTGGGGAGATTCCTGAGGACTGGAAGAAGGCAAGTACCACCCTTACTGTCAGGAAGGGTGGGAAGGAGAATCTGAGGAACCGCAGGCTGATCAGCCTGACCTTGATCTCTGGGAAGGTGATTGAGCAACTAGTCCTGGAAACCATTTTTAAACATATCAAAGAGTAATCAGCACAGACCTATTGAGGGAAATCATGCTTAACCATCATGGTCTGGGGTCTGACTAGCTGGAAAGCAGCTTGGCAGAGATACCCTGGGAATCCTGGTGGACACCAAGTTGACCATAAGCCAGAAACATGCCCTTACACCAAAGATGGCCAACAGCATCCTGGACTGTGTTAGTAATAGCATTGACAGCAGGTTGACAAAGATGATTATTAACCCTCTACCCACCCTTGCTGAGACCTCATCACGAGACCTGTGCCCAGTTCTAGGCTCTTCAGCACAAGGCAGATGTGGATGTACTGGACCAAATGCAGGGAGGGCCCATGAAGATGATGATGGGACTGGAGCATCTCCCATATGAGGAGAGGCTGAGAGAACTGGGAGTGTTCATGTTGGAGAATGAAGGATTGGGGCAGGAGGGAGGGGTGTGTCTTAATCCATGTGTATAAGTAATTAGTGGGAGAGTGTAAAGTTGAACAGACAAGAGGCAATGGGCACAAACTGAAACACAGGAAATTACATTTAAAGCCAAGAAAAAAAACTCCTCTACTGTGAGATTGGAACAGGTTGTCCTAAGAGGGTTGTGAAGTCTCTATTCTTGGAGATACTAAAAACTCAGCTGGACACGACCCCCAAAAAAACTGCTCTGATTGACCGTGTTTGAGCAGGGGGTTGGCCTAGATAATCTCCATACTGCGTCCAACTTCAGCCATGCTGTTACACTGTGAAGGAAAGCCTGTACAAGGGATGCTTGTACAAAGAAAGAGACAAACAGAATAAATAAGATCATAGCATCATAGAATAGTTGGGGTTGGAAGGGATCTTTAAAGATCAGCTAGTCCAAACACCCTGCCATGGACACCTTCTACTAGACCAGGTTGCTCCAAGCCCCATCCAACCTGACCTTGAACACTTGCAAGGATGGTGCCTCCACAACTTCTCCGGGCAACCTGTTCCAGTGTCTCACCACTCTCATCGTAAAACATTTCTTTCTTAAGTCCAATCCAAATCTACCATCTTCCAGTTTAAAAGTGCTCCTTGTCCTGTCACTACAGGCATTAGTAAAGAGTCTTTCTACATATTTCTTATATGTCCCCTTTAAGTGTTGAATGGTTGCAATAAGGTCTCTCTGGAGTCTTCTCTTCTCCAAGCTGAATACCCCCAACTCTCTCAACCTTTCTTCATAGGAGAGGTGTTCCATGCCTCTGATCATTTTTGTGTCTCTCCTCTGGACCTGCTCCAACAGGTCCATGTCTTGTACTGGGGACCCCAGAGCTGGACACAGTACTCCAGGTGGGGTCTCACCAGAACAGAGCAGAGGGGCAGAATCCCCTCCCTCAACCTTCTGGTCACGCTTCCTTTGATGCAGCCCACGATATGGTTGGCTTTCTGGGCTGTGAGCGCCTGTTGCCGGCTGATGCCCAGCTTTTCATCCCCCAGTACCCCCAAGTCCTTCTCCTCAGGGCTGCTCTCAATCCCTTCATCCTCCAGCCTGTGTTGATACTGGGGATTACTCTGACCCAAGTGCAGGACCTTGCACTTGGGCTTGTTGAATTTCATGAGGTTTGCATGTGCTCACTCCTTAATCCTGTCAAGGCCCATCTGGATGGCATTCCTTCCGTCTAATGAACTTACTGAGGGTTCACTCGATTGCACTATCTGTCATTGATGAAGATAATAAATAGCACAGGTCCCAGTACGGACCCTTGAGGGACACCACTTGTTACTGGTTTCCACTTGGACATTGATGGAAAGCACCAAGGGTTTAAGCAGGAGGCAAAAGAAATAAAAACCTAAATTGAAGAAGCAAAAATTACTGCCTTTCTAAATGGTACCTACAACATGACAGATCTTTGGGCTTCTGGATTTGCAGGTTTACTTCTGGCTCCTGTCAAGAAGAATGAACTTTGGAAGCACAGCTTTAATTTCTTCTTTCCTGTATGACTATTCCTCAAGTACTCTTCTGAGAGTAGTTATCTGAAACCTTTTACAACATGTGTTTAAGAAAAAATAATCACACAATTTCCACGTGCAATGTACACTCTTTATAGCAATGGAAAGTGAGTTATTCCACTGGAGAAGCAAGCTTGGGATATATGATATGATACATCAGGACTTTTCAATTTTTTTTATTTTTTTTTTTTTATATGAAAAGTAGTATTACCAGGCTTTTCAGTTTTCTGATTATGAACTTAGTGGTTGTGTCTGTTGTCAATCTTTTTTTTTTAGTCACAATATAAGAACATTTAAATATCATCACTTCTGAAGTATCTTTGAAACTCTGTTGCCATTGCATTGAGACTATAGCACATGTCAGAAAGTGATCCATCCACTACTTTAAAACCTGCTGGATTAATGTTAGAAAAAGTGAAATTCTCTTAGAAACAGATTTCTGTCACTGATCTCCATAGTGACTTTAATATCGACAAATATTAACCAAAAGACAGACTGTGTCCTGGGTGACCTTCTTTAGGGCTAACACAACTTGAGAAAACACAGCAAATGCTGGTTACTGACAGCATAGCCAATATTCTGAGTATGAACTTTCATAACACTATCAAAATCCCTACTGTTTTCTCTAGCAATCCAGAGTAGACAACCATCTGAGAATAAAAACATTCAACCAAGTTTTAGAACTTGTTTTCATTCAAACTGCCTTTGTAGTCTGCTCTTGCTAGATACTAGCTGGCCTGAGAGAATCCCTAGCAATTTTAACTAGAGATTTTTTTATGAGCTCTCCACTTCTTAAGACCAGCCAAAGGTTGCAAAAAGTTGGGCTGACTCTTAAAATAAGCTGGTTTGCAAGGAGTTTAGATCTACAGACCAGTAGTAATGTCCTAAGCTCAAGTACATTCCTTAGCTAAATACACAGTATGCTCAATCCTGCTTTCCTGAAGGTATTCTGGTTATCTGTCACACAAAACAAGCTCAATTTATCAGTGAAAAATCATATTCAGCTTTGTCACTGTCCTCCTCACAGGGCTCACTTTTACCACAACCTGATGAAAGATGGCTTTCTTGCACATGAACTTCTGGGGACACATTAACAAAAGAAGAAACAGCTACTTATTTGACCAGAACTAGTCATCCAGAAAAACACTGCCCAACTAATTCAAGTGTACATCCACAACATCAAAGTTAAGGAGTGTCTTATGCCAGTCTGGTTTGTTTAACCAGCCTTCAGAGGAAGCTCAACTATAATCACTTTTAAAGTTACGTAAAGCTTTTTCTCCCTCCTGTTCCAATTTCTGAACAATAGAAAATGATCCAATTATAGAATTGAAGTCTATATACCACCACGAAGTATAAAAAAAAAATCTTTTTTGCAAGATACACATATGCAACAGATGCACATAACAGATTTTGATATTTAAAGGAGTTACTGCCTGTTTTATAATATTGACGCTTAACTGCCAAACTTCTTATATCTTTTCTTGTTGGATCAGATTACACAGTATCAGAACTTTCTCCTGAAAAACACATTACTTTTTTTCTTATCATGGGATACGGAATTGAAAAAAACCCTGTTCTTCATGCTTAAGCTTTTCAAGAGGAAAACAACTACAAAAAAGTCAGCTCCAGGCATAATTTACCAAACCATGGAATTTGATTTCACAGGCTAAGATACCAACTTGTCCTGGGAAAAGGACAAACAGCATTTGATGAGTCCAAAGTTCATGCCCTTTGAGTTCCAAATCCCCACAGACAGGACATAGCTTCTGAAAAGACTTAGGCGCAGCTTGTGGCAGAGATAGGAAAATGATGTAGCCCTGAATATTTCTGCCACTGAAGCAAGCTAGGGGCCTACACCAAACATATTGGTGGAATTTACTCTCATAAGACTAAATTCTAGCAACACCACTTACCAATAATCATTCTTCCCAGTAAAACTTGTATTGGGTCTGGCTGAGATGGAGTTAATACTCCCCATAGCAGCCCTCATAGCGCTGTGCTCTGCATCAGTAGCTAGAAAGGTGTTGATAGCACACCAGTGTTTTGGCTACTGCTGAGCAGTGCTGGCACAGCATCAAGGCTGTCTCCCCAACGTTTTTGCCCCCCTCAATGGCAGGCTGGGGCAGGGCAAGATCTTGGGAGGGGACACAATCAGGACAGCTGACTTAAACTAACCAAACAGATATTCCATACCATATGACATCAGTTGGGATATAAAAGCTAAGTAAAGGGAGACGGAAAGGGGACATTTTTTTTGTCTTCCAGAGCAACAACTACGTGTACTGAAGCCCTGCTTCCCAGGAAGTGGCCAGACATCGCCTGCTGATGGGAAGTAGAGAATAACATCATTTGTTTTTCTTTGCTTTCGCACGCGACCTTTGCTATCACTTTATTAAACTGTCCTTATCTTGACCCACAAACCTTTTGTTATATTTTCTCCCCCCCATCCAGCTGAGGAGGGGGAGTGATAGAGCAGCTTTGGTGGGCACCTGGCATCCAGCCAGGGTCAACCCACCACATATCCATATGCTTTCTGCTCTCCTCTAGTCACTGCTACTTCAAATTACAATAGTGTGGACTGGCAAATTTTGGTTTATTTCAGTGTTACCTACAAGTAACAAGTCACAACCTACAAGGCAGCAATAAAGCAGGGAAGAATTGTGTATTTTTTCTTTTATTGGTCTTGAAGAGAGTCTTTCAGAATCCCAGATTCTTCCTTTCTCCAGCTATTCCTCTTCCACAGGAGCCCTTTACAAGTATGTCACCTCTCTGAACTTGTTTTCATGAGCAGCAAAAATCCCCCTAGTTCTAAGACGGTTTTGAAGCACAAAGCTGTGTTAATAGCCATCCTCCCATATTAGTAGCCACCTCTTCACCCTTCTCCTCCACAGTGGTTTTTAGAACTTCTCCAAGCATCTGCTATATGTATCACTGCTTGACCTGGTTTCACATGCTTCTCTGTCTAGCTTTAGGACTCCAAATCCATTTAAATCATGTGTCAGAGGAACATGTGACATGCTTAGTTATCCGTAAGCGGTTTTAGCAGAGTACAATGAAGGCTGAATATTTTCCTAAGTACATTTAGAGAAAAAATCCCTCAAATCCACACATGCTGTCTTTGCTTCTTCCTAAAAACAGTTTGTTTGTTCTTGCAGAACTACAGTGAAGGTCTCCTCCACACTGTCAGCAGGTTTGGGACAAGACATAAGCAAGCACTAAGTCAATGACTTGGGTCTATCTATAATGCAAAGATGCTTTTCTGAATACAATGGGCTTGCAATTTCTTTACCCAATTATTTGCTAACAGGTGGTAGATAAAAGTTCTGTATGTTGCAAAATGTGTAAGAAATTGCTTTTGGATGGCCTTGCAGTTTCTGAGGAAGATAAGGACTTCTAGCCCTCTTAGATAACTTAGCTTAGAAGTATCCATATGGATTACATCCAAATGTAGACATAGATAAAAGAAGCACTAATTAGCACTTTTTAGGATAAGATGTATCAAACATGCAGAACATCGCACTGCACAGAATCATCCGAGAAGGGTCAAACAGCGGACAAGTGAAGAAGACTACTGAAGATCACCAGAGGACTCCTGAAGACCACCAGAGACGTCAAGTACGCCTGCACGAAGGACATTTACATACGATAATGAGTTCCTGGGAAACTAATGAATACGTAAAGCTTTTCTCGGAAATCTGATGAATATGTATATAGAACCTGTATATAAACTATACAATTAGCCTGACCAGGTGCACACAATAGGAGGAGAAATCCCCTGAGTGCCCAGCGCTGCAATAAAGGATACCTGCTTAATAGTCTTCCGACTATTGAGTCCTGATTTTGGCTCTTCACGGCATCATCTAATACAAAAACATTTTATCTCCCTTACTTGGCAGGTGAACAGCTACCTGAGCAGAGCACTGCCTCGTAAAAGAGGGGCCATGGAATGACATGCTGTGAAAAGAATGTTTGCTGACAGCACCGCAACCTCCATTTCTCTCCTCAGACAGATTCCTCTAAAACCTCCTTCAGAGAGGGTTTTCTCTTGATGGCTGCATTTTATCCCATGGAAGACAGGCATACGCTGAAGCAGACAGTTCACGTGCAGCCAGTGAGTGCTGAGACACACTCACAGGGCAGAGACACTGCCAGGTCAGGGCCATGCTCTTTGCTGTTCACACATCCCTGTCTGACAAATGAGTTGCATGCACGTGGCCAGAAAGTCTGGTGAGCCCTCAATACATCTCCTGAAATGTGTCTTGTACTCATTTCCAGTGGGCTGCTACGGAGATACTGTACCCAAGCACCAAGACTAGCAGAACGTTAAAGCAAAGAGAATGCATGATCACAAAAACAACCCAAAAAGCAGGGATCTCCATGTCATTCTTAAGTATCTACGGTTAAATTTTTAATCTGATAAGCATTGTCATAAGGACCCCTAAGGCAGGGAATAAATTAACACTAGCTAATAACATTTGCGAATAACTCTCCATAGCCTTTTGGCAATGATGCTACAGAACTACACGAAGATTTAAAAAAATCTTTCTTCTTGAGGAGATTTTCCATAAAACCTCTTTATATTTTCAGGAAGTAGTTAAGAAGAGGTGCTTGCTTTCCCTGAAACAGACATCCAGAGCAGCCAATGTTTTGACTACCAACTGGTATGAGACATCAAGGATGAGGGGGGAAGGGATTCAGGGAACAAGAGAGGGACAGGCAGACCAAAGGGGCAGCAACAGTGGGGAGTAAATTTTGAGCATGGGGAAGGAGGAGAACTGGGAGACACAAGATGGGGAAGAGCATATAATGCAACTTGGTGAGAAGTGAGAGCGACAGTGGGCATATCAAGTGTCAGGAAAGGCAGATGAAGCGTCTTGAGGGAAGGAGAGGAAAGGAAGATATGCACAATGGGGAAAGTGGAGGAAAAGAAAAGTAACATGTGATTTTTCTGAACACTCATTTTTCTTTTCCCAGCAGTTAAAGCAATTCAGCCAAGAGAAGGAAATACACAACCTCTTCCAGCACTTAAGCCACTAGTTCATTCAAGGTAGTTGAGCATAATACTCTTTTTTCAAAGTATCTTCAAATGCAGGTGAAGCAAACTGCCTTAGGGAATAAATCTTTTCAGCATGACACCAGGTACAGCAATTCAACTTGTAAATGAGTATCTCTTGAAGTACCACTGAACAGAAGCTTTTGTGAGGAAAGAACTTGAGGACATGGAGAAGCAACATCCTTCATCCACTACCTATGATGGATAAGCTTTAAAATAATTAAAAGCTGCCTAGGCCTTACTATATAGTAGTCAAGTACCCTCAGCTTTTAGTGAATCCTGGCAAGCAATTAGGGCACAATCTAATGTCTTTTCATGTTCCCAGATCCCTGCAGATTGACACACAAGTAAGAGCTCTTAATAACTCATTTTTTATTTCTGAAATTACTGAGATAGCTCCTCTGGGATTCATTTGTTGCATATATAGAACAAACCAACATTCCCCCCTGCCCGCCTCCACAAGGTCTTCATCTTACTATGAAATAATAGGAATGATTTTCAAAAGTTTGCCTTTGATTTCTCAAGCTTGACAGATTACATCTGTGGTTATATCTTAGCTGAGACCAATGAATTCTGTCTCCAGCAAAACAAGAATAATCTGAGCTGGTTGAAACCTAGCTCAACATTCATCTCAGAAAGGACAGACACCACACACCCCTTAGAGGGACCCCTAAGGAGCACTTTTAATCCCCTTCTTTACCTCCACTCCCAGCTATCTGAGGTCTGTCAATACAGAGCAGTTTTATCATTCCCAGAATGACCAAGAATTATTTTAGTATGAAAATGGACTTTGGGGCTCAACTCCTTCCCCAGGCAATACAACTGCACTAATGACAACATTCACATGATGTTTATCCTACTATCCCTGTAACATTCAGTTCTGCTCAAGTTAATTGTTCACTGTGTAGACAAGTCCTTAGAAGCTGGCTCATGTTCTCAGGCACAAGGATTTATAGTCCTCTTCCAAACCTGCTCTGTAAGTCTGTTAAATCTATCATCTCAGAAAGTGTAGGGTTGTTTTATGGTGGTTTTATGCTTCTGGCTTCCGTATCTGGCTAAGTGATTGACTTAACACATTTAAGCTCCCAAAATTAAGATTTAAATCTTCTAACTTTACACTTCACTCAACAAGCCTACTACAATTGCAGTGCAACAGACAGGAATGCAGACCACTAACTCAAATTTTCTTCCAGTATTATCTAGAGACTTTGCATCCTTTCCTACTGGCTTCTTTCCTACAGAAAAGCATGTCTTTACAAGTCAATATTATTCAATTTGTTCTGTTTTGTTTTCACTGGTTTTATAAATATGCATCTGCAAAACGTGGAGAGCTGGAATTAAGAAAAGCTACAATATTCTGGAATATAATTCAGTTCAGACACACCTGAGGGAGAGCATGGTAACATGCCAAATGATGTGGCAGATCTACTGAGTCAACACGCAGAAGCTAATGAGCAGCTCACTCTTGACCCCTGTTACACAAATGGCATTATCTAGAGATGGGTGGAAGAGGTCCAGCACGCTACAACCGTGCCTCTGTCACATTTAATTTGATAGGTTATGACTCCCCACACACAAAGAGGCACAGAAGCACAACAGCTGGCTGGTGAACCCCGATAACTTTGTCAGAGAATTTATCAGAGAAGCCATGCCCTGCCCTGATGCAAGGGCATCAGCTCCAGGGGCTGGGGATGGCACCCACCAGGTGAGTCCACAGGAGAAGCTCTGTGGGTCACCACACTGACTGAGGGGGTCACTCAGTTTGTGGGGCTCTATGAGATACATGGGAAGAGTATTCTGGGATTGTACAAGCATTGTTAGGGGACGTTTAGGGGAGGAACCAAAGGCAGAGGAAGGGAGGGATCAGCGTGGTTTGGGGAGGAACAAGTATGGGAAAATGGAGGGATAAGGAGATAAAAGAAGCTAGTCACATATAAAGAGGTTGCTGGGTGGTATGCCTGCTTGGCCATGCCCTGCTCCTGACCATCATAGTCTGTCCTGTCTTCTCATTAAATACTATTTCTAACTATTTGTGGGTATGGTTTCTGCTCTCCTGCATGCATGTCTGCATATGGGCTCCTGCAGCACCAGGAACTGAAGCAGGACTGCAGATCACTGTGACCCATGTGTCCATGGTGCCAGCAACCAGAGTGACAGCTGCTGTGTAAGCACCAGAAAACATCAGGCTGGACTCACTGGCATGCAAGGTAAGCGGTCCAGGAGCCACATGTGCACGTGTCTCTGAGTGAGGCACCATGACTGCTGTAGGGACCAAGGAGGCCCAGGATGACTGCTGGAGAGACCGTGGGGACTGGGGGTCCACCAAGAGCTTTGGGGGGAGGGGGTGTATGTGCATATATGCCTGCACACATACACGCGCGCATGTATACATATACACATATATGTATAAACACACACATTCCCACTAACAGACCTTCATCTTGCTCAGCCACAGAGGGGACAGGATGCTGCAGCAGCTTCACCTCTAGTGAGGTACCAGACTTGAAGACCCTAACATCATTAAACTAAAGCTTTCAAACATTTCATCTTTTCTTTTGGCAAATGTTAAAAAGACATTAGAATCACTGCCTACTTACTGAGTTTTCTCATGATAGCAAAGTTACTGGGCTTATTGACTTCTGTTTTGTGAAAATGTATTAAGAGGAAGCAATTTGTTTTAATGCCACTGTTCTATTTAAAATATGAGTAACGATTCTTTACATGAGCCTTGAAAATGTACCATCTATTGCTGCTTTCTCCAGTCCACACATGGACACTGCATAGGAACAAAAGACATATTAAAGTTTGTATCTTGCCCCCAATTTTCCTATCTTTTTTCCTTCTTTTGGGAAGGCCACCTAAAGCTGAACTGTCGTGCAGTAGTACTTTCAACAAATTCACCTGAAATATCTGGTATATAATTTGCTCTTTTTGACAGTCATGAGTAAGCAAAATAGCCTTAGTTGGTGAAGTATAAAAGTCCTGACGCTCAGCCACTTACGTCACTTAAAACACTGAAAAAAGTGGAAGTTTCTTAGATAAACTGCAGTTAGTCAGAGCCTGGTCCCATAATAAGGGAGCATGGTGGTAGATCCTAACTTACAGTCATCAAGAGACACCAGCTTCAAGTTTTAAGAAGTGAAATAAGAGCATGCTTGAGATCAATTCCATAACTGAATTCATTATTTACTGAGCTGGATTTTTTAAAAATCCAAACAGTATTTGCACAATTATCCTATTAATTTTGTAAAAAAAAAAAAAAAGAAAAAGAAAAAAAAAAGAAAAAGAAAGGGAAAAAAAAAGAAAATCCCTCCCTATGTATTGTTCTGAAATTTCAGTTTTTACAACAATCCATGCAGCTACATTAGGTAGGAAGTACCACGTTTTTCTAGTTACTAATATGGATATAGGAGGTAGGATGCCCTTAAACTGTGGTTGGCTTCATCTTCTGAAAAGTAGGAGTTTGGCTAATACCAACCGCAGAAAACTCCACACACCTAAGAATTTAACTGCGTAGGAAGCAACCAGCCCAGCTCAACCCTGATGCACAGGAATACATACACTTTTACTGCAACATGTCCAAGAAAAAAAAAACAAACAAAAAAACCCCCAAAACAACCAAAATTCACCTGGTGCCTTCAGTAAGATTTGGATCCAGCTATCTTAAAAGAAAAAGGCTTTGAAAAGACATGCTATCTGTGTCTGCCCTTTAAAGTGGTTGCTTATCTATGGATTGTTAACACTCTGCTTGCTTTCTTCGATTAGCAAGTTGAGAGAAATGATCTATTTGTCAGGGTAATCAACAGATTGTCACTTATGCCAATCTACCAGTGGAAAATAGTGATGAGATATTTGTAATACCCTGGATAAATGTGTTGGACCAAAACTTTCGACCTCAAATTGATACCAGTATTAGAAAAACAGCCATTTATTATTTTTTTCATGTGGCAAAGCAAGTTAAGATTATATGAATAAAGACTAGAATGGGTGACTATTCACCACTTACTAAACTTATGCTTACTTGAATCTGTTGAAATTTGGACATCTTTTGCTGATCCCTGTGTCGACCCATCAACATCATCATCTTCATCTGTGAAAACAGAAACATTTTAAGAAAGGATTCTTGTTAACTTGAACTGTAGGGGGAAGTGTTTGTCATTTAAGGATGGTGTCCAACAAAGAAGCTAACACAAAAGAATCCAGTCAGAAAAGCACACTTTCTTCTTCCGCTTATTTTATTATAATAATCCATACTATAAAACCAGCATTATAAAAAGCAAACCTGCATTGTCACGTAACTACAGTGAAGGCATACCTGAAGTCCTTCTACTACTAGCTTTAATATTGCAACTACTGCATTTCATGCCTTTCTCAAGCTGCAATGTTTGCCTCTGACCAAAGTATATATGGCTTCCATTAAGTTTTAAATCACTAAATCAGTCCAGGAACTGCAGTAACAGCTTTCCAGACAGAAGTATGGGTATTATATAAATAATTTCCATAACTGAAAAACAGATTTGCTGACACCCAAAGAGAGAGAAATTACTGCACTCCAGAAGAGGATTTTGACAGCAGGTCATTGCTCTCACTAAAAGCTAGGAGCCAACTTGTCAGATAATAATGCAGCTTGTAAAATCACACATAAAATACTTAGACATTATTAAAATAAAAGCTACTAACATTTACATTTGCTCCTGTGAAGATAACATCCTGACCGCATTGTCATCCGTGACACTCAGGTCCATACAGAAAGACTGGTACAAATCCAAACACGATAAATTTTTCTCCTCTAAAGGTAGCAGTGGCATGCAATGTAAGCCAGTCCAGTGTGCTGATCATATAATGGTATTCATATTCCCACCCACTGAAACTCCCAGTAGTCTTGACTGGGATGCAGTCAAAGCTCCCAAAAGATACAAGCCAGGTGACGCCTCTATAAAAACTATGCCTTGCAGATGAGGGAGAAAGCAGGAAATCAAAGCACAAAACATGAGAGAAAAAATAAAATAAAAACAGTAAAGACAGCTCTTCAGAGCAAAAGAGGTACTAGGGAAGTCAGAATCCTAATGCAAGAAAACCTTCCAAGAAGCAGAATCACAGCATGTCAAGAAGGGTACTCAGGAGGAGTCCTAAACTGAAGACCAGGTAACTTACTGAATATTTGGGTAATGCTTCAACTGAGTACAAGAAAGATCAACAATAAAGTTTCTGGGTTGGGGTTTTAAAATATAAAAGAAGGGTTGAAATACTTTCCCTGTTATAGTTGACAGACAAACAGATTAAGTTTCAAATTGGAGAGATATTTAGACAATATGGTCTTGAAACACCCTGAAATAAATGGAAATTGAATGCTTTCTCAAATTTCCCTTCAGACAAAATTGACTGTGTAGTACTAATTCCCCTTACATCATTGAACCTGTGGTTCACAAATGTTATCAGAGTTCTAACTAACTTTTTACTGAAGAATAAATCTGAGTTTTAACGGCTGTTGGATTTGATTGTGTGAGCCTCCGTAACACAGGTCAACGATGATGTGCTCATGCTCTGTCTAGGACAAGTCACCTGGCACTTCCCAGCCATCAGCTTGGGAAGAGCTGTGCCCGCAGCGGTTAACTCCTCCAGGCAACCACCACTTCTTTGGTACTGCAGACCGGTCTTTTCACAATCTTCTGAGCGATGCCCTGTCAGCTGTGGCAACAGAATAGCACCCTCTGTGCATGTCGTGGTGTGAGCACTTCTGAACGAGCGTACTTGCACACACATCCCACAGAAGTGAGGACAGAAGTGCTAATTATCCTCCAACAAAGCTGAAATGCTCTTTGCTCCCTGGAAACATCCCTAACATGCATGCAATCTTTAACAAGATCTGCCACCCGGAGCCTACACCACTCCCTGGAAAAGCAGCAGCAACTCCCAGGGCAGCTGTCCCAAGCTGCTCTGTGGTCAGAGCAGCTTCAAACACATCCTGAAGAGTGTCAGGGAGCTGCTGGACCCATGACACATCTTGGTAACTTTTGGCACGTGCCAGGAGCTAGTGGGTTTTTGAAAGAAAATGCAGGTCTGTTCTGTGAGCGTGGGTAATAAGAAAGACTACCAGGCCAGATCACTGAGCTCCCTCGACGTAGGATGATGTGAGAATTAGTTTAAGCCAACTCCCAGCTCTGCCTTTAAGGAATAACCTGGGCAGAGGGAAATACCTGTTTAGCAAAGGTATTTAGTGCCTTTGGCAGGGACCTGCAGGCAGCTGATCTCCAGCAGATGACTGAAAGCAGCAAACCTCCAGCAACAGGTCTTAAAGCAAGCCTCAACAGGATGTGAATGGTGTAACACCGAGCCACGCGTGAAGGCACCAGGCTTATACCTGAACATCAGGGACCTGGCTGCTAAAACAAGCATCACATGCTATCATCAGCTAAGGAAAAACAGAACAAAACACCTTACGCACAGCAGACTGCAAGGCAGGCACTGCACCACAACTATTATTCTCCATGCCTTGTGCTGAGCCACAGCCGTGGCCCATTGACCACAAAAGAAGGCAGATGTCAAGCGCTGAGGGCAGCCATCAAGTTCAGACATATGCCTGGGACCAGCAGCAGGAGGAAAGGGGAGCGTCCCCACAGCTTGGCCCCTGCTCCCCTGGGTGTGAGCAGCCCCTCCACCCTGGGAAGCTGCTGCCCACCACGCGACAGGGAGCTGAGCCCAAGCAGCAGACATTCTTGCAGAGCAGCAGAAAGGAGATCCGGTGTTAGAAAAGAAACACTTTTCAGGGCATTACTGTATTTTATCTGGGTATATGCAGGCTGGGCGCTATAAAAATGCATTCTGGCATTCCCAGTGTCGTGGGTTTTCTTCGTTTTTTTTCACATCACATTAAAGCACTGGAAATGGTCCAAATTAAGTTACTGAGTATTTCCCCTTCCCCGCACACCTGTTTCTGACCACCAGCTAATGACTGTATTGCACTGCATTCTCTCAATTCAAAGTACAAAACATACATTTTAATTAAAGGGATGAAAAAAACGTTATTACTTCAAAAAAAACTTGAACATGCGTAACATGAACTCATACACTTCGCTTGTAGCCTAAGTCCTGAAACGGAAAACCTTCTCTTCCATCATGTAAAATAATGAAGGAAGAGAATAGAAGGGGCAGCAATAACCTTGGATTCTTTCACTCAAGGTGCTCCGTGTTCAATTTTTACTCAGAGGTGATTTAAAAATTAAAAAAGGAAAAAGTTTAAGTCTGACAAATTAAAAGAACACACCGCTATTTAAAAGACAAACTTAGTTAACATCAGAAAAGTCACACCCGAAGAGGCTATTTAAAAGGTTTGTGATTAACTTCTGTTAATAATAATACAATTTTATCTTCACTTAAGCCTTTGGGACACTTGTAGAACACCTAACAATGGACCTGAAACAAAGTTCATAATGAGTTTTCCAGCAAAAGCAAGCTCATCCAGATTGTTTATTTCTGGTATTTCTTATGTCGGAAGCACTAAAACCTCTAAAACTTTCAACTATGTGCTGCACTTCACCTTCACCCACCAACAAGCAAATTCATTAAAAATAACCCACTGAAAAAACCACGCCAACCAAAAAAGCAACATAAGGCTTCCTCTCCCCCTTTACACTTTTATAAGTCACTTCAGCGTATCTAGGTTATGTAGACTTAGGGTCATGTAGTTTCTGCAGTAGCAGGACTCCTGCTATAGCTTCTGCACACGAGAACACATGGCTCCTGCTAGCCAACTGCCTTCACCAAAACCAAACCTACACGTTCAAAGCAGAAAGTTTCAGAACAACCTGTCAGGTTGAGGAAAGTGCAGTTGCAAATATTTAACTTCCACAACCTATATTTTGCCTACCTTTTATTTGCTTTCCTATTGTATTCAAGCACAAAAAGAAAGGCTTTGTAAGAACATATTAATCAAAATATAAATTAGAAAATACTTCAGTGGCTCAAAAAAATTCTTGTCTCCTAAGAGCTGTTACCCAAACATACACTCTAGATGGCAGTAGAACATTACCGTGCTAAATACATGATTTCTTTTCAGCACAGAAATCTTTAAAGGGCAGATGCTTAATCAAAGAGGCAAATAAAAATATATGTATACATGATATGCCAAATAAAACCCAACATGTACATCAGCAAGTGTTTGTAGCAATGATAACATTAATCTGCGAAGCAAATTTTTGGATTTTAGGTTTTCACTTTCTGCATGCTTACTATTTAAAGAATAGTTTTCAAACTGCCCAGCACCAGTAAACAGAAGTTTCAGCATTTCGCACACAGTCTTCATTTAAAAATCTCTATCCTGTCCCAGAAACAGCAAGAAGTTACAGTACTGCCACAAAACCCAGTGAAAATTAGCAATCATAATCTTCAGTAAATTACAACACTAGGTTAAACATGCTCATCAATTAGTTGCAGTCAACTTTGAAAGTTTTTACCTGATTCTGTTTGCAAATTTTCTGATATTCGAAAACAATGCAGTTTGCTGAAGTTGCGAGAAAATAACTGCACACAGGTTGGAGGAAGAATCATATTCCTTAATCTTCCAAAAGTACATTCTGGTGTGACAATTACGTAGCAAGCGGAATGAGCCTATAAATAGAAGCATCAATTAAGAAGTTAGTGAGACACAAAGAAAGCAAATTTGTTTATAATAAAATACTCACCAGAATTGCAAAACTCAGGCTAGGACATATATAGACCTTTTGTAAATCACTTATGAAATGAGTGATCCATTTTTCACCCTAGATTTTCATTTGTTCCATTCAGTTTTTATATAACCAATAATGGGAAGTCTTAACATGTGAAGAAACTCCATGTACTACAAACCTGCTCTATTAAAAACTAAAGGTTTCTATACAGCTATGTGGAGAAATTTTAAATTCTGGTCTCAAACCCTGGATCTTCCATGCTATACAGATATTTACTGGTGGAGGTGGGAAAGGTAGGCAGGTTATACTGAATAGTTTGAAAATAGCAATATCCTCTTACACAGCTGTACCCACTTGCAGATTCAGAGATAACACTGTTTGGGTTTTTATTCCAAAACATGGCTGGCTAGTTTCTGCCTTTGTACTTGTGCAAGATCTTCTGCCATTACTGAATACACATACCTTTGTATATGTGGCCATGCTGCATGTTACATTTGTTAGACTGTTCTCAAAGACAGTCCCTCCCACCTCAGAAATTATGAATCAGATTAAAAATACAAACCCTGCAATATTTAAAAAACAAATTTTAAATTCTTCAAATCATACCTGAAATACTGAATAACCCCAGAGTTTCATTTTAAATTATTATTACACAGAGTACCTCATCTTGCAGTAACTAGCAATTAATGATTTATTACATGTGCTTTTCAGTTCCCACCCCACCTGGTACTACTTTGCACTTTCATCATATTTCAATGAGAGCTGGCATTAACTGGATGGACCAATTGTTATCTAAACAGCAGCCTGCATATCAGTATGTGAAAAGCTGTGGCTTTTGTGAGGATTATTGAAAGGTACTGTCACGTTAACAGAAAAACATAGAAACCAATACTGACAGCTTTAAAAAAACCCAACCACACTGGTTAAGAACTATTCTACATTGAAAGAGGAATAAGCATATTAGAATGGTAAGTCTTTGACCTTGCAGAACTCACATTTGAAAAAAATTCCAATTTCACACAGGAAAACTAACTGCAGGCTTCTAAGCAGAAATCTATAATGATTTGCCTGTTAAATTTTAATTCCATTGGATTTACATAAAGATTAACTGTGATGTTGTGAATCCCTCATTTTAATGACTAATGGGGGGTTTAAAAAATCAGATTTCCCATCTAACTAATATATTTGTATAAATAAGTGTATACATGAAGTGTATTTATAAAGTATATAAAAAGTATATTTATGAAGTGTACAAATAAAGTATATTTATGTAAAGTGTTTAAGTATGTGCAAATATATATACGGTACCCACAAATATATGCAACAGCACAACATACCAGGATGCCACACCATTCACATCTCATGCCAGACAGGACCTCAGAAGAGCTACAGGTTTTTTTGCAAACTTCGCAACGAGCACTTGAAGAAAGGTTTCCCTCCCTCCAGTGGTGGTGATAAGTATCCTGAGGGAACACATCAGGACTTAGTGTTACATGAAACAGATACAAAAGCATCTTCAGCCTAACTTTAAAATCAGCAATTCAAACAGCTCTGAGGAAACAGCAAGACAGACTAGGACACTAAGTATTTCCTTACCATAAATATGAACCTAAACAATCCTACATTTCACTGAAGGAAGTTTATCAAACTATGAAAAAATTTATCACAAAGTGCATTTTCTTCACACTCCACCAAAACCAATATTCTCTAAAAAAAAAAAAATAATCCTGAAAGGTCAGTATTATGCACGTATTTTACAGTGAGAAGCTGGGCTGTCTTTCTTCAGACAGACTGCAGGAAGCCTGAGGAACATGATAATGTTTGCCATGGATGTAATGCAGCCAACAGCTCAACATATAGGAAAAAAAAGAGTTCCATGCCAGCTTCTGCAATGCAAATTTTTAGATAAGATGCCTGATTATTTATTTTTTTTTAATTAGGACATTGTATACATTGCACAGACTTTTCAGCACGGCTTCAATAAACATCATGAATATGACAGAATTTAAGTTCCTCTTGCTATCTGCGATACTTTCTGAAGCCACACATCTCCTTTGCCTGCCAATAAGCAACAAAAGTGCTTTGGAAATTGGCCGCATGTGAAAGAAAAGACCAAGACTCCTCCCCCTCCTCTAGCCCATGTTTTCACACCGAAAATGAGGGACCACTTTCTCCTGCAGAGGCATCCACACTTACGTGGTCCTGGTGCCCATCCTGGTGACACTGCCGGCAGTCACTGCAAGCAAACAGGACACAGTCTGTGTGCACATGTAGCTCACAAACTAAAAACATGAAAACAAGAAAACTTTTTTAAGCTGGAAACCCCAGGGTTTTCGCAGCTCTTCCCTCTGTCGCTTTTTCTCTCCATCCCTCCAATACTCCTCCACTACTTTTTTGCACCATACTTGCTTTCCTTCATGTTCTTTTCTGCTCAGTAAAGATAGGCAATAAAAGAAGTTTATCAGCATTGTCCTGTGTGTTGCTCCACTTCCTTCGTGTTAAACTGATACAGCAAGTTTAAGAAAAGGCTGAGCTAATTTTGCTCATATGCACTTGCCTTATTTCCTCCAACATAGCAAGTTAAATTTGTACCAACTTTTTGGCTTATTACACAGCTTTTACTCACAGTTTCACAGGAACCACTGCCTACTCCAATATAATTGGGCCTGAAGTCTAGTTTGATTTAATCATATCCAAAAAAGGCTGAATGTTAGAAGCATTAACAGAAAAAAAGTTCTCCTTCTGCATCCAAATACCACCAAGTCTGGAGTGTAAAGTAATTGTCTTCATGAAGCTATACTCCAATTCATTCCCTTCACAAACCCTTTTCCAAACCCTACTGCAAAGCAAGCGGGCACCTCACAAGTGGGCTGAAAACAGCAGGAGCTTTTCTGCTGGACAGCCCCCCTCTCCATCCCTGGAGCTGTCAGAAGCACAAGGAAACAAGAGACAAGGTGTGTTCCAGACCCCAGCCCCAGCAAAGGAGGGGGCACTGCTGCCGAAACAGCAGCTAGGCAGTAGCCCTCCCCTCCTGCTGGCAGCCAGCAGCCTTGTCTTGCTCAGAGTCCCACAGGAGACGCGGCAGAGGCCGGATTAGCGACTGGCCCATATGGCATGGCACAGCACAGCACAGCACGCCTGCACGAGCACCGACTCGCTCGTGTTTGCAAAGGGACACGACGTTCGCTGACATCAGGACGTGAAAAATGACTGGAGGATATCGTTCTCAGGCAGACTGCAACAGCCGGAAAGTGTGTTTTACTCAGGAAATAAATCTTTTTTATTGCCAGATGACACTCAATGGATTTAATTTTAAACCTGACCAGAACCAATTGGTATGCTAATCTCGAAGAATATTTGCCCAAGCCATGGCTGCATACAGTAAATCACCATTTCATTGTTGGGAAAAGGAAAATAATCGTTTTTTCAGCACACTCTTTTAAGTAAGCTTAACATTGTCTTCCAAAATACCTGTTAGATACTCTAGCTCAAAAAGTTTTAGTGAAGCCTAAAAGTTTTAGGCAAGCTTGTTTTGGATAAAGTACTTCATTATTTAAAAGCTGACTTGAAGTATCAGATGTGAAAGAAAAGAGAATCTACCAAAAAAAACCCCCAAAAAACCCAGCTAAAATGCTATGCTGCAAAGGATCAGTCATTAAAAAAAAAACAAACCAACTAAAATCTCAATATCTAGCTTCATTACTGGAAGAGTTAGGTAAGTTCTCTACAGACCTCATAGACAGAGATGGATAAAAGAGACCCTCCTCTAGCTGCTTTTTAAAGACTTGGGTATACAAGCACTATGGGAAGGCATCCAATTTTTCATTGAGTAAATGAAAGTAAGAGGCAAGCGTCAAATTCTTCAAATATTTTTCTTCTGTTCTGCTCAAACAAGTTATTGCTCCAAGCACATCACAAAAATCTGAAGACTGTAACCTGAAGGTTGAAAGATGGCAACCACACATTAGCCGCATTATCTGAAAGTCTCTTGAAAACAGTATTAAATTACATAGAGAATAATACCTTATTTTGAAATCACTCTCTGGACTCCAGAAAAGGTGATCAACACTAACACTGTATTATTCCAATCCTGCAGAAGACCTTGATATCCTACCACACCAAAGCAAAGCCTCTTTTAACAGGGCTTACTAAGTCAGTCACAAACTTTCACGTACAACTCCCCACACTATGTGTGTTCACCGAGACTTCAAGAACTTTTATACAAGGTGTGACACGGTCTCTCCTCTGCTCACATTTCTCCATATTCATAGATATAACAGGAATATTTTACAGTTTTGCCAATTCAGCTACCAGGAAAGCTAGATGCTTTGAGTCACACCCTCACTAATGGTTAAAATTTACTGTAGACCAAATTACAGCTTTGGAAAATTAACAAAAACATTGGGGTTTTTATCGTTAATTCTGGTAACACAGGCACACACCGCCCTTTGCTATACTTTGTAAGAACACAGAGGGGTTTTTTCCCTTGGTTTAATTCACATCTGCTGCTTCCAACACCAACCCCAATTCAGAATTAACAAGAAAACGTGTGTATGTGAAGGGCAGGAGTGTCACAGGAGTTAAACCCTTAAGATAGATATCCCACTTATAGGAAAGATGAAGTTTTTATTATGTAAAGATCAAGTCAAATCAGAGGGCCTACAAAAAGAATTTTCATCTTTATCAGCCTTTCTGTAATCTACGCAATTCTTTATCTGAGAAGAGAATGACAGTTTTCTGTTCAAGCTAGTCATGAAAGTGCTGTGAATTCCTTTATGGTTACCAAAAAACCAAGTTGGTTTATTTCAGATACATAAGCTTGGCAGAATAACCTTTAAAATGTTAACTGCCTCCCTCCCCAGTAACTTACTGCTCCCAGTTGATGCTTAGTAAGAAACTTTTGTAAACGATCCAATACTAAAAAAAAAAAATATTTGGGTTCCTCCCTTTCCTTTTTTTTTCTTTCCAGCCCTTCTTGGAAAGAAAAGGGAGCCCAACTCTCACCATCATAAGTCCAGGTTCAACTGTTACCAGTGAATTCTACAGCAAAAATAGCTATCCAAAGCAATTAGTAAGTGTCAGCAGAATCTGGAGTCCAAATATTGTAATTTTTGCCAATGAAGTGTATGGACTTATCTCACCAGGCATTAATATACATGCATGCTCATTTCTGAGAGCCTACATGTACCTACAGCATTTAGTACTTGTCGGAAAATGTTCTATTTCCTTTCAAGAAAATTTATTTTATTTTAAGACATGAAGCATCCTAAACAAGTTATTTAAATTATTTTAAAAGAACATCTAACAATGTCAATCATTTGCTTAGAAAAGGTAACTTCATCTTAACTCTCTTTCCTATCTTAGTTATGGCAAAGATTCCAGGAAAAGTTCTTTAAATTTCAATATCAGAAGAGAACATCATAACCAACAGTAGACTTGTACTATTAAGCTAAGTCATTAGAAGTAAGCAAAAAAAGGAAGAAAGTTCAACATCTCCATCTGGATTTAAAAGCTCTACAACTTCAAACAGCTGACTTCTAAAACAAATTCTGAAAGTATTTTTGAAGAGTAAAAGAAGAAGCTCGTGCATTTTATGAACATAACTGCCCTTTTTAAGCTACATTTTGGAAAAGTATGAGAGAAAGAAGTCATAGACTTACTGGTGTTCAGAAAACGGGATAGCAAATAAGTCACAGCACACAAATGAAGAAAACTGTTTAATCCATGTGATGAACACAATTCAGAACCTTCACTGAACCAGAAAAAAAAAAGTCCGGGCATTTTTAATACTTAAATACAACATGCAATTTCACGTGTTTGTTGTTTAAGAACACTTACATGGAAACGTCTGAAAAAATAAATATAATAAATATTCCTTTGCAATGGGTACAACACTAATACAGTATAATTAAGAGAGTAGGAATATGAAAGCAAAATTTAAAAAGCTTTAACTAAAATAGATCACTGAACTAAAGCTATTTTCAAGACTTAAGAGGACACAGCTAGCAAAAATTTTCGTTTCAAATTCTCTTATCAAAGAGGAATGTTTCCCCTATACATACACACAGGTGATCATACTGAATAAAACATATTTAGCATAACAGCAATTCTGAAGGCATCTCAAATCCCTACAGAATTGATTCTTCTCTCAGTAGACTCTATCTTTTTTTTTTAAACAGTTCACAGGTAATATTCCTTCAAAATACTAAATTCAATTCAACCTCACAACATCAACTGAACAATGGCTAGACATTCAAGACAGGGGAGACAAAGGAGAATTAAGGAGCTGCCCCATGTCAAAATCAGTTAAGTACTCATGCCAACATGTATTTCAAATAAAAATTCTGGTGTTTGGGTGAATTCTTTAATTACTGTTTTTTTCAGAGAATCCATGTCAGGACACTCAGAGCAGTACTATTTTGACAAATAATATTTTCAAATATCTTTCCATTGAAGGCACGTCATCCCCATTACAAGCAACAGATATCTGATTCCAGTAACACAGAAAAGTTTTATTCCATTCTTTTGTAGAAAGGGGGAGGTTTTAGAAACATGAATACCTGATGATTCCCTGTATCAAAAGGTTCCATTGGAAACAGAAATAAATTACCTCAACAGGACAAGTCTTTCTTTTGCCATAATAGCTTCTCATTCTTTGCACATCTTGGGCATGGATTCATTGCACACCAACACCACAGACTTGCTCAAAGTAAATTGAAGGAAAGATGAAAGGGCATACGTGTCTGACAAAGTTTGTGGTTTATTGAAGGTTATTGATTTATTATTCCTTAATTTGAAGTACACATTTCCATGACCAATCAGTGGATGATAAACAACCGAAAAATCTCTCAAACACAGTAAGTGCATATGTGTGTGTGTGTGTGTGTGTGTGTGTGTGTGTGTGTACACATACACCCAAGGTATGCAAGGCAGGCAAAGTATACAGTACTGGATAACACACAGATGGCTATACAAGCAGAGTTTTTTAAGTTACCTTCACATCGAAAGGCAGGTGACTCTAGTGACTTTCTGCACACAGTGCAAAACTTCCTTTTGTAATGTCCTGAAGGTCCAAAGCAGTGTGCAACTGGAACCTGGCAATGAAGAACACATTAAGACATCATCAGCCACAACTTTCAAAGTGCCAGTTACAATTCACAGAAACTGCTTTATCATGCCAGACAGGACAGTATATAAAAACATAAACTTAACTAAGCCTGAGAACAAATATACAGGCAAATCAACCTTTTTAATAAAACTTCATATTTAAAAATAAATTTTAGATACTTACTTTAAATAATTATTTTTTTAAAAATATTTTTTAAAATTCTTGGGTTTTAATATGTAATATATATATTTTAAAGTGCTGGTTAGCTTCTTGGTGATCCACAGCGCCACGAATCCAAGAGTTTCCTTTGGGTTCAGTGCCATGCGACTTACCTGGAATCACAGTTCCTCTCCTAAGTATTCTTAATAGAATCAAAGACGATTAAAGAGTAATAGTTGCACATGTACACAAAATACCCTAAAGACACACTCAAGACATTTTTTAAAAGCTCAGTCCAGTACTCTCCACATGCCTTTCAGCTCTTCCCTGAATATAGCCCAGCCAGCTGGCTCATCAGGACAAAGGCATTGGTCTCTCCCTGCCCCCCCAAAGCCTCAAAGCCAGGAAGGTAGAGATCCAGCTCTTGAAGTACACCCATGCTGAGGTTCCTGTTGACTGTAGGTGGAAGACAATACATTTCAGCTCTTGCCAAGAGCTGTACCAACAGTTTTAGCAAATGTATTTCTAGTATACTATTCACTTATCTTAAAAAGGGAGTTTTTTTCTTGTTTAGTGAATAAAAATGAAGACTCAAATTGATGGTACCAAAAGAACAGAAGAAAAGGTGAAAAATGAAGAATAAGAAACATACTTGAGCTTTATACTTGCTCTAGAGGCCACTCTTCCTACAAGTCGCACACCTTTGTTAAACTGACATTCACATTAGAAGGAAGAAGCATAATTGCATCTTTAAAATTCTAGAATCCAAATGACTTCCATAAAAGTTTGCTGTGACTTAGGTATTTAGTATTATGCATCTCGCACGCCATTCCTGATATGACAAACATATCAGATTTCTCTTCTGGTTCTTGCATCACACACACACAAAAATATTTCTAGTAAAGGCTGACAAATGATTATTTAGGTATGAAATGAAATTAATCATTCCCAGTAAAAAGTTGGAAATAATGACTTAAGATTCATGTAGTCACAGATAGCTTCTTTTCCCCCCAGATGTACTAGTAAACAATCTTCCAAAGTTATTGAGCAGGATTTGAATTTTTCTCCTTGTATATTAGGGTTTTCCTGGGAACCACTACCAGCAAATTCACACATACTGGGAACACAGAATTTGATGACACACAGAAAGTTGCTTCCAGTTATAAAGGTCTAATTGCCACCAGTGTTTCTGCCTCTGAAAGCATGGGGACAGTTACACTAAACAATCCCGTACTTCAAGCATGTGCAATAAAATAAGTGAGATAAAGTTTTGCCAGATGTAACACAAGGAGAAAGGAACATTGCTGGAATTTTAATCCAGAAAAATCACTAACCCCCAAACTGCAAAGCATGTGGTTCCTTCAGTCCTCCTCAGAATCAATCTCCAGGAGGTAAAGGAGGATGAAGAGAGGTGTGAAATATGCCTGTGTTATCAGACATGAACAAGACCATGCACAGGAGCTGACCAGTCAAGCAGAGTCACCAGCTCACTGCCCCAGCAGACCATGTTGTCTGGAGGAATCCTTGGTCCCTGACTGACCAGGAAACTGCCTGTCCAGATCCCAGCCTCCCTACCACGCTGCACTGCCAGCTGGCCTTCCAAAAGGATTTCATATCAGTCTCTCCAACATGATATATTACAAAACATCCTTGCCTCCAAAAGCTTCAAATTTTTACTTCACATATGAATTCAGGATTTAAAAATACAGACAAACCATGCTTGGGGGTCCATCTCCTACTCCCATCAACCTGAACAGAAATTTCATTCTCTGCAGCCCTCCAGCTCTGACTGACACAAAGTTCATGGTTGGCTTGCATTATTATTTATTTTTCTTAAATCAGAATACTCCAGTCATATAATACATGTTTATAAAAAGAATATATACCCTTAGGGTGAAAAAAAAATCCTGGAGAGCCTGGAAAACTTTAATCAAACCATCTCAGCTTAAGTTCAAGGCTCATAATCCCCACCCACTTTCCTTGCACTTTCATGCTACTTCTTCAGGGGAAAGGAAAAACCAAACCTCCCTGTACAGTAATATACAATGTAGAATGGCTCAGCTATGCTGGAGGTAAAGTGCCAGAGCTGTTTTCTCACTCTAGCTCCTCCAAAAATAAAAGTCCAATCCCAGCTTGGTGGGAGAAGGCCACTTGTCCAAAATTCATCCTACACAATGAGTTCAGGTGCAGAAAGAGATAATGAGAATGGCTATGTGAGCACAATCCCAGCCAGACACAATTGTGAGGGGTACTGAAAAGTCCTGGTGGGATTTTGTCATGAAAGCTTTTCTGCACATCTCAACCTGTCTTCAGGTTTCAAGTGTCACCTTGAAGTCATCTGCCTGCCCTACTCTCACCACAGACCCAGGCACAGCGGAGCTGGCCAACCCCAAGGCAGCAGTATTCCTTTTGAGATCAGATGCAGAGGGGACCTTCTTAGCTCTGGAGTGGTGAATAGCCTGCTTTGGACACCCAGCATGAACTTCCCTGTTTGAAACACAGAGGACTTTTCTTTCCCCTAGCCATGAGTCTGGCTATTTTATCTTACACCTGGCATAGAAATGCAGGCTTTTCATTATTGTCACAGAAAGGTACTGCTAAAGAAAAAGGACGTTCTGTAGATCAAAGTAGAGTTTTGTGAAAAACAGTGTTTATTTTGGGAAAGGACTTTGACAGGAGTCAAACTTATTCAGGGTCTGACTGTACTTATCTAGAAGACTCAAGGGAAGGAGACCAAGTCTAAATTCTGCAGTTGTTCAGATGCTGGTGACAATCCTCTGAAGTCTCAAGTCACTGCCAAAAAGAAGAGAACAACTTTCTGATTGAAATGTTGGGTGGAGAAAAAGAAAAAGGAGAGGGGAGGATGACAACAAATCTGTTCCTTCAACTTCTTCCTTTCTGAAACAAGCCAAAGAAACTTTATTATGAGTGATCTTTTAGAAGTGACAGGTATACGACCACTGCAGAGCCTGGTGGGAAATGGGATGGGCGTAAGACGGAAAGATAAAAAAGAGCAAGTACAACATAATGAACTCACCAATCACATCATGCAGCTTCCTACATTTCTTTTGTTGCTGAACAAGTTCCAAGCACGCAATACATTAAAAAAAAAATCAAAACTCAGACTGGGAAGGCCAGTGAGGCAGCATGTCAGAATATGCAATGTTACATATTATTCTTTAAATTATATCCACCTGTAGAAGTACAGCAAGGTACAGACATATAAGGTGGCCTACAGAGAGAAAGTTAATAATTTATGAGAGTTTAAAACCACTTTTCCAATACTACTACTTAAATTACTTTATGCAAACCACTAAAATCAATTTCCGCAGAAAAAAACAGAAAATTTCTGCTGGTAATACCATTAAATGACATCTAAGTGCCCTTATAGTATTGATCAGAAGCCCATCGACAGAAAGTATAGTGGTAACACTCCAGCATAAGCTGCAGAATGACTTTGCACTCATGGACAAGATACTCCTAGCTCCTATTTTGTTTCCTGCCATCTGTTAAGAAATCCAAAGCATTACAGAATGTAACATATTCCTGTAAAAGTTGAACTCGGCCTGTAATAAAATTTGATTCTATAGAAACCAAAAAATTCGATTCTAACCCCTTCAGTGCAATCTGTGCAAGTGCACAGCAGTTCTCCATCATACAGAAAGAACAGCAACAAACTGCTCTTAACATCCAAACTTTGGAAGAAAAAGAAAGGATAGAATAGTTTTCTTTTGGTAGTGCCTTTTAAAATTGTTCCTTACCCTGAAATGCCACAGGTTATCATCGAGCATGTGGCCAACACCAGATCATTAATTTAAGTGCTCTTCCACTGAGGTGGAATCATTACATACAGAGCAGCCCAGCAACCAACAAACCCTCTGGTTCGCGGATAGAGTCAGGTCAGGTCAAGCCTTACTGGTCTGCGACCTTCAGGATACCTCAGTGGGAAAAAACACAGCTCCAGAAAGGCCTATTCTTCACCCAGCTGCAGCTGCTTTTCTACCAACTCAAGCAGAAGAAAGTTTTTAGCCTGAATCCTGAGCCAAAGACTTCCAGGCTCAAAGGGGAATGAGAGAATTACAGATATACCAAATGCCAGAGTGACAGCTGCTGTCTTCGGCAGTCTTAAAAAAGAACAACCTACTAAAAACTTTTCCTAGACCGGTGTCTAAATACTATTTTTCCACACCCATCTCCTTCCTCATCGCATCAGAAAGACTCACACTTGGCAGGACTAAAACACACTAGAGAGACTGAGAAAGCAGGGCTGCAGGACCTACAGTAGTGCGGGGCTAATCAGCTTCCAAGTAGGAAAGGGTAACAGAAACAAGGATACAAACACTCCAGGTTGCAGGTGGAGATCTGCTCCACCGTGGACCTCCCTGGGCTGCAGGGGGACAGCCTGCCTCACCAGGGTCTTCACCACGGGCTGCAGGGGAATCTCTGCTCCAGCACGTGGAGCACCTCCTCCCCCTCCTTCTGCACTGACCTGGGGGTCTGCAGGGCTGTTTCTCACATATTCTTGATCCTCTCCTTGGCTGCAGTTTCTGTTCCGTGCAATTTTTTTTCACCTTCTGAAATCTGTTCTCCCAGAGGCACTAACACCGTCACTGATGGGCTCAGCCTTGGCCAGCGGCGGGTCCAACTTGGAGCCGGCTGGCATTGGCTCTGTTGGACATGGGGGAAGCTTCCAGCAGCTTCTCACAGAAGCCACCCCTATAGCCCCCCCCCCCCCCCCCCAAAACCTTGCCACACAAACTCCATACATCAGTGCAAAAGTATTTCCTTATATAACGCTCCTAAGGTTCACTCTGACACCAAAAACCTTTGCTCTAGAGAGGTAGATATGGTGATCATATCTGAGTAGACCCTGTAATTATTCTGTCCAGGTTAATCAAGTATCTAAACCACACCCTCTCTGAGAGAAGCTAAGAACTTTGTGAGTCAACTTTTCCCAGTATTGACATCTTTTCAATTACTTACTTATTACTCAGTAATCATGAAGAGCCTCTTTATTTGCTTGAAACCTCTGCTTTAACAGCATGAGGTTTCTACAACTTAAACACACTGCATGCACTTGAATGCACTCTATTTCTACATTTCCTTTTAGGGACAATGCCTGTCAATTACTTGTCAGTTGTGTCCAAATTGACATTCTTCCTCTGAGCACTTGATGTATCCATTCACCTTAAAAAGCAACTTTAAGTACACATTCCATGTGGAAGTTCTGAAATCAGATAAGAAACAAAAATGAAATGGTGTCTCAACATATCATAGGACAAGAGAGATGAGAAAATCAAATACTTAGTTATCAAAATTTTAATTGGGGCTAATGAAGGGGAATAATGCACACATCCATATGCAACCTCACTATATCCAGGATTTTTTTTTCTCCATCCTACAGATCTCTGTGACAGGACATTAGGCCTTCTCTATAAGCGCTCAAAGACCCTTTGTGATGGGAACTATACAGTGAATTCCATACCACTTTAAATCAGAAATAAATGATACTTCTGCTAGAAAATGAGACTTGTGTAAGAGCTTTCCACCACAATTAAGAATTGCTTGGACTAGCATTTTTTGTACCGGAAAGAGCAAACGATATGCAAAAGGCAGTCATTCCTTGCTTTTATTTCTACAGAGGAAATCAATGTCCATCTCTTTTTATTGAGATAAAGATTAAGAATTAAAAGAAACACACAGAGTGACATCCCATACCACTTCTGAACCTCAAGAATCACTGATAAAGCTACGGGGCTCATCTGAGAGTTCACAGGCTGCCAGGCAGCTTGCATCAAGTTTCAACAGAGCATAATAAGAGCTCTTGAGTTTATGAACTAGGGGGTGCTAACCCTGAGGTTAAAGGAACTATCATTTTGGGGAGGAAAAGGAGGAAACCGTGGTGCAGTGCTAAGATTACCAGCAAGCAGTTTTACACCTCATTTGCCTTCTAAATGATGCCATGTGGCTGCTAAACTCCAAGCAACTGCCTTGCTTAAACAGCACAGGTATAGGTCAAGTCTTCAAGAACTACAGACGGACCTTCTTGGTGAAGGTGGTCAGGGGTATCCAGCAAGCACCCAGGTAAAACCACAGAATCAGAGAATGGTTTGGGTTGGAAGGGACCTATAAAGGTCATCTAGTCCAACCCTCCCCCACAACAACCAGGGACATCTTCAACTAGATCAGGTTGCTCAGAGACCCGTCCAACTTGACCTTGAATATTTCCAGGGATGGGGCATCTGCCACCTCCCTGGGCAACCTCTTCCAGTGTTTCACCACCCTCATCATAAAAAATTTCTTCCTTATATCTAGTCTAAATTTACCCTCTTTTAGTTTAAAGCCATTATGCCTTGTCCTATCACAACAGGCCCTGCTAAAAAGATCAGCTTGGGGTCCAACTGTTGTTAGGACACCCTGTGAAAAAACCCTCACACCAGCAAAGCCTCTTTATCACAGGCAAATAAAAGGCGAAGAAGAGAGAGAAGAAAGAACTTTCCCAAACTTGTTTTTATAATATAGAATGTAAAAGAGGAAAAATATTAAGCATATATTTTGTGAAGTCAAGTTCACGTTACAGATCTAACTCCACCAATACCACTGCCAAAAAGATACAAGGGGGGCAGGATAAAAAGTCCCTTGATTGATGCATGCCAAAAATACAGTAATATGAAGATGAGATGTAACAATAACATGCCAACCAGCTTATTCACAAACATTGCATTTCAGCCTGTCTTCTATGACAGTCTGCTGGGAGAAGCAGCAAAATCTCAGCAAGCATTCACTGAAGCATTTTTTAACCCATGCTGATAGAAAACCTCCAACATCTGCAACTACCACCAATGAATGTTTTTCCAAAATTGGATTCCGATTTTTTTCTCCTATACTCTCCAGAACTCCCACTCAATCCAACCCTATCAAATTCTTCTTCCCAGCTTGTAAAGCTCTTTCCCATTTATTAAAGGTCTATGAGCCATGTGCAGCAACATTACTTAAAAGCTAATTCTCTGAGGCAGTCACACAAAAACCCATTAGACATTTCTGACAGCTGAATGAGACTCGGGGTTTTATTATTCCAAGGCAAATGAAGCAGTAACCAAACCTTGACAGTCTTTGTCTTGCACTTTGTAGTACCTTCCCATTGCTTCTTGGGCAGAGAACAGAGGTAAGGAGAGAAAGTAAACAAAAAAGAGGTTGTGTCCCAGTACAGAAGTCCTTCAGCTGCAGAAAAAATGAGATCCTGCTCTTGTGTATCTGTGTGAAGTGTTCAATACAGAATAGATTATCATAAGGGGAGTTAGAGGGATTTACCCTAATCCAAGTATCTTTTTTTCCTCTCTTCCATCTCACAAGGAACTGACCCAAATAACCACCTCCACACAGCTGAATCCAGCAGCCAGAGGGAGAGACTCAGGTCAGGAGGCAACACCTGCTTGCCCATGCAGCCACCTCTGCAAGAACCACAAACTTCCCATTCACTATCACAACTTGTAAACTCCAGCAGCTACCCATGTTCTGAACTACAAAGCCAAGCTTTACTTTTTGCACAGAAAGCTTCAGGAGAAGCTAATGACCTAAACCAGCATTCTTCTATTCTAGACAACCTGGCTTTAAGAACAAAAGCACACAAGAAAGTTTCATGAGCAGCCTATCAACCTTCTTAAAGTGGAAATGTTTAGAAACCATTATAAAAATGCACCAACACAACGAGGAAAAACAAGCATAGCAAATGCCTAACATCACTAAAACCACTTTTCCATTTAGTTTTCAAAGAACAATTATACAGAAAACACACATGTACTTCTATGGCAAAGCTAAGGGGTAAAAAGCTTGTAATACAACTTCAATTCCAACCTAACAAGGGAAAATAAAACTTCACATTTCACACCCTATCAAAGAGATTTTGTTTTCATTGTTATTTTGTGGGTTTTTGTTTGCTATTTTGAGGGTGGTCTTTTGGGGTGTTCTTTTTTTGGTTTTGTTGTTGGGGTTATTTTGGTTTGTGGGTGGTTTTTGGGTTGGGGGGGTATTTTTCTTTTTTTCTTTTTTTTTTTTTAACATATCTCTGAGTAGGCAAATACTTACAGGAATGTAGGGGAGAGAGGGTTTGAATTTGGAAAAGTTGCTGAGACCTTACCAGTGAAACAAATCTTATCATCTGCAAACCATAAAAACACAAACTTGTCCAGAAGACTGATCCATGAAGTCTTGTTTTTAACATCATGACCTGGATCCAGTCTGGAATACTAAATGCAGGTGATAATGATTAACAATAGTGCAAAAAAATTCTTAGGGCAGCCTTAACAGTGAACTCATCAAGAATGATCTGAGGTTGGATGCGGTCATGGCGTGCTTGTGACTCTGTGGGCCTTTACTTGACCCTGGGAAGGAAACCCTACTCTCAGGAATAAGTTTCCATGAAACATCTGCTGAAAAATTATTCTCTAACAGTTTGACTTAGTATCAGATGACACACACTCTGATGAGCTTTAACAATTGGCATCTTCTCTAGAGGAAATCCAGGAGATTAAAAAAAAAAAATTAATTTCTGTAATACACTGAATATTGACATACTAAAGGAACTATCACAAAATAAATCCCACCAGTGTTCCCTCCTACACTGGACCTTTTCATAAATAAATAATAAATAATCTGAAAGGAAAGCAGGGAGATTAAGAAAATAAATTTTCCACACATTCTATAAATGATTACAATTTGATTCTTGCTCTGTTATTTTTTTTAAGCAAATGCCAAGTTCAATATTTACTTCAACACAGCCTGCACGCAAAATGTCGTCTCTTATATGGCAGACTTTACTTGCACAGCAGACCAGGATTACTGCAACTTGGATGACTACGTCAAGGAGGACAAGACTGTCCAGAAAGAATAGTACAACCCAGAATTTTCAAAACATAATCATTATAGCTCAACACAGGTAACTCAGAAGACTGCGGCTAAATACAGCAACACTGAACCGCAAACAGCTTTCGGGGCTGACAACAACTCTCAGACAAAACAAGTTCTACCGCACAACAAGGATAGTTGGATTTTATGTGAAAACAAAAACGAATTAGATAAAATTCATGTGTTGGGGCAGATAGAGAATGGGGACTGGCAAAAGAACAAAAAAATGACACTTACATCCATGACTTGCTGCAAGTGGAAATATTAATAAGTTTAAATGCAGGATTTTTACCATGCAAAAGAAAAGGAACAGATACTATTTTGAACAATGAATTAAACTTAGAGCAAACTCACAAAAGAAGCAGTCACAAATGTTTAGAACTCTGTCAGTCTGAATTAAATGAATGTTTCCCAGTTGGATTTGTACCCCAAAGGCCCTTGCAAAGATACCTGTATTATCTGACTCATCGTTCCTTTTCCCATGCTACAATGACTGATTGCCAGCATACTGAAACAGTAGTAGATGCTAATTCTGAGTAATAGCATTTCTCACTATCTACATGTCCCTTTACTGTGTGTTCTAAGACTTAGAGTAATATTTCTTACTATTTCACTGGCAACTTTCTATGTATCAGACACCTTTTTGACACCTAAGTTATACCTCTCAAGACGAAAAGTATATGGGGAAGAGGAAGTGTGTAGCAAAGCCTAACAGCATTATCATCTAGACAAAGCAAATTTTAAAAAAAGAAGTGGCTAATTTCTCTCTATCCAATTCCTGAAATTCAAGTTATATATTGTTTTAAACTTTCCCATCTTACCCCCTAAATAGGTTTCCACAACATAAAGGAACTTGTAAATATTTTTAGGATACAAAGAAGGGAATCAGCTCCCCTTCATAGGTTCCTGGGTCTATACAATGTGTTCCCATAAATGTGCTTTTAGTCAGTGAGGCCTGTAACGCACATGACACTGATTTTACAGCCATGTCTTGTTTGACTTTTGCATATGGCTCCTTAAAGGTATTTGCAGTGTTATACTACTTCTCTACTAAGTTTCCTATCTCCTCCTTCCCTTTTTTCCTTTTCTGTCATCCGTTCCCAAGTGGATAATATACTTTGTTTTCTCTTCAATTTAGCTTCTTAGTACCTTAGTTGCATCCTATTACCTTCTTTAAAGGTGATCCATCTTTCACACCCTTTAAAAGCAATCTCTTAAACATGAAGTCTTGTGGGAGGAAAAGTCACAGGACATCAGAGAACAAGTATTTATTAATTACCAAAATAAATAAATGTGAATTATTACCATCAACTGAAGTCCTGTTCTCTAATTTTTTGGCTTTGAAATCCTATGCTTTTAATGCAATGATTTTATTCTCTGGACATAATGAACAAGCAAATTCTTAAGATGCAGCAATCAGTAGAAGCCAAACGCTGCCCCTTTGCTAGGCAGAGAAGCTTTAGCATTTTCCCAGTAAGATGTAATTGCTGTAAAAAATTTGGCAGTGTACAGAGCTCTTCTTTAGTATGACACATGGTATGGTTTTCTGAGAGCCCTGAGACCAATCAGTCACCCCTCTCCATTATTGTGAGGCTTCCAGGTAATGACAGGCAAGTAAGAACATCTAGTAATATTTGAAGAATGCAAATAACTGCTGTTCAAAGACAGACTACCCCCAGCTGCCCATAGCAGAGACTTTTCAAAGGAAATGTAACTTTGCCTCGGAGCAGTTATAAAAGCCTCAGTGATGACTAACACAATTGTGTTTGAAGCATTGTGATATTAACAAGCCACCACTGTACTACACTATGTTCACTAGTGATAAATTTGTGCTATTATTGCAAGAAAGAGACAAGGCAGTGTGTCCTTACTCACCCTTACAAGGCTGGGAGCAATACATGAGCATGGTATCTTGACATTCTTGAGGCACTTTTCATGAGACATGAAGTTGCACACTGCAGAAATATAATAAGAACCTTTAGCAAGTCTTCGTAAACAAGGGACTTTGTGAAAAACAAACAAAAAATCATGTGGAGTCAAATACAATTAGGAACACATCTTTTTAATCACATTTGCTCTCCCCTAAGTTTAAGAATGTACATGACCATCACACTTCTTGCAGTGCGTAAACTCCAGCTCATGTTGTTACTAAGATGTTGGCAATGGAAAAGGAAGAAGAGTTTATCCCAATGCATTACAGGCCTACAGCAAGTCATGCCCTCCCACACTCTCTCCATAAGCACGAAAATGAGCTCTTAAATTTCAAAAGGTATTTTAAACAGTCAAAGTCCAAAATAGCTCTTTGATGTAGCCAAAGCAGATGGACATGTTTGAAAGTGAATTATTCTACAACCTTGTGAATGTGACAGGAATAAATGGGAGATAACACAGTATTGTTACACACTGAGCATAATGGATGAAGGAGACAAAATTAAAAGTCACCAGTTGCACGCAGCTTTGAAAGTCAAGAGCAATTACTTCTTTTATTGTGGAAGCAACAACTTTATAATTCTACCTGAGCTCCACAAAGCATGCTTTCAAGCAAGACAGCATTTGAAAATATAATTTCTCATGGGGGTGATATTTTCCACAGCTTCTTACCATGGATTTACATGATGTTAAGCTGTGCAAACAAAACAAGGGATTCTTTATTTCATTCCCACCACCTCGCATTAATTAGGAACTAATAAGCCATGCAACTATGGCTTTAGAGTCCTCCTCCTTTCAGAATTACTCTCTACCAGGTCAAGCATGAAGCCTGACACAGATACTCAAGCCCTGACCTGTGGCATGGAAGCACAGACCTCTCCCAGTGCCTGGGCAGAAGATGACTTGCCAGTGGCAACTGCTGCTGTACACAGGAGGTTTTCGCACCTCCCTACTTTGCAGAAGCATGCCGTAGCACTTCCTAAGTTTCGCCAGCAACTGAAAAAAATCTCCTGCACTTCAAGCTTCCCATCTGCAGCCCGTTGCCATTACTGACTGTATATGCTAGTGCCATCAAAAGCCAGCAATTTTCCTCTCCTCCCCCTTCTCCAGCTCACTGACTTCTGATTTTGCAACTCCGCTCCTCCCATGCCAACTCAAGCATTAAAATCAAGGTCTACTTCTCTATGCAGCTTACTGCCAGCCCCTTTCACACTGGCGCTCATCTTAATGTGAGCAGTAGCCAGATGTTTGTTTTTCATTAGTCTGCAAATCAGAAAAAGAAGCAGCACTGCATGTCACTACTGCATACAAACATGTTATTCATCATCCGTGGTTGAACAGAGCGATTACTGCACTGATGAAAGAAAGTGGGAACGTAGCAAATCCAAACCTTCCGTTGGGTGCTGTGAAGTGTTATGTGCATCTTTAAGGTTGACAGCATTCCTGACTAAATGGCGCAGATAAGGGGTGGAAACAATCAACAAAGGGATGATAAAGCAGATTCTCAGAGCTGAAAATGCAGATGCCCAACACATTTGGATGTGGTCACTAAGGAGGAAGGCGCACACAGCCCATCAGCCCAGAGGAGACCAAAGATAACAAAGTGATTGTCCAGGCAGAGGAAAGATGCATCTCCTGCTCCAGAAAAGGTAAGACCCCACACAGAAAACTGGTGAATTCTTATCACACTTACATATGTTATCACAACACAGATGTAGATGGACATAACCTACTCTCTCCTCAGGTCTCTGTAACATTTCTACTGACGCTTTTAGGAGGGTCAGCTGGTTGCTGTGAGAGCAGGTCTGCAGATGCGGCAGGAGAAAAGCTACCTGTCTGTTACCAGCTAATCTGAAATTTACCACATACGCTCTGCCACTGCCAGAAGACACTTGCCCCAGCCATTTAATTGTTTAGGCAGCCTCCTCACTGCCTCACAGGTGGTGCCTGAAGCTCAGCTGAACCTGGCGAGGTGAGGAGTACTGATCTCTGCAGACAGAAGAGGCTAGTCAAGTAGAAAGCATCAGTGACTAATGAAATTCAGTGAAATGGCACTGTTTTGCCTTGTTTTTCTGGTTCAGAAGTGGGCAGGCTAGAAAGAAAAAAAACAGAGCAAGGTGCTGCAGATTGCTCCAGGAAACTTTATCACCTGCAAGAAGCAGCAGGCAACTGAAGCCTGCAAGACCAGTATCTCCAAGTGGCTACTAGCTTTATTTTAAGTGCACACACAATAACTCAATACAGAAGTTAACCAAGCCCTGTACAAACACCTCAGGGAATTCAGAGAAAAAGGCTCTGAATCAGCCAATAGAAGTGAGGCTCCTTCCATGGGCATGGATAGACCTTGAGATACATTCTTCATTTATTCAGACAACTCAAGTCACTACACAATACCATTCAATTTTCTCTTTGTGGTGACAGAAGCAGCAAAACATGGTTCTGCATAAAAACAGCATCTCATGGTTCAGCTGAAGAAACATCGCATGGCACAAAAAAGTATACTAAAGAATTCAAACCAGCAACTTCAGACAAGCAGTAAAATCAAAAGGTGAATGAAGGCTTCAGACAAGGAATAAAACAGGAAGGTGCATAAAGGTTTTAATTGTTTGACGGAGTACCTACAGAAAAAGACAACATGCAAAATAAAGAATTTCCTAAATTCCTAATGAATTCCCTAAATCAAGGGAAAGATTGAAGTATTTGCAAAGAATCAAATTAAGGAATATGAGGAGACAAACGGCAGGAGATCAGTGCTGCCCAAACTGGGATTTTAACATTCTCCATGAAAGATTTTCACACATTTTTCAGGAGGTACCTACGCACCCCTCTTCTCCTTGTCACATGCTTCAAATTCGGCAGGGAGGATGTGCTCTGGCTAAGTGTCTTTTTCCTGTCCCACAAAATTCCCCAGGGGCTGAGCTAACTCTTACAAGTCACCATTTTGTATTTGTTTTCCACATTCCCCAAAGAAAAAAAAAATACGGCAGCAAGCCAAACTGAAGCATAAACACTATCTTGCAGGGGAAGGGGGAATCCTAAATTTGTATGAGTAGTCCTGGAGAGGCAACACAATTAAGCCTGAAGTTCTGACAACCAGGAGAGATTTGGTGTTTTTAAGGGGTGATCTTTCAACAGGAAAAACATGTCAGAAGATGCTGTGTGAAGTTTCAGGAGATGAAATGCAAAATTTTGAGGAAAAAGCATTTAAAGGAAAAGGAAGAGGACAGGCTGTTCTATTTACAGGAAGAGGATTTCTTTATACATACAAACTCAGTGACAAGCTACCAGCAGACACATCTATGCATTGTCTAAGTCAAAACAAGGCAATTTCAACTGCAGCTTTCAGATACTGTACACAAAACTGATGGTTTCAGTCAGGCTTGAAAGGCTGGAGTGTTCAGTGCATCCTTTAGCTAAGTATTTTAAACACTGCCAAAAGTACCAAACAGCATGGATGGAGTGACAAACACTTGAGGTATATTTGAAGAAAACAGCGCCTGCAACCTTCAAACTGAAATTTGAATACAAGGCACCTATATCCAGGTTTAAGCTGCATGAAGCTATACGACACTGAGGGAAGATGAACAGTCGTGATTTCAAGAGACATTGACAGAATCCACAAAATCATTTACTTGCAGGTTCAGGGAACTCCACATGGTCTCTCCAAGCCCCTAACTACATAGTCAGGCATACAGCAGCAACGACATTTGACAACTTTCCCTTGCTCCTGTTCTCTACTCAATAATAAATGACATCATTCATATGAAAAAATAGATATTCCCAATGCACAGCAAGAAGCCAGGTGGGCATCAGGCACCACAGGACTGCTCCCTATCCACATTGACCATGAGACATGGCTTTACAGCAGTCTCTGCCCATAAGCCTTCACTTTCCAGGGCCACTTTCCCTATCACATTTTGTTTGACTTGGTGATTTAATAAAGACAATGTGTACATACAGCAACACCCAGTGAACATACGGGCAGTAGCTCTTCAACATACACTTGCAAGGAAACAGAAAACCTCTCTCTCCAGCCCTCCCTAGGAAGGCAGGAGATAAAAGCTGGGCATCACTGTAACTCATGAGCTATGTAACACTTGCTAGCAAAGCAAGGGCTGTTTACACCCTCCAATATGCCACACTTTTTCCATATAACCCTTTTTCTCTCTGTCCCCAAGACAGACTTCCAAAAGTGGGAAGAAGAAAAAGGTCAATTATGTCCTGTACAGACTCTAGCAATGTATCAGTGTCCCATGCAAGCAATGGCTGGGTGGGAATTGCTTATGAAATACCAAATTTAACATATAATCTTCTCCCACTTTTGAAAAGACCACCCAGCCCTGAGCAAAATCCTAGGTGTTGAAAATTACTTTTGTCTCCTCTTTGAGGAGATACTCACCATAATTCAGTTTTGCTGTTTTTCAAACATACAATTTATTTGTAAATTTATATTTTAACATGTTAGTCTTTATTTAATTTTTTATTTTAACTTTAACAATTGTATTTATAAATCTAATTTTACATTTGCTAAACAGCTTTAAAAGTAGAACTACCAATTTGCTCTCCAAGAAAGATCAAGACGTGTCAACACAAAGACCAAAATGGATTGATCCTCTCCTGGAAGTGTGATCAGTTTAACACAAGAATCACCGTGGACCTATTCACATGTGCATTCTTAACCCAAAAGCACCTCTCACATTTCAGTGAGTGCTTGTTTTGAGCTTAACAAAAGCACCTGCAAAGTAAGTCCCAATTCCTCCTCCAGCCCTCTGCTGTCTGGATTTGTGATCCTGTTGGTCACCTCCTGGCCCTCTGCCTCTGGTTCTTAAGTCTCAGCCAACTTGCACCAGTACCACAAGCAGCAGTAACACTCTCTCCTTCTTCCAGCTATTCCCTCCCGTCGTCTTCACTGCAGGGTGCCACGACCCACGGGTGACCAACACAGGAGCCGTCACCCGCCTCCTTGCCACAGGTCACACGGAGGACTCTCAGAAAGAGCGAGCTCCTGCACCCGAAGACAGAGGAAAGTTCCTGCAGCTCTCTCCATGCAATGCACACTGCATGCACTGGCACAGAGCTGACCCACAGCAAACTTCGGTAACTCCCAAGAAACAACACAGTGTTTTGGCCAACTACCTGTCACAGAGCCAGCACTGGGAAAATTTCATACCCTGACGTGAAGTGACAACAGCACAATGACTCTACTGTCTGGATGACTTGGCAAATAATAATTTCATTTTGTTTGGCGTTATCTGTGAATGCCATTAACTTACTTACATTTTGCTCACCTGCACAAATTGTAACTCTCAGCAAGTGCCTGCCAAAGTTTCTTCTGATCTTTTAACAAAGGTTATAGATTACTGAATGACCTAGTTGAATAAAGGGCTTATTCTTTTTAAAACAAACCATTAGCTCAACCAGGAATGGCCTAGTAACTCAGAACTGTTTTCCCAGCTATCAGTACACAATAAATTTTTCATTTCTGGAAAAATTTAAGTGCAATGCATTAAAGAACATACTCCGCTCGTTAATGTGAATATAAATAAAACTAAATGAAAAGCAATAATTCTCTGGGGCATCTTGTTAAATATAAGACTTGGAAGAAGTCCCTGTCTTGGAGAGTCTACTGGACCGGATGGCCTGATACATGTAGGAGTATTACATAAATGAAAACTCTCTACAATCCTCTACAAAAAGCCCTATAAATTTACATAGGTTACATGGAAGAATTACAAGGGGGATTAAAAAAAAAAAGAAAAGAAAGAAAAGAAAATGCCTTCTTGAAGATCTAATGCTGCATGAAACTCTTACAGTAAGACTCACCAGCAGCTCACTCACTGCACAGACAGCATGTGCACGCTGTGAGTTTATAATGTGCCACAGAGGTGGCTTTTTTGCAACTCCACCCCATTCCTTTGCTAACAATGTCTACCATTCAATTTGTCTTTTTTTTGACAATTACACACTGGGCACATACTTCCCTAGCCACATCATTACAACTCTAACTTCATTTCTTGCCTGATCTGTAAAAGCTGACTCAAGGCTCATCAACTTGTAGGAGTATTTTTCCCCCCTTCATACACATCACTTTACATTCATCAGCCCAGTCAATAAAACGGTAGATTAAAATTAATTCACTTAAAAGATTCTTCTGCAACTCTTAGCAGCTGATCTCCAATGGGAACTCTCAGCTCGCTCCTGGCCTTTGTAGATGGGGTGGTGGGCTGCTAACGAGAGAGTTGAATCGCATATGCCCTACCAAGTCATTGCTGCCACAAATCCACCTGCAACCTTGTTAGGAGTTCATTGCTTCCCTCTGTAACTTTTGTCTGCCACCCAAACCCAAGCCTGCAGTCAGTGTGGTTTTGTTTTAGCATTTCACACATCATGAATGCCAACTTTCAGTTCCAGAGGGAACCTTGCATGCGTAGTACCCTCAGTTACATCTGTCTTCTGCTAAGATGCTCAGAAAAATAAGACAAAGAAAAGGCTGTGGTTATGGCTAGCAACTGACTCTGGCACTGGGCCACCCTTTGGGTGGCCAGAGGACTGTGGTCTACATTTTCTTGAGTGCATTGAAATTGTACAGGGCAAAAAAACCTGCTTCTACCAGATTAAATACTGGACAGCTTTTTTTTCAACAGGGGCCTGCAAGTGTTATAGATGATCCCTATACAAACACATGCCGTCTTTAAAAGGTAATCTTTAAAAAAAGATAAATTCAGCAGATGGAGAAACACGGACAAAGTCCTCATCATGTATCTGAAGTGCAACTTTAACTCTGCCTACCCTAAACTGGAATGTGTCTCTGTACTCACACATATTTAGTCTTAAAAATTTGAAGTACTCATTTTAAAAATCAAACACATTAATAAATAGCTTCCTGGACCAGATGCAGGTGATACAATTATGTGCTCCCCATCTCCAGCTTATGGCAACTTCCACTCTTTTATCATAAACCCCCACATTCTGAGACACTCTCTCCTCCTTTTTCACAGGACAGTCTTCAACTCATTACTGCATTTTATACATCAAATAAAACTCATCTGTAATCAAATTTTTCTTTTTCCATCTGAACAAATCCCAGCAGCTGCAAGGAGCAACATTTTCTGCTCAAATCAAAGGTGGGCAGGTCTCTGAAAAACCAGGACCATGCCCATTAATACTTCCCACCATATGTTTCCTGACTCAGCTGTGCAAAGACTGCAATAGGCCACAATTGCCCCAAAGTTTGATTGCCCCAAGAGAGGGGCAATTGTTTGAAGAGATGGGCGACACAGGAAGTTCAGTTCTAAGCAAGTAGTGAAAGGATAAGAACACAGACATGGACCTTGTGATAACTTTGGTCAGAGCCCGCATTTGCTGGCTGCAAACTCCAGGGTGATGAGCACTGGGAGTATGACTGTTGCTGTTTCTCCAGGGAACTGTTGGGGCTAGGTGGACTCCTTGGGAAGGTGACAGCACAGGCACTTTATACACTACCACGTGCCTGGTGCAACAGACCACCGACCTCAGCAAGAAATCAGAGCCATCAAGTTTAGGAGCGGTTTCAGGGCAGCACAAAGGATATGCAGTGCAGTTTCAAGCCTTGTGCTTCATAGCAAACGTGACTATGTTTTAAATGCAACAGGTACTACAGGAAGAATAATGACTCATGCCATTTACTCCAGAGGGTTAATTCACTCCAGCAGGGTGAATTTTTCAATTCCTTTTCAATACTTTTAGTAATTTTCATTTTCATTAACTCCAGTAGAGAGCATTACTGTTAAGAGTGCAGTACATCTAACTACACAGTCTGAAGTTAAGGTCAGATTCTCATATGCTGAAAATCAGCAAAACTCCTTTCAGCTTTCTAAAGCACAACAATTTACAGAGGCCAAGATTCTTTTACTTTAAGTCAATACACCAGATTATAAAATAAACCATGTAATATACATCTTGTTTTTATCAAGACGAAAGAATGAATTAAGGGTGAATTATACCCTCAAAAACATTCCCAGGCATCCTGTAAAGTTTAGCGATGAGAAGAGATATCCATCAGTACTTCCAGCAACATAACTGTTTCCCTTAAACAGATATAATTATTACAAATCTTTGTTCACCAACTTACAAGGCATCAACAATCCAGAACAAGAGGAAGTATTTGAATTTGCCTATGCTACATCAAGCCATTATTGCAACCTATTCTGCAATTAGAGGCATTTCCTCTCCCCAAAGTCAAAGCTATTCTTCAGAATACTAATGTTGCACAGAATTACAAAATGTTTTCCTACTCCAGATGCCAAGCCTGAGAATGCTACAAATTCAGCAATTAACAGAAAAGTCTCAGCATTTATCAAAACAAATGACTGTGGGAATTCAGAGGTCTCGCATTATTTGCTACTGAGAAGCCACCTGCTGGGAAGGAAGAGATGAGGACATTCCAGAGCCCAAGTGATGAGGGAAGCATAAGGATGGAAATCCTATTCTTTTCTGATCTGCAAACCAAAACTCATTCCAAGCAGAAAGATAGAAGAGTAGTAACAACTCTGCTCAGCTGATGTCAAACATTCACATTATAGTTTAGACGGTGTGTTATTTCTGTGCCACATACCTACACTGTCAAAATAATTTCTACAAAAATATTTACTACTTTGGGCATGAATGTCAGTCAGTATGTCTCAGTGTCCTGGTTTCAGCTGGGATAGAGCTAATTTTCTTCCTAGTAGCTGGTATAGTGCTGTGTTTTGGATTTAGTATGAGAATAATGTTGATAACACACTGATGTTTTCAGTTGTTGCTAAGTAGTGTTTAAACCAAGTCAAGGATTTTTCAGCTTCTCATGCCCAGCCAGCAAGAAGGCTGGAGGGGCACAAGAAGTCAGGAGGGGACACAGCCAGGGCAGCTGACCCAAACTGGCCAAAGGGGTATTCCAGACCATGTAATGTCATGCCCAGTATATATAACCTGGGGGAGTTGGTCTGGGGGGGGCAGATCGCTGCTCAGGAACTAACTGGGCATCGGTCAGCGAGTGGTAAGCAATTGCATTGTGCACCACTTGTTTTGTATATTTCAATCCTTTTATTATTATTATTGTTATTTGTTTATTGTTATCATTATTATTTTCTTCCTTTCTGTCCTACTGAACTGTTCTTAACACACGAGTTTTACTTTTTTTTACTCATCCCAATGGGTGGGGGGGAAGTGAGTGAGCGGCTGCGTGGTGCTTAGTTGCTGGCTGGGGTTAAACCACTACACCCAGAGGTAACTGTAATGAAAGCAAGTAGGTAACACATTCATTTTTACAGAAAACTGGGCAGCAAGCGACCTCAAGAGCTCAGCTAGACTGTCCTTCTGTATTCCTGACAAGTGTCAGCCAAACCTGCTCCAAAAACCCACCCAGGAGAGGCAACCCACAGCCTCTCTGCACAGCCAACTCTATGTCCTCCAAAGTCCTTACAGTCAGGAGCCTGATGCTGGATGTCCAAACCAAACCCCCCTTATTACAACTTATGTCCAGCATTTCTTGCCCTGTGTACTACTGCCATGAAGAACTGTTCATTTTCCTTTCTCTTTGCCGCTATTTCTGCAGCTAGGTACCTTAGTGAGACAAGGTTCTGGTTATTTTAACAAGTCAAAGAGGCTTATTTTGGGCACTTACTGACAGCAGAACAGAAAGGACAGCAAAAAACACAAGGTAGCAAACCTTACCTAGCCTTTCAAGTGGTTATTGTCACCCCTCCTCTCACAAGAAAAAGGAAGAAAGAAAAAAAGACAGTGCTCAGCAAGTGAAAAAACAGCTTTTTTTAAGAGCCCTGGCAATCATTGCTAGAATAAGAGAAAACAAGATGTTCTCATAATACCCCTCTTATTAAGGGAGGGCATGCAAACATTTCAGTCCAGCCACTTCCCCCAGGGTTACCCTGAAACACAGCAGGGACCTCTGCCTTCTGGTGGATCACCAAACCAAACCACTTTAGTCCAGGACCCAGAAAGGCTTCCAAAATTCCCATTTTATTTGCCATTATTTGTAGAGATGTCTTAGCTTCCACCTCTGTTCTGCCACAGCTTGCAGTCATGAAAGAGCAGCTCTGGTTTATAGTCTGGTTGCAAGTGTTTGGGGAAGGAAGATGGGTACAGAAGAGCTGAACATGGAAGAATCAGCTTGCTCAAATTAGTTTAATAAAAGTATACCCATGCACACAATGACAAGGATGCCCAGTGCAGGAGGCATAGCTACTGCAGCATACTGACGGAAGAACAACTGCCTGTAGATTGACAGAGCAGAACAAACAAGAAATCTAGCAAAGCCACGGAGTAAACCAAAGCTTCAAAGCTGTTGTCTTGCATAACAAGAACAGTCTCTGCTTTCCAAACAATGAATCAGTGGGACTTAAAGGGCCTATCAGCACCAAGACAATTCAGGCCAAGTCAGTCTAACTGTATCAAAACAAAGCTTTGTTTTGGCCAAAACTAAGTAGGTTATTTCCTCCTCTCTTCCTGCTCTTCCATAGCATGTGCCTGATACAACAAAAGCCAAAATACAGGCTTAATCTTACAGTGCCTCTGCCCTTTAGGGGCTTTTTCACTCGTTTCTGAAGTTGTCCTCAGTCCTGCAAGGAGGCTATTCTGTTCAGTAGGACTGCCTTTGCGTTCACTGAAGAGATCCATTGATAATTAGAAGACAATAGCTTTGAGGAAATGCCCACAGGCTAAGTAGTCACAGACTGAAGAAAAAGACTTTGGGGGTTTGGGTTTTGTTGACTTTTTTTAATCTCAATGTTTTTAAATTATTATATAAAACACACTGTTATCAGACTGCTTATGCAGACAGGACCATTCAAGCTGATGGAAAAGATGCTATTTTAACAAGTAACTTAAAAGCAATGCTCTCTTTTCAGTGGAAGTTTGTGGGACTTAACTTTTACATTTGTTACACAGCTTTGAGCTCCTCTTCTACTGTAGCAGTTTGCCAACACAGACACATTTAGCTTTTTTATTTACAACCGTGACCACAGGCCAGCCTGAATACTGTGACTATTCACTGAAAGGAATGCTGGATGCAGTGCACAGGCCTTGCCAGCTTATTTCCCAATTCAGCAGAAACATGCAGAGACCTGTATGCAATATTGGTGTGCTTTCTCAGACAAAAACACAACCTAGTTTAAGTTTAGAAGTCTGTTGTGCAATGCTTGCTAAATGTCACCAGAAAAGCTGTCAATAGAAGCTTTGGTCTTCCCAGAACATTTCAAACAATGGCAAGACAGGAGTGAAAAAATCTCTGAAAGCTTTAAGAAGTCAGGCGTTAAAAACACCCTTCTCTCTCACTGCAATAAGAAACCTTGGGCCTTTGCTTGTCTTTCAGTTCAATGAGACCGCGCCGTGGATCCTCTTCCTCTGAAAATCCATAAGAAATGAGAAACCTGTTAAGGTTTTCTAAATATTTACTGAGTATCCTTATAGACAACTTGTATTTGCCAGGTCCTTTCTCCTCCAGGACTCTCCAGCCTTAGCAACTAACCAGCCATACCTGTGTCTGCTTTAAATGGAGATAACCAGCATCTACCCTGTCCAATAAAAATACAGCTTCCCCCTGCACAACATGGATGCATTGTACTTTTTATTTCCAGAATTGTGTACACGACAGCAAGCTTTATTTATAGGTATGGATACGCAAAAGAAATGGTTTTGTAACATCTGAGCTCTGTAATTTCAAGGCAGCACATTAGAATTCCTATTCATTTGTATTTCAGATACGCTGTTAGGAAATAACATAGCAACAAGTCAAGTGAAAACAAGACAAGCTACTGAATAACGAAACAGTCAAATGAGTTCAATGATATACTTAAAGCATCCATCATGAAAGCACCAATCTGGTTATACTAGGTTTGCTGGAATGGTGGTAGCCTTACAAAGCCCCTGGGCTACCCTATGGACCTCTTACTCTCTCATAAGTAAGGCTGTAAATATTCTTAAGTCTAATAACAAACTCTGTCTTGCTTCTCCATCTTCCCTGTTACAGTAAGCCCAGTATTGACAAATGAACTAACAGAACTTCACCTGTCAGAAAAGCACCCTCCCCATCCTACCATCTCCTGACTTCACCCAGAGCAGGTTTCCTAAATCCTGCTAAGCAGGCAAAGCTGGAGCACCTACAGCTGGAGAGACAACAAAGGCACCTACGCTGTGTGCACGGTTCCACCAGGTCTTCGCAATCCAAGGAGCAAATAACAACTGCACGAGCAAGCAATACCACATTAGCAAAAGTAGCCATCTCCATTTGGTCAAGAGGCTTTTTAGGTCATAACCATAGCCAGCAGAAAACCTAGACAGCCTACCAGATGCACCTCTGCAAAGAAGTGGGATCCACCCTCTCCACTTAACATGCTGCAGTTCACCCTCCTCTCGTGCTGTAAAGTATGGCAAATAATAATACAGCCTGGCTCAATACAGGCTTCAATTAAACAAACTGGCTGGCTGGTCACATCCAGAGGGTAGAGGTCAACAGCACAATGTCCAGATGGAGATCAGTGAAAAGTAGTGTCCCTCAGGGGTCTGTACTGGGACCAGTACTGTTTAATATCTTCATCAATTACATAGACAGTGGGATCAAGTGCATGCTCAGCAAGTTTGCAGACAACACCAAGCTGAGTGGTGCAGTTGACACATCTGAGGGAAGGGATGCCATCCAGAGGGACCTGGATAAGGTCGAGAAGTGGGCCCATGTGAACCTCATGAAGTTCAACAAGGCCAAGTGCAAGGTCCTGCACCTGGGTTAGGGCAACCCTCAGTATCAACACAGGCTGGAGGATGAAGGGATTGAGAGCAGCCCTGAGGATAAGGACTTGGGGGTTCTGCTGGGGGAGGGGATTCTGCCCCTCTGGCTCTGGTGAGACCCCACCTGGAGTACTGCGTCCAGCTCTGGGGCCCCTGACACAAGAAGGACATGGACCTGTTGGAGCAGGTCCAGAGGAGGGCCACAAAAATGGTCAGAGGGATGGAACACCTCTCCTATGGGGACAGGCTGAGAGAGTTGGGGTTGTTCAGCCTGGAGGATAAGAGAAGGCTCCACAGAGATCTTATTGCAGCCTTTCAGAGGGGGCCTATAAGAAAGATAAGGACGAACTTTTTTAGCAGGGCCTGTTGTGATAGGACAAGGCACAATGGCTTTAAACAAAAAGAGGGTAAATGTAGACTAGATATAAGGAAGCATTTTTTTATGATGAGGGTGGTGAAACACTGGAAGAGGTTGCCCAGGGAGGTGGCAGATGCCCCATCCCTGGCAACATTCAAGGTCAAGTTGGACGAGTCTCTGAGCAACCTGATCTAGTTGAAGATGTCCCTGGTTGTTGTGGGGGAGGGTTGGACTAGATGACCTTTATAGGTCCCTTGCAACCCAAACCATTCTATGAAACTCTATGAGAAAGGCGAGTTCTGCATAGACTTTACCTTCTCCTTGAAAGACAGCTGGATCTGACTTCCCACCTGTGAAATGAAGGTGGGCACAGAATTTCAAACGCATGTGATTTTAGCACAGAACATGTCCCTGACAGGAGCTTTTTCTTCTTCACAGATGGAAGATGGCTAGTGCCACACTCACATTCAGATCCAGAAAGCACCCAACATGTTCTCTTTTGAGGATTAAGCCAAGGACAGGACAGTGCCCTGGGACAAGGCACTGGTTCACTGATGGAAAACCAGAAATCTCCAAGAGGGCTACAGCATCAGGAGAGAGCCCAGCAACTCATCTCCTTTCAGTTCCCCCAAAAAGATCCTCCAGAGGAAGAGGCATCCCACTCACAACATGGAGTTGCACAGGGAACCTGGACAGTCACTGTTTTTGCCCTCTGTGCACTGAATTTGTCTTTCCACTGCATGGTTCTAGCATGGTAATGCACTACTGGGAAGTCACACCCACCATGCAACAGCCACAGACCATTGGGATGGCTGTGACTCTCTTTCCAGTGAAGATGAATCACAAGCTCCCAATGTTAGGGGGCTAGCAGTGGTAGTCAGTGATGCTGAAGACAGGGATCCGGAAAAGAAATCATCTCTGACCCACAGAAATCTGTTTGAGGGCAAACAATTAAGCACTCAGTTGCTCTTTTGTACAGCCTAGAGGATGAAGGTTGCCATACAAACCAGATGCCAGACCACGTAACACCATGCCAGGTATGTCATGGCTTTTTGCCAGGTCTTCCAAACTGCAGCCTTTACACAGCTAGAAAGGGTCAAGCCAGCTTGAAATCTGACAGAAAAAAGCTTTTATCACCCTCACTTCACCTGCAGTGAAAGGCTACATCTACTAATAACACCCTTGAAGGGAGAAGAGAGGTCCTCTTCTGACCTCTGACACGCAACTCAAAATTTCAGCAAGATGCCAAGGGGATAAGAGGAAAATCAAGTACCAGATACCACTATAGACAGGCCTCTTGAAGACCACTTAAATATCAGTCTTTACCCCCGGCTCTGCCTTAAGCTGGAGACTCTTCTGTTTTCTGCTGCAGATTGCCCATGTGATCAGCTGAACCACAGATTAAAAAACAGTGGCTAGAGCAGAGAGGTGCCAGCTCTGCTGCATCTGCAAGTGAAATGGGAGAGCAGGGGCAGAGAAACGTGTAATGGTTAAAACCAGGAGTGGGACAAGGAAGACCCAGCTGGACCACAGAACCACCTACTGTAGGACATGGGTGTCAGGAATGCTAAAGACATGGTACTTAACTCCCTGCAGCTGCTGCCTGCAACAGCTTCTCCAATTCACTGCTTTCAGGGTGATGCTTTACAAAGAGAAACTTTGTCAATTGTTTATCAGCACTCTCCAGCTGACTCACAGCTACTGGTCAAAACAAAGAGCTATAGCTTACAGCATTCAGAACAGAGTAACACAACAAAAACCACAAGGCAGTCTGACCCAGCCCTCAATTTTAAGGAAAATCCACTAAGATAATTTGACATTTACTGCAAGCGTCCTTATAACTAAAACTTCATCATGGTTAGGGAACCTACATAAACCCTGCCAGTTTCCAGCCCTCACGTACATGGCCTCCTGCATGACTATCACTGGTTGCTCAGTATAGTGCATAAAACTTCACACACCACAACAGCAATATCAGACTTCAATAACTAGTTTCTGAAAACCCAGGTGGACAACACAGATGTCTTCTACAAAAATCAGTCCTGTTAACACTTCTGCAATTTTAGACATATTCAAGTCAAAATGCCTCCCCACTTACAAAAGGGAAATAACAGTAGCACATCTTCAGCTTCGAAAAAGAAGAATTTGAGTTACACTTTAATAAACAGGGCAGATCACAGCAGAATTTAATGCACAGTAGGACTTCATAAGCCATGATGGCATTTTGGCAGAAAACTGTGATGTTGACACCATTGCCTGGAATCCCTCACAATACTCAAAGATTGGGAGACATTCTCAACACTACCACATTCAGAGCAGCCATAATGTAGTCCTGCACCTACAGGGTGTATCACCAGGGGCACAAAACATACACCGCACATGCATCTCATGCACACAGAGCCTCAGTGAGTTTGCTTAGTGGTCTAGGAGGGGGAAAACCCAAGAATTCCCTCCAAAACACACGTAAGCCTTTAAATGGACTGAGGAAGGGAGAGACAGGCAGCATTTTACATAAAACGAGCCTCCTCTGCTCAGTGATGTAACCGGGAAGCAGGGGGGTTGCAGTCCCTAGGAGGTGCACTTCCTTCCACCTTGCCTCTTAAAAACTGAACACAGAACATAAAAACATAATAAAAAATCCCGAAGAGGCTACAATAAAAACCACTGCTAACCTTAGCTACCATAGTACCCACCTACCTCCACAGCACAGTTACAATTTTAAAAGAAACACAGAGTACAATTGAAGTGTAGGCCCAATTATTAATACACGTAACCCCAAGGTAAGGGTTTTCCACTTTTAACTTGGGTAATCTCAGCATTATCTAGGGCATCTCAACACTTCCTATCACCACAAAACAAGTGAAGGAAAAAATTAAAACCCAAAAACATCCCAGTTACCATGGCAACCTCTACCTCTCATTCCTATAGGGCTTCATTTCCAAGCCACATCACAGACAGAAGTGTACAAAACTGTAGAATTTGAGTGAAAAACAGAGCTGGAAAGAAGAGAGGGGGGAAAAAGTAAAAAGCAAAGAAATAGGGTTCTGTGCCAACTGGGTAAGTACATTCAGTATTTTCTTCAATGTGGTTGCTATGAGGGTATTGACATGGTCAGGAAACTAAAGGCAAATGATCCATACAGTGGTGAATCAGAGGAAAATAAAACACTCACAAGGCACTATTTCCCTAAAGGCTAGCAAACTGAAGGTGTTAAATCTCTGTGCTACTTTTTTTTTTTAACCACTCATTTTTTTTATGAATTTCAAGCATTTTAAAAAGATTACTGTTAAGAAAGAGTGAGGATTTCAATTCCGCTGCTTAGGCTTGAGTCATTGATGAGACTCAACAGTATACTTACCTTGAATGTAAGGAACAGCCTCTTTCACATGAGTAAGATCACATGTAATTCATAGAAGCTGAGCGTTTACCTCTATCTGGAGAACAGAAGCCTGCAGTGTCAAGTTATACACACCACTTAGAAGTACACCACAACTTCCAATAGCTCTGTTCACAAAACAGTAAAATTCAAAATCTACCCCTGAGAAACTATAAATCGTTCCTAAAGAGGGACCAAATTATCTTGTTTATTTTGGTTTGTTGTTTGGTGTAGTTTTATTAATCAATCAGATTGGCATGGCAAGTTCTTGTAGCATTTGCTCTTAATTTATTATGTAACATAATCAGCTATTAATTTATACACATGAATTACCAAAGCATACTGAAAGGTTCTTAGGGCTTCCCATGAGACCGTATTTAGAAAAAAAGTTACACTGAGCAAAAGTACTGAATAAGTATACTGTATCTCCATAATCTTTCCAGACTTGGGAAAAGGAAGGGGAGGAGGATTTATTTTTTAAATAATCTATTTGCTCCTCCTGAAGAAAAAGCTCATGAATGAAAAATACAATAGCTTCAAGAAATTTCAAGGCACTTGCCAGACAGGAGCTGTTCTGGAGCAAAGAGAATGTAAGAGGAACAGAGTAAGAGAGGTCAAAACCAGAATGGACTTGGCGATACTTAGCTGTCTGGAAGGGTATTTTTAACATTATGGTATGTTTACCTCCTACTTCAGCCTGTTTCTGCAAAAGGATTTGGCTGGGGAGGTCTGATAGTCCCAGCTGCTGTTGGGAATAAGCAGCACTGGTTAACTTCTCTTCATCACAAGAGAAACTACAGGCATGTAAGTCAATGGCACAGAAATCAAAACAGGCATCTTTTCACTTGCTTTTGTTTTTAAGGTTACATCTCTTCCTTCACACCTCCTCATTTTGGGTCACATGCTCGGTTTCTCACTCAGCATCTTCTATTTGCAGAGTTAAGTCTCCCCAGCATCCAGATAGAGGGTTGGAACATAAAACATAATTGCAAGCACCATTTTCCTCAAGTTTCAAACCGTTCTAGGACAAAGAGGTTGTGATTACTTTTAAAAAAGGGCTGCTATTACCAGCAATGACAACTCTCCAGCACTGAGCGCAGATGGCTGCTCACAGCTTACATGCACACCTGCCAGGCACAACTGTCCCAGTGGGGTACTATGCCACCAGTATATCCAATGGCATCCATGGCCACCCAAAATTTGTGCATCAACCTGCAGAAGTGTCTTGAGAGTTTTAAATTCTCTAAATATTTGTGAATATCCAAAAAGTTTCAAATCAGCTTTTCCAGTCCTCCCTATCAACACTGTTTTGAGAAGAGGTTTAATGTGAAGAAGCAGTTCTTCCTAGGTCATGCTCCTCAGCCCACACCCTTGTTTCAAGTCTAAGGACTTCTTTCTATAGCAGATACATTCCAGAATTGCTAGTCCTAATCAGTTCCCCATGCAAATTTGTATGTGCGATGATTTACACTCTCTCTGGCATCCTAACTACATTCTGAAGAAAACCTTTCATCTCACAAAAGGCATTTTTTTATCCTGAAAGAGAGCATCCACTGTCTCAAACAGGACTAGCCTTTTCACTTTGTTCAGATCCTTCCCTCATGCCCTCTTCATCCTTAGAGGAATCCTAGCAATTTCCTTGTATTATTCTGCCTCCTTTTGAAGCTCCCAACCATGCAATGATTTCAGCACTGAGGAAGTATTTCTGTTTGAAACACTTAAGGAACTGGTTAGTGGAGTACTCCTACGCTCACTGGTTAACAAGGTGTACCAGTTCTTATCTCCACACACTGTAGAGAAAGTGCTGTAGAAAAAGCAGTCTCATTTCCTGAATTACATCATAACAAACCAAGACATTAAGATGTGTGACACATTCTGCTGAGGAGAAAGAAATGCAATGAGGAACAGAGATTTTTTTGCTACATGTTCTTGCACTTAAACTGGAAGTCTTATTTCTTAGCCACTGTAATCTAATACTACCTTGCAGAACAACAGACTGCTCCTATCATAACACCTGAATTTCAAATCATTCAGTTTCTCCCAAGCACATCTGTTTAGCAAAGTATTCAGAATGTCTCTAGCACTCTTCTGTATGTAAAATCTCCAGGGATGGATTAAATTGTGGTCAAATACAGTAATTTTTATTCTCACTATTAGTTGCTTTATATCTTAAGCAACATTATTTTTACATAGCAAGTGGCATGACATTTATATCATACAAGTGGTATCTAAAAAGAAGGCAAGTAGGTAAGTGGAATCAGCATATTACATTCATAATCCTAAACATACTTCCAAGTAAATCACTCATATCCAATTTTAAAGAGGGGAAAAGCAGCAAACATATACAAAAATACAAATACACGTGTTCTTCAAGTGTGTATATATATGTGAATATATATGTATGAATATATGTACATATACATGCACACACCCACATTCTTCCACAGCCAAGCAAATAAAAGTATTTAAATAAAAACAGGAAGTGAAATTAGGGGTTGACTGTACTCTAGTGAATAACAAACTTCCACAAGTGAGACAACAATAGGCAACAATATGGTTTAAAAGAAAGAATAGTGTGGTGGCACATTTATTAAAAAAGTAGTACACTTCCACTGAGTTCCTTACCACATTGTGCTATACAAATGTTAGTTTTGGCACTCTGCTTCAGAGTGTTTCCTAACAGGCTTCTCTCAAAACTGAAAGGTGCTATTAAACAAAAAAGGCTTGATGTGTGGGGTAGGAAACAATAGGCAGTGATCAGCACATACTATTTTATCTTTTAGAAAGGTCTATATGGTATACACATATCCTGTTCTTTCCCCAGTGGAGCTAAGTCAAATTAAATACACGAATGTAACTGTCACCTGTTCACAATAGGAGTTGCAAAAGCAGTTTCGCCAACGGTATTTTCATGAGCCAGCTCAGGATGGGCCTAATGAGCAACAAGTAGCCCAGAAAGAAGACAGTTTGAGCTGATGAAATGCAGTGTTCGAAACAACTCTGGAAGAAACTAGTGACTTAACCAAAAAGCAAAGGTCATTTGGGGACAGCCTGATTCAAAGATAATTCAAAGCTGCCACCTGAGAAAAGAGCTCCAAAATCAGCAAGAGAACCAGTTTACTATGGGATACTAAGCAGAAAAGCAACATTACAGACAAATTATAAAGAGTACATAATCAAAGAGGAGAAAACAGACAAGCAACAGGGACCCTGCCCACAGAGAAACCCCTGGAAACAACGCAGCAAAATTCCTTATCCCTGGACTTGGAATTCAGAACAGGAGGGTCGGGGGCAGGAATCAACAGAAACATTCGTTACAAACTGCCAAGAAGAGAATGAAAACTAAAAACCTTGTATATCATCCTCCATGGCACTATAAGCAGGAAATCGCACCTCAAGATCAGCATCTACACTTGGGTAATAATTGCTATAAAGCAACTCTCAATGAAAAGTGATTGCTTAATGGGGTTATTTCACGCGGAAAACCCCAGGATACTGTCCAACATTACCAGGAAAACATTGAAATAAAAATAATGTCACTGCTAAAAAAAATTGCTGAAGACTAAAATTGAAGGACAGAGTAATCACACACAGAAATGTGTGTTGCTGAGTAAGATGCGCTACATCCCATTTTAATACAAACTTCTACACCTATAAAGAAGGAATGCACACCACCTCTAGAGAAAGGGGAGATGTTACCAAAATGTACTGATTCCCAAAAAGGAACCAAACCTGAACCAAGGGGAAACACACAGCTAATGCACGACAACATCACAGAAAAGAGGAACAGGCAAGTGCTTCTCCACCCATGCAGTACTAAGGTCACTTCTGACTGAAACGCTACCCAAGTTTTAAAGAAAATGCTGTTAAATGGCTCAGTAGAGTGCTTAGAAAATGTTTTATGGAAAAAGCCTTGGAGATCAATGTCCTTTGTTTATCAGAAAGAAAGAACTAGTCAGGCATTTATCTCCCACACAACTGCAAGAAAGAATAAAAGGCTTTTTAGACCCTTAGCACAGCACTGCAAGAACTATGGTCCACGGGAAACTTACCAGAGGAACACTGAAAAATTTTGTGTGAGATGAAAAGAACCAGAGGGTATTAGGCTAGAAGATGGCTGAGGAACAGCTGAATATATTGAGTCTAAGCAACATTAGATGAAAGATCATCTAGAAAGGAAACCTGCAGAGTGCCAGCCACAGCCACTCCACACCATGATGGATTGATGAGCACCTTCTTTATTGCTTTGGTCATTTATCACTGAGGCAGACTGAGGCAGTAACAGAGATGAGATATGAAAGTGCTGTGCAAAGCCTGGTATTGGATTAGTGGCTTTAGCACTTTCTGTGGTAAGTTATTTACTGCCTAATTGAGTTTCTGGACTCTGGGATAATGCTATCGACACAAAATACAGCTTCCAGCTACAAAAGCTGTGTGCATTCTCACAAAGCTCCCTGTCCTTTCCTCTGCATCACTGATGGTGACAATGATATTTTCCTCCAAAGCACTGTCAGAGGCAGGTGGGGAAAAGAAAAGCATAAATTCTCTTCAGTACAAAATGGATTATTCTTCACATCCAGACCAGCAAGTAAGTTGCATCTTTCAGTGTCAGTCAATGCCCCAAACATTTTTCCCCAACACATGTTTCAGCTTGACCAGAACGGAGCTAAGTTTCTGCATCAGGGTTTCTTTTGGAGAGTGTTTTTTGCTGGTTTGCTTTTTTCTTTTTTGAGTCTTTGTGTTTGTTTGCAAGATGGATTTAGAGTTGCATAACTAAATCTGAGTTTTAAATGCAGCAAAGTCACATCAGCTCAACAACATCTCAACCACAAACTCACATTGCATCTCAATATCAAACATATTATTGTTGCATGGAAAGGCCCCACCACTGACAAGGAACCAACTAAAGAATAAAGCCAACAAGTCTTGAAAATTCAAACTGATTGTGGGATAGAAGCAAGATTTTACCTTCTTGCAGCTTTTATTTTTAGTTCAAAGTGCACCAAAAGCAAGCCAAGCATCATCATCAGAAGGAAGAATTTAGTGTCCTTTTGAACTGCAAGCATTAAGACTTTCTGGGGAATCTCATACATCATTCACTTCCTTCAAAACTGAGCTGAAAAAAACAGCAGGGTCAAGGATGTTCCAGCTGCCTTGTCCCAACAACAGAACTAACTAGAAAGGATGAGAGTTCAAGGGGATTGCTCCTCGTCCCGTTACTCCCTGCTATTGTTTCCATATCCCTACAAACTCCCTGTTGGTCTAACTCCCAGCTTTAAATTAAAACACACCTTCCCTATCTGATTCCAATTATTTAGAAGAGTCTTTAAATGGAGTAGACTCCATTCAAAATATGTCCAGAATATGCATCCTCAGACTGCTGCAGAGATGCTGTCTGAACATCTCCAGGTTCTCCTGCACCAACAAGGAACAACATGGCTTGCCCATGTCTGGGACATGCCTGTATGAATCACAGCAACTTTATGGCTGTCTTGCTAAGCCAGAGATTTATGGCATAAACATAACTCCAATTCACCATTTACATTTTATTCTGGAAAAGCTGCAGTGTTGTCAGCCAACTTCTAAACCAGATAAGGAGAAACAAGGATCTCTTAACCTTGGAATAAGTTTGGAGGTTCTGCTTAGAATACAAAGCCTAAAAAAAAAACCAAAACCAACCCAAACAAAAAACCTCAAAAAACACAAAACCAGAAAACAAGGATGCTATTTCCCAAAGTATTATGTGACTTAGTGCCTTCATATCAAGACAAGTACCCTACCTGCTCAAATGACATTTCCTTAGTAGAAACAGACACCAAAAGGTCCCTGACAGTAGCTTCCAATAAATGTTTTAATGAAAGAAAGATAGATATTGTCCTGGTTTCAGCTGGGATAGAATTAACTGTCTTCCTAGTAGCTGGTACAGTGCTATGTTTTGAGTTCAGTATGTGAAGAATGCTGATAACACTGATGTTTTCAGTTGTTGCTCAGTAGTGTTTAGACTATAGTCAAGGATTTTTCAGCTTCTCATGCCCAGCCAGGGCACCTGACCCAAACTGGCCAACGGTGTATTCCATACCATGTGACGTCCCATCTAGTTTAGGAACTGGGAAGGGGGGGGCAGGGATTGGCCGCTCGGGGACTGGCTGGGTGTCGGTCAGCGGGTGGTGAGCAATTGCCCTGCACATCATTTGTACATTTCAATCCTTTTATTACTACTGCTGTCATTTTGTTAGTGTTATCATTATCATTATTAGTTTCTTCTTTTCTGTTCTATTAAACCGTTCTTATCTCAACCCAGGAGTTTTACTTCTTTTCCTGATTTTCTCCCCCATCCCACTGGGTGGGGGGGGGGAGTGAGTGAGCGGCTGCATGGTGCTTAGTTGCTGGCTGGGGTTAAACCACGACAGATATATAGAGATAGATATATAAAACCTGAAAATAGCTAAACAATTCTGTTAAATTTGCTAACCACCTTGCTTATTTATTAAACCCCTTACATTTTACCTTTGGCAAATAAACAAAACTGAGTTCACATTAGAAGGATTTATAGCACTGGAAATATTTGTAGCCCCCAAAATGTACAGATTCACAATTTTTCCCTACTTTTTTTTTTTTTAAAGTCTTTTATGGAAAAAGAAGCAGCACTGTGAAAAGAAATGTATTTATTGGTGGTTAAAGTAAATCCTAAACTCCAAATTAAACTATCTGCTAGCTATTTTTTTAATGTATGAAATTGGTTCCTCTGTGCACTACCAATGAGAACTCAACTCTCTTTATTTCTTCTACAGACTTCATATATTTAATAGTTTGCGTTTTTAAGATGCACACACACATGCACAGAAACCCAGTCACTTACACTACCTCTTCCTTGCCAAGCCTGAGGAAATTTAAACGCACTCAAAACTGAAATGACCAGGCTTTGGAAAGCAAGAGCAATGTAAGAGAGTAATTGTTCATGTTACAATCCAAACATTACTTATTCTTTCGCACACACACTTATCAAAGGAAGTGACAGCTACAAAGAGTAAAGTGGCAAGAAAAATAAAGAGTGATTTACAAAGGACTTGCGGAAAACAAGGCGGGGGGGGGGGGAGGGGCGGTGGAGAAAGACAAAAATAAACCACAGCTGCAAACCTGGCTGACTGAGATTACAATAAATATGGGCACAAAAGCTTAATACAGTCACATCTTCAGACCCAACTGGACACTTAACCCACATAGGAAGACTACTGCCTTCCCTGTAAAATTTCACTTATAAAAATACTTTGCCAATCTAGCAAGAGAGCTGCAATTCTCCCCAACAGTACCTCCCGTCCCGTTCAAAGTGCTGTCGACAGCAGTACTGGTCCTGAACTGCAGAGGGAAGCAGTGTCTCACTTCAAAACAGAGAGATTAGATCCAGGACACTTTGTGCCTTGTACTGAGAGCATCAGAGCACCTCTTCTACGTATTTTTCAGAATCCACAAGAAGAAAAGGGAAGGATTACTTATCTTGGCTTGCACTGCCAGAAATGTGTTAAGAAATCATTATACTTTCTTGTATTTTTGCTACAGAGCGATGTAAGCCACATGGGCATGTGCCAGTCTGCTGAGTAGTTGCTAAGTTTACTGAAAAACTCCACAGACCTAGTCATTCACATATAGAAGATGCCATTTTCCAAGGGTCAGAAGCACAAATTGTGATCAATCAAAGACTCAAATCCAGGTAATTCAGGCCATAAAACTACTCAAAATAATGATAGGCAGGAGCTTTTTTTTTTTTTTCTCCTTTCCTTAACTGACGGAGTCTTATCATCAGCATGCTCAGTTCCCTTCAAAGTTTGGAAACTTGTTTAATTCAAGACCAGCTTCAGAGAAGGACAACACAAACAGCATCAGGAGACTGAACACCTGAACCCACAGATTTGGAACAGAAACCATTGCAAATTCACCTAGAAAAAGGCCACTCGATGGCTTCATTTTGAAGCCTGTAGGTGGTTTATCAAAAGGAGTCCCAGTGACAACAACATCAGCTCAGCAGCAATCAAACCCACAGTCCTAGTCTCTCTGGGGAGAAGAAAAAGGAGATAGCAATTCTCTACCAAGTTTTTCCAGTCTACTGCAAACATTTCCTTCATTAAAAGCTGGCTGGGTTATTTTCTTATTTTTAATCAGCCTGGTACTCCTAGAGATCACCCTTTCATTACTTTCTAAAGAACAATGGTCAAACTCCATTAGTTAAAGCAAATGTGACAAGGAGGTAATTATTAAACTGAATTTACTTAAAATGTCATTCAAGAAATCATATTAGCATTTATTAAATAATTTGGAACAAATGAGCTGCCAAGTTATACAACAAGGTACAAGGCTGTACACACGGCTGTCAACAGTGGCCACCGTCAGTGAATGACCCATTGGGTATTTTTGAAATTTGTTGTTTAGCAGTTAAGTTGTTGGAAAAGACAAACATTACACTGAGCATAGCTGGCTGAAAACTGACAAATGAACAACAAAAAAAACCCCAGTTCTTCACCCAAAGGAGACACTGACGCGTCAGGTGACATTACAGGGTTTCCCCCCCACATTCTGAGCAGGGAATGTGACAGCTAATGAAGAGTATTTTTCTCATTACCCCTCACACACACGACTTGTTTGGGGTGGAGGTTTTGGATGTAGGTTTAAAAGACATATCTTAACAACGCAGCTTAGAAGTTCCTCATTAGCACACCATCATTAGACAGCCCTTACCCGGAATTCAGCCTGAAAAGCCAAAGGGGAAAAACAATTCCAGACCACAAACTGTCAGCACAGTTTTCAAACTAGGAAAAGACCCTAAACTCAAGTTACAGCTATGCACTACCTTTATGGACCTAGTATGTGAATGGAACAAAAGTGAGACATCCTGAACGAAAGCCTTCCACATTTTGTTAACGTACCAAAGCCGCACAGCTCTTCAAGTAACAGAAGTGGCACCTGAACACCCACTTCCATGACTCTAGTAATTTGCCTTTTTTTAAGGCAGTGATGTAATAAAAGACTGTAAAAGATTAGCTTTATGCTTTTTCACAAATTAAGAAATTTTCACTCAAGGTTGGGGCTTTTTTGCTGTTAGGGTAGGCAGTGACCTTCTGCTATGCAGACAGTATGATGCATCTCTCAGCAAAGTTTTAAGCAAATATAAAACCATTCTTGCAAGACTTTTTTTGCACCACACAGCATGACTTCCACCCAACTTAATCCTGCACCCTCTTCACCCACAACGATGACAAAAGACAGGAGCTATTTCAAGCACTGCAGCGTACTTCTCTACACCCACGGCCTTGTTTGATACCACCTCAACAATGAGGCTCTTGTACAACACAACTCCTCCAGACATGGTCTTGGAGATGCAACCCAAGCTGGCTGGGCTGCATACGCTCAAAAAGACATCAAGGTGTTGTTTTAGGGTTTGGTTTGGTTTGGTTCTTTTTTTAAGCAGGACACGCAGAGCCCCTCTTTTCCCTATAGCACCGTTTGGTTTCGCTGCATCAGAACAGGCCATAATTTCATCACCTCCACAAACCTCAGCTGCTACGGGGGCTGGCAAGGAGACCCAGCAATTCCTTCTCCCCTCCCTGGCATCAGGGTTTAAAAGGTTCAAACTCGACACAGGTTGTGTCTCCTCCGTGGCATCGGGCACGCCAGCAGATAAGGACACCCCTGGGACGGCTCAGCTGCGAGCCACTGGCCACCCCGGCGGGCAGTGGCTGGTGCCTGCTGAGGAGGCCGGTGGCTCGCAGCGGATCCATCCCAGGATGGGCAGGGGCAGCGCTGGATCAGGGCAAACACCTGTGCCACCAGGCAGGAGCGGGCAGTGCCATATGTCCAACTTATTATGGTTATCAGAATTATTATTATTGGTATTATTATTGTATTATTATTATTGTTAGAATTTATTGTAATTTGTTACTAAAATTATTGTTGTTAGACTTATTATTATTGATAGCATTTATTATTATTAGAATTTGTTGTTATTAATATTAGAACTACTGTTGTAATATTAGTATCACTGTTGGTTTCAGACCCTTTTATTTTTAGAAATTATTATTATTAGAATTTCTAGTATTACTGTGGTCGTTAGACTTTATTATTAGAATCTGTTACGATTACTAGAATTTTTATCATTACTGTTGTTAGATTTTTCGTAGAACGTACTCTTTTTAACACCATGCTATTTTATTATTATGAGAATTTCATTACTGCCATTTATGACCACTGTTAGAATTTTTGTTAGGAGTGTTGGAATTTTTTAGTTTCTCCTGTTCCCCGCCCCCCAGCCCCCCATCTCGTCCAGGACGCGGCGGTCGTTCCCAGCAGGTCCCGCACGACCGGCGGCCGCCCCGGCCAGCACGGCGGCGCGGCGCCCGGCCTGCCCCCCCCCCCCCCCCGGCTGCTCTGCCTCCCGCCCGGCCGCCCCCCGCCATCCCCTTACCCTCGCACTGGTAGCCGGCCAGCCCCCAGATGAAGTCGGTGCAGTAGTGGCAGAAGGTGGGCTTGGTGAGGGTCACCCTGCGGAAGCCGTGGCCCGGCGAGCTGCTCGCCGCCGCCGCGGCGCGGCCCCGCCCGCCCAGCAGCGGGCTAGAGGCCGGGCTGCCGCCGCGCAGCGAGCGCGTCCCGTCCGCCATGCCCGCTCCTCGCGGCGCGGCACCGGCCGCCGCTCGCCCTCGCTTCCGCCCCAGGCGGCGGCGGCGGCGGCGGCGGCCGCGGCGGGGGCGGGCGGGGGCGGCGCCCCGTCAGGGCCTCGCCGGGCGGCGCCGCGCTGCCCCCTGCCGGCCGCGCCGCGCCGCGCCGGGCCGCCCGCCCGCCCGCCCTGAGGGGACGCCGGAGCCGCTCCGCCGGCTCCCCTCACGCCAGCCGCCCTCCCTCAGGGCCACCGCCATCCTGCCGCTTCCCAGGCGTTTCTGGTCAGGTCCCGGCGTGGCCTGAGGCGTCCCCGCTCCGGCCGGGTGCGAATTACGCGCAGGGCGCCTGGGTTCAGGTGAGCGGTGGAGGAGGAGGTGGAAGGGTGTCGGAAAACGAGCTCCTCCGCACCTAGCAGGCATCGGAGCGATGGGCGTACCTCGGTGCCCCGCCGCTACTGCCGCTGCATTGCGACCGGTGACAAAGCCGCAGGAAGCAAGGCTGAGGCAGGGAAGAAAGACTTGCTTGTGAGAAGGTCTGAGCGCAAACAGGCGGCGGGTTCCGTTTGCAGCTTAACACCGTGAAGCTTGAAAAGACTGCTGGTTTCTTACCGTGACATTAAACCGGACAGTTTTGCTACCACAGCCTCGTGCAGTTTGGGAGTGCGCGAAGCTCCGTCTCAAGAAGTCTTCTGATGATGCACTGGGAGAAGAAGATGGTTTGCTGCAGATTTTGCCTTCTGCTGCCAACATCTCTGCATTGATGTGGAAAGACAAAGGGTTCTGCCTGGCGGTCTGTCTCCTCTATAACACAATTCTTTTGTTCTTTATGTTCGTTTCACCTTCCTGTTGCTAATTTTGAAAACGTCTACACACCAGAAAGTTTCTATGTTGCTAGTCTCCTCCTCTGCCTCTGAAACGCCTCTGTTTCTTACATTAGGCAAAGTATTGTGGCTGGAGTAGGTTGGGACAAGGAAGGAGGCTCTGCCTCTGGATCTCGTTTATATAGATGTGTGCTGTCTGCACCTCTATTTGTCTCAGCTTCGTATTAAGTGAGAATCTCCCCTGAGCTGTCTGAAACAACGCCCAGGTACCTTCATTAAGCCATGAGAGACAAGAAAAGAGTAGTTCAGATTTTCATGCCTGAGTCTGATTTATTTGTGTTTTGGTGAAAGGTTTAATAAATCATCCTGTTGTCCTGTAGACCAACACTGAAGTCCTTCTAAAATTTCTTAGCATCTTCTAGTTTCTACTAATCTTACTTTACATCTCCTTTCCCTGTTGTTAATATGACCATATTTATGACCAGTTCCAAGAGAAACAGTAAAAATAACTTAGGGGACTAAAGAAAGCATGCTATGTCTTTTTATGGTTGGAGAAAGAGTGAGCAGTTAGATACAAAAGCTTTGAAATATTTCTAATTGCTCCTATAAACATGATTTAGAAAACACACCTAAGATACTGTAGAGCTTTATGGAGACCCAAATATACAAGAGGGTGGGGAAGAGGGAAGCAGCGTGAAATCTCTTCCCTGGAGAAGATGGTGATTAGGAACAGCCAGTATGGATTTGCCAAGGGTCAGTGATGCCTGACCCACCTTATTGCCTTCCATGACAAAATGGGTAGATCTGTGTAGGGGGGGAGACCAGTGGTACCTTGACTTCAGCAAGATTTATGACACGGTCTCCCACAATATTCTTGTATTCTTGTATTGTTTAGCAGCCTGCTGGGTTAAACCACGACACCAAGCTGGAATATTATGGTCCAGCATGCGTGGATGACTAGACAGGTAAAAAACTGGTTGGATGGTTAGGCTCAGTGGGTAGGGGTTAATGGGTCATACTTGAAACCCGCTTGGAGGACCGTAATGCAAGGAGAACTGCAGGTGTCTCTCCTGGGACCTGTTGCATTTAGCGTCTTTATCAACAGCGTGGCAAAGGTCATGGAGAGCACTTTTGTCAGGTTTGCACATGACACCAAGCTGGGGGGAACAGTCATTACATGACCATCCAGAGGGACCTGGACAGGCAGGAGAAATGAACAGACAGGCAAGTGGGGCAGCACTGTGGAAAAGGTCCTGGGTATCTGGTTGACAATAAGCTAGTATGAGCTAGCTGCGCACCCTGGCAACGATCAGGCTCAACGGCATCCTAGCTGTTCAGGAGCACAACTAGTAGGCTGAAAGAAGGGATTATGCCTGTTTCCTCAGCACTCGTTAGAGTATTGCATCCCGTTTTGGCCCCAAATACAGGAATCACATTGACAAACTAGAACTATGTCAGTGGAGGGCCACCAGGATGGGGGCTGGAGCACTTATCCTGTGAGGAGAGTTTGAGGGAGCAGGACTTAGCCTGAAGAAGAGACAGCTTCAGGGGCACCTCATAGCAGCCCCCTAGTACCAACACAGAGGTTTTCAAGGAGATGGAGCAAGGCTCTTCACAGCAGTGCATGCTGGGAGGACAAGAGAAAAAGGGCAGAACTTCAAACAAGGTGTTCAGGCTGGATATAAGGAGAAATCTTCCCCCTAAAGGCAGCCAAGCAGAGAAGCATATTACATAGAGAGCTTATGCCATCTCCATCCTTGGAAGTTTTCAAGACATGACTGGATAAGCCATGGCCAACCTGGTCTGACCTCATGGGTAAGCGGGCTTTCAGCAGGTCCTTCCAACCTGAATTATCCCATGATCCTATGATTCAAAATGTTACAGTCAGCCATTTCAAATGTGAACGGACTTCAACACACACACAAATACTATCTCTTTTAGAGATCTGGCTATGTTGTCCGTTGGTATGAGCTGACATAGTTCCTTGAGTTTTATCTCTGTGTCCACCAGGTGAGAGTGCAGACATTCACAGAGGACACCTGAATTCAGAGAGACTACGAGAACATTTAAATTCCTGTTGAAGATGGAGAAAGGGAAACTGAGACAAACAAAAGCAGTCTGTTTGCCATGCTGTCTGCTTGCCTCAACTACTACGTAGTCTGTTTCAGTGCTTTCAAACAAGCTGAGTTTGACTATATCAAAACAAAAGTTGTAATTAGATTAGAAGTGCTAGTGGTTTTTAGGTGAAGTTCAGTGCTGTTCGCCAGATTTGTTCTTTGGGACATTCCTCCTTGTTCAGGAGAGGAAGTCCCTTCTGTATGTGATTAGCCCATACTGTTGTATTCTCACCTAGCTATAGAGACCTCGCCTCTTGCTTTTCTTCAAGAACTTGTTGCAGGATACGGCTCGTAACTCCCCCGAAACAAAGACTGAGAGAAGCAGTGGGCAGTGGTGAGAGACAAAACTTGGTAAAGATAAGGGGGGCGGGGGGGGGGGGGGGGGGGGGCAGAGGCTCTCCGAGCCTCTCTGAGGAATGTCTCAAACACTCAGAAGTACCCTGAACTGAATAATGCAGGCCTTGTGCTCAATGGACTGATAAGGATAGCCATGTGGGAGGAATAGCAAAGGATGCAGCTGGGGGAGGAAGCCCTGTGGAGACAGGATGGTTCTGCTCTGGTGCAACTTGTGAAGCTTGTTAACTCTCTGTTTTCAGGGCCATCCCGTCCAATGAATGACCTTTGCCTCATTATTCATGAAATGCATATTAAAGTTGACATCCTTGCATATGCTAATGAAGATTACGGAGATCATGCTAAACATATGTGTGACTACAGCACTCATCTCTCAAGCCAAATCTCTCAATCCAAATCATGCTACACGTCACCTGGGGGCTGGGGAGGGAGGAGTGGGAGAACCTGAAATGAAGCTGCCACGGCAGCAGGAGGGCGGGTCATACTGATACAGTGAACATAAAGGGGGAAGATAGGTGCCACTGAAAAGAGAAGGAAAAGGAAAGTGTGTGGAATTCCACAGAAAAGTGCTCTTATGAACCAGAATCCCCCCTGTTAGCTGGACCAATGCTGGAAACAGGACCAGTCATGTCTTTATTTCTCTCTTTCATGCTTTCTCTCTCTCTCCCTGCTCCCCCCTTCCCACCCTGCCCCGTTTCTCTTTTCTCTTAGATTTGTTAAGTAATGCAAGGCATACCTTACCGCTTGCCATAATTTGTTATATACCTAACCAATTATTGGAAAACCTAGTTTAGGACATATATTAATCACTGTGAGAATCTAATAAATGTTTGTATACAGACCTGAGAGTTGTCTCAACTTAGTCCACACTGCTGGGGATTTGCAAATCTGAGACACTCACCCTCCTCTTCTGAGTGGGTCATGACATTTAAATTGGTGTCATGGACAGGAACGCCTTGGTGTTGGAAGGTCCTAAGGGATACTGATTCTCCATCTGATGAACACGGACAGGGAGAACTGGGAAGTCACCTCTCAGCTCTAAGCTGGGAGAGGTTCGAGCAGTAGCAAGCCATGACTGCCTGGGAAATATCAGTGCTTGACTGCTCCCCGATTCTTGAGAAACTGAAGGAGTACAAGGCGTGACCTACTCCACCAGGAATGGTATGGGCCCACGATAATTGGCATAATTCAGAGGCAGCGGCAAGTTGTATCACTAACCTTGCGAAGGAGCAAAGGTTGTGGTCAGGTAAAGGAAAAGCTATAGTGTGTGCTGCATTAGGGGCAGCACTGACCACAGCCCAGAAGGATAGACACTTGATCAGGCAGGCAGAAGGGGAGACAATCAGATCCTTGCAAGACCAGGTAAAAGTTCTCCAGGATCAATTGGCTGAGGAACGTGATGTTAATAAAACGGTCAAGTCCTTGCAAGAGCAAATTGAAATTTTGCAAAGCCAATTAGCTGCTGAGCGTAACACCACTCAGTGACTCCACACAGCTCTGTTGGATGCCCTGTGTAGGGTTCGGCGTTCGGAAGATCTCACAATGTCACGGAAAGTTAGAGGGTTAGTCACAGCCTTGTGATGTACCTGTAATCCCACCTCCCCTTGTTAGTATAAAAGGAATTAACTGCGCAATAAAAGGTGGAAGTTGGCACTCACACTGTGTGTGTTATCTGTCGCTTTCCCTGTTCCGGGCCGACCAGTGATCTAAGCGTGGCACCTTGATATGTAGCGAACGCTACAGCCCTGGTCTGAGAAAAAAATCTTACAGTCCAAACTAGAGGAGAACACAAAAGAAACCCGTGACCAATCAGAACTTAACTCCATCTGGGATAGTGAACTGGGATTTACAAGTCTGGCAAAATTATCCAAGAGATCCTTGTATCCAACAAAGGAGTTAGAGATGAGCCAAGAAATTTTTTACCCCCAAAATGAGGAGGCAACGTTGAGACCTCTAATTAAGACCAAGATGGTAACGGTCAGGCGGGAAGGGTCCCGCAAGTTACTGTCCAAACAGTAACATATTCAGTGACCGAACTATCAAAAATCCAGGAAAGATATACTAGATTAGCTCAAGGAACCAAGACTGAATATGTATGGAGGGTATCATTGACTGACAGAGACTGGGTTTTATTGTCAGAAGATGAGGCACAGGAGTACTGGGGGCCTGGGGTATTTTTGACCACTGACAACTGGAAAGAATCGTGGTCCATAACCCAATGAGTTGCATATTGGGAAGGGAGATTAGATCCCATGGAACGAGGGGACGCAATGGGTATCGAGACCCCAACTATAAAACACTTAACTGAAAGTCTGCAAAAGACTGCTTGTCTCCAGTTGATGCATGACAGGCATTTAGTATCTTAGCAACCCTCCCCGATTAAACACCAACCCCAACAGGATGACTCCCGTGATCCGGGGCTTGCCTGATTGTTTAAAACTATATGTGGTCCAACTCCAGGACCATTTGTGGGATGCATTAGCCCCGAGGGGAGGAAGATGGAACCAACAGCGGGGAGCTATGACCTGAGGGGAAGTGGCACAAGAGTTGATTAACTATGGCCGAAGGATGGGCCTCACAGTGGGAATGGGTAAATCTAAAGTCGCTGTGCATAGAATAGAACAATGGGAGGATCACTCTCCCCTCATGAAATCTAGGGGCAAAAAGAAATCTGTTGTGAGCTGAAGGAATTGAGAAGGGGGTTCCCCGGCACGTAATGGATGGCCTACCACCACAGCCCTAGAGAGACTTATTTGAGCACGGAAAAGTCAGAGGACATTACGCCTCAGAACAGAGCAGTCCTCCCAGGGGAAAGGCAGGATGGAACCGAAGTCTCACAAGGTGGCAGTAACTGTCCCTCAAACACCTACTGCCCCTGAAAAGGACTTGATTGATTTTGGATCAGGAAACTGGATGTACTCTCCCCAATAAGTGAGTTGGGGGACAGCCGGTGAGTCCACCTAAGAAGGCTCACAGAAAATACTAAGGGACACCTGTTGATTACCTTTACCCTTGGCCCTTTTAAAATCCCAGTTACATTTTTAGTGGGCACCAGCACTCAAGTCTCAGCACTGTGAGCAGATGTTGCTGACTGCAATGGCATAGCTGCCGATAAAAAACAGATTTGGATTACAGGTGTTTTTGGAAACTCTAAGCCACAGCCAGTGGCTCGGGTTAAATGCTGGTTACCTGGAAACTAAATTCCAGTAGAGGCTATCATGAGTTTGGGAACTTTCCCCATGAATATCTTGGGACTTGATCTAATAAAGGGATGAGCCTGGGTGGATTCGAAAGGAAGGGAATGGAAATTTGGGCTCCCTACTGCTTCTATGAGACTTTTACAGCAAGGGCCTTCACTTCCCACCTCCAAAGTTGTTAATGTGAAACCCTGGGAGCAAGGGAAGGGATCACATCAGTCATAGCTGAATTAAAGGAGAAAGGGATGATTATCCCCACACATTCCCCCTTTAACTCTCCTGTCTGGCCTGTGCTCAAACTGAAGGGGAAATGGCAATTAACCATCAACTACAGGTGTTTGAATGCAAATATAGGCCCCTTGACAGCTGCAGTGCCTAACATAGCTGAATTGGTTGTGACCATAGAGGACCAAGCCCAGCAAATTTTGACAACCATTGACATGAAAGATATGGTTTTTATGGTCCCCTTGCAGGAGGGAGACAGAGATCATTTTGCCTTTACATGGGAAGGTGTGCAATTCACTTTTATTCATCTCCCCCAGGGATATCGCCACCGTTGGCACAAGAACTGGCCCAAATTACTCCCGGAGGAGGGGTTAAAATATATCAATATATTGATGATGTACTGGTCAACAGCCCTGACACCACCACAGTGGGACAGAACCAGACAGAAATAATCACCCAACTAGAAAATTCAGGGCTCCAAATTCCACCCAAAAAAGTACAACTCCCATCTTCTGAGGAAAAGTTCCTGTGTATATGGTGGAGGGGAGGAATGGTGTGCATTCCCCCTGAAACTTTAACTACCCTCGAGCAGGTAAAAATGCCTGAAAATAAGAAGGAACTGCAACATGCCCTAAGCTTGCTAGTATTTTGGAGGAAACACATTCCCATATTTCTATCATAGCCCACCCCCTCTATGATTTAACACACAAAAGGGCTACTTGGGACTGGACCCCTGTCCACGAAGAAGCCTTAAAGTTGTTAATTTTTGAGGCTGGGGTATGTCAGGACTGGAGGCCAATACACCCGACAGATCCACTCCATATTGAGTGGGGTTTTGCAGCTCATGGAGTATCCATACACATGTGGCAATGTGGACCGGAGGGTCCAATCCGCCCCATGGGGTTTTATTTGCACAGTTTCAAAGATGCAGAAAAGAAGGGTCTCTGTGGTTAGCCTAGCCCTACAGGAAGCTGAATCATACAGCAACAATAAATCATTCTATGAGACATGGGGGTTGCACAGCGAGAAACAGTGAGAAAGTGGTATGCCCAATTAGATCACTATTGTCACACACAACAGATAGAGGAGGGAACACCCCAAATCCTCCAAATACAAGATCCACCCTTTGACCAGCCAGACACAGAACCTCCTCCCTCATGCATAAAACCTGCTCCTCCATTTGAACTCCACCTGAGGAATGCATGAGAGAGGGACAGGTATGGAAATACCAAGCGGTAGCCCTGCATGTTGATTCAGAGAACTGAATTGTGACAGAAGGTGAGGGAAGCGCTCGAATAGGAGAATTGGTTGCTGTATGGAGCATAATTACTGAAGAGGCCAAGGCTAAAGAACCAGTGTTTATTTACACAGATTCATACACTGTGTTTAAGGGATGTACTGAATGGCTCCCATTCTGGGAACAAAATCAATGTGAGGTCAGTTGGGTACCGATGCGGCAACAAGAAAAATGTGAGGAAATCTTGAACATTACCAAGTGGAAATCCTTTTTAGTAGGATGGCTCCCTGTGCACTAGACAGGAGAGCATCCAGCTCACCTTTTGAATAATCAGGTGGATTTGCTGACCTGCTTGGCAAGGTTGACTGCAGAGGGTGAAGAGAAAAAATGGGAACACTTTCTGGAACGGTTGCATGTAAAATGAGGCTACTCATGGAGCAAAAATTTGTTTAAAGAGGCGGTAAGTAGGGAATGGGCCATAACCAGAAAATTGTGCGAAACCATTATTTCAGCGTGTGGTCTTTGCCATACTCAGCTAAGAGAACACAACCCTCTTAAGGACCAACCCATACACCTAAGGGACAATAAGGGACTATGGAACACCTGGCAGGTGGATTATATTTGTCCTTTCGGGGTTTCCAAGGGAAAACGCTATGTGTTGGTGGGGGTTGAAATAGTATCAGGCCTAACCCAAGCAGAAGCTGTATCTCGGGCAACAGGGGAAAGTACAGTGAAGGGGTTAAAATGATGGTTTAGCTGCTTGCCTAAATGCAAATGAATCCAATCAGACAATCGAAGCCACTTTACTGGCATGGTGGTTCAGGAGTGGGCTCAGAACGAAGGAATCCAGTGGTTTTTCCATAGCCCATACTATCCCCAAGTGAATGGGATTGTGGAGCATACCTTCTAAAGCAGGCCCTAAAACCCACGAACCATGATGGCCACAATGGGTGCCAGACGCAGTAATGAGAGTAAACGGCCAGTGGGGAATCAATGGTTGCCCCTGGCTTGTGAGCCTTCTGTCCCAAGGCTCTGTCTGTATTTTCTGGGGAGATGAAAACCAAGGACCCTGTGAATCCCCTTCAGTACCCAGGGCAGCCAGTCCTGGTGGATTTACCCACTGTGGGACCAGTACCACTGACTTAGAGGGCCCCCACCGATATGTATGCATGGATGCCTACTGATGCCCACAGAAGGGATCTTCGAATCCACACTAGGTGGATTGTGCTGTTGTTCTGACCTTTTCCTATTTTATTCTGTTTCTTTTTTGTATGCATTTTAGATCTAAAAAGGAGGAAAAGAAAATGATGTGGGACCTATGTTAACCTTGACTGTGTTGATAATTGTGTGTGTTATTTGTTTAATCTCAGCTTTTGTCTATTTATGTTTAAATAGAGAAAGATGTTTTGGTATGTCTAATATTGACCCTTTGCCTTAAGGTTATTTGTATTATTATAAAATGTTTTGGAAAGTTTGTGTCTTTCTCCTCTTCATCACTCTTGGTGGGACTTGAGGAGAGGAATCCCCAAACTTAGCATGGGAACTAATTCATGATTTTATGTATATTTGGAATCACACTGACCAAGGTATATGCACTCCAATTCCAAATGCCGCAAGCCAGGATATTGAGTTTATCCTTATTAACCATCTGGGTGGACTCCCTGCAGACTGAACAGAATGGGACAGGGTTTATGTTGAAATCTCCTTTTGAATATCAGCCTAACAACAATTTTGCAAGCTATGGTGGATGGAGAAGGGATGAGGCAGTCTTCTATGAGGTCCTATCAAGTATCACTCCCACTCGTAACAATATGTGTAAGCAATGGAGATTGGAAGTCTCCTCCACAAACGTACTAAATGCAAAAAATCAGTCCTGCTCATAAGAGTTTGAACAGGCCTACAATGAATCGGGACTACGAAAAATAAAATGGAGCATAACTGGTTCTCCCTCTTATCACAACATATCTTGCAGTCAAGTCCCATTCTGGTCGGCCTTGCCAGAAACAACCCCTTTTGTTTCTACACTCTAATAATGTATCAGAAACCCAGTATATAAAACATAAAGTCTTTTTTCTCTTTATGTCTGATTGAGCCTGTTGGCCCGCAGGACACACCCACTCCTTCACCAGCAAGGATATAAGGAAACACCATCTGCACTCCCATGCCCTTCATCCTAGACTCCAAAGTGACAGGGCCACACTGGAGATGCTCCTTTGGCAGTGTCATTGGCGGCCACATGGATGACAGAGGGTGATGGTCCAAGGGCTGGACAAACCATCCCAGATCTAAGGCCCTGGCAAGCGGTAAACCCCCTGAGACAGTAAGTCTGGTCAGAAAAAGTAAAGTCTCCAGCCACCATCACTCAAATGTCCTCATGGGGGGACATGTGTTTCAGGCTCAGATGCCTTTCCAGACTGAGCTTGTTCCTCCTTACCTGTTCTCAGGGTGTTGCACCTGAGTGCCTTCAGTTCACATCTGCTTGAGCAGAAGGAGCTGTTCTCCTGCTGCAGGGAGTCACAAGCTCCCAGCCTTGCCATCTTAGGGGACCCAACCTACTACAAACTCAAGCATAGTGTTTAGCCATCGTACCTCTTACACAGCTGTCGCAGATGAATTATTAAGAGAAGTCATTGTTGCGGAGTTAACTAAAAGGGTTTTATTGATGATTAAATGATGATAAAATTATAATTAATCAATGATTGAATGATAATGAAATAGTAATCAAGTGGTGATTAAGCAATAATTGAATGGCAAACAGTGGTTTGATGATGATTTGACAATGATTTAAATGATTATTTAAATAGTGATTAGACAGTGGTCAAATACTCTACTACTTAGTACACTTCTAATAATTAAGCTATAGCTGGATACATAAATGTTGCTAGTATGCAATATACTTTTAGGCCTAATAGAAAATGTTGTTTACCTCATTACGGATACCAGATGGCAGGTAAGGGGTCTCTCAACCTTGAGAAGTAACCATGAGGGGTGTCCCTGCTCAAGGGGAGATCACTGCTGTGCAGCCTGCTGCTGTGCAGGTGAGCTCAATGGGCTCGGGGCGGGGGGAGCCTACAGATATCTATAGCATAAAGTGGTTGACTTGTAGTCAGCCCCGCCTTGGTGTATATGCAGGAGTGCAGCCATAGTGGTTTTACTTTTGTCTAGTCCCACCTCAGGCTAGTAATGTTAGCTCCTGATAAGACGTGGCCTAGGTTCCTGAGACGGTAATGGCCTAGCATGATTCTCACGGTTTGCAGAGCAGTCATTGATTTCAGTCAGGACTGCTTGCTGGTGATGCCTGAGCCAAAGTGCTGTTCACCCACTCAGAGTGGGTGCACCCCTCACAGCAGCACAGGGCTCCAGCTCTTGCCTCTGCACAAGCATCTCCTTGGAAGGATCCTGTTGCTCTCCTGCTCATCCTCCCTGATGCTACATGGTGTGCTGGCCTTTGCCCATAGCTTCTGCAGGCAGCCCTGCACCTCAGCCAGACCTCGACTTCCCAGGGCTGAGGACAGCGTGACCCCAGCCCTGGCCCTGGGGAGAGGCACCGGGCACACCCTGTAACCCCACACCTGGAGGCCCCCCCATCTTCCTTCTGGAGTAGCATTTGGGCTGGTGCTAAGGGGCATGCTATCATGATGGCTCCAGCTGTCCTGGACAATCTCCAGCAGTATTTCTGTGCCCCTTTGGTGTCCCCTGTTATGCTACTGCTGTGCTAAAGGCCAGCACCCCCTCGCCAGCCTCATCACTGCTCTCCTCTGGGCCAGCTCAACAGCAGCAAATACCCCCTGACCGGGAAACCACTGACTTGGAGCTGCTGTGCTCCATAATGAGGAAAACAAGCAGGAGCAGAAGCCTATCTCTATCTGTGAACGACAAAAACCTGGTTGTTAAGTGCAAAGTCCCTGTTTGCTCCCCCTGGTTACCATTACATTTCCTCCTTCCTACTCTAGAGTAAGTCTCTAACCGAAACAGACTCTGCTGAGTGCGCTCCAGCATTGATACATGGAAAGATACACACTGTGAATGCTGCTGCAAGCACTCATTTCGTAGGTGGTTATTTCACTGAATAATGCAGGATGGGAGGGGTCTTGGCAGCTCAGAGCACAGGCAACCTCAAAGTTAGATCCAACTTGGGTATTAAAGCAGTTCCCCACTGTCTCCCAGCAGGCCGGCTGACTTGTGGGTCACCCTGTTATGGACCTGCTCTATCACCTTCTTATGCAGACAAAACTTTACACTGTGTAACTCAGTTCAAGATTTTGGGAAGAGTGTGAATTTTCCAAACCATGCTACAAGTAAAACAATTAAAAACCTGCTTCTGTGCCCTGTGACGTAACTGAACAGGACCAGCAGGTGGTCATGAATGTAAAATAGAAACTTTCAAGGTGTGCAGGACAGCTGATGGCTCTGGCAACAGCATTACATCCCGGAGGGTCAGGCAGGGAAGGCAATGTGGCAGTGGCACTTATCCCTGCAAAAGGAGATGTCCTTATATTCCCCAAGGACCAGAGGGAACGAGCACCCAACATCAAAATGTGTTCTACAGCTAAGCTAACAGGGATCCTGCACCTGTGCATCGCAGCATGGGGACAGGCACCAGCACCTCCAGCACCAAAGCCACGACAGGCCTGGAAGCAACTCCTGGGAGAGAATTCGAGAGCTCATCTGCACAGCCCCAACCCAGGGACCCACCTGCAGGTGTCAGTCGGTGCAAGGCTGGTTGCCGGAGAGAAAAGCTGTGAACCTCACAGTTTCCCACCACAGACCACTGGCATCATGAAAGTCTAAGCACTGGAGTCCAGCCTGGCTTTCTCTGAGAGACCACCAAAACAGAGCCCTTGCCTTTCAGCCCAGGAATTTCCTTATGAACCACTGCATTGGCCCAAGATACCGCTCCTGGCAAGACCTCTGGCTGTGGTGGGATCCCAGGCCTCATGTCAGCCTCTTCCCCTTCCATAAGCCCTGCTCAGCTAAGAGAATCAGCTCAGCCTGACTATTTCTCTAAGTTGGATTCAACCTCAAAAATACTTAAATCACCACACAGTGCCATTGCAGGATCTTGGGATTTGTTGGGAGTCAGGCCCTACTAATTTCAGTAACTGATATTGCTCTCTGTCCTTAGTTACTTTCAGCTAAGTAAAGAGCATCTACAGACAGGTTTGACACACACAGAGGAGTAAAATGTTTCTCTTGAAAATTAAGTCCTCTTGGTTTTTTTTCTAACTTTTTTTTAACGATCACATTCCAAAGCACTCACGCTACACTCCATTCTTCACTAAACAAGTAAAATAACTGTCATCTTTTTTTTTTTTTTTAATCAGCGTATTACGTCTTCCTGGAAGTCTCCTCTACTCCCAGATGCCCACTCAGAACACTGGAATATAAAGTCATTTTTGCTTGCTTCTGAAAGCTTAAGAGGTTCACTTTACCAACAAATACTTGAGTGCATTGTCACAATTACTCATTAACAAGAGTTTCAAAGATCAAAGACACATCAAATAGTTGCTGAGGTTTGGCAATTTAATCCTAAATTAGTTTCATATGGAAAAAAACAGCCTTTAACTCTTCCTTTCAGTGTGCTAGCTTTATGTTCGGGTTGGGAAGGCAGACTTCAGGGTGGGATTTTAGCAGAGCTTGCCATTTCTCTGTGGGTGTAGCCAGAGGAAAGAGAATGTGAAATAACAGGGTGTAATGTTAAAGTACAGCAGATACTCCTCCATTAACTTTCATGTGAATGCTTGCTCCAGAACAGGGTTCTGTAGCCTAGGTAAATTTTCTTTGTAAATGGACTAAACTAAGTACTGCCAGTGTAATTTTTAGCATGCAACAAGACCATCCAGATGGGAGTCTAGTGTGGAATAGCCCTTTTGAGTCATTACCTCCGAATAACACATTTACAAAATCTCCTAAAAGGCAAAATTACTGCAAGACCTGCCATCAGGCCAATACTAAATGCTTTTAGGAGGCGGACATTTAAAAAGAGGCTTAGCATTGGTATGTGTTGAAAGCACCACAGAATTAAATCTGGCTATACAGGAGCTGCTTGCACAGCGAACGTGACTGAAATATCTCATCAGTGTTTAGTAAATAGATTTTCAGTGGTTGTGGTCAGTTAAGAAACTGCATTAAAAAAACCCAAGGTGAATGGGATTTCACTGATGAAAATGAAGCATTGAGAGCCCGGTAGCATTGAAATTAACATTTCGTAGTAAGTCCCATTGGGTAGATTGCTCTTGGCACAACCACAGTTTTTGATTAAGGTCTGTGGTGAATGAGGCAGTCTGTTCACTGAAAGAGTCATCAACAGTGGAGGTATTATTTGCACACAGAGCAGTAGTAGACGATTACCCACTCTCATGACATCTAAATGTTGTGCTAAGAAACAGGATAAAAAGAAACACCAACCTGTGTTTTCCTCACTATGTTATCCTCAGCTACTGTGTTCAGTGGGTGTCCTGTTGGTTAGTGCGACCACTGAAGTAGATCTTAATGAAGGCTTAGTTGTATGGAAAGACTTGGACTACCTGCAAACAGGCAAAAAAGACAACTTTTTAAACAGAAATAGTATTGCAGTGCCTGGCATGAGGTGTAATTTAGCTCTGTGCTCTCACTTTTGCTAGGGGTCAGGGTATATCCTTATGATGCATCATTCTCTGCCCTCAGAGTCAGGAAAATATGTCAGAGAAATATTCATTGTGACTGTGCCGTATCATAAGTGATCTGGTCTGTTCAGGAAGCCTTGGAAGAAACTTAGCAGAAGATTCTTGAATTTTGACTGCTGCTTTTATTCAGAATGTTAACTTTCTGCAGAAAAAGTGAGAAATCAAAAAGCAAAGTACTAGTACAAACACTTTGGTAAAAAATAGGCAGTATCCAACTTTTCATTGAAAAGTAGTTAAGAACAGTTAATCACTCACGTTCAGGCATAAAGGTGAAACGGACAAACACAGGCTACCACTAGGGTGCAGCAGAGGAATTTCGACTGCTTTTCTCTGCGTCTTTAATGCTCCTTGAGCAAAACAAGCATGTATAGGCAGTAAAAAATATAGACTTCTTTTCAAGGAGCACATTCTCCATTGCTTTCTAGAATGTGCCAGCTGTTCTTTACAGCTATGATTAAATGTTTGCTTTCGAAACAGGTGTCAAATAGTTAATTTCAAAGTAACAAAAGCATGTTCCCATTTTTACACTTCGGAGAAATTAGTAGAACTTATATCAGAAGATCTTCTGACATGAATATGGAAATGGATAGGAACAAGACAGAAAAACAGACAGTTGGAAAATGATGAATTTCAGGTTGAAAACAAGTTTTTCTATCACTCCCCATACTTTAGAGAGATTAGTGAGATTTATTTCCAGATGCTTCCTTGTCCTCCTCCTCCATCTCCATATAAATAGGAAGCAGAAAAGAATAGTAAGCCTCAGCTCCTAGCTTTTGCACTGAACCTGGCTCTGCTTTTCTCTCAGTTCTGGAAGAAAAAGGTTGGCACAATCTTCTACTATGACTGAATGAGTTGTCAGAGGGTAAAAATGGTATTTTGCAAATAAGGCCTAAATAAGCACTGAAATTAATGTCAGCAGGTGGATTAAATATGCACATAGATGAATGGCACCAAAGGCAAGTGATATATTCCCTGCTGCTGTTCTTGTATTTTCCATTACTAATGTAGTAGCTTTTATTTGTTATTACAGTAAGATTTTAACTACTCCATTTAAGTACAATTATTATCCACCAGGAATCCAGAGGATGTATGTTAATGCAGAGCCTTTGCTAAGGTAGTAAGACATGTCCAGATGTTTTTTCCCCTCAGAAATTAGCAACCAGGGATACAGGAGGAGGAACACTGTCCTTTCTACTTAGCAAAGTCTTGTGCTGTTTGATCACTGCTAGTGTGTGGAGGTAGTGGGAAAGACAGCCTTTTGTCTCCTGATTTAGACCCCAGACGCTGTATTCCTCCCAGAGGCTTACAGTAAGTTTTGCACATTAAGTCCCTCACTGCAGGGCTAAAGTGCTGTTTGAGCAGTCTATAAAAGCGAAAAATGACAGTATGCCTTGATTGGTGTAAGTCAGATCAACTCCACTAAAAGCTGAGCAGCTATGGCAGTGTGGATCTGGTCAAGTTGAACTCCAGACTTCCAAGTTTTTAGCCAGCGCAAAAATAGTTCAATATTTGCTGAATTAATTACTCTGAGCCTTTTCCATCATTTATGGTTACTATATTAACCCTTGCAGAATCTATCCAGAAGTTAACCCATATTTTTATTATAATAGTAGTATTTACTTATGAATGGTTTCTTACTCATTTTACTAACAGGCCCTGTCTTGAATTTCAACACATTTTCTTTTTGGCCCAGTTTCCTCTTTCTCTAATCTGCTTTTATTCTCAAAGCATTCCATGTGATTTGTTCTCACACTCTTCATTTGGAGGATTATTACATGATGTTTATTTTTCTAAACAATCTTATTGAAATTGACTTCAAAATTATCTTAAGTTGACTGCAAATGACCACAACTGTTCTGAAATCATCCTTGTGTTCTACGTAATACCGTCATACCTTATGTGAAACTGCTTTTACGTGATTTCTATCAGTGAGAGCTTTAAAACTTCCATCCCAGCTGATTCAAAACATGGCAGCCATAATGCATCCAACAAATTTAGATTTTATATTACCACTTCTTTGCAAAGCAGAAATTATTCTGAAATTTGAGGTGTGGCCATCACCTCTGTTCATAAAAATTATCTGTTACACTCAAGTCAGCATAACAATGACAATTTGCTCCACATCTTAACTCACAAAATGCTTCACAGAACTCAGAAGGGCAGAATCAGCAATTGCCTTCCTCTGTCTGGAGCTGCAGAAAGACACATGTAATGGAACATCTAGGCCTCTACCAACCTGGGTTAATACAGCGTTTAAGACTGGAGACAGCACTGATTTCAGCTGCATTGCTAAAGGTAGGTCACAAAGGTTCTCTATTATCCCTGACTTTGGGAGTTACTGATGCTTGAAAACAACTGTTTCTTAAGAGGAAAAGGCATAGGATTTTTGAAGTTTGTATGGTTTTATTCACTTGTGAAAACAGCACATCACTTTGGCTAAATCTGCATAATTTTGCAGCTCTTGTAAGCTGTTCTTACATACCAGTTAGTCCTAACCCAGAATTTGCTTGTATGTACATATCAAGTCCAGAATTTTGAAAGTGAATTTGTTACTATATTGCAGCAAAAATGTAAACTAAAGCAAAGACAGTGTTATTGTTTCTCCTTCCTATTTTTCTAAGAAATTTCTCTGCTATTTAAGTGGAGTAACTCCTTACTTGTGAGCTACAAAAGAAAAAATCACCTTCAACTCACTTCTTAGAAGTGAGAACTCACTGGAATAGACTGTACGGGAAGTGGGTAAACCGAGTTCTAGATTTCAGGGCAACTACAAATAATTACTATTTGTCAGTACAGGGCATGGAAGGATAGTGCTGTAGTGAACGCTCAAGGCTGTATGTTTACCGGTCCCCAAATGCATGACAGTGAGCATGTAGTAGGAAATGGATGCCTCTCAGGTAGAGGTTAGTGATTATGTGCAAGTTCCTTAGCCTGGTACAGCTTCAAAGTGAAAACAGGTAGCTTAGACTTGCCACCATGATATATAGTATAGCAGCCTGGGCTCCAGAGTTTGTTTCTTCTACCAATTTTCTGCATTAGTTTACTCTCCTCTTCATCCCCTTTCAGCTGTATCAGATGAATAACATTTTCTGTCAGAGTCCTGACCTCAGTAAGGGAGTGTTAGTGCAACTGTAATACACACTAGGAACAGCACAGATCCAGCCTGTGTGCAAGGGTATTGTACATGGCGTATACACCAACAGTTTAAAGAATATTTTGAATATGGGTTGGTTTGGGGTGAGCATGCCCAAGAATCTAGTCCAGGTTAAAGTCCTCTACACCATTCCAGCTATGCAGGGAAATACACTGGTGGCCAGCAAAGACTTCTGCATTTACTGCAAGTTGTATCACTACTCTCAATAGGGACAGAAACTGCTTTCCGACTGCTATGGTGCACACAGTTCTTTCTGATGCTCACTACAGCGCCTATAAGCTGATCAGAGAATATCTGCTTCTGAAGAAATTCTGCAAAAGGGTTATGTAGTTTGGAGTTGAAGGCACAGTGCTGACAGTCAAGCAACAGCAGTTTTACTTCTCTTGGTCTCAATTTATGCTTTGATTTTGCGTATACAATCCCGTTCTCAACTCCTTTTTCTTCAGTTCGTGTGGTGGAGTGAAACAAGTGCTTTTATTCTGCAAGGCAACTATATGGTTCCTTGACAGTACACCTGTGTGAATTTCGACTCGGGAGCAAAATTAGGATCTGAACTCCCAAGCCAATGCCCTCTTACTGGTAGTGAATGACACCAAGCCTCCGCCAAACCCCATTTAACCAGTAGATGGCAGAACTTAAATCTTTGTTTTGATGCTGAAGCTGAACTATGAAGTTCTATAAGCATTACTGCAATTACATGAATTGAAGACTCATTTAAAGAAAGGCATTTAAGTAAATCAGTGCTAAGACCAGAAGCAAATTATAATATATTTAATAAAATATGCTGGCAGCAGAATTTCCTTTAGAGGATGCACAATCATCTAATTAAAGATAGAGAAGCAGCAGGCGCTCACTTATTTAAATAACCAGAACCCACTCTGGCATTTCTAACCAGTCTTCTAAGAGACACTAGATGCTCTCTTTTCAGACTTGTACTACTGTTGCACAGTGACAATTTAAACAGCTTAAAACAGTTGGGTGTATATGACTGGCGATGAAATCCGAGCATGAACTCCTTTGTCAGCTGCCAAACAAGTTTATTTTCCTGTACTCAGGACAAGCTGTAGGCCATAACCTGCAACCTACAACCCCACCAGTTCCCAAACTCGCTCACAGATGGCTTCCTAGAGTGAAAGATTTTTACTGAGTGCTGAATTGATTTGAAAATATTAATTCATATCATGCTCTGCAGTACATAGTATGTTGTATGATATATCCTTAGGTGCTGCTTGTGGGGACACAGCACTCCAGACCAAACCTCATCAGGTGATTTCATTATGCTGCAAATAGCCAGGAAAAGCAGGAGGACACATGCAGATTGTGCTACTGAGGGACACTTTTGGGGGATGGCTACTTCAAAGGGTAAACGGCTCTGGGTCCTCTAGGCTGACAGTTCTAGTTTATTGTCTCCCCCGCATCCCAGTCCTCACACAGTCTGAGACAAATTACAGCAATTCTGTGATTGCTGCAACCTCAGTGCTCTGCTGAGACTTCATAGAGGATTACCACAACACAGAAGTCTACTAACTGCTGTATGTTAAGGCTTTAGTGGCTATAATGAGCTGAAAGCTGCCCCTTGGGAATCCCAAGTATTTGTAACTTCTTGATAGGATCAGAATGAGTGAAGTATGTTTAGAGGCACAAAAGTGAAGTCAGCTAGGGACTGAACAGACATGATGCACTCCCTGGACTTCTAGGACACTGCTTGGTGAATAACCTCAAAGAACAGTATAGAAGGAATCTGAGGTTAGGCCAAGCCTCTTGTAAATGGATTTTCCCAGTAAGACAGAAAGGACAAAGGACTGACACACAGTTCCTCATCTGCTGTGAAATAATTTAATGAAAAACCCTAAAAAACAGGAAGTCACAAGCACTGAGACACTCATGACTGCAACATGAAAGGCCTTGTTACTCCTATTTGCGTCCATCTTTGGTGCAAGAACTGAAAGTCATTTCCTTTAACCCTTATTCAGCACAATGCATGATTGCCCAAGAAAACTGTTGGACATCCTCATAATCTGATATTAAAACCCAGAACCCATTTCAGTAAACATCTTCCTTTCAAACAATGGATCTAGTGTAGTACTCACCTCCTAGCAGTACTGGGAGAGAGACAAACCCACAAACTTTTAATCATCTACTCAGTAAGCGACATTATTGTAAACTTAGCCCTGCTGAGAAGAATGACAGCCTCAAATACTCATGCTGCAAGCACCAGTCTGTGATAACCTTCAGACAGCGTTACCATAAACCCTTGAATGAACAGCCTATCTTCCAATCCCATTGTGGCCCCTGTGTCCTTACATATAACTAGCAGATGCTGCACCAGTGCTGCCTCTCTTTCTGTGGTAAGAAATCTTCCCTCCCACCCCCAATGTCGAGGGCCTCCCCTCCACACAGAACAGAAAAAACAAACCTTGCAGATACTTGCTGGGAGAAGTCAGAGCTGATGAATAGATTTCCCATTTCTGTTGCTGACCTGCTATTTCACTAGTCTTTGCTCTTTGCCCAAGAGCTTTTAGGTCAGTCAGCAATTGCTTTGGTATCTAGGTATGAAGGATTTTATTTGTGATTCAAAACTCAGTGATGCACATGGGCCTTGGAAGTCTGTTCTGTTAGAAACAACAACAAAAAAATCACAATCCTTGCTTTAAAAAGGAAGTGACCCAAAGAATTATTGCGGGACTTCATCTCATCGAGAGGAGCATATTGAAATGCTTTTATTACTATTAAATAAACATACACAAAAGTAAAAAATTCTATCAATTAATGAAACATCTAAAGCTCTAAGGAAGGTTTTAGAAATTTAGAAGAGGTTTTAGAAAGTAAGAAGTTTTAGAAATTCCTGGCTTCTCATACCACCAGAGTCATCTACTCTTTTGTGGTTGTCTTGAAGAAAAAATGGTCCTTCTCCTTCCACTGCCAAACTACAAATATGACTTTGTTCTGACAAACTCAGTCTTGTGAGCCTCTCTGGCCAAAGGTTTGAAAAGAATATTATGAATGAATGTCCGGTTTCATGTCCAAGTTACTAATTTGTGAAAGCAAATTGTATGTTTTAAAAACTCGTTCAATTCTAAAAAGAGAACTTGGTGGCTGTGAATTACTCCATGAGATATTTATGCTGAACAGAAAACAGGCCAACCTGGAAAAGGTTTTGAATTATAAGTTAAAAGTACTGTATTTTGTAATGACAGGACGTTTAGAGTATCAGTCAGAGAATAGTAGGTTTAATAGCAGGATCTGCCAGCACAGGTCGGTGTGCAGGAATCCAACCCGCAAAGAACCAGATGGGCCATCTTGGGCATTTTCTAGGTTTCACCCTTCTCTCCAAGCAGAGCAAAGCACTTCCATTTTCATTTTTTTGCATCAGCTTGCTCACCTGAGACCTGCTCCTCTGCAGCAAAGCCAGCAAGTAGCCCTGTTTGCTCTCAGCCTGAGCTTTCTTCAGGGGAAAAACAAAGCATTACTGGTCGTCTTTTCCTCCAGCTCTGACTCTCAGCGGTTAGCAAGTCTCCTAGCCACTGCTCTCCAAGACCTTCTCCAGACTTGGAAGACGACACATCTAAACTCTTTCCACACTACTCCCCTTTCTTACCTATCTAATGATTTTCCTGGAATTAGATGCTTTTTAATTTACTTTGTTCAGGCCCAAACCATAGGCTGTTCTATTGTGGGCACGCCGGACACTGAAAAACGCCCCGCAGCACTCAGCTGCGGGTGTGACTGATGTGGGTCAGGTCCTCTGGGACGCCCTGTACGCTGACGCTGTTCTTCGATGTTGGCGTCACGGTATTGATCTTGACCAGTTTATAAGTAACAGGCTGTTTTTGCCAACAGCCAGGCCAGCGAGCTCTCCCTCGGGCAGCCCGAGGTGCCCCTCCTCTCGCGGTGCCCCGAGGAAGCGGTCCTGCGCTGCCAGGCGGTGTCCCGAGCAAGACCCGTTCGTTTCCAGGTCCGGGCCTCGGCGAGGGGACTCCCGGACCGCCCGCCCGAAGCCCGAGCAAGCGTGCTGGCGGGCAGCCGGCGGAGCGCTCGTGGCCCGTGCAAAGCACACCACGGCCCACGGGGCCCACGGCCCGCGCCCCGCCGCCCGTTTCACGGTGCCGGCCTCTGCCGTGGCTCGGCCCGCAGCAGAGGCCCGACCCGACCCGGCCTCGGCCCCGGTGCCACCACCCTGCCCACCCCCTGACCTTCGGGGTCACCCCTCCACACGGAACAGAGCTCCACCGCCTCGGCCCCGTGTGTCCCCCCCCGCCCCCGCCGCCGACCTGGGGCGAGGCGCCGCCCCAGAAAGGCAGCGGCTCCGTGAGGGGCGAGCCCGGGCCAGGGCTGCGGGAGAGAAAGGGAAGGGAAGCCCGGCCCGGCCCGGCCCGCTCCGCTCCCCAGCCAGCCGCCCGGCTGCCGGCCCTCCCTCGCTTCCAGCCTCCCCGCTCGGCCGGCCTTGAGGGCGGCGGGGCGGAGCCAGCCCGCCCCCCCCTTCCCTCCCTGCGCCCGGCGGCCCCTGACGGCAAGCGGCGGCGGTCTGTTCCTCCTCGCTCCCCGGTGAGTGCGGGCCCCGGCGGGCGCGGCAGCGGCCGCCCTGCTTCCCCCCCACCTCCCGGGCGCCTTGCAGCCGCTTCCCCCGCCGCGGCGCCCTGTTTCCCCGGCGGCGCCGGGCCTTGCCGGCCGCGGGAGAAGGCGGGGGGTTGAGGGGCGCCCCTCGGGGCAGAGCTGAGGCGGGTGCGGGCCCGGGCGGAGGGCGGGGATCGGCGGCCAGGCAGGCCAGGCCGGGCCAGGCCGGCCCGGCGGCGGGACGGGGGATCCTGCCGCCTCCCGGCGGCCCCGGCTCCCGGGGCGGGGGGGCTCGAGGGGGGCGTTGTAGCGGCTCGGTGCTGCGGGGGGAAGGCGGCTCTCGGAAAGCGGTCCTGCGGGCGGCTTTGTGACACTGTCTCCGAGCAGCCGCCCCCCCACGCCGCGCTGTAAGGGGGCAGGGAGCGGAGCGGCTGGCCAGGCCCCGGCTGGCTGAAATTTGGTCTCTGCCGAGAGCCGGCTTTGAACCTGCTCACGCCAGGTCGAAGAGTCGGCTTTTGCAGAGCTGAGAAAGCAGAGCAGATTTAGCTAGAGGAGAAGAGCGGGAATTGAAGAGAAGTTGTGCTGCCCTATCCTCATCTAGGCAAAGCCTTTTCATTAGTTTTCCTGCTGGAACAACTGCAGCCTTGGCTATTGGTATTTCAGTAGTACCTAAATAGTGGAGGGTAGTGCATAGTGTGCCTATCAAGCACACAGCAACCCTGCTGTGTTGCAAAAATCAATAAAACTGCAACATAAGTAGGTAAGACAGAAGGGGATGGAAGAAAAGCATTAGAAGGTGAAGCCTATGTTAAGGTAAAGTGACAGTTTTTAATAGTTCTGGTTTTTTGTTTTGGGTGACAAAATCATCTGTTTTGCATTCATGGCACAGACAGCAGGTGCTCTGTAACAGTAACAGTCACAGAGGTTGTAGCACAGATGCAGATACTTGCCTTGTAGTCTAACCTGGCTGAGGACTGTGGCTGTGGAGATGCCTGGTTTCAGAATCTGGATTAGGTATGTGTTTGGCTTAGTCCCTCTGTACCTCTTCAGCTCATTGCTATGTTTCATAAGACCATCACAGTTCCCTCTTATTTTTTAACTGGAGGCTGTACTTTGATATTTGGTTTCCATCCCTAAAACTAGCATAGGTGTGAGGCGGGGGAAAGACAGAGAGCTCTGGGCTTCATTATTCTTTAGTACCAGCAGGAAACTTGGTCTAAAACAGAGGATTCCCTCTCCAAACAATTGGAATTGAATTAATATCTCTGAGCACTCAGTGTTGTTGCTATTGTTCAGACTGGCTCGTTATCAATCCGCAATACTGAAGTAAAGGAAGACCACCCTAGAGAAATATTAACACTGGAATGTTTATTTGGTATTGCTGTGCTTAAAAGCAATTGTGCTCCATCAGAATGTCCTAATAAACTTCTGGGGATTGTTACTTCTTCAAAGAAAGTAAGAGGAATTTAATATGCGTAGAGTAGGAAGTGCAGCTGACTCTTGTGCCCTCCAGGATCTGTGCTGTGTGTGAAGAGTTATTCAGAAACTTGTCAATACCTTAGTCATCCTGGACTTTGTAAGATAGCGGAAATTCCTGGAGAGGTTTTTGTTGTATGAAGCAGTCTGATCACTTAGTGGTGCTTTGCACAGTATATCATGCAGACTACTGCTGAACTGAAGACTGCAGGGCTTTCAAACTGCATCTTTTGTCATATCACATTTGTAATTTGGCACCTTTCTTTCTCTCTGGTTCCCTTTAGCCAGAGGATAATACACTCCCACTTTGATATTATTGAGTGAAGTTTTTGTAGTAATGGTGGAAGAGCTGAAACAATAATTGCAGAAAAACACAGAAGAAATATTATTAATATTTAAACAGTAAGAATAGCAGCAAATCTCTTTTGCTAGTGTTTTCCAGCATAGACTCATCGTAGAATTTCACCACATAATAGCTGGAAATTTTCTCCCTCCCTGAAGTAAAGATCCACTTAAGATCACTGGAAGGATATGAATTGAAGAGTGGTCCCTTTCCTTCTTTTGAAACAGAGAGAAAGTAGAGAGGAGTCTTAATTTCCAGTCTGCTCTGTTTGTATGAATAGGAGGTAAGAATTTTTCGGGGTTCTTGCCTTCAGTGCCGCCTTAGGGAATGGTTAGTTCAGAAGATTTCCTCTATGTATTTGGCACTTCCTTGCAGGAATTGGGACATCCCACAATTCTAGGGTCAGGACTCCAGAAGCTTGTGAAAGAGGGTGTTTAGTTTTGTGGGTTTTTTTGTTGTTGTTGTGTCGTGTCGTGTCCCCCCCTTTTTTTGTGGAAAACTGTTCTGAAAAAGCCAACTGAATTAAAAATGTTTTGTGGAAACTTAATTTGCCTCCCCAGGGAGGTTGACTAGTAAACTCTGGTAACAGCTAGTTGGAATTGGTAAAATCTTATCAGATAGGCACTTGTTCTGCTTGCAGACTGAAGCCATGGGTGTTCGAAAGCTGGACTCATCTACACGAGCAATTGAATAGCTGCTGAGATTGTGGGCAGCAAGTTTTGTTGTGAGAAAATTGTCTTCATTATTTCCAGAGCACAAATTCAGGATTTGTCTTGAAATGGCATGAAAAGTTAGGAATTTTTCCCCCTGATGTCAGATGTATTTCACAACAGTAGTAATCCTCTCATCATTTCTTCATCCTGAAAGGACTCCTTCCACCTACATATCTTTGATAGCTCTGAAACAGTTCAGGTGGCAAGTTGCACAAAAGGAGTTTTAGGGGTGCAGAGACAGCAGTTTGCAGAGCTGGTACAATGGTAATGGCATTAGTAGAGGGCTCATTCACAATACTCCCATTTTGTTTCCCCTTCCCATGCACCTCTGCAGCATTCCTTCCCCCCTTCACACGAGCCTTTTGAAACAAACAGACCAATACTGAAATGTCTTTTAATGCTGCCTACTGAAATTGAAACCAAATTTCAGACCAAACCTTTGTACACACTTACAGCACTCTCTGTATTGCAGACTTCTTGCAGCGCTTCCATGTTATCGGTGGGAACATGTTTCTGTGTGTTACACAGGATTTTTTTAATTTTTTTTTTTTTTACTAACACTGAAAGGTGGTTCTTTGTTAAAACTGGTCCATGCTGCATATTTGTTAATGAACAGTCTAAGACTGCTAACATAGGGGAAATGAGCAGCAAGTTTGTACAGAGGTAGGAAGTAGGTTAAAGTTAAGAGTTGTTCTTTCAAGGGAAAGAAAAGATTCAAGGCTTCATTTTTCAGTGTTCTGTAGGCTCCAAATAAGCTTCACTGTATTCTCAGGCATAATACTACTCATTCTCCTGGAGCAAAAAGAAAATTAGTCTCTACTTTTTAACTAGGACGCTCAGCGGTGTGTCTGCTGACACAGCATTCCCTTAACACTTATGCCTGCCTAATTAGGATCTGGATTTTGTTAACTGTAAGGCTAGATTGTGTTCCAGAGGCTGTCTGAGAATACTAGATACGTGTGCTTGCCTGGGTCACCAAAAGCTGGTGAGATGTATACATGAGAAGTGTTTTGACTGTCCCTTAAGCAGTAAGTGAACTAACTGTGGTGAAGTGAGGGGGGGGCGGGTAGCATTTGGCTTTCTGGAGGGATGACTTGAGGGAGTTTAATATCCACATCTTGGAACTTGGCATGTATCTCACTTGGAGCTGAAGTTACTTTAAGACCTAAAGGTTTGATTTCACAAACCTGATCTCAGAACTAAATCTTCAGTTCCTATATGTGCAATACAGCGCTGCTAACAAAGTGGAATGGTCAGAATGCTTATGATAGCCTGTGAAATGTACAGGCTATAGGAATACGCACTTACTCATCTGTCCAGTGGACTGGAAGTGTAGCACTTTATGGCTCTGAATAAATACATATTTTAGAATTCGCAGTCAAAGTTTTAGGCATCAGGAGAAAGCAGTAAGGTCTGCAATCAGAGTCCCATTTGTGTTCCAGTACAGAGTTCCTCTTCAGTGTTAAAGTTCAAAGGGGCTCCCTGAAACTTTGCTTAGAGAGTGTTTAAAACAACCTCCTTTACATATGACTGTATTTTCTTACAGTGCACGATAGTGATGTACTTTATACCAGCAGAATAGTTGCTAAGTCATCAGATTGTTAGTGGACTTCTCTTTGAGGATCTATATGTAACAAGGACTTCTGCATGTAATGGAGAAACACAAAGATTCTTTCTCAAATCTAACTGTTAGCACTGAAATCTTGTCACTGCTTACAGCAATGCAGCACTGTATATTTCTTATATAGTGGCCTTATCTGTCACAGGTAGCGTAAGTGTTAAATAGTAAGATCTTCTCTTAATCAAAACAAGAAACCTGCGTTTATTGCAACAGTAGTTGCACTCATCTGTTCTGTGGGCCTCCAAAAGTCATTATAGCTAGATACATCACAAAACAAGTCTCTGCTTTTTCTAGTAGTGGTGTTGAACTCCATCCAAATGCTAGGGGCATTTGTAGGGTTTTTTTGCTTTTTTTTGTCAGGTTTATTTTGTGCATGTGGTTTTTTTTGTTGTTGTTTTGGGATTTTTTTTTTGTTCCCAGGGTAACAAAACCATTTTTCTTAGGCAAGTTGGATATTTAAACTAAATTTTTTTTCTACCACACGTATATCTGTGTTAGTTTTTTTTCTGAACTGACTTGAATTATGGATGGATTTACTTACCAAAGTTTTACTACTGCAGACACCTGACTAATATAAAAAATGCTTAATATGGATATTTTCCTTCCTTGCTTTTCAGGCAAGGTAGGCATACACAGAGCATGCTGCAGTTTCAATAGGACAGACGTTCCTACATGCTAGACCTGCTAAGAGATCTTTGTTCATGGCTAAGTGTTCTATAACTTAAGTAAACTGGAAGTAGTCATCACCATTTTTAATTAAGGCCCATTGCTGAGTAGAATGTGAAACCACAAGAAGAGCTATGTAAGTTGCAGAGACTCATTTTCTGTTGGGGAACAGAGCAATAGCCCTCAGTTTAAGAAGTGATGTTTGGCTATATGTATAATTCTCAGTAATATGAGAAAATGCATGCTCAATATTGTCTTAATGATATTACAGTAGCCTGCTGCTGTGATGCAGCTCCCCTTAGGTTTTTTAGTTACTTGCTTTTGCTATTTAGAGGTGCTTGTCACACACTTGGCAGCCAAGTACACACACACACAATGTCAATCAGTTGAGTGGACAAAACTAAGGGAAATAATTTGGAGGAGTAGGAGGAGGAATTGTAATGAAAGGTGGTGAGATCAGATTCAGTATGGGTGGAACATACTGTATTTTCCAAGTAAGGCCATGAATGTTCCCTATGTCCTCTGCCTTATTACCAGGCAAGGGCTTTTATCATAGCAGTCCTGCTTTTCCCAGTTTTCAGTTGGAAGTTTCTTCACAGATTTCCTGCTAGTACCGGCTAGTTTGTGCCTTCCTCCTTTTCTTGATGGCTGATAAAATACCTTCTTTTCTTTGGCTGAGTGTAACCTTTTCCAGCATTTCTAGCATCTGGTAGTGTTCAAATAAAACTGCTCTTCTGCTGAGTCTGTGCTTCCCAGTGGTGGCCGAGAATATACTCACTCTCCAGGAAAAAGAGCTTTTGCTACTTGAAATCTGTTTTAGTCAATCTATAAGGTGTTTACTTTTATGCATGGATGCTTAAAGTGAACTTTTCTTGTTAGTAACATCGGCACAATTTGAAAGACGACAACTAAGAAACCAAAGGTGGTATAGAAAAGGTAGTGGTGGAGACATGTTCCCTTTCCCTGAGTGAGATTAAAATCCTGAATGACTGTGCCTGTTCTGTTCTTACTTTGCGGCCTGAAGCTTAGATGGTTGTCTCATCCAGAGGCTTTTTTTCTTTTTGTCCTTTATGCAGGTCAAACAAAATAAATCTGTGTCCTTGGTTTGTCCTCAGGCACTTCTATGATAAATGGGATTATTACTAATCCAGAGTCTTTTGTCAACACTCATGTCATGTACTACAGAAGGAGAATGATTTACTGTCAGCATGTATTTTAGCAGAAAAGTACTCCTGTATGCTAAGGTTTTCTCTTATTCTGGATAGTGAGAGATGAGTGGGCTGCCCTGAGATCCCTAAAAAAAACCCAGAACAATGTAGTTGGTGGTATTGATCTGGTACAACAAATGAAGATAAGAACAGTTATATTTTAATTTTTTAAATTTTTTTAATGGTGTGAAAGAGATTGTTGCTTTTAGCCTGATTAGCTGTGTTCATTTTTACCTTCAGGCGCTCTTGCAGCTCTGAAGAGAGTAGAATAGTATGTTAAAGTGATGTCTAGAACAGCTCTGGTGTCTTCAGGTTCTCTTAGTTATAGTGGGAGGCTAAGCAGCACACATTTTGCCTGTCTGGGGTCTGCATGAGATGATTTCTGCAAGTGCAAAACTACAGGATATATAAGGATGCTTTCTCAATTCCATTAATTTCAGTAAGATTTCAGCTTGTTGAAATTGTTCCAACTCACACTGCTGCTTTTAACGGTGTCTGAAGTAGAGTCCAGGACCCACAGTCAATCAAGAACATGCTTTAAATAATACCTCAGTTACTGAACTGAGTCCTTTGCCAGTAGAAGGTGTTGTGATGTGACTAGTGCTGTTGTCTCAAAACTTGTGGGATCATTCACCTAGTGTGCAAGCCAATAACACACAGTTGAGATACTAGCTGTTTATTGCCAGTTCTGCACAGAAAGGGTTTCTAGGGGGTATCCACACAAAGCTGCACATCCAGTACTAAAACAGTTATTTATACATTGTAAATTAGCAACAACTCATTGTTTATCAACCTTTTACTGGTGCCCATAATTCCATATCTTCAAGCTGATTGGTGTATATTGTCTTTGTCTTCATTTAAACATGCAGCATCTTTTAATTTTACTGCACAAGTTCAGTGGGTGAGGGTCTTCAGGTGGAGGTGGGTATCTGAACTTCTAGAGGTGTGGTTTTCATATAATAATTAGTTAAACTCAACTAAAGGGTGCGTTTTCATGTGGTATAGCCAAGCTTCTTGGGCAACCAGCCCATTAAAGTTTCTGGTTCCTAGTTTTATGTTGATTTGTTCCTTGTCAAGAGTTACTTACCCAAGTGATTTACTTAGGTTACTTTTTTTTCCCCTAAATTTATAAAAAAATTACAACCATAAAGATTTTGATATCAGTACTGTGTTTATGTTGGATACTCAGAAAAGTTACATCAGCTTAAGATTTGAAATCAGCACATGCAACATATTTTAAAATCTCCTGTGAATGTTCTTTTTTTTAAAAAAAAAAGTTATTTTAAGTTACATACTTTAATCCTTTTCGTGGAGATCCGCATGAGACTTTAATATGCTTTGAGTGTATTTGATTTAGTTGATTAACTTTTAAGAGAAGACAAGGAAAGTGGAAGGTACAGACACCTTTTTCCTTCTGTCCACTTGGGGTTGTGCATGGTTCCTATGTAATGATCATCAAATGGAGTGGTCTTCAGGCTGCCATAGAGATCCACACACACAGTACAGCCAGTAGGCATTTTTGCACTGCTATTTTGTTGCTAGTAAACCTCTGAGCTCTCATGGTTAAAGCTGAATTCGCTGACCCACTCAATACAGATGAAGTGAGGAATGTTGTTGTACTCAGATTTTGCTAGTGCAAATGCTTTGTTACAGTATCACAATGTAAAACTTGTGTTGCCAGAGAAATTTGAACCCCCACTGTTTCTTATCAAGGGGTACAGACAGCATGGAACAGCTCTTACAGCCAAGGGTTCATTCTCTGTCCTGAAGAGCCAATGTTGCATGCACAAAAAACAGCTTCCCTTTTTTATATTTGGAAAGTTATGACCTTGTCCAAATAAATTTGCCCCTCCTGGTATTCATGGTTAGAATACTTATGCACTTTTGCTTCTGTGAGGGAGAGAGAAGCAGAGCTGGGAGAGAGAGACTTTCTGTGATGAGCTGATGTGCAGTCTATGGGTGAATTCGAGGCATACTCTGATAAGAGATGGAGCTAGGAGGCACAGTGCTAAGCAGCTGCATTGATGTAACAAGGTGAGTGGAAAACAATAGTGATAGTGAGGGAGTGTAGGTTTAAAGATGATCAGTGTTAGTATGAGCCAAATTATCAGAATTGTATTAGTAGGCACTGGAAGGGCTAAAATAAAGCTATTGTTTGTCTGGTACACTTTATACAAGTCATGCAACCCTTTGAGAAGGTTCCAGTAATAAGATTCTGTTCCTTTTTTTTTTTTTTTTTAAAAAAAACAACTCCCCAGTTGAACCATTTTCATAGATTTCAGTCAGCCGAAAGCCCTGGAGTCATAGGGCTATGTCCAGGATTGCACAAACAGAACATGTGTCTGGGTAACTGGAGAGCAGGAATAGCTTGGGCTAGAGTTGCTGCTATTTTCCAAGGCCAGGATGAGCACGGTTTGTGTGAGTGGCTGTTACCATTAGGAACCTCTTAATCTGTACCTCTGTCTTCCTGAGGGCCACTATGTGGAATCCCATTTCAGATATCACCTCCATGCAAACAATTTTGAGGTTGTTAGGCAGAAGATCAAGTGCTTTCTTTGGTACGTGTGATCAGTTATTACGTGGTAATGTGGCACTGGCCATGGTCAATGCATGTGACCCTATGCACTGCGCCAATCCCAGGCAGACAGATGTCATCTCCCCTGCATGCTAGCCTGTTTGCATATTTACATTTCGGTGCCTGCAAAATGTGAATAAATATTCTGTGCTGCAATCACAAGTTAATCTGTATCTATTGCAGTGATTACTTAAAAAATTTTGGTGTACTCAATCTGCAGAGTATTGCTCCCTTGCATCTTTTTGGCAGATCACTAGCTTGAGTTCTGTGCTGTGGCCACTTGGTTTATAATTTACTGTCTGTAAGTAGTAGTTAGAATGACTGAGGCTTCTCCACCTCTGTGAAATTTGCTACAGCAATGCTGCGAGTTGGTATTTTTTCTAGATACTTCACCTCTTTTCAGGGATTTCTAGATGGCTTACAAGATTGTAACAGAGTTGTTCAAATCAATGTGACCAGGCAGGTGAAAAGAACATGTGTTTAGAACTTGGTCACCCCACAATTTGGCATATTTGTGTAACTCATTGATGAAAGCAGGTTTGTACTGAAGTATCTCATAATGTGAACTAAAAAAGCTGTGTTCAGGGAAGAGGGTGATGTCTGGCAAAGAAATGGTAACAAGTAGATAATGTGTCATAGCATGTTGAATTACTACTGTGCTTTGCCAAGACACTGACTTGGATGGGAAATGTTACAGCTGCAATTTATACTTAGATGAGTATATGTGAACTGAGTACAGTGCACTCGTTATGGTCATATCAAAGTAATGACCTCCTGCTTTATCTGTCAGGGGTTATCCCAGCGTTTTCTATCTTCAGCTACCCTTAGACTTTCCCATGAGAAGTGGATATGCATAAAATAAAGTTCTCAGCTTGGAAGGCAGAAAATAAAGAGGGGCATATCCTCAAATCAGGAGCATAGCTGGCAAGGAGAGGAAGGAAGCAGTTTATTTTGGTCATGCTCAATCGTAGAAGCACAGTTTTCTTAGAAGAGGAATAGTTGAGTAGTTCATTCTGTTTAAAGAATATGACACCTAAAACTTGATGGGCTTATGTGCAGAATGGGTATCTGCAAAGCTGGGAAGAGGAATCTCAGAAAATAATTTGTACATGGGAATGCAAAAGGTGCGTATGTTTGGAGGAGGGGTGTTTGCAGTCTGTTCATTTGCCTACTTTTCTGCCTTCCCTGGGCATTCAACTTTTTATCTAGAAACTTCCATTGTTCTGTCTGACAGAATTCTGGAAATTTTTCTTGCTTTTACACTATCTTGCTGCTTTACATGTGGACTTTCCTTTGTCACTATTTCTGCTATCTCTCCATCTCAATCTAACCTCTAACTTTGCTGTTGTCTTCAAAATATGTGAAATGTGATTTGTGCTGGAATACTTCAAAATCCCCCTTATGTATTCCACATAATAGTATTCCCTAAACAGTCAATGAGACTGATGGGTGAGATAAATTATTTCACTTTTTGGCCTTGCATTAACTGTTTTTAAGAAATACTGGACTTTGTGCATCCCTTTGCACCAAACGGACTCCAAGGCCTGTCAAAGGATGTGCATCTCATACTTTGGGGTTGGTTTGTTTGAAAAACTGGGGCAAGGAAAGATAATGGTACTTGAATGAAGACAGGAACAGTGCTGTGGGAAAACAACAGATCTGGAAATTAGGCCTATGATTAGCTCTATTCTAAAAGAATTTTAATCGAGACTGAGAATGTTGCCAGGCATTGTAAGAGAATTGTCCTTACTGTTAAATCGTTAGCCTGCTCCCTGTCATGTGTTGGCCTAAGCCATTGCTCCCAAAAGAGCCCTGGGCAGAAATTAGGTCTTAAGAGTGTCCTAGGAACTGTTCCATTAGGCAGTTTGCATGCAGTTAACCTTTTCTGGAGATTGAGAGATGTTTCTAGAGTGAATTTAGGTCCCTCTATGCTAGTTGGCCTTGATATTGGGAATATCTCAGGGTACTCTTAACTTGTGTAAGTGAACCCTAAAAATCCTAGCTCCCAGTGGAATGCTCTATGTAGTACACCATTGGGATAGCCATAAAAAGAAGAAAAGATCTCAAACTAAAATGATGGTTACAGTAGAGTCCACTTTAGCTTTTTTTTTTTTTTTTGGTAGTGACCCTAACGAATCTTTCTGAAATCAGGAGGGTTCTTTGTGTCTCTGATAGTCAGGGTTTGTAATCTTAGTCTGTAACACTTCCTGGCTCAAGTAAAACTATTCTGTTTTCTGTTTTAGTTGAATTTTTAATTCTGAATACAAATGCTTGTTTGTTTAGCTTTAGACCAGTGCCACTTAAGAAGTGGGATCACATTGTTGTGGTGGTTCGTGGATCACAGAGGCACAAAGGCCTGTCTAGAAGCAGCGTAAAGAAGAGAATAGTGTAGACATTGAACTTCCTTTGTAAACCATGTGGTGTATCCATATTTTTCACAATGCTCTTATCTTCCTGCAGAACTTTTATCTCTGAGGACATGTTACAAGTAGATTTGTGGGGGAAGAGGCATGACTAACACAGACTGTGCAGTACCTTTTTGTCTGGTACAGGCCTTGTATGTGGGACAGGTACATTGTGGGACTGTGGGACACGTACTTTGTATGCAGGACAGATGTTGTAAAAATGGCTTTGATTTTTCTTTTGTGTTTTAGGGACACTAAGGGTCTTGAATAACCATGAGCAACCCTTTTGTACGGATTGTGGAGCCATTGGACCCTAAACAGCCTCTGAAGAAGTTCTTTAATCTGAGCAAATTAGAAGATGTAAGATATGGTATGTTGACAACATAAGGAAAGCATTTCGTTAACATTGATGAGCAGAACCTGAAGAGACATTGCAACATTGGATGATATTTGGTATTTGGAGAGAACTATGAATTCAAAAGATGGTTCTTGAAAACAAAATTTAGCAAAATTTAATTCTGGAAATTTAGAACTACAGAAATACTGTCAAGATCACAGTATTATTTTCTCTACATGCTGTGCACACATGTACTTAGACGTCTTCCATGTGGTACTGGTAAAAATCTTACAATCCATGCCACTGACTTAGAAAGCAAGTATCTGTAGCTTAAGGCTGTCTATATTGGGTATTTTTCCTCTTTCAAAAAGGAAACAGGTGATTAAGCAGAATTAAAGAAGCAAGAGGGGGAACATTTTCTCTGAATGTCAGCAGCACATATACCAATGCAGGCTCAGGTAGTGTGTAAATGACAGACTTTGTGTGGGAAAAGCAAAGGTGAGTCTTAAGAAATAGACAAATACATGTATGGTATTACCATTTGATCCATTCCAGGATTCCAGGAGTGATAAACTCCAGATTCTTTAAAGAAAAAAGGACACAATTCTCACTATCCAGCAGAAAAATGGAATAACTTAGCAACAGAAGAAGGAGTGAGGGGGAGAAGATTAAAAAAAAAAAAAACCCAAACCACCACCACCAAAAACCTAACAAAAAACCCCCAAATGATTTGGAATGACCGTGTCCTGAATAATAGTTGGGGGTTTTTTTATGATAGGAGTAATTAGGTCTCACTGTGATTAAGTGACTTTTGTGTCTTGGAGGTCCTGTGTAGAAAGTTGAGACAAACGTCTCAAGACACTTTTGAATATAAATACTCTGAGAGGAAATCAAACAGCTATTATTACAGTGGACCAGGGGAGGAAGGACAGAGAAACTTTCATTTTTTTCTTCACACCCACTGCTTATAGTACAGCTGTCAGGACTGCTCTAATAATATTTTGTGTTGTCTTCTATAAGTATTTCTATCTTGAAGTAAAAGAAGATTAGCAGATGCACAGTCTTACTGCCATTCAGTTTCATTTTCCAGCTCTGGAGAAGAAGAGACTGCCTACACCACTAAAGCTATGCTTTCCAACATGTCAGGTAGAAAATTATGTTTTTCTAGTGCATTTATATGACTGTGTTCAGTGGCAAGAGTGAGAGGAAACTGCAGAGAAACAAGGAGAGCACAGCATGTTTTCAGACTAATATTGCTGTGGAGGATGGAAGAGCTGTGGAGAGGAGTCATTTCAGCAAAGGTGTCTGCTGTCTCACAGAGACTGAGATAGTAAATGCTCAAAGAATTGAGTGGGACAGGTCACTTAGCACTGACCTACTGACAAAGCTGAAGGCTGGAAGAGGGTGTCTGATAATTTGGGATAAAGCCACGTGAGAATAAAGGGACAGCGCTTGAAGACCCATCTGCCCCAGGTGTGGAACTGCACTTGCTGACATATGCCCTAAGGTAAAAACTGAATTTGTTTCTTGCCTCTTACCCATGCAGCACGCCTGCCGTTTTCTATTCGAGTCCTCTTGGAAGCAGCAATCCGTAACTGTGATGAGTTCCTAGTGAAGAAGGGAGATGTTGAGAATATTCTCAACTGGAAAGTGGTGCAACACAAGAATGTTGAAGTGCCATTTAAGCCTGCAAGAGTTATTCTGCAAGACTTCACGTGAGTCTGATGCTCTCCAAAGCTAGGAAGAGGGGCTCTTGAAAGTGCAGCAATGCTCAGCTTGGTGTGGAGGGGTGAGCTGAGGGAAAGAAGAGCAGTGAAATGTTTGGAAAGACATTTTTCAGCTTTCCTGGATGTCATGCTACAGACAACACTTGGAGAGGCAAACACTCATGATAAAAGCATTAAATGAAGTGTGTCTGGGATCAAGAAATAAATATCGTTATGAAACTCTTCAAAACAGAGGGGAAAAAAATGGGATAGATAAATTGCATCCAAATGAGTGAATTCAGGATGAGGTATCTCTCACTGCTTTGGGCTGCTCTTGCAGAAACACAGTGTTCTCAGTGGGTTACTGAATGATGGCACATCCTTACGAGCACATCACAGATAGCTCTTTTTGTCTTAGTAGCCAGCAAAATCAGATAGGCTGGTATGCAGGAAGGTTTCCCAAACTGATTGAAAAAAAATGTCATGGTGGTACTTACCCCTGTAGAAGCTGAGAATGGGGCATATAAACATAGAGGAAAAAGGTCTGTTAGCTTTATTCTGAGTCACTTGAAGTTCAAGGGCTTGCAGGATTGTCACAAGATACGTGAGAAGGCAGAAACATGAATGTTGGCCCATAGCCTGAAAACGTGCTGTTTGAGTGTCATTTGTGAAATAAGGTCTTTTCTCAGTGGTGAGTACAAGATTTTGTTAGTAAAGATGAATAGTACACCTTATTTCTGCCTTTCATGTTTGTTCAGTGATCTGGCAGGGCAGTTAAATCCACTTCTGAAAATACAGTTATTCTGCAAAGGTGTTTTGCAGTCATGTCCTTTGTAATCTGAGAAGTCTGATGCCTTGTTCTGCCAGTTTCACTTGAAGTGTGGAAGGTATCAAACAGCCCTGATTATGGAGAAGGTTCTCTTGTGCTTTGCAAAACTTCAGAGATGACCCTTGACTTAAAATAAGCTAAATAAACATAGCAGAGAATCAAAGAAAGGACATTGTCTTTTTCCCCCTCCCCCCTTCTTTTTAAACAGACTGGGGAGGAGACAGAGGAACGGAGCAAAAGGAAGAGAAACCAGTTCAAGGTCCCAAAGGAATGCTGACTAGGACTAAGTTTCCAGATTCCCAGCCAAGCATGTTAAACAGCTTCTGTTTCTTGATGAATTTTGGTTTTAGCATTTCATTCTTACAGTGCTCAGGATATACAGTTCTCTCCCTTCTTCTCTTCTGACTTTGTCTTTCCAAGGGTACTGTCTCTGCTCTAGAGTAATGATCCCAAGACTCAGGGTAAGGCTGTGGCTTGCTTTTTGTGGGGCAGTAGGTGTCTATTCTCCATCTCAGGATCTCAGTTGTGTTTGTTTTGTTTTTTTTCTTTTCCAAATTGTTTCACCTTGTCTATTTCTCTTCTGTTTTAGTGGAGTGCCTGCCGTGGTTGACTTTGCTGCAATGCGTGATGCTGTGAAGAAACTTGGTGGGGACCCTGAAAAAATCAATCCTATCTGTCCTGCTGATCTAGTGATAGATCACTCCATCCAGGTTGATTTTAACAGGCGGTAAGGATACAAAATAACTTACTTAATGGTAGTAAGCTGGATCCAGTTGCTGATAATAAAGGTAGTTCTATTGGTGATACTCCTAGCATTTGGACTGTAACATCCTAGACTCTAAGAAGTGTTTAAGTTAGGGTGTTGTATCAGTTGCTGTGAATTAGATGGAGGAATTTTGTTTTTCCTGTGGTGCATCTCTCAGCAGCGCAAGCCTGGACTGAATGTTAACAGAAACAGGCTCAGTCCAGACCTGTGGTGATCGTAATTTTCCATAATAATACTGCATTATTATTAGTTGTTCAGAAATAGCTTTTTTCCACATGCACTTTTTGGACCCTGTAGGGCTTCTTGGAAAGGACAAGTAAGAATGTCTCCTTTCTTCCTTATTTATATAAGAATAGACATGAGCTGCCCTAGCCCAGCTCTGAGGAACTGTTTGCTAGTTCAGTGCCTCCATGCAGAAGAGCACAAGGCACTAATTAATATGGTCCCTATAAGTTCAGGAAGGAAACATAATGCTATTCAATCCTCAGCATGCTACAGAAAGATGAGCACTCACTAGACCCACAATAAAATAAAAGACCTCTGCATAGGGGTCCTTCTACCCTCTATGGTATCTAAACATGGGCCTACAGAACTACTTTTCCAAACAGATCCTGCAATTACATGTTTCTCAGTGGTTTCCTTCCATGTTCCAAACTCCTGAAGTTTTTTGGTCTGCAGTTACCTTGCCTGCTGAAATACGCTGTTTATTGTCCTCTATAGAAGACAGTTTTGAAGCAGGCCACTTAAGTTATAGCATTGCAAAGAAGAATATTCCTAGAAAGTGGAAATTAAAGAGCACTTTCTCAGTACTAATATTTAGAGGCTTCTTTAGAATAAAAATACGGAACTTCTGAGCAGATATGCATTGTGAAGCCTGCTTCATAGAAGAATGTTGCCAGACAGTTTTCAAATATAACTTTTTTCTTGTTTTTTTTTTAGCTGTAGACTAGTAAGGATACAAATTCTCACTGATGCCATTTCATAGCTGGTAGGGGAGAAAAAGGGCCAAAAAATTTTTACCTATGTAACTGTTGAAAATCAACTCCCTTTAACTTTTTTCTAGAGATGCTGTATCTATTCTTAATCTTAACATAACACTAAGCAGTTTAGGAACAGATGCAAAATTAGAAATAATTGTCTAAAGACTGACCTCTGGGGTAATGGGTGTTCTAGCACTAATCTATTAAACTAGAAACCTAACGTTTCTTAATTTGCCTCACATTTTTTAAGATCTTTCAGAAACAGTCTCTTTCTTTGTGAACAAGATATGATTTCATCTCTACCATAGAACAAAATCAATTGTTATGATTCTGTTTCTGTATTATTTTAATAACATTCATTTTATGTTATCAGTAGTATCTGGGACTTCACTTAGATAATTTTTTGCTAATTACTTTTTCTCACAGCCTTATTTTATTTCTATTAGGCTCATGTATATATGGAAAGAACATTGGCGAGCCCTATGCTTCAGTTCTTTCAAACTCTTCAGGCCTAAGTTAGGCAGCTGATTCAAGTGAAGAGTTTGTTAGCCCTGTCTGCTTTGAAACACAGGGGCTTCAGGCAGCACTGCATCATCAGTGATAATCTCTTTTAAACTGAAGTTGCAGGGCAGTTGTGTACTGGTTGCTTCTGATTTAGGTGTTAGGAACTTCACATTGCTCTAAAAAGTAGTGTAGCTATTCTGAAGCTACAAGTTTTATGCCTGTCACATATATAATATGCAGATTAGCACTCACATTTGAACCAGACTTCAGGTATTATCTCTTAAGACTTCTTAAATCCTTTTAATTGGTTGCCTGCAGTTCACACCTGCAGTGAGATTGAAAATATGAGATTGATCAGCATTAACATTAGCTAATAACTCTTCTTTTCTTTCAAACTTTGGGTGTACCTGACCAGACATAAATTTCAGGTGGATACTTTTGGTTCTGACAGCTGATTATTTTCACTTGCAGATCAGATAGCTTGAAAAAAAATCAGGACCTGGAATTTGAAAGGAACAAGGAAAGGTTTGAATTCCTAAAGGTACCGAAAGAATTAATTCTATTTGCATGGAGAAAAGTGCAATGAACAAAAGTTCTTCCAGTACTCATGTGCATTGAAAATTTTTTACTCCAATTCCTTCTGTTTCAGTGGGGCTCTCAGGCTTTTAAAAATATGAGGATTATTCCGCCAGGCTCTGGGATCATCCACCAAGTGAACTTGGAGTACTTGGCAAGAGTGGTGATGGATCAGGATGGCTACTACTATCCAGACAGTGTGGTGGGCACTGACTCGCACACCACCATGATAGACGGTTTGGGAGTGCTTGGCTGGGGTACGTGCAGTAGTGTATTGTGAATAGTCTGTTGGCTGACTAAGCTCTATTTCAGACTTTGGTGAGTTGACCCTGGCTGGCAGATTAGCACCCACCCAGTCACTCACTCATTCTGCCAGCAGAATAGGGGAAGAGAATTGGAAGGGAAATGCAAGAAAAAACTCATGGGTCAAGACAAAGGCAGTTTAATAAGTGAAGGGGGTGGGGGGAAGGAAACGAAAGCAAGTGATGCAAAGACAATCAGTCACCACCTCCCAGCAGCACACCAAAGCCCAATCTGTCCCTGGGCAATGGCTACTTTGGAAAAATTCCCCCCGCATCCCAATTTTAATCCTGAGCGTGATGTTATGTGGCATGGACTATCTCTCTGTTCAGTTTGGGTCAGCTGTCCTGGCTCTGTCCCCTCCCAGTGTCTTACCCACCCCAGCTTATTTGCTGAGGGGCAGTTGACCTGTGTCAGCACTGCTCAGCAATAGCTAAAACATTGGTGTGTTATTGTTGTGTTTCAGCCCAGCCGGTAACAAAGCACCATGAGGCACTCGCTCACTCCTCCCCCCCCCAGCCCGGGTGGGATGAGGAGAAAATATAAAGAAAAGCTTATGGGTCAAGACAAGGACATGGAGGGATCACTCACCACTTATGGTCATGGGCAAAAGACAGGCTCAACTTGGGGAAGAAACAAAATCAGTTTAATGTACTACAAATCAAATCAAAACAAGGATAATGAGAAGTAAAACAAAATCTTTATTCCCCCCACCCATCCCTCCTCCCGGCTCAACTCCACTCCCGATTTTCTCCGCCTCCTGGGGAATGGAGGTTGCAGTTATCTGTGCTGCTCCTTCCTCCTCAGGGTGTTACCTGATCAGAAAGTAACTCCTGAAACACACAAAGTATGTTTAAAGAGGAGGCATTGCTTAATTCTGCTTAGGGTGCAAGGTGGAAGATTTCCACAAATCAAGCACACCTACTGAGATTTTCAGTCTGTACTTATATAGTTAAAACACCACGCCTATCTAATACATATGTTCCACCTAACTATTGCATATTCATTATGTGGAGCAAGCCTAATGTGTTGTTGTCTTGAGCAATCATCCCAGAGTCTTCTATGCCTGCTCGAGGGTCTCTGGTGGGCTTCAGGGGGTCTTCGGTGGTCGTTTGGGGAAGAATACCCCTACTCCTTTTGTCCTTTTATGGGCATGTGTCATCTGAGGACACCAGGTTCTTTGCTTCTCTCTGCCAGCCCATCCTTTCTCAATGCCGAAGGAGGATGTATGTCCTTAATTAGCAAGTCTGTGACTCTTTAAGCATCCTCTATTGTAAGTAGAATCTTAAACTAGATAAGCTTTACCTTGAGTACACATAATCTAAACAGTCCTTGAATAGCAAACATACCACACTTCTCATGTTTTAGTTTTTTTTTCTTTAAACTATCACCGCCTTCTTATTTGTTAATCAGTCTTTTGAAGGCTTAAGGCAAGACCCCGCTGCCAAAAACCCCGCCACACAAACCCAAAACAGTTACCAACACTGGTTTGGTCACAAATCTAAAACATGGCACTGTATGGGCTGCTGTAAAGAAAAGTTACTTCTGTGCCAGCCAGACACAGTACACAGACTAACCCCAAATTCAAGGAACCTAATAAGGTCTTTTACAGTTATTTAAAGCTTTTTAACTAAGCTCATTGTTCTGGTAACAGTCTTAGATAATTTCTGGTGCATGTATTGTTGGGTTTGGTTTTTTCTTTTATATATTTTCAATTCTGCATTTAAATCACAAGGAAGCAGACAAGGAAAATCATAAATAAGACTTCTGGAAGCATCTTAGTCATTGGGGAAGGCAAGGGAGTTGAAGCATCACTGAACATCCATTTGTTCCTTAGTCACTTAGCTACTTTCAAAGTGTTGCCTTATCAAAAAGTACTGCAAATTGTCTATTAGTCTGAAGATGCTGAAAGTTAAATCTGAGTTAAATACAGCCAGAGAGGCCATTGTCAAAACCAGCACTATGAAGTATGTTTCAATACCAGTAGTCTGCAGAATGCTTGTTAAAGAAATAAATACAAATAATTCCTTTTTTTTGCTTGTAGCGGTAAACTGCAGTGTTTGAATTATTGACTAAATAAGTAGGTATGAAGTGAAAGTATTGGCAATCATCCCACACATGGTAGCAAAAACTTCAGTTGAGCTTTTTATCTTCCTCCGATATGGTGATAGGAGCCCTATTGAAACAGATATCTTACAAATACAGAAGACACTGTGTTTTTAAACAGCATTTGCTAGTTGTTCACAAAGATGCTTGTCAAGTTCTGAATACCACATGTGATAGAAGTAGCACATTGTGTTTTTTCTACCCTGCCTATACTACTGTAGCAATATTGGTCGATTGAGACTTTCTGTCAAGGTTGCAGGAATTCCTGCTGGCTTGGAATACAAAGGTAAACAAGTTCACTTTATTTTAAACCATGACATCTTTGGGATAAGAAATGTCTCTTTTATTCTATATTTGGTTGCACCTTCCACATGAAACTGTCATTGAGAGGTTGTTGCAACACCAATTGCTGCTTGGAAGAGTGTGTCTGTAAACGTAGCCTTTTTTTTTCTCCAGGATTTGAAAAGTATGGCTGGGCATGGTCCATACCATACGTGCTCAAAGCGCATGTTCTTGGATCCAGCATTTCTTGCTAATGGCTGGTAATGCTGAACTTGCTTCATGCCTGTCTGTGGTAGCCTGTCAGTCATGTCGACTAACTTGACTGTTTAAAAATGATTCAACACCTAGTGAAAGGAGTCACATAATTTGATCTGTCACAGAATTACCTTTTTAATTAACATAGGTATATCATTTTGCATAAAATAAATTGGAAATAATTTTTCAGAACCATTATTAGATTAAGTGGGAAAAAGGATACAAGTAGTGGTTTGGCATACATAAGCAACTATTAGAGGCAATTTGTTTTAGCTCACTATTAATTAAGCTAAACAAAGGGTAGAAGGGACTTTCTACAGGCAAAAAGTTATCAAACTGCTGCCTAATGCCAAATTGCTAGTAAACATCATGGGTTTTAGATTGCATATGACTATGATATCTTAATACTTTATATTATTAAATTAGCAAAATGAAGTAGTCACTTGAATTGCATTTCTCTAATACTGAAGGTGTGCTTACACAGAGGTTCTTATCTGCACATGCCCAAGACCTGTTGAAACTTAACAGATGTAAGGAAGATATTTCTGTCTTAACAAGTAGCTTTTCTGTTAGTGTTTGTATTGGGTTTGAGTGGCAAGGTTTTGGTATCAGGGTGGCTACAGGTGTGGCTTCTCTGAGAAGCTGCTGGAAGCTTCCCCCATGTCCGACAGAGCCAATGCCAGCTGGCTCCAAGTCGGACCCACCGCTAGCCAAGGCTGAGCCCATCAGTGACGGTGGTAGTGCCTGAGGGATAACAGATTTAAGAAGGGAAAAAAAAGTTGCTGTGGAACAGAAACTGCAGCCAGGGAGAGTATCGAGAATATGTGAGAGAAACGGCTCTGCAGACACCAAAGTCAGTGAAAAGGTCAGCATAGCACCTCTCCTCATTGGCTTCTCTATCACTTGGAGAAGGAAGTTGTCATCAACGCATTGCAAGAACCTCCTGGATTGCTTATGCCCTGCTGTGTTGTCCCTCCAACAGGTATTGGGGTGATTGAAGTCCAGAGCTTGTGAATGTGAGGCTTCTCCTATCTGTCTATAGAGGGCTTGGTCTTCCTGGTTGGGTGGCCTGTAGCAGACCCCCACTATAATGTCACCTGTCCCTGCTCTCCCTTTAATCCTGACCCATAAGCTCTCAGGATTAAATAAAGATGAACTTCTTACAAGGGCATGTAGTGATAGGACAAGGGGTAATGGCTTTAAACTGAAAGAAGGGAGATTTAGATTAGATGTAAGGTAGAAGTTCTTCACTGTGAGGGTGGTGAGGCACTGGAACGGGTTTCTCAGAGAGGCTGTGGATGCCCCATCCCTGGAAGCGTTCAAAGTCAGGTTGGATGGGGCTTTGAGCAATGTGGTCTAGTGGAATGTGTCCCTGCCCATGGCAGGGGTGTTAGAACTAGATGATCTTTAAGGTGTCTTCCAACCTAAACCATGCTGATTCTATCTATGAAGAAGGAGGGGGAAGAGGTGCTTCAGGCACTGGAGCAGAGAATCCCCTGCAGCCTGTGGGGAAGACTATGGTCACGCAGGCTGTCTCCCTGCAGCCTGTGGAGGTCCACAGGGGAACAGATATCCAGCTGCAACCCGTGGGAAGCCCACGCTGGAGCAGGCTCCTGGCAGGACCTGTGGAGAGAGGAGCCCATGCTGGAGCAGGTTTTCTGGCAGGACTTGTGACCCCATGGGGTATCCATGCTTGAGCAGTCTGTTCCTGAAGGACTGCAGCCCTTGGAAGGGACCCATGCTGGAGCAGTTAATGAAGAACTGCAGCCTGTGGGAAGGACTCAGGTTGGAGAAGTTGATGGAGGACTGTCTCCTGTGGGAGGGACCCCACACTGGAGCAGGAGTGTGAGGAGTCCTGCTGCTGAGCAGGAGGGATCGGCAGAGACAACGTGTGACGAACTGACCGCAACCTCCATTCCCTGTCCCCCTCTGCCACTACGGGGGAGGAGGTAAAGAAAATCAGGAGTGGAGTTGAGCTGGGAAGAAGGGAGAGGTGTGGGGAAAGGTGTTCTAAGATTTGATTTTATTTCTCATTATCCTACACCAATTTGATTGGTAATAAATTAAATTAATTTTCCCCAAGTCAAGCCTGTTTTCTCCGTGATGGTAATTGGCGAGTGATCTCTCCCTGGCCTTATCTCGACCCGTGAGCTTTTTGTTATATTTTCTCTCCCCTGTCCAGCTCAGCGGGGGAGTGATAGAGCAGCCTTGGTAGGCACCTGATGTCCAGCCAGGGTCAACCCAGCACAGTATTCTTTAGAACAGTCTATACTCTTGACTCTAACAATCCTTCCTTCAAAATAACTTTTAAGATTTTGGTGACCAATAGTCATGGTCTGCATGCATTTCACTCACAGCACACCATGTACAATGCCATGTCAGTCGTTCTTTGTTTATGCATTGCATGTTTAAGTCATTAAATAAAACTTTTACATCTGTTATTGTAAAAGTCATGCTTCCTCAGAGTAAGTTACTTAGATTTATCTAATATCCCTAATATTCCCCATTAGGCTAAGGAACAAGGATGAAAGTATGAAATGGAAAGAAATTTAAAAGCTCATTGCAGAAACTGAAGCAAGATAAGTGCCTCTTAGCAGAAGGCTAAGCTCTTTGGCTGTCTGCCTTCTCTCCCCTTTCACACCTTAAATAGAGTAGTCATCAGTCAATTGTACTTCATGGGTTTCTCTCTGACACGTTACTATCTCTGTGAATAGTTGGGTTGTATACTCCTATTGCATACAGGTGTCGGTGGCATTGAAGCAGAAGCAGTGATGTTGGGTCAGCCAATCAGCATGGTGCTTCCTGAGGTGGTTGGCTATAAGCTGCTAGGAAACCCTCAGCCTCTGGTAACATCCACGGACATTGTGCTCACCGTTACCAAGGTAATGAACATGTCTGCTGTTTTGCCATTAGTGCTGGAAGCTACGCATATTCTGTAGGACAGAGCCACTGTATTGCATGCTTAGGAGCCCTGTGTGTGCTTCCATGTAGTCATTTTGGACCTTTTTTAAGCTTTGTCGCTCTTTGTGGGTTGGAATCAGCTGCCCAAGGACAACTGCAAATTTGCTAGGCAAATCTGTTTCCCAGAAGCCAGACAAAATAGAACGGAGAGCTGGCATCTTATGGCCTGTTCCAATCCACATGTGCAGACCTGTTTTGGAACAGCAGTGCTTGTAAAAGGATCTTTTTTTCTCTCCTGCCTCAAAAGAAACAGATTACTTTCTTTTTTGAAGTCCCCACTTAAAATAAGGCAATATAAAATCTGAAAACAGTAAGTCCTGCAGCCTGATATCTTTGATCTGCAGGTTTGGCTCACATGTCATATGTTCGTAATATATTTATTCACTCTGTGGATTGTGGCTGAATTAAGAGTATTACTGGGTCAGCATTAATGTCGTCGGAGGTCAGAAAACTGGTACACATGTTCATAATGGGATGCTGTCTCTAGAGAGAACCTCCACATGGAGAAAGACAATGGTTTTTATGAGTTCATCCAGATGTTGTGTGTGTTCAGTTATTTACAGTTTGATTCACATACTTGTGCAGTTGTTTCTTCCTGTTTCCCCATCTTCCCGGGTTTGCTGGCTAAAGACTCCACACTGTTCTCCTCTCTTTAGAACGTCAGGTTGAGAAAAATACAATTGTTCTAAGATAGAGTCTAGTTTAAATGAGTGTAAGAGGAAGTTTAGAAGGAATACATCCCTTATATCTGTGTCCTCATCTTCATGATTTAGTTTACTAAAGCTTCCTGGTTTCAAGGGGCTACAGAAACCCTCGGAAAGGTTTCTCTGAAGTCTAAAGCTGGATTTTATAACATACATTTGACACTTAGCAATGACACAGGCACTGTATTTTTATAACAGCACCTTCGTCAAGTTGGAGTCGTGGGTAAATTCGTGGAGTTTTTTGGTCCAGGTGTAGCCCAGCTGTCAATTGCTGACCGAGCCACCATTGCCAATATGTGTCCAGAGTATGGAGCAACAGCTGCCTATTTCCCAGTGGATGATATTAGCATTGGGTACCTGATACAAACTGGTGAGTGTAAGAGGAGACCATGAGTTAAAGGTGTAATTGAAATGAAGGACTACGGGTCTATATGGTGTAGTCAGCAATGGGGTTGAATCAGGTGGAGCCTTCTGAGCTTGAGTGCTTTTTTTGTCCATACTTGCTTAGTCAGGCTGTGTGTGGCTCTTAGTCTCCATGTTTAGGAAGAGCCAAAGTTTAGACTGTTTCACAGCCAACTGCCTGCTTAGCCCTGCCTGAACCTAGCTTGTGTAGATGACAGAAGCAGGAACCTAAGTTTTTGTTGTCCAAAAGCCACCAAGTCTGCTCAATCGCTTTGTTTTTAGTGAGTCTCTAATATTTGTGCTGAAAGGTCTTGTAGTGTAATGTACAGTGTGAACAGTGAAGTAGCCTGTTACATGGGGGTTTTTTTCCTTTTTCTGTGACATGGTAGTTCCTCAGTTTTGTTTGCATTTTGTTTTTGCTGTATCTGGCTTTCACCTTAGGCCGTGATAAAGAGAAAGTTATGTGCACAAAAAAGTATCTTGAGGCTGTGGGAATGCTAAGAGATTTCAAGAACTCCTCTCAGGATCCGGACTTCACACAGGTTAGAAACTACTCTGTTTTCTGGCTCCTTGCTGTATGCCCTGCTCTATTTTAATGTGACAATTGTCTGTTTTTTCACAAAAACTAAGAAATAGTCAGGGAATTCCTTATCCTTTGGCTTGGTCCACACAGCTGTCTTAGGGCCTAGTGGAATAAGTCAGCTGGCTCTCCAGGTGTGAAAACTTGGGCATAGGTATAGATTGGCTCTCAGTTGAGCTCTAGCTGGTGCAGATTCTGCAATTTGATCCATGTGGTTTTGAGAAGTCCAGTCCAGACTCAAACGCAGCTATGAAGATACTGCAGATGTTTTCTGTGTAAGCCTTGTCCCAGTTTTACCCTTGTTCTGTTTGGCAACATCTTTTACTCTATGAATTGGGACACTTAGAAGCTCTGTGTGGTAACCGCAGACCACACAAGCAATTTTCTGTGCAAGAAAATCAAGATCTTACTCTGTGTTCAGGAAACTCAAGAATACTCCTGGTTTTCTCTACAGTAAGAATTTATCTTGTAACTTATGTTCAGATTTGCATGATTATTCAAAAACTTTAGTAAATATGGAAAGATGCAGCACACTATAAAATCAAAGTTGAAACATGGGTGAGGAACAGGAAAATATGATAATCTCTGTTTCATAATAGACTGAACTTTTCCCTAAGGCCAAGATAAATAGTCTTGCTTTGGTTTATGCCAGTACCAGGATTTCTTCACATCATTGTTTTCTGAGAAGCACCCTGCTGCAAGCATGTGAAAGGACATAATTCTCAAAATCATCTATATTGTTTAGATGCTTTAGTCACACATTGAGTTTTCAATATCAGGGATGCTTTTGAGAGCCATACCTGGGAGCTGGCAGGGTCTAAAACTAGAACTGTTCCTTTTCTTCTGATCTTTTCCTTCTCTTATGTCTTTGATAATTTCTGCAAACAAACATAAAGATGTGCAGACTTAGCCTTGGTTCAACAGCAGGAGTAAGCATACCTGTGGCTTAACTGGCTTCAACTGGTCATGCAGTGCTGAACCACTCTCTGTTTCTCTTACTGAATAGGTTGTTGAGTTGGATCTCCATACTGTTGTGCCTTGCTGCAGTGGACCAAAAAGACCTCAGGACAAAGTTGCTGTGTCAGATATGAAGAAGGACTTTGAGACTTGTCTGGGAGCCAAGGTAGGGTCTAGGAACATTTGGGCATACAAACTAATGCATGCTTCTAGAAGTTGTTTGGTGTTCAGGAACTACATTCTCGGGTTAATTTGTGTGTTGTTTGTTTGCCTATTGAAAAGTAAATGAGGATGTTTGAATGCAGTTTAGAAGATGACCCCCCAAATGGGTGGTTTAAAATTGGGGTGATACTCCTCTCACATGAAGGTATTCATGTCCTGTTGATGTAGTAGTTCCTTCTGATTTTAGATCAGTCTTAGGCCTAACACAGTTTCAACATACACTAGGGATTTCTGAACTAGCCACGATGGGTGGTGTTAGTAGAGTGGACCAAGTAGCTGCTGCACTGAGCTCTGTGCTAACTACCCAGCTCTTCAGCTTTCCAAGCCGGTTAGGCCCTGAGCTCCACAACATAGTTTCTCATTCAGTACTGAATCTATTCAGCAGATCAGAACTGCACATGTCTCTGTGACTCTTTGTTGGTGGTGGTAAAGACAGAAAGAAAAAAGACTTATTCTGTACATCATCCAGTCAAAAATGGTCATTGAAAAAAGAGCAAGACTTTAATTTTAATATGCCCAGACACTTAAGTTCCCAAAATCAGTTTGAATCCTTATCTGTGATACAGTGACCACCCTTGTTAAAGGCAGTACAGAATTCTAGTGATGTAAATCAAGAAACTTAAACTACAGCAATTCCCAATAATTATTGTTTTGTTACATATTCGAAGCTCTGTTAAATGACCTTATGCTTTCAGATCTTTAAGCGTAATTTTTCATGGTGTGAACAGTGCCTTCTTGCTCTTTTTTTTTTTTTTTTTTTTTTTTTTAAACTATCAGGCTTTTGCCTCTCAAGTCAACTCTTAGTATAAGTTTGAGCTGTTTCATTGATATTCATGGCTTAAAAATCTTATGTGTTACAGCTAAAATCTCAGGACTAGATTGTGTAACAAGACTGTATGTGATCAGGAATCTGGAGCATATGGGAGTAAGAAGCATCTGAGCAGTCTGAAGGATATATTCATGCAGGAAGAAAACACAAATACATTTTACTGCAAAGGCTGCCTCTTTTACCAGTAAACAGAGAATAGGATAGACCCCAGCAAAATAATTTTTGTCCACCACTTTGACTAATCAGCGATGCAAGCCTTCACTATCAGATGTAAAAGTGCAAGCATGGATATGACTGACAGATGCTTCTCATTCGTGAAATACCCAGCCCATACCAATTTCCACTAAAAATATTTATATTAATGACATCCTTTTGATTCTTACTTTCTTGTCTTACAGCAAGGATTCAAGGGATTCCAAATTGCCCCAGACAGACACAACACCATAGTCAAATTTAATTTTGAGGGCTGTGACTTCGAGCTTGCTCATGGTTCAGTAGTGATTGCTGCCATTACAAGCTGTACAAACACCAGTAATCCCTCAGTTATGTTGGGAGCAGGTAAGTTTATTTGCTCAATGTGCAGTAGTTTTTCTGTAGCTCTGGCTGTGTGTCCTAAAGACAAATACAACACTGATGCAATTCTATATGCACGGTGCTGTTTTTGTCATTTGGAGTGCTAAAATTGCACTTAGTCCATAAGTAGCAGAAGGAATTCTGGAAATGGCAGCTAGAAACATGGGTTGAAGAAAATGGATTTTTCCTGCACTGTCTTCTTTACAGGGCAAGCTGGAACTGAATTAACCAGCACCTCTGACATTTGTTCAAATGCACAGAAGCTGTTATATAGAGCTGAAAAGGAGCTAACGAAAGTCAGAGCCACAAGAAGAGGGACAGTGAAGAACGGTCTATGGGTTTAAGTCTGAAGGTGCTCTGATCTGGCAGCAGAGTACAAAACACACACTTAGCTAGAGGTGTATCGAGTTGTTACAGCAAGAGTCTGAGGGCATGTGGGGGGTGAGTACAGGAGGAAAATTGTGTTCTTGGGGGTTGCCATTTTTCAGAGCCTTGTCGTTTTCATCTTAACTGCATGCAAGAAGTGGTCAGGGGTGGGCTTTTTATCCCTCACTTTCTTGCTTATCACCATTCAAACACTACAAAACAGTCTGAGTTGCTTATGTTAAATTTCAGGGCAGGAAGTAGGTTGTTCATTTTTAACCTGGCTAGTCTGGGCAGAAAATTTCTCATTCCAAATGTGTGCTTCTGGTAACAAAATATGCACGAAGAGAGTCATCTCAAAGGGTTCAGTCTATACTAGACCAGTTCAGCCCTCTTTCCCAGGTACTTTGCCACATGCTCACATCTTTCTCCCCTCTGCAAACATATACGTAGATGTTATCTGACACTGTAAGATCGTCACTGCATTAGGGCTTCCTAGTCTGTCAGACTGTAGGATGCAGGCTTATTTTCTACAAAGGTTGGAAGGGATGTACAATGGGCAATACAAGGGCCCTTGACTAGAGATGATTATTTACAGGTTGAAGTCACATAATTTGTCTACTTTGTTCCTACGTGTTGCTGGGAGGATCTTGTCTTGTGGACAGCTCTGTCAACAGTCACTTTGCATTTAGCTTGTTGATGTGATATTTGTCACCTGTTCTTGGGCTTTCAAAAGAAAGCATCTTTCTTTTGGTACTCTACAGTGCCGGCAGCTCACCCCCTTCCGAGGCACAAAAGCTCTTTTAATTCCTAGCAACAGGGACAAAGTCCATCACAAACCAGGATGTGGGGTGGAAAGGGAAGCTGAGGAGAGGTGTGCTCTATTTCATACCCCTTTGAGAGGAACAGAATTAAACAAAATCTCCCAATTCTCTTGCCCTTGACAGGACAGCCAAATAAGCATACTTCTTTCCTCGGGTCCATCCTGATCATGATTACAGAAATAGAGCTCTATTTCTTTCTTCCAAGGATCAAGAAGTAGGTTTCTTCCAGGCAAACTATCTTTGCTCTGTCCTATTCCCTTAGTTCTAGGTGGGTGTATCTGTCATTTGTGCCACCTGCTTAGAATACAGTTTCCTCAAGTGTTTGGCTCCCAGACTTATCGGCATGCATTTTTAACCCACTCTGTGGCAGTGGGGATGCTGATCTTTCAGTCTGCTTGGCTTAATAGCTATATGAATTTAAAGTGCAGAATGCTCTGCAGATACAAGTGAAGTTGGTACTTTGAATACATTCACTGCTACTTAATGCACAGCAGCCTGAAGAACGTAGTCCTAAGGATCTCAGCGTATCCACTCAGATTTAGTGAGTATTCTTAACTTTACTACCCTTCCCTACAGTGGGACTTAAGCTTTGACCTCAACAAGGAGGTAAAAGTAATTCTGTTGGTCTCCAGTAACTGTGCACTACAGTGCTGAGAACCTCTGAGATACCCACAAGAAACATGATAATTTGGCTTTCATTACAGGGTTTGAAATGGAAGTAATTAAAACATACAGTGCTCCCATACTAAGTAAGCTAAAAGAAATCCAAAATATGAATAGTTGTTTCAAACTACCACTGTATATCCTGTGCACTAAATGATGTGCAGGGGCTGTGCGTCTGTGAGGATAGTCAGTGTATGCTGTAGTAGTCTTGACAGCCTAATCTGACTTTGCAAAGGTGTTGGATTAAGGTTGCTCAAAGCAACCTAAATTTTGGCATTTCCTTGCCAGTTTTTAGAGTTTGACTTTGCATTCTTTTCAGAACTGGTATTGGCAGGAAAACAGAAGCCAACACTTTCACACAGGTTGCCAGGCTTTTGGGTCCTAGGATGATAATTTGTTCATGGTCACATTTTCAAAAGTATCCAAGGGCTCCAGTTTCCGCAGCTTCCTCTGGCAGCTAAGAAGCCTCAGCAACTTCAGGCATAGGACTGCTTTTTTAAATTCATGTATCTACCTATAGGCCTCCAAATCTATCTGTAGGCCTTTTCACACAACACTTAGAAGCAGAGGTCTCCGGGTCATGTCTAACAGAGCTGCCAAACAGCTGGCAAAGACAAAACAGTTTGATGACATTTTCCTGTTGGAGATCATGTTGGATCAAAGCACAGCTGATGTATGTTTTCTTATGTAAGTGGATGTGTGAGAGAGAGAGAATGAGGCATGGGAATGTGAAGTTTTGCATAGTTTACATAGCTGCTGCTTCTTCTATGTCCATCCTGGGAAAGGGCTGGAGGGGGCTTGTTTTCTGAACATTTGTCTGTGTATGGACAATTTATTTAAAAGGAAGAAACTCAGGATAAATATGTTTCTGGTAACACATATGCTCCACTAAAACATATCTATGTGTGTTACAAATCTAGGAGTGGTAAAACAGCACTCCTGCAGCAAGCTGTAGATTGTGAGATAGCTTGTTCGTGGCAAGGGCCGGAGTTGGTGCTCTTACAGCCATCTGCTTCTGAGGGCAGCAAGTCATGTGTTGGCAGTTATTTCAGCACTGGGTCACTAGACCACCATGAGAGGGAAGTTAATAATTCTTCATTGCATTTTTTGTGAGACACTTGTCTTAGAAATGGTGTTCTGAGTTTTGAATGTCTATATGCTGCCCCAGTGGGAGTGCATCTTGTTGAATGGAACTTCCAGCAACTTTCCAGTGGAGCAGAAATTGCAGACTGCATCTACAGTTCAACAGAGCACCTGAGTTCTAGCTCATTATTCTGCGACTAGTGCTGTTGGCTCACTGTACCATTTAATTGCTGGAAATGGACCTTTTTTTGTTTTCCAGTTATTTAGCGATACTTCTGTTAACCTGTTAATCCTGTCCCATTTCCAGGACAAACTGCAACTATCCTTTGCATTTTTCAGGATTGCTTGCTAAGAAAGCTGTTGAAGCTGGTTTGACAGTGAAGCCATACATTAAAACTAGCCTGTCCCCAGGAAGCGGGGTTGTCACATACTATCTGAGGGAGAGTGGAGTTATGAGTTACCTTTCCCAACTAGGGTAAGAGTGCTTTTCTTACTGTTGTCCTATGGCTGCTTAACTAAAAGCGTTGACAACAAGTGATGCAATAGATGCAATATTTCTCTGTACAGCTTAAAAGATATGACAGGTAACCAACGGCATGATCCTGCATGAGTTCACACATTGCTGTTGTGATGGCTGACTTTGTACCAATGAGAGAGAAGGCCTGGCCTGCTGTAGCTTCTTGAAGACTCGTGTTATTAAACAGGAAATGGGTTGTTTTTCAAGACTAATGGTTTTAAAACAGCATAAATGACTCTTTATTGTTGTTCATCTTGCTTGATAACACATTTCCCCAAACTTCATTCTGTGTGCATGGACAGTCTCTGCAATGATAAGAATTGAGCATTCTCAAAAATGCTGGCTTTGGCAGCAATTAATTTGTTAAAACAGTACATCTTCTGAAAGTAACCCTAGCTAGCTGCTAAGGGCTCCAAAATAGCTTTTTGTTCACTGATGATTTTTGTGCTCTGTCTAGGTTTGATGTCGTGGGTTATGGATGTATGACATGTATTGGCAATAGTGGACCCCTACCAGAGTCTGTTGTTGCGGCCATTACACAGGTATGCAGTTTTTCCTGTGCAGCTTATTTAGGTAAGCTGTTCTCTGTTGTGTGCTGTTCTGAGCTGTGTTATACTGTGCACTAACTCTTCTCAGCTGTGTGCTGAGAAGTCTATATTCTCTTGTCTGTGGGAATGCTTTGGGATTTTTTGAAAGAAGACAGTTGTGTGACTGTCCAGTCATTGATGTTGCAGCACAGTGCAGCTCTGCAGACCTGCTGGGTGTGTGGAGTCTGCAAGCACCTCAGCTACTTTTGTTTCAAACTTTCTCTTACAGGGAGACCTTGTAGCAGTGGGTGTGTTGTCTGGCAATAGGAATTTCGAAGGACGCGTCCATCCTAACACCCGTGCTAACTACCTAGCCTCCCCGCCACTGGTAATAGCCTATGCAATTGCAGGGACTATCCGGATTGACTTTGAGAAAGAGCCTTTGGGTAAGACAGTGTCAGGATGCTTCTTTTTGCAGCTTATAAACTAAAGTTGGAAATAAGCTCTTCAGAAACATTTGTCTTAGGGAGATGCTTCAGATGGCTGAGTACCTCTGGGATACAAAGCATGTGATTGGTAAGAAACAGAGCAACAAGGAGTCTGTATGATGGAGAAAGGGGGAAGCCAAGCCTGACCAGTATTCTAATTCCACAAGGGCATTTTTCTGGTTATATCTGGGTGACAGTATCTCATGAGCAACCTGACTTAGAAGACTTTCATTGAGCAGGTAGTTCATCTAGACAACCCTCAAAGATCCTTCCCAACTTAAATTGTTGTATAAATTATTCTGGAAGGCCATTGCAAATCACAAAAGAAGGCATATGTACAGGCATTATCAAGTTTATGAGGCCTGCTCCTGTCAGACCCTTGTAAGCAAAATGAAGTGTGTCTCATGAGTGTTGACAAGGTTAGACGGAGCACATAGCTAAAGGACACCATGATAAACTTTTTCTTTCTTTCTTAATAGAAAATTTTTGCAACAAACATAACAATACCATTTTCTACAGGAATAAATGCTTCAGGGAAGAAGATTTTCCTGAAAGATATCTGGCCAACAAGAAATGAGATTCAGGTTGTTGAGCATCAGTTTGTTATTCCTGGGATGTTCAAGGAGGTCTACCAAAAAATAGAGGTGAGTTAATCCCCTGGGTAGTAGTTTGATTGATGTACTGTGCTATTCTGAAGATGTTAAATAAGCTGGTCTTGATAATGAAATGAATCTTTTCCTTCTATTGCTGTCGGTCCTGTTTAGATAAGTATTCAAATGAGGTATTTTTTTTTTTGTTTCAATGGCTTCTGGTTAATTAATTGGTTCTTACAGACAGTTGTGTCCTGAAAATTGCTCCTTGATGATTTTTTTTAATGTAACGTATGGATGATGTGTTTTAAACAGTCATCCCAGGCTGATATTAGAAAGTGAGATATTCCAGCTTCACAGAAGTTTGGTTTTTTTCAGCTGACATAAAATTCATTTACATGACTTAATAGCATTCACATCAGGAGAAAACTTGTACTTGGTAATGTTTTCCTGCAAGCCTTTCTCAGGTGTTGTAAACCTTAAGAATATTTTGTTTCATGTTAGAAAAGCTTCTTAAGATTACTGATAGATAGACCTGAGAGTTATAAAGTGTTATCTGTATACAAAATACAGGTTATTGTTGGAAAACTGGATAAGCAGCTCTTCTATTGCAACGAATTGAGGATTTTCCTAACTCTTTTAATAGATAGAATCATTAAAGAAAACCCACCTCAAACATAAGGTATATTGTCGTAAGAATTTCCTGAAATGCTCTAAGAAATACACAAGGCTTTTGCTGACGTCAAATTTGTAATTTAACCTGGATTCTGAAGTAATTCTGTTGCTTCTGAAAACTTAGAAATCAGTAGGATGTTTTTGTGTGTTTTTCAGACAGTAAATGAATCTTGGAATGCCTTAGATGCTCCTTCAGATAAACTGTATACTTGGAATCCCAAGTCAACTTACATCAAGTCTCCACCTTTCTTTGATGGTCTGGTATGTGCACGCTTTCCCTTTGAATCAAGCCAAAGTGTGTAGTGACCTTGACTAATGTTAAAGGTGAAGGAAGGGCACTTCAAGGGGCCTGGGAGCATCCATCATAGCCTATTGAGGCCTTGGTTTTCAAATGTTAGAATTACACTATTGTATTCATTTTAATACAAAGGCATGAGTGAATCTAAAAATTGTAAGGATTCCCTGTCACTTCAGGGCTTTTGAAAAGTCTCCTTTTAAGCTGAAATACTCTTCAACATGCAAGCAAGGGAAAAGGACAGGAAAAGAAACCCACAATTCTGCTTGCCCGCATTTTGCACCAAATAGTTCAGTGTTCAGTACCATTTAAAGGAAATGCAGATTTCAATGCATGCAGAAGTCTAGGAATCCTGGTTTTTTGTCTGTGTTCATGCATGTACCACAGGAAGCTTCAGCTAATTTTTTTGCCTCATCTGTTTTCTTCATGCATGAACTTGCTGACAGACAGGACATCATATTTTGTTCAAGAATGTAAACATTTTTAATAGTGTTGGGTTTTTTTCTTTCTTTTAATTTGTATGAAAAGGAAGACTTTATTTTGCAATTTGCACTTTTGAGAAAGGTAAAGGAATTCAGTGTCATATTTCAATGATTTTGTTTGTATTTATGATGGTATAGACTTTGGCTCTTCAGACCCCGAAAACAATAGAAGACGCTTATGTCCTGTTGAGTTTTGGGGATTCTGTGACAACTGACCACATATCTCCAGCTGGGAATATAGCAAGAAATAGTCCTGCAGCCCGTTATTTGATGAGCAGAGGGTAAGCACTACTTGTTCTTGTTATAAATTGAGAAGAGGAAACAAGCCACAACTATTATACCATGTTAACAGGCACACATATGTGCTGTCTGTTCACATATGCTTGTATGCCTTGATGGCTGCCTGGAGAATATATAAAAGAACAAAGAAAAGCATTTCCTTCTCTGCTGTCTCAGCAGCTCTCATCAAGGGGAAGAAGATAACTTTCAGGCTGGTTTTTGCAGTAAGTCTATTCATAAGAAAGGGAATCAGGATTTGTCTCCATATCAAAGCAAAATGATCATGGTCCTTAATGCCAAAAATTGGTTTTATATTCAATTCTTCTAGCACGTGCAGCTATTTCATAGATTTAGGCTGTTAGGACCTACAGAACACCCAGAAGTTTGTTTCAGCGCAGCTACAAAAACTGGCAAAGCTATTGTGGTTGGAGTCCAAACTGCTGTAAAATGTTGGTCTTTTTGTATAGGCAGCCTGCCAGTTTAGTACTCTGGTTCAACTTAAGGCAAGACTAGGACTTGCTGAGTTGCCTTTCACAGATAATGTAATGTAATGTAATTCACAGATAATGTAATACTTTTATTCTCTGGTTTAGTACTTAGAACTTCAGTGGTGTTTTGAGGAACAGCACTGACATTATTTAAAAAAAATACATTCACTAGACCTGATAATTCTGAAGAGGAAATTGATCAAAACAGTGTGATCTACTGAAAACTAACTGCTGTGGACTCTTTGGCCTTCTGGTATCAGTCACTTTGAAATCTAGATAGTCCTACTCACATTACAAAACAGATGTTGTATGTCATAGCTGCTGTTTGGATGTAGCCCAATGCAAACCATCCAATTTTCTGTCACATTCCAGCATGGTTTTTTTGTTTTTTGGTTAGGCTGGAGTGTCCCCTCTTTCCCATATCTCTGTTTGCAAATGAATTTTTTCTTCTGTAGTTCTAACTTGCAGCAGGGGCTCTCACTGTCTTTTAGATATTTAGCACAGTGGTGTCTCTACCTTTGTTCTAGATGCTGTGGTAATATAAATATAACAAGGAAGATTTTCAGTAGCCAGCTATTAAGAAAAGAATTGTACTGTGTCTTTTGAGCTAACATGAACTATATCCTTGCATTGCTATCAGACACTGTTTCTAGGGCAAGTGATGAGGATGATATGGAAGCTGCTTTCTGTGACCAAGCTGTAGGCAGACTTCTATTTTTTTTAATTTTTCTTTTTTCCTTCAAAATATCTTAAAAGTAGAAGTATCAGCTAACCAGATGCTACTGCCATGATGGGAACTATGTACATACCTGCCTCAGAAACACCAGTTCATTGCTTTCTTTTTTTAAAGCACAGAGTGCTTCAGCCTAAAAACAATAGTTCCCTTTTTTTCCTTGTTTTCTTTTCCCTTAATAGCTTGACTCCTCGAGAGTTCAATTCTTACGGCTCCCGCAGAGGGAACGATGCTGTCATGGCCAGAGGAACATTTGCAAATATTCGCTTGGTGAACAAATTTATTGATAAACAAGGACCTCAGACTGTCCATTTCCCTTCTGGGGAAATTGTAAGTACACATGCTGTTCTCAACTGAGGCTCACTGACAGTAGAGTGGATTAGTACTGGCTTTCCGTCTTACAGCTTAGGTCATTTACTTAAGTGCCTTTTAGGTAAAGCTAATGAGGGGACAGGAACTGTATTGACCTAAGGAAGCAGGTCACGCATACCTACATAATGTGGTGCTATCAGGCATATCAGTGGAGAGTATAACCACTGCAGAAGTAGTAGTGGAAGGTGCAGGTTTGTTTTGGGGTTAAGATCAGGCTATAGAAGCCACAAAGCACTGTATGGTTAATATCCTTAAAGTGCTGCTTGATGGAAAGTATGGGCTTCAGCTATTTATGTGGGGACACTTCTTCCCTTGTTTCCCTGGAACTGTGCTTCCACCTCCAAAAAGTGTATAAAGTGTTTGTTATTTTCATTCCAGCTGGACGTGTTTGATGCTGCCGAAAGATATAAGCAGGCTGGTCATCCTCTGATTGTGCTGGCTGGGAAGGAATATGGTGCAGGAAGTTCCAGAGACTGGGCAGCTAAAGGACCATTCCTCTTGGTGAGTGACTACAGTAAACCAGAAGGATGACAGTACTTAAAAGTGCATTCATTTGTCAGGAAGACTAGCTTATGACCAACATCTGGGGTGTAGCTCATTATCACTTTTGGTAGCAAGAGCTATTTTGAATTCTTAGCTGCCTCCAAGAGTGACAGTAGAGTTTACATTAACGTGTAAAAATTTAGAAATTAATTAAACTGCATCCTGGAGCTTGTAGTGTAGGAGGGCAACACTGAATTAGCAAGAGTTATGGAGAAGTATGCAGGATTCCCGAGAAAGCATATGTAATTTTTTGACAGTCAGGCTTCTTTTAAAGTCCAACAGTCCACTGTTGGACTGACCTGCTGACTCTAAGAGTAGCTGGTAAATTGAATGGACAGGACCATAAATGTACCAATTTCCTTTCTATGAGCACAGAGGGACTGTCCTAAACCATGGAGATAACTGTACCTGTTGTGTATTTCCCAGGGTGTCAAGGCTGTGCTTGCTGAAAGCTATGAGAGAATTCATCGAAGCAACTTAGTAGGGATGGGAGTGATTCCTCTGCAATATTTGCCTGGAGAGGATGCAGGGTCTTTAGGACTCACTGGACGGGAGCGTTACACGATTATCATTCCTGAAAAACTAAAACCGCAGATGAACATCCAGATTAAGGTATGAGACAGCTAAGGGCTGAATTTTCTGAATCACTGTAATTTCACTCAAAATTAACTGTCTCTTCAAACAATGTGCTTTCATAATGGCAGTAAGCTTCCCTCACTTGAGGAAGGGAGAAGAATTGAGATGGTGAAGGGGATGGAAACAGTCATTCTAACAGGGATTCACTATGATGGGATATAAAAGCAGCATTTTTTATTTAAAAAAACAGCCCAGACTGTTTTATTTAGCACAAAGCAGTCTTGTATTTTGGATCAGTCTTTCAAAGTCCACTATAGTTTTTTGTCTCAGTTAAACATTTGAAGCACAACAGAAAGTGAACAGTAAGTATTAAATAAATTAAACTAATTTATTTAAACCAGTTTAAAATAATTCATTGACAATTTAACTGACAGAATATTGTACACTGCAACATTCAGTATGAAGTCTAAGCATGCCCACCATAAAATCTAGTTAAACTTCAACCCCTGTATTTGAAAGACCGCTTTTTGTCTAGCTTTGCCTCCAAACCTATGCCCCTTTTTGAAAAATATAATCTACAATAAAAATTTGGTTTATTCTTCATTGGAGTATCTGTAAAACTGACTTAACTTAATAGCATCAAACTCTGCTTTTTTACTGTGGTTAGCAAAACAATCTACTTACTGCATGTTCATTTAATGCAGCTGGTCTCCCTGGATTAGTTTCTAACAGTAGTTGTTTACATGTGACTCATCAACTGCCCTGAAATGGAGAAAGTATAGATCCCAAAGAGCTGGTCAGCTTATTAGCCACAGATGAACATTGTGCATTCATCTGGAAGTACCTGACTAGAGGGGTCTTCAGTAAAACATAATGGTTTTATTCACCTCATGCACTTGTCTATGCTTTTGTGATTCCCAAACACTAGGCCTCAGAGAAAGCTAATTAAATTATTATTGCTGTTGTACCTAAGCCAGAAGAACGACTACATAGAACAACATCAATAATTAGTATAACCACTTGAAAGGATGGTCAGCTTTCATGTCTATAGGCATATCAACAATAAATCTAAATGAGGCAGAAAATGCAATGCTGTCTGTTTTAAACTGCTTTCCTCTTAAGCAGCTTGCTGTAGTCTAGTGTGGAAAGAAATGCTGTGTCCAGTGCCTGTTCACTTCAGCTTTCTATTACAATTTCTTAAGATGGCAAAACTATCATAATAGTCCTTATTTTACTATGATGTTATGCAACATGTGGAATGTTCTGCTGCTTGAATAACTTTCTTTGACCCCAACAGCTGGATACTGGGAAAACCTTTCATGCCATCATGAGATTTGACACTGACGTGGAGCTCACTTACTTCCACAATGGTGGCATTCTGAACTACATGATCCGTAAAATGGCTTCCTAATCAAAAACATTAAGCAAAAACGTCCAGGTACAAGCCTGCTTCTGGTGAGCACAATAAAACTATGGTAATCATAAACTTGAAAGCATGAACCATAAAGTGAACAGTTTGTTCATGAATTGTATTAGAAGGCTTGTTTACAATGCTGAATTATTCTGTGTATTAGGAAACTGGACACGCTTGCCCACTTAAAGTAAACAGCTTTTATTATTTGTTTTATATGGTGGTTGGCTTGACTTACCTTAGAATACAGTGCAAAAGTCATTAAAATACTGCTGGAAGCTGTGGAACTGTTGAAGATCATGTGCTGATTTCATATATTTGGTCCATTTAGATTGACTATCAGTGGTCCAAAAATTAACTGACAGTATAAAAAATAATTTCTTTTCCTTCCTGATTACCTGATATTGACTTGCTTTCTTATTCAGTTGACCAGAATCTGAATCTAATACCAAAATGAATTATTTAGCTGTTTATTAATTTTAAAAAATGTGAACTTTGTTTGTTAAAATCTAAGCCTTTGTGGAAAGGTGGACCTATTGGGGATAATATTTCTAATGGATAAAATTAAATTTATTTTCAAGAAGTTTGTTGGTTTTTGTCATGTTATCCTTCGTTCCAAGATGCAGAACAAAGCTTTGACTTTAAACTCTTCTCATTGTCCCTGTAGGAGCAGAGTCATATAAGTCTTGACTTCTCGTATTTTAATTCTTGTTTCTTTGAATAATCTGCATTAGACAGGATGAATAATTAAAAAAAGCTGTCAGACACTGGCAGTCTTCTGTAACCCAACAGAATACTGCTGTAATGTACTTCCCTCTGTTTTGTGTCCTCAAGAAGACAATCTACCACAATTTCAAGATCCTTGTCAGCAATTTTTATGGCAGTTAGCAACCAGTGATTACACTAATGCATTCACTGAAGTCAGTGACTGCCCAATCCACAATACCACATGAATCTATTTACAGTGATAACAAATATCCTCTTACTCAGAGATAAACACGGTTATAGTACTAATTCTTACTCTTAACTGTCTTTAGAGCAACTGCCACAACAATTAACATAATGGAGAAATTCTTTCAAAGTAATTTCCTAATGTATTTTTGGAGCAGTCGGCTCCAGAACAATGAAAATTGTTCTGAAAGAAGTCAAGAGGCTTCAGGAGGGGATAGAGATGGCATTGTACCTACAACAAGGTATTCTTGCTTGATTACAACACACAGAGCTCTTCTAGAGAATCCAGCAGAGGCCCACTAAGATGTTACAGGATCTGGAGCATCTGTCATATGAGGACAAGCTAAGAGAGCTGGGACTGTTTAGCCCAGTGAAGAGAAGGCTCAGGGACATCTCTGTTGTTTATGTACAAGTATCTGAATGGAGGGCACAAAGAAGATGCAGCCAGCCTCTTTTCAGCGGTGCCTAATAACAGGACAAGAAGCAATGGGCACAAACTGAAACACAGGAGGTTTCCTCTGAACACCAGGAAACACTTTTTTACTGTGAGGGTGACCAAGCACTGACTGGAAAAGATTGCCCAGAGAGGTTGTGGTGTCTCCATCCTTGTGAGGTATTCAGATGCTGTCTGGACATGGTACCGGGCAAGTTGTTGTAGGTGACAAGATGACCTCTAGAGGTCCCTCCCAGCTGCAGCTGTTCTGTGATTCTGTGCAATATCTTAACAGAGAGCTATTAATATGGTCATAATCTTGAGCATTATTTGATAACAAATATGCAACCTCTGGTTCCATTGCAAAAAAAATTCAGATATTCTCAAAGGCCAAGTAGAGTGCTGGTGTTCTTACCCGCCCTCCTATCTCCACTGGGTACTGAAGGTAGGCTTGTTGTATGAAGTTGAATTCTAATTAATGTGTTACCTCATCAACCTTTATTACACTCATCTAGGCTGAACTGCAGAGTTGTTTTAGTCTGCAGTCCTTGCATTCAAACAATAGGAAAAGACCAAAACTCTTCCAACCCCTTAACTTCCCAGTAGTTATTACTATAAGCTGTGAAACTTAAGACTGATTATTTTTTATGCCAAGAGTCCCGAAGTAGATGGCCCTTTCACACAGCAAACATACTCAAGGACTGTGGTTTTCCATGTACTTTTCATTTTAAAGTGCTAAACCAGCCTTTTTGCTAAACAAGCCTTTTTCAAAATCTTTGTTTCTAGTATTTTTGGAGGGGAGGCATCATCCAACCATAAATCATCTTTATGCATTGTTCTGTGTTTCCTTTTTGGAAGCAGCTCTAAGAACAGTGAATTTACTAGGTAAAAACTAAGCACAGCGTAAGTTACTGTAGGACAGATTCAGGCTTCCTGTATGGTGCATACAGCTTTCAAAGTAAAAGGCGTGGACTGGGATGGAACATGAAGCAGTGCTTAAAAAGTTGTTTTGCTTTTAATACCACATAACACTGTTTAAAAGAACACTGCAAGTCTCACCGAGTAGGGTTTAGGTAGTTTAAGTAATTTTTGGACTCTCAGTTACGTTCCTCTTCAAGGTGGTTTGTTTTCTTCAGAGTCCAGGTCTTTCAGACACATAATTCTTCTACATACATACGTTATTACACTATCAAATGCATAAAGTGAAAATATATTTGATCTTGGTTCCACAAATACTGAAGATTAAGCTCATTGAAGATATATAGAATCAGCAAGTGCTTTAAAGTGTACAAGTTTAACCTCAGCCAGCAACTAAGCACCATGCAGCTGCTTGCTCAATTCCCCCCAACCCAGTGGGATGGGGAGAGAATCAGAAGAAAAAAAAAAAAGTAAAACTTGTGGGTTGAGATAAAGACAGTTTAATAGGACAGAGAGGAAGACAATAATAATGATAATAATAATAATAAAATTACAGTACTAATAATAAAAGGATTGGAATATACAAAACAAGTGATGAACAATGCAATTGCTCACCACTCATCAACTGATGCCCAGTTAGTTCCCGAGCAGCAATCCACCCCCCACAGCCAACAACCCCAGTTTATATACTGGGCATGACATCACATGGTCTGGAATATTCCCTTGGCCAGTTTGGGTCAGGTGTCCTGGCTGTGTCCCCTCCCAACTTCATGTGCCCCTCCAGCCTTCTTGCTGGCTGGGCATAAGAAGCTGAAAAATCTTTGACTTAGTCTAAACACTACTTAGCAACAACTGAAAACATCAGTGTGTTATCCACGTTCTTCTCATAGTAAATACTAGAAAGAAAATTAACTATCCCAGCTGAAACCAGGACACCAGGTTTTATAACTGTGTGTGTAGCAATTTCTGTTTTTCTGAGAGAAGTCTGGGATCTGGATGGGGAGGAGGGATTTAAAGACACTAATGCCTAGACTTTGTTCCAATTCTAGATCATTTCTGACAGGAAATCTGCAGAATTAATATTAATGTCTTGAGAGATTTCAGAAGCTAATTCGTGAGGCAGGACATCAGGGTAAATGCTAATCACCATCTAAATTAAGCCTTCAGCCATCTTACAGAGCACTGGTTGTCCTTCTTGGGGCTTGTTCAGTTAAGCAACACATAGAAAGGTGTCCATTCTGCAACTTCAGCAACTTGACAAACATGCAGTGATAGAAGAAAACAGTGCTACCATTTTAATCAGAAGATGCCTCCTCCAAGAGGGCTCTGTGAAGCCCTACTGCTTTTGTCAGACTGTTGCAGAAGCATTCTCTATTAAAGATGGATTTAAAACATGCAATATCTTCCTTACCAAAAAGTTACTGGATATATACCAAAATGCCTAGAGCATTAAAAGTAATTTTTTTTAAAAGCTTTAAAAGTAGCTAAAGTAGCGCTTCAAGTGTCTGTATAAGCCATGTTGTCTCCTTGGAGGTGCAATCCAACCAGAACTAACTGGTAACAAAGAAGATTCTGATTCACACAGAAATGCTTGAAGTTGTGGCCTGTCACCTAAAATCAGATGTTTAATAAGTCATTCAGCTGGATTTTGTATTTTTCAGACCAGCTTCTTCGTAGCAGCAAAGATTAAGATCTAGATGCTTAGAGCACATTTTTGTCCATGCTTATATTAAAACTTCTTGTGAAACATTTAATTACATAGCAGATTTTTTTTTTAGTGGCCATACTAGCCTTTTTTAATCTAGCCAGATGCTGATGAGGGGCCTAGTATATCCAACAGCATAAAGAACAAGAACTTTTTATACATGGAAAGAGATTATCCACTATTTCAAGCTTGGTGCAGTAGGGTGATACATGCATTAAAATGCTGAGTTCAGCTGGATGTTTCTTCAACATCAAAAGTCTTCAAAGAAAAATTAATATTCTTCCATTTCTGAAAATCCATTTGTGTCCCAGTTTCAACATTCTCTAATACAAAACTTTTGATTTTGATCACTGGTAGATTATCAAATGTCTTGTACTTCACTATGATTCCCCAGTCATGCTGGCAATTAGTATTTTGGCAATACATCTTGCTTTTTTTCTCAAACCAATCAAACCTGACTGGTTTATGGTGAGGCTTTGTTATATAACGCTCCTTGAACGCGTCTCCTAGGACAGTGTGATGAGATTCCTGAAACAACACATGCCAGAAGCACTTAATAGTAGAAACACCATTCCTCATTTTTTCCCTGACATTTGCCTTCCCCTCACAAATACCATTTCCCTGGTAAGGTGCTTCCTGTCATTAAGGAGGCTCACCTTCCAGCCCACTTGACTCATCGCTCTTTTTTCCCCATTCATTAAATACCAGGTACTAGAAAGGCCCAGGCTTGGTCTTATCAAACCCCAAATTACTATATATCACAAGTCACTAGCTTACACATATTTGAACTTACTTAGATTCTCTAAAAGCCACGCTTGCAGTATTTGAGCCCTTTGCATAAAATAACAGAGTCATCCAGACAACAGACAACTTGAAAGACTCCTGGTTCTCACTTATTTTAACTACGTGACCCCAGCCTTCCATGAGGGGTGATGCAATTACATTGGAATGGTAGAAAAAAGTAAGCCTAACAAGGTAAAGGAGTAAGAGTTGTTGTTTATAATATATATAATTAAAGATTAAAAAAATTAAAAACTTAATTTGAAAGCATATGTACAATTTGAGCTGGAGTCTGAAAATGCTAGTTCTTCCTCGATATCCAACTTGAATTAAATATGTAGGCTGAACTATGACAGAACTCGGTTTGTAGGGATTATTTAAAATATTGTGAGGGGTTATTTGCAGAGTACTAAGCAAAAACTCTTCCTGAAGAGTTTTCTGAACTCTCAGATCTATTTGCCCAGGTATAGGTGATAAGCCAGCAGCACAAAATGGAGTAACAGTCAGAGATGCATATTAGATATCCCTTGTTATTTGTCAAAGAAGTGTAACTAGGTTTTCACAAGGCTGAGCTATTCCCAAATCCTCGCCTGTGGATATTCCCTATGCAGAGGAGTAGTGAACTCCATCTATGTTCCAAAAACAGCTGGTAAAAACAAAAAAAAAAGATATTCTTGATTAAAAAGGGAAGTGGCTGAAGGCAAGCATTCTGTAATACTCAGCTGTGGCCTGAAGCGCTTTATCACATCACAACTGTAGTTTTCAGAGCAGCACAAATGGAAGCTTCAGAAGAACAAATTTCAGAACTAGAAAGGCTCAAAGTGCCCAGAAAAGGCTCTCTTTCATGATCACCACTTTCCATGTCTAGAATATTGGCTTCTTGGGCCTGCAGAGGAATTCTTCAAGTTCAGAAAGATTACAATAAAAATGTCCCCATGAGATACATCGAAGCAATGTGAACTACCTAAAGAATGGAAAACAAAGTAATACTGAAGAATTAAAGGGCTCCTCTTGTAAAACCATGCTTTGCCCTGCCTTTCAAAACTGAAAACTGGCCCATAAGCCAAGGAGCTAAACAGCGAGCTGATCTCAGTACTTTGTATGGATAATTTGCAATCAACAGAAATAGTGGGAGAAATCTCTCAACTGCAGGAAGACTCCCAATCTTGTGCTAATCAGGAAAGTAAATACCCAGCAGTTATACGAATAGGTTATGTCATTGAAGATCACATGATTTTCCACAAAATTCATCAGTTTCTAATAGAAAGGGGTTCAGGAAAACTGAAGTGATTCCTGTCATATCACATATTTGCACAGCCTGGATATCATCAACTACCATCATAACACGCTACAGAAGTAGTTATGACTGGTCCTGTGGCTTTCCGATTTACTCAGAATTTTTTTCTGCTCCAGTTTGCACAAAATAGCCTGCTTTCCACACTAATAAACACTGCTGTTAGTTCAATAATGTTGACTTCCCTGGTGTTCATGGATGTAGGTTTCCATACAGACACATACCTTTATAACTCTGATGTCATCTGTACTGCAGGCATATGCTTTGCATTTTCCACAAAGAAGATTTTTTTTCCCTTCCACTACCTTACTTCTTGTTTCTTTCTTCCTGGAGTCTCGTAATACCTTTTCCTTCATTTGCAGGTCATGTATCTTTAATAAATAAATAAAAATCAAGATCATTATGAAATTACATCTGTCTAAACATGACTCAGGATATGTAACATCTAGGAACCTATTACTTAAAAGCAAACAAACAAACCAACCAGGCTTTGTTCTAGCAACTCATACCAAAGGAAGAACATGGTACATTTGTCAGGTTAAGAATGTAAGGCTAGAATAAGTAAGTCACATGATGGACAGCATTTATGCCATCTGTTCCTTCCTCCCCTCTACCCCGCTATGGCCCCTCTGGTCATAACGCTATTAAGTCCTTGTGAAGACTAAGTCATGTGAGACTCTCTACAGCAGAAGTAGTGCTGCTGCTCTGGAAAGAATGCTCCAGAGGCCACAGAAATTGCAGGAGAAAGAGGCAACAGCCACAGCCTGGACCTGGGAACCTGCAGCTCATGCAGAAACAAAATCCTCCAAGAAGCAGAGCAGCCAAAGCAAGACTCGGAGGTGGGAGAGGAAATTTCACAAAGGCTAGAGGGCCTTGGACATGCTTTGATTCTCAGTCTGTGAAAGCTTGTCTGGAAACATGGGGTGATCTGCAAATGCGTAAGAATATGGCAGAACTGTGTACAAAGTCTTTTTATTTGTAGTGGCTACCACTGACTTATTCCAGTCTTCTCTAGGAAATTTGTTGCAAAGGTCTAGGAAAATAGAATCATAGAATGATTTAGGTTGGAAAAGACCTTTAAGATCATGGAGTCCAACCGCAAACCTAACACTGCAAGTCCACTGCTAAACCATGTCCCCAAGTGCCACATCTACACATCTTTTAAATACTTCCACGGATAGTGACTCAACCACTTCTCTGGGCAGCCTGTTCCAGTGCTTGATAATCCTTTCACTGAAGACATTTTTCCTAATATCTGACCTAAAGTTCCACTGGTGCAACTTGAGGCCATTTCCTCTTGTCCTATCTCTTGTTACTTGGGAGAAGAGACCAATGCCCACCTCGCTACAACCTCCTTTCAGGTAGTTGGAGAGAGCGATAAGGTCTCCCCTCAGCCTCCTTTTCTTCAGACTAAACAACCCCAGCTCCCTCAGCCACTCCTCACAGGACTTGTGCTCTAGACCCTTCACCAGCTTCGTTGCCCTTCTCTGGACACGCTCCAGCACCTCAATGTCTTTCCTGGAGTGAGGGGCCCAAAACTGAACACAGTATTTGAGGTGCAGCCTCACCAGTGCCCAGTACAGGGGGGCGATCACTTCCCTGCTCCTGCTGGCCACACTATTTCTGATACAGGCCAGGATGCTCTTGGCCTTCTTGGCCACCTGCACACACTGCTGGCTCATATTCAGCCGGCTGTTGACCAACACCCCCAGGTCCTTTTCTGCCAGGCAGCTTTCCAGCCACTCTTCCCCAAGCCTGGAGCATTGCCTGGGGTTGTCATGACCCAAGAGTAGGATCCAGCACTGAGTCTTGTTGAACCTCATCCAATTGTCCTTGGCCCATTGACCCAGCCTGTCCAGATTCCTCTGTAGAGCCTTCACACCCTCAAGCAGATCAACGCTCCTGCCCAACTTGGTGTCATCTGCAGACTTACTGAGGGTGCACTCGATCCCCTCGTCCAGACCATTGATAGGGACATTAAACCGAACTGGCTCCAATACTGGGCCCTGGGGAACACCACTTGTGACCGGCCGCCAACTGGATTTAACTCCATTCACCACCATTCTTTGGGCCCAGCCACCCAGCCAGTTTTTTATCTAGTGAAGAGTACGCCTGTCCAAGCCACGACCAGCCAGTTTCTCCAGGAAAACACTGTGGGAAACGGTGTGAAAGTCTTCACTAAAGTCCAGGTAGGCAACAGGCACAGCCTTTCCCTCATCCACTAAGAGAGTCACCTGGTCATAGAAGGAGATCAGGTTAGTCAAGCAGGACCTGCCTTTCATAAACCCATGCTGATTGGGCCTGATCACCTCGTTGTCCTGTATGTGCTGTGTGATGGCACTCAGGACAATCTGCTCCATAACCTTCCCCAGCACCAAGGTCAGACTGACAGGCCTGTAGTTCCCTGGATCCTCCTTCCAGCCCTTCTTGTAGATGGGTGTTGCACTTGCTAACCTCCAGTCAACTGGGACCTCCCCAGTTAGTCAGGATTGCTGATAATTGATTGCAAGTGGCTTGGTGAGCGCTTCTGCCAGCTCCCTCAGTACCCTTGGATGGATCCTATCCAGCCTCATAGACTTGTGTGTGTCTAAGTGGTGTGGCAGGTTGCTAACCATTTCCCTTGGATTATGTGGGCTTCATGCTGCTCCCTGTCCCTGTCTTCCAGCTCAGGGGGCTGGGTACCCAGAGAACAATTGGTCTTACTATTAAAGACTGAGGCAAAGAAAGCATTAAGTACCTCAGCCTTTTCCTCAGCCTTTGTCACTGTGCATCTGCCCTGCATCCAATAAGGAATGGAGATTCTCCTTAGCCGTCCTTTTATTGCTAGTGTATTTTAGAAACATTTTTTATTGTCTTTTGCAGCAGTAGCCAGATTAAGTTCTAGTTGGGCTTTGACCCTTCTAATTTTTTCCCTCCATAGCATCACAACATCCTTGTAGTCCTCCTGAGTGGCCTGCCCCTTCTTCCAAAGGTCATAAACTCTCCTTTTTTTCGCCAAGTTCCAGCCAAAGCTCTCTGTTCAGCCAGCACTGTCTTCTTCCCCACTGGCTCATCTTTTGGCACATAGGGATGGCCTGCTCCTGTGCCTTTAAGATTTCCTCCTTGAAGAATGTCCATTCTTCCTGGACTCCTTTGCCCTTCAGGATGGCGTCCCAAGGCACTCTGTCAACCAGGCTCCCAAACAGGCCAAAGTCTACCTTCTGGAAGTCCAAGGTGGCAGTTCTGCTAACCCCCTTCCTTACTTCTCTGAGAATCAAAAGCTATCAATCATTTCATCATCTTTGTGCCCAAGATGGCCTCCAACCATCTTCCCTAGTGCCTTCCCTAGTTGGCTCACTCACCAGCTGTGTCAGGAGGGTATCTTCCACACACTCCAGGAACCTCCTAGACTGTTTCCTCTCCGCTGTATTGTATTCCCAAAAGACACCTGGCAAGTTGAAGTCCCCCACAAGAACAAGGGCTAGCAATCATGAGACTTCCAGCTGCTTATAGAGTATTTTGTCTGCCTCTTCATCCTGGTGGGGCAGTCTATAACAGACTCCCACCATGACCTCTGCCTTGTTGGCCTTCCCCTTGATTCTTGCCCATAAAAACTCAACCCTATCATCACCATCATTAAGCTCTAAACAATCAAACCACTCCCTAACATAGAGGGCTACCCCACCATGTCTCGTCCCTTGCCTTCTGAAGGGTTTATAGCTATCTATTGCAGCACTCCAGTTGTGCAGGTCATCCCAGCATGCTTCTGTGATTGCAATTTTATCATAGTTTTCCAGCTGCCCAACAGCTTCCAAGTCCTCCTGTTTGTTGCCCGTGCTGTGTGCAGTGGTGTAGATGCACTTCAGTTGGGCTATTGATCCTGCCACCTTTTGGGGGGAAGAAGCCCTAATTCCTATGTGACTGTTCTCAGTCACTCCTGTGGTTTCTAACACATCAAAACCCCTTGATTCTTTGCCACTGCATGGATCTCCATCCCCTATCTCCACTGAGACGGCAGACCGAAGGACCTCGCTAGCATAGCATCCCTTAAACATTGGCATACCACCGCCAGGCTTATCTCTAGCGAGCCTGGTTTTATCCCTTTCCCCCTTAAAATCTAGTTTAAAGCTCTTTCAATGAACCCTGCTAACTCCTGCGCAAAGATCCTTTGCCCCCTTTGAGACAGGTGTACCCTGTCTGTTGCCAGCAAACCTGGTGTTGTGTAGACCAACCCATGATCAAAAACCCCCAAATTCTGCTGGTGACACCAGGCTCAGAGCCACGTATTGATCTGCTGGGTCTTCCTGTTTCTTTCCTCGTCATTCCCTGCAACTGGAAGGATAGAGGAGAACACTACTTGTGCTCTTGATCCCTTAACCAGTTGTCCCAAGGCCCTGAAGTCTCTTTGATTGCCCTTGGACTTCTTGTTGCAACTTCATCATTGCCTACATGAAAAATCAATAATGAATAATAATACTAGGGCGATACCAGGGTAGGAAGCTTTCTCTTCACATCTTTAACCTGGGCCCCAGGGAGGTGGCAGACTTCCCTAAGAAGTGGGTCTGGTTGGCATATTGTGCTTTCTGTTATCCTCAGGAGAGGGTCTCCTATGACAGTGACCTGTCTTTTTTGTTTTTATGGAAGTGTTTTTGACACAGGGCATAGGCCAGTTTAACCTTGGTGACACCTCCAAGCTAGATGAACCATCATCCTCATCATTGTTCGGTTCCACTTGCAGAGCCTCATACCTATTATGGAAGGGCATCTGGGCAGGTGGGGTGGTTACAGAGACGTGCCAGCTGCGCCAGGCAGAAAACTGCCCGGCCAAAAATCTGTCATTGACTTAGCCCGCAACACCTCTTACATGTCACCTCAGCACCAGAAGTACTTGGACACTTCTTTCTATCCTCATGATGTTTTCTGATCTGGTAAGTGCACAGCACACAGCAGGGTTAATGAAAAGCACTGAATGTGTACTGAGGTGTTCTACTAGGCTTGTTCACCTGCCAGAAGTTGCTTGAAGCAAAGATTAACAGTACTGTAGGCAGCACAAAAGAAGTCACCAGCAGAAGAGCAGGTACAAACCCAAATGTCATCCTGTTAATGTCCCAGACAATCATTTCTTGACATCTCCCAGAAACCACTGCTCTGAAATGAACAAGCACTTGGTGTGACAACAAACAACTTTAGAAAAGCACTTGTACCAGCCTGCAGCAAAGATAAAGTGCTTCTGAACAAGAATTGAATGAACCTATTACCCCCGTCTGCATAGTTACCCATCTCCCTGTCCACTATCCCAGACACAGTAATATTTTTCTTCCAGTGGACAGAATAGTTTATATTTTATTTCTAAGCTGAGAAGTTTACATAAATTCTACCTCAACTTCTAAGTTTTTTACAGTTACAGTACAGATGACATTCTGCAAGTGAGCAGTACACACTATCCCTTCTCTGCTGATTTAGCCTTGGTCTGAAACCAAGTACAGTGAACACCTTCCTCAAGTTATCACTTGGTCCTAGATAGAGCCCTTGTAGATAAGGCCAGTATAGATTACGCCTGTAGATTTGCGTATGAAAATTCCACAGAAGTACAAACCTTTCTTGCAAATGTTGTTTCATCCCAACTCTGTAGCTTTTCAATAGCTTCATTCATCATTTCTTCCTTGTAACGGTTGTATTTCTCATTCTCAACCACTTCTGTTTTGCTTGTCACAAGGATGCATTTGCTGTCTTTTGCCCTTCCACGACCTATACAGCAACATATTTATCCTCTTTAGTTACTCTTAACAAGATGTGCAAAAGCGGCAGCTATGCCATAAAAGAGCATAAAGGACTTCTGTGTGGCTGCTTTTGTTTCCCATGTTCAGGTTCAGAAAATGCTGCTTCTGAAGAGCAGTGTATCAGCTCGCTCTTTTTCAATCACAAACCAGAACAAGATGCACCTTTCCAGGCACCCTCATGGATATTGCCCAGCCAGTACTGTATTGACTGATTCTGTGGCCTGCCTCAGTTAAGCTCAGGCATGTTTGACACTTATTGTACAGCATCTTGCTGTCTTCTTGTGGGAAAAAAACTAGAGGAAAAAGGTTCATCTTAGTCTTACTTACTAGTTTTCTGCCCTGCTAATTGGTGCCTATTTAAAAAAAGAAAAAGTCTTATCACAAAAAACCTGAGGAACTGGAAATATGGTGATGGCAAGAAAAGAGACAAGAGCAAGTGCCATCTCTTCCGCCTGTCTGTGCCTACTGCCTGCCTGATTTTTGCTGCTGTGACACAGGCAAACTAAGAACTACAGGGATCTTGTACCACTTCAGAAGTATTTCAGTTAGAAAAAGTGTTCACATTAGCTTTTGAGCTCCTATTCCCCCAAAATCATGATTTTATGTTGTTTAAAACTGATGCAGCCTATTTTCTTTGCATCATTCATGGCTTGTTAAGAAACACCATCCTTTCACCCATAAACATGAATTCTGGGCCAATTATTTCATTCTAAGACAAAAATAAGAAAGTCACAGGACACAAACCCTGAAAGCAGAGGACTAAGATCACTTACCATAAAATTATGAAGTAATCTGCTTGGGTGGTATGATAAAGTACTGCAGATGCACCCTTGAAAGACGTAGGCAGTTTTATGACATTTAGGAATGTCATAAACAGAAACCAGTATTTAGTGTGGGTCTTCATTCCCCTCTACTGGCCTTACTGTAAAATCACCAAGATTCAAGACTGAAGTCTTGACAGACTTCTTCAGACAAGCCAAGACAGAAACAGAGTTTCCTTTTTTCTTGTCTTGAATGTTAAGAGATCTGCAGATGTGAAGGTCTCAGGTACCCATGAGTAGCTGTGTTGGCAATAAGCCACTGGGCAGGGGAAGGTCTTCAGAAGCCGTGTCAATGCATGAAACTCCATTACAGCAGTCCTTTGTCACAGAATGATTTGCATTATTTCTGACTACAGCTCTTCTAGCCATACTTCTGCTTATATGTATAATTAGCCACTTGAGGGATCAGTCCTCAACAGTTCAATAACCTTGTGCAGCATGGCTAATTTGCATGGCAAAAGAAAAGTCACGCAATATCAAGGACTCAGTTCTGTGAACAAATTTGTCATGTCCAGTCCCATCATTCATCTGACTTCACTCAGGGGCACAGAGGAATAACAGCAAGACATGCACATATTACTATAGTATTTCCAAAGTGTAATTCAGTAGCACTTTATGTCCCTTTCTAGGCCAAAACAGGTTTCTAAAGTAATAGCTCTGAAATTCCATACCTCTGACTTGGATCATTTTGGTGACATTACCGAAGTATTCATAGAGCACAACAAGGTTGCACTCAGAAATATCAATGCCTTCATCAGCAACGGATGTAGCAATTAGCAGTCTGTTCTCTTTGTTGGTTTTGAATGCATCCAGCACACCCTTCTGCATTGGGAGGGTCATACCTACAGTACCAAGAAACTGTGTCAGGAAAAACCACTAATTTCCTTAAATTAAGAAGAGTTAAGAATTCCTTGAGCATGACACCTGCATTTTCTCTTATTTAAGTGATTAAAAATGAGCATGTCCTCTTGATCTGGAAAAGTACTTTAAGTTTGTGTATCCAGCTGGCTGCCTACTATACCCACTGAGCAGGAGGAATTCCTGTTGATGTGCCACACAAATTGTCATCCTGGGAAATATGATTTCAGACACAACACCTAGCTGACCTTTATTAGAGAGACCTATACAGCTTAGTTATTTTAAGCCCAAGCTAACTCTTAACTTAAGCCATGCATAATTCATTTCAGCTATAGCTTCTGTTCTACCTTAAAACCACACACAAAATAAGAGAGGGATCTGTAAAAGGAACAGGGAAAATACCACTAGAAGTAATCAAGAAGCCATCATAGCAAACAGTTTCTAAACTACTTCTGAATAAGCAAAAGAATCCTGCAGCAAAGGGTCACTGACAGCGTTACTGCTGCTTTAACTGAAGATTCTGGACAGAAAAAGTAAGCATCTCCTTATGATTGGTTAAAGGTCTTCTAGATGTGGAAGAAAACAAAGTACAAACTTTCATGACCTTCCTCTGTTTAAGAGGACAGAAGATGAACACAGGAAGAGTAGAACAATTTCAGCAGTGTAGCCACCATAGGTCTAGCAACTGGTATTCCTCAGTGCAAATCTGCATACCTGTTTTTTGATCTCTTCTTCCACGACCCATCAACACACCTGGCTTTATGTAGCTAAGTAGAGGGTTTGCTTCTATCCACTTCTTCAAAGCCTGGAAAGCAAATCAGGGAGTTAGATCCCTGTCCAGATGAAACGTTAGTTTGGGATAGATACGTAGATCCTGCCCACGCTTGCCTAGACAATTAATACTTCTGAGAAGCAAAAGCATAAAAGAAGGTGGGACTTTTGCATCAGGAGGGAACTTCTATTAATAGGTAAGAAAGCAAGGGTCACAGCCATGATGCCAGATTGAACCATGCCACAGGTGATTTCCACTTTTCCCACCCCTGCAACTTAAAGACTGACTAGAGAGCAAGCAGCCTTTCACCACTAAAAAGTATGCCTTTTTCTCTTATAAACCAACAGATCATTGAATACTACACCTCTGGGATCCAAAGGAAATGAGTTGCTATTTACAAACTGCACTTTCTCACTGCACAGTGAATGTGGCACCTTCAAACTGCTGTTACATAAGAACAAAATTCAGCCAAGCTACAGTAGGCTTTTACCTCTATAATCGAAAGTTGCCAGCAAATGCTTAGTGTTGTTAGTTTGGACTTTAGCCTGCCTTTAATATTTTTCTGGTTTGCATTTCATCCAGCATGCTTATACCCAAGGATAAAATGGGGATTGGGACTCTCAGCTGATAAATCTGTTTACAGTAGCCAGAGACTATGACACCCTGCAGTAAAGGTTTAAGAGCTACTGAAGCTAATGGTTAGCAGCACAGTTAATTCAGGCATGATTTTTTTCTGGGAACAACGTATTGGAAGGGAGAAAAAAGATCATGCAGCCTAGATTCTTGATCCTAGGCAAGTATGAAATAGACCAGTGCATCAGAAGGGTCCAGAGATCATCTGCTTGACAAAGTCTTTCCTTTTTATTGATCAAGAACACACTAGGGCAAAGGCCTCCTTCGGGCCTATAGGAAACCTATAAATGCCTCCTGATGTGCAGTCTGTAATAGAGCAGAGATGCTGGTTTATAATACTGCCACATTAAAGCCAAAAACATTGTAATACATCTTGTTAAAAATTACTTCAGACCTAAAGTAAAAATCTGATGGCTTAATGACCAGCTATGACACATAGCAAGAAAAAGTGATGAAGGGCACCACCCCTATACTGTAGTTTTTAGAAAACGGGAACCCCCCCCCCCCCGTCATCCTGTCTCATAGCATCAGTGCTTAGGAAGATATAGAAAGATAATTATTTTCTTGGAAAAATCAAATACATGCATATTTTTCAATTTCCAGATCAAAATGGGAAGGGTAATAGATGAGGGATTTTATTTTCTCACTTCCCATTTTAGGAGCTTTGAAAAGAAATGTCTTACAGCTACTAAGGCTCTTGTCTTAGCAAAGAGAAGAGTGTGAGTGTCTGGGTTATAGCGGTATGCTTCCTCCAGGATGCAAGCAAGCTCTTCCAGCTTAGGATTCTCATTTGACTCATCTTTTGAAAGGGCAGTCAGTTCTGGTTCTTTCTCTGGAAGAAAACAGCAGTGTCTTGAATAATTCACCTTCTTTAATGCCAAAACCAGAATTCTCACCCAAACCTACAAAGCCACCCACATTCTCTTTAGCATCTATTTTTATTTTCTATACCATTCTTTCAGATGCAAGCAAGAAAGCTATTGGTTAAATACAACAAAATCCCCAGAAAAAAAGAATTCTGAATCTCTCACATTTTGTAGCAGACTGACAGGAGAACCTCTGTGACATACTGCGAGTCAAAAGACAGCATCAAAACAAACTCAGTTCTTGCAAAGAGCAGTGCCATTTCTTTTTAGGAAACAACTGACACCAGAGGGCAGACAGCCCAGTGATTTAAAATTGCGGTCAACACTGCAACACACCAGATCACAGGCTGTTTTACAGCACACTGCTACTAAATCAGCAATTAGAGAACAGTGCCACCTCTAACTTTTAATCAGAAGGGTACAAGGGCCACCTGCTTCTTCCCAGAAGTTTGGGATTCGTCCAGCAGCATTGGGCAAGAGGAGGCTAGGCAGTGCATCAAGCAGTGTACATTGCCTTATCTAACGATGCCAACATCCATGATTGTAGACCATCCCCCTACTTGTGGGGCACACTCTTAAGAACATCACTGCCTTATCTCCAAGTCAAGCAGGTAAGAACCTACTATAGCATCTAGCTACAATTACTACTACTTCCTTAGCTCCTGCACTAAAAGCTTGCAGTCCCAGAAAGTAAGTTCCCCCCTGCCTACCCTAACACTACATTTGCACCCACACGGACACTAGATCTTCTGAAAAGTGCAAAACTTCTGGAAAAACAACTGCACTTACTCTGAAGAAAACACTTGGATTATCCTACCATAAGCCCTCTTCTCACCTGCCACTGCCACAGGTACTGTGTGAAATACCTTGAAATTTGGCTGTCAGTTTCTTCTCTAACTCTGTATATGGTCCATTTTTGACATTTGTGAAAAATTCAGTTAGGTAGGCTAAAGCATCTTCAATGCGGGCATCTTCACTGATGATAAGAGCATCATTGAATTTCTGCTCAGAAAGAGACACATACACATTTAAGCCTCATTTTCTGTGGGACAGGGTATGAATGCAAATTTAATTTAACTAGATTAAGTATTACAAACTTATGTTGTTCTTCCATTTGCATGTCAACACAAGCATTACAAAGTCTCTTCTGAACTATACTGTTCTTAGTGAGTATCGTAAGACACAACTCTTACACACTATGCTTTAGCCTGCATCACATAAAATTATTTGGTTCCAAACCTGCTCCTAGGTGAACATACCTGTATCAGAAGAAACAGGATGGCTCCACCTCTATATGGAAGGAAAGAGGATATACACTTACCCGCAGGTGTTCAGTGCAAATGAAAAGGTGTCTACAAATGCTGCTCTCCTTCTCCTTATCTGCCAGTTGCAACAGCCTGCATTTCTTCTGAGTGGCAACTATCCACTGTTCATATTTCTGTGTTCCAAAATCATTCTTGTTGATTTGGGAGATAGTGTCTAGTAAAGAAGGAGGAAACAAACACTTGTAAATCTTGACTAACAAATACCCAGAACAGTTAGCTAGAAGATAACACATTTCTATGAATGTTAGGTCTAAAAAACGTATACAGAAGAACATTGTATGATACAATCACAGAATCAGAGGCTGGAAGGCACCTGTGGAGGTCTTTAGTCCAACCCTCTGCTCAAAGCAGGGTCACCTAAAGCCAGTCGCTCAGGATCATGTCCAAATGGATTCTGAGTACTTCCAAGGAGAGACTCCACAACTTCTCTGGGCAACCTGTTCCAGTGTTTGACCACCCTTACAGCAAAGAAGTTCTTCCTGTTGTTTGAGTATTTCTGTTTGTGCCCACTGCCTCTTGTCCTGCCTCTGGGAACCATCTGAGAAGAGTCTGGCTCTGTCTTCTTCACTCCCTGTGTTTCAGTGTATATGTTAGGCTAAAATTATCCTAGTACTATTCAGCTGAGGATCTGTGTACATACACACATCTGCAGAGTCTTTAGGAATAAAAATAGAGCTCACTTGTCCTATAAGAAACCTACAGTATTCAAGAAACTGCATGTGCATTGGTCCTTGAGTTACCCACTACTCAACAGGTAAGTATTCATTTGCTAAATGGTCCATGGTACTTAAAGGCGTATTATCCAAGGGCCTGTTCTTGAGGCAGAACTAGTCAGTACCTGTTTGTCATATATATACTCTGTCTGAGTGCTTCACAAACTTCAGTAACCAGAGGGTACACAGAAGGGAAGCCAATGGCATTCATGCAACAGGAACTGTGATGCAGAAATAAACTTCAGAAGTGTTTGCTTAATTTAGCCTGCAGTTTGAAAATCCCACTGTATTTATTCTTTGCTGGGGCTTCTTGGGTTTTGGGTTGGGTTTTTTTTGGTTGGATAGGGTTTTTTTTGTTTTGGTGGGGTTTTTTAATTCTCCCTTCCTGCCCCAGAATATAGTTTGCTCTCCAATATCTGGGAAGTGCAGTGTGGTTGTAAATCTAGAAAGCACAGAAATGAGGTAAACAGGCTTAAGGCACCCTAGTCAGTTTGCAAAAGCCTGCTCCTTTAATTCAGAGCTGGATAGACCAAGGCTGATCCTGAGCATAGCCATCCATCGGTCTCTGCTTTGTACACCCTGTAGCTCTCAAATTTGTTGATAACAGCCACTTACTGGGCACCACTTAGGAATTCTGCAAAAGCGGAAAAGATCAATTGATTTTTGCAGGGCTGCAGAATTAGGTCTCATGACAGTGAGACCCATTCTTTTCTCACAGCCATGCATCTTCCTCTCTGCAAACCTTCACACCACTGCACCTCCTGAGGCTGGAACCCTACAGACAAGTGTTTCCTTTCTTAGGCAGCCACATCCTCTCTCTGCTGGTGTTCATGTTCCACAGATGCTCCTCTGTAAAATTACCTTAAATGCTTTTCAATAACAAATAATGGACACCTGGTAAACAGTGGAAATAGGGGTACCCAGCGGTAAAAAGAGGACAAAATGCTGACCAGAAAAGGTGGTCAGGGTACCCCTAGAAATAACTCTGAGCGCAACTCAGAGAGGCCAGAGAAAATATGAGAAGAAATGTCAAAGCAGCAAGAGTGAAAGTAAACTGTTGCTGTAAGGAAGAAATTAAAACATCCAGAGCAACACCATAACTGAGACCCTTCTTGTTTTCCTTAACAGAGGCAGATTTAGGTATCATCATTTCTCCAAATAAGAACATACAGGTATCTCTCATCAATGAAATCCAGCTCACTCCATTTTGAAAGCAAGCCCTTTGGTAGTTTTCTTTCAGATTCTTTAAACATTCAAAATTATTTGACAGTGTCAAAACCACATCATCCTTAGCTGAACAAAACACAGGCTGAAATCCATGCAAAAATATTTATAATTATCAAACTAATCATGTATAACAGGAAAATAGTTGACTCTTCTACCTGTAATTTCTTATTTAGGAAAAATTAGTTAAAGGCAAGTAAAAAGGAAGGAGGAGAAAGGAAGTGGAAAAAGAGTGACTGTTCTAGCAGCCACAAGGATTCACATTGATGTAATCAAAGATCGAGTCCCAGTTACAGGCATATTACAGTATCTTACCCACTGAGTAAATCCTCCTCATCAATGCCTCTGTCTCAGACATCAGACCTGAGATAATGTCTGCAAAGTGATTCTGATCTCGCATTTTAACCCATCTGACATCTAGACACAAGAAATGGAAGTCAGCGGCCTGAGTAAGTAAAACATTTCCCTGGGCAGCACAGAACAAATTCTTGTCCAGAAGAATGCTACATATGGTGCTTTATGCAATCATAATGATGTTTATCATTAATGAGATTTATAGCTGCACAGAAAGAAACAGCGCTCAACCTTCACTGGCAGATCTGAATAAAAATCAGAGATTGTGTATCTCAGCAAAGAGAAAATTTGCCCAAATGGGCACTGCCTTACTGTGGGGCAACAATGAAGTGCATGCTTAAACTCCTTTCAAGCTAGCAGGAAGCAAAGCTCCAGCTTAGTTTTAAGCTTTTAATTTCACCTGACCGAAGGGGAACTGTATAGCTGCCTTAATTATGGTGCTTGGCATCTCACAGGAAAATAAAAAGGAAGTGTGCTTACGTGTTTCTGGCTTGTTTGCAAATCTCTGCAGATCCTGTTTGTTCTCTCTGACAGTGGATATGGCCTGTATGTCAAGGTAGGAGCAGAGGGTACAGATGTGCTCTATCGTTTCCGTGGTGCTCTTGGCATTACCAACTCCAACAGAAGCAGTTAAACCTACAATCTGAGCACACACATGAATAGCAGTGGTTGCTCCTTTGTCACAAACAAAAAAACCCCAGGAGACGCTATTACCCATTGCCAAGTTGTTACTGTTTTCAAAAACAAGGAAACAAAACAGGCAACTGTAGTAGACATAAGTGCAAGGACTAAATCTTCAGAGCCAAACCTTGTCCCCACTCATGCCCTCTCCAAGGCACTCAAGCTTAGAGTATTCAAACTGATAATAAATTATCCACCCACTTAAATCCATAACTAGCTGTATTTGTCAGTGCTCATCATACACAGAAACAGCAAATCCATTTTACTGTTGCAGAAGACAGCAACAGAGAGGTGACAAGGAGATGATGTAAGTTCTGGGGCACATGCTTTCTTCCCAGCCCAGCAATCCTGTTTGCTCTCAAGTACTCCAGTCTCTGTCATGCTTCATCAGTCCTTCTTGGCAGCTGCAGGGAGCACGTAACACAGGAAAACAGCCTGGAGGTGTCCGAGAAAAGGGAAAAAGTATTCCAGATGCTACCATTTCAGTTTGCAGCCATTGTTAAATGGGAGTTTGAATTGCATTAACATAAAAGGCAAGACTTCAGGCTTTGCTGACTGCACTGCAAAATACTTCTCTTTAATGTTTCCACCACTGGCAGACTGGGCCTTACCTGAGGCAGCTGGCTTGCAGAGTCAAATTTTTGTTCCAGGTATCTACTCATTAACACGTTGTAAGGGTGATTACCCGTAGTGTTGTGGCACTCATCAAATATCATCAGAGTGAAGATGGAGAGGGAGCTAAGGATCCCTTCCTCAATGCTATTCACAAGAATCTGGGGTGTTAGCACAATGATGTCACTGTCCTGTATAACCTTTTCTACGGAGACATTTGCAACTGTTTCACCACTAATTCCTTGAACAGAATATCTAGAAAGAAGAGGCAAAAGATAGGGTATGAAAAAGGATGCCTTGCAGGGCCAGAAAAGCTAGAAGAATGGAGTTTTCAGCAAGCCTGAAGGATAGTGACTAAGTTCAAAATGTCAAATTGTTGGAGCTGGCAGTTTGACCCACAGAAGCTGAGAAAAAAACTGCTGAAGGTAAACAACTGGATTTTCAACTCCCATTAACTAGAATATATTAGATTTGAGGGGTGATGAATTTGTACATTTAAGTTGCATCTGTCAGTTCACATGTAAGCTGTATTTGGAGATCCTGTCCTTCATCCCTTTTCTGTATATGTCTACCAGCACAGGACTGATTTCTGTCCAGCAGCCTCATTTTTGCATAGCTATAAGGATTCATATGTGAATGTTCAGTAATCAGTTCCTTCAAAATCAGAAGCTATAGCTTGTCAATATGCCCCTAAACAATTTTCAGTCCCATCTGAGAGATGGGCTGTCATTTTCTGACTAGAGGTTGAAAAACCAAAGAAGTTTGGGTCCTTCCATTTGGAAAGGAGAGACTGCCATTTGAGAATGGCAAGAGGAATCCCACTACTGCTGCCTGGAACTGCCTTGTCTTTGGAAGCAGGACTGAAAAGAGTCTCAAGAGAGAGCACACTTCACCTTTTTCCAGAGGCAAGCACAGGTATACTTTGGCCATTTCCATAGATGCTGCACAACCAGTGCTTAAACTCTCCAAAAGCAGACTTCAGACTCTCCAGACAAAGTCTACCACAGTAACTTGCCATTCTTACCATTAGGCATCATCTTCATGTTAATGCCAAACACTCTTGTCACCAGTAAACCCATTACATTTTGCCCTAGCCACAGCTGACCTAGAGGGCCGTTTATTTTCTGCGGAGGAAGCCACCAGGTAGAATTACACTTACCCACTTCTTTCAAAATGCTGCTTGAATACAGTTTTCTGTTGTTCGTACACTGGCACTTTAGTTGCAAGAAAGACAACTTTCGCCTTTTGTCCTGAGGGCATGTTTTGGAAATGGTGTTCACAAATCAGAATTGCCACAAAGGTTTTTCCAGATCCTTTAAATGAAGAACATGAAAGGTAAAGTACTAGCATGAAAGGGTATATTTGCAAGCAGATGCCTGTCTCATCTGGATGCTCTGTAACAATGGGGAACTGACAAGGGGGCTGTTACACTTCCAGACTCTCTGGGGACAGATTTGAACACACACTTGCTGCTTACTCAGATGGGTAATCATCCCTTTCTCCCTCCCAGTCTCAGTCTGTAAAGACCATGTAGCAGTCACTGGGAAGAAAAATCCATTTGCAGTTTTATTTGAGGTCTTTGAAATCACTGAGTCTATTTCTGCTCTTAGTGTGTGGTCCCACATCAAACTATGGTAAAGACACTGGGCACTTTCAGCTTTCATCCTTCCCGATGCAGCCTTGCTCCTCACATTTCTTTTCCTTCAGCATTCAGGGTCACTGTGCAGGCCACCCAGAGCTCTTCTGTGTCCCTGCCTCTGCTACCCCACCTGCTTCTCCAGGGCCCAGGGGAGAATCAGGCTAGCAACATGGAAAAAACAGGTGGAGAGAAAGAGCTGATCAATCTCTCTTTTGCTGCTGAACTTCCATCTTCTTAATTCAGTCCTGAGCTACTGCAAAAATTCCCTGTGCTGTTTTGATGTAGGCATTGTAGTACAGAAGACAGGGGAGTCTCAGGGCAACTCAACCTATTTTTCCTTCAACTTGCAATCCAAATTTCTTAAAGATCTGCAAAGATCAGTGAGTGATTTTAACTCAAAAATCCGCACCAGAGAATGAGAAAGCAGAGGTCAGAACACAGAAATCTAAATACAAGCACTGAAGTGCAAAGAGACACATCTGTCTTGCTCAGTCTCTGTGCTGCCCTTAGTCATTAATTTCAGGTTAGATCTGGATCTAGTCCTGCAAGGAAGACTGCTTTTAAATAAACAGCTGGAAAAGGTTGACTGAACCATTACCCTTCCCTATCCTTCATAGCCCTCTCCACCAACAGAATTTTTCTAAGAAACAAGTTTTCTTACCTGTAGGGGCACATATCAATGTGTTTTTCCCATTGATAGCAGGCTGCGCAAGTTCAGTCTGGTAGCTCCGAGCCTTCTTTGGTTTATAAACACGTGAAGACTGATAGATCCCTTCTAGGAGAGAACCATGGTTTTTTGACGAGTGTTGCAACAGAAATGCATAAAATATATTGTGCCCCACACAGTTGCTATTTAAAAGGATAGAAGTAGAGTCCTTGCAGTCTACACGGAGCATTCTCTGACAGACAAGCCTTTTAACAGGACATACGCACCTGACAAGAATTTTGTGTAGGTTTGATGGCATACTTTTGTTACCGCTTGACTGCGTTTCCTAAAATGAACTAATTTCAAAGTCTTGGCTGACAACTCTCAGCTCAACTGGTCTTTTTTCAACTCAGAAATAAAACAAAAGGGCTTATCCTCCCCCAAATATATGCACAGCATTCCTTTTATCCTTCTGCTCTACAGACTTTTGAAGTTAATACTCTCTTAAATTGTGGTCTTGTCAGAGGGTTTGCACTTATGGAACAGGAACTAGAAACCATTTGTGGAGCAAAATTTGCTATAGGAGACATGACAGCCACTGCACAGATCCTTTGCAGCCACATTCAGCTCTCTAGACTGGCTAATATCAGGTCATGTGTGAATTAGTTGTATCAGAGAAGAGATGCATCTACAACAGTCTGGTGTTTGGAGACCTTGTTGATAATGTGCTGGCAGAACAGCTTTGCACAAGAAATGTGGTAAATGAGGCGGCAACCCCCAACATACGTGATGCCCAGCATGAGATCCTTAAAACATTAAAACAGAAGACAGCTAAATCAAGTCAGAGATTTGAACTAGTTCCTCAGTACCTTCCTTTGTGGCACACCACATCTGCATGCTTCAGGAATCTAAAGAAACAGAGAATTCCAGCCACAAACTGTTTTAAGTTGCTAAGTCTTACCTGAAGCTGAACAGAGATTTTCACTGAGATTATTATCACATTCTGCTTCTTCAGAAAACGTCACCACAGTTTCAAAGCTGTTCTCAGAGGCATCTGTCATTTCACCATCCACATCTTTGCCATTATCTGTACAATCACAAAAAAAGGCATGCTACTGATCCTTTTGATTTTAAAATGCTGTGTTTGCTGGGATGACAAGGTGGAGGAGTTCATAGCTAGCACGGAAAGACTACATAAAATGACACTGCATCCAGGCTCCCTTTCAAGTAAGATGGATAGCACTGACAGTCTTGGGTTTAGAAGACCCACATACACAATGCACATTTGTCTATCCCTTAAAAATCAAAGGATATAATAGATTGGGAAGAAAGTTATATCCTTTATATTAAGTGACAAGATTACAGATTTAACATGGACATTAACCACAAGCATGAAAAATACTTAGGAGTTTAAAGAAGCTTCGTAAATTCAAGACTTTGCTCTCCATTTCCCCTTACCTTTTGGAAGAATCTAGAAACTGTAAGACTATCTCCACCCTTTATCTTACATGATAATCAAGAGAGGTTCCGAAGATGCTTGCCAAAATTTTCTTTGGCCCCATAAGCATTACCTTCTCAAAGAACTGTCACTGGGCTTTGCATGAAGAGTCTTGTTGCAAACAGAACACATGATCACAAAACGCTGCTTTTGGAGACGGAGGGAGAACACATTTGCACCATAATCCAGCTCCAGAAAGCACACAGTATCTGTGATTAACGTACACTAGCAACTCTTCTTAACTGCTAGCATTAAAATGCTTCCAATATGGACAATGTTTGCTCAGTAGGCTGACTTTGGCTTTATTAAGTTGGATGTTAGCAGAAGCTGTGCCAAAAGACAGTGGTATCTTTAACTTATAAAATATAACCATTAACCAAATAATATATATAGCCATCACCTACATAAAACAATATCTATATAAGTATTATTCTTATATATTATTTTATATATTATTATTTGTAAATGTATATAATTTGTATATATATAATGATTAAATCTGCAGATAAGAAATTACACACATTTGACTACAGCAAAAAAACCATTTCAAAATAAGAAATGTTTAAGAAGCCACTTAAAAGTAGCTTGTCCCAGTTGCTAATTAAAAATAATTCAAACAATCACTTATGGTTTGGAAGAAAGCAAATGTAGATATAAAGAACCACAGTCCAGTTTATCTAAAATTGCTTGTCCGTCTTCATTATTTTGTAGTGAAATACTGTATTCTGCTCTAAATTCTCCCATGCTGCAGGGTACTCATATAGGTATTTTTCAAGTAGGGAAAGGTAAATCAATGACAAAGCAAAATCTTATTAGGGGAAATTCTGCATTTTTACAAAATACGAACATAGTCACTTGTGGACCATGGAACTATATCACTTTCTAGAATATTAAATTACTAATCATATTTTATCAGAAAACATTGCATCTATCACAACTCAAGCAACCAAAAAGATGGCAAAAGGTGAATTACAGCAGAATGGAGGGAAGAAGATAAACATTTTGTTAGTTTTGTACCTTCAGAGCCTGTATGCTGTCCGATTCTGTTTGCCAAAAAAAGGCATCATTCATAACCATATGGGAGCAAAAATACTCAAAAGATAATTTCTGATGGTTTGTAGGGTAGTACCTGTATTTCATTTTATATATGAGACATTTTAAATTAAAAAAAAAAAGGTTTTATTTTTAAACAACAATGAGCCATGCCGTCTGATGGTATCCTTTTAAATTAGTCTTACTCTCCTGAAAAAAAAATTACTGTCTTGTACAAGAACAGGAAAAGAGCATCATAAAACCAATTCGCAGTTTACCTTCTCTTATATCCCACAGTTCACTTGCATTGTAATATCCTGTGTTATCCAGTGCTAGCTGAAGGCTTTTTGGCCAGTTTTCCTTATCTGATCGACAGAGACATTCAATGAGTTTAGTTATCCCGGCTGCTTTGCTTCTGTATTCGCTGACCTGCACACACAACAAACAGAAGCTGCTGTAGCTTCTGAGTGAGCAAAACCTCTGTTCTTTGATATTTTTATTTGTTTTTATTGATGTTCAGTTGAAAATTGCATTTCTTTCTCACAGAATAAAAGTTTCCAGTATCATTTACTTACCAGTGCAATTCTGCCAGCCTAGGCATACACTAAAATTAGCTGGACTACATCAACAGGTAGGCTATTTGCTTAAATATTCACCAGGTCTGAATTATTCTGTGAATTTTCATCTGGCAAGGTCCTTGTAATAAGCCGTATCTGCCATAAATCTCTGAGGCCGAACTGATTAAAAAACATCCCAGCATAGGAAAATGCAAAAGTATGCAGGCCTTATGTTTAGTCAGACACAACAGCTTTCCAAATATTAAGTATCTCCATAAAGAAATACCGCTTTAAAAACAGAATACCTGCAAACAATCTTTCTCAGGAGTCACAAGGAGTGAGAACACCTAGAAGAATCCTTCACACAGCATCATAACTTATTATTAACCAGTCATAAATGATGAGTGATTGGTAATATCACTTATCAGTCATCGATAACAACACTGAGCTAGAGCCGCGTAACAGCAGCTTCACATCCAAAGGCAATGAAAATGTTGTTGACTTATGTGATACAGTATTTAGCTAACGACTTCAGACCAGAAGTTTCTTTTCACCCTATGACCATCCCTCTGGGTGCTGACAAAACTCAAAGAGCCATACACATAGTTTCTAGTGGTTGCCACAGTTAAGGTAATAGCCTATGACTATATCAAATCCCATGACAAGAAGGAATCAATTCAGGCAACATCTAAATGCCACTTTGCCTACTTCCATCTGTATTTTTAGGAGCATTAATGCAGAGTGAACACTCCAGAAAGGGGTCTATTTCAAAGGCATAGCAAGGCACCCATTTCACTGTAATATGGCACCTCCCAGAGCCCCTGCGGTCTCTTCACAGGAGCCTGGACTTCACCAAGACATACAGCTGAGCACTGTCAATGCCAAAGCCATCCCCTTTTGCACGCCACCTTATGCACCAAGCCAGAGGGGTGAAGAACGAGACGTGCAGGTGTTGCAGACAGCGCTGCTGTGGGGAGCTGCAGCCACACAGCAAAGCCTCCTCTAAGCAGAGGAAAGTAAAGTCCCTCCCTGGGGGACCGTGGCTGGCCAACCTTCTCACTCACCAGCCTGATGGATGGGCACCAATTCATCCAGCAAGTGAGGCAGCCAGCACTTCTCCACAGCAAAACTAGGCAAAATTTGGGATTTTACCATTAACCATACCTGCAGGATCTCCTCACACTCCCTTTCTATCAGGCACATGTTTATGTACGGCATGAGTGCTACCGGATCAACTTCTAGCATTGTTGCTTCTATCCGCTTCAACAGCTGTCTGTGCAACTCTAGTTTTTCCAGTTTGCTGAAGTCCCAGTTTTCAATTGCTTCTGCCAGTCCAGTGTACCCTTTCAGAAAAAGACAAATTGTTCCTATGAATACAATGTCTAGCTAGAATAGGTAGGAACAAGCTGACAAAACACCTTCTCAGCCCCACTGGAGAAATTAAAATTATTTTGGCCTGTAACTGACAAAAATCTAGGTGAACCACAAAGAATTTTTATGGATTAAGTGCCTGTTTTCCTTTACAGCACTTGTAACTATAACATGAAAAACCCTATGCTAAAAGAGCAATAACACTTGCGGAGAGGAAAAAGAGCTACATGATGTCACAGCTCACATCATCCAAGCAACTGTAACAAACCCCTTTCTTTGATCCATACAAACCTTAGATCCTTGCAGTCCGTGATACTCGTCCACAGGATCTCCGAGAGCACAGAACACAACTCAGAATCACAAACACCTTTGGTCCTCTTTTCTTTTATTTACTAGCCTTTTTAGTCCTGTCCTTGGCTACACCCTTGTGACAGTCTGACAAATTATAGCCAATGTCTCAAACATTTGTTGAAGAACTTTGGTGGAGAAGACAGCCTCTGTAGAAGTGCTGGAGTTGTGTGAACAGGAAAATGTGGTTGGAGGAGAAGGCCCCATGGAAGGTGGGACCGAGCTTCTCCAAAGGCACAATTCCTTATCTTAAGCAACCATGAGAAGAAGCACAAGGTACACACCTGGAGGAAAGGCCAGATAACGGTCATGCCCATGGGAGAGAAAAGCAACTACCCGATGTTTCCCCAAGCCCACCGACCCATTTCCAGAGAATCACAGGAATGTGAACTGCGCATGTTGAGACCACCGACTCATTTCTGGAACACTCCCGAGCTCACACTGCACTTGCTCACTGGCAGCAAGCCCCCAACTACAGGGGCAGACCCTTTGGGTACAAAAGAAGGGAGGACGAGTTCTCAGCAAGCATCCTCCAGAGCTGGATCTCTAGACTGGCTGGACCAACACTGGACCCAGGACTGATAAAATCCTTTTCTTCCCTCTTTCTTCCTCTCTCTGTCTTTTTTCCACAGTCCCTACACCTCATACTTTTAAACATAAACTGTTGACGAAGTCTGGGGCTAGGAGTGGATCCAGTCGCCCCTGGGCTCCTCTCTGAGAAGGAGTCTAGAAAGCAAGGGGGACCACTCTGAACCTCGTGACTCAACGGGAGAGATCTCCTTATTTTCTTCTTTGAATTGATCCCCAAATAAGTAAGGCTTACGTATGGTTAGTACGCATTGTACAGTTCACTGACATAGTTTCATGTTCCTTTTTCCGTTTCTTTTTCTACACCTTCCCTTTTCAAACGGCAGCTTAATGACATGATGCAAGGTTCATATCGATAAGTTCACTTGTACTTGGGCAAGGTTAGCTTGGTTGAATAAATGTTGATTGTCGTTTGAACTCCCCTGGTGTCATTTCACCTTACTTCTGACAAAGGAAATCCATGAACCTGAGTCACTCCAGCCTTGGGACACGACAACCCTCCTTAGCAACGCAGACACCTGCAGCCTAGATAGTCAGCAAACAGCTGAAAATACTGTCCTGGAACAGATCGTGGCAGGGAATCAGATTTAGAGGACTTATGTGATTTGCTGGGTGGGCTCCAGACGTGGAAGCAAGCAGGTCAGAGTCCCAGAGGAACTGTGGGCAAACAGAAGGAATTTGCCTAACTTTTTATTTTCTTTTGGAGAAGCAGGAGAATGGTGTGGATACTTACCACACAGTCTTTAAGCTAATTATCACCTCTGTATCTGCCAAATATGAGGGAGTAATGCTAAATGCTACTCTCAGGCCCAATTAGTAAGTATTTGGGATAGCCCTTGAAGTCAGCAGGTTAACTTTTTCAGTTTTCTGCTGAAGATACACTAAACTGAACACTATCAATGTGTTCAAAGAAGATATGTTTGTATTTCAGAATTAGGACTATCACAGGCAGGTAAAAAGTTGCTCTGGACCTAGTATTTGCTTTAAGGGGAGACTGGGCTAGATCCAAGTGATAAGAAATTTTGTAATGATTGCTCACTGAGATACTGTAATTATCTGTAGTTAACAGTGAGTAAATGAAAACCAAAGTGGCTTATGGCATGAGATTTGCGGGTTTGAGATACACAATAAACCATCAACAAGAATCTACAATAGAACCTACACATATAGAGGAAAGCCAGCAAATCCTGGTAGTTTTACTCCTTCACAATCTCTTCCGTCACATTTTCAAAAGGAAATTGCATTAGCACTTCGCACATCAAGCGGTTATAGTTAGTGAGGAACAATCAGAATTTATAAGCTATTATTGGTTACCTACTTCTTGAAACTTAAGACTTTTAAGACTCCTGAATAATTTTAAAAATCTGTTCCTAATTTAAGACTCTATCCTTGAATGAAGTTATCCCATCCTACCAGTTAGCCCCCATGCACATCCTGAAACCCATTCAGCTTTCTCTTTCAGGGGATTTAGCTTCCTTTAACTATAGCTGGTGAGAACAATGGCTGCCTTGTTTCTCCTCTAAACACCCTGAGACAGACAAGTCTCCTACCAGTGCCGCTTTATTCTGCACCCCTTCACCTGTCACTGACTTTCTCCATAATCGAAACGGGTCCAGCTGCTTCTCAGATGGACGTTTCCCCGTAAGAGTTTGCCTTCCAGCCTCCGGCAGCCCGCTTCTTCCCACCGCCTCTCCTCCGACGGGACAGGCCCCGACGGCAGGACGCCCGAGGGAAACGGGGCCCCCCTCCACCTCCCGGGAGCGCTGGGCCGGTCCTGCCCCGCCGAAGGCGGGCGGCGGCTGTGGCTCTGGCAGGGAAAGGGAGACGGGGAGAGAAGCCACGCTTGCGAGCGGGAACCGACCTGCTGCAACCAGGGCGTCCAGGAAGCCCCGCAGCCAGCCCTCCGCCTCCAGCTGCAGGATGGTGTCCAGGAACAGCGTGGCGGCCGCCGTCACCCCCTTCTCCTCCTCCTTCCGGACCCTCTCCTTCACCTCTAGCAAAAACCCGAAGCCAGCAAAGAGTGAGGGGGGGCACCCGCAGCGGCGGCGGCGAGAGGAAAGCTCGCCAGCCGCGGGGAGCGCCAGGGGAAGCGAGCCGCGGCCGGCCGCTCACCGTCGGACAGCCAGTCCGTCATGTTGCCCAGGATGTAGACGGGGTTCAGGCTCTTCTCGATGTACCGCCTGTAGCACTGCAGGCTCCTCTTCTCCTCCGCCGTCATGGCCAGGCCGGCTTCGCACCGCCGCCGGCCCCGGCCCCTGCCCCTGCCCCTGCCCCGGCTGCGGCCCCGGCCCCGGCCCCGGCTGCGTGCGGGGCCCCCGAGCCCCCACCGTGGCCCGGCACCGGGAGAGCCGGCGGGGAACGAGAGGATGCTCCCCGCCCACGCCGGGCAGGGAGCGGACGGGAAAAAGAAACTTCAGGCCTCCGAGAGAATGGAAACCGAAAGCGGCCCCGAAAGAGGGGCCGGGCCGCCGGCGGAGGCAGCCGGGTGCTTTCCGCTGCCGCCTGCCCTTAGCAAAAGAAAATGAAAAAAAAAAAAAAAAAGAAGAAAAATAAAAAAAAAAGGCAAGCATATGCGCCTGCGCACGGTTGGAAAGCCCGTGACCGGCCGTTTGCGGTCGTCGGGGTGAGGGAAAGCACAGCGAGGTAACAGGAATAAAGGCATCGCTTTACCCTCTCTTCCTTTTTGCCCCTAGAAAACACTGAACTGTTTTTTATGGGCTGGATCCTTGTTTTTTAAAGACTGAAAAATAATCTTCTACAGGAAGGCAAGACCCCCACATGCTCTGGGCAAGTGCTTGCTAAGCTGCTAGCATTAGTATAGCTTGGGAACGTCAAAATGAGAAGCCTGCCTGACTGCCCTGTAGCAGGGAAGTGAGCATCAAAGGATAAGTCTCACAAAGGGGGCCAGCGGGTTGCAGAGCTGAAAGCACCCACAGTTCAGAAGTGCTGCTAAACATGACAACTCCGTATGCAAACCTACCTCTAACCACTAGTGTATAGAGTGGATGCATCCAGCTGTTTACAGATTCATAAATCTCATATTCAAATAGACAACTAACAGGTACTGCCTCAATACAAGATACCTGCTTTCCAAAGCCATGGCAGCACAAGACCACTGAGTGATGGGCTTACAGTGGAAAGTTGTGTGGAGGGAGGCAGAAGGAAGCACTGCCGCTGGCATCACATTTTCTACTCTAAGTCCACCTTTACTCTCAAGTACTTAATATTCTTTCTTTTCTTTCCCTCAAGTCTTCTCTTTTGTCTATTCCACCCAGTTCTAAAGGGATTCTAGGAAATCTCATTTGAAACATCCCCTGTACCACCATGATGTAGTATCGTTGGCCATTGTCCTCTCAAAGGGCCCTAGGATAGGAAAGACTTGCATTTAGACTTTTAGTATTAACCCTATGCAGTATTAACCCTGTGCAGGACCAGGGAAATGCCACATTCAGCTGAAGGTTATCCACCCCTAGCTGCGGAAATGTCAAACAACTGGGAGAGGACAGTGTCTATGGCAAGAAAAGACAGGTGAGTAAGGCCTAAGTGGCAGCATCAGTCACCTCTCCATTCTCTGTACGTCCTCCTGTGCTGTGAACAAAGCAGGAGCTCTCACACCTCTCTGTACCTGAGCTCAGCTTCCACAGAAAGGCACATCAGCCCTCAATTACAAAAGAACAGAAATAACAACTAGTAAGTTTAATATTAAAATGAGCAAATGGGTAGGTTAAATTTTCCCCTTGAACATGCTTTTTGTTCTCCCAGGGGAGCCCAGATTTCCTAGAGCTGAGAACTCAAACCTTCCTCTCCAAAACCCCCAAAATTATTCTTCTCCCTCCAACCACCTGGAAAACCAGTATTTCCAGGCAGAGACCCAGGCCACCCTGCACCTTAGCTCTGTGCATACCCCCAAGTGCCACATCCACACTTCAAGAGCACATAAATAGCTCAAAATAAATAAATCACGTACACAATTACAGAATTGGTCTGGTAATGAGCCTGGAATTCTGGTTTGACCATATACCTTCCAGCTCCTTATTTGGTATGGGAAGGAAGGACACTGACTCTTCCTGTTCACCTCTATAAAGTAAGTGAAGTTGGTTAATTTGCAGCCTAATGATGCGGCAAACAGCTTGCTTTGACTTCTTAGGGATCACTTTTGTTTTTGTTTATCCAGTCTGCTGCAGTAAGAAGATCCCTTAGGGCTTAATTTCCTTGTGTGTAACAGTGTGGAAGTGTCAGCCTTCAAGCTAGTCACCCAGCTCACCTGCAGAGATGGGCCAGTAGCAGACACAGCAGAAAGCATTTCATGCTCAGCAGCTGACTTCAGAAGTCCCTGTTAGAGCTTTCACTCTACCAGTGATGAGTGATTTTAGTACTCAAGCTCTGTCTATCACAGAGTGTGTTCAGGGACTCAAAAATCAGTGTTGCAACTGGGTAGGAGACACCCTGCCGTGCAGAAACCCAGTCCTGTGCTTTGTCTGAGAGCAAGAGGAAAACAAACTCCTTGCCTGTCACTTCTTCAGCCTTGCAGATTGACACGCTGCTTTTAAAGCTGGCACAGGGAAAAAGCAGCTGCATACAGGAGGTGGGATGGCACTTACTGAGCAGGGTGGCTCCAGACTGGGTCCTGCAGAGAGTGGGCACCAGTCCCACCATCCTGGAGATGCACCTGGTGAAAGCAGGCGGCTCTCCCAGGCTTGTGTCTGCCTTTACATTTGCAGGGTGGTGGTGCAGCAAGCTGTGGCCTGTTGAACCTCTCACCCCGATGTCCATGGTGGCTGTTTTATACTGCTCTTGCACTTGGTGTCTGGGTGCTGCAGCACAAGCGGTGGGTTGCGGTGGCTGGGAGGGTGCAGCATTATTGTCATGTGAGAACATGCCACAGCGGTGGGAATGCCTTAACCTGTTCATGCTGCAGCAAATCATGGTGCTGAGCAGTTTCTTGGAGATCTTTCTAGGCCAGGCTGTAGGAAAAGTGTTAGTTTTTCACTCTGAAACTCTTGTGGTGCTTGGAAGGATCCCCAGGTGACCTGACAAATCCTGCTTTAGAGTGCAGTCCAGCAGCTGAAGGAGGGAATGCTGCTACTGTGGTTCATCACTCACGTTTCACTGCCATTTTCAAAGCAGAGCCTGTGGCTGTGGTCCTCAGCTTTAAATTTTGCAGGCCGAAATTTTTGCAGGTTGCCAGCTGTAGATTTTCCCCAGGATAACCACCTGGAGATTGCCAAGCAATTGTCCATATGGCAGAGAGTGAAGACCACAGGTGGTCTTGAGGCCAATGGCCAGCCTTAGCCCAAAGTTAAACTGATGGGAGCACAAGGAAAGAAACTACCAGGCGTGGCAAACAGGTGTTTGGCCAACCCTGACTTGCCCCTGGAGTAGTAAGGCAGCAGTGGGAGAAACTACCAGAGAAAAGGTGTGGAAGGATTCTATCAGGGAGCCCGAGGGTGACAAATGACAGAAGATGTTGAACAAGGAGGAATTGCTGATTTACTGGTGTCGCTGAGCATGGGTGCAGAATCAGCAAATAAGGGTGCTGAGTGAGCAGGACAGGGGCAAATGAGGAAAACATGAATGAGGCAGGTTGTTTATTTCAGGGGGGAAAAGCAGGGGAAAGGGAATATCAGGTGAATGGCCTTTTACTGGGTAGACTGAGCATGTAAGACCAGTTACTGTAGGGACCTACAGAGTGTTTGTGTATATGTACACAACGGTTCTTAGCCCAGCCACAGGTGCCCACTGAGCACATGTTTAACTACATTTCTGAATTCTGGTGGTTCCTAGAACATCAGAAAATTAAGTAAAAACATCTACCGAATCGTGTTAGAAAGTTTTCACCAAAATATCACCCCTCATCCCTAAAGAATACTCAAGCCTTCCACTGCAAATAAATTGTTCCATGCTTCAGTAAAAATAAATTATTTTTAAAATGCAATTTAACAAGTACTGTTAAATATAACCTTTTTCATAACCCAGTAACGCTTTCCTCTTGCTTGACTGAGTCCTCTGAGCACTTATAAAATTCCCAACACTTGGTGGAGACACTAACTGGCCAACGGTTAAAACCAAGCAAAATAAGCACTGGTGTTTATGGAAGTTTTTTTTAAATACTCACACATATGCACCCACACTTTTTCCTCCACTTGGAGCAACAAAAGCAGCTTGGAAGTGCAGTGTTTGCTGAATGCTTAACAGCCCTAGGGAGGACATAGCTTTGTGTCTCCAGTCTTGTAACAGCTTATGAGCACATGACTTAGTTCACACAAATGCTTCCACCAAAGAGGATGACTTAACATGCCCAAAGCAACGTATTCGCATGGCACATATCGAAGCACCCTACCTAAGAGGCATTCTCACTAGTTACAGGGATCTCACCCAAGAGCCTGAGTTCAATGGTAGGTATATTATGGAGGAAAAGAAAAAGGCAGCAGACGTAAATCCTTTGCATGAACATTGTTTGCTGATAATTACGCTCCTTGACACATGTTTTCGTATGTAAGACAACCAGCGGCAACTGGGAACTCTGTAACTTAATCATGGAAGAAAAATTTCGAGTACCAGTGGAGAAGAAACACCTCCCGCTCTCCAGGTAAAATAGACCTTACAGACCAGCACACCTAGTTGCGGTGAAGGGGAATGGCCAGGAGATGGCGCTCACTTTCTGTAGGTACTTCCAAGGTTTGACTACCCCCTGGTACAAAGTCTGTAAAGAGAAATGCTTTAAAATATTGTACTGGCTAACGTTTTTTAAAAGGCAAGAAAAAAGCCTAAAGCAGACCTCAAAGTACGACTTCTAACCAAACCCAGTACCATGGCTGTTCTTCAGAAATTGAGATTTCTGCTGAATATCTAATGTGTATCTCTTAGGTGTCAGGTACTGAATATTCCTGCTCAGAAAGAACTCCAATAGCCATTTTCAGGACTTGTCTGAAGCAGCCACATTCATAGTTAACCCTTTCCTGACATCCTTCTTCCTCCAGATACCCTTGGTAAAGTTCCATTGACTTATCAGAGGTGAGGGCCTGCCCCATAGTTTTTTAGTACCTTGCTTTTTCTCATTGGAATTGAGGTCAGAATCAGGCCTGAAATCAGAACAGTTGGGGTTTTTTTCCCCAACTAGACCTTAGACAGCAGCAAACCCCTGATGAAACTCACTAATACATTGCAGTTATGGCCAACACAAACCTTAATAAAAGATAGGAATAAGAATTAAATACTCAATCAGAAAGAAATATTGGTAACATTTTCCCTTTGTAGAAAAAATATGACAAGTTTTTAGTTGTATACAAGGAAACTTGCAACCCAAGACACAGTCTTACTTAACAGAAGGGGTTAAGTAAGTTTTGCAAGTCTTTCCCACACGGCTCAAAACAGAAGAAAAGTCCGTCTTGATTTATTGATTTCCAAATCAATTGGTTTTGAATAATGAAGGAAACAGCTCTCTTCAGAAATGGTATATAGAAAGGAATGGATGTATTTTCTGAGCAAAAATACTTAAACTGGCATGAAAGAATTCCTTATTTGGAAATATGACTTGGATAATTTTATACATTTGAAAAAGCTAAAAATCTTAATAGAGAGGCCATACTAGGAGCTCACAGCAGAAATGAGAAATAAAATGCCATCTTCTAAATTAGAAACTTTGAAATGTCATTCTGACATTTCAAATTTGACAAGCTAAACAGACTCTGGTTCCTTATATTCAGAAAATACATCTTCACAGCTTTGTGAAATCTCTTGTAATAGACACCCAAATCATGGCAGCCAGCCTTCCTAATGCCTTTTCCAAATCTTCACTCCTCAGCCTTGTGGTTAGGTGTGTCTCCCCTTCTCAGCCCCTCAGATTATTCCTGTAGATTTTTAAAAGACAGCACACCACTGACAAATGGAAACTCAGGTTTTCAGTGTGTTTATCTAGAGTGAAAATGTTTAAAGAATTACTTGGGGGGGGAGTTAGCTTATCATTAAAACTGAATGAAAGTGAGGATTTGAGGAACTGCTGTGAACTAGGTTAACTTAGTTCAATTTAGTGAACAACATGTTTGAATAAAACTGAAGAATATGTTGACAGGAGTCTCTGAAAACCAGCCTGAAAATCAGTCTTGAGCTGCCTGAATCATTTAAACAGAACTGGATTTTAATATGTGAACTGTTCAGATTTTTTTAAATGAAACTGCCTTGAACTAGTACTTAAAATCTCTGTTGATCAGTAATGAAGATGATGACAAAAATATTCCAATATGCAACAATGCAATACACAAAGGGGAAAAAAGGCCAGGGAAAAAAACCAGCAATACAGAAACAGATTAGAAAAGATCTGAGACAAAATCTATTAAAAAAGCATACTAAAACTTGCTCATTTCTGGTGGGAAAATAAGCGGTACTTTTTTTGCTTTCTAATACCTTAGGTAAACTAAGCATTTAAAAATGCCACTATTCAAAAGATTGTTCATTTGGAATATTTGAGCTTCGGGGTGGGAAGTAGGAATTTTACATGTTCTGCAGCCCAGTGCTTGCCTGCAGATGCTTATCCCTTGTTTAATCATCACACCACAAATGTGCCATCATCATTTGGATTCCATTTTTTTTGCAGTAACGTAATACCTACTCAGGAAAGCTCCAGCTTTGCTCCAGCAAAGTCTCTGTTCACTTCAGCGTTGGTGATGACAGCAGCTCCTACAGAGAGTGCCCAGCATCCTCATCCACCCTCAGCTGAAAGGGGCAGTCATTCTCCTGGTTTTGTAAATCTAAGGGAAGAAAACACCTGGTCAGCAAGGGAAATATGCTGTTGGAAGGAAGAAATTCCTCCTCCAGCTTTGTGTCTTGCCAGCAGATTGTTCATATGAACAACGCAAGAGGCAGTTTGAGAAAAGCAGTTCTTTTAAAGCTTGCAGTATAAGAAAATTATTTTCTTACTGAGTAGTGAAAGTAGATGCCACTTTTCTTTCTTAGAGTACAAATACACTCATACACAGAGAAATATGCTTCCTTTAAAGGCTCCTTATATTTTAAATCTCCATAACCAGGGAGCAGCCACTACACCTGTATGGCAACAGTGCCTGGAATCCTCTTACGGATTTTCCTATAAATCACATTTCTGTGAGCTTAGACTTTGCTGATGTATGCGAAGAGGTATTGACTAAATATCAGAAGCCTGGCAGCATTAATGAATTGGTTAAGAACTAAGGATTTCCCATGTGTCTCATATTTTGGAAGCCTCAGAGACTCTTTCATGTGTTTAACAGTGGTGAATCTTTGGACCAAGTACTAAAACAATCTGTAGAGCAAAGCTAGACTCCTGGAGAGCATCCTATGCCATGTTCCTGTAAGGTAGATAGAAGCAAGAGAAGAAAAGAGATGATCTCTTTGGGATACTAATTAATCTAGGTGACATATACATGTGAGGTATGGCATTGCCCTGGGAGTCCCTGCCCAATGGCTCTGTCTTGGTCTCCAAGCCCTTTCCTTTGCTTACATGGTACAAACAGTCCACACAGCTCTGTTAAACTGGCTCAGCCTCATGGTGGTTTATTAAGCCACTACTTTAGGTATGCCAGGTGCCCAAAATACATGCTGATGGTCTTATTTTTGGTTGTCCTCTGTCTTTTGTGATCTTTCACAGAAGAATTTGCTTGGACCACAAGGCCTGTCAAACTTAGCAGCCAGTTGCAGATGTCAAACAAAAGTGTAAGATAAAGGCAACCAAACAATTTTACCTCTCAGGTATTACTCTCCTGGTTTCCAGTCACCTGCACCTTGGACTTCTTTTCCAGAGGTGGTATCTTTACGTTTTATAGTCTTCGATGTTTTTTCCTTTCATGAACTTGTCTAAAGCTCTTGGAATCCTTATACAGTTTCATCAACCACAATGCCTTGTGGCAATCACTTCCAGAGATTGACAACGTGGGAAAATTTGTTTCATCCCCTTTTGAACCTGACACCTTTTGGTATCACCTGCTGTTCCCTTGTTCCTGTACATGACAACATTCTTTTTTTCTTTTCTTTTTTCCATCCCGCTCGTGATATTATAGTCTTACCATATTCATCCCTTATTGTCTGCTTTTTTGACCACAGTCTGCTTTTCCCAGGGGAACAATCCCGTAGTTTTGAGCTTTTATGTTGACACTCTGAGAACTTGAACAAACCTTTTTTATTCCTGCTTTATCTTTTTTGTGATGGGGATGGGGGGAATCAGACCACCCTACAGCATTCAAGAGGCAGGCACACCATGGAGCTGTACAAGGACATAACAAACTCCTCTGGTTTATTCTTTACTCTTTTGCTGCTAATTTCTAAGATTCTGGGTTTGGGGTTTTTTTTATTTTTATTTTTTCCTAGTGGACACTTAGCTACTGTTTTCACATTGGTATTTATTAAGTGAGAGATCCTGACATTCCCATTTAGTTTTGGTATTCAGTGATGATTTGCTAGCCTTTAGCCCTGCTCAATCAAGGGGTATGAGCAATTCAGCTGCCTCCCTCAAGACAGCATCGTACCTCTTGGCAGCACTGGCAAACTGGTGTGGAGGCTGCTGGGCTGTGCAGATACCCACCTGTGCCAAGGCACTCCTTGCTGAGCAGCCCTGAAAAATTGAGCATTTTTCAGCCCCCACACACCGTGGAAGCAGGGAACGTAGTGTGCCCCTGAGGTTCCCCTCGCCCCAGCACTGCCTGTGACATGACATTTGTCAGCTATCTCTGAGCTGTATTATGAGGCTGCAATCATGGTTATCGGCAAGGCTGCCGGTCCCTGCCCTCATAAGTGCAAATGCTGAGAGAACAACGTGATGCGAATGGGCCAGGTGTTTTTTGTAAGAGTTAATTAAAAAAACATGACATTAGAAATTCCAGCATGCACATGAGTCTTTGGTTTGTTTACATTTCGTCCTCATCTCATGATCTAACATTTCTCTGGGACCTCAGGAGACAGGCAAGGAAAGTGCACGAAAAGGGAGATTCCACAGCAATTTATCATCCTGGGTTTGCTACAATATCTCACTATTTTCCAGTACAAATTGCAAAGAAAACCTTCTGTGAAAAGTTTTATATTTGTTTTTGTTTGAAGATGCAGGCAACTGTTATTTAACTTTGTGAGGTAATTATGACTGTATGCCAACAGAGAGATGTTCACTGTTGATGTATTTTTAATTGGAAGGAAAGCAAAGACAGGGGAAATTAAACTTACCTCCTCCTCCAGGCTGTATGCAGCCATCACTAACAATACAAAGGCAAGTACCAGGAGGCAATAGAAACTTCAGGCTCTAGACACATTTAATACACCTGATGTGGTATTTTTTTTAATTTGTTTGTTACCATTTTCTTGTCCTAAGTGGTAAAGTATGAACTATTTAATATGGCAGATATCATACAAGGATTTGTGTTCTTTATTAGTGGCTTTCTTTGGGGATGCTGCAGAAGCCTGGAGAATTTCTTAAACTGATTTTTCTTTTTTAAAGAACATTTTTACATTCTTATCACCACTGCAATCAAAGCGTTGGAATTCTAATTTGTAAAATTTGTATAGTATCCAAATAAAACACATGGACAACTGTCAGCATGAAGAGTGATGAGAAATTGAGTCCAAAGATAAGAATCTTAGGGAGATATATTGAAGTATAGCAAAACACTGTTGTGAATATTCTTGCTCAAAATTAAATGGCTTTGATTCAATTTAATTTAACATACTTCAGAACTAAAGAAAATCTAATTTAACACTGAATGAGAGTCTGCACAGAGGTTTAATACCAGTAGATTTGAAGAATTCACTTAAAGTAATTTCTTCTTGGAGCCCCTAAATACTCAGGACCATGTATTCACCCTTTCACTGAATGTAAATACAGCTGAATCTGCTTAAGTCAAATCACTTGTTGATTTTCTTTGTCTTTTAGTTTTTCTTGCCTGGACTACTGTTATTTATTTACCACTAGCTCCTGCCACTCCTCTTCTGTCTCCCTGCTCTTCTCTCTTCAAACTACACCTACATTTTTTATTCCTTCTAAATCATACTGCCTCACAGATTTCTATGCATCTCAAAAGCTTTCTCTAGGCTAATCGTAGACTTCCATTTTAATTTTTTTTTTTGTCAATAAGCACAAGAAGTTTTTGAAAATAACCATAATTTCCCAATATTTTGGGAAGAGTCTACAATCTGTTGCTGAAAGGAACCTTTTAATAGGAAGCATGCTTAGTAATATTAAGGTTATTGCAGTTTGATGGAGTACTTGCAGAATGACTTGTTGCTGCATAGCTCTCTGTTAAACTCAGTCCCACTGTACCCACTGCTACTGCTCATGTACCTGCAGACGTGCAGCTGTGTAAGTCTTTGCAGGGAGAGGGGATTCAGTTTAAAATTTCTTCTGCTGTTCTAACTATGACATAGTTCTGTGGTTTCTATTTTAACAAAGAGGTAAATGTAGTAACAAAAGTATGAAGCACAACATTTATTTTATGACTTCACATGCTGTTTGAAGACAGACTTCTAGAGGAGGTTGCTTTCAGAAATTCACCTTTGGTGATTTTGGTTTGATGTGATAAAATGGAAGCCAGGTGTTCTTATTGCTCCAAAACAGAACCTTTGGGGTAAAATTTCACTTCTTTTGAAGTTGACATGAATTACACTAGCTGTTCAAGAGTTTTCCCACTGAATGTAAAAGAGATTAAGCACAGCACATTCAGGAGCACTCCATAGTCTTGCAGGAGCAACTTGTCTACAGAAGAAGACATCAGACCTGCCTAAGACAACTTCTTCCTCAGGAAAGTCCAACAGTTTAAGCAGCTTGCTTATTGCAGGCTGGAGCAAGATATTAAATATTTTCTTTAGTTTTGTTAGATAAGAACATCCAGAATATAAATATTCATGATAACAGTGGTGTTGGTGACGCTGCTTTGTGTACCACTGGCCTCCGTGAGCAGTCACTTGAGCAGGATGCTAGGAAAAAGAGGATGCAGGAAAAAGAACGTCCTTATTATTCCTACAGCAAAACCCAACTATGTGGCTACAGAGAACAGATGGGTGGGGAAAGAGCCCAGATCCTTTTCCCACCTCTTGAATGAGTTTCTTCACTTAATTTGTTGTCTGTCAATGATGAAAGACATACAAAATATTTTAATGTCAAAAGTAATGACGTATTTGACCCTTTGTTATGAACTCCTAGGACTTCATGCGCTCTTTTGCCTCCTGAATGAATGTGAAGCTTTCAAAGTGAAACTCTTGATTTATATGGGTCTAGCATAGATAACAAACATACCATCTTACACCTATCAGGCCCAATCAGCATGGGTTTATGAAAGGCAGGTCCTGCTTGACTAACCTGATCTCCTTCTATGACCAGGTGACTCTCTTAGTGGATGAGGGAAAGGCTGTGCCTGTTGCCTACCTGGACTTTAGTGAAGACTTTCACACCGTTTCCCACAGTGTTTTCCTGGAGAAACTGGCTGGTCGTGGCTTGGACAGGCGTACTCTTCACTAGATAAAAAACTGGCTGGGTGGCTGGGCCCAAAGAATGGTGGTGAATGGAGTTAAATCCAGTTGGCGGCCGGTCACAAGTGGTGTTCCCCAGGGCCCAGTATTGGAGCCAGTTCGGTTTAATGTCCCTATCAATGGTCTGGACAAGGGGATCGAGTGCACCCTCAGTAAGTCTGCAGATGACACCAAGTTGGGCAGGAGCGTTGATCTGCTTGAGAGTGTGAAGGCTCTACAGAGGAATCTGGACAGGCTGGGTCAATGGGCCAAGGACAATTGGATGAGGTTCAACAAGACTCAGTGCTGGATCCTACTCTTGGGTCACGACAACCCCAGGCAATGCTCCAGGCTTGGGGAAGAGTGGCTGGAAAGCTGCCTGGCAGAAAAGGACCTGGGGGTGTTGGTCAACAGCCGGCTGAATATGAGCCAGCAGTGTGTGCAGGTGGCCAAGAAGGCCAAGAGCATCCTGGCCTGTATCAGAAATAGTGTGGCCAGCAGGAGCAGGGAAGTGATCGCCCCCCTGTACTCGGCACTGGTGAGGCTGCACCTCAAATACTGTGTTCAGTTTTGGGCCCCTCACTCCAGGAAAGACATTGAGGTGCTGGAGCGTGTCCAGAGAAGGGCAACGAAGCTGGTGAAGGGTCTAGAGCACAAGTCCTGTGAGGAGTGGCTGAGGGAGCTGGGGTTGTTTAGTCTGAAGAAAAGGAGGCTGAGGGGAGACCTTATTGCTCTCTCCAACTACCTGAAAGGAGGTTGTAGCGAGGTGGGCATTGGTCTCTTCTCCCAAGTGACAAGAGATAGGACAATGGGAAATGGCCTCAAGTTGCACCAGTGGAACTTTAGGTCAGATATTAGGAAAAATGTCTTCAGTGAAAGGATTATCAAGCACTGGAACAGGCTGCCCAGAGAAGTGGTTGAGTCACCATCTGTGGAAGTATTTAAAAGATGTGTAGATGTGGCACTTGGGGACATGGTTTAGCAGTGGACTTGCAGTGTTAGGTTTGTGGTCGGACTCGATGATCTTAAAGGTCTTTTCCAATCTAAATGATTCTATGATTCTACCTTAAGCTTTTATGACATACTTTTAAGAGAATGTTTAGATGATGTTTACAAGATGATCAGGCCTCTGGCGTACCTTTTGTTTGAGAACAGGCTGAGAGAGTTGGGGTTGTTTAGCCTGGAGAAGAGAAGGCTCTGGGGAGACCTTATTGGAGCCTTCCAGTAGTTCAAGGGGGCCTACAGGAAAGATGGGACGGGGCTCTTTATCAAGGAGTGTAGTGATAGAACAAGGGGTAATGGCTTTAAACTGAAAGAGGGTAGATTTAGATTAGATATTAGGAATAAATTCTTTCCTGTGAGGGTGGTGAGACACTGGAACGGGTTGCCCAGAGAAGCTGTGGATGTCCCATCCCTGGAAGTTTTCAAGGCCATGTTGGATGGGGCTTTGAGCAACTTGGTCTAGTGGACAATATCCATGTCCATTGCAGATGGGTTGGAACTAGATGATCTTTAAGGTCCCTTCCAGCCCAAACCATGTTATGATTCTGTGTTCCAGAGTGTAATTTGTTGAATTTATTCATTTCCTTGTATTAGAAATAAGAACACTTAAAAAAATAAAGAGGCAGCTAGCAAGCATTCAGGTGTTGATGAACATGACATGAATAACGTGATGTTAGGCAACTAGAGTGGCACAAGTGCTCCATATTTAATGTTCAGGTCTCTTTAAACCCATTGGTGACAGTTAATTTACTCCTGGTTTATGTTTCAGAGATCTTCAGGTGAAATCAATTAGAAGTTAGGTACCTAAGTAGGACCTAATATTTTTGCAGACTTTGGTCTTCATAGCTGACTGATTTACAGTTGGCTCTGACTTACAACTGACTCTGACCTACCTCTACACTATTTTTGTCATAAACTGTGATTTGCTTTTATAACCATGAGCAGTTCTGCAGATAATGCAGCGTGGGAGTCCTTGTGCTGAATGAGACACCTAGGCTTTCTGCCATGCCGCTATCCTCCCTGCTTTGTTGACACAGTCATCTAATTGGTTACTGGCTCTGCCAAGAAGAGGTGGGCCAAATACTCTGCAGAAGCTGTCTTCGGTTAGGTTGCACAAGGGTCAACTGCCAGAATATTGCAAAATGAGGAGGAAAGAGCTGCTTCTGCTTTTGAAACTAGCACTGGTCACTTTACAGATCAACCCCATTTCCCTTCAGGCTAAGCAGAAACAAAAGATCTAGAAAACAGTCAATCTGTTACATTGAGAAGGTATATCCTTTATATAAACCTCAACCTTCATCTAAGATTTGCTGTGACACCATTATGCATCAAATAGTCCTAAAAACCTCTCCTTCCCTCATTCCTTGCAAGCCTTAATTAAACAAACACGTAGTCATAGCAAAAGGTGGAGAACCTACTGTCTGAAACACTGGCAGACATAAGCAGAAGAAGAAGGAGACAAGTGCGCTTTCACGGTTCATTTACAAAAATGGGGCAAAGGAAAATATGAAGAATAAAGGAAAGAGCTAATTTAGGGATAGTGAGTTCAAGAATGATAAAGAACAAATGTAACAATAGATGTAAAATCTTAGCCTTTGGGCAGGATTACCTTCAGAACACCTCCTCCAGTTACACGTGTTCAAGCTTTACTCAGGTGGGAATGTTAAACAAAAAAAGAAAAACCCAAGATACAATTTATTCTTTGGATAACATGATAATATCTGAGGGAAAATTAACTTTGCTTTTAATAATGTACTTTTTTTGCCAAACATGATAAGTTATTTGAAATGCTGTTTATCTTCCTTTTGTGTTCCTATTATTTTCTTCATTTAACATCCTCTATGGTCAAAATTTCCCATAGGTCTAAAGCAAATACTCCATATAAGCTAGTACAGCTCACATCTGTCCTCAGCTTCCCCTGAAGCCCTGAAACTCTAGGGACAGCAAGGCAAAACATAACACTTTAAGCTACATGACCCACTTGTGGCATGGGTCAGCTGGGAAAGGTGCAGCTGATTTTCAGACAATGACTAAGGACAGGAGTGAAAAGCCAGATGATGAGACAGCCCTAAACCCTGGACAATATGTACAAAAGTTCAAGGAAAGGAGCATGGAAGTCATTGCTCCCCATTCTTGCCACAGAATAATGCCAGTAAGGTTGAAAAAGCAGGCAGAAGAAGAGACAGCAGGTAAGGCAGAAAGGATTATAGTGGAGATTTGCCTCTAAATGACTAAAAACTTGCCTCCTCTTGCAAATACTAACTCTATTACACCTGATAGCTTTGACTAATCCAGCCTACTGAGTCGGGGTAACTACTGGGCTCTATGGAAATGCACAGGGTATTCTTGCCACCATGATTTTCTGAGTGTCCAGCTTCCCCAGTAATTGTCTGCTCCTTCAGTGAAGATTATACAAAGAGTAACCCCCATTTTTATTTTATTTTTATTTTGGGTTTGTTTAGGCTTGACAGCCTCTTTTCCTCTGTTACAGTTTAATATAGACAGAATATTCAGTGGGGTACAGGTATGCTTTCCAAATTTCTCAGAAAACACATGCACACTTGGTCACATGGGAGAAGCATCAGTCAATTTGTTCAGTTTCAGATTAGCACATAAGTAAAATGAGTTTGGAGGCTGAAGCTTAACAGCAAATTTTCTGGAGCTGTACTAAATGCAGGCACCTTCAAGGACCAAGTGAGTACCTTCAGGTACCTCCTCGCACTTTGGCAGAATAAACAGTTGAGCATATTCTGGAAGGAAAAAAACCCAACCAAAGCCAACCCCAAAACCAAACCTTACAATTTCAATGTGTTTAATATTTGATTTAATATCTACATATCTTACTTGGGCCACCAGAATACAAGGAAGCTAATGTAATTTCCCTTGGTAGAAGTTGAATTATAAGTTGCTCATCTCTGCACAAGATACAGAGGAAAATGCAGAATGCATTTTTCAAAGCTATATAACTTAGTAATGCTTTACCCTGTTTTATTTGTCTCTTCAAACAAGTGCTGTTAAGTCAGACTCAAACATATTTGGATTTTTTTTAAACATGTTGCTCATTTTAATCACTCCAAACCATATTTTGTTCTCTATTGCTTTTCAATACTAACTACTACTAAGGCCCAGTCAGCATGGGTTTATGAAAGGCAGGTCCTGCTGGACCAACCTAATCTCCTTCTGTGACCAGGTGACCTGCCTAGTGGATGAGGGAAAGGCTGTGGATGTTGTCTACCTGGACTTCAGCAAGGCCTTTGACCCCGTCTCTCATGTCATACTCCTTGAGAAGCTGGTGTCTCATGTCTTGGATAAGAGTACTCTTCACTGGGTGAAAAACTGGCTGGATGGACGAGCCCAGAGGGTTGTGGTGAATGGGGTGAAATCCAGTTGGCGGCGGGTCACAAGTGGTGTTCCCCAGGGCTCGGTGTTGGGCCCCATTCTGTTTAATATCTTTATCGATGATTTGGATGAGGGGATCGAGTGCACCCTCAGTAAGTTTGCAGATGACACCAAGTTGGGAGGCAGGGTCAATCTGCTTGAGGGTAGGGAGGCTCTACAGAGGGATCTGGACAGGCTGGATCGATGGGCTGAGGCCAATCGTATGAAGTTCAACAAGGCCAAGTGCCGGGTCCTGCACTTGGGTCACAGCAACCCCATGCAGCGCTACAGGCTTGGGGGAGAGTGGCTGGAAAGCTGCCCGGTGGAAAAGGACCTGGGTGTGCTGGTTGACAGCCGGCTGAATATGAGCCAGCAGTGTGTGCAGGTGGCCAAGAAGGCCAACGGCATCCTGGCCTGCATCAGAAATAGTGTGGCCAGCAGGAGCAGGGAGGTGATCGTCCCCCTGTACTGGGCACTGGTGAGGCCGCACCTCGAGTGCTGTGTTCAGTTTTGGGCCCCCCACTACAGGAAAGACATTGAGGTGCTGAAGCGTGTCCAGAGAAGGGCAACCGAGTTGGTGAGGGGCCTGGCGCACAAGTCTTATGAGGGAGCTGGGGTTGTTTAACCTGGAGAAAAGGAGGCTGAGGGGAGACCTTATCGCTCTGTACAACCACCTGAAGGGGGTTGTAGTGAGGTGGGTGCTGGTCTCTTCTGTCAGGTGACTGGAGGTAGGACGAGAGGAAATGGCCTCAAGTTGCAGCAAGGGAGATTTAGGTTGGATATTAGGAAAACTTTCTTTACTGAGAGGGTTGTCAGACATTGGAACAGGCTGCCCAGAGAAGTGGTTGAGTCATCATCCCTGGAGGTATTCAAAAAGCGCGTAGACAAGGTACTCCATAACATGGTTTAGTGGGCATGGTTGATGGTTGGACTCGATGATCTTGAAGGTCTTTTCCAACCTAAATGATTCTATGATTGATTCTATGATACAGTAGTGGATTCCAGCCGTTTTTAGCAGTTGCATTAAAAAGAAAAGATCATGCAAGAGGCACAGCTCTGTAATAGGAAGAAGGTTGGCCATCCTTCAGGAACTTATTCTGGCCCATGCCCTCACTTCAGGGTCCCAAATGGAAAAAAACACCCCAAACTCACTGAAATCCAGTAGGAATAGTGTACCAACCAAATTGCCTTGAAAGTCCTCTCTGTAATTACCATTTTTAGCAGTAAGAGTGAGGTGCTTATTTTCCAAACTGACCTAATCTGAAAAAAAAAAAAAAAAAAGGGAGAGACTGTTGATCAGAAGTAACGCTGTGCCAGGACGTGTGCTAGACAAGTAATGCTGGCTCATGAATCACGTGTCCCCCATACCACACCTACCTGACGTAAACCAGGCTAAAAATTACTCAGATGAAGTGAAACACCCATTAGTTGAAGTGGCTTTGTGACAGCAAGCTCCTTCAATGGCTACTTGGATACATTAAGGACACACCACATTTATATGACCACTATCAAGCAAAACTCTGGTTTGCATTGCCAGGATGGGTAGGTTACCCAGACACCTACTATTATGTCAGCTGGTTTACAATATCATATAACTGAACAGGCCTATCACTGTATGATTTCAAAAGAATATTTTCATTTCATAAGCCCTCACTGCCAAGCTGTTAAGAAACATGATCAAGAGAATGTCTCTGCTTTGCTATGCCAACTGTCAAGGACATCCATGTAATTACTGTTTTCGTAACCTGCAGTGGGAAAATCTAACACTACTCCATTCCCACCGCAAACTTCGGTGGCATTAAAATGCTAAAGTTTCTTTTTCTTCTTACAGGTTGTCAGCTGCTTTGAAAGTATTCCATTTTGTGTACACTACCTGGAGAACATAAATAAGTTTTATGCATACTAAGAAGAGTACTCCTTAGAAACAGTGAACTATGATATACTTCAAGAAGCAGGTTTCATATTGTGCCGTTGAGAGAAACACAGATCAAAAAAACTGAATAGATCTTGGCAACTATGCTTAACCCTCATGGTAAAGGCAGCACAGGTATACTAAGCAGCACTAAGACAGTTCAGGTCCTTACATGACAAACTTTCTATGCATTACAGACAAAAAATCAGTAGGGTTGGGTTTTTTCTCTGTGGCATCTGGAAAAATCCTGAGCATACAGGTTGAGACAAATCCCTAACTGGGAGGGAGGATTGTTTCCTTCAGCTGCAGTATTACTTTTGATGCTATTGCATCCATGTTTCCAAGAGGCTGAACACCCACATCTCACTTTAAACTCAACTGGAACTGTAATTATTCCATAAGGTTGGTAATTGACTATTTCTTGAATATTCAGCCAGATGTAATAGCTTGATTTTCATAGATGGAAAGAACATATAGTTTCCCTGTTCTATTTACTTTTTTAGATCCCAAATATCTTCACACCACTTTCATATCACCTCCATTTTATAAAGAGGAAACTAAGGCATAATTAATGCCCAGAGATAAATGTCCATATTTTGCACTCTGCCATTTCAGTGTCTTCCAGCTTTCATGCCTGCAAGCAGGGATAAGGTACTACCCATTGGGTTGCCTGTGCTGCCACAGGTAGTTTATGGCAGTGGAGGAAGAGCTTTGCTAATTCTCCATCTGCCAATTTAACTGTCTTCTTCCAATATAAGTCAACAATGAGTGCAGGGTACAGCAATTGTCAAAGAAAAAAAAAAAAACAAAAAGATGAGTCAATGATGTCTAAAAGAGTTTGTGAACTATATATCTCTTCTGAGAAAACCATAGCTATTATTACTGAAAGTTTGTTCTTCTTCTGACTATTCCTTGTCACTTCCTCCCTAGCTTTTGTTGAAACAACAGAAGGTAAGATTTTATGAATGTAGTGTACTTTGTGTTTCTGGGTAAAGAGTCCTGCAGAACTGCATTCAGTGACACCACCCACTTGCTGGTTGACTGCAGAAAACTTACTTACATTAAGTCTTTCACAAAGACACTGAGTCTTGTTTTTGTGACTTCAAGTGAGAATAAACATGCCACATCTGCCGAAGAAGGCCAACTTGTAAGAGCTGAGAGTTCATTTTCAGTTCCACTTCAGGTCTGTATCATCACTTCTCTTTTTTCAAATGAATGGCACTGGTGGAATCAGTGAATGACACAGACATAAAGTAGGCATAACAAAACAGCAAACTGGGTTTACAGTCTTGACTTTAGCAGACCAATTAACAAAGTCAACTGAAATTTTAAATGAGGATCTTTTGTGATAAATGCAAAACTATACCTATGTCTTCATCTATGTTCAGAGGTGCAGGCAGGATTGTAAATCAGACACAAGGAAAATGTCAGACACAAGAGTTATTCCAAGTTTTCCAACCCTGAGATTACTTTGTAAAACACTGCAAACTTTAAGAAAAAAAACCCTATATATTCCTAATTTGTCTTTTGTTTATTTTAGAGGCTTGAGTGACTCATCAGCTCCTGGTTCACCTCAAATGACCATTTCTCCTCTCTCTATGCCAAAGCTGTAATGAGGAGTAACCACTTTATTTAGAGCAGTTGGGACTGTTTTTAAAAAACAAGATTTTTCGGCTCAGCCTGACTTCATTGGACCTGACAAGAAACAGCAAAAGCCAGCCTAGGTGAAGGTGAGACAAAAGTGATCTTATTTTCTTGTAATTGCGGCTTCTTCGTATACTAGGTCAAGATGAAGAGTGAGATGATAAGACATAAGCAAAAAGATGGTTTCAGCAGCTGAAGTAACAAGACATTGCTTCATTTTTTCGCTTTCTCTGCTCTATCCTATAAAAATAGATGATTGTTATTTTATTTCTGTTTTACATGTTAGCCTAAAAAATCCTATTCATTTTTTCAGAACAGGACATAAATGGAATAGGATTTGTCTGTGGGTTTAGAGGATGTTTTTAAGTGAGTTTTTTGACATCTCCATAGATAAAATTTGGTCCTGAGAAACCTGTGCTGCAAGCTTTCACTGGGAGGGGTTGCCCAATTGAGACATATTTTTTCAGAGCCTCTGGTCAACCTACAAAGGATGTGTGATAGCTTAGGTTTGAACAGTCTTGCAGATGGATGTGTTATAAATTTTAATAGCAGTGAAATGAAGAATAAAAAAAATCCACTGGAAGTAAGGAACCTAGTTTTTAACAATAAGGTCAAATGTAAGAGTTTACCAAGAGAAGAGATGGATTTCTCATTACTTTGAAGTCTTTAAACAAAGTTGGATGTCTATCTCAAAAGTCATGTTTGTAGTTTAAATAAGAAGTATTTGACTTGAAGGGAAAGTAAGTGGGTTTTGTTCTTCAGCCTACATTTTACAGGATGTCAGACCAGATCAGCTTAATGGTCAGTGAATTGCACCAAAAGCATATACAGTAGCCTTACATTTACTAAAATCATCAGTGAAATGCAAGCCTCGGTTATAATTTGGCATCTCCTTAGCAGGAATATTTTAATTTGTGAGGTAAGATGGAGCTCCAGCTGATGAGCACCAAATGTCTTAGGATAAACAGAATGAGCCAAGCTCTGAACTTTGGCCAGGACAGTAAGTTAAATAATTCCTATTTGGGTTTTAAACACCTACAGCCCCTCAAGAGCCAATACTGATGTCTTATGTTGCACCTAATCAATTAAACATTAATCATTTAAGTCCCATGTCAGTGCGTCCTTTTGATCAGATATGGTCACCACTGGGGTTATGGAGCACTATTCCATAGCGAAGATGCTGTTTTCTTAAATATGACTTTTTTTAACATGAAAGATAGAGAGACACAGAGTTAAGTATTTCTTCTCAGCCCTTTCCATCAAGGTATGTGGCAGGCAGCCACATTTTGAATCAACACAGGAACATGTCTTTCTTCCAAAGCTGTTAATTCTGCTTTGGGGTCATAGGAAAGGGAAAGGAAAGGACATGTTTTCTCTTATGGAATCCAGTTATACAGAAATGCTGTTAACTAAAGCTTTTAGCAGCATTACACCATTTGTTAATTTGTAACTGAGTACGATGCCACTTAGAGAAAGGAGATTGCTTCAAGGAAAGCTTCCTTTCAGTGTTTGCTCAGCACTAACTCAAAAAAACCCCACAGTACCAAAAGCCAGACAAAAGACAAATTACATGGTTGTTGAGCAGCTTGTTTTTCCAGGTGGCCAGCTGACAGCTACAGTTCATGGACACATAACGTCTAACTCATACAGTGAAAATGAGCCCTATAATGTCACCAAGTCAGTTTAATACAAGAAAAAAAAGAACCACAGAATGTGTTCTTCAAACAAATTATTTCAAAGTTAGAGAAGTGCTCTTAGGTGTAATGGAGTGGAAAATGGAATTGCATCAGTAGAACTGAATGAAATATTCTGTCTGTTGCTAACAAAACAAAGCTGTAAGCATTTCTTTCCACTCACAGGTCTGTCTTTTGTTTCACCATCAGTGACTCACAAATTATGATTATTCATCACATCTGAAGATAGCAACATGGTCAAAATCTCTACCAAATTTACTCTATTGGGATTTCAAAACTTCTTGCATTTTGAAAAGTAAAGTACTTTGCTGCAGGAAAAGTTCTGTGCATCATGTTGGAAAAAAAAAAAGCAAAGAATGATTTTATTTTCATGCAGAACAAACCCTGAGAAGCCATATCACTACAACTGAAATCAACCTTCTCTTTTTTTTTCTGCCAATTGTCCTGATTATCCTCACAGTTGGATCAACACAAACAGGATCTTGCTCTTTTTATGTTTGGGATTTGTGGCACCAAGGGATGATATTAGCAGGATGGACATTCTGTGATCTTCTGGTGAAGTGTGCATCATATATGAACTGAAAAACTATGTACAGATCAGATTTCATAATGCTCTTGTCCCCCAACACCATTCCTTAGGACAGAAAAATAGTGGCACGAGATGTCTGGATTTGCTCTGGTGTATTGGGTTTGCATGACATCCAGTCACACAGGTACTGTCACAATCAGCGTAAAAATTCAGACTTACTGTCTTTAATGCACTGTGCATCCTCACAGTAGTAATATGCTTCAGCAGTGCTGAAGCATAATGAAATATGGTTGCTCATTTCAAGGGGCCATAGATGGACTCAGCAGGTTCTGTCAATGGGAATGCAAATCTAAAAAACAAGCAAATGCTTTGCTTAATTTTTCCAGGATTTAGAAGCCAAACTACATAATTCAGCTTCAGCTCAAGCAGATATTGAATAGCAACTACAGCATCTGTAAAGTTTGCAATATAGGAAAATTTTTTAAAATTAGGATACATAGGATAAGTATATATCCTGTTTAGGTTATATCCAAGTATAGGATAAGTTTTATAAATGTTGTTGTGGTATTTCTCATAAAATAGGTTTATATATATATATATATATATATACAGAAAAAAACCCAATTCTTTAAACAGTCATTCTATTTATGATTTCCAGAGAAGTCTTTCTCATTGGCTAATGGGTACATGTGTTTAGATTCACTGTGAACAGAGAAAACATAAATTTCAGCATCTCATCCTTTCTTCCAAGAAATTTCAGCCAACAAATTTTCAAATCAAGTGTTAAAAATGTCCTTCTAAAATCTCCCCCAAAAATCAGCCATTGTCAGTCTCCACACAATGTAAACACACTTCCTCTTCCATAGGGGAGAAGAATTTACCCTTAGGAATTAGATCTTTAGTCTCTCAGCTACAGATATATGGTGGCAATGACTAAACCATTATTCACATTTAAGATTGTACGAGACTGTTAATTATGCATCAGTAGTTCTTCACATTCTGGTGATCAAAAGCTAATTGTTAGGAAATAGTATCGTCCCTGCTGTAGACAGAGAAGTGAGTTTGTATTTTGTGGAGATAGTTGGCTTGAATGGCTGTGTAAGTAACGACAATGTATGGCAGAATTCATTGTGGACCTGATTATGTCTCCCTAGGTCCCCAAACTGCAGAGTTAAGGCATGGCTAAAGTCTTTTGAGAAAGGAATAGTAAGTATCTTTTTCCTATTAAAAAGATGGGGAAAAAAAATCTTGATATAAAACCTTATGTTTAACTTCCTTCCTCTCAAAAGCAAAAAAAATGAGAAAACCCAGGTTTTCCTCATTTTCCTCATATTCTGACGAGTTCATTAGGTTTTGTCATTTCATCTCTGTTGTAGTATATACACAGGAGGTTCATACAACCACACTAAGGCATGGATTACTGAAGCCATTTGAGCAACTATTTATATCCTAAACACTTTTGTACAAATCCACCAAAGTCTAGCAAATAAATTGCCACTTATTTTTATTTTGAACTAAATAGTAGCAAAGGCAAAGTCAACACTGAACTTTAAATTCTACACTGGTACACAATGGCATATGGGAATGTGTGCTTCAATATGCACCAAGGAAGAAAGACAGTTTTCTGGAAAGGAAATAAAGTGTTTATAACACTTCTACACAGCCACATACTATTCTTTCTTTAAAATGACTTTTTTCCCCCCAAAATGGAACTCAATTTTCTGCATCTGGAACTGGCCAGTGCAAGTAGCTATGTCTTCTGGTTATTACTCAAACACATGCCAGCCAATAAAATCTCTCCACATGCTTTTTGGATCTGTTTAACCTATATTCAATTGCAAAGGATCTTTAAAAGAAATGCTTGCACTGTTTGGACTACAAATATAAACTTGTGTTTGGTTGCCTTAATGATTTACGCGTCCTAAACCACTTCAGCAGGGCAGATGCACACACAATACATTTCACAAGTGCCATCATTCAGGTCTATATAAATAATCCCACGTAATGGTAATAGTTTGGAGGCTGAATTTATTCATTCTCAGTCAGTTCTTGTCCCAGTCACATCTGTTTGCATAATTATATCTGTTCTGTGGATATGATAAAGTGCAATGTGCACAGGAACAGCTATTGTAACCCCAGGTTGCCCAGGTGTTTGTATAGTTGTATTCTGGTGTATCTGAGCAGACCCAGCTCAAGGCTTCTTGGCAGAGTAGGTCAGACTGAATTTTGTCACCTCCAGCATGAAAACAAAATGAACTATGCTGCCAGAAACTCTCTTACAAGTGTGTTAAGTACATTTCATCAAAAAACCACCCAAACCCTGCACATACAAAGAACACCACTATTTAATCAATAGAAAACAAATCAGTCTTATTCAGAAGGTTCTTTCATAATGAACTTAATACCTGAAGTGACACCACCATGTCAAAAAAGTGGTATTAAGGCACCTGAAAGAAATCACACTGGAATAAACTAAGAATGTCTGTCTAAGGAAAAGATCTTCTTTTTTTTCATAAGGTATATTCAATCACCCAGGCAAAAAAATGCTGAAGAGTTTCTGCAATTTTTGCATAGTATCATGCTCTTTCCCTCTCCAAATCCTGCCAGGTTTTAAATTTTTGAATATCAATATTAAAGCCTCTGATTTAAAACAAATAGGACAGCAGGTTTTCTGTGCTGCAGATGACTCTATGCATTGAACCAACTGGCTAATGTGAAATAACAGACTTATTCTATCCAGATCTGTGTGCTGCCTAGAGACAGTCTGCACTGAACCACGTGTGACTGGCCAGGCAGAGCACATCTCTGGGACACTTACTTCAGTGCAAGAGACATATGATGGCAGGTATTGTCCAAGCACCACACTCACAGCCACAGGCACCGTTTCAAGACTCTCTGTCCATATGGTGTCGTGTGAAGTATCAAAGTGGGGAGGAGGAGTTACATATTAGAAGAAAACAGCATGGTATGTTTCATTTTCCTTACTGATCTGCAGTTAAGGTGATGCATATTGCTACTTTTTATTAAAAAACCAAAACACCAACAAAAAACAACCCAAAAAACCATTCTCAGAAAACCTAATGCCACACCTTTTCTTCCTATGGAAAATACATAACAGAAGACACAATTTACTCTTTCACAAAAAAAATGGGGTAATTTATATATGGGATATATTTTTTGAAGGAAGGCTGTGCTAGCTCTTCTGTGTGCTGAGCCTGTTTGAATGTTTACTGACATGCCTGTCATTGAGTTATGTTTTGTTAAATGAATTAACATGGATTGCAAGTTCCAGAGCATAAAATTTTTGGTAGATGCAAACAATGAGGATGTCATTTCAACTGGGAAACCTCCAGCTACTTCTTAGTTTTCTGTAATATAGTATGAATGGATACACTATAGAAGTTGGCTTGTTGCTGCTGTTTGTTTGTACAACACCTCCAGAAACTATACAACCATGTGGCAAGAGACAGATGCTGTCCCAGAGAACTTACATTTTGAATGCACAGAGCAACTGAGATTAAGAAAAAGGCATATGGTGGTATCAAAGAAGTCCAGAAACAAGTCACGCAGGAACATTCAGGAGGTAACCACAGGCCTCAAGTGTAAAAAAAATAAAGGCAAAATAAAGTCCCAAGAGTTTTCAGCAGTTATTATGTAAGATAAAATATGAGGCTGGTTTAGCCCAGCATCCTGTCTCCAACACTACTTAGTACCATTTCCTCAGAAGGTGAAACACCCTCATGTTAGCCAGCTCTGTGACTCATTCAGATCTCTAACTGCTAGCGATTAGACAGATCTGAAGCAGGGCATTTACATCTCTTCCAAAATTTGCATCAACCTTAAATATTGCCATCTCTGATAATTTAATTATCCTATAGATGTCCAGTTCTTCACTGAACGCATGAATTTTCTCTCCACACTGAAAGCTTCACGAGATTGTCTGCACACAGCTGGCATGAGTCTTAAAGCCGTGCTTGCATTTCAGGTCAAATTTTGCTGTCAGACACATAGATGGAGTTACTTGCAGGTATCTCAGCAGACTTTTTCCCAGCTTTACTCTGTAGGGTTTTCTTTCATCTGAACCCAAATCCTACAGTTTTCCTAACAATGTTTTACATAACTTTCAGTGTAAAATAAAATACAAATATTCCCCCATATTTCAATCCTATAGGTCAACTGAAAGTTAAGAAAACATGGCCATATTTTGTCTGGAACTGTTATTTTTACACTACTGGAGACAATGAGCACTCTCTTGTGTGTTTTGTAAAAGTATATTACTAGCAAATGCCTAGAATTCCATTTGATAGACCACTACATCCAAGCTTTATAAGAGCCTACAAGAACAGGTTAAAAGCTATAAAATATAATAAGAATAATAGGAACTGCTGGAAATAAACAGAAATTTTCCTTTATCAAAAAGAAATTTCATTTAGCATTAAAGAGAAGTAAATAGGTACACATCAAACATCAGACTTAATCACATGCATCACTTATAGTCACTACGTGCTGCACTTTTTGATCATTATGAAAACAGCACAGATTTTCCCTTAAACCAGAACTAAAATATTTTACAAATCTTCACACCGGGTATAGTTTAATGTATTCAGTGCCAACAACAGCAAAAATTGTACCCATCAATGATGGCCTCCCCTTTCCAGCCTCTTCCCTCAATCTTCTCCTTTCCAGCCTGTTTGATCAATCCACTCCTTTTGCAATGCCATCACTCAATGCTAGTATACCTTGGGGGCTGCAGACCAGACCCTGCCTGAAGAGGAGGGTGACCAAAGGTCCCCAGCACAGAGAAGTGCCTGAGGAAGGTGCGCACCCCACCCTGGCTCCAGCCCTGACAGCCTGGTTTTCCCCCCCCTACAGCTCCCACTTACCCCACAATCCTCTCCCAACACATCACACTATCTCCTCTAGGACCCTGTGGTGAGTTCTAAGTGTTGGTATAGCCTAGTACAGATAAAGACACTTGCATCAGCACACATTCTAACAATAAACCCACTAGGTTTCAGTCTCTAAGGCCTTTGGACCAAGATTCTGCATTAAACGGTACATTTTACTGGCTTTCCAAAGAGAAAGAAAATCCCGACAAGCAGGTTATTTCTGCAGTCTGCATCTAAGTATAGCTTTTTTGTGGCAACTCTGATGCTGGATGTGAAGATGTTGAGTTTCATAGAGTAAAAACTTGAGTGCCAAACATTCGCCAACACTGACGTGCTTGGTTTGTTACTGGGTTTAGCACAACCAAAACTCTTGCTATAGTTGGCAGTCACAACCAGCAATGAGTGTTCACCACTCTAGCACAGTCACTTTTTTCTAACTTTTTACCCAATTACCCTTCATTTCTCTGTCAAGTATCTGCTAAGCAATTCACCTATTTATTCTCTGTCACAGCCCTGGGTCTTCAGCAAGAGGATTGTCAGCCACAATGAATATTCATGTTTAACTGCTATTGCAATAACATGCAGTTTAAATTTTGCTTCAATAAATACATGTGACAAAATCGCCATTTTTGCATAGCAGTCTTGTGGGTTGCATCCCAGTCCAGGGTGGCCCTGGATTTTTTTCCTCTCCATGAAAACCAAACTACTGTATAGTGAATTAAAGGTAATAGCTTAAGAACATTTCTGCAATGTGCCACAAATAGCCTTTAAAAAGGCTCTTCTGAGGAGTGAAATGGTGCAAGTAGAAACAGTGCTTCTGTGGCTGATTTATAAATTATCTTCACAGTAGTACAACCCTGTGTCAACACTAATAGTAATAATAAGCAATAGAATTGTAACTCAGTATTACTTGCAGTGATATCGTATGGTCATATAATGGTGATGTGTTTGGTAGCCATTTAGGCTACTATTAGTTTTTCAAAGGTGGTTTGCCTAATCAATAAACTTTTTTTTTCTTAGCCCTGTACAAATCCTCCCAGTAATCAGGAGAAGACTCTCCTTGTATTAGTGACAACTGAATTGAATTCTGAATTGAGGAGAGTTTCAGGGACAGGCAGAAAACAGCAAGAGCAAGTGCTGGGGTCATCCCCACCCTTGGAGGGTTTTGAGCTCTGACCAGGTAAAGCCCTGAGCAATCTGGTCTGACCCCATGGCAGAACCTGCTTTAGGCAGGAGCTTGGACTGGAGACTTCCCATGGTCCCTGCCAGCCCCAACTGTCAGGCCCCCTAAGACCATGAAAGGGAGAAATTTCACACCTCACAGACAGTTGAACCCGCTCATTCCCCTTCCCACAGGACAATGCACCCTAACGCTGGTGTTAATATGTGATCAGTGTGCCTTGGGGAATGGCAGACTTATAAAGAGGACAAGTAGTGAAGGGAAATGACAATTTATGAGTGTCCCAGATGCCTTTTGCCATTTGTCATGGGTTGTGTGACTTTTGTGTTGAGCAAGAGGAATTAGAGGTGTGAAAAATGCATCTTTCACATGTTACCAGGTGGATGCATTTGTTAGGATACAAATACTAATTTCAGTAACTAATGCCCGTAGCTCACAGTGACTCTTTTGCTATGAAATTATACTCCAGCATGATAAACAAGGAACAGGACCACATATTCTCATATATCCTGGTCCAAATGAAGTAACCTTATCTTCTTGTATTCTGCTCACTCACCTCTAATATGGTATGCTACTCTTTATTGCAGGACTCAAGACTTCATTTCTGTTATTTCATTGATGCTCTTTACTAAACTATTCTCTTTCTGTTTTCTTGCTATTTGTATATTGTTTACCCAGAAAATGATGGTTTTAATTCAGCAAATTGGTCATATTGGTTATATCAGAGTAAATAAGGAAAATACTGTTCTTCTAAATCCTATTGGCTTTATTGAGAGAAGACCTCAAGTAGGACTAACTAATCAGCATATCTGAGAGATTGTTTTCTGTTACCATAGGACACAACAATTGAAGAGACATTGCGAGATCATGGTCAGAAGTAACAGAGAGGTCTCTGAACAGAGCTGGTTGTCACATCTCTCACGAAGAGTGATTTTGTGGCAGATAGGCAAATACCACTGCTCCCTTAGGTGGCATATATCTTGTTTGTGAATTCTGCTCTGTGGCTTGATGCCTATACTATCAGCTTGTGAAGAGATGATGAGATGATGGCATGTAGCTCGTATGTCCTCCTCTGTCTGCTGTTCCTCGCCCAGCTCACTTCCTGAAAGAGAGAGATTTGGGGACCAGCTGCTCTCAATCAATGTCCTGTTGAATGCAGGTGTAACCAGGGACAACCACCAACTGCTCTCTGAAACATTTTACAAGTAAGCATTAAAACCAGTTTTAAAATCTGTATGCCTGCCCTAATTTCCATAGTTTCATTGCCTGTCTTCAGGTAGGGCAGCTGAAACTTAATGTTTCAGCTTATGATCAGAGACCTGCGCCACAAAACACAGAAACCTTAATTTGCCTCTGAAGAGAGACTAAAAGTCATAGGCAGGTGTTTTCCCCTCTCTGATAGCCCAAACAAAGGGCTATAAAGTTCACTAGGGAGCTTTGCAAAAGTGTTCAGCATGGCTTGTCATGCAAACCTGACGTGAACAGTGTGAGCCAGAGCAGCATGTGGGTTGTAGTGACAGGGTGGGCAAGGGGCAGCAGGTCTTCCATGGGTAATTGCATTTCCCTTCTGTAAGTCAGGAGGTTATTAATAAGAAAAACCAGGAATTTCAGAGGCCTTCTTTCCATCATAGTAGTCTTTTGCAAAAAGGCTGCTTGTGGGATAATGCCTCTGTTTAAGGACTAGGCTGGCTCCAAACACAGGAGCAGGGCTGTTGAGGGACAAGGGGATCTGGCAGCAGGTAAGGTGCCTGTGGGAGCCAGAGTGCTCTTTTCCCAGCCTGTCTCTTTACATGTATCCCCACCTCTCTCCCCAGGGATCCTACATTCCTCACACTGTCCTTGGCTGTTTACAATGTGCACAGACTCCTGCTTAGGCTTTCCATGCCTAATGCTGATAAAACTAGAGTACACAGGAGCATTTCTTTAGCACTGAGACCCAAAAGAGCTCTTTCATGGTCCTGAGTCCATAATACTATATGTATGGTGAGTAGTTAAGAAACGTTAACTATGAACATCAATACAAAATTAATTAGATCTGTTAAGTCCCTTGTGTTTTGTGTGGAAGACTTGAATGGACTGTATACTCACCTGAGAAATGTTTTAATAAGTTATGCTGTAACTCCCTCTGGTGATCAAAACTAAAATCAGACCTAAAAGTCAATAGCAGCTTTCTGAGCATAGCTTTATTTCTACAGAACAAATCTAAGGTGATCTTTAAAACTGCCCATTTTCATAAGTTACTCAATAACTGTCCACTATGCAGAGAATAATTAATTACTAAAAATTAATTACATCATAATTAATGTCATGTGAGACAGATGCTAGATTCTGCTGTGGCAAGAGAAAAACATAAAGTTTTTGATGGAGGACAACACACAAGGGGTGTGTGTGCAAACCCTAATCCTTTCATTACTGCAGAATGCATAGGTATGCTTCAAAATAAGAAGCAGCACCTGGGCTAGGTGCATCACTGCAGAATCCAATGTCTCTGTAGCAGCCTCCACTTGCAGTATCCTCACAGTTCTCTGGCTCTAAGCCAAGGCTCCAGAACAGCATTTGGACAAACAGCATTGTTGTCCTTCCTTGGTGACTCCTCCGTTTGAGTGACACTCCATTGAGTGTCCCCTCAGGTTAACCTGTAAGAGCAGCTAATGCACTTTGAAAGTGACATTTGGCATGATGTTATTTGTTTCATGGGAAAAACATTGTCTCTGTGCTTTAAAATTGTTTTCTCCACCTTAAAAAAGTGTTTCTCTTATCTGAAGATTTCTATATCCCACCATTCATGAAGGCATGGGAAGGGACCATGCAAAGCTCTAAGACAATAAAATTATACTAGAGATTATTTTTACCCTCAGCAAGGCAAAGGACAAGAAATGGAAAAAAAGATTATTTAAATTACCTTTGCCTGTACTATGTCAGGAATTCAGCATAGTTTGTAAGTAGCTTTGTAACAGAGAAATGATCCTTGTTGCACTCTTTTATCCTTGGCTCCAGGAGACTCTTCAAGGTACTGTCATTTGAAGAAGACCTGAATGTCCTCTAATGCTTTCAGCAGTCCCCTGTGAAATTAACATCATTTTTCATTCCAATATATTTTATCTCAAGCCCTTTGGTTCCTGATACACTGCAACAGAAACTACACCTAAACCAGGGAGTTTAACATATAAAAACCCAGAGGGAATAGTACAGGGGCTGACCACTGTCATTAATGTTCATGGCCTAAGGAGCAGAGCTGGTGAGTGCAGCCAGCAGTGCTGTTCAGTGCTGCTCACGGAAAAACCCTGCCCATCTGGGAGCTAAATTTATTTTTCACAAGGCTTCTAAAGCTTCTGTGTCAACCAATGTGTATGGTATTTCAGTCCTGTTTTTCAACAGGTGTTTGGTACTTCACAGTCCTATCCTCCAAAATACTGTAGGAGCCATTGGTCCAATATATTTTTATAAATCCTGAAAAGTAGTGCAGTAGAATGACAACAGGCATGTATGACTGACAGCAACTGAAGGACCCAAAATCTTCATTATCTCAATTATTTTATTGTCCACTTTTTCATTTGAAGGCTCATACTGGAAAGAAGATCTCTGGGATAATCTTGTGTATTCCCCACATTATTGAGTGTACACATGTCCCATAGGTAGCAAGAAGCAATTATATTCAAATGATTAATGTGCATTAAAGAGTTTACAGGCTTGATTGGCCAAAAAGGCTCCCTCCTGCATGAAGTAACGAATAGGTGATAGTCAGAATTATCAGCCAAGTCGGGCTTCATGGACTTTACCTGTGGCCTGAGCAAAAAAGTAAAAATAAGTGTATAATGCCTGACGTGCAGATGAGCAATAAAACCAAGCTTCAGATAAGACACAGGGCAGGATTTGCTGTTAACCTCATGGTTAGCTGTAATAGACTTTAGAAAGAGAATTCCCTGTTCACTAATTTCTCAAAGAAATGCACATTCACACAATGGGACTGACATCCTGGTCAGTGTCTTTGCAGGGGAAGCATCTGGTGAAAAAAAGAAATTATTACCACTTCTATCAGCTTCTACCTAGAAAAAGCATATTGGCAGGAAATACCTGTAATATTTCCATGTTATGATGTGGAAATGTTTTTTTTTTAATAAGAATCTGAATTACTGTAAAAATTGTGAGACATTTTCAATCTAAGGACATGAGCACATTTAGAAAGTTATGTATCTCCTCTTGCAGTACAGACTGACAGAGGGATGTGAAGAGGAGCAGCCTGAACCGTCCAGCTTGATGGGTGCTCAATTTACTAAGCAAATCCTAATATATACTTTGTCATATTTTCAGCTCTCAGTCTGGTGTCTGCCTAAGTTTCTTGCAGATCAAGTGCTTTCACAATACTGAAGTCCACCTGCACCCCTGCAAATACTGGGTTCCTACAGACACCACAGGTAGGGCAGGTGCTTAACCAACAAACACAGACTTCAGGTGCACTGCAGTGCCACAACCATTACAGTTATGTATAGCTACTGTTTTGTTTGCACCAAACCGTTGTTCACACAATAATCCACCTGGATTCAGTGGGTAAAAGCTGCTGCTATAAAAGTCAGTGGGAGCTCTGCCACCCTTCTCAAGGGCAGCAACACTTCACACAATAAGACTGTTCATGTCAGTAAGTTTGTCTATGTGTATAAACATAACTGTGCCTGGCTGACCCTCCTTTGGGTTCATCTTTGGGTGAACAAATGAAAAGTGCTTACACTGAGCAAGCGTACTACATGCTTACTGAAACACCAACTGTTCCAGGAAAGTCAAGATGTCTTCTATCTTTACTAAGTCAAAAAAGAAAGAAATATTGGCAATTATATTATTAACTACATAATTGCTCTTTTATATAGCCCTATTTAAAAAATTGTATGACACCCAACTCGTCTGCTAAATATTTCATTTATAAATACTTTAAAATCAATAATGACTTGATTTGATTGCAGAGTTCATGAAACCTCCTATTTTTTTCTCCATTTTCTGACTTGTATTCTGTAATAGAGTAACTGGATAATTAGAATGTAATGGCTTACAAGAAGGACACAGCTTTGACATACAGCAAGAATAAACTGTACGGCTTCTGTTACGAAAAGCTGGAAGCAGGAAATTGCAGCTGTCCATGTAGCCAGCTTCTTTCATTATGCAAACGGCAAAAGTATTTTTCACTTTCATGTGAAGGTCAAAAGACATTTTTTTGTCCAAGATCAAACATCCTTAGTCTACTGTGAAATATTTAAAACTAGAAGAAGCTAGTCATATGTCAATAACATGTTGGACTTTCAATTTTAGTACTACACCCCAAACTGTGAATTTCACTACCTTATGTTCAACTCAGTGATGTATGCACACACATACTGTAGTCTCAGAATATAGTTTTCCTCTTACACTGGTATGAACAAAAGAAATCAGTTTATACTGCAAAATTTTACAGGAAATTCTTCATTCCAATCCACAGATTACAGTAAGAGGGTTTTTTCTTAGAATCATAGAACATGTCAACTTGGAAGGTACCCATAAGGAGGATCAGGTCCAACTCCCTGCTTCTCGCAGGACTACCTAAAACTAAACCATATGACTAAGAGCATTGTCCAGATGCTCCTTGGACTCTGACAGCCTTGGTGCTGTGACCACTTCCCCAGGGAGCCCGTTCCAGTGATCGACCACACACTCAGTGAAGAACCTCTTTCTAATGTCACATCTGAACATCCCCTGACGCAGCTTCATTCTATTTCCTCATGTCCTATCGCTGGTCACCAGAGAGAGGAGATCAGCACCTCCCCCTCCGCTGCCCCCCTTGGGGAAGTTGTAGACTGTGATGAGGTCACCCCTTGGCCTTCTCTTCTCCAAGGTGAACAAACCAAGTGACCTCAGCTGCTCCTCCTAAGTCTTCTTAATTCCTTTTCCTTTAATCCACATACAATTTCCAACTTACCTTTTCCATTCTCTGATTTATGCCTTAGTTGAAATCAGTTCAATCAAACTATGCAATACATTTCACCCCATGGTATATTCAAAACTTCAGCAAACTTAAGTATTGAGGGGAGTTGTCCTGGGAAAGCACAATGTTGTCCTGCTCTTGCCAGAAACCATTAGCAGATTTATGGAAAATAAAAATTAATCATAATATTTAAAATAACAACAGTAGCCATTTAATACAGTTAAGCAGATGCTCATTTATTAAGTGGTCATTGGCTAGTGACCTGAATCAGAACCTGAGCTTAACTGCATGCTAGACTATTCAAATGTGGCTGGTTATTCCTTCAGCCATTATCCTGAGTATCTAACTTTTCTCTTCAATATTTATCACAAGATGGTAACAGGTTTTATTTCCAAAGTGCAGGGGAAAAAACTCAGTATGTCCGGAGCTGTCATCAAGTTTTGTGATATATTCAGAGCCAAGAATTTCTGCAAAAGTAGGAATTGTTGTCTCCACCTCTGTGCTTAAAATACAGTAAAAGTAGTCACACTGGAAAGCACGAATGAGTCAGTGGACTAAGCACAGGATGACTCACATGAGTCTGACAAGTGCTTTCAGGCCACCTTTCCGCTGATGTGACACCACTGACCACAGTGGATGTACCGTGACCTGCAATCCAAGCAGCAAGCCGAGAAGCAGTCCCAGGGTCCCTCAGCAGTGACCAGCACTGTGGTGCACTACCCTCAGAGCATATGTTGTTATCCTCCTGTCCTGGGTTCAGCTGGGATAGAGTTAATTTTTACAGGAACCTGGGAGGTGGGGGGCATAGCCGGGGCAGCTGACCTGAACTAGCCAAGGAGCTATTCCATACCATGTGCCATCATGCTCAGTATATATATAGGGAGCGGGCCGGGGGGGGGGGATGCTTCTTTCGGTGGGGGAAGTGGCGGAGCGTCGGGTCCCGGGTGGTGAGCAGTTGCACTGTGCATCACTCCTTTTGTATATTCTTTCATTAGTACCGTTGTTGTTGTAACTTCTCTTTTTTTGTGTGTGTTGTCCCAGTAAACTGCCCTTATCTCAACCCTCGAGGTTCCGGGGGGGGTGGGGGGGGTGTTTGTTTGTTTGTTTTCCCCTTTTCTCTCCTCCGTCTCCTCCCCATCCCACCGGAGGGGGGCGGGAGGAGTGAGCGAGCGGCTGCCTGGTCCTTTGTTACCGGCTGGGCTGAAACCACGACACCTCCAATAAAATTTCTCTCTGTAAGCACAAATGTACAGTTCTCATTAAATGAACGTACCCAGCAACTTCTCACGTTTCCTCAATTCCCACATGTGATCCTACTGCCCAGTCACTAGAAGGTGGCTGAAGGAAATGCCACAGCATGGATGCAAACTTCCCTGTGAAAGACAGAGTGCCAGTCTATGAAAAAATGTGGAATTTTGGTTTTGCCGAATTAATCCAGTTATGCTTGCTGGTGTATTTTAGAAATAACTAATCATTTAATTTAAGTTCACAGCTGCCTGCTGGACTGAAATCTGTGATATATCATGGATTATGGATTTGTAAACTAGAAAACCAATGGTATCTGCTGGCCTCAGTGGCTTGTACACAACTGATTTTAATGTATCTACTAGGCGAAGTCCTCCCCCCCCAGAAAACAGGCCAGGAAATTGGCTGTGAGCACAGAAGATCTGAAAGACCTGGGAGGGAAAATAAGGCAGCAGTTCCCATGCTGTCCTGCTCCCACGATGCAGGCACTGCCTGCTCACATCTCACCAGGGATGAGGGCCAGGAGCACACCTGCACCATTTGGCAAAGGCACTCACTGAGGACATGCCTGCCCACGGGTGGCAAACCTCCCTCCACTGGGAATGTAAATTAAACAATGAAATTGTTCTAAACGTTTCATGTTTAAGGTACAATGTCCCTCATACTGACACTGCTGATGAGTAGGTATGCCATGGCATTGAAGCAGGGGGCTTCTTCAAATGTAATACTTCTAACCACCCTAAAAAATGTTGGAAGTTATTTTCCAGCCAGCATAAATACTGTGAACTTTGAATCCATGACATCATTGCACAGATCTCTTGCTCAGTCACACAAAGACATAACTGTACATGGGAAAATCCCCCCTCACTTTGTAATTACAAGAATTATTAATGTGCTGAGTGGACATCATTGAGTTTTTAATGGAAAATGAAATGAAGGAGTCAGTTTGTTACTCTTATGAGAAAACACATCCAGAAGAAAACACTGAAATACAATAAATCTGACACTTTTGGCTGAGCTTGTGGCTGTAAAAGCTCTTCTGAACAAATATGAAGCCCAAAGTAATAAGCTAATCATTTCAAATGCCACAACATCAGATGATAAAGTAGCGTGGGGACAAATGATTTTTGTCAGATCAAGTAGCAATTTATGCTTGCGGGCAGCACACCAAGTCATTAGAGCATGCCTCAAAAATGTGCACCATAGTTCAGAGCAAAACTTCATTGTAAAGCTCAATTCCCATGCAACTCCAGGCAAACAGCAGTTTTGAAGTATGTTTTTCAAAATAAGCTAAGTGATCAAGGACCCAAAGTCCAGATTTCCAAACTAATACAGAACCAGATGGGGCACATGTTGAGCTCTCAAAACAGACTTCCGAGACTTAGGTCTTAAAAACTCAATCATACATTTTTAAATTTTTTAGATTCTTAATTCCCTTGACAATTTACTATTAGTGTATTGAGTGTTCTTTATTATTACTGCCATTAATCTAAAATCATAAAAGTTATTCTATATGAAAATGTATTTCACAGAATGACAGAATAGCTGCGGTTGGGAGCACCTCTGGAAATTGCCTATTCCAGCCCCCTGCTCAAAGCAGAATCAAGCAGGGCAGGTTGTCCAGGCCTGTTTCCACTCAGGTTTTGAATATTTCCAAGAATGGTGACTCTGCAACCTCTCTGGGCAATCTGCTCCAGTGTTGAATTACCCTTAGAGTGAAAAAATACTGATTGTGTTTAAGTAAAATTTCCTGTATTTCACTTCATGTCCATTGTCTCTTGTCTTTTCACTGGGCACTATTGGGCAGAATCTGGCTCTTTACTTACATCTCTAACCAGAAAAAAAAAAAAGTAAATATTTTATTTATTTCTCTTGAAACCACACAGAGGAAAAAAAAGCAAGTTATGGGACATTTTTTATGAAGTATTACCTTCTCCCAGTAGGCTTTTTTCCATTTGAGAACCCATTGTAACAATCTCAGAGTGCTTAATATTTCTCTTTTATTCCCTTCTTTGTTCATCTAACTTTTGGAAATCCAGATGGTAAGGCCTTTCAGGCCTTTAAACAAGTGACTGTCTTTTGCATGGTTATGCTTAGAGACAAACACACACCCCTTCCAAACAGTCTTTGATGATTTTTAGAATATATATCTACCCTCTGTTATTAAGTCACACACTGATAAGCCAAATCTGCAAAAATGTGGACTTAAGAAGTAGAAAATTAGTGTAAATCCTATTTACATTGGTCTCACTCAACAAAAAAAAGGGACACCACCTCTGACTCTCTGGAGGAATGTATAAGTAGGAACATTTCACTCATTATCTCGATTTGTCCATGGCTGATAAGCCTGTCTTTGTGGACCTGCACAGAACCACCCATGAGTTCAAAAGACAAAAAGTGAAGTTACTTTCAGTAACTTAGGTTTGGAACTGCATTTTCCCAGGGTGTAAGAGAAATATATGGGGAAATTTTGAGCACAGCAGAAGAGACCTGTTTCACAAATATACCTGAAGCACTTCTTTGAGCCCCATTATTATGAGAAGTGAGAAGCTTATAATTTCAATGTCAGACAGGGAAGACATACTGTTTCCATTCTCTTGAGCAGAGAAGCCAAATGATGCTGCTATGTTTTACAGCCTCAAATTCAGATACAGCTCTTCCCTTTCAGTCTCTGTTGACAAAATGAGGTAGTGAAAGTAGTTGTATAAACAATATTTCTTGCATGCATTAAGTTGCCCATTTTTCATGGGCATATTCTGAATCCTTCATAAAACAAAACCTTATTTTGGAATTGCTCAAATTATGGCCGGCATACACATATTTAGCAAAACATGCATTTAAAGTCTGTTAAGATATTTTATCAATAAAAAAACTGGTTCAAATTCTGACCAAAAAAATTAAACAACACTCAAACAATTCCTACTTTTTCCAAGCAATTCTAATCACAACATATTGATGCTTGAATAATGCTATTGTAGGTAATTAATTTCTAATGATCAAATTTTAACACTATATTCAAAATCATGACAAACGTAACACCTGCAGGTGTTCTGGTGACTTACAAAAGTAAGAAATGGAAAGACTCGGTGATTGATGTTGTATGATGATGTAACCAACTAGAAGTCCAACAAAGTTCTCCTAATGATAATTTTCCTTACTTGTCCTATCATGTTTGGTTTTATTTACTTAGTATGCTTTTCGGAAGGTCTCTTAAAAACTTAATGCAATGTGTAGTAACTCAGACTCACAAGTGCATGTGTCTTTCACATGTGGTACCCCTAGTGAGGTGAGTAATGCATGTGCTTACAATTAGAGTGCTGAATTTCCACTATCACAATAATGTCTATAAGCCCCACAAAATAAGCAGAGAAGTAGTAGGTAAAAAGAGAGAAGTTGTGTGCAGCACTAAAACTCCCAAATTGTTTCCCAGTGAAATCCTCTAACAGCAAGAGTTTTGCACTGTTTCCACCAAAAGAATGGTCATAATGGCTCAAAAAACAAGCCTCAAACCAGCCTGGCAACATCTAAAACAGGCTCCTGCACTAGTTCCATACTTTTTCCTTTAACAGATCCTCAGCATAAGTGTTTGGCCCAAGTGTAACCACCAGCTGCAGAAAGAAACAGCAGCCAGCAACCTCTTTTAGGGAACGGGTGTTAAAAAGGGCTGCTTGCCCCTTTTGACCATAGTGCAAACCTTCCCCAACGATGTTCTTAAGTTCAGCTTTGACAAAAGCATCAGTGAGGACCTCCTGAGTTGGCCCACCCCAGACATTATCCTGAAGACCTTCTTTGGTGCCACTCCTCAAATCATCTGGGTCCAGCTTTGCAAACACATAATGTCCTATCTCCATGTTTCTCCCATTCCTAAAAGCTAAACCTACCCTAAGCTTAACCCACCAAGCAACCCGTTAACTCCAGAAGGGAGCACAGCGGTTTGTTAAGAGCCATACATGGGGACATGTGGGACATGGCTCCTCTGCCCACACCACACCACCATCACCAGGATACCTTCCAGCCTTCTCTTGTATGTCCCCATGAACCTCCCTTTCAAAGAAGAAATAGCCTACCAATAGTGAACTACTTCAGCCCAGGTCTGACCATTGTTCAGTGATCCTAACTAGAAACAGTCCTAAATTGGGCTTGCCCCCACTTTTCAGAACACTTTAATAACCCAGTTGTAATCCCCGTCTCAGAGTTTACCTACCATGCCTACTCAATTGGATGAGAGGGCAATAGGGAAACAGCTTTTTGGCAGGAAATGTAAGTGGAGCCTGCTCTCCTTTTCCCTTCACATCTTTCCTCCCCTGAAGACAGCTGCTAGTCCTTACCAACATCTTAGCATAGTCACCTCCTCCAGCAAGACATCAACGCCTTCTAATTCCAAGTATGCTATGATCAAATCGCATTGCTTTCCCAACTGACTTTCTGACTCCACCTTCTGAAACTAAGATAACTTACCAGGGTTTGGACTTTCTATATTCCCAAAAATCTAACCCTAAAGCTCACCATGTCCTTAACCTTAGAGATACAAACCGGCTGTAGTTGCTAACATCAGCAGTGAAGGCTGTCAGGGAAAGCAGCTGCACAGCCTCTTAGCCTTCCCTCCTTACAGCAGTTACTTCATCTCCTTTTGAGGTCCAGAACGATTATCTCACTCAAGTAGTGCTCAGGGATGGAGTTTAACCCCGGAGCACCAGGAGTGAGGCTGTACGAACAGCAGGAGGGTTGAAATCGGCTGGCACCAGCCCTGGCCTCAGCCCTGGCCTCAGCCTTGTGAAACACGCTGTGACCACAAGCAGTGGGGGAATTAAGGACCCTTTGAAGGGCCTGTGCAGCTGCCATGCGTGGGGACGGGAGAGGGAGCCCTCAACACGCCAGCGCAAGCCACGGGCAGCGGGGGAAACTGAACCACACCACGCCTGACCCGACCGCCAGCTGCTGTGTTCCGTGGGCACCGGAGGCACGACTCCGGCCTCTCGTCCAGAGGTGTCACCCAGCCCCAGCACTGCGTGGTCAGCGGGTGATGCCCTTCAGCTTACAGGACAACTACAGAACATCCCGTGAAGGAAGATGCTAAAGAAAGTGCAGACGTGCCACCTACTGCCTTGGCGATAGTGAGCCACTGCTCAGGATCGACCCGTGCTTTAACCTCTGTCGATCTCTTCCCATCACCTCCTTCAGGGCTGTGCAGGCAGCAGAGAGGGCTCCTGGTTGAACCAGCCAGACTCACAGCGTGGTCCTGGGCTGATCCAGCCTTGGGATGAGAGCTTGCAGGGTGCTGCAGGAGGTGCTTGGGGCCATCTGGCAGAGGTGGTTTGAGGTGTTGGCGGCGTAGCAGGCTGCAAGAGGATGTGAAACAGTATTAGCACTCACGGTACATAGGCTGCCAGCTCCTGTCTTTCAAATATTAAGAGCCTGTCCTGGTTTCAGCTGGGATAGAGTTAATTTTCTTTCTAGGAGCTGGTATAGTGTTATGCCTTGGATTCAGTATGAGAAGAATGTTGATAACACACTGATGTTTTCAGTTGTTGCTAAGTAGTGTTTGTACTAAGTCAAGGATTTTTCAGCTTCTCATGGCCAGCCAGCAAGAAGGCTGGAGGAACACAAGAAGTTTGGAGGGGACACAGCCCAAACAACTGACCCAAACTGGCCAAAGGGGACTAACTGGGCATCGGTCAGCAAGTGGTGAGCAATTACATTGTACATCACTTGTTTTGTGTATTCCAATTCTTTTATTATTATTATTATTGCCATTTTTTATTATCATTATTAGTTTCTTCCTTTCTATTCTATTAAACTGCTTTTATCTCAGCCCGCGAGTTTTACCTTTTTCCTTCTGATTCTCTCCCCCATCCCACTGGAGGGGGGGGAGGGAGGGGCAGTGAGCGAGCGACTGTGTGGTGCTTAGTTGCTGGCTGGGGTTAAACCACAACAGAGGCCTTCTAAGTCAATCATGAAAGCTTGAAATGATCCTTTTCTTTCTAGAAATTAAGTAGAAAAAAAAAAAGAGGTTATGTCACACAGTCCCTTTTGCAGGAAGTAAGGCTTGAAGAAAACTCTAACTACAATGTCTTGAAAAAAACTGAAATATTTGGCCACAAGGCAACATCAGTCACAGTTCTAATACACTAACAGACAGTAAAGCCTAACATCAGTAACAAATAATACATCCTGTGCTGAGTAATTGGGTGATTGACAGTCATTTCAGCTCGGTTTACACACCCACTGAATTAGTTCGTGCCAGCTAAATTGGAAACTTTTCTCCCTGTGGCTCACCCTTGTACTCAGAGGAGTTAAGCTTCTTTTCAAGATCACCTGCTGGAAATGCCTGTCTTTCCCAGCTCATTGTCTATACAAGGAAATTAGCCAGTTGATGGTCCAGGTGGGTGCCTTGAGTTACAGGGGATGCATTTTTGCAAACATTTAGGACTGAACTGGCTCCTCTTTAAAAGATCCTGCACCTTCAGGAAAGATGCAACAAGGGTGCAAGCTCAGTGTCTATTCCTCATTTATCCACGCTGCAACCTGCACATCTTCCTGCAATTTCCATGCTGCTTGCTGAACACCAAAAAAAACCAAACCCAAAAAACCAAACCACCCCAAACCAAAACACCCTAAGCGCTATAACACCAGGGTGAAAAAGCCTTCATATCCAATTTTCCAGACACAAGCATGCCTGTGGATTTTTCTCTTACAATTCAACTTATGTATGTTTTTCTCAGGTGTGAGCAGAATCAAGACTAAAGTGTGTATTGCCATTTGATTCAGCATGGTCTGCAGAAAACTTTATACTAGATAGACATTTGTGGACATGCAGGTCCCTGTCTGGCAAAGATACATGCACATAACACAGCTATGATATTCAAGGAGGCAACTTGCACTGGGGTAGCTGCCCCTTATACAGAGAGCTCCCTTGATTGGGACCAGAACAGCTAACATCTGTCCTGTCTTCTGGAAATATCATTAACGTGCCCTCAAATCAACTGTCCTCCAGTTCCGTGTGGGTGTTCAGGGAAAACAGGAAAGGAAAAGCATGTGCCTGCTTAAAATAATTATTACCAGGGACTAACACAGAAAATTGTTTCACATGTCACTAACTAAGCACATAAATAGTGTGTGGGGATTAAAACACACAGACACACATACAGACACACACACATCTCCCATCGAATCCCATCCCATCCCAGCACAACACACCACTCCACTTTTTTAACCGTTTCTGAGATTTCCAAGCCGAGACGAGGCTGAGCGGTTTTCGGGAGGTTTAGGGACACCATCTAGCGTTGGCCTTTGGAAAAAGCACGGTGTGACCCAGCCCGGTAAACCGTTGTCCCACCACCGTGGGACAGGTAGAAAGGTGGCAGGAAGAGCTACCGACTCTGTTATTACATCGGGCATCAGGGAAAAGTGTAAAGCGAACAACCTGGATAACGATAAATGACAGGTCCTGGAGCCCGTCTTTTCAGGAAACGGGGTACAACGCCATGACAATATTAGTTCTCACCTTTTAGGAAACCAGGCAGCTGCCAGGCTTGGACAGCTTTGCTTTGTTATGCTTTACGCTTACTGTCCAGCCTGGACTCAATGAAGCCTTTGGTTTAAGGGTAAGAGTTTTCTCTCCACTTTTTTTATATTACTTAGAAGAAGTAAGGTTTGTTTTCATAATTTCTGAAGACTAAGCATTACAACAACAATTGAATGCATGCATAGTTCCCAGCTGTCTCACATGAGCAGTGTATTTCATATGTGCATTTGTGCACAGAGCAGCCACCATTACAGCAAGAGAGAGGTCTTCTTCCCAGCTCTAGTCCCCTTCACAGCAGATAAAAAGTCTGGCAATATCATTGCTGTCCACGACAGCGACCTCAGAGGGTGCCACCCTCTGCCCTTAGAAAGGCAGCCCTGCAGCATCATTACTTTATTAACACAGAGGTCTGAGGGTCTAGATGGTTCTGTTAGGAAGGAAAATGAGCCAAAGCAGAGAGCCCCCTGCCCCTGTGGCTCTTCTGGGTAGAGGCCCTTGAGGTAGCTCATTCCAGTATCTCTCAACAGCATGTAAACATGCTATGTAGTTTGATTAGACATCTCTGTCCCAAGCAGTCTTGAACAAGGACACAGAAAGGCTCAAAGCCACACCATAATTCATGCCCTCCATAGTTTTATTTCCTTTGTTGATAAGGGTGCATCAGGCTATCTCCCTCAATCTATCCTGCAAAGCAAGATGATCATGACCAGGGAATTAAAAAAACCCTAAAGACTAAAATTAAAAATAATTAGTATTAGGCATTATTACATCTTTTGCCAAGAGTTTTGGGACCTTTTCCAGGCACTCTTAACACTATCCATACACTACAAACAAGCAGTCAAGGAGATAAAGTCTTGGAAAAAACCTCCACCAACAGGCATCTCACACAGAGATCAGCCTGATTTGCTCTGTGTGTACAGAAATCTATGACAGATTCAAACATACATACACAGGGCCAAGGAGGCTATACTGTGCACACAGCAGAAGACAACACCAAGCCAAATAGGAAAGTCAATGACAAATGCATGAACAAGAATTCCTTGCAGCTGAATTAAATAATTAAATAATAAATGAGCATTATTTTAAGCTCTCACGTTCCCTAGATATATACAGTTAGCTCCTGCATAATTCCACCAATATTTTAGCACAGATTTTTAATCTTTTCTTATTTAAACATAGTGAACTCAGGACTCAAACATAAGAGGAAGAAACTCATTGCTAAAGTTAACTTGGCCCACTATTCTCAAAAGGTGCCAAAAAAATAGTCATTTAATATTTGCTACTTTTATTCCTAAACATGTAAGCAAGCATTTATTTTCTAACATTTAACTCAACATATTTCAAGCAGACTGCAGTGAATTCCAGCCCTTATGAGGACAGATTTTCACCTAGAGTCAAAGTGGCTATCTTTCTTTCATTTTCAAATCCCTCATGCTTCAAAAACAGTTGTGTTTGCAGACACTTGTGTTATTCAAGGGTGAACGAGCGAGTTTTTGCACAGTTCTCAGATGGACTGCAACCATCCTTACATTGCTGAAAAAACTGAAAGATAATGATTACAATCAATTGTGGATATATGCAGGATTTTTTGTTTTTTAACTTAACATATTTTTATCATAAAAATATGAGACTCATTGAAAAAAAGGCCAAGTTTGAAGTTAGCAGGGAGTAAAAAACAGCATTATACCATATACATGCTTACGTTTGGAGATGTGTTCAGTCTCAGTCATATCAAACTTTGATGGGAAATGGACTTCTCCTTTCATTGTGATTTCACTTTTGTTCTAAATACATGAGCAAATAAGTTGTACACCTATATTTTGCCTGAAAGAGTTCCCACCCCTACTGGGTTGTCAAAACACTGATACATTTATTTATTTAAATATTTAAATAAATATTTAGAATATTGGATTTTTTAATAAATAAATATTTAAAAGAAATATTTGTTTAATAAATATTTTAAATATTTACTCTCCCTGTAACTAATACCTGTCTCAAATACAAGGTTGAATAGGTAAATAATTTGAAATCCAGAGATGTCACAGACTGGTTAATGGTATGCAAAATAAATTCTGGCAAAATTTATGCCTATTTCATTTTCCACCCTAGTATTTCTAAGATAGATATACTGTCTTTTGGCAATGATTGAAAGTCAGCATTTCCAACATTGTTGCTGTTAGAAAACAAAGTAGCAATTACCCACTACATGTGAAAATATCTTCTCTGGGTACGGCATTCTTTTCTATTACATTTGAGGGAAGTGTATGGGTACATAAATATGACATTTCTTTTAATGGCTTGGTGAGCTATAGGAAGCAGGGCCAGGCACTCCAGATGCATAGGTGGGAGACCTATGATTCCTGAAACCCAGAGCAAACTGCAGAACTGGGCTGTTCTCCTGCTGTATTTAACTAACAAAACAGACACAAATCCACACTCTAGCCCAATGCCCTCAGTTTGGCTTAAAAGACCTATGTTGTTTGTCCTTAAACAGGCTGATTACACAGATCTCAAACAGCACATTCAGGCCTATCTCTAATTGATTTTGTTTTAAGACATGTCCCTAACTTTGTCTCTCCTACTTACCTTGCTAGAAAAAAATACAGTTATAAAACTGCAGATTTACTTCCTTTTGTTCTCCATAGTCCATGTTGTATGGTAAAAACTAAAGCCTTAAGCTGTCTTATGTATGCTATTTTAATAAAACTGTTTGTAAAATATGTTTGTGTTCCTCCCACTTCTATTTTTTCAATAATTCTATTTATGGCCACTCACTTGCTTAAGCTTTTAAGTGTGATGAAGAAGCTGGAGACATCCAACAGCATGTAAAACACTTTGATCCTTGTTTTTCTGCAGCAGACTGGGAAATCCCCATGAATAATAGGAAGGGAAATCTAGGGGTTTCCCTGAAGATCAACAGCCTGACTGAGCATCTTCTAAAGCACTGTGCAGCAGGAAAACTGACAATCAAGCTGGGAGCAGTATTATAAATGTAGGAGCGGTTTGCTGGATATGTTTACGCTAAGCTTTTGCAGGAAATTAGTAAAAACTAACACATAGCTCTTCAAGTAAGATGATTTCTCTTCTCTTGCTCTGCAGCACATCCAAGGAATAAGCAACAAGTAATACTTAAGTGGCTTTCAGCTTTGCATGCAGCAAGCAAGTGGCTGGAACAGAGCTCGACAAAACATTCAAATAAATTGTCACTTCACTGGAAAAAGAAGTAGCACAGGGAGAAAAACTATCGACAAATTGGAGAAAATTTATCAAAACTTATCTTAAAAAAAGCATAGGAGGATTTTTAAAACTTCACAACTCTGCTTTTCAGCATGTATTTCATCTGGAAAAGGTCTGCATTTGTTCCCCTTTTTCAAAACAGAACACTTATACTCCAAGTTTTGAAAATGCGACTTTTTTTTTTTAAAATGGGACCTAATTTAAGGGGGGGTCAGTGAGGAGGAATGGGGTTAAATAATCTAGAAATAAGGAAGAGGTATTAGTGAGGAATATACAAAATGTTTGGTCTAATGGAGAACCCAAATAAATCTGGGCGTAGTTCTTGGCTTGCTTTGCAGAAAGTAGTTTTGTTTCAGCCAGACTTTAGTTAATTCCTATTCCTTGTTCAGTCAGAAGTTCCCCCCACTCAGTCAGCATGACAAAAGTTAATTAATCACCCAGACCTAGCCTGGAACAACCTTTCTAATTACAACTGAATTTTTTTGTCACACCTAGATGCAGGGATCCATGCCCTGAAGAGGTAATAACTGATTTTGCTGCATCTCCCTGACTCCAAGCGCCATGAGTTCTGGATGCACTTCAAGTTCCCACTGAAATCCTACAGAGGTGTAACACAGCCTCTGACACACCACATCTGCATTTCAAGCAAACATTTTCTTTTCCCTTACTGAGCAGGTTAAACGTTGCTAGGCAAGGGGAGGGGATGTTGCTACCCATACTACTGCCAGGCAGACAGTATCTGATAACAATAAAAAGACCTATATGTTACAGACAAGCTGGCATGAAAACAAGAACAGATGAGAAAGCAAAGTATGGTATCATACAAAAGACTGTTTGTTATATGGCTATTTGAGGACTTATGCCAGTAAATACTGCCAATAGCAAAACCAATGTAATGGGTGAAAAAGAGTTCAGTGTGTTTTTCCCAGCCTCACCAACACCAAACACAGATCAAAGACAGATAGATGACACACCATTTCAGTCATGAACAGTGGAATATTGCAATACCTTGTTTTTCTAGTGCCTCCACCATTTTAATGAAAATGCTCCCTCAAAATAGTTCTAGTGGAAAATAAAGAGTACATAACTGTCCCGTAATAATTCTGTGTCTCAGCCCTGATGCAATTATTATTTTCTTATCCTACCTTAAACAGATTTGGAATAAAATGGAGAGTAATTTTTGGAAGAAGGATATGTCTTCTTATTCTGTCTGAAGGCCATACTCATCATGTTCCTTTCCCTCTCTGTCCTTGTACATGCCCTTTTGTGCAATGGCACATGTTCAAGTATGTTTTGAGAGCAGCTTCTGGATCAGTATTCCCCAGGAAAGTAGACATGCTCCATTTCTGGACTTGAGTGAGGTATGAAATACATGGAAAACAGCCCCCTTCGCAATAGGATTGGTCTTGGGCTGCTCAGAGATGCAACCCCTGTTTCCTAATAACTTTCAGGTAAAAATATACAAGAAAGTTGCAGCCTTGGTGCTAGAGGACAGGACATTGTATGTAAGCGACGTCTAGTTCTCACTTTAGCTACCAAAATAATTACTTTGGCCATAGCACCAACTTCCAGCTGCAAAGTCTGTCTTCTTTTCTTGGGAGGGTTGGTCACCGAGAATGAGGAGACTGTAAAGGCAGAATCAACAGCATAATTTCAGGACAAAGACATTCAAGAATATTTAAGGTTTAATGTTTATTGAACATTTAACTCAGGCTCTCTTGTTATACAGCAAAACTTAGTGCTTTAGGGCACAACAAAAAAGATAAAGTTATACAGTTTTAGATTGACATAAGAGAAGGTAATAAATCATATTAATCTAACACGCTGCAGGTAGTTGTCCAGTATTTGGTAATGGTATTTGTTGTACTACCCTCCTGAAAATATTTTTAATTAATTATTTCTTTTATGTTCTTTTCACTTGAATGTCTCTGTGTCTGAACTTATCTTCATGGAAGTCATCTATATTTTCCAAGCTTCTAGGGGTTGTGGTCACTAACATGTAAGTAAGTGATAAGATTTTAAACCTGCTAAAATTTATTCAGTCATCTGTTGCACCAATTAACTAAGCATTAATAGAAATACTATGTTATTGTGAATGTTAGAAGTTCATACATTTAAAGCACATACGCCCTGTATTTTTAAGCCAAGTGAATGATCTGATTGGTATCATTTTTATACACCTCAAATCCTCCTCATAAATACCTTTCATGTTTGTTATTCACAAGGATTATCTTCCACAAAAATCTACTGCCATTTACCAAGCAGCCCACAATAATTCACTTTCATAGTTACCAGACTGTATATTCGTTTCTCTGTGACCCGTGCTCTCTCACATAACCTTTTACCTCCTTCTTTACAAGGAAATTGATCCATAATTTCAAGGCATGTACATCCATATGTGCAGAAATAAGCTTGTCTTGATGTTGTTGTTGGGCTTCCTCAAGGTGGAGGAATTCAGGTCTCGGGGTATTGTTATCTTACACTATGCAGTGGGAATTTACAAACTAACCGCAACAGACTCTGATTCATCTTTCTACTGCTGAATTTCACATTCCTCTCTCAAACACCTGAAAAGAGCATTCTTAATCACAAAGCAAGCTGATTGCCACTGAGACACCCAGGGTAGAAGTGGGAACTTAACTGTTTACTTTCCTTCACAATAACTGTATTGGCTTGGTTTCTCATCTTACAATAAGTTTGCACTTGCTGAATTTCCTTGCTTCCTTTCCATGCTCTTACAGAGTGTACATGCTGCTGCCTCTGCTCATCTGTCTGGACATTGCATGTCTCATGCAGTACTTAACTGCAAGCCCTGCTCTTGCTCTGTCCAATGCACAAATGAACAGGTTGGAGATGGCTTTTTACTGAGGAAGACTGGTGCTTTGGGAAGGCTGAAGAAGAGCCTGGAGAAACAATTCATGGAGAGACATCTCCTGCTGTGGGAACTCATCAGGCACCTAGGAGGAAGTGTGGGAAAAGGCAGGAAAAGGAATCCATGGACTAATTAATTTGGTATGTCTAGTGAAGAGAAAGAAGATTTGAAGGTCATGAGGAGGACAGATGATCCAAATCCAGGTCAGAGATATTCATGGCCTTGGCTGTAGTAGGACTTTCTATATTTAACAGAGAACCAAGGAGGACTTAGGAGGGATTCTCAGAGGACCATGACCAAAGACAGATTAAAGATCGCTTTATGGATGATGCTGAATGCCTATAAGAAAGAGATCAGCAAAGTCTGAAAAAATCTTCCATTGAAGTTTTGCTTTGGTTATTGACAGGAACATCAGACGCTCTCCAGATAGCAGGTAAACAGTAAGAAATGCAGAAATTAAATACATCTTCTACAACCAGAGCTAGCAGTCATGAAGGCCAGAGCAAGTTGCTCTGAAAGAAAGAAACAGAGCTTTACCATTGTTTGCTTCCTTGAATTTATGAACTAAAAGTAGGCTTCAAGCAGAAATTTAGCTGCAATACCTGCCTAGTTTAGGAAATATGGAGAGACAGGGATGTCTGAGGATGGGTGTCTGCTTAGATAGCTCTCTTCTTGATGCCTATCACTTTTACTTGTCATAAAATCTATATGGATTTTTTTTTATTTGATATGCTATTGAATTCAAAGTGTAGTGTCACTGCTAATACACACAAAAATCCGGTAGTTTAAAGAAAATAGAGGTCTTAATAGAACAACTTTGTGCTAAGGTAGGACTAACCACATTCCATCAGAAGTCTGAGCTACCAGCACAGATAATGAAGTGAAGGAGCAAAAAAAAACCAAAACACACACACACATATATATGCCCTGAAGAATTTCTGCTCTGGTTGAGATTCCTTCAAAATTAGTGGGGTTTTCTTATTCCTACACACTGTTAAGGTTTAAAAACATATGAAATTTAGCTTTTAAGCAACACTTCCCATCTGCAAGGTATGTTGTGGAAAGCACCTCTATTGGTAGGAGCAATCTCATTGTGAAGGAAATCCTCCAAAAGAAATGGGACTTCATATGTTAGGGGATCACAAAATGGTGTACATAAAAGTGAGGATATTATAACTACTAAAAAAATGTACAGTCCTTCTACACATCTATAAAGACTTCTCCAGAAGCTCTACATCAGCTGGCTATTGGTATCTGTCCTGGTTTCAGCTGGGATAGACTTAATTGTCTTCCTAGTAGCTGGTACAGTGCTGTGTTTTTGAGTTAGGTATGAGAAGAATGTTGATAACACTGATGTTTTCAGTTGCTGCTAAGCAGTGTTTAGCCTAAAGTCAAGGATTTTTCAGCTTCTGATGCAGAGCCAGCAAGAGGGCTGGAGGGGCACAAGAAGTTGGGATGGGACACAGCCAGGGCAGTTGACCCAAACTGGCCAAAGGGGTATTCCAGACCAAGTGATGTCATGTCTAGTATATAAACTGGGGGGTGTGGGGGCAGGGGGATCTCCGCGTGGGGACTAACAGGGCATCAGTCGGCGGGTGGTGAGCAACTGCACTGTGCCTCACTTGTATATTCTAATCCTTTTATTATTACTGTTGTCATTTTATTATTGTTATTATTATCATTATTAGTTTCTTCTTTTCTGTTCTATTAAACCTTTCTTATCTCAGCCTACGAGTTTTACCTTTTTCCTTCTGATTCTCTCCCCCATCCCACTGGGTGGGGGGGAAGTGAGTGAGCAGCTGTGTGGTGCTTAGTTGCTGGCTGGGGTTAAACCACCGAGTACCACTTTTCAACTGCTAACAATAAAACCCTAAATGATGGGTTGCAACACACCCTTAGCCAATAGAAGGCCTGCGCAATCATGCCATTCACTACAGGCACCTTTTGTCTTTATGTTATCTTGCTTGTAAGGCAGGAGAGAGCTTAGAGTCAAATCTCCTTTCCCCAATTTCAGCAAGACACTTGGTGTCTGTAACTTGCCTTGTAAGGTTTTACACTAGGAGCAAATTTACAGAACAGAAGTATATCCTCCACAGATATTATTTCTGAGTGAAATAAGAAGTCATAAAAATATCAGTCTGGTAGAGGTGGGAATAAAAAATACATTAGCTGTTTTGGAGGGACCGGATGCAGAGTAGTTCTCACTGATCTTTGAGACTGTGAACAAGAAGGTCAGTTTTGATAAAACATCTGACTTGATCCAATATTTATTGAACCTGAATCAACCATGTCTGCTCACTCAAATCAGCACACAAACAGGTTTTCTAATTCTTCTGAGACATTCTGTTATTTAATTTCCTACAATGAACCAAGTTCCATGTAGTGAAGAAAACATCAGTTATGCTTTTGTCCTGACTTCACTCAATACTGGAAAGAGAATGTAGGAAAATACTTTGTGCAAAATAGGACAGAACTCTGTGTTTTGTGATTCCGAACAAATTACACAGCAATAAAATATGACAAGATCAACCACAGTTCTTTACACCCATATCAAAGGCCTTTATTTTCTAGGGCTTATTACTTTTGCTTACAACTTCAAATTTCTCCAAAATGTAAAACAGATTGCAAACCACTTCATGTCAAATTCCTGACCAATACATGTGATGCAGGTGATTAGCAATGGCACAACATTTCCAAATAGTTTATAAGATTGCAAAACTGAGCCTCATATTTTTAGAACAAGGAACAACTAAGCCACTGCAAATGTTGCTGTACATTTCGAGTGCATCAGGCTCTGTGTGGGAAATTAAGTGTTTAGTTACAGTTCCTAAGGTTACTGAAGAAGATTCTAACCCAGCACGTGACCGGTTTTCTGTGAATGCCTTGGGAGGTTTATGGAGAGTCCCTATCAAAGTTAAGAATGAATCAATATCCTGTAGAAATATCCTGGGTTAAACAGAGTTCAACTTCATCCTCCCGGGTAATGCTTTATACAAATTTTTGCCTTTTTCCAAATTAACCATCTTTTGAGTTCCTCTTCCCTAAATTGCTGGGTTCAGAATTAAAGTGAAACACTGCCCAGATGAAAACCAAAGGGTAGTCTGCCATTTTTACCTCAGTTGAGAAGAATTTCACCAACTGTATTTAACTTTTTTATTACTAGTATTTTACTGGCTGCAACTCTCTTCTTCATTGTAATTCTATTTAACCAAAGACTTTGGATGTCACCCAGATGTTCACATAAATTATATTTTGCTTTACTTGAGACCAATCTCATTTATGTCCTACGGCCATAAAAAGACTTGGCAGTCTTTTATAACCCTCTCTTCTTTCTAAGATCAGTAGAATCTCTAATAATATTTTCTAGAAGTGATGTGCATTCTTAATTTTATTGATAAAGTGACTGTCAAGATAAAGGTCATGTGGAGAATACACTTCTTCTAAGGCACTGTACACAAAGAAATACAGTTATTATTACAAACTACAACACACTCTACTACGCCGGGTAGGCTATCGGTCTTATTCATATGCTAAGAGACTCCTACCAAAATAATACAGCACACAGTAGCTTTGCTCCAAACTTAAATGCCCTGGTCTTGGTTGTGTTGCTCCAAATGCCTGTATAGGCATTGCTTACAAGACACAACAGAGCAGTGGTGCGGTCCGCACCACCGCAACGCTGCTCCAGTTCTCAGCTCCTTCACAAAGCTCCTGCTAATGCCGGCGAGTCTGTGTGCTTGGGGAGGGGAGGGAGGGTGCCTGCACACATTCTCTAGTGAAACAGTAACTTTGTTGCTATCTATAAAGAATCCTTTTGAACACCGGAAAAGTATCCTAAGAACATCACTTCAAGTTCAGCCCACAGACTCTAACTCATCCTTCAAATATTACACAAGCCTTGGTGTTCCAGGCACTTCCTAGAATTTGGATTTTCTCGAAATTTTTAGAAGGCCTGCTTCTGTGGGATGAAAGATCATTGAGAATGCTACAAGACTGTTTAATTTTTCTAAATAAACTCACATACCACAATTCTCCAATGTGTTATTCAGCTTTACAAGGTTGTTGAACTAGTCAGCAATAATTAGTTCCATGGAGTTATTTTATGCCTCTCTTTTCCTCTTCCCCCACCCCACTGCCAAGAAGAAGAGAGTTTCCTCAAAGAGCACTTCTGTTCACTCAGTGAGCGCCCCTGAGGCAAATACACCCCAAACACATCAGTGAGAGCATTCTCCTAATGCTCTTTTGTGAAATAGTTTTGTGAAATGTTGGAGATCCCACATAGTGACAGATTTACTCTGGACACAACAGGAGATTTAAAAAACCTTAGTTACAATTCTGCATGCCATTTGCCTGTTTTGTTAACATGTCTGTCACAACAACCTGACACAATGACAGGACCCTTAATGTCCCCTGATTTCAGCAGAGTATAAAGACAAAGAAATCAATGGCAATTGCTTAGAACCATCTTGAGAAAGGACCACAAGAAATCCACATCACTTTGGGGAAACATACTCGGTTTCACCTGCTTATGTGTCATTGGGGCACTAACAGAAAGTTGATAACAATGGACATCTTCCCATCAATATCTTGCGAGATAAGATGCACCGTGACAGCTACTGAGCAGTATCACACAGTGGCACAGGTCTGCACGTCAGTTCACCACATGGACAACCATTCAGGATGACTCCTTTGCTTCAAGGAGTCTTATTCTCTAAATCTTATTTTCTTCAGCTCATAAGGAGAGCCACCTTCTAGCAACCAGTGGCACTTGTGACAAATGATATGTGCCTGCAAAGCAAAACAACAGAGGACCATGGACACTCACAAGACCTCCACACAAAACAATAAACCTACAGGAGAAGAAAAAAAAGCCATCAGCAGACATTTCCTATGAAATAATGAACTTCCTTATCATTTAATTTTCAAACTGCTACTTTTTCATGGTGTCTGATAATCACAGAGAGCCCTTCTCCTCTCAGGATACACAAACCACAGGATTCCGATGACTCACACTGAAAGAGCTTTCAAACACACGGAGGACGGAAGGGTATGCTGTTTCTGCATTAAAGCTTCCTGCCAAAGCCCCAAACTAAGCATACATAAATACATTCAGACAAAGTTTTAGCAACAACGAGAAATTCACCTCACTGTAACCCTTCCGGTGAGACAGTCTTGCCCATCTTATGAACTGCCTGATTGCATCCTGTTCACCATACACTTCCTTTTTGACAATCACAGCTGAAAGCAAAATACTTCTGAGACTGTCATTTGCACACAAAGGTGCAATACCAACTTTTTGATGCAAGGATGTAATACCTCTCTTGACTGATGGTCAGCAGAAAAGGAGGCTGGGCTGAAATTTTGAGTGTTCTTTGGACAGGACCTGCAATTTTTTTATATTTTATATGACCTTTATCACAATAAGCTCAGAACTGGTCAAGCTCTTGGTCTAACATCAAAAGTGTATTAAAAAGTAAAGTGAAGTTCTCGCTTCCTGGAACTGTAAAGATTCAGCTACAGCTGTGGCAGCATCTCCTCTCCAAAGCAGAAGTACTGAGCTCAATGCTCTGTATTGTATAGGAATCCTTATGGGGAAACCTTAAAGAAAAAAGGTCTGGTGAGGCCAGACATACATGGGGGTGAAAGTAGTCTGATGCTGTTGCTGTCAGTAAAGCCATTTGACCTTTTCCACAGTGCTTCTCTGGAGACTTGCCATTACACTCACCTGCCATTTAAAACCTAGATAGCACTGCAGGGGAAATAATGAAGTCTGTCCAGCCACATCTTTCTCAAAGGAAAGGCTGAGTATCCCTGAAGTATCTGTTTCACTGAACTTAGGTAATTTCTTAGGCCCTGGCTTGGACTTTGATGGAAATGAGTCAGCAGAAACTCAAGCAAAACAGAGCAGGTAAGTGTAAATGGTTTGCGAAACAGTAAACTTCAGATTCAAACAAACACCAGAGGCCAGCAAAAGACCTGCATTCTCAAATTTTTAAACTAGAGTTAGTTGATATCTGTACAAGAGTGAATGCCTGCCTTGAGGGAAAGGCGTGAATGAATGTCACGCAAAGGTTTGAGCTGCGGATCTAGTCCTAGAAGTGTAGAGCAAGATACCAATGGGCTTATACAGGACCTCAGGTTTTGCAAACTGAATTGCATTCTCTGCAGTTGGAAGCGCACTGTTTCAGTAATTTGAAGTTAATTTGTGTATGCTACAGTCCCCAGATCCCAGGTGCCAACCCCTTACTGACTGCAGCTCCATTACTGAGGACAGAGGTAGGTGCTATGGCACCCTTCATGTAGGCAGAATTTCCTAATAGAGACAGAGCAGTAGGGATCCCAAGCAAGGGGGACTGCTGATTTGTGAGGTAGGATGTTACATAGTTGTTGGGAACCTCTGGGTGGCTAATAAGAAAACTGTGTAGGTAGAGTACAAGCATTGCAAGGGTACAGTGAGGACAAGAGGTAGGAGGTCTCACACTTGAGGAGGATGATAACCTTCTTCTTTATCCACCCAATTCACAGCCCTATTATTATCAGTGTGTGGAAAGCAGATGACAACAATTTCTCTGGGGTGATGAGTACATCTAGCAGTTTATGCTTTTGTCACTCCCCCAAAGAATTACTGGGCTCATTCCCCTCTTTCTATCCGTTGCATTTGCAGCTGATGGAATTGCAAATGATACAGCTTTTTATTACTCTTCTCCTAAGATATCAATGTAAAATTTAGGGAACATAGAACACCATACACAAAACACTTAATGGGTTTTTCTGGTTGCCATTCTTGCCTTTAAATCTTTCCACCCCATTCAAAGTTATTACAGGATATTCTTTCTCCTTTATCCATGTAGATCCAGGCATATTTTGTTGCAATTACTATATAAGATCTATAAAGGGCCTTGAAGAAACTAATTTTATAAATGCATAGTATTATTACTGGAACACTGGGTTTCTTTATCTTATTTGTGTTAAGCTCCCATCCAAACTATTCCTTCTATGAAAGTTTTCCTAAGAAACCAAAATCATAACCTGCTTTTCATGTAGATAATGAAAAGCAACAGTTGGTGAGCCAGCTGTCAGTTCCTTGTTTTCTATGTCCCATTCGGTAGTTCAAAATCTACATCATTCTGGATATTTGAAGGAAGTGTAAACTTAATATCAAAGCGAAAGGGAGTATGTGCATGACATAACAGGACAATAGGTCCCAGAAATAAAGTAGAAGCATGCTAGGTGTCCTCCGGTATGCATTTCGTTTTTTTGGAAATCTGGGTTTAAATAAGACTTTTGAAACACAGTCCTAGATGACATTCTCTTAAGTGATCACGGTTTAGATTATACTGTTCTAAGGTGGTTGCTAAGCATTTTGGAAAAGCACGCTTCAAGAAACAATGACACAAATGTCAAACAGGACATATGTATTGGGCAAGTTTTCCTGGGGTCTATCCCAGTATGGTATTCAATATTCTTGTTAACAGCTTAGATGATTGAAGAGTAAATGTGTTTATTGTACCATCAGTATGGTATGAGCTGCAAGGTCAGATGTGATGGAGAGCAAGGTTAGAGTTCAGCATAATTTTTAAACATTAAAGAAAAGGTCTAGAAACACTGGGTTCAATTTTCAGTAAGTGTAAAATTCTAGACAAACATTGGCAATAAAATAGTTCAAATGCAGGGTGGGAAATAATAGGAGGGTATTGCCCTGCAAAGGGCATCTGTGGGAAAGTGGTTTCTAAATCAAACAAGCCAAAGTCTTATACTGTGTCAAGAAAGGTGAAGAGCTCACACTGGGACACATGATCAGATGTCTAACTTGAGACACCCAGGGAGAAATTGCTTGTCCTCCACTGATATATTTTCAAATTATTTTTGTGCTCAACTTTAGGCATCCTTTCTTAAGAAAGGTGAAATATACCTACAATTACATACATTACAACTGGAGATCCAGAAGAGAAGAATAAGGATGATCAGAGGGCTAGAAAATTCAGCTGATCAGGAATGGCTGAAAGAAGTGAAGTCATCTACTTGAGAAAGGACTAAAGGGAGGCTAGGACAAGAGTAGGACTGACAAGCTTAGGGAACCTGCACTAAGAGAGGTGGAGATCAGACACTACTGGCATGGTCTGGATGGCTCATGTCACCTGGACACTGTGAACGTTCCCCACCAAATGTTTTTTAGACACAGCCAACAAATAATCCTCACTAACAGCTGTCAGAAAGAAAGAGATGAAAAAGATTTGTGTCTGAACCTGCTCCAGACCTTCCAACATGTCACATGGGCACCACACTGTAGAGAAGCAATAGAAAAGTTTTTAGTACTTCTGGAAGGAGTGGGGGGATTAAACTAAGAAAGACAAGCTGTGAGGATATCTTAATCTGGCCAGATTTCAATGCCATGTGCCTAGACCCCCATCTAAAATTAGATCCTTCAAAAATGACCAAATATCAATTAAAGTGAGAAAATCTTAGTTTTAATGGAACTAAAATTAGAACACTTCACTTTATTAATTGGGAAAACTCTAAGCAACTAGATCAGACAGTCTAGAAATAGAAAGATTTATATGCATTTCTTCCCCTGCCCACTGTGCCTCTGCAGGCAGATCCTCATGCCCATGGCTGGTTGCAGCCAACTTGTTGACTTTTTGAGTAGCAGTAGATTTTTCCTAGTATTCTCTAGGAAATTCCCTTTTCCAACCTTCTGACACTTGGATGTCTGGTCCCTACCTAGACAACAGCAACCTCCACTCATTTTTCTTCCAGAGGGTTGAAGCCAACCTCTTCGCTTCTTAATGGAACACAATGTATCACTGAAAACACCCAAGCAACACAAACACCATCCATCACACCTTCATATTGAAAAGCATACCAAAATGAGATGACGATAAACAAGAACCAAGCATTTCTAGACCTTAAGGTGAAAGGGAATCACTTCTGTCATCCCGGCTAGCCTCTTAAATAACACAGATCACCAAATTTCTCTGCATTACTTCTTATCTCACAAAATCAGACTTTATTCTTTCAAGCAACAACATTCCAAATTAAAATTTTCAGCTGAAGAACCTGCCATATTTTTTAATACATTGTTCCAAAGATTAGTTAGCCTCGCTGCTGAGAATCTGCACTTCATTGTTAATCTTCATTTGTCTTGCTTCAGTTGTCATTCACTGGTTCCTGTGATATTTTCATCTGCCAGGTTTAGAAGATAAAAGGCAAAGGTTTGCTCACTATGTGAGCGCTGACAGGCTGTGATCAAATCTTCTCCTAACTTCCTCTTTGGTAAACCAACTATTTTGAGTCTGCTAGTATGGGACATGTTTTTCAAGCCATTACTCATCCTTGTGGCTCCTCTATGAACCCTCTGTATTTTATCAACATCTTTAATAGTATTGCAGAAATAGTCGCATCAGTGGCACACATAGAAAAAGAAAAAAAAAAAAAAAAGGCTAAAGCTTCATTTCCACTTTATACTTCCCAATAGATTTCTTAAGCTATTTTGGCACTGGCATTACAGGGGGAACTTACATACCACCCACAAATATCTTGTCACTGGTTCCCATTTAGACGATGTCACCTACGTTCTCACCCTGAGGTAACATACACTGTTGCACATGACTATAAATTTAAATCAGATTGCTAAATCCATAATGCAGTCTCTTCACAGTTCAGCAATTCTCCAATATGTCTTATGCTTTATATACTAGCCCCTTTTTTTTTTCCTAAGTAACTGACAGAAGTGTCAAATGTGCTAGACTTAAGCTTAATGGAATGGAAATGGGAAAAGAATTTCAACACCTGCTCCAAAGCCTATAAAATTGTGATAGTCTTCAATTTGCATGATTATGTTTCCAAATTTTCATCTTTAACTTCTGACAAGTTTTTGTTTGCATATCTTTGTGTGTATGAATCTGTATACAACGATTTGGCAAAAAGATCTTTTGATTAATCCTTTTGACAAAATAATATTTTTGTCAAAATTACATTTCAAAACAGGGCCCATATTTGTAGGATTTTTTAAGTGTTGTGTTTTGGTAGTGTCAAAACTTGCTACTGACATTTTAATAAAGGAAACACTGATTTTTCAGTTCAACCAATTTTCAGTGTTTATTTAGGAGATATCTAGAAACTTAAAACAGCTAATATCAGAAGAAAATAGTATCAAAAATGCCTCAAAATTTTTAAAAAAGCAGTCAACCAAAGGTGCGCTCAAAGTGTTCATTCCTGCAGGGTATTTCAAAGGTTTCTTTTTTTTCATTCTCCTCTGAAACAGACCGTAATTGTGAGATTTCCTAGGAAACGAAAAATACCAGACCCAGCCAACTCTTACATTTGCACCTCGGTCAGTTTTCAAAGTGCTGTGGGCAGGTCACAGGGATAACAAACTCCCAGATGCTGCAAAACAGGAAGGAATTGTAAAACGTGGTAGCAAAACAATGACTCACGCGGATGCCAAGCATTTGGGATGGTATGATTCATATGCCTTATTGTGCCTGCTTGCAGAGCAACACCATCTCACAAGGGCAGAGAAACTCACTCACCCAGCTGCCTACTTCTAGTTGCAAACAGGACATAGCTGCTAATAGCAATTGCAAATAACACAGAAGAAAAGCACTACTGAATGTACAATGCACAGCCCTGTGCAACCTGCACCCCCGCTCCCTCCGGAGCCCTTCCAGCACCTTGCAGAGACACCACCCAGCAGCACAGTGCAGCTCTCTCAACACCAAGTGCTGCCAGGGTGCTGTGAAGACCCCACCAGATCCTCTTCATCTTCATTGCATGAGGGCTGCCTGGAGAGTCCATAACTAGCTCAGAGAAAGCAAAGTAAAACTTGACAGCTATTTTTTTCACCCCCACAGGACCAGCAACCTTGCCCCAGTCTTTCGCACTGGTAGCCAGCATTTTGCATGGGTGAGTGAGAAAGCCAAGGGGCACGGTGTAGACAGGGAAGTCTGAACTGTTCCCAGCGTTGTGTGTACTTTCTGCTGACTCCAGTGTAGCTGATAGGGCTTTTTGTTTGTTTTTTACCTTTCTTATTTCAGAGCTCCCTTTTCCACCCCACAGCACACTCAGAGACACCACAGTCATCTTTAAGTCTTCCCATGGATTCCACCTTCAGCAAAAGAGACCTGGGCTTCTTCCTTCTCCTCCTGCTCCTCATATATGCCTGCTTGAGTTTTCCTGACTGACAGTCTCATGCTGAGACCCAGCAAGGACCAAAGTTTTTAGACTGAGGTCACCTGAATTTGTGCATGCAAGCCTGCAAAACGTGCAGACAAGAGTTACCACCTGGCAAAATTTTTCCTGCAGCTTGCATGCAGCCCTACAGGCAGAAAGAGTAGGTGTGATATGCTGGACAAGGCCAGCATGGCGGTAGATTCACAGGGTCCATGTCTACCAAAGGTACACATGGTGCTGGAAGTAGAGGCCCCTACTCCTCACAGTGATTTTCGGATGACCAATGTGATACCTCATGCCAGCACATGCTCAGCCCACTGCTCCCTGTAGTCTCAAGAGGCCCTTTTCTTTTCCCCACACACCTGATGGCACAGAGGGACCTCAGCAACCAAAGGTCTGGAGTATTTTTCCAATGAACATTCACCTCAACTGTGTTTTTAGGTAAGAGGATTGTTTATGTATCTACTTTCTGCATACAGGTCAGGTATCAGGTCTCCACAGCAAAGAAAATCATTTCCAAGGAGTGGCAAGGCAGAGGGGGTTTGATAAGACAACTCTGGGAGCAAAGCACATCTTCATGGGGTTCACAGAGCTCAGTGCTGGGTATGGTGTACATGCTGTTATCAGCAAGGGTCCAGGGAAGACAGCAGTATTTTGCAGGCCATGTTACCAAGTTCAGTGCTGATGAGGAAGTGTGTGAGTGGCAAGGGGTAGCAAAAGTTCCTCTTTTCAGAGTTGGGCCGTCCCACCAACCTCATGAAGACAGAACTGTTCCCATTGATTTAATATTCACCACAGAAGTCCTACTTGTTGCAGTTCTGCTCAACACTAACTCTTCTCCCTGAAGGTTGTTATCACCAGCCCCCAAACACTTCCTCTACCTGAAAATTTTAACATGAAGTTCACAACACACCTAAGTAGCCAAACCTACTACTTATTTTTCCTGCCTTTTTTGTGTGTGTAAATGGCAATATGTTTCCTTGTGTTTTCCACTGTCTGTAGACGGTGCTTCCTACTCATTCTTTCAAGGTTCCTGTATCCACAGAGATCTGTAAGAATGAGTCCTATTAGTATTGTCATGTGCTTGAAGCAATTTCAAAAAATTACGCAATAGACAGCTCCACGAACTATTACACTGAGTACAAACAATAAGCCTAAACACCCACTTTCAAGACTCTCCCCTGTGTATGACTGCAAATTGATTGGCTTCAGATGCATGTTTCTTCAGCTCAAAGGAAGAAGAGAAATCTTGAAACGAGTAACTAGGTCTCACTGTCATCAGATCATACACCTCTCTGCACACGCAAATAATTGCTAAATATTAACAATTTTTGCTAAGTCACAAAAGCACAGTCTGTCATGTAATTATCTTATAACCACCTTTTGAGGCTCTTTCTTCTTTTTTTCCATATATGCTTTTTGCATTCATCCAAATATTTGGATGTTGACAATGAATGAAACTCCCCCAGATATGAAGTTTTCCTCTAGGTAGACAAAATCATTGATTCAGATAAATTTTGCAACAATAGGTTAGCTCAAGACTCCCACAACACTTGCATGACTGACTTTCCAGATCATCTGCTTCTGGTGGAACCAGCAAATAATGCAAGTAAATGTATTAAAATTAACCAAACATCTATAAAATCATTGGGATTCAGTCACTTCAAGGTTTGGCTGAGCATCTAATTCTATGTATATATCTGAAGAGCTTCCTAATTAGTAGTTGGTGTTTTCAGAATAAATGCTGTCTTGGAGCTACATTTTCCATGAATATGTGGGGCCATGGACAATTTTAAGAGATCCTTTCCATGATCTCAGGAAATAGCCCATGCATTTCAGAAGATAGGTTGTTTTCAGAAGCATTGCAAATTAATTAGGAAGTCTACCCCTTGCCTCTCATAGTAAGATTTGAAGAGTGACCTCAATAATTCAGGCACAAAGGAAACTGAGGACAGTGCCAAAAAAGCCCAGTTAATTCACATAGTCCATACATAGAGATGAGTCTAACTTCTTATGGCCTTTTTTTGATTTTACAAATACACACTTGTCAGAGCAACAGACCTAAGACTATGTTGGATGTTTTGACGAGTAAGAAAAATATATTAAAAAGCATTATCCTTGACATTTGCAGAAAAAACCAAACAACTGCCTTGCTTGACAATTTGTGCTGAGACTTCTTCTTATGGCCTAAGTCTATTTTATTGTTAACTATGGGTAGCTACCTTTTAGTAATTGCACAGAAGCACTGTGTGCCCTGTAGGAAATGCAGGTATAAAAAACCTCAAGGCTTACTCTTTGCTTGGACTGGCATAAAACCAGTACAACCGCATCAGGGTCTCAGCTGACCTGTATCAGATCAAAATCTGGACTACACAATATTTTACACCATCTCACTTACTCTTGTGATCAGACAAGATGAGTGCCTTCAAGGAATGTCATTGAACATGACCACGTCTAGGACATAGCATGGCTGGCCTGTGACTCAGCTTAAACTGTGCCTTTTCCTTACAAAATCAAGACTTACAGGTTGCTGATGGTGAATAGGCTTACTGAGAAGGGACTACATTTTTTAATAAAAACAAACATGTTGACACAGAAAAATTTTACACAGTCTGATCCTTGGCTCGTTGTAGTCTGCATCAGACTTTCCACAACTGTTAGCCTTCTGACTAGCCTTAATTTCTCCTTCTTCTCCCTCAATATTTACACCCTGTGTTAAAAGCTGCCTCACCTTCTAACCAAGTGCCTCATCAATCTCCATCACTGCTTTGAAACTAGAGTGTCTCCTCCCAGCACAGAGAGGGACAGGAGATGTGGTGGGTTCCTCCAGGGGTAGTTTCCCATGCCCGGGCTGCCTGTTGCTGGTGCAATGATGGGTATGCTGCCACGTGGCCAAGAGCCACAGACACTCCCTTCCCCTCGGCACCCACTTTACACAGCACCTGAGCTTTAGCAAATTGAGCTTTGTTGAATTTGCAAGGTTATCATGTCTATAATCAACCCCCGAAATCAAGCTTCTGTCTAAGAGGCTGGAGTAAATGACAGTCATTTTAACTATTAACCATGATAACCACTTCCCCAACTAAACACACACATGTAAGCTGATTTATCAAACACCTGCCCATTTCTATCTGCTGAAATACATGCAATGCTCTTCCCAACACTGTGGATTCTCAGAAGAGTTGTTCATGGGTACTAGTACACAAAGGGTGTGTCACCTTGAACACCTGCATTTGGGGCAAGAAAGACATGTGTTGAGCTGAATTCAGCTGCCTGCTGCCAACTGGCTTTCCTTGGGTGAAATTCAGAGTTGAATATAGACCCAGACAGACACAAAGACAGTCAAGAGCAGGTACAGACATGACAGGAATATACAGAATTTCTGTGAATGGCACACTTGTGTGACGAGACAGCAAGTACAGCAGGGAGAAAGGTCAAGTAAACACTAGCTAGCTAGCTCTCAGACTGAATAAAAAGAGTAATATGCACTATCCAAACTTAATTCATTCAAACAAATGCCTTGTTGCACTCAATGTATCTCATGGGTCTAGTTTTTACTGCTTTAGGAAACAATATTGTACATGCTTTCTTCCTCTTCCTATGTTTTGGATTCACAATCTATTTTGGATTTAAAGAGAGTCCTGGGATTTTTCTTCCTGTTACTCACAATAATTAAATACTGTTTATGTACTTCAGAGTGGAAAGCTTTCCAAATTATTTTTCCTTTTGATTATCAACTACTATCTGCTGGAGATTTTGTCTTTTTTTTTCTTGTCTTTTTTTTTTTTTAATTTTGGCTTTCATGACTCAGTCCTTCTCTGTGTACATCTGGTTGCTCCTTCCTAACTTTCATGATAGGCTTACCTTTCACTCCTACAATTTTTGGCACTTGTCCTTTAGAGCTTGTTTTTTCTCCCTCTGCTTCTGCCTTCTCCTTGGGCAATGAAATCAGTTCTGTCATCCTGTTGATTCTATCCATAAGCACCTCTGACTTAGCCTCTGTTCCAGACAGATTAAGTTGTGTTTTCTTTTTCATCTTGTTCCTGGCATTCTTCTCAACTGTTGTTAGTATTTTTACCCCTTCCCATATCATAGACGAAATCTTTGGCTTATTTTGCCCTAAATAAACAAGCCATTGCTTCCTTTGTTCTTTTTTCGTTTAGTCCGTTGCCCTCCATCCTCTCCATTGTTGGCACCTTAAGTCTTAATCTGAATACTTTGAAGATCCCTCCTATATGATTTTCTATGAATGTCCAAGATAATATTCTAGGCTTACAACATTCTCCAAGCTTGTTCTGTTACCTCCAACCACACTATAAAATTTTCCCAGCTTCCTGTTCTGAGAGTTTTCCCAACACACTTACTTATCTGCTTTTCTCTCTTATTCTGCCATTTCTTACCCAGTGTACTTACCCTCTCTGTGATGTAAAACTGCCTTGCTCATTTATCCACAAGCATCTTTCACAGTTTTGTCCCATGTAGCTTCCTCATTAAGATGAGATGTGTGAAAGTAAAAGCATTGCATACATGACTCATGATCAATAACCTTGGACATACCATTAAAATCTTGTATCATTTTTGGATGAACCCTTTGCCTTGATTTTCCATATGTTCTCTGGCTGTTTGGGCTACAAGGGCTCAGTCTATGGCTTTCATCAGCCCCCAGGAGTGCCACTTCTCCAGAGTCCGCCAGGGTTTAAATCACCTATATAGCCATAAGGGGTGGGTAGCACCCATTTACACATTGAAAGGGTTTGGGCTTGGGGCTGGCTGGCTGTTGCCATTCAGTTCTGCAGTGCCAGGTGAACAGGCTCCACACCTGTCTGGAGCTATTTTAATCCAACTAATAAAGAATAAATATAAATAATTTGGATTACTTAATAGTACTCCAACTCCAACTCAAACTTGTGTGCACTTTGCTTAGGTGTCCTTATACCTTATAAATTTTGGAAAAAGACTCACGTGATGCAAATTGTAGGCAACTCCAGCATTAAAGAGTTTTTACTTAGGTCATTCAGTCGTTAAATGTTTAAGTTTCCAGATTTGTATAATCTTTTTCATTCTCACATGTTAAAAGAGAATGTAAGACTGGGGATAGTGATCTATGGATTCTCCTTGCTGATGTTCAATGGCCAACTGGAAAATATTGTTTGTTTATTTACTGGGTATGGGAAAACATTTTTAACTGAACTGCTGAACATAGGTGCTTTGGCCATGTATTCCTATTCATACAGCTCTGAGCCTTAGTTACACACATGGGGAAAGGGTTTCCTTGAGATTCAAGACACCAGGACCCTGGTCTAAAGTGTGATTGCTCATAATATGTCTCAAATCACCTATCCTTCCTAAAAGATCATGCACCCAGAGGCAGAATCAAGGAAATCCATACCTGGCAAGAAAAAATTTCCAAAGCCAGAGGTAGCCAAAACCTCTTTATATATCATAAAGAAAAATATATAGTGAAATAACTACCTAAAAATACATGTTTTATAAGCTAAATCACAGGATACCACTAAAAATCCCCAAATGATTCTCATTTCCCCCTTTTATTACCTATTTGGAGGATCATTCCTTTACAATTTTTGAGGACTTTGCATTAAGTACATTGAACTTCCTCTCTTCTCCTGACTGTTTTTTTCCACTGAAGCCTCCGGATATTTGTCTCTCAATAATGTTACTAACGGATGCAGCCACCCACAGCCTTGTGGTCAGTCCTTCAGAGTCATTCTTGTCTTCTATGAATGCCTACATGTTAGGACCCCTTTCCAATCCCATTTCCTAATTAACTGCAACGGCTGATTAGAGGGGCAGTGCCAAGATTAGCCAAGGAGAAATTATGAAACATGCAAGCAGGACAAAAACTGCAGTTGATACTAAAAGTCCAAAGTTGCAATGTTAATCGCTGAAGAGTCAGTATTAATAGGAGAAAAAGATGTTTTGCCTACAGATTTTTTGTATGCAAATGTCTATCTTGTTTGGCCTTACATATCTCAGCTTCACATTGCTCAGAAGTTTGTTTAGGCTGTGTGGCGTAACAGTGAAGGGCTTCATTAGTTCATCTAGTGGTAACAGATATCAGATTTCTCATTAACAGTGGCCAAAAATGTGTTCAGTCCCACCAACACACATGGGAGCTGCAAGCTTTTAGTGCCTTTAAAAGAGAGGGCCACCCACTTGAAACTAATGAATCCATAAAGCTTGATAAATGAATGTGGCCACTGGTTACATGCTGATTACTTTTGTACTTATTTCGCTAATTAAAGAGCATAAATAGCTAAAAATGTCTGGGGAAAATGCATAGAGGCTGTCTTCCCAAACCCAGTAGTCTTTGGCCAAGACCAAGTCTGGGCAGACTTCAGTAGTGCATGATGATGTGATACTGGTGCACTGCATAAATGCTGCTGCCAACTCTGGGATGAGATCTCAAAAAGCAGAGGTAAGAGTGCCACGTGCTGTTTGCTGCCTCACTGTCAGCTGCCAGTCACTCTTTATGTCAACATGACCTTGACCTAGACTTGTGCAACCACAGCAACAGAGTGCACATTCTCCCCTCCGGAGGTTGCTGCCGAAAATTCCTGAATCTCTACAGAAGAGCCATCCCAGGTACAGACATTAAGGCTGAAAACCTTGTGCTCACAGACAAAACCAGAACATCAAGTCAGAGAGTTTATTATGCAATGTTCACCTCAAATACTTGAGTATATAAGGTTCCCTGCACTACATCATAGATCTTCCTTTTGAATAAATCAGGCTCCACTTCAGCCCCTTTACCCTCTGCCAGGTGAAATGCAGCAGAAGTGGAAGACTCTTGACTGTCCTGCACTCCCCAGTTCATGAAGGTCTGAACAAACCAGGTGCTTTGTGGGACAGTCACACCCTTTGTGACTGAGGGCATGTACCAAGGCAGCTACTGTGGAAATCCCCCTATTACCTGCCCAGAGGCATCGTCATGCTTGCACCATAGGCACTGCAAATCTAGAGAACAAAATGAGTGCTGAGGTCATTTGGAAAATCCTTACCCTCCTACCCAAAGGCAGGGGGGCAGGGGGAAGGGCCGGGGTAGGGAATAAGTGTCTTCTGCAGAAGCAGCAGCATGCCGGAAAGACTATCTGTTCTAGAGCAACAGACATTGTTGGAGCGAGGATGGTGTTTTGAATATTTAGAAGAGCTGAAGAACAGCTTACTTCTGTTTCATGGAAGGTCTTGAAAGCAAGGAGGAGAGGATTTGAATAGGAACTTGCTTATAAAGGTAGAGATGAAGCAGAGCTGGCAAGAATCCAGATTATGCAAGGTTGCAGGCATAATCACTGTCTCATGGTAATCTTATTATTTGTGTTACAAAACCTGTGGCAGTCCTGGTTAACATTAACTTATTTTTGCTCTGGGTGTTATTACTTATTCTCTGGGTACTATTTCATACTATTGGTAAGAAGCAGTCCCTGCCTTGGAAAGATGATAGTACTGTTAATATATCCTTACTGGATGAGAACCAGTTGACCTAAAGCATGTCAACAACAAAATGAACACAAGTGTTTATTCAAATAAGCTGTACAGTTTCACTCTTGTGGTATTCCCAACATCTTTAAGATGCTATTCGAAAATGCTCAGAGGAGAAAACTCCTTTTTCTATGTGAGAGTATCAGAGCCAAAATAAAGGACTGTAGATGTAGTATAAATTCAGATTTAGATGGCTTACAATTGACATTTTTTGTCTAATTTATTCCAGTAGGATGTTTTTACATGCCTAGGACTCTTCAAAGTATTGCAAATAGTGTAATTGTAATGTTAATTATTCTTTCCATGTGAATGAGTAATAAAGTTTTAATTTGACACCAATTTGGACACAGTAAGTTTCCTCTATATTTTATGACACACGGTGAACTGCTGCTATGTAGTATACCAGCACTGAAAGCAAAGACGACAGCAGAAATGAAATAGATATGTGGTATTCTATTTATACTTTTTTTTTTTTCCCCCTACATGCGGCGTGGCAAAGTTGATGCCATGGTTTGATTATGTTTTCTGCAGTTCCTTTATCAGTGTTGACCTGCCAGTAGAATTTTGTGTGAATGGCTGTGTCCTTAACTTCCATTATTTTGCTTTGTTTTATAGAAAGAAAGGGAATAGCCACTTGAAGATTGTGGTTGTATGGGCCCACATAACATTAATGATTAAAATGTCATCCATTTTGTACCATTTAGCAGAGCTGAAACACCTGAGGTGATAAAGAGTCAACATTCTTTAAAAAGCAAAGAGGGGGTGTTTTGCCATGCAAGAATCAGTATTACTTTTATTTTGCACCTTTATAATTTGTTATTCATACCTTTAAAAATTGCCTTCTCACTTTGGCACTCTGAAATTCATTGAGTCTGTTTCTAGTCAGACAAGTTCAAATCCCAGGTTACTCCCACATGTTACAGCTTATCTTTTTGATAATTTCAAATTGTTTGAACAATTTATTTGTCCGAGTACTCGAGGTGGACTCCAACTTTCTGAAAAGGAACTATTTCTTTTACTTCTAAAAGGCTTTTCTGGATTTGTTTGTTTGTTTAAGTTAAAAGATACGTCTATAGAGAAATGATGCTCAGTTTGCAATGTTAACTTCTAGTTCCCCACTAGCAGATGTGGGCTTAACCACAGTTACTCGTACTGTTACCTCCTGTGAGTCTCCCCCCTTTGGCTTGGAAACAACTGCTGCAATCATGCTCCGACAGTGCATTTCAACAGACCAAATCAGCGACCTGTTCCACTGTGGGAATATCACACTTCTTCCAGGAGCAACCTCCCTTCCCATGCACTCTGCACACAATACGAGTTCTACTACTCTTGTCCAACAAAGGCCTTAGCTTTGCACTTCACAATCCCACCATGCTCCTTGAGGTGACAGCTGGGATTTCTGCCAATTAAAGGGTGCTGCCACTACTCTTGGAGAAGCCAGAATGAGACCAAATGTGCAGCTTGGTTCAACCAGCAGTCATAGACAGCTTAAAATTCCCTGCGCATTTAGCAAGAGTCAGTCTTCCCAATAATTAATTGGCTTGGTTCTCCTGAGGAGCCATTAATTTATATAAAAAGGGGCAACTCTCCAGAAGAAAAGGATTGAGGTCTTGGAAGAAACTCAGAATTTGCAAGATGTTTTGAGTTACTCTTCCAGTTGCTTGCTCCTGCTGTGTGTGTGTGTGTTTGTACACTGGCCAAGTAAAAATCTCCTTTTTAAACTTGAAATCTCAAGCGGAAAATAATTCCTGCCTCCAAATCAAGTTTTCAACATAGAATACAGAGTCCCAAACCTAATCAGGACAAAAGGTAAAAAATTAAGAAAAAAAATAAAAGTGGAAATTTGGAAATTCCAAACATCATGATGAGTTTTGGTTTGATTTTGACCATAGACTTACTCTCAATGATCATTAATATCTAAATGGTCTACCATAAACTTAATTCTAGGTGATTTTTAAATGAAAATTCTTTTAGAAATAAAGATTAGATTTTTTAAAATTGTGAACTAAAAAGAAAACTAAATAACTTTGACTTGACAAATTTTCTTATAAATTACTTTTTTCCTTATGAAAAGCATTGGTTAGAATGTATGGTATCTTTTTGACAAATGATTATGTTAATTTACCAATAAAAACAAACCTGAGAACAGGCACAGTGGAGACTTTCACACTCCATAAGTAGTTTGAGACACCTTCTGACACAAATCTTTAGTCTTGATGAGGAACTGGGGCTTTTACTCTGTAGTGACTCAAAATAACCAATATGTCCTGCCATGGTCAAATAGGAAGAATGGTATCAACCATTTTGTTCTCAATATTGGTGTCAATTACTCAAGAGTATTACAGAAAACCCTTACTGAGAGTGCAGTGAGGAGACAGAGAGAAAAATGGTAACTGTGGAAGGTCTCAGGATGACAGTTTGAAGAATTTCTGTGGGATTTGGTTGTTGTGTGAAACCTCATCTGAGCAACATAGTCAGTGGAATATACATAAGACCTGCATCCAGGACATGCCTATCTTTAATGTGCTCTTTTATATAAAACCAGAGATATACACTGCAAAGCTCTTATCTGCTTGTTTCTTCATTATAGTTATACATTCCTGTGTCATTGAGGATGTATCATATAATTCATGATGAATCAGATGGAGAAAGGTTAGGTAAACATTTCTATTTATTACAATAACCTTGAATTGCATTGAACTTTCTGACAGATTAAACAATAAAATATACTCACCTTTGTCCTTTATCTCATCGAACTGCAGACTACTTTTAAACCTCCAGCCAATATTTCCTCGATAAATTTCTTTTCCATCTCTGCACACAAGCACAGCCACAAAGCACTGGCTAGTGGAGGTCTTTGCTCTGCTGCCAGCAGCTCTGGTGCCTTGCACGGACACAGGCTCTGGAGGGTGAGCAGGGAGATGTCTGGGGCTGACTTTCTCCATCCCACTGCTGACACCAAGCCAGGGGATATTTATTTAGGGATAAAATCGCTAGAGCAGGATGCACAAGAGAGTTTCAGTGGGAGAAGGGAAATTCCCTGCATAAGGCCATCTGGCACTTTGTGCTGTTACCCATCGCTGGCCTTCTCCCAAGGCGTTGTCGGCCCTCTTGGTCCGTTTGCTCATACCACAAGCAGGCTGCCTGGGAGCAAGCTGCTCACAGTATGCACGCTGTGGGTGGAAAGGGCTGCTGCTAAACAGCACGCAGGGTCTCAGAGGGACTACAGAGTCAGCTGCCCACTGAATCTAGTACGCTGATTTATTTTTTTTCCCCAGAAGCTGGAGAACTTCTTTCCTCTTGTTGTGTGCTACAGAGTGGTAGAAGGCAAGGACACTGGGGAATTTTGCTGTTTATTTTGAAGGTGTGTATTAGGTTTCCCGCAGCTGAGAGACATGCAACTTAGTTTCTGTTGTAGTTTCCCTCTGTTCTGGGGCCTCTGTGTTTGTGCAAGTGGGAGAGGAGAGGGGAAATCTAGAAATAATTTTCCCCTCAGCTGTTTGATTTATAAAACTTCTGCTTCTGCTCTTCAAAAGAGATAATTAAGTCAGGTCAAGCAAAGGCACACTACCATCCACCCACACAGACTGCTCTGGCTTTTTCTTTTTTTTATGCACAGCAGTAACTGCCTTTTTAGCTAGAGGAGAGAAAATAGCAAAGCAAACAGGCTGAGTAAAAGTTTATAAGAAAGTGTCAAAAGCCTTTTAAAAATTTGAATTAAAAATTCCACTCTCTTATCTTTGAGGTGAAGGAATTCACAGTTGCACTAGCTTTTCTTTTACCATTAAAATGAAATAATACAATCAACCCCCATAAAACAGGTTGACAGTCCTCTCTGCTTGATAACTGTAGAAGCACTGAAAGTCCTGGTAAACAAGTATCTGTTTTCACTGAGTCTCGAGTTCAGGCTCACTAGGAAGTAAAATTTCCCCTTAAACAGGATGAAATAAGGAAATCATCAGTTACCCTAGCAACCCTTCAAAAAAAAGCATATGCACCTATCCAAAGGGCAACTAATCTAATTATAAATTATTGTAAAGGTTATGTGAACGACAGTAGCAAGGGGAAGCCATGATTCATTATTTTAGTCTATGGGAAACAGTATTGCCATTGTATTCCTGCATGGGCTGTTCTGCTGCTGCCTTCTGTGGACCATCTGCCAAGGGCTACTATTTATCTCCCAGGACTGACCAAAACGCATCTGCTGAAAAACCTGACCCAGGCTCACTGGGAATCCAACCCTTTACCTCTACTGGCTTGCAAGTTTCACACACAGGAGAGGCTGGAGCCCAAAGCAGGCATTTGCTTGTTCAGTCCTGTATGTTGCTCCTGGCATGACACCTTTCAAAAACATTCAAAATCCCTCCACTCATGCACTGCTCAGGGCTGCCAACCCTTAAAATCACGATCGGCATTTTAATAGCCACACAGGTGATGATAAGTGATATGTATTTATACCATAGCTATCATTTAATACCACTTAACTGACAGTGTTGTTTTAGCTAGCATTTCATGAAAGGTTGGACATGTGGGACCAAAGAAAGAGTCCTGCCCTCCCAAGCACTGTTCTGAACACAGCATATGCTCCTCATGAGCAATTTTACACCACAGTCAGTGTGACCACTTTGGAGGTTGTGCCTCCTGGAGTAGAAGAGGTCTCACCACAGACTTCAGACTTCAGCTTTGCTACATGTTTTGCCAGAAAGATGTAGGCTCCACTAATGCCACTGTCTGAGTGGCAGACAGCAGACATGGTGAAGCACTGGGATGGATGGCAAAGGGGGAGGATGCCAGGTTTCATGGATGAGTTCTCCAGCAGGAGAAGTGATCTGTTCCCTTCGGCAGGAACACAGTTTAAAAAAGGTGAAGCATAACTTCAGCTTCATTGTTTTCTAAACATGATCCTTACCTAACAGGAAGAAACACAGGAACTTACAGGTTGCATCTTCCTTAAACAGTTTCCTGTACTCCTAAATTAATGCAAAAAATCTTTTCCTTGCCAGGTTGCTTAAAAGAGCTAAGAGTCACTGTGAAATGAGCTGTACATCTTCATGCAGTTTACACAGTTTTTCAGCCTGCCCTTCCTGAAAAGTCATGAACACAAACTGTGCCCCTAATAGAAGGATGGTGGGCATGAATGCTGGGTTACATTTTATTTATAATACCATGACCTTTTGTTCTCCTAGGATGGCACTGGTTGTGCAAACCACCCTCAGTTTCCAAGGTGCCAAGGAAAGCCTGCCATTCCCTAAAGCAGGCAGTGGCTGTGCCCACCCCCCAGCCTCAGGACCTCTGCAGGGTACCCCATGCTGCTGAGCATAGGGAGCACCCCAGCCACATCCCAGTGGGATGCTGGATGTGTTCACCAAATTCTGCACGACCCGCTGTCCTCAAGAAGGAAGTCCCAGAGAGTCTGAGACACATTGTCTTTCCTATGTCTAGATGCCTCCAGCTGAGTGCTGGCCATGTGTTTTCTCTGTTGAATGTCACCTGGAATCTGCCACTGTATTGTCTTTGCCACATATGCCAGAGATTACCAAACTTGCTGCAGGAGACACTTTCTGGGCTCAGGCTGGGAAAAACTTTTCTGGGAAATCCCTGGAATCCCATCAGGTCTGCTGCACTGCACCAGTATGGCCACGCACAGCCCCTTGGTTGGAAGCTGGGAGCACATCTGGTGAGATGGAGGGCTTTCCATTGCCTTCACATAGAAGTGAGCTGTTTTTACCTGAGCAAAATGAAGGCAAAAAGCATGTTGTGCTGGTGTGGTAGAATTGGTTTTCACGCATGTGTATGGACAGCAAAGCATCATCCCTTAAAATAGAGTTCAGAGGAAGAAAACGAAACAAGACATAAAGGCAGTATGTTTATCTGTCTCCAGGGAAAGGCAAAAGGATCTGTTGGTAAAGACCCTAAAGAAACCTGGGCTGGGAAGGACCCACTAATTTTCAGTTTCTGTGGCTTGGGGACTGTTTCCTTCATTCACCTCCTACACCCGGAAGGCAATTTTGACAACTTCTCCGACCTCAGGGTTTCCTTAGCACCCCAGATAGTCAGAAAGACCACACTCCTCCCAAAGCAGCTTCCCAAACGTCAGTGCAAAAGAGAGTGACACACTCTTCCTCACACAGCAGAAGCAAGGATCCCCCTGCCCTTTCCCCTCACTTCCGGAGCCATCTGATTCATTAAAGCAAACTTCAGACTTTTCTGGCACCACCTGAACAAGGAGCTGCAAATAGTTTCTGCAAGCAGAGTATCAGCCTTGCTTCACCACGATATTTATTATCCAACATTACAAACGGGAAACGGAGGTACAGGGGAGTTGCAAGGTCACACAGGAAATGTGAAGCTCAGCTGGAAATAAAAACATGCGTCTCCTGACTATTGTGACCAACAAGCTCTTTCCTTTCTGCAACAACAGAGACTACTCCGCAAAATGTCTTTCATTTCTCTGACAAGACAGGAGTGTTTTGTCTGCAGAAATTTAAATTATTTATTATTGTTGTTGTTGTTGTTTCCTTTTAAGAAAGCTATTCAGAAATTGTTCAAAAAGGAAAATCTCATGTCTGGGTCATTTTGTCTTTGCCTTAATCTTCTGTGCATGGAAAAAGTTTAGATCTGCATTGGAAGTGTATTTCAGCATTTCTCAGTTGTACTTTGAACAACTAGATCTCTATTCCCTACAGACTGTTTTAACCCTGTGTTGTGATGTCTCAGTATTAGCAGTAATTTAACTGACAGCCAGTAGGAGGAGAAACAGACCAATGTGTGATCTTCCACATACAAAACATAGCTAAAATGGTTTTTATGGAAAGAGGAGATTAATGGGAGCTTGGGGTGGAGCAGGAACATGGAATTGCCCTTGCCAACAGTTTTGCAGCAGAGTGTTGTTTGAGCTTCAGGGCTCTGCTGCTATCTCCACCAGTCTTCTAAAGCACAGCATGGCCTGGCCCACCATCCACGGCTTTCAGACTTGTTAGGCTGCACATGAGTCCTCCACCTGACCAATCTGGCTTTGCAAAGTGCATGTTAAGGAGCAAATATATAGAAGTGCTATCACATCTCTCCACACAAATTTTATTTTGCTCTTCTCAGGCCCACTTGGCTGCTCTGCAGTGCTGCAGTGCCTCTGGTGGCGTGCCATAATTCTGATCCCTCGCTGCCCAAGTGTCGTCAGACAAAGGGACCTGCAAGGAGGAAAGCTGCAGGAAACCGCTTATGTTTTCAAATGTGTAGAAGTCTCTTAGGAGCTGAAAGACTTGGGAGTTTCACTGAGATTGGCACCCTTGTTTTTGCGTAGGCCGCTCTGATTCAACCATCAAAGCCAGCGGTTGTACAATCTGCTGCTATATAGGAGCATAGAGCAAATTCCTTTAAAAGGGTGCGGCTGGGCAACAGGGATGGAGGTTGCTTGCTTGTCTCATCAGGACTGCAGCAGCCAGGGTCAGGTGAAACCCTGCAAAGGCATGGAGAGCCCTCACCTTTCCCGGCAGCTGCCAAGCACAGTGGGGATGGGAAAACCTGCCAGCCTGTGAGGCAGGGGTGAAAGGCCCCATCCAGAGGGAACTGGCAATAAGACAACTGCACCACTTGCTCCCATTCAAGATCCTGCCAAAACCTCAAATGAACTGTGCATGAAACAGTGCATCTCTTTGCAGAAATGGGACCTTTTTCATCTGTGACAAACATCTCCTCTTGGTATAGCTTGATCTTAATAAAAAGGTGCTTCATTTAGGATTACCAGTTTCCTTCAATGTAGGGTTGGGGTTTTTTTTCAGTGCTTCACATTGGGATTGCTTTCTGTGACAACACAAAAAATTAAATAGGACAAAGAGGTGTTGTACTGTCATAAAATCAGTCTCAAGTTCAGCAAAGGCCATGGAAGTACACCCTGAAACTGCTGTAAAAGATCAAAGTGAGAACACGAACTAGGATGAAAAATCAGATCTTCACTTGTAAACCTAGCAATGAAACATCTCTTTCAAATTGTAATAAAGAAGATGAGTTGTTAGGAATTATGAACTTGTGCTCCCAATGCCTTGTCTGAAGCACTGACATTCACTTCAATGAAGAGTATTTGCTGCAGAAGAGTATTTATACTAAAATAATTTTGAGACTGATGTGCCTTTGGCACTACGCAGTAATATGCAGCACTATGCCAATAAATGACTTTTAAAGACAAGAATAATGGAGCAATGTCATGTGAAAGGAAATGAGAAAGAGCATACGCCCTGATCCACATCTAAAGGCTTTGCTGCAAGAAAGACTTGGACTCGTGTATTTACCAGTATACTTCTTTTCATGTCTATGGTTCTGCTTCTGTGCACAGCAATGCCACTGAGCCAGTGCTGAGCATCTCACTGACTACATCACACAGTACCAGTTCTTAAACTACGGTCTCTTTGTTATTAGCACCCTGAAAGGCTCAACTCTTTTGCTGTATCACACATATCCACAGGGCATAGATATAGCAGGAAATACAGCCTGCAGCCACTATCACTTTAAAACAAGGAAGAAAGGATAAACTCACTAGCATAACTTTTAATATACACCAACAGTCACAGCCATCACACAGGAAGACCAAGTTTCAGGATAGAGTCAGGCATCCTTTCCCATTGACATGGAAAGGCTGGGGAGGGGATCAAGGCCAGATGATCCCTGCTTCATTGCCAGTGAAACTTTGGTTGAGGGAGCCACAGAAAAGAGATGCCCTCTCTGTGGACTGTTGCAATGACAACTCTTCACTTAACTTTTCCTCCAGGTTACTCTCAGCATCATAACCACTTGAAAATCTTTCCTTCCCCTTCCAAGGAAAGAGGGATAGTGCCAACCTTTCCTAGCTGTGGGCATTTTTCCAAAGCCTCTTCTCTTAGCCAGCCCTTCCCATTTCCCCTCAAGTCTAAGCAAAGCAGAGTGAAAGCACATGAGCTTCATGAAGCTGTCCTATCACCCTCAGTTACATTACTTTGCTACTCTAGAGACCTCACCTTAGGTCTCTAAAAAGGAGTGGTACATTCCTCTTAGGTAGATGAATTTCAGACAATCTCTAAACACTGATAAGGTAATTGTTAATTGCTCCTTCTTATGTAGCTGGTGTATATTCAGTGTGTGGCTTGAAACAGTTATCAGAGAAATGTGGATAGAATTCAGCACAAATTATTCTTTTCCTTTTATGAAGTCTGTTTGGTATTTTCTGTTCGGCTAGGCAGGTGAACCTGCTTTTCTTAGCAGGTATGATTTATGTTAAAAGCAAAAATCCAGCATCATTAAGAGTAGATGAAATGTGTGCTACCTTCTTCCCACCTGGCTGCATTCTCAAAGGGTACCTTCATTGTCTAGGCATCTCTGTGCAGCACAGATCCTGTAGGTGTCTTCCTACAGGGCAGCATTGCTGTCAGCTGAAGAGAAAACCACCCTTCTAGCAAAAAGCATGATCCCAAAGCAGAGCAAGCTTCTGTACCTACAAGTATCATCAAATTTATGTGGTCTGATATATTTAAAAGAGTTTTCCCAAAACATTTGTCAAATTTATTGTTGTCAGTTGGAACTTGCACTGAAGTATTTATTCTCCAGAGAAGTTGAGGTGCTTTAGCTGAAGTAATTCACCATTAAAAAGTAATCACTGGATAATTTAGAATGGAAGAGACTTTATAGGTTGTTTGCTCCAACTTCCTGCTTGAAGTAGGTCCAGTTAGATCAGGTTGCTCCAGGACTTTGTCCATTTGGGGTTTGAATATCTCCAAGGACTTCCCTGAGCCTTGTTCCAATATTGTTAACATACTCATGTTATAAAAGTTTTTCCTGGTGCCTAATGGGGATTTCCCACATTCCAGCATATGCCTGTTACCTCTCATCCTGTTGCTGTGCATCTCCAAGCAGAGCCTGGATTCCTCTTGCCTGTACCTTCCCACCAGGCAGTTGCAACTGCAGTGAGGTCACCTCTTTCCCTCCTCTTCCCAAGGCTGAACCAGCCCATTGCTCTCCACCTCCCCTCATATGCACTGTGCTCCAGTTCCAGCCATCACAGGGACCCTCCACTAGGCTCATTCCTGTATGTCAGCATTTGTCCTCTTCTGGGACCCCAAACCTGGGGAGAGCACCAGGAGTGGTCTCACCAATGCTGAGCATCTGGGAAGGATCCCTTTCTCTTGCTGGTGCAGCTCTGGGTGTGGAGGCTGCTTTGCTGCATGGGAGCACTCCTGCCTCCTGGCCAGGTTGTGTTGCACCAGGATCCCAGGGCCTTTTCTCCAGAGCTGCTCCTAGCTGGTTGGCCACATTCTGTCACCACAGGTGAGGTCTCTAGATTAGCAAAATAACGTACCTGAGGGTGATAGGACATCTTCATCACAGAGGCCCAGTTTTGCATTGGCCTTTGTTTAATGAATCCTGTGAGGTTCCTATCAGCCAATTTCTTCACCCTGTCCTGTTTGAATAGCAGCCTGGCCTTCCAGCACATTGAGCATGACCCCCAGTTTGGTGTCATCTGCAAACACTCCAGAAGTGCTGTCCAACCCATCATCCAGGTCATTAATGAAGGCATTAAAATGTACCAGCCCCACTGCCAGTCCTTAAGGCATACCACTACTAACTGGCTACCAGCTCATGGCACCATCCCCACCCTTTGAACCTGGCAGTCCAGCCAGTTTTCCATCCATTTCATTGTCTACATACGTAGCCTATATCTCACTGGTTTGGTTTTCTCACTGTGAGAAGTCTACTGGAAATCATGCCAAAGGACTTGCTAAAGTCAAGGTGTACAACACATGCTGCCTTCCTCTTTTTCACACAGCCACTGTAGAAAACAATCAATCAAGTTGGTTAGGCAGGACTTGCCTGGTACGTCTGTCTGTTTGGGCTACTCCCAGTCACATTCTTGTCCTTCCCGTGGCTAGAAGTGGCTTCCAGGAGGATTTTCTCCACCACCTCTCCAGGGACTGAGCTGTGGCTGGCCAGCCTCTAGATCCCTGGATCTTCCTTCTTGCCCTTCTTGAAGATGCATGCAACATTTGCCTTTCTGTCATCATCAGGAAGCAAAGTAATCAAAGATGGTGAGATGAAGATGGTAGAGAAGCAGGCCTTGCAATTACACTGGTCAGCTCCTACCACACCCTTTGGTGCATCCCATCTGGTCCCATGGACCTGTGTGTTTCTATTTGGCTTAATACTTCACTCCCATGGACTGTGCTAGTATGCTCAGGGGGCTGGGTGGCTTGATGACAAACCTTTCTGGTGAAAAGTTATTTTGAGATTACCCAAACTAGGGATTTTGCAGGAATATGACAGAGGTAGGGCCTCTTGGAGTCACTTAATGTGGTGGTAGCAACTTGACCTGTGTATACACTGTTGGATTTACCACTTTACCTAGCAAGTTCCTGTGAAAGAAATTATGAGTTTGACTTGTGAAGTTGGTTTATTTTGAAGTTTGTAGGAAAGGATCTTATTTACTCCAGAAAGGATAAATATATTATGCATAATGTAATGTGATCCTTATCTGTTGAGATGTCTTCTATTTTAGAGCACTGAAGTTTGAAAGAATAGCAGAGACAAAATCTTAATGTCTTGGCACACGTTGTTCCTAAATATTTGTGCTGGAAGAAAAGAGTCCCAGAAGCACACATGCCTACATACATTTTAACAGTAGGATAGATCAATAAAACAGGCATGTGAGTCACACCTAAATAATTGTCTGTCCTTTAAATCAGCTGAAGGCTGTCTCAAGTTGAACACTGAAAATTCTTGTGGTTTTCTGATTTCTTTTTTGTTATCAAGTTGAGATTTTTTAAAAATTATTTTATTCTTAGCATAAGATCTGCTATGGACAGGATTGCTATTCCAGACAACAAACCAGAAAAATGATTTCTTTTCTTCTTGCAAATGCTTCATACATTCCTGAAATTTTCCCCTTCTAACAACAGTGTTTTATTTGGCAATTGTGAAGTATGAGAAGAATGCTTATAAAGCCATTGCTTATCAATCAGGAAGTAAATGGATCTAATAAAATTTATTTAAAAGGTGCCCTAAATTCTAAATATAGAAGACTATCAAATAAATATTGCCAGTAGTTTACAAGGTGAAAAAAGCTCAACAAATACTGCCAGAAAACTTTACAGTAATTTTAGCAACTAAAGGGGAATAATTTCAAAAATTATAATACAGTCTTCATTTGGAAAAGACAGGATTTTTTGTCATAAAAATTGCGGTGAGATGCAGCTGCGTTCTACTCGGGTATGAATACATTTCTGTTCTCATATCACAGAAGACCAATGCAACCTGGTTTGTTTATCCTCAGACTATCCATCAAAAGGAGGATATGGTATGATCTCTACCTTTTGGCTGTGAGAAATAAGAAGTGCTGAAGCTTACCAGGATGTCTGAAGCAAAGTGCAGAACTGAGCCCTACTCTTGTAATTCCCAGAACAGTGTTTTAAAGGATCCTTCACAGAACAGACCAGAGCAGACACATTCCAGGAAGGAGTCTGACTTTAAAATGAATGTGAACACTGCATGTCTAGGACAAAGTGAGATTTATCTGTGTTTTATAATCCTGTACATAAACCTATCTGATTATAATTTTCTCTCACAGATCTGAGACACACATCACTGATAAACTCAATGCAGATACAGTACCCAAATGCTCCTGAATTATCAACTCACTCTGCCCTAACTCTCTGCTTGGCCTTTATCAAACATTTTACAGTCTTATCCAAAGCTCATTTAAATCATAAAGCTTAAATCACATTTAATTATTGCACCATACACTTAGGTAGTGTAGAGCTTGTTCCCTTAATTCATCTAACATCTCTAGGCAACACAGTTGTCTCCACTAAGGTATCTCACAGATCAAACCTACAAATGGCTTTCTCTATCTCATGTGAGAGCAGGCAAAATCCAGTACTGCAGACCAAGGGTGTTTAACAGCCACCCTCATTAAATGACTTGTGAAATCAGTGATAAACTCCCTATGATAAGAGTAGGCTAGAACAGCACCATAGGGAAAACTTCTTAAATCATCAGGGTGTAAATCTACCCATTGACATAAATTAGACTGCCTTCCTTCTTGTACTCAGCTGATTACAGCCTTTAAATGTGTGTGTTTATTGCAAAACAAACTTGTAGACAGCTTGATTCATAGCTGTAATCAATGCTGGAGTTTAACATGTTTCTACACACAGAAGAAAGAATCCATCTTGACTCACCCATCTACTGGTTCAGTTTTGCAGGAATTATCCTTAAAAATACTTTGCTTCTCATGAGTCAAGCTCATTTTGTAAAGTAATTGCCAAAATGGTAAGTACTGGGCTCCATAATAGACGTGTTTCTAAACAGTAAGTTTAGATAGGAAGAACAACTTCAGCCCCTTAGTAAAATGTTAAAGAATTACTGCCTATCTCATTTATATATATACTGCACTTAACACAAAATTATTTAACTCTATTGTCCTCTCTATGATAGCGAAGTGTAATGAAACATTTATGCAATCTTAATAATAGTGAAGAAATATGTTTATGCAAAGCTGTGTAAGATTTCAGAAAACCTGAGACTTTCATGATTTTTTTGGGGAGGCGTACAAAGAGTTGTTGATTACATCTTGAAATAGGATGAAAACAGTCTAATTTTAGTCTTTCTAGTTGTTCTTCAACCAGAAGACATTTTAATGAACTAAAACTGTGGGGGAGGAGGAGGGAGCGTGTGTGGAGTGAACTGTGAGACCCTTCAAAACAGAGCTGCTGAATACTGTATTACAAAGAGATAGATAAATGTGTTATTTCATGCTACACTCTTATTTCTTTTGGCATATCAGACCCATAGATAACTTAAATCTTGGTTAGATTCTAAAGCAGTGGGATGCACACACAGCTGCTGCCATCACACTGCATTAAGACTATCAATGCCACTTACAGCTCTTTTTTGCTAGACTTGGAGTTATTGCTGTGGTGGAAAAAAATGGTTTGTTGTTTTAAAACTTTGACTTCAACTAGTGACTGTGCAGCTTTGAAAGTATTGGACACAGGAAATGAAAGAGAAGAAACTTATTTAAAATGAAATATGTAATGCATACTGCCAAACATGATTAATTAATCTTGACAAAATTCTGTCATAGCTTTGCTAACATGCTCAGTTTTTAAATGAGATTCTAATTCTCTGTTCTGAGTCTCCTCACAATTATCTTGAAGTACAGGATAATGATGTTGTTATATATTAATCTGAATACTAAAAATTATATTATCTTCTCTTCTCAGGAATTTTCATAGCAGGCTTGGCTATTGAAAACTCCTGTTACTTTGGAGAAGCTGGTAATTGACATAGTGAGTCTCAGAGCCCCCATGCTTCTCAAGAGGGAAAATAAGCACACAGTGAAGCAACATACTGCTGTATGGACATACTTCTGTCCTTAAAGGCTTCAGAAGAGCCATGGTCCTGCCTCTGCTCTTCCCTCTTCCAGCCTTACAGAAGACCACCATAGAGCCTGCAGCTCTGGTACTGGGAAGTCATGGAACAGACATTTCTTTGATGTAAGCAGACAGGGAAGAGGCTTTGTACAGCTGAGCTGTGCTGCTCTTCCTGACAGTGGTGATGTATTCCCTGCTATTTCATTGATTACAGTACAGCAAATAATTAAATCTATACAGCCATTTATTACCATAGTCTCCCAGACTGTCCATGACAGTAAATGGACATGTCAGTGTCCATGGGCTGGATGGAAGTTACCTATTTATACCAGTGCCCTCATTTGGTGGATATTAGCCAGGCTCATCTTTGCTTTTTGGCCTGTCTAATGGCCAATTTGTTGATTGTCTATTAGAAATAATTTACTAAGTTGTTGTTGGCTTCCTCCTCCCTTGCAACAAGATGTCACACTCATACACTATCCTCAGCTGTTCGTAAGTCACAACTCAAACCAAAACGACTCAAAGCTGGTTGACTTCAAAAGCTTAATCACTGCCTTCAGGCACTGCCTTTATTCAGCTGACCATCATTGCTTCTTGGAATCAACTGCATTGTATTAAGCTATTTCTCATTTAAACTTTGCCATTAGATGTTGAAGTTTTGATTCTTGTCCTGATGTCTTTCTCTCCTCCAAGGCATTTGTGAGCCCCTGGAGAATCCTGTGTTAACAGCCACCATGAGCTCCATGAAGACAAGCTCATCTTTGCTCTTGAAACAAAGCACAATTGTGAGCAACTGTCTCCGAAAAGAATAGGCCAATGACATTTGCTAAGATTGAGAGATCCAAGCCTTTCCCTTATTCCTGTGGAAAACAGGTGTGAGGACCCTTTAAATTGCATGCCAGCTTGGTGCATACTCCCAAGAGCTCACCCAAGATCTCTTAACTAGCCCTGGCCAGAGCAAAATGATAATGTTAGGCAGACATTAGATGTGTTCTGAAAATGGAGAACAGGAAAGAAAAGAGGTTTTTCAGTCCATACAAAAATTATGTGTAAAATATGCCTGTGCCTGTTGAAGTCTAGTACATATGAACTATTTATCTTTAGTAAAGATAGACTTCAAGTCTTTACAGCTTAAAATTGATTGTTCTAGGGTTGCACAAATTAGTCTTACAGCTTTACTGCAGACAGTGAGGCAGCTGTTTACCCCATTAAGACACAAAAGGGCAGGTTCCCCAATACCTTTCTGACAGGACATGCCCAGGAGTATTTTAGGAAATTCTGAAAGGAGGCATGCAGTCCATGCATGGGTGAGAGACTGACAGTTCTCATTAAGTCATGAGATACAACCAAGAACATGTGAGGCCTGAATTAATTTGGAGTGATTAGATTACTTGTAAAAAAGGAAAATATGTCAGGTTTCAACAAGTCATCTCCTATTCATCTCTTGTTTGTTTGTTTGGTTTTTTTTTTAATTCTTGGAACATACAGACTTGTAATCCCATTACATATGTTGTAAACAAACAGCCAGCTGTAATGTTCCAAATGTGTGATTTAGAGACAAATCACTTCACTTTCCCTATATTCTTCTCTTTTTTTCATTTTGTGATGGTGTCTTCACAAGAAGACAGCATTTTTTCTCTAACACTTTCTGAGAAGTTACCACCCAGATACATGTTTGTATAAATAATGGTATATATTTTTGCCGATTTTACTGTATGATTAAATCCAGGAGCATAAGTTTAAGAATAACTCAGCAAACTAAAATTAGTTAACATTCACTGCAGCTTTCTTTTTGCATTATGTAAATTTTAAAAAGACATGCAGGCATTTTCTTCATTTTTCAAATAGACACTGGCCCCTGGGGGAAACAGAGAATGTGAGATTGGAAATTTGTGCAGGACCAAGGCATCTGTTAAGGTCAGCGCAGCCTGGTCAAGTGCTCTGCTTTCCATAAGTTAGGTCTGAACAAGCTGCTCCCATAGGCTTTTCCACTTTAGGTCCATTCTCTGTTGTCACTCATCACTGTAAATAAAATGGAAAATAACCCCAGCAGTGCTATTAACAGTGTGTATGCAGGCATGGCAGCACTGAGGAAGGGGAGCGGTGCTGAAACTGTGCCAATTTAGCAGGTGCTGAATGATTCAAAGAAATCCATTACATGCTCGCTATCATAATCTTTTTAGACCTTGTACTTATGACCAGAACATTGCCTTGGTCCCAAGGCTAAGTAGAACAGATTTTATCACAAGGCTATTTTATCATAGTATGATAAAAGATTTGCCTTGGAAGATTTTTGTTTCAAAGATGAATCAACCTCCAGTTAGTTCTGCAGTATGTGTGCAGCATAAAAGGTCAAGATTGTGCTTGACTACAGAGGCTGATGGGTGTGATTCAGACCAAAGTGTACTAAGTCCTTACAAACCAAGGTAGCATTCATGCTGCTTCACATTTTTGCTCAGAGATAGCTTTACTTTCAACTTTCCACTTAGTTATATGTATGCAGTTACTCCACTTGCATAGTTAAGCAACTTGTTTCCATGTTTTTGTGTGCCCAGCTGCAGACTTTCACTTTTAAGCAAATTTCTAAACGTATGGCTGACAACATTCTGGGAAAAGGGGCCCAATTACTGAAAACACTAAAGATCTTTGATACTATAGGCATAGCATTTGTAATTGGACAGTCATAGAAAACACAAAATTCTATTAATTATACTTCAAATTAACTATGGACTTATATAAGGTAAACAAAGTTGTGCAGAATGTAGATACAGTTATCTGTATTTTTTACTTGTGCTAACAGGAGGAATGCTAAATGCACTTGAAAAGCCTTGTCTTCTGGTGCTACTTTACACTTGTAAATGCTTTCACCACAAGTTATCTAGTTGGGTAGATTGGGAGTTTTCAGGCAACTGCTGAAATTCGTATACCACCTCTAAGAGGAGCCACTCCTTCAGGTCTGAGTAAGGCTTCTGCTTCTGCACAAAAAGCCTAGCTGTATCTGGGGGTGCTGTTTCAGTGCAGAATGGGGGGAGAGGAAAATTAAATTGCAAAATATGATGCAGAATGGGAAACTCTTTCCTCAAGAGTCTTAGTCAGAGTGTGCCTGCCTTTTAAGTTAACTTTTATCAGTATTCAAGTTATCCAGGCTTCCTTGACCCAAAAGACTTAAAAGAAACAACATATCTAAATAACAGACAACAAATACTTTTGTGACTAAACACAACAAAGAAAAATCTGGTTTGCAGCACCTTGGATTAATTACACTTTCATCAGAATCAGTTCATGTAATGAACTTGATTACCCCTTGATGTTTTAGATTCAGGGGAGTCCTAACATGTAACTTTTCATACAGCTTTACTCTCACATAGCACTAATGACAAGGTTGTGACATGCCCCCATGCCAAGTTACTCTAGTGCTCGCTCACACCATAAAGTCACATCTTTGCTACATGTTCTCCATTGCTTCACGCCCACAGGAGTTTTCTCTCATGCAAGACACTTGCACATCTCTGGACGAAACCAGACTTCCAGCTTCATACCCAACGCCCAGCTGAGCAACCTCTGAGGTTACTCCCTTGAAAGATCCCCACTGGCCAGAAAGTGCTGCTGCTGCTACCTGTTCCCAGTAGTCAGTGGGACCTTTGCCTTTCTCTTGGAGCAGAATGAATTCTCACTTCAGAAAAATCCACTGTCAGTGCTACCACTTACATAGGCTTCACAAAGTCTGTTTTCACTGGGAGAAAGACCAGAGGAGCAGCCTTCGTCCAGAAAGCAGTAGCGAACACAGTGTGCAAGAGAAGACCCCAACCCTTCATCTGCTGCTTAATGTCCCAGTCAGAAATCATGTCCTGCTACCTGTCATCCATGTTTAACTAATTCCTCTTTGTGGAATGGGAATTATCTCAGAGTAACAGCTCTGGAGAGTTACCTTATACAATGGAATAGAACCAAGCCACACTCTAGACACTTCCTACAAATTTCAGTTTTATGGAATTTAGTAGATTATGGGGGTTTTTTAAAGTCCCCTACCAATTTACAGGACTGTAACTGCTTATTGAATTTGGTGGAACAGGTACACAAAACAACTGAAAGGTTCTTTCTGATTGCATGGAAAAGGAATTGTTGCTACTGAGCAACTGCATAAGGAAAGGAAGTATTATAGACAGCAGCAGCAAGAACAGCAGGCTGTCTGGTTAATCCCTTTTTTCATGTCCCTTTCAGGAATGAGCAGGAAGTAAACATGCACTGTGTTCAGACTCATAATTTATTAGAGATTAAAGAGAAAATAATCTGATCTTCCAGATACATCTTAATACCAAACATGCCTAAAACTGATGCTTTTGAACATCCCAGGGCCAGAAGAGCAGGCTGCACTTTTTCCATATAAGGGTCATTCGTTCAGGAAGAGACTTCATATTTTAAAGAAAAAGACAAAATGGTGCCTCACTCCACGCATCCTATTATTTTCAGTGGAATGTTTTCCCTCCCAGCAATTCTGCCCTGAAAGGTAATGGTCTGACTCACACTGTCTGACCAGACAGGGACACAATGCTATCAAGCAATGGGTGGAGAGCAGGGAATTAAAAACTGTGGGTTTTAATGGATGTTTCCCAGTATTGGTATTGTACCTGATACAAGAAGAAACATCTAGTAACAAATGTAACTAACAGCTTGTCTGGGTAGAATGCAATTCCCAAACACCCTCCCTAGGTGGAGAGGGACAGAAATGTAAATCTGGACTCCATTCAAATACACAAAATATCTCCTTCCTAGTGGCTGAGCAAACATCCCATTATGGTTATATACCCACTAACACAGAAGGCTGGAGGGGGTTGCTGCAGACAAGTGGGAGACCTGACCTATGGTACATAAAACCCACAGCTGAATTTTGTAACCAAGACCTCTCCTGTTGGGTAATGGGAAAAAAAAATATTTTACCTCCATTAGAGGTCTTGCACTTTGTGCTGAGAACAGCTTTTTAGTTCAGCTAGCTTATTACTGAAAAGCTAGTCATAAAACTGTACCCAGCACAACTACAACTGAGTTTACCAGAAATCACATGTATACATTCAAGGGCATAAACAAACACCAGATAAATAGTTGTCCTTTACTCTACATAGTAGTTGTCCAAGTTATTCTTTCTCCTTCAGCAGTTTGCAGAATTCTTATCTACTTTGGAGCAGCTTTGTTGCTAAGAACATCTTCTAAGATTAATAGCAATAAACACTTTTGGTTATAAAACTACTGATCAAATGTTTTTTAAAAAAACACATTTTTTTACATTAGGCCAAAATTAAAAAAAAAAAAGAAAAGAGGAAAAAAAGCTGGAGATAAACCACAGAACAAGCTTTCAAGGAACAAAGACACATATGAGCAAATATCCACTGCACACAATCACACATGCCTTACAAGTCCTGTAACCATTAGTTCAGCTATATTCTGAGTGCAGTTACAGCATCTGAGACATGATAAATGTCTGCAAAGTGTAACTCCACTGACAAATATGAGTGTTCCACATGTGGTAACTGTTTGCATGTACAAATACAGAAGTCAATGTGACGGCAGCTGTGTGTGTCATTTATTTCTATTGCTCTAAGATGTGTATATGGCCCTGTCAAGGTCAAGGAAGGTGGAAGTATGTTTTTCTTCATGTGTGCTTCCTAACTGGTAGATAAAGTTACATTAAGTTGGCTTTGATACTACAAACAATGTGCAACTTTGTTTGTAAAAATTCTGGGAATTATCTGCCATGGCCACACACATAACCACAATGTCAAACACACTCTAGCCCCCTAGCTATTATCTCCTTTTCCTTGAATTGTGACTACTAGAGACAAGCAGGTTAACAGGATTAAAGCTGTTTAGTCACCAGTGGAAAATATTCTCTTGCCCAGATTCAGCAAACACTTACCATTTCTTTGGGATATTTAAACGATTTTACACAGACAATACTGCAACAAGAGCCACAAGTTTTGGAGAAAAACAAACCACCATCTTTCAAAATACAAGCCTTGATTTTTTTAAGAAATGTTGGCGGGGGGCGGGGGGGAGAAACTTTAAAATGTCCTTACTTAGCTACAAAACCACCCAGTTAGAAGCAAAAGAGCTATGTGTTATTTTCTGCTCACACATCTCCTTCCCCAAGCCTTTCAGATCTGTCACTTAACTAATCAGAGCAGCCCTGATAAAGCAGTAATGCACAAAAGTCCCTCATGAAAGACCTAATTTGGGATGGGGACCATTAGTCCAAGTTAGCTGCAAATGCAACAACAAAGATAAAGCACAGCTTCTGCAGCTGGGGATTGATTCAGCCGCACCACTGGTAATCTGGCACTGCTCCCATGGAGGCAGTGCGATTTGCAACCAAGCACGCTGTTGCTGGGGAGTGAAGGAAGGATCTCAGGGAAGAGCAATTTGGTTTGTTAAGTATTTGGACATGTTTTGTGCATCTGTTTTTCGTTAGAGCCTTGCAACTGCAGCTGTATGAAAAAGATGAGTCAAACATCCACTCCCTTGGTGCTATGTGACCAGGACAGTCTAGTTAAGGAAAGAAGAAAAACCAGTTTTTGGAAAGCTGCATCACTTCACCTGGGAGGGTAAGTGCAGGCTGTAGTTCAAAGCAATCTCAGACTGCACACAAAAGGGCAACAATAAATCTTGTAAGTCGCTGAGTGTGTCTTCTAGATGAATGGAAATTAAAAGGCAGAGCGGAGAGATGCTTTGAAGTGGGTGACAGGCAGCAATGGTGGGACTTAGGAAGGGGCCTTTAAAGCATGGTTTCCCTCTTTTTAGAGAAAATATGGAGGAAAGTACACTGAGAAAAGGCTTGACATCTGCTGAAGACACAGTCCATGAAAAAGTCAAAGGCTCACCTAGCTAGATAATGTCTGGGTTTAGTTATTTTTGAACTATGGTAGTTGTGCTTCTTCCACTACTTTGCACTGTTGTTGTAAACCTATGTAATCTGAAACATTTCAAAATTACTTTCTGGCCTCCCTTACTCAAGAAATCTTCCCAAGAGTTTGCTATGACTTGCCTCTAGGAATGCTAGACTTCTGGATCAGTAGCTTAGTTTGGGATATAGGAAGTATTTTTACATTGACTTTTCTAGAAGATGTCAAGTGTTTCAGTCATTACTGCATGGACAGCAAAACTCTTTACTTGCTTGTTTTATCTTTATTTTTGACACAAATAAAAGATATTTTTTCTGTCTGGAGATGCACAATGAGCAAAGTTTCTTAGAATTAACTTTGTGTTGATACAGAAAGTTCACATATCTTTCTTTTTTTGTGCTTTCACATGAGCTCTCCCTCTTGCTTGTTTGGCCTAAACTTCAGTCCAGAAAAGACCCACTTGCAAACCTTCTTTAGAATACAAAGACATTCTTTCTATTGAGCTCAAAAGCTCCCCGTGGTATAGACTGTCTTTTTGAACCTAATTTGTGCAGCACCTTGTACTGTCACATTCTGATACATGGCTGATGGTCCTAAATACCATGACAATAAAAATGTCACAGTTTACTAGTACATGTTAACTTAAGTGGAAACTTTCACTGCATTTAACAACATATAATAATAACAATGTACAACAGTACAATAGTAATAATGGACTTTCAATTTCTTTTTTATATGTGCATAATTTAGAAAACTTGCAAAAATGGGATGGTAACATCTGGATTTTTAAAAGCACATTAAAAAACATTCAAATTTGTGTACAGAATCCTAGGGAAGCTAATTATTTACTTTTAAAATGCAACTGTTTTTTCTTCCAAATTATTTTCATAAAATCATAGAATAATTCAGATTGGAAGGGACCTCTGGAATTAATCGAACTCACTGCTTGAAGCAGGTCCAGTTAGATGAGGCTTCTCAGAGGTTTGTCAAGTCAAATTTTAATTTCTGCAAGGACAGAGATTTCGCATACTCTCTGGGCCCTGTTCTGATGCCTGATCACCCTCACAGTTTTTCCTAATATCTAATGGGGATTTCCTATGTTCCAGGTCGTGTTCCTTGCACCTCATCCTGTTGCTGTTCACCACTGGTAAGAGTTTGGCTACTTTTTCTCTGCTCCCTCCCACCAGCCAGTTGGAGACAGCAGAGAGGTCTCTCCTTCCCCTCCTCTTCGCCAGGCTGAACCAGCCCAGTGTCCCCCACCTCTCTTTGTATGCCCTCTGCTCCAATCCTGACCACCACAGGGACCCTTCTCTGGACCTGTCCAGGTCCCTCTGTGCAGTAGTCCTGCCTGGTAGCACATTGATTGCTCCCCCCAGTTTGGTATTGCTGCCAGCTTTCCAAGACTGCCATTCATCCCATCATCCAGGTTTTCAATAGACACATTAAACAGTACCACGACGCTTCCTCTTTGTCTGTGTCCCAGACATTTGTTTGATTGTTGCACACCTGTGGATGAAGAGAGAGTCTACCTTCTGCTGACACAGGGCACAAGCTTCCAGCCTCTCCCATCCCAAGGGTCTCCAAAATGCTCCTTGTCCATCCATGGCCTCTAACTCTTATTTCTCCTTGTACTGTGTGGCTTGGGCTCTTGCCTCTGCAGGACATCTAAAAAGACCCTGTGGAGAAGTTGTTCCTCCTTCCTAATGCTACACAGTCTGCTCATCTCCTCCCACCACTCTCAAAATTACTTCTTCAAACATGAAATCTGTGACTGAGATTCAGAAGACACGCATCTTCCTCATCACTTTCACCAACGTGAACTTGAGTCAATAGACTTTATAAAACAACAGGTATTATTTGGCAGCTTGACGTTATCATGAACTGACTCTTTTTCCAGGTATGAGCATTTTAAAACCTCCACATGGCCTCAGAAGACCATATATGGTACCCAATCATGTGGGTGCCTTCTGAGGAGAAAGGCATCTCCCTGAATTCACAGCAAGTGCCATGTTAGACATTTAAATAGACATTTAAAATCAAGATTAATGTTCACACTGCAAGTATTTCTACAGCAGTTCTGCCCTGAAGTTCATATGAAGACAACAATATTTTGCTGTCTACAAGATGGTTGAGGGTTTTGCTCAGTGCAAATATTCTTAAGAGAAGCTTCTCATCTTAAACAAAAAGCAGTAAGTGACACAGCTCATTGTATTTGTAACCGCAATGACTTTTTTAATGCCCTTCTGAAGTGCAAACATCTCCTTGCTGCAGTGGTAGTTGTAACTTACTATCTGGCTATTAATAACCAGGCTGTGTTTGCCTGACTCTAAAGAAAAGCTCAAACAAAAGGGCTGTTCCTACATGCCCTGGCAGAGTTATCAGCGGCATTACCCGCTGTGTCTCTGCAGATGGAGGCCCACTGTTTAGACACTTGAGTGTAAGGGGTCCTCCTAAACATCATGGTTGCATGCAGAAATGATCACTGTCAGGCTTGTAACTCAGGAGGATGTGAAGGTTCAAACTAGTCAACAAAACCTTATTCAATGCGATAAAGCAAAAGTTCACTGTTCAAGCTCCTTCCTGCTGCTCACTCTCTCCTCAGCCTGCAATCAGCTGACAAACAAAGAGAAAGTAACTGTAATTCAGTTTATTGAACCAAGAAATGTTTTATCAGATAATAACCCAGATAGGTGTTTTAATTCCAGTGCTTATCTTTATGACAGTTATACTGACTGAGTGCAATAAATTTGAAATATTTATCTGAGGAAAGCTCTAAAGGGCGATTACTATAAGGAAGACGATGCTTTTCAGAACCTGTAAACCTGAAAGCCTAGCTACATTTCCCCAAAATTTAAACAGGGTATTTTTAAAGAATAATTCCTCTTCCTTGAGTTTCATGCAGAGTGAAGCAGAGAAGGAAAAATTGTTCATCTGCTGTCACTGAGTACCAGTTTCCAGAGCCATTGTTCACTGAGAGTTTGTAGCTCTGGACTCAGTCTCTGGCCATCCCAGCTCTGACCTGGAGATAAACCAAACTTCCCCATGCCTCAAGTGAAAGCCATAACCACTGGGTGATAATCTGAAGTATCTCCTGCCAAAGTACACAGAAAAACAAAGAGACCTATAGCTGTGAAAGCAGAAACATCTGACTTGAATGTCTCTTTCTCATTTTGATGAGAAACTTCCAAACATTCCCACTAAAAACTTCCATTTCAAAAGACTTAACATTTCCTCTTCTGCCCCGTAACAAGTAACCAAGACAAATATCTAACCTGAACATTCCCCACCCATCTCCAGCCATGAGATGACCTGCTTTGTACAGCCATTTTCACCGTCCCTGGCTCTCTGTGCCTGTAAAGAGCTTAATTTCTTCTCCCTGAACAAGAGCAGCTGGCAGAGATGGCAACTTCAACCAGATCTGTGACAAATAAGACAAAGATGCTGGAGGCCTGGTACAACACTGTTCACATATGCTGGGAGGACACCTTGGGGAGGGGTGACCTGAAATGATCACTCATTTATGCAGAGAACATCATTCCTGGCTTTGTAGAAGCTGATCCCTTTACATACTGACTATTGCCAGGACACTGAATGAAGGTGTTCAAACTGCTATTTGGGGTACAGTTGCTTCTACAGCCATTGGATCAGGGACTATGACCTTCTCTAATTGGAAGAGTTGTATCACACTGCAGATCATTTTCTCCTCTTTTTTTTTTTTCTTCCCCACATGCAATAATATTAAGAGACAAGGGTGGTAAGTTGTGTGGTTTCTGTGGGCTATGTTACAAAGCCCAAGAATTAAAATTAACAGGCTTGAGGAGGTGATTTGAAAATGCCAAATCAGCAACCTGTTTGACTTTCTTTTTCACTCCCCACCCACAGTCACCTGCTTTTTCAAACAGGCTGACAGTGGTAGCAGGCTAGTTCAAGTTTCATACAGGTATGTCACTAAGAGCAACAAGTAAATCCTTCTTTGATCAGCTAACTGCAATTCCCAGGATTAAGTCTATTCACTGCCAGAGCAGGTATAATGACTCATCTCCTAAGTTAAGTAAGAGCCAACAACTTACAACAATATTGAATTTCTCCCAGCCCTGCCACAGGGAGAATTTGGGACAAATTAAGTTAATTTCCTTCAGAAACACAGCTCAAAACACATTTTTAAGATTTTTACTCCTGTCCTTGCCACAAAAGGCGACATTGTCGCATTCCCAAGCTTATAGGGGTAATGAAAAATAAAACCTCCATGAACAGGAGGAGAGGAGAAAGAGAGTTCTGATAACATGAAACTTACATACTAAGCTTCAGGTTGCCTTGGGTAGGCTTCTTATTGAGATGATCTTCTGTTCAAAAAAGATAACCTATACATACATTTCTGAGTGGCCATTTCTATGCTCATTTCCCCAATACTAGGTTCCCTGTAAAAAGTTTGTCCAGTGACAATGAAACTGAGCTTTTAATATTAAGCCAAAACTGTTATCTTTTTCCATTAAACTAACAATTTCCAACACCTGATAGAGCACAGTGGGACAGGATGGAAGAAATTTGGTTAAGAGGCCATCTACTCTCTTTGGAGATTTGTATCTTCACGTAAAATGTAGATAAATATCTGTATTTTTTGTGCTCAGCCAAGCAGTGCAGTGTTACATGAACAACATGAAACAGAAGACATTTCTTTGTCTTTACGCGAGTTTGAAAAATACTAAGAAAACAAGTGGAAGACAACAGGAGAATTACATTGGGAAATATATCAAGTATTTCAAGAGAATCCCCAATATTATTGAGGCAAAACTCTGCCTTATTATAAAGAATTTTCACACAAGAAGCTGAACCATGACTACGCCTCAATTTTTTGGTAGTCTGAACTATGCTGCAAATTTGCTTGATGTTGCCCTTCTGCCATCTTCCTCTGTATATCCTGCCTGATGGGAAAGGACCAAGGTGGAGGCAGCGGCTGTCAGGGCTTTCTCAGGCACCTGCTGGTGAGTTAGCTAGAGTCCTTTTCATCTTTTAGTCCTTTTCATCTTTTATTTAGTATTGGTGAAAAACTCAGTGAAAAATCTGGTGAGTGAAAAGAGATCATTCTTATTCCATGCTTCCATAAACCCAGACTCCTGAACATGGGAGATTTGGACTCAGTAACTTCAGACAAGTTACTCAAGACCGGACTGAATGTAACATTAAAGCTAACCTCAACTCAGATGCTCAGTTACCTAACTCTTCAATATCTGGTCCTTGGAGTGAAATCCAAAAGGCCAGAAAGAGCAAGGAAATGTCTCTGCACTTTGCACTGAAGCAGTGAATACACTAGGAAGGGGGTGCAGTAAAACCAGCTGCTGCACAGGAAACCATCTGTAGCTTAGCAAACACCATGCAGAAAGGTGTGCTTGAAACCTCACTCCTTTTTAAAAAGTGGCTACTAGGTTCCCAACTGCAACCGAGCACTCACATCCTCATGGACACAGAGCCCAGGGTCCTCCTCTACAGATGAGCACTTGTCTTCAAAAAAACTGACCCAAGCAGAAGTGGTCCCTGCAGCGAGCCTTGCAGTGAGGTGCTGCCGGGCTGGTCGAACTTGCCTCCTGCCACACAGACTGTCTGTGGCAAAGGATTCAGATAAGGCATTAGCTGAGGTATGCAGCCCTCCTCTCCCCATCACCAGGGCACTGACTCAGCTACCTTCAGAGATTAACCGAAATATCCCAAAGCTATATATTAAACAGCACCAATTGACAGGAGTTTTTTTTTCCTGGTCTCCTGCCTTGACCACTCAAAACCATTGTTTTTTTGGTAGAAATTAGGTTAAAGTTTAATCGGCTTATACTAACATTGCAGCAGAATTGCCCTGAGCATCTTGCACCTAGGAGAAACACTGCTGTTCTTTCCATCCCCAACTGAGATTCAGTATTCGACGAGAGGCATCCTTTGGTCCATGAACAAGAGATGAATATTCACATTTAGGAGCAACAGGATTTCCCCACACACGATCTCCAGGCCACAGAAAAAGGCATGTGGTTTATGTGCAGGCAGAATGGTTAGACTGGATGGCAACTACTTATGATCCTATATTAAGAAAATGACAGGATATGAACCATTTTCTGTGGGCTTTTTTTTTTTTTTTTTGGATAGATTTCTAGTTTAAGTTTCCACTGACTCCTGAAAAGCACCAAGTGTACAGTTGCCTTTTTTGGCCAGTCTCAAATTTTTTAGACCTGATAAAGCTATAAAATTATCAGATAGGTTTTTGTTTGGGCTGTTTTGTTTATCTAAACACTCAGATCATTTCAAGATCAGCTTTAACGCACCCACATATTGTATTTATTACCATCTGCTTTCATGTGTATCCACACGTAATAGGATGGAGTAGGATTTTGCCAATAGTAGCAAACTCTACATACTTTTCCCAGCATCTTTGCCAAATGGCCATAAAACTCTGTCTGGTAGATGGCCAATGAATGCTGGTGGTCTATAACCACAATTTCTCAAACAATATGGAAAGAAATCTGCTCTGGACTATCTTTGATCTGCTAGCAAACAAAGCATTTATTCACTGGGATGAAATAATAGACATTCGTCAAATCATGAATACAAACTTTCTGAAGAGAAAACAAAGATCTCTGCTACTCCATGCAGTGGGACCACATGCACATCCCAAAATCTGATAATATTTTTTAAGTCGACTGAGCACTGGCACCTGTATTTTTGTCTCTGTGATGAAATGAATATGTTGTATGCAGAAGAAGGGCTCCTATGGCTAGTGCAGTTATCACTGCATGCATCCCCAACTTTCTGCTACTGCAAGCAACACAACTCAGCAGCACTCCTGCCTTTGCAGCTGAGTGATCAGGTGTGTCACTCTGCAGTTGTAAGGAAAGAGTGGGCTGTGGCTCTATCCCATACGTCCTGCCTACTCAACAGGTGACCTTCCCAGCTATTCTTGATAACAGTAAGTTAACCAGGAAGTTCCCAACAGTACTAATGGTAGGGTTTGCTTTCAATGAATTGAAAGCCCTTTCAAAAACAGCCTGTACATGTTTTTGCCTTTGCTGCCTTCCTTGTGAAAAAAGGCTCTGGTACCACTGCTAAATGTGCAAAGCAAACACAGGGTTCTGTCACACACAATTTACTGATCATCGTGTCTCTCACATTTCAGGTGGGATTTAGAGACCTTCTGGGCAAGAACTCGCATGTGCACTTCCCTGTTTCATTCAGGTCCAACAGCCTTGCAGTGAGAGCTCCCAGAGGCTTTCAAAGAGGAATGAGATCTTTACTGGGAGATTCCAAACAAATCCGTCCCCACCTTTCAATTTCTGGTTAGGTTTTTTATTGCAGAACAGCTCTATATACTCCCATACTGGTCTAAACTCAGCCCAGCTTTCATTACAACTCACCTTAAGATCCATTAAGGAAAGAAACTTCTCAAACAGGCCACGTCTGGCACACTGAAGAAAGCAGAGTACAGAGGCACATTTCCAGAGATTTCGACATCCCTACTTTCCTTCTGATACCCATGTAGCTGTCTGTGGCACACCTGCATGTGTCCTTGCCCTGGAGCAATAACCGTCCCGAGAAGCTGCAGGGATGCACCTCTGCCAAGAGCCCGTTCAGACTTATCTGCAGAATGACTGAGCGGAGCCTCTCAGACCTTGTGGCAGCAGAGAGCCCAGGTCTGTGTGAAAGTCTGAGATCTGGGTGAGCTAGAAGGCTATAGGCAGGCTGGAAGAGGAGATGGTTGTTACGAGACAGCCATTCAGGGGTTAACAGCACAGCCCAGAAATGCTTTGGGACAATGCCATGCGCCAAACCTCCTTTCCTTCCTGTTCATTCAGCAGGAGTCGTTCCCCCTGCACACTATTAGGATGCAGCTGAAATAAAAATAGCCTGTTGCCTGTGATTCTCTGGACAGGCTTCAGCTGGGCAGGGTTCTTTGTGCAGGACGGGGGATGAAGCATAAAGGGAGGAGAAGAATTTATCTGAGAAATCTCTTTACAAGTCTTGCCACCTCAGGCAAAGGCAGCTGTGTGGATATCTGTACTAATGTCAGGGCGCTCCTTGCTTGCAGCCTGAATGGTTCACCAGCCCCCACAAGAGTCTCAATTTCTTTTGCTTGCATACCAGTCCCCCGCAGCACTCCAGAGCAGTGGGATGTTTTGTGCTAATCCTGTTTTCACTGGTGACAGAGAAACACCACCATTAGACATAAAGCTATGATCCTATTCACATCACAGAACAACACAGCACAGTAACATTATTTGGGATTTTTCTCACCTTCAGCAGTCTAAAAGTCAGGAAATGAGGCTACCACAGCTGTTTAGGGTTCCTCTGCATTCAGAGATAGTCACTTTTAGGAAGCAGCTGATACCATTTTTCTTAAATGCTCATCTTAGGGTGATTCTAGTTTTTCCCTAAGACAAGATTAATAACCCTCCCCAGTCCCCAGTAACTGGCATTTCTCATCTCTAAGTTCCACCTGACTGCAAATAGCTATTTGAGGCCTTCCTAAGAACTAGACACATACAACTCATAAAGCTATAGTCACAATAAAATGGTGGTGCCAACTCTTACTAATAAAAGCATATCTGAAATGCCATAGAGGCTAAGTCTCACCAGAAGCTGGTGAGATCTGTTAGCAAGGGTTAGGGCTCTATGTTACTTTTGCAAATACTACAGCGGCTGCAGATTGACCCTGGAAATCTCTGTCCAGTCCTGATGTCTACACTTCAGAGTACATTCTGGCAAAAAAGCTGCAAAAACTATCCTTAGTATTGAAAATTCTCCTTGTAATAAGAGATGCTTGGGAAATCTCACTGATTAATACAACAAAAACTTAAACAGCGATTTGGTCACAGCCTGTCAGTACCTACATTTGGTGGACATTTCCAATAATATATGCTGCTTTCAATCAAGCAAGTAAAAAGACATGATGTCATTCAATGGCTGGAAGCTAAAACTGAACAGAATCAGGCCTACAATAAAGATGTATATTTTTTAAAAGGAGGCTGATTGGCCACTAAGGTGGTCATTGGTTCTCTGCCAGTGAAAGCTTTTTGATAAATAAGACTTATCTTTCCACAGACATACTGAAGCGCAACTGTGGGGTTGATACAGAAATTACTAAGTGAGTTTGATAATCCATGCTGTTAGGAGATGGTAGTAGTTACACACTTTTCCTCCTAGATGTACAATAGTCTCTGCCTCAATCTTTAGGGCCTTCTTCAGGAGTCTTTGCGCATCTCAAAAGATGGAAAGGAAGAGGAAGGAACATGGGGGAGGTATTATAGAATATTTGAGACAGGGACAGGAAACCAATGAACGAGTAATTCTCAAATGTGTTTGAGCAGAAAAAACCAGGGTGCTTGATGCAAGTCACAACAAAGAGTTGCCCTACGGGTTTGATGTGACAATGACCATAAGAGGTAGATATTTGCAATTGTTATGACACTGTAATATGTCTTTTTTTTCCTACTAGTCAAATGTACAGTGAATAACAGGTCAGACACTCAAAAAATAAATCTTGATTGGCATCTCAAGAGCTATGGCAGCCATCAGTGAAAGAGAAAGAAGAAACCATTCTAGACTTCAAACCACAGAGGAGATACAAAAAAATACTTTTTATCCTCTTTCTCTGAACTTCTGACTTTTCCTACCAGCAAAGGAATTGAGAACTACATCCAGACTGTCCAAAAGAGGAGTGTGCCAGGTGCATCATTCCCACCACCATGCTTCATTCTGGAGCAGTGCTCTGGTTCTTCAGCCATGAACAAGACCATGCAGGGTCATCAGCCAAAAAAAGACATTCTTGCCCCAATCCAGTAAAAGCACAGCTGGTAAAGGCTCATCAGGCAACACACACACACGTAGCTTAGAAAACCTGCAAGTGGCAAACGAGGTTACCATCAAGGAAAACAGGTGGAGATTTATTGATGGGCTCTTGGCAGTGTTCTCAAAATTCCCTGATAAAGGCAAAGGCTTAGTTATAACAAGTCCGCTGGCAGAAACAGCAGTTTTTCCTCCATCCAAGTGATTGGATGATCAGACTCGTATGATTGCCTTTTGAGTGCTGACTCACCAGAGGGCAGCAGCCTTCCAGATGTGATGTCAGCCCCTAAAAATGCAAGACGTCCCTCTTGCTCTCCCAATCAGACCGCCCCTCTTCTTACTGTACCCTGATGTCAGCAATCCCATTTTGCATGCTCGGCTGGCAAACTAAACATTGCAATGTTTTGGAATAATGGCAAGTCAGGTCAGGTATCTGATGCATGGTTAGTCCACAGTTCAATCTCTCAATGTGTCTGTAGTATCAAAACAATCTCATGCAATTAGTCTGCAATGAGTAACATGTCTAGGATGATCTGCTGCCTCATACAGACAGACTTTTCTGTTACTCCATGACAAATTGAAAAGATTGTTTGAAAGATCTGTACTTCAGCAGCTAGACACACTGGAAGCAGGATACCCCTTCTTCCCCCCCAATTTTCTACTTTAACTGAAGGATAGGGAAAATTACATTTATACTCTATTAAAGCAGTAAAAAACTCTGTCTTCTACGAGTATCCCCAGGCAGGGAGAAAGTCTGACATCTGTATATCTCTGGTGATGAGAGTGTCTGCAGCTACCCTTCGTTATTAGCTCCATTCCCTTTCCTATCCCTTCATTGCCCATGCCAAAATCAGGATAATATTTGTCTCCTGGTGGGGAGGTTAGGAGAGTTTCTGGGAGGCTCTATGTTACATGTGCCATACACCGGCACAAAACACAACAAGCAGGAAAGCTTCACTGCAGCGGCATTTCTGTTCTTGCTGCCTGGCTTCTGGGTAGCCTGGTGTAAAACCAACGCCTTGAAACTTCCAGCACAGACTTGGTGGTGTCATTCATTACTAAACTGGAGATAAACTAACTGCAGAGGCTGAAGGACTGAGTCCGTTTCCATTTCAGCTGAATGGGAACAGTACCACTGTTCACAGCAGGGCCTGCAATTTGCCACTAGTGATGTGGAGAAAATGCCTTTAACATCCATCCCAAAGGAAGCCCACTGAGGGAGTGCACAGGGCATACGTCCCCTGAGCGGCCACCAAGACTCTGCACAAGACACACCCACAAGACACAAAACCCATTGGTGGTTGTTTTAAATACCCCTGCCTCGTCCAGTGCTCCTGGCAAGGTGAGAGGAATTGGAACAAACATTATGGGAATGCAAAGTCTTATCAAAAAATCCCTATCAAGAGATTATAAGAATTTGTCAAGTACCGGGCAAGCGTGCCATACATGCGCAGGACTGCAGGCTGGAGCACAGTAGGTTCATAACAACATGTTCAAAATATTATATTTGAAATCCTCTCTCCACGCACGCTTTGCACTTGAGACCAAACTTCTCAAAGATGCTTAAGTGTTTGGTTTCATGTGGAAGCACTAAGTCAGAACAGAAGTTGTGATTTGTGCATAACAGAGGGGACTTCCACCTTCCACCAGCAAGATACCACTTAAAGATTAATTACTTGGAGCTTAAACATGTATTTTGGGTGCTACTTGAACAGGAGCAGCAGTCCCAGATGAAATCACAAGTCTATTATGTTAGTCACTGTATACATACAAACTGTCAAGAAAAGACAGGTCCTGCCCTAAGTCATTCACTGTCTAAATAGATTGGAGGAAGCACAGGAAAGCAGGGACACAGAGAGACGAAAGGGCTTAGCCAAGGTCCTACCACAGCAGAGCAGGAGCAGGTCACAGCATCCCCCGGTCCAGCTCACTCCACTGCTGTCATTTCTGCAGTCAGTGCTCACCAGCTTTCCCCTCCCCGCAGGCTCAGCTCTCTAAGCTGTTGATAAAATTTCTGGAGCAACATGAGACATAACGGTACAGAGAGAAACACTGGTGGGGAAGGGATGCAGGACCTCCAGCATGTCCAGGTAAACACAACACACCAGAAGGAAACTGAACAAAAAGGTTTCCTGTGAAGGAAAACACCTTTCCCTGTGACACAGCAGAGACAAGGGAGTGCTTGCAGCTCCCCCCCACCCCCCAGCAGTGGGACCCCCCACGGCTGCCCAGCTGCGGTGCCCACACCACGGAGGGGTTGCACAGATGTCCTCACCAGGACTGTGTGCTCCTGCAACCCATGCAGGACCCTCTCTGGCTAGCAAATAGGGAAAAAAACCAACAAAACAGGGCTGAAGTTGTCTACATGGGTAAAACACCTTTTCTCCAGTGTACCAAAGGTTTTGTGGCTACATTCGGGCAGAAAAGGACTCCTCCTCACCTGTGAGCTCCCCTCCATCTGTTTTGTAGCTGGAAATTCAGCCTTTAAGAGCAAGTACTTATAGAAGTACTGGTATCCAGTAAGCCCTTTGTGTGCCTTGTACAATTCATCAGGGTGGATATACTGTTCTTCAGTTACTATCCCAAATCACCTAGTTTTTTTCCTCTTCAACTGAAATCACATCTGGTTCAAGTCTTTCTAAAATATCTTAATTAAATTGGTAAAATTATTTTCTCTATGCTTGTTTTTCTAAGCTTATGTACAAGCAGGTTTTTTTAAGTAGGTGGGGGAGTGTAAATCAGGATAGCAAAGGCTATTGCTTTGGATTTATAAAAGCACACATCTAGCATGTATCAAGTTGCATGGAAACATGTTTTTGCCTAAAATGTTAAGCTTTTTTTCCAAGATCCTTAACAAGGAATTAATAACGATGTAGCCAAACAAACATTTAACCACTATATACTGTGGAGAATTTCTGATAGCTTTAACAAAGCTTGTCCTTCCAGCAGTGCCTGTCAACCACTATGATGTTGCTCACCCTCAGGAAGGGTGGCACAGAAGACTCATAAAATTTAGGTTTAACAAGAGTGAGGGGAAGCAGGCAGAAAGGAGACATATGAATTATTCATACAACCTGCAGCCCTGCAAATAAATTCTTAGTGCAGGAGAAAGACACTCGCTTACAGCAATCAAAGGGCACTCTGCAGCATCAGCAGGGCTGCAGGCAGAAGAGGGATTAGGTAAACTGTAGGATGTGGGTGCAAAGAAAAGCTGCTGGAAGTTGCTGCCACCCATTTGCAGGGCAGTGCATCAGGTCCCCTGACTCATATTTTGGAAGGAGGTCCTTGGCCGTGGTGGGATAACAGCGCTGCAACTGCTGACCTTGGAAAGCATGAAACAACCCAACCCTTCCATGGGCTTACCCCACGGATGTGGGCATTGCTTTCTGCTGTGGCTGCTGGGTGACTTCAGAGGAAGGCACCGCCTGCTGAGCATGTCTGGCCTTCTAAGAAATTGGAAGAGTTTTTAAACACCTACCCTCCCATAACTACAGTTCCTTTAACAGATGATAGTTTTATCAGCAGTGACTAAAACTGAGCACTTGCAAGCCTGCAGCTGTATTTTTGTTACCAGGCTCAGAACCTCAGTCCCTGGAGCCACGAGCAGTTTAGGCCCGGTGGTGTCCCCCCAGGTTTCCTCTGAGACTGTCCTCCTTCTCCCAGGATGCCTCCAGGAGCACCCGTCCTCGGTCATCCTTCCCTTCCCACCGCAGCAGCGCCCCAGCTCTCTGCGAGTTGGGCGCAGTTCATGCTCCCCAGCGGGTTTGTTGCCTCTTGCACCCTCCTTGTCTCAGGCTAGTCATAGCACTGCTCCTCCTGCTTTTCAGTTTGCTGCAGTGTGAGGGATAAAGCGTGTAAGCAGCCATGGAAGCCATCAAAGGGCACTTACTTTGCCATTTTTTTGCGATCAATTGCACGGCAAATCTCTGTTAAAGCTTGTATAGCACTGTCCTTTGCAGTTCAGCGAAAAAAAATGTACACAACCATGTTAACATAAAAAGAATTAATTAACAACAAAAAATCTAAGCTTCAAGGAACCCTTTTGCAGAAGTAACTCTCATTATGTAGAGTTAGGTTTCTATGCATAATACTGATTTTAAGAGACTTGATAGCTTCCTAAGGGAAAAAATATAACTTAGATCATGCAGTATAAAAGTAGCTGCCAGCTACTGGTAGTGAACAAAATATAGGTGCAAATGTTTACTTTTTAATAGATATGTGAGAGTCTTGTGTCTTCCTGGAGCCTGACTGGAATTCAGATATTGTTTGACTTTTTCTCTCCCACAACACATTTGATCTTATAATACTTTCGAAACCTTGAGCAAATAGAATATTGCAAGTTAAACATTACATGAGTCAAATGTACCCATTACCATGACTTCAAAACAACTCCGCAGAAGAACTTAGATCTGTAAGCAAATATTTTAATGAGGAATTAAGGGTAACCAGTCTTTAGCACAGCTCACCTTCCTAATAATTCACCTGCCAGCTGTGACGATTTCTGAATATAACACCACTCCTAGCCATTCCTACAGCTTCTTTTTGTTGGTGGGTGCTTGGTTTTTTCCCCATTGGAGAAGCCCAGAGCATTTGACATCTGTTCGTTATTTACCCAGTGCAATGCACTTGGCAAGCACAGACAGTTCTGTTCATTTCATCACAAGACTAAACCTAGACATGGCAAGGCACAGCCTCACTGACAGTGTTAATGGCTTACATGGCACTATGACAATTTACACCAGGTAATGATATATCCAAGGATGTTAAATTGGTTGCCAGGGCTGTGAAACAAGTCAGGGCAGAGCTGATAGTAGAGAGAAACTTTGCAGTTCTGGTCACCTCTGATGATAGCACAGCACCTGCAGGTTGGACTACTGGTAGTCCCCAAGAAGATGCTGTAGGAAGGGAGTCTGTTGCCAGGAGTCTCAAAAGTACTTCTTTTTCTTATTTGAAAATCTAAAAAATAACCTACTTGTCCACATAAATATATGTATTTGAGACATATTTAATAAAAATATCTCAAAAATTCAAATACAAAAATGCAATGTTAATTTTCAAAATTATAGTCACTCATCCCCTCTAAACTGAATTTCCTGTGAGCAAACATAAAATAGTGAAATTTAAATTCAAGGGTTTCTTATTTTTTTTCCTAAATGTAGATGACTGATTGCTGACCCCATGAAAAACAATGCCAGTGGAGTCAGGATTTCACCCAAAATAATATAGGAACTCCTGCAGGTAGCAGCTGAGGACAAGCATCCTGAAAAAGGCACCTTTGCTTGCCTTCATAGTTTGGGAATGAGAGGCAGAAACCTTTTTAAGCTGAGCATCGTCTCCAATATGCTGGCTTTGATCGCTACAGCTTTCTCTCAGTGTCACACTAAAGCAGTCCAGCAAATATCCTTGTTAAAAAATAAAGTCTTGCATAAGTTAAAAGTCAGTCTAAGCATGCCTTTAGAAACAACAGTATTGATGATACAGGTAGCCTGAAGTAATACCTACACTTTTTAATAGAAAGGATCTCTGGATTACTCTATTTCACACAGACTGATATTACCATATATTTTCTAACCTTCTATGTTTGGAAGCATATTTTTCTACTTTAAACATTATTCTTCTTTCTTTCTTGTCCTCAGAGCTATATTTTAAGATTGTGTGACATTAGTGCTGGAGCAACAAATCAGTTTCCTTACCCCAAATTTTATTTTCATTTCTATATCAAATTCAGTGCAATTATGTTTACTTCAGTAATTTTCTTAAACTTTTAATAAGACAAAGCAACTTCATTTATTTAAAGGTTTTCTAAGTGCTTTTTATGGTTGTGTGTAAGTGCCAGAAGGAAAAGGAATTGACAATTTTCAGGAATTTTTTTTTTAATTACAGAATTCTACACCAGGCTAATAAGAATTGAGGGAGTTCTACAAATAGACATGTGTTACAAGGACAGTGCATGTACCCATGAAACCAACAGAAAGATGCTTTAATGTTCTTTAGTATTGATAGCTCCAGAAATTATGGGGTTTAATTGCCTTTTTCTTGAGCAAACAGGTATTTTCAATAGCATTGATTCAGAGCCCACAAGCTTTGAGACTATGCGGTCCACCAAAACCTTTAACAGATCCTTTGTTTATTTTAACAGACAAACAAACAGACAAATGCAAGCTCCACCCTGGCCTTGGAGCCAAGAAAGAGTGGGTGTAAAGCCTTTTGCTTTCCTTCTGAAAAGGAGATTTCTGAGTGGTGTGAACTTGACATTTATTTCATACCCATGCCACTTCTTCTGGTGCACTGAGACATAAATCATGTAATATGTAAAACTGTAGAGCTTCATCATGTTTTGTTTTGGTCCCCCCATTTAAAAATTGTACAGAGAAGACCATTAAAAAGGTAAAGTTTTTGTAACAAAAAGCTGGGTCCCCAGCACAGGCAGATTCTGTTGAGAGGACAGATGCTTCCATTTCTGTGAATCCTTTCTTGGGGAGGCTTGCCTGAAACACATGTGAGTACAGGAAAGTTAACTGACTTCAACTCAGCAACCTGAAGCAATATTACAACAAAATAACATTAACTTTTTAGCAACCTATAGTAGAACAGCTATGATTTTATGGTTATTTATTTTTAAAAATTAAGGACTCCAGTACTGTAAGAGTCATTTCATCCCCGGCATTAACAGAACCTAGACTTTTTTGCATACATCTTGTCTGCTGGGGTTTACAGACCCCTGCTTTGGCACACTCAGTGGCTACAGAGCTATTCTTCTCTTCCCAAAGGCCTTTCACCTTTTTGGCATTAAAAAGGGATATCTGCAATGTTTGCACTCTAATGGAAACCAGACGTGGCAAGAATGAAAGCAGAGCCTGAATCCCACAAAGCAAATTTTGGCCCTAAAATGTTTCAGCTAAAGCTAGCTTCCTTGATCTGTCCCCTTCTGCCTGGATTTCTCCTTGGCTAGACAAAGGTCTCCATGGCCACCAACAATTCCATGCCATCTCTCACTGTTGGTATGTGGTGTACATGGCCTCTCTTTCCCAAAATCAGATGTTGGTGGGACTGGGGCAGCTGTAAGGAAGGTGCATTGGAACCATCAAGACAAGCTGTTTCTTACTTGTATGTGAAGACCATGTTTTTGGGGGCATGCACCTGAACAGCTGCAGTTCTTTGGTTTCTTTCTTGTAGGAGCATGACAGCTCCTCAGCTTTTGGTTTGCCCAGTGGTAGGCTCTGAAGTGATTTCCAGCCACCTCTCTCAAGATACTGCAGTGACAAAAATAAAACCCACCAAGCCCATTCTTACCACAGCCATAGCAACTACTTTGTGGTTACAGCCCAAGGCATGAGGAGGAGCCCAACATGGGCTGTGACATAACAGCCCTGAGCTCAGGAGCCGGACACAAACTGAAAACCAAAATATTTTCTCCTGAAATATGGAGTTCCATGAAAGTAATGTACTTTGTCAAAAAATAAGTGGTGATAGTATTTTGATGGGAAATTTGTTCCAAAAAGTCTTTAATGTTCAATAACTATTTAAAGGTGGATTTTTTTTTAATTAATCCAGCGGCTTCAGTTTCCATTACAGAACTTTGAAACCAGAGCCCTCTGTCCTCGAAAAATGTTGCTGTTTTGATTTTCTACCTTGTTTCTTTAACAAAGTCTGAGAGCTGAAATGCAGCAGGGTGGAAGCTGCCTTCTCAAACATGCTACGGAGGGCTAGCCACAGGCTCACCAAACCAACCCCCATCTAATAAACCTCGCTCAACCCATGTCAGCTCCATGCAGTAACAGCCTTGGATTTCTTTCAGATGACCTATCAGTACCTTCCCCACAAGCCCTTGCTCCCCTCCCCCCATTCTCCCAGCTCCGGAAAGTACCACCAGCAGCTTATGCCCCTCACTCCTCTTCTCCTCCTTCTTCCCCAGGTGTATTTTCTTGACTGCTTTCCATTCCCAAGCATGCTTCACTTTGTGTCTCTGCAGAGAAGCAAACAAGCCAAAAGAGAGCTTTTTTTAAGGGTTTTCCTTCATCAGAAGTCTTTTGAATGTTCACTAGCACTCGAAATAAAACTGAAAGTCAAGGTCCCCAAGCGCAGTGCAGTGGTGCTCCTGTTTTGTTACTGCTTTTGCTGCATCAAGTAAGCTATGAAATTTTGCAATGGACACAGCCCCAGATTATAACTGACAAATTGGGTAAGTGTACTCTTGGCTGTTTGACATACGATTATATAAGAGGCCAGAGGTAAATGATACACATATTACATGTTGTACAGATACACATTTGTCCAGACAAAATGAGGTCCACATCAGAATAAAAATTGTGTTAACAATACTGCCAGGTTTGAAATACTCATGTATTTTAGCCCCTTGCTTTCAACTGTTACCCTTCAGGGCTTTACAGAGTGTCTTGGAAAACAGCTAGCATTTTGCACTCCTCCTCTGCATAAAACAGCTGAAACTGTGTTTGTTTTTAAAAATTGGCTAATAATTGAGAGCTTCCTTGCCAAGATTCAAGCCTGAAGCCAAGTGCAGAGACCATATTAACATCTTGGAGTGCAGGAAGGAGAATTTTTGTGTGAAAGAAATAAATAAATTCCCTATCACAGGAAAAAAGTAGAGAAAGATCAAAAATCAAAGCACTTAAAAATGAGCAAAGGACCAGAAACTTAAACATGAGGGAGGGGGGGAAATGTTGTTGTTTCCCCACGGATATATCCTTGTATTATTGCTTCTAAGATCATCTTAAAGCAACCATTTCTTCTAGAAAAGGGGAGGAGAACAAATTAAAATTCTAGAGTTCTTTTAGAAGTGCAGCTTTCATGGCTCCCTGCATTGACAGTGTTAAAGACACTCAGGTTTCAGTGACAGGACACTTTTAAAAAGCTTAGGACATCAGACTTCTAATTCAAAATCTTCTTCTTCAAAACACAGAACATTAGCTTTTTCACAGAACCACCAAATTAAAGCAAACAGCCAACATAAAACTGAACAGATAGTTTCCTGAACCCTCTCCGTAAAAGCTGGCAAGACTATCTGTCATCTGGCAGTTGCAATATCACTCTGAGACTCAGGGCATCTGGGTATCATTCCCAGCTGTGTCCCAGTACTCGCTTCTGCTCTTTGTACAAGTCATTTACTTCCATATGCCTCAATATTCCAAATGCAAAATGTAGAAAATAGCTTGATGCTACCCAATAGTACTCATATTATTTATACATGTACACATGTCCTTTATTACTCCAGCCAGAATCTTTTGTCCCATATTCACTTGCAAAACCTGTTAAAATTCACTGAAGTCTCTTTCACTAGCTTTAGTATTGAATGCACATCCTTGGATATTTAATTTTACATAAACAAATTCAGGGTGCAGTACATCTTGAAAATCACCAGCTCAGTACAAATAATAAAAAGGAGAAGAAAGCACCTGTTCATCAGTAAGGGGCAATTCTTTGAAGCTTGGAGTAGTTAATTTAAAATAGTGCAGGTTAGATGTCTTGCCTTGCCTGGAATCCCAGGTCTCCCCTAGGCTCCCTGCAGTGGTCAGGGGAGCCTATCCCTTTCAGAAAATTTAGGTCTGAATCAAAAAACCAAGACTTCTCCAAAGCCTGAAACTACTTTTGCCTGGTATGACTCCTGAGAGCAGTGTGCATGTGTATGTGCATTTTTTTCACTGTGTCCACTTTATGCATGGGTAAAATGAACCACAGAGGTTAAATGATTCACCCACAAAAGTCTCTGGACACAAATAGAAACTCTTGGTGATTTGCATTCCCACCCATGAGATCTAAGAAAAAAAACCAGTGCCTCATGGGAAGCAGAGCCAGGTACAAGACAAGTCCATTTCAGGAGGAGAAAGTTCTCCAACAATTACAATGCGACTGCATTCCTTTTCACTGAAGAGGAAGCTCTGCTCTTAAGTCATACCCTTCCTGGTTCATAGAAACCTCTCCAAGAACCAATTTTAGACATCTGACTTGAGTCTCTTAGGCTAATGCACTATTTTCCTCCCCATTCCTTGACATGAGAAGCACATCTCATAGCAAGCTGGGAGAGATGCTGTCGCTGGTTACCAACTGAGAAAGAGCCAGGAGTTCTCATAATCCTGGATATGTCACATGCATCTAGCTGTGGCCTCAGGCAGGCAAACGTCTTCCAGTCTTTCATGCTACCAGCTGGAAATAATATCTGCAATCTGTGAGTGCTTCAAGGCTCATCTCAGTCACTGAGCTCCACGACTTACATTCAAGATTGCAGGCACTTAACATAGTACTCCTCTTACAGTGTGACATCAAAAAAGAGCAGTGCAGCCTTGCAGCTCAGCTTTCCATTTCAGATTTCCATCTTACTGTTCTGAAGGAACATTGCTAGTCTGTGAGTATCCCATTCTGTGATTATTTTGAAAACTATTTTGGATAGGCCGGATCATACCTGAAGGCTTCCTGAGAAAACCCAACAGCTTTTGCATATAAAATTTCTACTTCATGAGGCTCAGGCCCCTTCTATTCCGTTTCCTTTGTCTGTGTTCAAATTTGCTTCTAGTAAATAGTTTTGTTTTTCAGATTAACCAGTACGAAGAATTTAAGACAGCCAGATGGAAATACCTTCACAAAATTACTGAGAAATGTCATGTAGTAATACTGTGAATGAGTTCCAGGAATTACTGAAAGTCACTTGCTATTTATTGCTTACTAATACAGTGCTTGAGGTTTCCTGTCACTAGTTCAGTTGTGCCAAAGCTTAAAAAACTAAAATACAGTTTCACAAGCTTTGCAAATGCCTGCTTCTACTGGATCACTTTACAAAAAGAACTGACCTCTTATTCAAGTGCGAATGAAGAAGATTGGAGGACCTTTCTTTATTCACTTTGTGACCAAACTGCTTGCAAAAACTAACCATGAGAGCAAGAACAAAAAGGATAACACAGAATTAAAGTGTATTCTCCCCTGATTTCAGACAACTAATTCCATCACCCTTCCCAAATAACTCAAGGACAGCATTTCACATTCATTTCAACTTGCAGCTGCTAGTCCACATCGGGTAGGCAGCCCCTCACCACCACAAAGAGAAGGGCTACTCTGCATCCCCCTCTACTTCTGAGGCCGTCAGCTGAGACCACAGCGTGGCTTTCATGACTGGAGGGAACTGACATCCTCAGCAGGAACACACAAACACTCCTGTTCCCGACTGAAGACTACTGAGGACCACAGACTCACGGAGCCCATCAGGGACCTTGGGAGGACTGCAGTCCAACCCCCTGCCCAGAGCAGGCTCAGCCATGAGGTCAGACCAGGTTGCTCAGGGCTTTTTATCCTGTTGGGTCTGGCAATATTCCAAGGATGAAGATGGCACAACCTCTCTGGGCCCCTGCTGCACTGCTGGGCTGTCTTCACGGGGAAAAGCCTTCTCCTTATCGTCAGGCTGAGCATATCCTATTTCAGTCTGTAACCATTGTCCCTCACCCTCCTGCTGTTTGCTGCCCTGAGGAGCAGCTTTCTCTTCTCAGTAACCTCCTCATAGGTATCGGTGGGCAGGAGGGCACAGCAAAAATGGGGCCTCTCCATGGTGGACACAAACAGGGTGCCCCCAGCACAGGCAGTGCCCACAGCAGTGTCGGTCTGGAGACAGTGACCAGTCCCATCTGCAGCCCCGGACAAGGTGAGGTAACAAGACAGTCCTGCGGTCCACTAAGGGACTCCAGCCACAAACAGCAGGAAGCAGGGCTGGGTGCACTGTGGTGTAGCTTAGGCCAGAATGGCCTGACGTGCCATTGGGTTGGACTAGAGACCTCCAAGGTCCCTTCCAACCTCCACAGTTCTGTGATAGACCTCATGTTTGTGTTCTGGTAAAGGAGTACTGGAAAGTAGAAGCGTTTGACCCATACACTGGATGATTGCAGTCTGGTGGGCAGAGAATGAACTCTAAAATCTGAATCCGGTTTTATAATGGTAGGTGCACAATGAACTGAACCAAAGAACAGACTGTGTTTGATTAATTCCCTTGTGGGGTTTCTAATGCTGTCTACTTAGAGACCCAAATTCTGTGACACAGAATCTCTTAGTAGGTTCCTCAACCTTTTTCAGAAACAGCTTTCAGTATGTTCTGTGTAAACAGGAAAATCATTGTCACTATTATGCACTGTGTCCATCTTCGCTTCTGTCTCCCCTGATAAGCCTCAAACTCATGTATTTTCCAAGTTTGGGAGAAATGTAATAGTTGCCAAATAAAGACAATCTTGTCAAGGAAGTAAACGCCATTGGTATCCTTACCCAGGGAACTATCTGCAAAACCGCAGCCTAGTCGAAACTGAGAGATCAAGACAACTGCGAAGCCCCAGGATGAGAAGCTTTTTTTGAGAGTCAAAGCAGGCTATACTGACCAAAAGGAGAAAACAGGGGCAACTTTTATACATTTACAGCAAAACAGTGAGCAGAATATATAGTTCTCTGGATCCATTTTAACTGCCCCAAGGGGACACAGTTTACACAGTCAAAGCCACCCCCCTGATTCATGATGCTGCCACCCTCAGCAGTGAAAATACAGGCTTGTCTGGTAACAGAAATAGCCCTACATCTCAAGCCCAAACAGAGCTGCTACTTCTGGGAAATTACTTCTGCTAGTCTCTGCATGTTTTCTTAGAGGGAGACCAGTTAGGTCATGTACTCTTCCTTGGAGACCATCCAGATTTTAAGGGATTCATCTTTTTGCGCCATAAAAAGTCATGTCTGTACACCAGCACGGCACTCTGATGTAGTTTTCCACCTATTTACATCAGTAATGTCAACAGTGACATGAAGTGTTATGGCCACCAGGACCAAGGCAGCACCCTACAGGCTCTCAAAGATGTGTTCTGGCCCAGGTCTGCCTGGGAGAAGGCAAGCCCACCAGCACCCCCTCAGTAAGGACAGAGGAAATGAGATAAAACAGTGAGAACTAGTGCAAAGAAGGGACTAGAATCAGCAGTACTCTAATTCTACTAGTCCAGGGTAAAATTGGGTGTGCTGGGAATTTCCAAAAAGAAGGAGAGCAGCCCAGAAATCAGACAATTTTGCTTCTGGGGACAGGAGGTGAGGACAGCCTTTTATTTTACAACCCCAAGGAACAGAGAGCCGGTGGGAGTTTTAAGGCCTTTGCTAAACTGGCAGAGATCTGGAGCTAATTGGCATGCTCATTTAAATAGAGTATATGATCATCAGAGACAGCAACCTCCCTGCCCTCATTATCTATACTCCCACCATGGTTCCCAGCCTCTGTTTCTCATGTACTCCCTTCTTACCCATAACTCCCATCCTTCTGCCCAAACAGTTACTCCGAAGGACATCTGTGGTTACACAGCTTCTCAAGTAAGGAGGTGCAAAACAACAACATCTCCCAGGACTGACCTCCTGCCTGGGAGGCTGGGCACACACAACCCTTGTACTACAAATATGCCACCAGGAGTCAGAAGGCAAGTGCTTCAGGTGATAAGCAATGACATTTTTACAGTTGTCTGCCAACAGCAGCGTGGATGTTGTACTCAGTGTCTTGTGCTTAGGAAGAGCATCTACATAAAGAACTTGCTGAGAAAGGAGTAACAGCACTACAGATTTGTCCCACATTGATGGTGTTATGTGAGGGGCACGGGTCAGAAAGAGAGAGGAATACCTGAAGTGTGAAAGAGAATGGTCATCTGGTTGCTGTCTGTGCAGTGAGTGGGCATAGCTTCACTGATATCTGGATGAGTAAAATAGGCTATTAGTTCTCGAATTTAATGTTTTAAAGAGCAAATCACTTTAAATCAATGCACCTCTGCAACTTCCCTTTACATGCTTTACTGTGCAAGAAGAGAGGTGGTAAATACATACAGCTGCTATGCAGTTTTAAATATATTTGTTTAACTGCCAGAAATTATAATTTTGCAAAGATCACTAGAAACAATATATTATTCTTAAGTCTTGGAAATGAAAGAAAAATGCAAGCTGATCCAGTAGCAGACATACCCAGGAAGCAAACAAATGAGAAATGTTTCATCTGTTGTTCTCACAGAAGAAAGAAGACAAACGAAAAGACTAACTCACAGTTTATTCTCAGAGCAGTCCTCTCATCAGGCCACACAGGCCAACACTGAAGGTTTACAATATCCATGAGTTCTTGTTTCTGTTGCTATTAAACTCTGCAGCTTTACTCAAGTTATTTAGGGAAGCATGTTTTAGGGATGCCACTGACTTGAGAGTGCTTCTGGTTTGGGATGTACAGATTTTAGCAGGTGCATAATATTTCCTTTCTGATATTTTGTTGTCAGCAAAGCTTTTGATCCTGACGTTTCCAAAACAGGGCACACAAAAATCAGGTTAGCTAAAATGAACCTTTAGATGGACTTGCAAAGTAGCTTGTGTAGTTAATATTCTGGGAGTTCCCAGAAGACTCAGAAGTAGTGTATGTACTGAAAGGGAGAAAGTTAACTTATTTATGGTGAGCACATTTTATCACATGTATTCAGGAATATTTCAAGAATTCCCTCCCACAATCATATGACAGCTATTACTGTGGCACTGGAGAAGGGAGGAAGCTGTATGTTTTTAACAAAGCCAGTGCTATGGGAGGCATGAAAACTGTGGGTGTTTATACTAGAAAACAAACCCACAGCTTAAAAAAAATGTTAGTCAATATTTATTATTGAAATGTTAATTTCACAGCAGTGTTAAGGGAGAAGAAAAGTAGAGAGGCCAGCCAATGTTTTCCAGTTCTTCACCCTTTTCTTGGAGAAGCACAAATATGACACAGTATCAGAAGCAGGAATAAGAGCACAGGTCCTTGTTGGGACAGCCTCAAGATTCTCCACATCTTGGACAGAGCAGAGGACATTCAGCAAGTGATACTTAGGAAAGACAAATACCTGACATCCTCCTGAGAGGGGGCTGTTTCAAGATTCAGTCAAAATCAGGTGAAGGAATGAAAAGAGTTGAACCGTCGTCCTTCTCACTTCTGGTGAGAATTTGGACAAAGGGGGAAGAGAGACAGAGACGAGAAAGTATAACCCAACCCTGCTTCTTTGTCTAGCTCCAGGAAAAATTGGTTGCCGTGACCTCTGAATAGATGCACTTTTCCAGCTAGTTGGCACCTTTTAGTGTCTTCTACCTTATAAAGCCTCTTCCTCTCCAGAGAGTTTGCTAGAGGTGCCTTACCAGCTTGCTGGCTTTGTGAATCGCCTCTGTCTGGCACCTGGTTCTGCAAAGCTTTCATCAGGGCTTTAAGGGGCTCTGAGATCCAGTAATGACTGAGCACTACTCTAACAGTACAGCTGTACCAATGACTGGTGATGACTAGGCTTTCTTCTGTGAAACGGCTTTGGTTTCTCTTTCATAAACATGGGAAGGTGAAGACTCCAGCAACAGCATGTCTGACTCAGTGGAGGAGATCTGGAACAATGCAGTCTACCAGCCTCAACTGCCCTTACTGTGATGGGACCTCAAGCTCACCAGAGCTTTGAGATGGACTTGCTGAGATGTTTTTCTTATAATGAGCTTCCCAAAGTAATCCAAAAATCTTTCAAACTCACTAAGCCAGTTTTATTTTAGAATTGGGAAAAGAAAAAAAAATTAAAGCACTGAGGTCAGCAGAAATGTAAAGATGTTTATAATTATTTCCTGGTACCAATGTCCCTGTTTCCATGCCTGACTTCAGCCACCTGGGGGGTTACCCAGAGTCCCTGGTCCCTTAGGGGTTTCTCTGTCCACCACCATAACACCACCCTTTTGGACTTTTTGGATATAACCTGCCCTCTTCAGCAGTCTCTGCTGCAAGGTTCCTGCTCTTCCCTCTGGGTCTAGACAGGTATCAGGACATGTCTCAATGCCTGGGACCATATCTCCTTGAGCACATTCAGTTGCTTTTGAAGGAAGGGATACTCTTCTCTCCCTTCCAGAGGTGTCTACCAAACACAGTTCTTATAAATGAGCTTAACATAGGAGATGAAAGCAAAAAGGAATAGACAGACTCTGTTCACCAGCCCATCAGATTCACAACAGGAAACAATTAACAGAAATTTCACCTACATCACTCCGAAAGCAAGTCTTTCAGTAATGCTGGGCTTCACAATTCAAACATACTTTTATTTAAAAGCTTGACCTGTTTATGTATTGGTTTCTTTAATTTTCATATTAGTCTTCCACCAGCTTCTTACTTTTTCAGGTGCAAATCTTAGTCATTTTGACCCTGAGGCAAATTATGACTACACCAGCATGTGTGAAACACAGAACTGAAGTTAGATAATGTTGCAAATAAAACCCTGAGAGAGGAAAGGCCTTCTATCTTGAATACATGTAAAATGCAACAATTGTCACCATTTTGCCCCTTAAAATGAAACAGAAATCTTTTTGCACTTGGCCCTATTCCTTCGTAATTTGTAGCACTGTTTCAAGTCCAGCATCTATTACTCCAACTCACTGCTTCATCAAATTTTTAAACAAGTGTAAGGGAACCAGACATGAAACTCTCATCTGTCTTATGTTTATATGGCTATGCCTTAACATATGGCTCAACATTTTTGGATCTCAGCTGTATCTGTTAGCCAACAGGAATAGGGGAAGCTCAGGACATGATGTGCTAATTATTTCAGGTATAAAGATAGACGGGAATGAAGGTAGGATAAAGGGGAGGTGGATAGCGTCAAGTTCTCTGGAGTTTAAATTGGTGACAGATATATCTATACGGCAGTAGAAAAGGAAAAGCGAGATTTGCTCTTCACACTGGTACGTACTAATAAATGATAGCTTCTGCTGAGGTGTACTATGTTCGGGCACATCTGCAGTAGCACCACCTGAGAGGTTCCCCCGTCCCTTTCTTTCATGTTTGCTGCAGGACATGTATGAAGCACTGGCAACGCATTCTGACTTTCCAGGTTTATCTGTTAATCAACGTCATGGCATGGCTCATCTGCACAATCCCTTCTCTGACAGGAGAAGAACAGAATAAAAAGTCTCCCTATGCTGAACCCCTGGGTAGCAAGAGCTTGCGATACCAAAACTTTTAAGTCCTTTCATGACTACAGTTAGCAGGCTTTGGAAAAGCTTTAAGAAAAAAGGATTGAGAATACAGGCCCTTAATTATGTGTTTGTCCTGATTATATCAATGGAGTCAGTCCCTTTGAACTCCACTGGCTACAGAGAAAAACACTCGGCTCCACTTCTGAGAACCACAGACATATGTCAGGACATTCTCATACCCTCTTTTACCAGACACAGTTGTTCGGGAGACAAGAAGGACCTGTATTTGGGTCACCCCAGTGCCTGAGAGGATGCTACAAAAGAACTAAGCAGCCCCAAAATGTCTCACCATGCCACCACTGCCAAGCCAAGCTAGTATACCTAGGAGCACTGCAGTAAAACTACCCAGCTGCAGTCACTGAATGCTGCTGTTCACAGGAAAGGTGGTTACATGTCTGAGCACTGGTCAGGTATGAGCATCTGATCTCAGCAGGCGAGTTTGCCATAATCATCCCCAAATCTTCTGACAGAACCACCTGGAGTCCTGTACCCTAACAGACTATTTCCTGTTTTGTAGTAAGAATTTCCTAAGAAACTGCACAAAGAATGATGACCCAGCGTGGTGACCCAGCTATGATATGAAACAAGCCAGAGTACTAATAAATCAATGAAGTGCAGGAACCTGGTCAGAAACTGCAGATGTTTTGATTACTTCTCCAGTGGTATTTGGAGACTTTCCAACAGACCAGAAAACTAGGGAAGATTGTGATTTCCTCCTGGCCAATGGAAGTCTGCAGAAACAGTGTCTTGAGATAGGAACTTTGTCTCTGACTAGAATCATGTCTTTCAACACAGAGAAAGAGACCGCAAAGATACTTATAAGTTCTTTGTTAATCCTTCCAACAACTCCTCTGAAAAAAAGAATAAGCACATGCAACTAACAGAATAAGTTCAAATTGAATAATTTTTTCAATACCACAGAACAAATAACTAAACTAGAACTCAATCCCATCCCTTAGCTATCTTTTTTGTCTTCTCACCTGACATGTACAGTTAAACAAATAGTGTTCATTTATTTCATAGGAACTGTGATCACAATATCTCTGTTGCTTGAAGATAGTGAGCATAGAGTATCTGCCTACAACATTACCCAGCAGAAACTGTTGCAAAATGAAACCAGGAAGTCTACAGAGGCTATACTTTTTTCATGGATTCGCTAGCTTTTAATAAGCTGAAAAAGCCTCTAATTCTCCTTCAGTCCCTCTTTTTCTGCTGTACCAAAACCCCTTATTATCAGTTCTTGTAATTTTAAGCATGTATTTTTCAGAATTCCCACTAATCTGCATTTCAGGTTTAACTCTGTTGATTTTATGTTCCCTTCTATTGTCCTAAGTTGCATTAAATTTTCTTTTCTGGAAGACAATTCTTTAGGCTCTAGGGATATCTGAGAAGCTATTTCAACCCAAGCTGCCCCACGCTGAGCCTCATGCTATTGATATCCCTCCTATAGGGCGACAGTGTCTTCTTGTTGTCAAACATCTCATTGTTTCAGCTTACTAATCATTACCACAGCTCTATGCACATAAAGATCCTTAAAAGATGTTAAAAATGCTACATTTTTTTCACAAATCAGAGACAGAGTTAGAGGTGAAAAAGCCTGAAACATTTCAATTTCTCCCACTGAAGCTGCTCCACTTTGGGAAGACAGGGCAGGAACCTAAGCCCTGCCTCCTTTCCTGATGGTACCTTTCCTTTCAGTACCAGAGGTGTTGGCTCTACTGTCATTGAAACTAGGGGCTGAGAGAGAGTGACTGGAGAGTATGCCCTTGCCCAGTGGTCAGAGTACTGGTATGGAAAATGAGAGCTGTGGTCAAACTCCTTGAAGAAAGGAGGGAGAGATTCAAGTTCAGGTTAATGAACAGAAGGTCTCCAACTCCATCACATCATACAGTTGTTTCTCTATGAAATTCCTACTTTACTAATAATGCTGTGATAATTCCTACTGCATCCAAGTAGCACAGAAATGCCTAGCTTATTCCAGCAGGGATCAGGCATGGCTGACACATCTGGCCCTCCACTGTGTTTTAAGATACAGATTGTTCTGGTAAAGTACCTAAAGAGCTTCAGAAATGCAAATTTGTGCATCAAGGTCCTCAGATATCTCTAATGCAAAACAATAACTGAGCAAGGATCTCCAGAACATAAATTTGGCAGTTAAATAACCATGCCATCTTACTGTGATCATTTCCAAATGACACTCAGCTGGTGGGAAACACAGAAACAGGAACACAGTGGGCTGTGTCAAGATGACCTACATCTCCCTCCAGCATGTGTGTTATTGCTTAAGGAAGTCTGATAGCATTCCCAAATTCACAGAACTGCAGTTTTCACCAGGTTGCAGAAGACTAATGACTAGCCTGCAAGAGTTGGACTTCAACCAGCAACTGGTGGACTTTGTTTCATTATCTAATTACTATCCCCTTTTATGGTAAAATCAAGCAGAATGACCCACAAATAATAATGACCTAAGCCCCTGCGCTCTATTTGTATTTGAAGATTTCTTCTTGTTATATTCAAGCTGCCTTTTCAGACATGTAGAAATGTGCCACTGGCACTTGAAAAATAAATTAAATAAACACAAAAATGGAAATGTAGGCTCTGTAGCATCCTGAACTTTATGCATTAGCAGGTGACTGATAAAATCTTTAGGTGGGAAACTGTAGACTGCATCCATAGCTAGTGCCCATTAGCTTAGGTCTGTATTAATCTCCACCACAGTTTACCGCAACTGGGGGCCTGTGCAGTGTTCTGCAGGACACAGCCACTTCTACTTTGTCCACAAGCACATCCTTGGCACATTTTACTCACCACTGTGAGTAATTTTTCTTGGCATATAGATACACCAAAAGTTATCATTCAGAACAAAATTGTCACAGTATTTACTCAGCTGTGATTGCAAGCCCAGCTGCCAACAGAGACAAGAAGAGGTACTAATTCCTGTCACTCTGATATGGGTACAGGAGCCAGTAAGGGAGACAAAGCTGCAAAAAAAAGTAGCACGTGTCTCTCCGGAGCAACCCAAAGGGAGAAGAAGGTGCTTCTGGCCCAAGTCATGTTGTCATCTGCCCACTGAGTGATGCAGATTCTAATGAGCCTGAGTGCACTATTGGTGTGTCTAAAATGGGTGGAAAAACATGGGGTTTAAGTTGGACTGAAAGACTTTCACAGCAGCTAGTAAAGTTGTTCCTCTGGAGAGAAGAGCCAAAACTTGTTATTCCAGCCCACTTTTCTGGGCTAATTCGATCTATAACCTGGTTTCTAGTTTTTTAAGTTCCTCTCCTTCAGGCTGTGCCACCAAATGTCCCACAAAATGAAACAGTAACAGCAAAAGGAAGAAGGATAAGAAGTTACAAGAGAGAGAGAAAAACACACAGTTTCAGAAACAGACTGTGTGAGAAGAAAGTGTTAAAAAAAGGAAAAAGGCTTTAATACATTACTCAGAAACATGTATTTTCTCTTAAGTGAACAGATCACTTTCAAAGCAAGCATGCAAAAAGCATCTTCCTTCTTGTTTGCCACTCGTGATAAATTTTACAGTTCTTTGTTTTGGGGTGTTTTACAGAGCATGAATGGGCAAAAGTGAGAGAGACTTTCATGCTGGGGAATCAGGAGCAAAATTTGTACATGCAAGTTTCCAAAAGCAGCTGGTGAATTTGGGGGCTCTTCTGAGTACTCATAAGGCCTGGTTTTGCAGGAGCCCTGAGCGTGTGCAAGTCAGCAAAGAATGAGGAAACACAGTAGGATATAACCATTGATAGAAAGAGAGAAGACAACACCCCATGCTGTGCAATCACTTGACAAAAAGGGAGCTCTTGAATCTAGAGGTGGAACCTGCCATGCAGTTTTGTGGTGTACAGTATCTGACCTCAACATCTTGCACACTAAAGACATTTTTTATGAGAATATCAGCACATGTGGTGGTAGCTCCAGGCACTCAGAAGAAAATAATCAAATTCAGCTCTCCCATACCAAATCACATCACTGTTATTGCCCTAAATTAAAAAGGTGTTTGTTACGGATTCCAGCTCCCCTGCTGTCAAATCCTTTGCTCCTCCTGCATCTGAACCCCACCAAGGGCTAAATCCAAGAATGACTGCTGAATAAAGCCATTTTACACACACAATGAGCATTTTGTTCAAGCCATTTAAGACATATTTTACAATAAATCTTTTCATTATCAGAGGCATTTTAAAAATGTTTCGCCTTTAGTCACAGTTTACAGATTCACTGTGTACAGTATTAAGTTCAGTATTTGATGCACAACATATTCCTTTTTTTTTAAATGTTTAATTATTTTTAAACCACCCCATGTTGCTAGAGAGGGCCAACCAGGGGTAAGTAAACATTTTTGTCCATAGTATATGTTTTCATATTTTATCTCATTTCAGTATGCAATAGGTTCTTTCTCAGAATAGAAAGTCAGGTGACAGTATCTATATGGATACAACTGCTTTATAGCATTGGTTTCTTTATGGTGTTTCCCTGTGAGTTTTTTTTAAACAATCATTCATTGTGTATTCTAAAGGGTAGCTGTGACATGCCCTTGGAAACATTTTTCTTTAACACATATTCAACTAAAAAAAAAAATCTACTTTTGAGATGGGCACAGACCTATAGCTGATTATGGCACTGATCTCACAAAAAATGTTTCCTGTACAGTGTTTTATTTTTTACAGTCATACAGTGTCCCACTCACCTTGCTTGCAGGAGCAAGACTGGCTTGCTGGAACCAACCATGGTACAAATAGAAACCATTTCTTCTTCAAAATGAATGTGACATCATCTTACCTCTCTGCTGAGCTTTGTCTCTCATTGCTGCAGATCACAATAAAGACAAACTCCAAACTCAGCTCTTAGTGAGCACCTCCTGTAGGCTGCAAAATTCCATGACACACACCCCCAGGACTCTGCTTGGAACTAATGAAATGAACTGACCAGTATCAAAACTGTCTGCTCTTCAGGAAGATTTGGCATCAAAGTGACTCAATTGAAACTCTGTCTGCTGATGCAAGACCCATGATGGGTTAGTAGAAGAACCACATTTCACTGTGTGGGAAGTCTTCTGTATGTTAAAAAGAGAAAGGGACTCCCCCCTACATCTCATTTTTCATATTAAATCTGACCCAGTGATGACTTCCTCAACAAAGAGATCTGACCCAAAGGTGCTGGGAAGGAATACAAGGTTACAGCCACATCCTCATCTGCTTATGACTCCTTTACTCATGACTTCACCCCTCATCCTCTAAGAAGTGAATTTATGCTCCGTTCACTTCTAAATGAATCTATCACTTTGTCATACTGGGGGAGGCTGTATTTTTCTTCTTCCCTGCAGTGAAAAGCTGGACATTACCTCTCCTCTAGACACAAGAGACTAATGAGTTTCTTCACACCAGAAAAAAAAGCAGACTATGCTGCATACAGGGAGGCAAGAGGGAGGCACCACTGCAGTGTACACATGCTCTCAGACTTGCTTTAGATGATTTTTAGCTAATGTGGGTACAGTAAATAAGGAATTTGCAGCAGCAGCTGAGTACTTAGCAATTGAAAGTACTTTCACCCTGACTTCAATAACCAGGCCTGGTAGCTCAAAGGTAGTGTGAGTACGTCTGTGTATGTCCCCTGATGCTGTGCAGAGATGTCCTGAAATGCCTGGTGCTGCCATGAGGTACCTGCTTTTGTAAACACAACTGCCCAGCATTCCTCCTTGCTGCTGTGCAATGTCCCAGATACAGATCCTTTTGCTGCTGCCCAGTGTGGTACTGATCAACCACAGATCTGACCAACTTAATGGAGAGCAACCTCAATAAATAGTGCAGAGTAAATGAGTGGGTGAGGCTGCCTGTTTCTCTTCCGCAGACCAGGAAGCTTCATCACGTTTGCACCAGTTAGACAGCATCATGGAGTAGGAGACAAGCCACAAGTTACCACCTGAGCTTGCCCTGCTGTGTTTGTACCTTCCTCAGCTTCTGCCAGTGAGCAAGTGCCTACAGGGCAAAGTACTTCACATTCATTGCTGTTCATCGGTTTGTCATTTGCAGTAAATGTGTGAAGCTCTCTTGGTGTCAGTTAATAGATGTTACAGAGTCTCCTTGTGAGTGAGGCCCTTATGTGCATGTGCGGGGCTGATGTCATCAAATGAAGATATACAAAAAAGCCAGGTCAGATATACTCTGACCCTGGTTAGTCATCCCCTAATATTAGCCACTTATCAGAGAAGTCATGAAAGGTTTCAAAATGTGGACAGAGTGTACTGTTTATTAACTGTTATTCCAAATTATTTTGTAAGCAATGTGACAATGAGTTTTGGGGAAAACTTTCAGTTCTTTAAAGCCACTGAGTCACTATAGCTTCTATTTAGAAATCTTCAAATGAGAAAAAAACCCCATCTTTTAGTACAACAAAATCAGGGGAAAGTTAGTGAACGTGACATGTTGGCCTTACATTGCTGTCTGTATATTTTGCAGCAGCAACCACAGGGTATTTTCCTGTGCTTCTGCTGGTACATGTCTCCAAGAGCAAGTGCTCAGTAGAGCTTTAATTAATAAGACCTAACTTCCCCTTTGCTACTTCAGCTTGAGCCTATGGCCTAGGGATGGGACTGTTTCCTTTAACTAGGTCCGTTCACTAAAACAGATCTGAAACCGGGGAGTTGACCTTGTCAAGAAATGACTGCTACACTGAAACCCTGCTTTGCGGTTCCAGCAGTGCTTGAAGATTCATGCCTGCAAATAGCTGAGGGTGTTTTACCCACAAGAAACTTTGTGCACATGACTCCATGCAGAATCATCTCCTTGCCGGCGTAGGTCTTACTTGAACAAGTATTTATGGCATGGGTTGTTCAGCCACACTTGAGGCTCTGTATTTATACAAAATAGAGTTTAGTCATTCCCCAAAATCTCAATACTGGAACTACAGTGAATGGAAAGGAAAGGATCCGAATCTGCGACACAGATATTCTGCTACATTGCAAGATCTGGGGAACAGGGAATGAAGTTATGAGGCTCTGCCTCTTGCTCCCAAGCTGCTAAAACTCTCACAAACAACCTTTACTTTGAATTAGACAGCTTCAGCAGGTGTCCTTGCATTCCCAACTTCACAAACGGACAGGCATGGTAGAAATGAGCATTGCAAACAGAAATTTGAGAAAACAAGTTAAATATGCTCACTGAAATCAGTCTTGTTTAGAGGTCAGTTCTTTGTGAGCAAGGTCTTATTATGTAAACCAGGATTTATCTAAGAGGAGACCATCTGGATGCCTGTGACCCTGGTCCAGGAGTTGTTTTGTGTCTTAATAAAAAAAAAGATATACTACAACATCCATCACAGCTGCCTTCTCTTGGGGAAGCTGTTCTGCAAAGGACCGATAATGCTGCAGGAATAAAACGCAACTACATTTTCTCTGTTAATTTCTTTGCTTTCACTGCCCTTTTTCTAATATTTGTTGGTTTGTATTTGTAATTCCCATTTTTCTGGTTTTGTTCTATTTTCTCCTCTCTTCCACTACTATCTTACATTTCCCATTCCTCACAGCAACCACTCTTATTTCCATCTGCTCCTCCCTGTGTGGGCTCATCCTGAATGGGAGATCTTCTGAACTTTCTGTCAGTTGATCTAAAGCTGATACATGCCAGAAGCATCGGATCATGCAAGGTTCAGAAAACAAGGAGACACAAATTAAAAACGAAGGTTCTAGCAAGAGGGAAGGATTAATTCTGTTTTTGCCAGATCAGAGCTGTTTCTTTCTGCATCTTAGGAACTAGACAGCATTAACAAATGTCAGGAGTACTAAAATATGCAAACAAAGGCATTATCTCTTTTACTGGAATAGAAAAGAGTAGAGCGTTTTTAGCCTCTTTTCCAGGGATATGCAAAAGCTTTGCAAACACAGAGGCACAGCACGCCATTTACAGAGTTTTCCTAAGGGAATACAATAATCGCTGGGTGTTGGGGGTTTTTGCAGATCCCCCTAGGCATCAAACTTCGAGCCGACATTTCATGTTGCTCCGTACCCGACGGCGGCGGGCGGTGGCAGCGCGCCGGGCAGCGCAGCTTGGCTCCGCGTCCCCCTCGTCCCAATCCCCCTCGGTGTGTCCCCCCGCCCAAACTGCTGCGCTTCCTCTAGGTGGCACACGTACCCCTCCTAAAACTCACACTGAGGCGGGCACCCGCCTCCGACATTGCGTTTAGCAGTTTTTCTATGGGTTGTTGCAATTAAAAAAAAAAAAAAAAAAAATTAAATAAAAAATATATATAATAAAATAAAATAAAATAATAAAATAAAATAATGAATAAATAAATAAAAGGCAGGTCTGCTCCCAGGGCAGGGAGTGGGGCTGCGGGCTCCGCAGGGGTGAGGCAGGACTGTAGGTGGGAGATGGGGCATCGTGTTTGCCATCCCCCATAAAGGCCACGAATGCAAAGAGTAAAGGTCGTCATCAAGCAGAATGCTCTTGAAAAAAATGCTGTTGGCTTTGAAAACTGTGGTAGCACATGGAAACTGTGGGAACAGTTAAATAAAGTCAGACTTACCAAAAATGCATATTCGAATATAGCTACTGTGTGGAAAGTACAGAAAAGCCTAATTCTGCCCCAGAGCAGCCTGCCATCTCCCACAGACACGGAGAGGTGTACCATCAGCCCCCAAAGCAGGAGTCATGTCTGCTGGGGCTGGAGTGTGCCGAACACCTTTGTATGTGCTGCCCCTGCCTGGTCTGTTTTTGCAGCCTGCACGGTCAGGGGTTACATCTGTCACAAGTATGACCTCCACCCATCTGCTACTTATATTCATAGTGGTATCTCATTGCTTGCAGGCGTTACCCACAGATGAATGGCACGTTCACCACACATCCCATTTCTCCACTACTGTGACCTGCTGTCTTGCAGTAGTCTCGTTAACCACTTCCTTGCTGTACTCTTACCTCTGTGTTTGGAATTCCTGGTTCTTACTCCTGACACTTAAATACAAGCTGTTAAAAATGTTGGGGGAGGGGGAACAAATAAGCAAAGAGCCATGTTATATTTACTGCTAAAGGCCTTATTCATACAGCACTCACAGTAGTGGTGCTCTGCTTTGCCGTCATCTTGAAGCAACACCACAGATTTAATTAATAGCATATAAACCTATAGTGGCCACAGGTCATGACCCAACATGTGCCATATAGATATGCATACAACCAGAAAATGCAAAAGGATGAAGTTAAGATGATAAGGAGCAATTCTCCAAGTCTTCCAAGATTCTCCAGTTTCTAAGTGCTGATCATTAGCAACCATTTTTTGATTTTTTAAAATTTGCTTTCAAAAACCACATAAAACTTTGCTAGTCAGAAGCCCTCCCCATTCAACTGAAGAGATGTAGAAGCTACATTCAGCACACGGGGAGGAAATCACATGCCTAGTATGCACTGTAGACACCTGCAAATGCCACCAACCAACACTAACCTGCTCTTGGGAGGCCAGCACTTCACCAGCTGCAGCAGTTGGCAAACCCCTGTACCCAGGGTTTTCTGCCTTTCTCTTTGGTACAGTCACTGCTTTGGAGTCCAGCCAGGACTGCTGCAAATCTGATGAAAGAAAACATGACAAGCAGGCTTAGGCTGTGGTATTAATGGCCTGCCTCTGCAAGGGAGGCTGCGCTGCCAGCTGCAGAAACTCTCTCACTCCTCAGTGAGGAGTCAGACAGGGACCTGCACTTCCCACAACAAAATTTTGCTGTGGGAGTAACAGAAGAAGGGCTCCTGAGCTGTAAAATGTTAAGACTTTAAAGGGGGCAGCCAGTGTGGGGTATGATCAAGCAGATGTGCTGCATTAGTACATTAAGGATCATTGCAAGATTACACATATTCTGGAAGATGTATTGAACACAGCAGCAATCAGTAACTGAAAGGAAAAGAAAAAAAAAAAAGAAAAAAAAAGGCAACTCAGCTTTCCCTTATTGTAAATAAAGACTTTTTTTTTTTTTTTTTTTTTTTTTCAGTAGAAGCAAGTGTTTCCTATCACATTCCACTCCTGAATAAAACATGGAGGTAAATACATATAGCTTTAGAGAGAACTGCACAGTGGTTAGAGGTATCTGAGACTATAGGAATGGTAACTAATGTGCATGTGTGCTGTGGCAGGTGGGCACAGTGCCATTCCATAGGCAACAGAAAGTGAAACCCTTGTGTTTCCTAGGCAATCACTTCTCATGAGTATCTAACTTGAAAACAAACACATGCCCAAATGTGCTTGATAGCAGCTATCCTAGGCTGTCCCCCCAAAAAACCCAGAACAGCGTGTGATAACTCATTGTAGCACACACAGCAGCTTGCACTGCAGCATCAGCAGGCGCAGCAAAAACAGTGGATTAGCTGTATCCTTCCTCCATGCACAGCAGCCGCTTCTGTTGACTACTCAGCCTCTTCAGGAGAGCAACGAGGGAATCAGAAGCTATCCGTGTCCCTGAAACAGGATGCCACTAACAGGTTGTTCAGCATCACAAATTGTCTGGAGCTGCTTTTGTTCAGAGAAAAAAATATGTGTACCCATGCAGACTGCCAAACCTATAGTCTTTTCCCCACTTTGAGCACCCTCTGTGGCTTGCAGCCAGGAAAAACAGCTTTAGCGGGATTAATTTTAAAAAAGACAGTGGCGCTATAGAGTAATGACTGTATCTAACCAAGCTAAATGGAAATATGAAGAGGCATCTTGTAATATAGCAGCATGAGAAACAAGGCTAGTCAGGTTAACTCTATTTTTAAGAGAGTATCTTAGGGTTGCAATTAGTGAGGAGTCTGCTATCACCCTGCAGATAGGATCTCCAGTGTCTCTTCCACCTTGAGAAGACTATACTTGTTGATAAAGAAGGATGACTCAACCCACATTTCTAAACAGGATTGTTCTTTAATAAGTAGTCTTATCAAAGTTTTATAGGAAACGCTGCATACATAAGTTTAAAATGCAATGTGACACAAGTTTAACGTGTTTTACCACTAAAATAAAAGAAAAATTAAAAAAAAAAAAAAAGCTGCCAAGGTGAAGTTTTAATGACAGAAACATTAACAGCTTATCTGGTCTAACGAGAAAAGGATAAATCACAGATAGAAGAGATCTCCTCAGGTAGAAACAGCTTCATTCTAAACCATACCATAATATGCTCCCTTTATTGCTTAAAACTACCTAAGCTATACATGTATTATAAAATATCCCGTTCTGTTTGATGAGATCATATATGTATTATTTAAATCACAAGAATGCCAGCATTGTCAAATTATAAATTTGAAGTTATTTTAAAACATTTTGTGTCAAGACACTCTGATTTTGCTGAGCTTGTCTTAAAATATTTGATACTAAAACACACTTACTCTTCCATCTACTCACATTTCACTGCCCCTTTGATAAATTACAAGGCAAATCTCTTTCATTATTCTATTTACAGAAAGCATCTGTGTTCTCATATTAAAAATAAACCCACTATATCTTAAGCCCAAGCTCATAGGCTTTTAGAAACCAACAGAGTATCAAGGTAGGCCTTTCCTGACCATATGGTGTTTCCTTGCTTTTCTGTAATTATAAGCTAAGAAAAATAAAAGTCTTTTTATAACTGAATTTTGGATTTAGAGATTCTTGTATAGAAAACTTTGTCAATGAGGATTAAAATACTTCTACACATGTGTGGTGTGTTGACCCTGGCTGAATGCCAGGTACCCACTAAAGCCGTTCTATCACTCCCCCTCCTCAACTGGACAGGGGAGGGAAAATATAATGAAAGGCTCATGAGTCGAGATAAGCACAGTTTTCCACTCCTCCAGATGTTCACAAACAGGCTATGACTTGGGCCCCATCTGTCAGGACAGGACAGTACAGGACAGGAGAAGCAGTATGTTTGGTTGTTGGGCACCAACACCGGCTTGGTTTGGGTCATTATTAAACTCGTCTGTTTCCTTGCAAAACTCACTCTTCATCAGTTCAGGTCATTCCTGCTGCATTACTTCCTACAACATACCACTCACATCACAGATTATTTTTCCCCCAAGGTTAAATCTCCCTGAGGAATACACTGGTTCTCCCCATCCTTCCACATTACCCACCAAGTACACCCAGGTCCTTGAGCAAAGACAATCCCATGAATGGGTTTGCCTTTTCCCATGGGAAAAGCAATCCACAGCGCCTTCCACAGCCACTTCCCTATGTGCGCTATGGTGACCTTATCTCCTCCCACAGTATGTAGGAGTTTTGTTTCGGCAGGACTAGGACGGTTAGCAGATCCTCTGGTGTTAACCAGCCAAGTGGCTTCTGCTAAATTTGTATCCCAGTGCTTCCATGCCCCATTGCCCAACACTCTCAACATAGTTTTTAACAGTCTGTTATATCGCTTAGTCTTTCCAGGGGCTCATGGGTGATAGGGTATATGACACACCCACTGAATGCCGTGTTTCTTGGCCCAGGAGTTTATGAGGTTACTTCAGAAATGAGTCCCATTGTCTGATTCAATTCTTTCTGGGGTACCATGTTGCCGCAAAATTTGCCTTTCAAGGCCTAAGATGGGCAGTGGCATGGTTTACAGTGTATGTTTCTAGCCAACGAGTACTTTCTTCCACCATGGTGAGTATGTAGCACTTGCCTTGGCATGTTCGTGGCAGTGGTCCAATATAGTCAATTTGCCAGGCCTCACCATAGCGAAAACCCAGCCACTGCCCTCTATTCCAGGGAGATTTTAGTCATGTGTCTTGCTTGATTGCAGCACATATTTCACATTCATGAGTGACCCATGTGATGGCCTCCATGGTCAGGTCTACCCCTCCACCACAAGCTCTATGCTGCATCTCTCCCTAGATGTTCCAAAGTTCCATGGGCCCATCGAGCTACAGAGAGCTGACACTTATGCTCCCAGTCCAGGTTGACCTGGCCTACTTCAATTTTCACAACCTTGACTACCTGTTCATTGTTTTGATGTTTGTCACTAGCATGGCTTTTGGGCATGCAAGCATCTACAGCACGTACCTTTAGAGCCACGTTCTCTACCCAGGCAGCAATGTCCTGCCACAATGCAGCAGCCCAGATGGGTTTACCCCTTTGCTGCCAGTTGGACTTCTTCCACTGCTGTAGCCGCCCCCATAGGGCATTAGCCACCATCCAGGAGTCAGTATAGAGATAGAGTACTGGCCACTTTTCTCGTTCAACAATCTATAGGGTTAGTTGGATGGCTTTCACTTCTGCAGACTGACTTGACTCACCTTCTCCTTTGGTGGCCTCAACGACTTGTCGTGTGGGACTCCACACAGCAGCTTTTCACTTCCAATGGTTTCCTGCCACATGACAGGATCCATCAGTAAACAAAGCATAACACCTTTCATCTTCTGATAACTCATTACATGGTGGTGCCTCTTGGGCACGAGCCACCTCCTCAGGCGATGCTCCAAAATCTCTGCCTTCTGGCCAGTCCATGACCTCTTCCAGAATTCCTGGGTGGTTGGGTTTCCCCAGTCGAGCTTGTTGCATGATCAATGCTATCCACTTACTCCATGTAATGCTGGTTGCATGATGTGTAGAGGGGAGGTTTCCTCCAAATATCCAGTATAGCACAGGCAATCGTGGTGCCAAGGGGAGATATGTTTCTGTACCAACAACTTCTGAAGTAGCTCAAAGTCCCTCATATGCTGCCAGTATCTCTTTTTCAGTCAGGGTGTAGAGGGCTTCTGATCCTCAATACCCCTGGCTCCAAAACCCTAATGGTCAACCTTGGGTTTCTCCTGGTGTTTTCTGCCAGAGGCTGCAGGTAAGACCATGCTCCCCAGCTACAGTGTAGAGTACATTTTGCACATCTGGTCCTGTCCAGACTGGACAAAGAGCTACTGCACAAGCTATTTCCCATTTGATATCCTCAAAGGCTTGTTGTTGCTCAAGGCCCCACTCAAAATAGTTCTTCTTCTGGGTTGCTAGATAGAGTGGGCTCACAAACTTACTATAACGTGGAATATGCATTCTCCAGAACCCCACAAGGCTGAGGAAAGCCTGTGTTTCCTTCTTGTTAGCTGGTGGAGACATAGTTGCTACCTTGTTGATCACATCCATGGGCATATGATGGCATCCACTCTGCCATTTTATTCCCAAGAACTGAATCTTCTATGCAGGTCCCTTGACCTTTCTTTTCTTTATCGTGAAACCAGCTTTCAGATGAATCTGAATTACCTTTTTTCCTTCTCAAACACTTCTTCTGCCTTGTTGCCCACATGATGATGTCATCAATGTATTGTAGATGTTCAGAGGCATCATGCTGTTCCAGCGCAGTCTGGATTAGTCCATGACAAATGGCAGGGTTGTGCTTCCACCTCTGAGGCAGTCGATTCCACGTGTGTTGGACACATCTCCATGTGCAAGCAAATAGTGGCCTGCACTCTGCTGCCAAAGGAATTGAGAAAAATGCATTGGCAATGTCATTTGTAGCATACCACTTGGCTGCCTTCAACTCCAGTTCATATTGGAGCTCTAACGTGTCTGATACAGCACCACTCAGTGGTGGCATCACTCCCTTAAGGCCATAATAGTCTACTATTAACCTCCACACTCCATCAGACTTTTGCACTGGCCATATGGGCCTATTAAAAGGTGACTGAGTCTTGCTGATGACTCCTTGGCTCTCCAGCTGATGAATCAGCTCATGGATGGGAGCCAGGGAGTCTCAGTTTTTGAGATACTGCTGCTGATGCACCATCCTGGTAGCAGCAGGCACCTGCTGTTCTTCAACTCACAGCAATCCCACAATGAAGGGATCTGCCAAGAGGCCAGGCAGGGTAGATGGCTGTTTGACCTTCTATGTGTTCACTGTGGCTACACCAATAGCCCATTGGTACCCCTTGGGGTCTTTGAAGTACCCTCTCCTGAGGGAGTCTATGCCAAGGATAAAAGGAGCCTCTGGTCCAGGCACAACGGGGTGCTTTTCCCACTTTTCCCCTGTTAAGCTCACCACAGCTTCCAATACAGACAATTCTTGGCATCCCCCCATCACTCCAGAGATCCAGATGGGTTCTGTGCCCCTATACCCCGTTGGCACCAGTGTCTACCAAAACCTTATACTTCTGTGGGTCTGATGTGCTAGGCCACTGAACCCACACAGTCCAGTATACCCAGCCATCCCTTTCCTCTTCCTGGTCAAAGACAGGGACCGTCTAATCCTGTTCCTTGTCAGAGTATTCACTGTCTGACCCTTTCAGTGCCAGACCAGAAGTCCCCTCACCAGGATCAAGAGTCTAGTTATCTCAGCTATTCTATGTCTGGGAGATCACTGATTGCTGCTTTGTGTCTCTACAGCAACTACACTGACAGCCTTCTTGAGGAACCCCTTCTTAACAGCTGTCTTCCCTCTCAGTTGACGTACATGGGCTTCCAGCTTAAAGGTGAGTTCACCATCCCACTTCTTCATGTCCTCCCCTTGGTCACACAGGAAGAACCAGAGTGCACCACGTGGCATACACCTGGGGCTCCCTTTCCCTCTGACCGAGGCAGGAGAAGAGTGATTTCTTGGGGTGCCCCTAACAGCCAGGGGATGATGAGATACAGAGATTTTCCTCGAAGTTTTGGAGCCAAGACAACACTGTCTCCACAGTTGATGCATCCATATCTGGGCAATACATCACTGCCAAGCTGTCAGAATATGACACTGGGGTCCTTCGAATCACCTTCCTCCACGTGGCCCGTGTACATAGGACATCCTCTGGATCTTTGGAGACCTCATCATTGTCTAGGACACTGTAGATGTCTTCCAGCACTGCTAACTCTCTCAGGTACTGGATGCCTTCATCTGCAGTAGTCCACTTCCCTGAGGAGTTCACAAGATCTTTCTTGAATGGATATCTTGCCCTCACACTTGAGAGGAGCCATCTTCAGAGACTGCAAATTGCTGCCTTTTTTCTAATTCCTCTCTCAATCCCAGTTTCTAGCAAGAGATCCCAGCTTTTGGGCCTCCTTACCTTCCAATTGCTGACTGTCAGTCCCATTATCCCAGCATCGGAGCAGCCAGGCAGCAATCCACTCACCTGGCTGACAGTTGTAATCTCTCCGCATGTCTTGAAGTTCTGAGGAGGTCAGGGATTAGGTAGTTTCCACTTTCTGTCTAAGTTGTTTCACTCCTTCCTCCAATTCTTTGTCAAAAGACTGGCTTCTTGATCAAACCTTTCCTCTTCTTCCTCCTCCCTTATTAATGGATGATATGGACCCGTTCTCCTTGTTCACTCTTCTTCACTGCTGCAGAAATTACTGTAGTTGTTGTTGTTTAGGTCCCTATCTCAACCATGGTGTCTTCAGATACATTTTGGGTGCCTGCCTCAACCACAGTCCTCTGAGAGTGCTGAACGGTGGCTCAATAGGCACAGGCCAGGCCCCAGTACAGTGTGAGAAGCTGTTGGTTTTCACTGGGGTAGGCAAGGCACCCTTCTATCAGGTGGTGTGTCAGTTTACCAGGGTTGCTTGCCTGTTCAGGTGTAAAGTCCCAGGTTATGGGAGGTGATAACCATCCTAGGAATCTGGCCAAATCCTTCCATACCCCCTGCCACCTAGGGACCAGCCACTTGAGGGCACATTTCAGTATGGCCTCGCCCAAAAGTTGTCTTCTCTTACACCAGGACAAGACCAGATTCCACGAAATCCATAATATGCCAACAGTATTAATCAGTAGTATTAAACAGCTCACATAAGGGTGAACAAGGACCTCGGGACCCTGCATAATAAAACCATCCACATCAGTCCCAGGTAGGGAGAGGGAGATGTATTCCCTCATCTTCTCCACACAATTGCTCCCCCAGCACAGCAAGGCTGCCAATACCAGGGCAAAGAACATAGCCGTTATTTGTATTAACATGTTCCCAATCTCAGCAAAATGAAGAGATAAGCAGGGTAACCTGCAAAGTCTGTGACCTGCACGGGAGCTTGCCACTTAATAACTATTGTAGCTATAGCAAGCTTAATACGAAACTGCTGTTGTCATGCCCCACGTTGGGCACCAAAGAAGGACTCTGGTTGGTTGACCCTGGCTGGACACCAGGTGCCCGCCAAAGCCGCTCTATCACTCCCCTCCTCAGCTGGACAGGGGAGAGAAAATAGAACAAAAGGCTCGTGGGTCTAGATAAGGACAATTTAATAAAGCAAAAGCGAAGGTTGCACAAGGAAGCAAAGGAAAATAAATTACGTTCTTTTCAAATTTCCATCAGCAGGCGATGTCTGGCCACTTGCCAAGAAGCAGGGCTTCAGTACAGGTAGGGGTTGCCTGGAAGACAAATGTAAATAACAAATGTCCCCTCTTCCTCCTCCTTTCTTTTACCTGTTATTGCTGAGCAGACATCACATGGCATGGAATACCCCTTTGGTCAGTTTTGTCAGCTGTCTTGGCTGTGTTCCCTCCCAAGACCTTGCCCATCCCCAGCCTGCCAATGAGGGGCAGAGGAATGTTGGAGAGACAGCCTTGATGTGTGGAAGCACTGCTCAGCAGTAGCCAGAACACTGGTGTGTTATCAACACCTTTCTAGCTACCAATACAGAACACAGCACTATGAGGGCTGCAATGAGGAAAATTCACTCCCTCTCAGCCAGACTCAATACAACATGTAACACCAGATTTGATTGCCTGATTAGTCTTCTCTTACGGTGGGAGATGTTAACTTTTACTATCAATCAGCTGCATCTACAGACCTAATCATAACACAAGAATGCCCTGAAATTATTTAAACAGGAAAGAGTCTTACTAATAAAACAAAGCATTTAATTGTGTACAAAACTGTAGAAAGGATATAATTCAGGTCACAAGGCATGAGCCAGAAACACCAGTAAACCCAAAGTGGAGCATAGAGTGAGGCTAAATCATGTGTTAGAAATGTAAGGAAGACTTAACAGCACCTGATTCACCCAGCATAAATATTTCAGCAGTAAATATGAACTCTACAAAGCACATATTGCATGGACAGCTACTGCATACATAATATGCACTCAACATTTTACTGAAACTTATTTTACTCATGTAAACACTTTGCAAACAAGTTAACAGGATAATGGGTCTTACATGGTAGGTTACTGTATATAAGATCTGCACAATAGTTAAGAAATCCAAATGCCAAACACCATCCCATCATCAGTCATACAGAAATACTGAATGCTTTCAATCAGATCTACTACATTCCCCCTCCCCCATGGTTTTGGCCTTGATTCAGGCTCAGACTCAAAATTCATCCCTCAGCCCTTCACTCTGCCTTTAGAGCTGCCTACAGTTAGTTTTGGCAGCATACCCTGCAGCTATAATACGCACTTTTTAACAAATTTATTAGGAAAGAAAGAGAAAAATAGTCCATATTTGAAACTGGAATGCAAACTAGACAGAAACTAAAACTTCACCCTATGTTTTTTCTCTCCCATACTGGTCCTTCTGCAGCACAGAAACCCATGCTTCTGCCTGCCTAACAGTGGGGTTTGACCAAAGCCTCAGACGTCAGCTGTGTCTCCATGTTTCCACATTCTAGCCACTGCAAAAGGGCTTTGAATGACAAATAGCAAAAGACAAAGCCAGTGGGCAGACTTATTTTTGATGTTTAATTGACATCAAGTGAAGTTGGAAAGCAAGTTACTTTTCAATGACTTTGCAGAGTGCACATATCCTTTATTTTGGAAGCCTGTATGAAGCCTGAAGAAGGGGGGAATTTATGACATGCCAAGAGGCAAGGAACTGAAAGTTCAACTTTTGGAAAGAAACTGCATGAGGAATTGCAAATATTATTCTAGTTTTCAGCTAAACACTTACTCTAGCATTTAATGAACGCTCTGGAAAAAGAATGCCATGGTTAGAGTCAAACCATTGCATCACCTTTGTGATTAATTTTTTAAGTACTTTGGTGTAGCCATCTGGGGAATGACATTACCCTGTTTCCTGCTTTTTTGATAGTCCCAATTTCCGGGCTTATGTGATTAGGTAAAAGAAAGACCTTAGCTTTTTGCAGCACATTTGAAAATATGATCCCAGGAACTGATATCATTAATAGACAACCTAAATACCACCAAAGTGTTACAGTTTTATAGTGTGATAATTTAAAGCGTGTTATATGGTGACTCATGGCTTGGCCTTTACAATAGCTGGACTAACAGTATACAGACACCTCATTGAGCTGGGTTTGGCTGGGATAGGGTTAATTTTCACAAGAAGCTGGGAGAGGGCACAGCCAGGACAACTGACCCAAACTAGCCAAGGGGATATTCCATACCATAGAACATCATGCTCAGTATATAAACTGGGGGTGAGTTGGCCTGGTGGGGAGGGATCGCAGCTTGAGAACAGACTGAGCATTGGGTTCCAGCTGGTGAGCAACTGCATTGTGCATCACTCACTTTATATATTCTTTTGTTAGTATTAGTGTTATTATTACTTATTATCTCCTTGTGCCATCCTGTTAAACTGTCCGTATCTCAACCCACGAGGTTTTACTTTTTTCTTCTGATTCTCCTCCCCATCCCACCGGGGTGAGGGCAGGGAGGGATGAGCAAGTGGCAGCCTGGTGCTTAGTTGCCAGCTGGGCTTAAACCATGACAGTCCTTTTTGGTGCCCAACATGGGGCACAAAGGGTTGAAATAATGACAGAGCTGATCAGAGTGGGTTAAAACAAATTTGTTACATACATTTCTTATAAGAGTTAAACAGTCACTGGTCACAATGATGGTTTATTTGTTCACATGGTGGTGTTATGTAAATTCTTATATGCACTATGCATTCCCTGCGGTGATGTTTATCACCTCTGGGAGAGGGATCAGGACTATTGTTTTGCCATATTGGGTAATGGTGACTTATGATACTATCACATCACTGGTCATGAGTTTAAGCTGGTACTTGCATGTAACATTGTTGTCATGCCTGTACCTTGGGCACCTTCTCTCAGAATTTATTCATAATCGCACCAAATCTATGGGGAAGACAGGGAAGGATAATTTCTCCCACTCTTCCACCTCCCCATTCTCCTTCAGGCTACTTACAACAGCTTTTGAGAATTTTAAATATCCCTGGGATGTTCAAGCCAGCATGCTCTTATTGCTCTGTCTCCTGAATGTGTCTCAGGTCTCGAAGAGCCACAAAAAAATTTTTTAAGAATGCCACCCAAAGATCTGCCCCAAGGCTGGATAGTCACAGGTAGCATGGCATGTGGGAGAATATGGGCAGATATCTAGAGAACTTCTCACCTCCAATGGTTTGGAACTTCACTCCCGAACAACTATAGGACCCTGATGAAATGATAATATTTGAAAGGAGAATGCTGTGGGTATGCCAAAGAGGCACAACTTACTGCACTGTGCTGGACCCTGGCCAGTATCTACCAAACACTGCTCGATATTATGCAGCACCCTCAGGGGAAGGGAGGCAAAACAGACTGACAGGCACTGCAGCTATTCCAACCCTCGTGACAACCACAGCAGCTACCCCAACCCCAGCGACAGGCGCTGCAGCTGAACCAGAGAATCAGCCTGTACCAGTATCAGTCACACCCATACAGAAGAAAAAATACACACAAAAAGAATCAGTTCTTTTAGTGAGGGATGAAGGTGAACCAGGGTCATCATGAGAACAGGAGGAAGAAGCAGAACCAGAGATAATCACCTGATCCCTATCCCTGAGTGAGCTGCAGGATATGCGAAAGGATTTTGGCTGCCATCCATGTGAGCACATCGTTACCTGGCTGCTCTGATGCTGGGATCTAATCCTCTTGAAGGGGCTTCTGGTTCATGTTTACAAGAAGTGAGTAGCAGACACTCTGATCAGGATTAGAGGGGCCCTGCCTCCAGCCACGTGGAGGAAACGGATAACCAGGTTTATTAAACTGTGTGGATCCAATGACCTGGCATAATAGGTCCACAGGAGTATAAGGTTCTAGTGGACACCAGCGCACAATGCACCCTAGTGCCATCAAGCTATAAAGGTGCAGAACGCATCTGTATTTCTAGTGTGACAAGGGATCCCAATAGTATCCCAACAGAGGGATTCCTAACCGTATTGGAAGCTGAAGTGAGTCTAACCGGGAATGAGTGGCAGAAACACCCCATTGTGACTGGCCCAGAGGCCCTGTGCTTCCTTGGCATAGACAATCTCAGGAGAGGGTATTTCAAGGACCTAAAAGGGTATCAGTGGGCTTGTGGTATAGCTGCCTTGGAGATGGAGGGAATTGGACAGCTGTCCACCTTGCCCGGTCTCTCAGAGGCCCCTTCTGTTGTGGGGTTGCTGAGGGCTGAAGAACAACAGGTGCCAATCACTACCACAACGGTGCACCGGTGGCAATATCACATGAACCAAGACTCCCTGACTCCCATCCATAAGCTGATTTGTTGACTGGAGAGCCAAGGAGTGATCAGCAAAACTCGCTCACCCTTTAAAAGTACCATGTGGCCAGCGTGAAAGTCTAATGGAGAGTGGAGACTAACAGTTGACTATTGTGGTCTGAATGAAGTCACGCTGCCGTTGAGTGCTGCCGTGCTGGACATGCTAGAACTTCAGTATGAACTGGAGTCGAAGGCAGCCAAGTGATACAGCACAACTGATATTGCTAATGTGTTTTTCTCAATCCCTCTGGCAGCAGCATGCCAGCCACGGTTTGCTTTCACTTGGAGACGTATCCAGTACACTTGGAATCGATTGCCCCAGGGGTGGAAACACAGCCCCACCATTTGCCATGGTCTAATCCAGACTGCACTGGGGAAGGGTGAAGCCCTGGAACGCCTGCAATACACTGATGGCATCATCATATGGGGTGACACAGCAGAAAAAGGTTTTGAGAAAGGGAAGAAAATAATCCAAATCTTTCTGAAAGCCAGTTTTGCCACAAAAGAAGGTGAGGTCAAGGGACTTGCACAGGAGATCCAGTTTTTAGGAATAAAATGGCTAGGTGGATGTTGTCAGATCCCAATGGACATGACTGGCAAAATAGCAGCTATGTCTTCATCGACTAATAAAAAGGAAACACAGGCCTTCTTAGGTGTTGTGGGTTTTTGGAGGATGCATATTCCAAATTACAGTCTGATTGTAAGCCCTCTCTACCAAGTCATCTGGAAGAAGAATGATTTTAAATGGGGCCCTGAGCAACAACAAGCCTTTGAACAAATTAAACGGGAGATTGTTCATGCAGTAGCCCTTGGGCCAGTCTGGGCAGGAGAAGATATTAAAAATGTGTTCTACACTGCAGCCGGGGAGAATGGCCCTACCTGGAGACTTTGGCAGAAAGCACCTGGGGAGACCCGAGGCCGACCCCTGGGGTTTTGGAGTCAGGGATACAGAGGATCTGAGGCCTGCTACACTCCAACTGAAAAAGAGATATTGGCAGCGTATGAATGAGTTCGAGCTGCCTCAGAAGTGGTTGGTACTGAAACACAGCTCCTCTTAGCACCCCGACTGCCAGTGCTGGATGTTCAAAGGGAGGGTCTCCTCTACACATCACGCGACTGACGCCACGTGGAGTAAGTGGGTTGCACTGATCGCACAATGCGCTCAAATAGGAAACCCCAGTCACCCAGGAATTGTGGAAGTGATCATGGACTGGACAGAAGGCAAAGATTTTAGAATATCACCAGAGGAGGAGGTGATGCATGCTGAAGAGTCCCCCCTGTATCATAAACTGCCAGAAAATGAGACTCAATATGCCCTGTTCACTGATGGGTCCTGTCCCATTGTGGGAAAACATGGAGTCCTACACAACAAGTTGCAGAAACTGCTGAAGGAAAAGGTGAATTGAGTCAGTATGCAGAGGTGAAAGCCATTCAGCTAGCTTTAGACATTGCTGAATGAGAAAAGTGGCCAGTGCTCTCTCTGTACTGACTCATGGATGGTGGCAAATGCCCTGTGGGGGTGGTTACAGCAATGGAAGCTGCAACACATCTGGGCTGCCCCATTGTGGCAAGATATTGCTGCCTAGCTAGAGAATCTGGCTGTAAAAGTACATCTGTTAGATGCTCACATACCCAAGAGCCGGGCCACTGAAGAACATCAAAACAACCAGCATGTGGATCAGACTGCCAAGATTGAAGTGGCTCAGGTGGATCTTGACTGGCAACCTAACAGTGAATTATTTATGGCTTGGTGGGCCCACGACACCTCGGGCCATCAGGGAAGACATTCAACATGTAGATGGGCTCGTGATCAAGGGGTGGACTTGACCATGCACTTGACCATGGACACTGTCACACAAGTTATCCACAAACATGAAACATGCTGCAATCAAGGAAGCCCCTGTGGTTAAAGCCTCTGTGATATGGAGGGCGATGGCCTGGCAGATGAGTATATCACACCAGCCACCAAAGCAAGTGCCATGTGCTTACAATGGTGGAAGCAACCACTAGATAGCTGGCAACTTATCCCATCCCCCATGCCACTGCCCGGAACACTATCCTGGCCCTTGAAAAGCAGGTTCTATGGCGACACAGCACCCCAGAAAGAATTTAGTCAGACAACAGGACTCATTTCTGAAACAACCTCATAGGCACCTGGGCCAAAGAGCATGGCATTGAGTGGGTATATCACATCCCCCATCGTGCACCAGCGTCCAGGAAAATTGAATGATACAATGGACTGTTAAAGACTACACTGAGAGCAATGGGACACACATTTAGCAAAGGCCACCTGGTTAGTTAAAACCAGGGGATCTGCCAATGGAGCTGGCCCTGTTTCGTGCAACTAAGTACCACACAGCCACTCACTCACTTCCCCCCCACCCAGTGGGATGGGGGAGAGAATGGGAAGGAAAAAGGTAAAACTCATGGGTTGTGATAAGAACAGTTTAATAGAACAGAAAGGAAGAAACTAGTAATGATAATAATAATAATAAAATGACAATACTAATAAAAGGATTGGAATATACAAAATAAGTGATGCACAATGCAATTGCTCACCGCTTACCAAGCGATGCCCTGTTAGTTCCCAAGTAGCGATCCCCAAAGGCCAATTCCCCCATGGTTTATATACTGGCCATGACATCACATGGAATAGAATATTCCTTTGGCCAGTTTGGGTCAGCAGTCCTGGCTGTGTCCCCTCCCAGCTTCTTGAGCCCCTCCAGCCTTCTTGTTGGCTGGCCATGAGAAGCTGAAAAATCCTTGACTTAGTCTAAACACTACTTAGCAACAACTGAAAACATCAGTGTGTTATCAACATTCTTCTCATACTGAACCCAAAACACAGCACTGTACTAGCTACTAGGAAGACAATTAACTCTATCCCAGCTGAAACCAGGACACCCTGCCCAATCAAAATTTCCACATACTGCAGAAGGGGATGAAGTCCCCATAGTGCACATGAAAAATATGTTAGGGAAGAGACTCTGGATTACTCCTGCCTTGGGCAAAGGCAAACCCATCCGGAGGATTGCTTTTGCTCAAGGAGCTGGGTGCACTTGGTGGGTGATGCAGAAGTATGAGGAATTTCACTGTGTACCTCAGGGGGATTTGATTTTGGGAGAGAATAGCCAGTGAATTAAACTGTATGCTGTTAACTGCTAAATAACCTGCCACTGTATGTCATCAATACTACAGTTGCTATATGCCAAATCAATGGTATTACAGTAAGAATCACCCAAATCACTGAAGGATGGGCTTTGATGAAACCGAGCAAAGTGCCACAGTGATGGAACTTGAACTGGCTTCAGCAACTGGCAGCCAGCAACTAGATCGATGCCTTCAACGCACAGACTGTGGGCATGGGCTGCACCAAATACACTAGCCACAAGCTCCGGATGCAGCATGGAAGGATCCAACACCACATAGCATCTCTCCTGCCCTGGAAGACTGTTACGATAGATGGAGTCCCAAAGTCATGGATTAAATGAACTCAACAGACATGTTAGAGGCATGGCCCATAGACTAAGGGAATGATATCTTTGTGTATATCTATCTATCTATCTATCTGTCTTGAAGAGGGGAAAAGTAGTGGTAAATACTTCAAAAGTGTAGGATCTGGGCATGATATAGGTGGTGTAGAATAAGGGGTGGGTAATGCCCTGGGTTCGGCTGGGATAGGGTTGATTTTCACAAGAAGCTGGGAGGAGGCAGAGCCAGGACAGCCAACCCAAACTAGCCAAGCAGATATTCCATACCATAGAATGTCATGGTCAGTATATAAACTGGGGGAGCTGACTGGAGGTTGGGGGGAGGAATCACGGCTCAGGAACAAGCTGAGCATTGGTTTCCGGCTGGTGAGCAACTGCATTATGCATCACTCACTTTATAGTCTTTTATTATTATTGTTACTATTACTTCTTCTCTCCTTGTGTCATCCTATTAAACTGTCCTTATCTGAACCTATGAGGTTTTACCTTTTTCCTCTGATTCTCCTCCCCACCCCACCATGAGGGGTGGGGAGGGGTGAGCGAGCAGCAGCATGGTGCTTAGTTACCGGCTGGGCTTAAACCACAACACTCATATCCTCAGTAGTCTGCCAGCCAGGTTGGGAAGATCCAGTTTGGTATTCCTAACAACTAATTTTCAAGATGAGCTACAAAGGAGAGTGGGCTGGAGGGAAAGAAAACTCCTAATGTTTTTCTTTTTCTGAAAACTTTGTGGGCTTTACAAAAGCAAAACAAAACTAATTTAATACAAATTCTTTGCAGGTCAGCTTTTAAAAAATGTCTTCACCTCTTCCCTGTGTTCCTTACTTAAAGGCAGGACAGGCACAGCTGCCAGGTGAAAAAATTCAGAAATGTTCACTAAACCGTCAGCTGGAAAAGTTCACTTTGCAATCAGCTGACAAGAAGTCTGAATGAAAATTGAAAAAAAGTAATTAGCCCTTGATGTCCATGGACTCACATAAATCTAAATTTCGTATTCCAAGATTTCTGTGTGCTGGAGTAATGTGCTAAACTGCACTGCCTCCAAGCCCCCAACCCTGTTGAGAATAATTCACATCCTTGAGAATATGAGTTGCCTGTAACCAGGAAATCTTTCTCCTTTCTTCCCTGTGGAGACATTAAATACATAGCTATAGAGATACAGCAGTCAATAAGGATAATTTACTACAAGATTAAATCAAACCTGTAGATTCCCAGCATGTCTTTATATGCACCTAAACTGTACTGAGAATGTCAGTAGCTTTTAACAGCTAAACTTCACCACCACACTCTTGATCAAAGTAGAAAAAACTAGCACAATGTGACTGATTCTCCAATTCAATCTGATAGATGCATTACAGCTTAAGCAGAAGAGTTGTCATTAACAATATAAATCTATGTACATACACTTGAGGGCTGGATTAAATGTTTAATTGAAGATCTACTCATTGTGAATTTTATGTAATTCAGTAACATAATCATTGATTGTGGAAGATGCCTGACATCTACCTGACACGTTAAGCACTGCTTAGCTCTCAGACGGCACGTTACCTGTCCCACCCCCTTCTTCAGACACTTGGAAGATGACAGTTCCTGGCAACTGCAGAATCACAAAGCCCATGAACAGGGTGCACAGTAGCTTTTATCACTTGACTTCGTATTTTGAAAACATGTCTCAAATACACTAGAGTTTCTTCTGCTGTCCTATAGGCCTATAAGCACAATCCTTACATGTGTAAGGGAGCCAGAGTGATCTGCTCAGCACTGTACAGTTAGGTGATGGGGACATGAGAATTATTACTTAGATTCCAAGTTGCTTTGCTACATAGGTACCACAAAAGCAAGATGGGGCTGTGCTAGACTTTGTGAACTGGAGAATGTGTCCTAGATTCTGTATTCATATCTTTGTAGCTAAACCTTTGGACATGAGGACATCTAAAATGAAAAAAAAATAATATCAAAAACCTGGATCTAGACAGCACATTTTCTGATCCTGTAGTTTATCAGCATTTCCATAGTACAAACCACAGGACCAAACCTTTGGGCCATCTATGGATCGGGAAACTCCTTCTGGTGGAACAAAACTAAATCCCAAACAAGATCAGGAATAGCTTACAGACAAGATAGTCCACTAGCATTTGCTTGCATTTTGGTAGCTTACAGCTCTCTGACATAAGTAATTGATTTATTTTCTAGTTTGAGTGCTTCCTCTACCACTGATTCAGCTATTCTGGGAGAATATTTTGTTGAAGAGACCCAAGGAAGCAAATGGCATACCCAACATGGTAACCAAACATGGAAGCAAGTTTCAAGGTCTCTCTCACTGAATCTGTAATGCTTACACCTTTAATAAGAAAAACTGTGCACACAGAATGCTCATTGCAAGCACAACTAGGTAAATAGCCATAAAATTGCCAGACATGTGTCTATGCAGAGTTTTGTAGTGCTCGTGTCCATGTTGTTTGAAAGAGTACATAAAGGACTGGGTAAAAAAGAGAAAATCCACTTCCAAAATAGTGTCAATACTATTAAAAAGAGACACAACTGGATTTGAATTAGCACTTATACTTCCACTTGAAAGAAATCCAAAATCTGTTCTGGTTTATTTGCATATTTATTTTTATGCCAGTAAGGAATGTTAGGTCACCAGTGCTGTCTATCTTCCTCCTTCCCAAAGAAAGAGACCAGCTGAAGGAAGAAGAGAACCTTCTACTCCAAACCTGGAAGAAAATGTATCTCTTACAAATCTGCCAATAACTTTTTTTCCTGCCCAGTGATAACTAGCCTAATTTCTTGCCAGACCAAGCAGAAGAAATCAAAGAAGAAACAGAGTTTTTCACAAAGCCAGATTCTCCCCTGCTAAGGTTAAGTCTCCCTGATATAGGCAGTTAGGATTTGAGGGGAGCACTGAATGGTCACCTTTCGCTTACAGGTAAGCAGACTGCCAGAGCTGGCACATCACTACTGTGAGGTGCAGCTGGTCAGAGAACTGGCCAGTGAACAGCTGATGGTTTTGGAGATTGGAAGCCCACTGCTCTTGCTGTCGTGTTATCACCCAGCTTGAGGGTGTTTTAAAAATCTTTCTGCCTGGTTTTTTTTTTGTATGTTTTTTTTTTTCAAATCCTTATCACTGTATCTCCAAACATCCCTGTTATCCTACGATACTCCATTCCTCTTGGCAGACATCCCTGCTGATTTTCTCTAGGAGTCAATGATTCTATACTCCCCAGCAAAAGCAGTAACATAACTGACGATGGGGATTTTTACCAACATCTGCACCTACTTTATTAGAACATGATACATTAAGATTACTCTGCAGAAAAAAATCTATTGACAAGTTTTTCAAAATCCAAAGCTCTTTAACCTGTACTAAATTACATTTCATTGTGGCACTGAGTTGTTTGCTCTAATTGTAAAACAATGTTTTGGAAGAACTTCAATTTCTGTGGAGTCAAATCAGTGAAAACTGAGAAAATCTGCTGTGAGTAAGATTTTCCTTTGTGGTAAGCTGCTTTTGAGTAATATTGAGCTGATTACACAGTACGCATACAACAACTATCTTCCTGAATCTCTTGACATTTCTCTTTTTTCCTTTTGACTGTAGAAATCAGTATCATTGCAGTTCTTGCAAGGTCTACCTGCTTACCAGGCAACTTGTATTCATTTGGCATTTTGCCAATGTCTATATGTGTATTTAATATCCCTGCAGCACACATTTGTAATACAGTTATGAAAGGTGTAATGCCTCCCTAACTGATTGTTTTAAGGTCATGATTACACAGCTTATCATTGCACAATTAACTTTGAAACAGGAAGAAGTCACTTCCAACTGTGTAATAGCTTCTTTAAGGCTACCTTCAGCTGGACAGTGAAACTCTCCTTCAGCCAGCAACTGCATATTCAGAGCAAAAGGGAAACACCGTCTGAGACTCCTGCTCCAAAGCAAGCAGTTTTCAACTGGAGTATCTTATTTTCTCTCATGGGTGGGGTTTCAGTTCTTGCTCAGGAGAACAAGCACTTATGAATTTGCAAAGGCAGCCTTTTTGAGGGCAGCCTTCTTTTCCCTAATAGGACGGCGTGGGTTTTTCTGAACTGCAGGAAAAGTCAGGAAGAACTCCTTATTTTGTCACTCATGTATGTTTGACTGTTACTTCTTGAGGTATCTAAGAAATGCCAGCCTCTTCTGGCATGGAGAGGCAGCTGGGAAAGCAGCATGAAGGAATGTTTTGGGGTTTGATTATCTTATTTACCACATAGCCTTGGAGTAACAAGCAAGTTAAATGAGTAGAAAGCCTATCGTTCTTTAGACATGCTTTTTTTTTTGTTAAAGTAACAGGCCCTGCTTAAAAATTCCACACAATTCCAGTAGATGTGGACTCGTTTTGTTTACCTTATGGATGTATCATTGGCATCGAAGCCCTGTCAGAACTGTTTTTTTATCACTAGTGTATGGCTGTCCTGTACCTGAGAATCAGGTTCAGTGTATTATCTCTACTGAACTGATTCTGCAATATTGCTGTTTACTCCAGCTGTTGTCAAAATCAACTTGCAGTCTCTTCAAGGCTGAAGTATAGCTTTCCCTATTTGAGTGTTTCCACTGTACAGTGGTCTACATACCAGGGCATATAGATTTAACTCTTCCTCTTGTTTCCCCTTTTTTTTTTTTTTTGCTATAGAGGTCTGAAGCATCTTTATTTTCTCATTTTTATGGCACACAGTGCTTGAATAGCAAATTCATTAATAAAGAAATAGGAAAGAAAAAAATTAGAAAAAAAAAAAAGAAAACCAGAACACTAGGAAATCACCAGATTGTGTATAAATGCTCAATTATTTAACCAGAAGAAATTATTTATATCAAGAACCTCTTTATCATGAGTGGATCTCCACTCATTTCTACATATCTGAGCATAGAAATAGTAGCCAGTGGGAGTGAAGAAGCAGAAGTTGGCAATAGGCTGATTCGATTATAGGAACAGGCCAAGCATTGTAAATAGAACCACAAACTTAACCTTTATATAGACAGTCTTCACTGGCCACGCCAGCTGGCATTCTTTTGTTTGCTGCTGGTGGAAATCACCTGCACCATTTGGTACTGAAAACAGAGAGCTTTCTTGTACTAGGCCAAGAAAATAATTTCATTGTTTCGACATTTGACATCATTTTAGATAAAGAAGCAGGCGAGCACGCGGGCAGCATGATTGGCAACGGCCTAAAACGCAGGGAACGGCGAGACGGGGTAGAATTGGGATTGCAGACTTCCCAAGAGAATGAGCTTAGAGGTCCCATGCATCTGGCAAAGGTCGCATCCGTGCGGTAAGGTGAGGAAATAGGTCACTTTCGTGACACGTAACGGTGAAGGAAGCGAGGGCAGTTACAAGCCTCAAGAAGCAGCACCGCGAAACGTGCCTGAACGAAGAAGCGAGGAGCTCTCCCTTCCCCTCAGTCTCCGGCAGGTTTTTCCCCCGGGAGCAGCGGGTGACAAGAGGCGCCGGTCAACGCGCCCGCGGCGGAGGGTGACCCGGCCCGGCGGGCGGGGCGGGGCGGGGCGGGGCTGCGCGGGGCGGGGCGGCGCGGCGGCCGGGGGGGGGGGGGGAGCTGTCCGTGGTGCTGCCACCGCCCCGCGCCCCCCGCGCCCCGCCCCGCCCCGCCCCGCCCCGCCCCGCGGCATCCCGCCCTCACCCGCCGCTCACCCCGCGGGTGTCTCCCCGCCGGGCAGCGTGCGCGGAGGCGCGCAAACACCTTGCCGTGCCGAAGGAGCGCTTGCCCGTCTCCTCCGGGGCCTTTGTTTGGAGGAAGGGTTCAAAGTCTCAACCCGCTGCATTTTTTTTATTTAAAAAAAAAAAAAAGAAAAACCAGCCCGTTCAGGCGGAGGGTGGAGGCGTCGCAGCCGCGGCTCGCACCTCCGCGCAGGCTTTCTGCGCCACTGCGCCTACTGTCTGCTACTAAGTGGCCGTGCCGACTCAAAAAGCTGGGAAAAGCTGTCGGTTCACCCTAGGAGAAGGGGGAAGAAGGACGGCCACCGCCGCCTTCTGCGCCTCGGGTACCTGTGGGTGTCCGGAGAGTGCGGGGAGGCAGCGCCAGGGCGAGCGCGCCCGCCGGGACAGTGGCGGAGCCCCGTTGACACCCGGCCCGCAGTCCTCGGCCCGCTCTCGTCCTTAAATCCCGCTTTCGTTAAACTAAAGCCTTTTGCTCCCTTTCCTCCTGCTCTTCCCGCGGGGCCCTTCTCTCGGCGGCGGGGGCGGCGGGGGGGGAGGCGGAGGAGAGACCGCTTCGCCGCCAGACGCCCTCCCGGGAGCCCGGCCAGACGCCCTCCCGGGAGGCCGGCCCCCCCGGCCCCCCCGGCCCTCAGAGCGCAGCGCAAGGCGCCCCGCCCCGTCGGAGCAAGGACGGGGGCCGGCCGCGGCCGCTGTGCTCCGCCGCGGTGACGGTGACACGGGCGCAGGGGCGAGGCGGGGCCCGCGGGACCGGGCCGGGGCGGGCCGGGGCGGAGCGGAGCGGAGCGGTGAAGAGCGGAGCGGCAGCAGCTGTGCGCCGAAAAACAGCGGCGGGAAGCTCCGTCGCGTCTTTGCAGGTGGAAGCGGTCCCCGCGACGGCACCGGACAGGAAATCTCGGGCCGAGGCCGAGGCCGGGGCCGGGGCCAGAGCCAGGGCTAGGGCTAGGGCTAGGGCCAGGGCCGAGCCGAGCCGTGCCGCGCTGCGCTGCCCTGTGTGCCCAGAGCGGCAGGCGGCGCGGAGCGGCGGGGCCGAGCACTCCCATGGGCAGGGCGCCCCTCGCGGGCCGCCATCGTCGCCAGCCCCGGGCAGCGCGGGGAGACCAAGGAGAGGCTGCAGTTCTCTGCGACCCCCGACCGGCAGCGCGCGTGAGACCGAGGCGAACCCGGAGCATGGCTCGGCAGACGAGCAGCACGGTCGCGGACGAGCTGGCCAACGCCGCCGCCCGCGGCGACCTGCAGCGCCTGAAGGAGCTGCTGGACGGCGCGGCGGACCCCAACGGCGTCAATTCCTACGGCCGGACCCCCATCCAGGTAGGGAGGCCCGGGGAGGGGGCTGGGGGTGATGGGGGTGGTGGCGGTGCGGGCGGCGAGGAGGGGCAGCGGTCCCTCCGTGGCCGAGGAGCGGCGGCGGCAGCCCCGGAGCATCCTCCGGGCGCCGGCCGCCCCCCGACGGCCGCGCCTGGCTGCCGCGGAAACGGCGCGGGGCGACGGTTCCTCTCGCCTTTCTGGAAGGGCGAAAGTCTGTGACGGCCGCAAGAGAGAGGTTTTAGTCTTAGCAATCCCTGACTTTAACCATCTGAGATAGGGTGACTCAAAACTGAGAGCTTTAATGCTCATCTCGCAATAAACGTGCAATAAAAAGTAACGAGTCACCTTTTCAAAAAGAATTACCCTTTCATCACACCTCGTCTTCTGCTTTATACGCCTGTTAGCATTTTTCCTCACCTCTCCCGTGAAAAAAAGTGTATTCACTGACTCTCACGATATATTCACTGGCCCTTACGAGCAGATACAACTGGGTGCGATAGCCTTGCCCAGCAGACCCTGCAGGTAGACAGCTAGCAGTCCCGGGGGGGAGGGGGGGGGTCAGTCTGCCTACATTTTACAGTCGCGTGAACGTGTAGATAGATGTAGTGCCCGGAGGAGTAGTAGGTACTAGATTTATAAAGCCGTGTTGATTTCCGTGGTAGTTCTAGCCAGCTGCTTCTTAAATTTTTAAAATAAAACGAAACGGGAATAATCTGAGAAGCTATATTTAAGTTTTACGGCCAGCGCTTGCGAAACCCTATCCTACAAAATGTCGGTGCAGCATTTCTGTCGAAACAACGTATCCGATGCCGTCCTCCGGCCTGTTTTTTTCTGCACCTTTGCGCAGCAGGGATTTAGCTCGTGCGCTGAACGACCCGCCGGGTGCGCGGGGGGAGAAAGGCAGCTTAGAAAACGGCGAGCCCAAGCCGGGGGGCTCCCGGGCGTTTTGGTGCTGCACTGGGCGGGCGGGGGGGGCGCAGGTTAAAGGTGCGGTTTGAGTCCCTCCTGAGGGCGAGGGAAGCGCGGAATCCACGCTGCAGGGAGGGTGGCTTCCCTGCACACGCGTGTCCCCTTGCCAAGGACCTCCTGGAAAAGCTTCCCGGGTGAGAGCGGGACGGCGGCAGCCCCCGGGAGCGGCTCCACCGGCACGGTTCCGCGGTGGCCGTTGCAAAGCGGCTCGGGACTAGCCCTCGGTTGCCGCAGGAGTGCGCCAGGAAAAGGGCGAGCCCTTTCCCCCGGTCCCTCCACCCCGCCGGTCCCTCCGCCCCGACACCCCTCTCTCCCCCCCGTCTCCGGCTCCTTTCGCGAAACAGCCCCGGTGGGGCCCCGCACGCCCCGGCCCCGACGGGTCTTCCGCGCCGCTCTGCCCCACCTGGAAGGTTTCCCCCGGCCGCCCAACGATCCCGCCGGGTCCGTGCATCCCGCCGTCCGCAGCGACTCCGGAGCCGATCTCTAGGCCTCACCCGCGGATTCTCCGCTCCTTTCCGCGGGCGATCCTCGCTCCTGCGGGGCTGAACGAGGGTGCCTGTGCGGGGCTGGCTCCGCCGCCGCCGCCGCCGCCGCTGACGCTGTCTCTCCCCGCAGGTGATGATGCTGGGCAGCCCGCGGGTGGCCGAGCTGCTGCTGCAGCGCGGAGCCGACCCCAACCGCCCCGACCCGCGCACCGGATCCCTGCCGGCCCACGACGCGGCCCGCGCTGGCTTCCTGGAGACGCTGGCGGCGCTGCACCGCGCCGGGGCGCGCCTCGACCTGCCCGACGGCCGCGGCCGCCTCCCCCTCGACGTGGCGGCGGGGGGGCCGCACGGACCGGTGGGCCGCTACCTGCGCCACCCGCCGCCCCGCACCTAACCCCCCCCGTCCTGCGCGACGTCATCCTCTAATTTATTGCCCGCGCCCGCCTCGGGAGACCCCAAGTCGAGCAGCCCTCACGTGCCGTAAATACCACCGCCACCACCACCACCGCCACCACCCCCCACCCCCCCGAGTCGCGTTTCCCCGCTCGGATGCTCGAAGGGCCCGCGGGATATGTATCGTTTCTGGTCTACACTTTGCACGCTCCTGCATGCTACCCTGCACTCGAACCCCCACGCCCCTGCATGCTCTCCCCTTTTCACGCGAGAGCACAAAAGCTGTGAAGTGAAATATATATGAAGGACACTCCCCTCACAGAGATCGCACAATAAAACCCTCGTATTTTGACAGGACGGTGTCTGGGCTTTCTGTTCACCCTCCTCCCCGGGGCTCCCCACTCGCACTTCCCGGCCCTCCGTCTGAAGGGTGCGGGAAAGGCTCCAGGCTCTCCCAGGCCCGAGCCAGTGACTGCTCCCCGTTTGATTTCAGACTCCGATTAAGTGGGACTCAAGGGGCGCCGAAGCCAGTCTCTGCCTCTCCCTGGCAAAACCGGCCGGGACAGCGGGGAACTGAGGCTTCCTGGTGCGATTGCGGCTTTGGCAAATGCCTTCTTACAACCACGTAAGATGCTGTGCAAGTCTGTGCATGGGCCCGTGGCACATCCGTGGCTCTTCTCATGACGGTTGTAAACATGGGACCTGGAGGGAGCAGATAAAGAGCGATTTGTGTCTCTGCAAGCCCGATACCGCCCTCGCTTGAAGTAATAGATGTTTTACCAACTTGCAGGTGACCTTCACTGAGTTACTGTACGTTTAACAGTATTTTGAAGACATCATGACGACGGTTGCAAATCGAAGGCGGCGTGGAACTAAAAACCAAAAATCGTGCGTCCGAGCTCGGCCCCAGGGCTTCCCAAGCTGCTCGAAGGTGGCACGTTTGGTAAAGAAACAAACGAGCCGTTGCAACAATAAGCGGTTGCAGCGGTTGTGCTGCTGGAGGACGAGCCGGGGCGAGGGGCGGGTTCACGATCGGAGAGCTGCTCCACGTTCCCTGACCGCCCCGGCGCGGGTAAGCAAGCCGGCCGTCAGCATCCCGCGGGAAAGCCACGGCGGCAGCCCTGCCTTCGCCGCGGGGAAGCGGACGGCCGGGGAAGCCCGCTCCCCGCCGCGGCCGGTCCCTGATCCTCAGCCCCCGGGGCTGGGCAGCGGGAAGAAGGGGTCGGGCAGCGGCGGGCAGGGCGGTGAGGCAGGCGGCGGGGACGGGGCTCCCGCCGCACGAGTGGGAGAACCTGCCTCCCTCCCCCGGCCCCCCGCGGGGCCGTGCTCGGACGGAGAAGGAGAAGCGGGACGGGGCAGCGGGAGAGCTCCGGTCCCGTTCCCCCGAGCAAACCCTGGGCGCACGGCAGAGCCGCCTGCGAAAGATTAAAGGGGAAGAAGATTTCTCTTCATTCTGCGTCCCTACAGAGTGTCCAACCCCCAGATATTTCACACATACACATTAAAAAATATTATATAGGTACTTTTATATAACGTATTAGAACATGCTATTTATTGCAACATAATTTCATACGATGCGCGCTTTATAATTACTTCGTATCGGCTGGCACGCTACAAGGATGTAGTTATGCCATTTATGTACATCATACATCGAGGTAATACCTATATACGTAACATGCACATATATATAAAAACATTATATTATGTATCAAGCCTATGTATTTGCTTATGAATTATTTGTATAAGTAATCCTCTTATGTTTAATTATAACTATATTACATGCATATAAATATGTACAAAAAAATCGCATTATATCTAGTCTATATTCATGCTTGGTTATTGCATGGGTGCCTAGAATATGTATTTTATACATATCTTTAAATAAAAAGATATAAAATTACAATGTGCGATGATACCACCTTATGAAATTGTACTGTGTTCTCTCTTAGTACATGACATAGCCATAAGCGAACCAACGATGACACTGGGGATGCAGCAGTCAAGCACCTGCATCCCATGTCTGAGGGAACTGGGATGGAGCTGGGACCAGACATGGAGACAGGTCAAGTCTAGAGCCTGACCACCCTCTTTACAGAAAAGTAAGGGTCTAATAAACTGCACTTCCAATCTCAGTTAGACCAGTATTCCTATTTTAAAAGGTCGTTTTCTCTAAGAAGCAGAATTAAATTTTAAAATTTTGAGTATTTCCATTACAGCTTATGAAACAACAACAACAATAAAAATAAAACATAAAAATAAAATAAAATAAAATAAAAATAATAATAATATAAAAATAAAATTAACGTGGCAGGGAAATAACAGACTTTCCTAGGCTGACCACACCAAACGAGCAGAATATGCCCTCAAAACCCAGCAGGGCTAAATGCCTAATTGCTATAAATCTGCCTCACGCCATAGGTCTGGAGCCCCTGCCCGGGCTAGGCCCACGATGAGGGCTACTCACCCCGTCAGAGGATTGGGGTCCCCAACACAATCCCACTCAGCTGCGGGAGCTTCCACAGGCACCTTTTCTTCTGGCAGCAGCATCAGCTCCAGGGCTTGGAGTCCTCCCTGAAAAGAAGAATAGTAATGGTTAACAACAGACAGCAGTAGCAACATATATTTCGAGAAAGCCCTAAAATAATTACGTTTAACATCTCAGACACCTCGCACTTTTTATTTCTAATATAGCAGCTGTAAGTAAGTACATGTGCACAAACACCACACACACATACACATGCACACACAACCCTCTGGTGGCTTGGTTTGCACCCTGTGCACGACGAGATGCTCCTCCAGCCCGGCTCGGCCATGCATTCAGCGTTGGTGGGTATTTGGTTTCTATTGCCAAAACTGTCGGTTCATCCTCCCAGCACTGCTCCAGCACCTGCATCATGCAGCCAGGCAGGCATTCATTTCTCTCAGTTTTGCCTTGCCTGTCGGGGAGGAGTCGTCACGGGAGGGAAGGGAAGAGAAGGGAAGGGAAAAAAAAAAAAAAAAAGGGAAAAAAAAAAAAAAGGCAGCATCTCTCCGAGGGCTACTTTCATTTCGAAATGGCTGTTTTCACTCACCCATTTCCTAGGCTTGAAATCGGACTCGGTCCAGGAGAAACCATTACAGGCTCTTCTTTATTAGCATTGTTGTGAGGGTTACTCCATGCCCCGGCCGAAGAAGGAAACTTCTGTTGACATCGATGTTATTACTGTTTGTCCAGCCGAGAGAAGGAGGTGTTTGTTATTGGGGGGGGGGGGGGGGGGTGTGTTGCATACGCATATGTCCACCAGCCCTCCCAGGGGCTGCCGCGATGCCTCCCCACTCCGGAGCCTTCCCCGCCGGCTCCCTGCAGTCCCTGCACCCCCAGCTCCGCGTCCAGCCGCGCCGTGCCGAGCAGGGCCCCGCCGCAGCCGGGGAAGGCGAAGATGCGCCTGTAGGACCGACACCCTCCCTGCTCATCACCCTTCCCCGCGCTTCGCACCGAGGTACCCCGCACCCTGGGAGGGGGGATGCGCAGGCAGAGAGGGTCCCGGGGACGGGGGGCAGGACGGGGGGAGGGGGGAGCGGGGCACCCCTACCACCACCAGCAACAGCCCCCCCCCCCCCCCCCGCCCAGAGGTCCTCTGCCGGACAGCAGGCCCCGCTCAGCACCGGCTGTCGGGGGGCTCAGCACCCCTCCGGCGGTCCGCGCGGCAGCGCCTGGAGCCGGCTCGGGGGGCGAGCGCCGGCAGGTTGCTCGGGGCTTTCGAGCGCTCCTCCGCTAGTCCCCCCACGCTCCCCTCCCGGCCCCAAAATCTCACCCTTCAAACCGAAAACAAAGCGGTCCGGCACCGCGGTGCACGACCGGGAAGAAAGTCGGGGGAGAGGAAACAGTTAATTACCCGTTTCGGTTACCGGCTGGAGGAGACGAGATCCGCTTTTTTTTTTTTTTTCCCTTTTTTTTTTTTTTTTTTTTCGCTCCGCTACGCAACGGCCCCGCGTCGCGTTCAAATGACCATGTGACAAGGAAATAGCTGCTCGCCCGGGCCAATACTGGGGGACCAACGCGGGCCCCGGGGGAACGGGCTGGAGTGGCGATGCGCCAAGCCGCCGCAGCCCCCGCCCCGCCTAGGGGCTCCCGAAGGGAGCGAGTCCTAAAGCCGACCGAACAACGAGAAAAAGAACAGAACCACAACCACCACCACCACCACCACCAACCACCACCACCACCCCCCCGCACCAGCGGGGCGGGAGGCGGCGTGTTTGGAGGGGACGGACGGACAGGGGGGGGCGGGGGGGCAAGGACATGTCGTCAAGGCTTTATTTGAAAGCGGGGGAGCGCCCTGCGATTGGCCGGCCTCCACGCGCGTTCGGTGGTGATGCTCCTCGGGGCGAGCCGGTGGGAGGGAAGAGGAGCCGGCGGCCTCCCCCGTCCCCATCCCCCGCCGCCGGTCCTCCTTCGCCCGCTTTCGAGACGGGAGCCATCATCGTGGGAGGCGTTTAAGGGCGGGGGGGGGGGGCGGGGAGGGAGGGAGGGAGGTAAGGCGAAATGGGGAGTCGAAATTAGTCAAACGGAAAAGAAAAAAAAAAAAGAAAAAGAAAAAGAAGGGGAGAGGAAAAAAAAAAAAACAACACCCCACGCCAGAAAGTCCTCTCCAATGAATGGAGGGTGAGAAGGCCGATTCACCGGTGGGGCCCCGCCGGGGAGGTATTTCTAGCGCGGCACGCCGGGGGCTCCGCCGCACCCATGACCCCCCGGATTAGGTGCACCGTCCGCTTTCGGCGCGCCCGCAGCCTGCGCCGGGCCCGGGCGCTGGCCTGGCGCATCCTCCACGGTGTCGTCTGGGCGCTGGGGCGGTGCCGGCCGCCGCGGCTCGCCCTGCTGCTGGTCCTGCGGAGGCGGCGCCGCGGGAGCCCCCGGCCCAGGTAGGGCCCCCGGGGAGCGGGGCTGCTGGGGCTGGGCGTGGGGGGGACGGGGGGGGGTTCTGGGAAGGCAGGCCCTGGTGGTGGCGGACGGCCCGACGGGGCGGCCGGAGCGGGAGGCGCTTGCCCTCCTCCCGGGGGGGGAGCGGGGTGCCCGCTGGCCGCTGCTGCTGCCCGGTCGCGCAGCGCCCGCGGAGCCCTCTCCGCGCCACATGCTCAGATTGCACCGGGAACACGTGAGGTTTGTACAGACGTGCGGGTTATTCTTTTTTTTTTGTTTTTTTTTGTTTTTGTTTGTTTTTTTTTTTTTTAACGCAGTAGGAAGCAACAGGTCCTTGAAAAGTTACTGTACCTTGCTCCTGCCTTTTATTTTCCCCCCTGGAGAAGTTTTTCTTTTCGTTTTCTCTATGGCTGATTTAAAAAAAACAATCCCACCACCCCTTACCAACATTTGCAAAACAAGGAACATAACTATTGCTCTGAAGAGAGAAAATGGCTACTGTTTTCCGAGCGTCTGTTACTTTGCACTGTTGTAAATGACAGTGAAAGACAGTGGCCTACTTTGCCTTCCCTCGCTGTTATATAAATATGCGCAATAAGGGTCAGAGCGGCTGAGCAGCGTCAGAAACGGTAATTAAAACACAGACGTGTAAAGGACCTTGAGAGACACCCGAGGTGCAGGCGTTTTTAGAGACTTTCTCCTGACGGCAGAATGCAAAATCGTATTGCTGCGGATCTGCACGGCGCAGCTTAGGCCTCGATCATTACACATAATTGGACACATAATGAAAAATAAAGCGAATATTAATTTTGAGGGGTATTTGAGGATTGTTCTGCAAAATCCTCGTAGGGGTCATTAGAGGAGTCCACAACCTCCTGTAATCCAGAGCACGGACTGGAGAAGGACAGAGGTGGAAGAGAAGGAAAGTGGAAATATGTGCCTGAAAAGATCTACAAAAATAGAGATTTTATATATTAAAATTATATATAAATTAATTAAATATATAAATTAAACCCTTCATAGGACTCGAGGTGTGGAGATAAATCAATTCACAGTTTGCCTGCTCCAGTCTCTGGTTATATCACTTTCAGCACTTTATTGAATATCAAGTGTGGGAAGATACACACACACACACACACACACACACACGCATATATATATAAACCAGAAACAACATCCAGTTTTCCTTATTACCTTCAGATCCCTCGTTTCTTGAATTAGTAGTAGGCCTAATTTCTTCATATACTAAATGGGGGAAAAAGAAACTATAAACCCTGGTTGACCTGAATCTCGAATATAAAACATAAATACGAAGGTGCTGATTATCTCGAAGTAAATTCGCTGTAGCAAGGACAAAACCCTCTTATCGATCAGGCAGTGTGGCAATTTTTTTCTCTCTTTTTTTTTTCACGCTTGCTGTAAACACTGCTGCTCCCCCCCGGCCCCAAGCTTTTCATGGGGGAGATCATGTTCTTCTCAAATGTCAGTTAGGTTTAAAATAGTCACTGAAATGTGCTGAAAATCTGATTCTGAAGGGGCTGGGGAGGGGTAAAACAAGGGGGTGTGTTTAATCTAAAAAAAAGATGAGATTTTCCCTTTTGTCTAACCGTACTCCTTCCATAATAGGATGTAACAACATTACAGTCACAAAAGTAATGCATAAATATTTTGGCAGCTCAGAGACAGCGAACCCCGAACCCACAGTATTTCGGGCCGCAGTCTGCAGGTATAGGGTGGCTTCATATTTGGATTAGATGGGAATCTATTTCGGGGGGGGAAATAAGTTTAGAAATAAAGAGAAAACAGCTCTTTTTGCTCTTACTGCCTATTTAGAGAGACTGGTCCTATTCTCAAGCTTTGTTCAAAATTAAATTGCTTAATTAAATAGATGGAACAAAGAAAATTTTAACACTCCTCGAGCAGGGTTAGAGACACTCTTTCACTGAAACAGTGTCCACAAAGCTGCTTCTGAACCCGGAGTGGGTCTGAGATAAGGACCGGCACTCAAAAACTGCCTGATAGGGGCAATCCTACAGCTGCCCACCCGGGCAGGGCATTGGCCACACCATGATATATTTTTCTTGCAGCATCTAAATCTACTTATTTCTTAGGGCGATGGAAGAGATTTTATCTGTTTTGCCTTTTGTGTGCATGTATGTTTATTTGTGATATGTGCGTGTATGTTTATTTGTGATTTGTCTTTGCTTTTTTTTTTTTTTTTTTTTTTTTTTAAAGAAAGGGAATATTTTGCCTGATGAATGCTTAGTTACTTTTTGTAAACTGTTAGGTGATTATCCAGAGCCATTAGGTCGTTTTACTTGCCGATGACTCCATAGCCCAAAACGAGGTACCGGAAGAATATGCATCTAAAATTTTATGGAGGGTTTCTAACAAAAATGTAAAAATATCTAGGGATATTTTCACAGCTACTTAGGGCAGCATATTACATTCACAAATGCGCCATGCACAAGTTTATATCACACGACTCGGAAAACAGAAACCGTAGTATTTATTATTGCAGGTTGTTGGTAGGGTTTTGGGCTTCGGGGGTGTGTGTGTGTGGATTTTTATGTTCAAAAGACACCTCTGTGGCACAACTGCTAAAGGTCTAAAATTAAGGTGCTAGATTTTTCTGTTCTTACCCAGTATGTGTAATGAGGATAATTATCTTTGCAAATATAGTGACATTTTAAGCTGAAGAGTAGAAAGATAAAGTTCAGCTATTTCCTTTCATCATTTTTTGCTTAATTTTTAGCATAACTCCAAAGAACTGTTTTTTCCACCCCCCCTTAATTGTAAATCAGGTTACTTCCATGCAATTTCTCTATTGCACCCCCACACCTCCCCTCGTGTGCTTTTTTTGCCTGTTTACAGGCGAGGAGATCCCAGTATTATGTTCTTTATAGTGTGTCTCTTTGTAGTATTTAATTAACCCCTAAAATTATTACCGAGGTACTCGTTAGAGGATAAAATAACTCAAGTAAATGTTTTGAAATACATCTTTTAAATTTTTTTTTAATTATTTTTTTCGTTAAAAGGGTAGTACTTGCTAAGCTTGAAACAGGGCATAAGATGGCTGCTTCTGGTAACTGAAAATTACCTTTTCCGTCCTGTATGCTATTATCAAAACGTCTGAGAACAATTTGGAGGATTGCCGTATTGTAGTATTAAAATGGATCTGTTTCCAGTGCCAAAGAAAGTTCTATATTGTTAAACAGCGACTTTAGAAAGAAATAAAAGGAGAAATGTAGGACAGGGAAACTGCTTAATGCGGATCGATTTTTTTTGTTTTTGTTTTTCCTTAGGGGAAATATCTTTGCCGTAAGGTTTGTTGGGGAGAGAAGGTGGTTTCTCCTCCCTTCCTCCAAGATACAGGTGTAACACAAGGGTCGCTTTCAAAACACATTAGCACGGGCTTGGCTGTTATTTCTCTAACTTCAGCTATGACTGTGTGTTGTTATGTTTCGATTAATTTGAGGTCGTTTGTTGGTACGAGAATTGTGCAAAATAGGATTTGCATTTGTGGGGGAAAAAAATCGTATGACTTCAATACTGTAACTTAAAATTGTGTCGTTTTAATGGTCCAGTAGCTTTGATAAGTGATTTGGAGGGTCAGTAGTTGTTAGCACAGGACCGTATTTGTTGTTTCACACTATTGTGCTATTTCGTAGCTTTTAACAGATTTTAGCAGGGATGTAGATGCAGACGGGCCCTCCGACTCATCTAGTAACGTCTTCACTTACAAATATGTTGAGGTGTGGGTGTATATATTTTTTTATGCTTATATATTCACAAAAAGACACGTGTGCATATATTTACACACACACACAGAGATGCATACAATGCACTATCAATGCTATTTCACAGAAAGCAAGATTAACCAGTGATAATACGCAACCCTGCCGCACCTCAATATTGATTTGGAATTTTAAGACACCTGACACACATAACCAAGGAGGTTTTCTCCTTGGATTTACCTCTACATGGCTATCACTAATGACAGAGAGTGCATGAAGGACTGGAGGGCACTGTGCCTGTTGGGTGGAGGATCCTTTCCTTTTAATTTCTCAGACGTTACGGATTTTTAAAAAATCCACATTTAAACTTTATTTGATGATTTTTAAAATTTCTTACTTATTTTATTTTATTTTATTTTATTTATTTTATTTTATTTTATTTTATTTTATTTTATGTAATCGCCTGCCAGCCCTGGGGTCCGCTCTGCACCATGCGCTGCAGCAAAACCGCGGTGCATGGGAGCTCACCGCAGGTCCTTGCCGAGCGGGCATCTCACCCTACCCAAGCCCCCTTCAAATGTTGTACCCTGCTCTTGCAACGCCATTTTCCCCGGAAACTTGGCAAGGAAGGCTCAGAAAGCCCCCAAATGAGGAAATTTCAGTGAACCCCCAACTTGTATGCGCAGGAAAAAAATTGTGTTTATTCCTCCTCATCCAAGGATGCCTCTGCCTTTCAGCCGTCGGTACACGTAGACATAAAATCGCCGGTTTTCCCCTTTCGCCACGCAGGGCTGTTCATGTGCCCGAGCGGCGGGGGGAGGTTAACGCCGAAGGGAACAAAGGAGCATCTGCACGGCAGGTACTCCTTCTGTGGCAATCGCACCGGCTTTCTGCAATTAAAAAGAGGACATTAGGGAACTGACATTGGGGGAGGGGGGGGAGAAAAAAAAGAAAAGAAAAAAGGAAATAGCCCCTAAAAAACCTCCTTAGCCTGTTTTCTGTATTTGCTGACTTCACTGTCCGACCCCCGGACAGCGATGCCCCGCTCCCCGCATTGCCTTAACCCCCCTCCTCCGCCTTGTCTCTTTCTTACCCAGGTCTGCCCTTAGCTCCGAGGTGGCAGAACAAAACCTTCGAGCCCCGAGTCGTGGGCGCTGCGCGGCCCCCCGTGGGGCCGATCGCCCCGCTCCCCTCGGTAGGGGGGTCGCTTGGGGGGGGTGAGGGGGGTGGGGGTGTGTCACGGACCTCCCCGGGCCCCGCAGCGGGGAGCGGCTTGGTCCAGGAGGGGTGAGGGGAAGGGCGGAAAGCAAGGGGAGGAGTCAGGTGCTTTTTTTGAGGAGGGGGACACCTTCACAGCGGCAAGGCGAGGCCCTGCCCGGCCTGCGGCTGCCGGACTGGAGCCGCACTTTACCCCGGCTGGGTCTGGCCGCGGCTTTCCTGCCGGCGAGAGGCTCCGGCGGGGCCGGGTGAAGCGTTCCTCCTCTGCCGGGTGCCATTAGGTGGATCGCAGACTTCCTGCGGGCACGGCTCTCTTCCTCATCCGGGCCGCCTGCTCCCGGCCAGCGGCGGGACGGAGGGACGGACCCCAGACCCACAGCTCGCAGGGGCTCGGGGCAGGGCAGGGCCCCGCTCCGGAGGCAGAAGCCAAATCCGTCCCTCGCACAAGACTCCCTCCCTGCCCCTCAGGGAATGCTCTGGTCCCGTGTCCCCCACCCCGGGCCCGTCCCACGCAAGGCAGCCGCCGGGCGCGTCCCACCTGCCCGGGCCGGGGCATCTGTCCCGGCCCGGCCAGCCCGCAGAAGCCGTTTGCCGGTGGGGCTGAGCCCCCCTCCCCTGCCCTCACCCACCCCCACCCACTCCAATATGAGGGAGGGGGGCGAAGGGCCGCAGCCCCCATCCCCTTCCTTCTCTCGCACCGACGGCGCCCCCGGAGGAAGGCAGCCCCCGCGGGAGCCGCCCCGCGCCCTCGCGGGGTGTGAAACCGCGCTGCCCCGCGGGGCTACCGAGCTGCCCCCAGCTCTCAGCTTGGGGAGCAGGTTGCCGGTACCCCGCCGTCCTCCGCCGCACCCCCCCACTGCCCCCCGCGCCCTCCCAGTTTGGGTGCGCGGATTTTAACCGCAGCCGCCAGGACCGCGCTCCCCTCCCCGCTTGGAGCCGGGGGCGGGGGTCACACAGGCTGCAGCGCCCTGCCCCGCCCGGGGGGCGCGGGGTGGGGGGGGTGGGGGGTAAGCAGGGCCGTGGCCGTGGCCCGGGGGCCCCTTCCCCGGATGGGGGGGCCGGGGGGCGGCCGCTGCCCTCGGGGAGGAGGAGCTGCGGAGGGGGAGGTTCTCTGGGTAGACTGAAAGCCAGGAGCGGCCCTGCGGTCCGGGCCGGCGGGGGCGATGCAGGGGTCCCCCCGGAGCGAGGGTTCCGGCGACCGTCTGTGCAGCGCCGCCGCCCGCGGGGACCGCGAGGAGGTGCGGAAGCTCCTGGACGCGGGCGCGGATCCCAACGGGACCAACTCCTTTGGGAGGACCCCGCTCCAGGTACGGAGCACCGGCGGGTGGGGGTGAGGGGTGGGGGGAGCTGTCCTCTGCCACGCTGGCGGGGGCGGGGGGGACGACGGAATTTCAGGTTTTGAGTGAATATTTATTGTTGTTATCAGAGCCGCACTGCAGCCGCAGCTGCCCGAATACGAGCGGGAGCTTTTCTGAACCCTCGCCCTCCTGCGAATGCTAAATGGGAGTTTAGAGGGGCACGGCTGGCAGCAAACGAATTTTGCTAGCGGGTACTCAGAAGGAGAAGCGGGACTGCAAAATCCGCTTCCAGATGGGTTCAGGGAGTTGCCTGCGCTTCGAACAGATTTTCTTGTTTGTTTTTTTGTTTTAAATACAGCCTTAATGGGTCTTTTTCCCCAAAGAAATCGAAGTGGGGTCCCTTACTAGTATATTCATGTGAAAGAACAGCACAGAAGGCGAAGTAGAAATTGTCACTGAGTAGAAACTGTAACTCGAAATTAGGTATATATTTGCAGTCGCCACTATTATTAGTAGTATTTTAATATTCACTATTCATCAATAGTGGTAGTATTAATTGATGGCTATTATAAGTACCAGTGTGTAGTGGAGTTGCTTTCCACGCGTTTTGAGAGCTAGAAGTGTGTTATATTAAACGACGTGCTTAAGCTGAAAGTTTTTAAATGCTCATCGAACGATTAAGGTACTGTGATTTAAACTGGAGCTGTGTATTTCATGAAAAGTTTTTCTCGAGTTGTCATTTGAAGCATATATTTAATGATTCACCAGCTAACTGAACAGCCATTTTGGTCCCTGCACTTCATATGGATAAGGAAATATTTTCCTAAAGTAAGCTGCTGAGAAAGGCACTGAGAAAGTTATTCGTTTTGTTTCTGTTGTAGGTTCAAATTCCAGATGAAAAGGGTCTCCAAATTGTTGTAAATTTTCTCTCCCCCCCCCCCCATGTCAGAGTGAGACTAAGTTCTGTTTCCCTGACCAACACTTTGCAAAATGGCTGCCACTCTGACATGTGGACTTTCTTCCTGAAAAATTTAACCTCTGCAGGAATTTATAAATTATGAAATTTATAAGCATTTTTGCACTTCTATGATAAATAAAACCAAATATTTGTAGCCCATAACCAAATTGTCTCGAGAAAGAAAATAATGAGAAAACCTATTGTCTCAAGGTATTTTCTACAGTTTAAGACTTGATTTATGGATGTTAAAATTCCATTGAAAATGACCAGGACAATGCGGGAAGTAAAACCCCAAGTGTCACATTCTTTTGTTTGTTTGCTTGTTGGTTTTGTTTGTTTCTTTTTTGTTTTGCTTTTGTTCAATCGTGCATGATCAGACCTTGCCAGAAGTTTCTGCTTTTGGTTCAGCTGCAGAGTGGCATTGGGGCTTCAGAAGGAAAGTTTTGTGCGTTACCCGTGGGTGCTCAACAGCTTCCCTTGCTCCTGTGAGAGGCAGCACAGGTTTAGCCAGAGCTGAGAAAGAGAGAGAAAAAAAGGGCTCGATCCAGGACTCAGGAGGGGGGGGAAATCCACACCGGGCACTGAAAAGAGCCAAACCACTGCCAGGGCCGTTACACCCAACTAACTGCCTTGTCCGGCCGCGCCTGCTGTGCTGCGAGCCCCGCTCTGCACAGGTAAATCAGTAACGCACCCTAAGGGGCAGGAGGCTTAACGCAAGGCTCCTCAGGGCTGTCACAGAATACACAGTGTGCATAGGTATATACAGTGTGTGCGCACACCTGTCTGTGTGTACATATATATATATGTGTGTTTGTATACACACAGACAGGCACACACACTATTTATGGTACAATGAATGGTACATATATAGGTGGTATATATAAATGGCATACGGATAGTGTGTGTGTATGTATACCTACGTATATATGTGTGTACATACATATGTACGTGTGCGTGCGTATACGCACCCCACAAGTACCGTGTATGCCATGGTATCTAGACATGGCACAAAAAGTGGAACAGAACGTACAGACGTGTAGCACCTAGTCTGGAAGCCACAGACATCGCAGCTAGTATTTTATCGCAGAACACCCCAGGCTGGACGGCACCCACCCCGACGGATGGTCGAGTACAGCCGTGCGCACCGACGCGGGTCACAGCTACAAAGAGCTGACGCAGGAAAACCATGCCCAGAAGACACCCCAGCCCCGCAGCCTCCCAGCCCGCAGCCGCCGCCGTCCCCACTACCCACCCCACCCGCCCCGCCCCGGCTCTCCGCAGCCGCGCTGCTCCGCGCTGCTCCGCGGCTGAGCGGGCGGGGCGGGCGCCGCCGCCGCCGCCGCTGACGCTGTCTCTCCCCGCAGGTGATGATGCTGGGCAGCCCGCGGGTGGCCGAGCTGCTGCTGCAGCGCGGAGCCGACCCCAACCGCCCCGACCCGCGCACCGGATCCCTGCCGGCCCACGACGCGGCCCGCGCTGGCTTCCTGGAGACGCTGGCGGCGCTGCACCGCGCCGGGGCGCGCCTCGACCTGCCCGACGGCCGCGGCCGCCTCCCCCTCGACGTGGCGGCGGGGGGGCCGCACGGACCGGTGGGCCGCTACCTGCGCCACCTGCCGCCCGTCTCCGCCGCCGCCCCGGGAGCCGGGACGGCCGCGGAGGCGGCTGCGCCCTGACCCACCCCCCGCCCCACCCCCGCCTCGCCCGCTGTCCGCTGCTCGCCCCCCCCGCCCCCCCGACCAGCGCCCGGAGCCCCGGCGGCAGCCCTTCCCCGCCTCCCCCTGCCGAGACCCTCTCTCTCCCGTTGCCCCCTGCGCGCATCTCCGCCGCAGGTTGCCGGGGAGGTCCCCCCTGCCGTCGAGGCACCCGGCGAGCGCTCGCGGCTGGCGGTGCTCCGGGGAGCCTCGGCTGCTGGGGAGGGCGATCCTCTGTCCCTCTGCCCCAGAGCTCCTCCCGCACACCCCGGGCGCTCCGTGTCCCGCTTCTGAGAGGCCATGCGTGCTGCTGAATTTTCCCAGAAAAATCGGAAAGAACCAAACCGCGGCCGCGGGGAGCGCTCCTGCTCTTCCCCCCGCCGCAGACTCCCCGGCAAACCGTTGTCCGGCACTCCAGGGTGAAAAAAAACCCGCAACAATTTCGCCGTTTACCCCCCTCCATTTATGGTGGAATTGATGCGGTTTGGAGAAGTGAGCACGCTCCGTTTCCCTTAGCGGCTTGCTCACTGACCTGCCAGCCGCTGCCTCGATCTCCATCGGATACCTGTCTCATTCACGACGGTACTGGTTTTATTCATTATCGCACAACCCCGGAGGGCTTTGCATTTTGGCGATACCTTGAAATTCTTTTATATAGCTCTCCGAAATAGTGAACGCAGTCACCATCCCGTTTACAAATGTAAGTCATCTTCAAATCTTCTCCCCTCACCGCCCCGCTCAATTTAGAAAAGTCTTAAAATATTTAACATTGATGGAGATTACAATTTGGGAACTACTACAAATATTTTGTAGAGATGTATTGAGGGACGGCTAGCCATGCCAGAAACCAATTGGTAATCGTTTAGTTACTGCGTGGTGTTAACATTTGGAGATACCCCGCTGATAAAGAAGATCTGGGCAACGAGCTCGGTATTTTTAAGTCAGCTTTCCGGGTCTCTGAACCAGATATTTGGAAACAAAAACAAATGACCGAGATAAATCTGAATCTCTTCACACGCATTGCCTCTGTTTTTCCTACGCTATTTCCATAGGCTACCCAATGTTCACTTATGTGTGATGAAATACGTGTTATTATTCAAGTGCAAAATATATGTGTATATAAAAAAAAAAACAAAACAAAACAAAAAAACCCCAAAAAACCCCACAAAACAAAACAAAAAAACCCCAACCAATCCTTGTGTTCAACTATTAAACTTCCCTGTACGCAGCACTACTCAGTGTTGGGCAGTGTTATATCGACTTTGTCCTTGGCTTACATTTTTTGTGTCACACAACACATTCACGCAGGTAGAATGGACAGGGCTTATACGCAGGTGTGTATTATTCACACACATACACACTCGAGCTAAAAACATCCATGAAACTCGTTAATTTCCTTATTTAAAACACGGCTTACAGAGCAACAGGAAACCTCAGCTGCACTTCGTACCTTTGCATGACTTCACGATCTCTTTAAAAGCGAAATAGTTTTTTTTTTTTCTTTTCCTGCTAGAAGACCGATGGCAAGCACACTCTGTAGAATAAGGCACCACGGGCGCATACTATCCCTGAAGGCTATTTTTTTCCCACTCCGGCATATACGTTGGTATTTTTGTTGCCCATGCTTAGCAGCCTGCACTTTGCTCAGGGCACAGACCACGAGGCCAGAAGAAGCGCTCCAATGCCCGCTTTGTTTGCCATGGAACGGCTTTCTGCCGCTCATTTCTTTAAAACAGAAGGGGGAAAAAAACCCAAATCACTCTCCCCTCAAAAAAAAAGGGCTATTTCCTAGCTCTCCGGGGGCCAACTGGAGAGCGACCCCTGCCCCAGAGGGCGTTTGGCGGCCGGCGGGACGAGGGCTCAGCAAATCGGTCTGGGGCGGGGGCAGGGCGGGCGGGATGAACGCGGGTTTTTTTTCCTCCCCCGACCCCCCCTCCGGCTTGCATGCATGCAGGCGGGAGCCCTGCGACGCTTGGGCTTGAGGGCGGGTGACGGTCCCACCCGCCCAAGATGCCGGCGGACCCTGGCCGGAGCATCCCTGCCTTCTCCGCTCCCCGCTGGGCCCCGGCCCCCGCTGCCCGCCGCCCTGCCCACAGGCTGCCCACCGGAGGCGCCCCCTACTCCGTGGGAGCCCCGGCAAGTCCCTTCAGAAACACGGCAGGTGGAGGAGTGGCATTCACACCGGCATGCCATCGGGGCTTCCACGCAGCCTCTCCCAACCCGGGAAAGCCGTGACGAAAGAGTGTGACTTTCCCAGGGGCTTTGGCCTCGGAGCTGCCGAAGCCCAAAACTTCCTTGGGAAGTCATCGGAAGAGAGGAGGATGAAGAGGTTTTGGGATGGACTTAACGCGTGGTGATTTCAGAGGTGGTGTAAGCGTGGTAAGTGCCTGAACGGACAAGGCATTCACCAGAGTGAGGAAAGGCAGACTTCGCACTGCTTAGGAAAGTATAGAAAAAGGTTTTCTCTCCCAGTGTCCAGCCCAGCCTCTGTGAAAAAATATTCACCACTTTATTGTCTCTATAAAAAGGTCTTTAAAAAGATAGGTTCATCACACTGAGGTAGCAGCTTTATGCTGCTTTCCTTTCTGTCATAAATGTTCACTCTTTGGACAAGGACCCAGCAGCAGTATGTGTTACAAAGCATGCTTCAGTTGTGTGTGCACACCAGCATCTAAATAATTTGACTAGATATCTTCCACTGTGGTGTCCTCTGTCAAGCTTTTATACTTAATGAAAATCCCTTCAGGTGTAATGGCACTTAGAAAAACAAAGTGTTTTCTATGACACATTCTGGAAATTTACTCTTCGAGAACATGACTCCCAACAGGCATCATCCCCTTTAAATTCACCTAAGTTTGTTGTGTCTAAAGGTCCATAGGCTTTACATACTGTGTTCACAGTCTTTAAAAGCTTCACAGAAGTGAAAAACAAGAACTATTTTAGGAAACAAAGTCATCACCTGACCTTGCCTGGGCCATAGGCGTGGAAATACATTAACCTCACTGCCTACTTACATAGAAAACAAGCCTCAAGCACTGTGAGTCTCAGGAGGAAAATGTAAATGCTCAGACCCCTCACAGAAGAAAGTGAGGAATTTGAAGATGGGACAGGTAAGCCACAGGACCTGGTGCTGGAGAGAGGACCTCTGAAGACATTCATATCTTACAAGAGCTCTGGAGGGGCAATCACCCCCAGTAGCAGAGGTGAGGGTTGATATACCTAGTGGTTCTAGGTACATATTTTTTTTAATCACGTCTCCATCAATCCTAACCTGACACTCACTGAAGTAATTCACCACTTCCTCCCCCCCCCCCGCCCCGTTCTTTCCCAAACTTACAAGAAGAAGAGGTAGGAATACTTTAAGATTCTGTATGAACAGAAGTTAAGAAGGAACACTCTTTTTCTCTGTGGAAAAGAGATCAGAGGACAAATCTCTCCACATTTCTCTCTGTTACCATGTACTCCTGAGTACCTGCACACTTTTGGTAGAAACACTTGCTAAGAAAGTGCTGGAGAAAGCCCAAGAAGGGGAAGCAAAATGAGAGGTGGTCTTTAGAGTTGAAAACCAAGAACCTTGCAACTATAGGCTTCAGGTTGCCTCACGGAAAGGTGCACAGATATTTGACACTATTCCCAGCATTGCTTTTGGTACACTGAGGCTGGGTTGTGAGAAGCCCTGTTTGCACCTACTGCTCCAGCCAGGGACTGTCCAACAAGGGAGAGGATTTCCACAAATGACCAAGGGAACAAGGCATTTAGAGTTCCGCTCACACTGTCAGCAGAAGTCATGGTATTTGAAATACCCTGCTTCCTACCACTGAACTAGGTAGCTCATGTTGCCATTGATGTAGTCACTCTCCTCAGGAAGCAGCCTCCTACACGTGATTTCTGAACAAAGACATTGTTACTTGAGGAGGTGAGACTGGTAATCTAGAACATAAGAGTTTGATCTCCCAGGTGGGGAAAGTCCCAAGATAAGCATCTTTTTCTCTGCATGGTGCTGGTGGTTGATAGCATGGACTGGGTAAAAAGGTAAGAAAACAGGCATGTTGAGAGCTGGGAGGATGGGGCAGAGGCACAGGGTGTCCAGAACAGGTGGAAAGAAGGGAGGTCCAGCTCAGGGAAGAGGTTCCTAGAGAAAGGGGAGACAAACATGGCAGAGTCTGTCTAAGTCTGAAAGGATGCACAACGGACATTTACCTCTACCCCATCCCATGTCAACCCAGATTGATTTTTTTTTGGCTTTTAAACCAAAACTCATCCCTGCAGACACCCAATGTATGTGGCTGATGAGCAGTGACACTTACAACTAGGCAGCAGACCCTGTTTGGTGGAAATCATGGGAAAGAGGGCATTTCTTGCCTCCAGAGATCAAGCATTTGAACACTGCTAGCTTTATGGGTTTTTTACATTTGTTTACAACTTAGGTCTTGAGCAGCTTAAGGGCCAGAAGAAGGAATTGAGAGTCAAGCCAAGGTACTAATAACACCATGGAGTGGCATACATATATCAAATATGGTTTAGGTCCAAGGACAGAGCTGATTCCACTGTCCTCTTCACATGCACTTTAAGGGGAAAGTAACTCCTACCATCACCTTCCTTCTACTGGCTTATCTTCCTGGCTTACCTTCAGGCAGATGCGAAAGAATGATTTTAAATGTTTGACCACGGTATGAAAACAAATAAAATGTATTTCAGGACCTTCTTACACAGTGGGTAAAAGCCCATACAAAAGCTGCTTCCTATAAAGCACTAATTAATAAAACACAGATTCTAAGGTCAAATGAAAAGATTTCCATGAGATCAAATGTCTTTCTCCTTGTGCTAGAGGAACCATGGTGTAAGAAACCACACAACTGGACAGACTTCATGTGTCATCTAAGATACATTTCACTTACTACAGGCATTATTCTTGGTTCTGTATGTTGCTAAATTTGGGCATCAAACATTGTGCCCAAACTTAATTATTTTTTTCTCAAGTTGTACATAGAAACCACTGATTTTTTTAACTCACGTTGTTCCCTTAAGCAGTGCTATTCAACACTGTGGACATCAACATATTCTACAGATTTGCATCATCCATTTCTTTTCTACAGCTGTACAGAAGCACACAAGCTATTGCGATTTATCAATGTACTTAATTTGCATATATGCTCCTTCTGTGGTTGTTTTCAGTAAATGTTCATGAAGTTCTGTTCACTAGTAGCAAGGCAATCTGTTTCACCAAATGTCAAGCTAAGTAACTCCAGGCTAAATAATGTGCAGAAGAAACCTGATTCACTGACAAATGCCTGCCCTAAGCCAGGACATTTGAAAATGCCGAGAGGTGTATGTATTCAAAAAGAACATCCTGCAAACAGACTAGTCCAGCAACCTCGTTCACAAAAATTATATACGCAGAGGTTACATTCACATTTCATGTCAGTCAACAACAATTTGTAGAAAATTCCAGTCTACATAGCCATGGAAAAAATAGATGATGTTAATTAAAAAATTGAGAAACTTCTGGATTCCACTTAGATTTATTCCACATGAATTTAAAACATTCTGTTTTCTGGTATTGTTACTGAGATCATAAGGCATTTATGTTGCCCTGCCCTGAGTAGAAGAGTGAGTCAGAAGATTCATAGTGTCATTCATACCTGCCTAAGGTTTCTGGAAGCAGGGTCTGTATTCAGTGGTAAACACAAGAGCAATAAAGTTATTCCTTATTGCTTGGTTTCATGAGAATAAAATCTAAAGGCAATAGAAAATACAGATACAGAGTTAAGTGTGGGCTTTCTTACCTACACAGAATCTTTGTACTCTCTTCCAGGAAAAACACCAAACTAGTGTTATTTTCTCCCATACAGTTCAACAAAGGTCAAGAGATCCAGACTGCCAGTTGTATACTAGGAATTAGGCTATGGAACAACGACTTTATTGTTCATTTACAAGAATTAACTGAAAACAGACAATGCAAAGTTTGATTTTTTCATCCTAAAGTTTTATGACACCCTGATGTTCAGACAGAAGACATATTTCCAAGTATGCCTAGTCATGCATGGCTTTACACCACAAATTGCCTGAGGCAATTCATAGTAAAAGTGTTGGAGAGCTTGATAATTATCTAAATAAACAATCGCAAACTTTTGCAAAAGAGTGATTAAATGTTAATTTAAATTCTCTTGCACTGTCCTGCTTCAGTCAGTACTGCAATGACAGCGAGGAGAGGAAGCAGTCGTTAAAACAGTTAAGCCAGAGTTTCCATCTTAGAGGGCTGATCCCGCCCAGTGCTGAGCACCTCCTGATTTAATTCCTCCCCTTACTGACACTCAGCTGGTTTCGATAAACAAAATACTGTCTTACTGGTTACAGTTCCGGGAACCCCAACTGCTTTCAGGTCTGTTTTGAATACCAATGTGAAAACTAAATTCTGATGTCATGTGCCATGTGTGCTGATGCTGAGAGATGATTTGGGTGTTGTTAGGATGAAACAGTACAAAGTGTTAGCTAAGTGAAAATGAGATATGAGTGGGCTATCTCATGTTAGCAAGATAGATCAATGTTAGGCTGCACAGAATGATATAGAGGAAATAGAAAAGGGAGAAAAAGGGTAAATCTAATGGCTTGCTTCATGGTCTTGTTTGTGCCATATTTGAACCTGCAATATTGCATTGGTATGAGTACATTACACTGTGAACATCCACACTGGAGGATGATCTGAGCAAAATAAATGAAGTTCTCCTCCAACAGAAAGGGACTTTAAAAGCCTTGGATAGCTGGAGTAAGCAAAATACAACATCCAAACAATCAGTGAGAAGCAGGGTAGACACAATAGCAACTCCACAGTCAGAGAGCACAAGTGCTCACGATACAGGGAAGTGTGGGATGCTGGCTTGGGATATAGACAATGGCTGTTTGGGTCTGAATGCTACTGAGTCCAGATCCAGAAGTCTCTGCAGTCAAAGCACAAGGAGATCTGCTGCCTGTGACACATGAGCCAAGATGAAGCAGAACTCCTAACGAATGACACTGGAGGGACAGTTGGACAAAAGTGTGAGTGGGTGTATGTCTTCCTCTTGCATTTGTTATTTGCATGTTGGAACTTACTCTGCAGTGGAACTTCTGCTTGTGGCCTGCATTGATCTGGACACTTGATGTAGTTCCAAGCTCTGGTATTTCTTTTGGAGCCCAGAGGAAAATTTTACAAGGAATCAATTCTGTATATCTGGCTACCAATTCTGTATTTCCCAGTCCTTGGCTAATACTGGCATGCCTCCTGCTTTGTGCACCTGTGCTATTTACAATCACTCACTTCCATTCAGTCTCCTCTCTGTATATAAACCCAGCAGGTAACGAAGAACCCTGAAGCCACTCACTCCTCTCCCCGGCCCCGGTGGCATGAGGAGGAGAAAATATAAAGAAAGGCTCGCAGGTTGAGACAAGGACAGGGAGGGATCATTTATCACTTATGGTCACAGGCAAAAGACAGACTCAACTTGAGGAAAAAACCAAAATCAATTTAATTTACTACCAATCAAATCAAAACAAGGATAATGAGAATTAAACCCAAATTTAATTCCCCCACCCCTCCCTCCTTCCTGGCTCAACTCCACTCCTGATTTTCTCCACCTCCTCCCCAACAGCGGTGCAGGGCGGCAGGGAATGAAGGTTGGGATCAGTTCATCACAGGTTGTCTCTGCTGCATCTTCTTCCTCAGGGGGAGGTCTCCTCACTCTTCCCCTGCTCCAGTGTGGGGTTCCTCCCATGGGAGACAGACCTCTATGAACTTCTCCAATGTGGTTCCCTTTCATAGGCTGCAGTCCTTCAGTCACAGGCTGCTCCAGCACCGGCTTTCCCATGGAGTCACGGCCATCTTCGGGGGCCTCCGCTCCCCCGCTTCCCTCCATGGGCTGGGGGGGGACAGCCTGCCATCCCACCACAGGCTGCAGGGGCATCAATCAACCTCCTCCAGCACACCTCCTCCCCCTCCTTCTGCACTGACCTCGGTATCTGCAGAGGGGTTTCTCTCACGTTCCAATCCCTCTACTCACTGCAGGTTCCCCTTCTTAAATCTGTTCTCCCAGAGGCACTACCACTGTCACTGATGGGCTCTACCTGGGCCAGTGGCAGGTCTGGCTTGGAGCCGGGGAAGCTTCTAGCAGCTTCTCACAGGAGCCACCCCTGTAGCCCGTCCCCCACTACCAAAACCCTGCCACACAAACCCAAAACAATGGCAAAGAAAATTAGGCTTTCAGCTTTTATTTCTAATATACCCACTTTCCTGGCTGCATTTTTCTATTCCCCCAATGCGAATCCCACACAGGACCATGAGAGACTGATCTGTTCTTCAGCAGCTCTTGCTAGCTCTAGGGGTCATCTCCGTCCCACAAAAGCCTTGAAAACATTCAGGCCATACAAATCAATGAGTTAGTTTAGGACAATTCCAGTGGAGAATGAGAGGTAGGTTTGAGAACTGTAAGGTTAAATTTCAGTACCTAATACTTTACTAGGCTTTCTGTGGTTCTAATCCATCTTGCACGAGACATGCCATTTACTCACAGAGAAGCTGGTTCATTTGCTTTGGTGTTCACTATTTACGTACCTGTATTGAAGTAGTCACTGTTTAAATGAGGCTTTAAAATGTACCGGATTGGGAAACATATACATAGAAACCAGTCAGGTCCTGAAAGGTCCTACTGAAAGCTTTGTTAATGTTCGTAAGAGACAATATTTGGTGTAAGAAATGTTAGTGTAAAACTGTACCAGTAAGTGTATAACAGGTTGTGTTTAACACACAGAAGACACTGTTTCTCTAAGAGGAGCAATGCCATCAGTCAACCTTGAAAGGCATTCAGTTTGGAGTCTGAGATGTTTGAAAACTAGGCAACTGCAACAATTTAGCATCCTATACCCCGGTAAGCTGTTTACCAGGCCAAGATGTGATTTTCCAAGGACCTCAAGCTAGTATTTGTTAACACTGGTTATGATGTTATAACATAGGAGAAGTCAATACTATGCACCACAAGAAGGCACTCCAAATCCATCACTGCAATCAGACTGAATAATGGTTGTACAAAAATAAAATTGTCATGGAGAGACAGCCAAACAGAAGAGAGGTAATTTCCATCAACAAAGTCCTCTGCGTGTCATTGTCTCACTCTTGTCAAACCAGAGACATTTCGAGCCTAGGAACAGCCACTGTTCTCTGCTAGAATGTTTACTTGCTTTTAGTAATGCAGTACATTAAATTTGTATCTTCTTCTTCTCTATCATACCTGTCGTACTTCCTACAACAAATTCGATACCTTTCTTAGGACTGTTTAGACAGACCATTACAACCAGTTACTTGGCCTATCTTTATATAATTGAGCATTACCTATGCTTTTCTTGCCGGTTACCATCTTCATCATGTAGTCTGTTGGATAAGTATCGCCCAATACATTTCAAAGAATATAAAATGTATGCTAACTTTGCAAAAACACAGTACACACTACCACCATGTTACTGACTATACATTCTACGTGAGACACCTTTAGATACCAAGGCTATGTCGACAGAGCAAATAGGTATCATAGAATCACAGAATGGTTTGGGGTGGAAGGGACCTTCGAAGTTCATCTAGCCCAATCCCCCTGCCAGGGGCAGTGACATCTTTCACTACCTCAAGTTGATCAAAGCCCTGTCTAACCAGACCTTGAACACTTCCAATGATGTGGCATCTACAACCTCTCTGGGCATCCTGTTCCAGTGCCTTACCACCCTCATCGTAAAAAAATTCTTATATCCAATCTAAATCTACCCTCTTTCAGTTTAAAACCATTACCCTTGTCCTATGGCAACAGGCCCTGCTAAAAAGTCTGTCCCCATCTTTCTTACAAGCCCTGTTTAAGTACTGAACGGCTGCAATAAGGTCTCACTGGAGCCTTCTCTTCTCCAGGCTGAACAACCCCAACTGTCTCAGCCTGTCTCCATAGGAGAGCTGTTCCATCCCCCTGATCATTTTCATGGCCCTCCTCTGGACCCGCTCCAACAGGTCCATGTCTTTCCTGTGATGGGGACCCCAGAGCTGGACACAGTACTCCAGGTGGGGTCTCACCAGAGCAGAGCAGAGGGGCAGAATCCCCTACCTCGACCTGCTGGCCACACTTCTTTTGATGCAGCCCAGGATACGGTTGGCTTTCTGGGCTGTGAGTGCACACTGCCAGCTCACATCCAACTTTTCACCCACCAGTCTTTCTCCGCAGGGTTGCCTCAATCCCTCTGTCCCCCAGCCTGTATTGATACCAGGGGTTGCTCTGACCCAGGTGCACGACCTTGCACTTGCCCTTGTTGAACCTTTTGAGGCTTGCATGGGCCCACTCTTCAAGCCTGTCCAGGTCCCTCCGGATGGCATCCCCTCCCTCTAGCGAATCAAATGCACCCCTCAGCTTGATGTCATCCACAAACTCAATCCCACTATTTTATGTCATTGCTGAAGATACTAGATAGCACTGGTCCCAGTACAGACCCTTGAGGGACACCACTTGTTACTGGTTTCCACTTGGACATTGAGCTGTAACTCTCTGGATGTGGCCATCCAGCCAATTCCTTATGCTTACCTAGCGTTACCATCTAGCCTTGCATATGACAATGAATGTGTAACAGAAATGTGTAACAAAAACCACTAACCATGGACCTGGTCTGTGCTATACTGTCCTGTGACACTGTAAGTACTCAGTACATAAAACAAGAAAATTAACCCAACAATTATCTTTATATGTCACTATGGAATGTAAAAAAAACCCCTCAAAAACCCAAAGGGGATTGAAAATGGAAAGCCAGAAACAACTTTCTCTTAGAACATACAAATATGAACTTTATGGCTCCAATCCATTTCACTAAAACTGTCTAGGGGGCAAAGATAACAACAATGAAAACCATTTTTAAGGCCAGCCATCTGATTTGGCTAGATTTTAAAAGTAAATCTATGAAATCTATGTTAGATCTGTAGCCTTCCTGTCAAGTTTCAAGCTCTAGCTCCTGCAAACTAAGTTCTTCTAAAAAACACCAAGAAATATGGAAAGGTGATTAAGCTATTTTCCCCAGTATCTGAAAAGCACCTGCACTGGTTTTGCTAGGGAGAACATGTCCAAATCTAAAGGCTTTCGCAGTAGGAGACTGGGTGTCTAACAAGACTAGCAAGCTAAAAAGCTTATGTACCTGCTTTTTAAAATTTTCCTTTGGATTAGTTTTTTTTTTTTTTCACATTGCTGTGAGAATCCGTACCTTTCATGTTTCTGACTTCTCCCTTTCTTGGCTTGGATTGCATTCTGATCCACTTCTGTCTCAGCAGTCCCTGTTGTTTCAGGGACTTAGAATCTTAAGTTCTAAACAGCACAGTATTTTCTAAAAGTGGTCTTTCTAAAAGGGATGTTTACAAGGTATCATCATCAACCTGTTCCATGAATGGCAAAAGTCGTTGTCAGACAAACAAAATTCACTCACTAATGACTAGAAGCAAATAAAAAAAAACAATTTCACACAGTTTGGAGAAGCATAGGTTTCATTTGTTTTATTTACTAGACAAGAAGCTGCAGATTATTTTACTGAAGTCAAGTTGTATTAAAAAAAAGAAATGCATACATTCAAAGCACTTGAGCACATTCATCACTTAAACCAGAAACTAAACCTGGAGTTTTTCAGATCAATGAAGCAGCAAAAGGCCAGCACAGTGTTCAGGACACTGGAAGCAAAGTACTTTTCTGTACCGTTCTGTAAGTCACGTAAGTAAATCTTCAGGCACAAATTTGACTTAGGCATTACCTAAATAAGAACATTCATTCATTACACAACTGCTGCTCTGAAAGAAACACAATTATTAAACCATGTCTTCTAGCACACAAACAAAACCCACTGCTTTTAAAAAAACCCTACTGAAATAAAAAATACGGATAATGTATAAAAATAGTATAATTTGAAATGGCCTGTTCGGTTTCTGGTATGTTTCTGGAGTGAACTGTAACCATTTGCCTTGTCAAAGGAAAAGATGGGAGGCAGAAATTGCAAAGCAAATAGCATACCTGTGAATCTGCTTTCTTATATCTTACAAAATTGCAACAGAGTATTACCTAGTCTTTCCTTTCTTCCATCAACTAAAGGTATCACTGAATAGAGGATGACAACTTGCTGCTGACTTTTTTCTTCGGCCACTGCCTGATCCAGCTTGACAGTAAGGCTATTTCTAGTTTAAAACATACTCAAAAATCTAAATTCAGCCATCTTATACATTATGAAGCATGATAAAGGTTACAAAAGCTGCCTTATACATTATCATTGGTCAACGTTTACTCCATTCTTTTACACTTGTAACAACTCTTGAAGATATTATAAACTCTGGAAGTTTGAAAGTGATCCACTCTTCCTTGTGAGCACCCAAACTTCAAAGTCCATCCAGGTTGTTACTGCTTTGGCAGGAGGACTGAACACTGCACTGCTGTCTGAAATACAAAGCCAAAGTAGATGAATGCTACCTCTGCCAATGCAGAGCAGAATTACTTTTCAACATAAAGGCAGACTACATTGCTTCCATTTGGATTACAAACATGTGTAACTCTTTCCATGTTGATAGTATCTCCAACTTCCTCCAATACCACAAAAATTAAAAGAATTGCAGGGAGGGCATACGCTACAACAGTTCAAGGACTTGTCATTACAACTTTGTATCTATGTAACAGGCTTATTGGTATTGAGAACAACAATCAGATTGCAGAAACACTAAATTAAGGACTTCAGGATCACAGGCTACAAATGACAAATTGTGCAGCTTGCTTTTTGTTTTTAAGGCTAGCATACTGGCTTACATACATCACATTCATAGAAAGCTCTTTACAAATATTATCAGAAGGCTCTGAAAATGAATTTCCTTTACAAAAGTGATTTCTACATGTTTCTTCATCAATTTTGAAGTACAGCTATCAAGAACAGAAACGTTTCTCTGAAGGTGCACTGATTGGGAGTAAATGAAATACTCATGTTATGCAGGGACAGCCAACTTTGACATCAGCCTCATTCAAGGGTAGGACCTAAGAAACATTTCAATTTCAGCTTTCCTGAGAGGACCTTAGCCTGCAAGGACCACAGTATGTAGACCAATGCAACTACAGTTGAAGTGAAGCCTCAATGAGTTTTTCCCCTCCACCTTATTCACCTGAGCCGATTCACCCTAGTCACATAAGTATGTTCATTGATTTCATTGAGGTATTTTTTGAGGAAGAAAATTACTCAAGAATATTTACTAGATCAGAGCTCTATATTCATAACATATGATGTCAGTTTCAGTTTGTGATAGACTAGAAAAAATGGATGAAAAATGTTAACCTTTATGTCCTTGGACTTGTTAGCTACCAAACATATTAAAAGTCCAAGTATGTCAATGACGAAGTGTGCTGAAACACATCTACAGATACCTTACCCAATCTAAACTATCCCACAGTATTCACTTACCACAGGTCTCTTACCAAAAAACAACATTATTCCTTGTATCAGAGGTCTGACAAATACCATTTCACATAGGCTAGTACAGAAGTTCAAAAAACAGCAGGTACTATCAGCAGGTCTCCTCACAGAGTCAAGAAGTTTACCTGAGGAGCATTCACAGAAGCTCTGACACCTCACCACAAGCTGATTTTCTTACACCCATGCTGTAAGAAAAATCAGTTCTAACATGACATTCCTTTTACCATCCCAGTACAGATGCTCTCCCAATCCGCATGGGGTTGAACCTTACTCTAATAAAAGTACAGAGCTCAATTGCCAGTTGTTATGAGTTACAATTCTTTTCAACAAGACAGTTTTTCCTCTCTCACCAATACTTTTCCTAACAAAGATAAAAAATAATCTACTATACTGGTTCCCTTTTGAAATTGTCTGCTGATTTGTTTACTTCGTTAGGCAATGAGTGCACATTTTACTTGATCAGCTTTTGATATCAAGGCAGTGGCTGAAGTTCTTGTTGCCTTTGATGTCCCTTCGAAGTGTCAACTACAGGCAAGGTCTGGTTTTCCTGAAATCAACCCTACATGCCTGCTCTTGCTTCTGGATTCCTTCTTTGTAGTTTGTCCCTGCTTCCAACCCTTGAATGCTGCATTTTCACACTGGAGCTCTGTTTCCTGTTTAGCCAAGTCAGTCTCCCAGTTAGTCTTTCTGTGGATCACCCCTGTGCTTAGAGAATGCTGCCCTTAAAGACCTGCCAGCTTTCTGGAGCTCCTTGCCCCTTCAGAGCTGCCGCCCATGAGATGATTCACTGGTTAAACCCAAGTACGCTTACCTGAACTCCAGCATCTGTACTCCGCTACTTGCCCTCCTTGCTCCCTATAGGGTGTGGAAAGCCACTATTTAATGAGAATTACAGCAACAACTGCCACTGATTGTCACCTCACTAAACAACTCTTCTCAGTGAACAGCAGATCCAGCTGTATATCACCCATGGTTGACCCTCCTATCCAGAAATTTCCCTGACACCAGCCAGAAATCACTGTGATCAACAGCATCATCTGTGTCTCCTGATCCATGACATAAATACAATGTGGTCATACTCTGTTCTGAAAGAGCAAGGGCTTTGTACCCTGGCCATGCTTCAAAATGACAGGCTCTAGATACATGCTGTGCCCGCAGAAAAGTTTGCTCCAAACATTTTTTTCAAGCTTATGTAACCTAAGCCTGGAGAATGATCTCTTTTCACAGCAACAGAGCCAGGAAATACTGGCCTAAAGACATCTTAGGCAGTTAAAAAATAGTAACTTTCAAACTACACTTAAACGCACTGGCATATCATAGATGAAAAGACATGAAAAGGAATGGATGGCAGGCAGCCTATCCTTTAGCAGAAAAACAGCCCTTGGACATTCTTGTTTCAACACTCCAGGGTCTCCTAAAGACCACTGTGAGATTCAGAGGTGGCATCACCACATGTGTGGGTGGGTGGGATGTATACCGCCATGGGAGCAGATAGGTCAATGCAGGTGGGCAAAGAGACTGGCAGCATGTTTTCTCCTGCCTGGTGAAGTTCCTCCAGTCACAGCAGCCAGATTACAGAGCTCAGAAAGGAAAAGCTGTGTCCATGTAGAACTTCATAGCTTCACATGCTTCCCCAAACACTGGAAACAGACACTGGCAAATGTCCATTTGAGATGCCCAGCTGCAGCTTAGATATAGGCTGGCATGGCTTTACATCATCACTGACAGCAGAGTACCAGATGCAGTCTTGCTCAGCTCCCTCCTTGTCTGTGTTCCTTACCACATTACCACAGGGCATGCAAGAGGAGTTGCCTTCAAGCTCTAGGAAAAGGTGCCTCAGAAAGATCAGTTCAAAAAACCCATCATCTGACTTTCAAAATTCCCAGAGTAAAATATACAGAAGAACACTTCAAATCAACAAAGAGAATAGTTTTTTACACTTCAAATCAACAAAGAGAATAGTTTTTTAAAACTCTTTATGGTTCAACTACACACTTGTATGCACTCACAGAGAGGCACATACATGCATCTCTCTCTTTGCTGTTTTGCAAAATTGCCTCTGTCCTTACTCATTAACACAGAAGCCTAGGACCAATCCTTCATCTACTCTACCACCATTTAATGCCTCAAACAGAAAGATTTGTAGCCTTTCCTGCCCTTCCTAAGTAAAATCAGAGGAAGCCTCCAAAGCCTCAGACTTCCCTGTCACTTTTCCAGTGTACTTCGTTGTGTTAAATCAAAACCAATTGACTCCTACTCTCCTGACATAGAATCTCAGTCCTCACTGCCAATACCTAGTTCCTGTTTCCAGTTCTTCTAATGTCTTCAGATCAACTCCCTTTCTCAGTATATTATCACTCAGACCAAGCCACTATCAGCAAAGAGCATAAACATGTAAGAGTTGCCAAGCCCACGTGAAACTATCTCAATACGCATCACTGATACCCGGCAGTAGCAGATGCTTAAGAGAAAGAGTGTAAGAAGCTACATTAGAATGGAGTGACTCTTCCTCTGGTGCATATTTTCTTTCAGCAAATAGTAGTTCAGGGACGGAGCTGGAGGAAGCACTTGCATTGGTGTTTTAAACAGCTGACAATGAAATGAAAGAAGGGCTAGCGTTCATTAAAGGGCAACCTTGCAAACTCAGTGCCAGCTCTTTCCAGTCACCTGCTCTTTCACTCTCAATGAAGAATCACGACAATCATGCAAGGGAAAACCAACAGGACACTGCTTACTGAAGTACACCCACCAGAATTGGAGGCAGATCCCTCAGTACTTAAGCAGCGTTATATACCTGGGAAATTTCCTTCCATGCTAGCATGGCCAAAGTAGCTGAGGAATATCTAGCACATTTTTTAGATTACTTGTTCAAACTCTGAGTTTTTTTTGTATAGCTAGGCATCTGTATTAAAAAAAAAAGTGTGGCCCAGTCCTCTGAAAATGTTTTCTGTGGATTAGAGTGGAGAAGGAATACTGATTCTGTTGCCCCCCTTACCCATCCATGACACAACTTCCTAAACACTGCAAAGGGGAAAGGGAAAAGTTTGTTGCCTCTCATAAATGTATAGAGCAAACATTAAAATAGCTGTTTCAGATAACTGGTTGAGGAATAGTCATAAACATAATCCAAAGCTTCCTAATAAAAAGTAGGTTTTCTAGTGAAGAATCAGCAAAAGACTCATTTCAAGTGTTTGGGTTGGACCTCCATGAACCTGTCCTGGTCAAGTATGCTTAAAAGCGTCTGGGGTGAATTTTGCTTAATATGTCTTTCCTTTAGGACACTGACTAAACTAGAGATGAGAGTCACTGACAAGAGAACCATACTGGAAACAAAACTGAAAATTTTATCCCAATCAGAAGACATGGAAGATTTTTACAGCATATACAGTTCTGTTGATAGTTGAATTTCAAGGACACACTTTCAGAGATATGAAGACATGACTTATTATCTGTGCTCATCTTTCTTACCCATTCAAATTTCAGTCAACACAGTGAAAAGAGAAAGAACCTAAGACAGGAGAGAGTTATCAGAGACTGGACTCTCTCAAAAGTTTCCTCAACAGGCTTCCTCCTTTTTAGACTGCTGCTGCTTCCACTAACAGAGATCCTTGTGGCCCACTTCTGTCTGCTCTTTGCCTTTCATATTCCAATTCTCCTTCCCTGTCTCCCATACCATCTCAATATAATCCTCAGTTGCTCTCATGCTTCATGCTTTTATACTCTTGGAAGTGGCTACTTGTCACAAAAAGCTTGTCGAGAAGCTGGACAGACACCCAAACTATTTTAACGTTGTTCTTTCCCTCTATGTTATAGCCACATACGAACCTCAAGCATACCTATGAAACAGAGTTGATGTAAGTAAACTCTTGCCTAAGAAAAATTCTGCCTAAAAATTCCTTCACCAATATATTTTGAAATGTTTTTCTTTTTCATTTTTTTTTCACGCCCTATGGATCTGAAACCTGTGGAAGACCACAGTTCTAATAATTTCAGTCTGGTTATTACCTGTATGTTGTAACAGACTCCTCTCCTTTTATATATTAAAGAGAGCATAATGTTTCTGGTTTGGTTCAGTCTTCTCCGCTTGGGTTTCTGTTGTTCTAAGATCTAAGCTAAAGCTGAGTGGAGGTATGGGTTTTTCATTTGGATACTCACATAATTTTGTACCTTACCTGTGCTATGAAGGGTAACACTTCATCAACCATGCACAGATGTCCTTATTTTTTTTTTTCCTTTTGTAACATTTCTTTTGAAACGGAAGCTAGATCTTTGCAATAAAGCTTATGAGAGTCTTAATGAATTTGTTTGCCCATCTTGAATGGATTTGGTTTGTTGAAGCATCTACTCTAAGAAGTTATGATTTCAGCAGAAACATCTTGGAACATATACCTGTATTATGTGTACATATGCATACACTGTCCCCAGTACTCATCAGCCTCATGTGTGTACTTACTTTCAGGGTGTGCAGGGTGTCGGTCCATTCCATGGAACCTATCTGAGGTATAGCAGTAAGGAGTATGCTAGTAGCCTTATTTGCATTCCCTTTCAGCGTCTTCAAAACTTTATCCACTGACACCTAGAAACACAATAAAACTGAGTGCTGCCTCTCAATTTTGATGGCACACATTTTAAATACCCAAATAAATCATTAAGGTGAAGCCTTAAAATGCCACAATCTTTTTAGCCATTAAAAACTTCTTTCCTCTGTGGCTTTATGTCTGATTGTATTTTACACAAATAGGAGAACTAAAATAGATACATCATTTTGCAGAGAGCCGCAAAAGAAAAAAACACTAGACCAATTATGGGAGGACAAGCTCATACACAGAGCTCATGAGCTTCATACACACAGACTCCATGATTCAGACAAGAGGAGATAAAAGGTTTGCTAGTAGTGAAGCAAGTTTATGAAAATGAATGAGGTAGCAACAATTACTTTCTTTCTTCTTACTTTACGTTCTTACTTTCACAATTGTTCATCCAGAATAACTCAGTGATACTGATCTAAGTAAGAACAGATTTAGTTCAGTATGTGATCTCTTATCAAAACCTACAGGTTCTCATCCAGATCCCTCAGGACAAGACCCAGAGGAAAAAAAGCTTCACTCACTGCTTCTTCATGTTCCTTCCAGCAGTCGTAATCTGTTGCCATGGCAATACTAGCATAACTCATTCCAGCTTCTTTCGCAAGAATCACTTCAGGCACTGTGGTCATGTTGATAACATCAGCTCCCCAGCTGCGAAACATCAAGCTTTCTGCTCGAGAACTGAAACGTGGGCCTTCGATTGTGATCATTGTCCCCTTGGAATGACACTGGAGCCCAAGCTTCTTGGCAGTCTCAATAAGAACCTGCAAAAGAGGCCAATATCAGGAAAAGGAAACAATTCCCCTGGTGCACTGCTTTTGCATTCCATCAAAAAACCTATATACAAAAGAAATTAGCTTTATACAAAGCAGTCAAGCTTCTCAGGGCTACAGCTGTCCAAAACCAAGGATCAGTTTCAGTTTCCTCATCCAGCAAGAGAAATTAATAGTCCTACTAACAGGAATGATATCTGAGTTTGTTAGTATCAGTTGGATTATTGTTTTCAGTGCAGATCAAGAAGATTGGAAAACAGAAGATTTTTGCATGATATTTAGGCTGTGCTTACCTTGAGAATAGAATGGTGAAAACGCTCCATTGAGCGCTACATTACCACATGGTGGAGTTGAGGTGGTGAGAACAGTAATAGGAAATTTACTTTTTGAAAGTAAAACTTTACAAGCACGTACTTCAAAGAGTACCCTGGGAATCTGTAGAGAAATTATTACTACATTTTCCCATGTCAGTGACTGAGCTGTGCACTTTACATATACCATGTACTTCACATTAGTCTTTACAGTTCCAACTAGGACCTTGTATATGGCAGCATCATCATGACTTTGTCTCTTGGTAAATGGCCTGGGTAACACCAGTCGATACAGTAGGAATAAGAGTGTACCAGCATGTGTAAATGGGACTAGGACACCCATAAGTGTCCTGAGTAGGAAGGGGAAAGTAACTATGATGACATCTGTTTAAAATGACCATCAACAGAAAAGAAACGCTTGAAAATAAGTATAAAAGCACCATGAAAATTTGTGACAGGACAGAAGAGAACTTCACAGCACAGCAGTGGTGAAAACCTAGTCTGACACCACTAGAAGCTGACTTATCAGCATCATGACCTTCACACAGGCCAGGCGGAGCAAAATGATGTGCAAAGCCTGCACTCCAGCTGGTTGGTCAACCTGTCATACACGGGTGCTACAAGCAGCAATACCTCGAGTGTACTGTGTGACCTTGTGAGGTGTCTCCTTGCTGGAATGTGGATCAGTGGATTGTGTGGAGGAGTACAAGCACACATAAAGCCCAAATACCCACATCTCCCACTGCAGATGCATATGAACAGGTAAACTTGCACTCCCGAAGAGGGTGGGTATGCATGTAACCAATACGTGCTGGGGAAGGGTATTTGTGCATGCAACTGCGTGAATATGCATGTAGGGGTAAAGCAGAGCTTCTGGGGATTAGCCACAGAATGACACTTAGAAATTTGTAGGTGTTTATTAACATGCTGTAAGTTAATCTAATATTAATTACACCTAATATTGTGGTTTATTGCTGATATTAACTCTGAATATATGATTCACTGATAGCCAGTTAATTAGACATTGCTAATATATCAATAGACAAGTTCAGTTGTGATTTGACTTAAACCACAGTTGAACAGTATTTCCCCGAAACTTTTTACAAAGTTCCAACTTCACTCCCTATAAGATATTGCAGTGAGCACCAGTTTTGGAAAACAGTAATAACCAAGGCACCCTACATTATTAAAAAATTTGCAGTTGGAGAAAAGATAAACTCCTTTCAGATTCTCATTTAATTTACAGTGCATAAACCAAGTAAACCAGAGTATTTTCTTGTATTTGCACAAATACAATTTAATATAAAGTTTTCAGATGTTTTAATGCAAAATTCCTTAAATAGTCTATTACATTAATAGTTTTGGGTTTATTATTATTGCATTTATCTACGAAATTCCCCTGAATTAGGATAAACTGGGCTGAAATGATCCAAACAACTTTCAGGGATAGTTCCAGGAAAAAAGTTTAAGTCACTTTAATCTGGTATTTTCAAATTAAATGAAAGTATCCCTTTTCAGCCTCACTAAGACCTCAAAACCACATGTTCTTTAAAACATCTGTTAGGCTGATTAGAACCCATAGGCTAATGAGATAATGATCACATGCGAGACTGGGAAGTACCTAAATGTTTTTTTCTCTGTTTGAAAAGGAGCATTTCTCTGTTGGCTTTTAAAAAAATGTAATACCCAAAGAACACTGTCTCTAGCTACTTAACAATCGAATGAAAACTAGCCTTGGTGTATGTTTCCTGCAAGCTCAGGAAATGGCTTATGCATATCTGCCTACCTTTTTCAAAAAAGAAGAAAGAGACACAGTGTGAAGTACTGCCAATCACTTCAGTAATAACACTGTTTTTAATCCATTTCAGAAAGTGTACAGTTAGCTCTCAATAAACTCCTTGAATCTGTTGTGACATGACATCATGCTCAAAATCAGTAAGCAACTATATGCTAACTAATCTTCAGTAAGAGCATGTGATAGGCTCTTGTTGCATGAAAAATGCAAAGTCTTTTGCCTAATTTGCTGCTCAAATTATGAAGGGCAAAAGCATGCACATGTATAATATGTAGTAGTTTGTTTCCTCATGAGATTTAAAATGTCTTTACTTTATTGCTCAGTAGTACAAATATTTGTACATGCTCTGGGTACAGATTGGGCCACCTGCTTCACAATTCAGCTTTGTCCTGCTCAGTGCAGTAACTGCGTCTCTTAGATGGATATGACTGATTCTGTAAGCATTCTTGTGCCCCTGGAGAATGTACCTCCTTGCAGCTTCTCATCAGAGCATTCCACAACAGCACAAAGTACGCAGTTCAATCTTCACCTTCTCTTTTCCTCAGGTCTAAGAATACACTAAGTTGGCATATTTAATCACAGATACACTCCCCCCCCAGAAGCTTATAAAGGTGCTGAAAAACAGAGCAGTGTTTCACACTGCTTAGTCTAACTGTTTTTGAAGCCTGAAAATCTTGAAGTGACAAAACTAAGAGCAACAGTTAAGAATAAAAGCCTACTGTAATCTGGCTTGTTTCTACATTTAATATCCTTTAAACTAAGCCTTGACTCTTCACCACCACCCACTGCTACAATGCATAAAAGCACAAATGCAATATTGTAATTTCTGTGAATGCTAAACTACTATTTATTCAATTTTTGTATTAAGTATGTAAAGTGTCTCTACCATAGGTGCAGTTTTATTCAGAACAAAAAGGAACTAATTCCTAATTCTATCTTCCTGCTTTATCCACTTTGTTCCTCTCTTGGCTTGTTACCTGATAAATAAAGATCTTTTGTCCTGTTATTAAGACCCCAGGGAAATCTAGGTTGCCAACTGACATCTTCCGCATATCCCCCTTAGGAAGACAGCTCCTATAGACACAAGATCTTTTACTTCCCATGCCTTCCAAATGTTAAATTTTCCTTAATACCATCATATATATCTGAGAAATGGGAATAAAGAGGTGCGGATTACCTCTGTATTCTAAGAATGCATAATTAGAGTACTATATCATGAATAAGTGCCGTAAAAAAAAAAATTTCTAAATACTATTATAAAATTCACTAACCTCTCTGGTTTTGGTGCAGAACGGCTCTGCCATTGGAATATGACATACTCCTGGAAGAGAGGAATGTTGCCCATCGTATAAAGTACAATGTCTTTTAGTTGTCCTAGAAAAGTAGAAAACATGCTTAGGGAGAAGAGTGGGAATGAAACAGAAGAGAAAGCAAGAAATTTACACAATTCAGAAAACATAGCATACCTGCGAGGGAACAAAAGTATCAGTATGATATTAATGACCACCTGTAATCCTGTTTTGCCTCTGTACAAACCTTTCAGAATTGAGCTCAAGAGTATAAAAATAAAACTGTTACTTCAGTACTGCACTGTCAATTAATTAGAGAAAATCTACTGTTAACAAAACACTGAAGTGCTTATTTGCTCCTAAATGACACAAACAGCTACATTATGCTGCGATTCTACCCAAAAGAAATCAGCTAAATTTAATAGTCAGGCAAGTAATCTCTGAAAAAAAGGAGCACAATAAGCTTTCAGGAAGGGAAGGAATCAAGTCTGAATTACCACAAAGCTTGTCAAAATAGAGCTTGCTCATATCATTGCATTCCTACATTGAAAGGATGGGAATTTATAGGAACAGCTTCCTGAACAAAAGAGGTATGAATTCAAAACCCAGAGAAAAACCCTGGAACAGGGTGCCTTCGTATTCTCAGAAAGATTACACACATGCATTGGCAGCTTGCAAGTAGAAAAATCCTTTTTCTCCCTTCTTTCAATTGAGAAACTGTTTGCTTGCATGAAAATGGTCAAACATGCTGCAGAAATTACCATCCAGCATGCCATTTTGACAACTGGAACTGTTACCCACTATCACTTTACCTTCAAATGCACTGCCTCAAGCTGATTCAGCCAACTGGATGGCGAAAACCTTCTGGAACAAAATTCGTTGAGACATTCTCTTCTTCGCCCCAGCGTGTCACATATTGTACTTTATAGGAGAAAAGTAAGCCAACAGCCAAATTCAATCCACAGTTAAAATACAAAATTTCTGCTGGTAATACTGCTCACAACAGTTCCTCACCTAAGTCACCAGCAAATATTTAAAAGAAGGTTTTAAATACAAGTTACATGTTAGAGTAGATTTAAAAAAAAAACAACAAAAAACAATAGGGTAGCCTTAAAGGTGAGGTTATAAAATAGGAAAAGAGATCAGCAGATTAAAAACATATGCAAAATGGGATACAGCTGTCAAAATCGGTTGAAACGCTAATTTTAATTTTTCCTTTATGGGATAGTGAAGAGCTACAAATAGAATGTATCCAATTTTACACACTTTTTTTCAGTGTCTGCAAATGAATTGTTTAGAATTGGAGGAAATGGGAAAAGTCATCATCCATTTCCTGCATTATAATATTTCAGATGTTGTTAGTCAGGCCCTTTCACTCAAAAAAGCCCTGAGGAAAGATCACGTATGTATAAATATTAATCTCTGACTTTCAGATACCCTGTGTTCTTTGGAGAGAATGGCCACATCACTACATGGTCTAATAAAGAAATCCCACTATGTTTAGCACCATACATACAAACTGCATGGGAATAAGTAACAACAGTAAGACCAATGACTGCTCTGAGCAATGGACCACATGTATTTGTACTCGGAGTGCAACAACTTCTCTTCTGCATGGAAAGCTGCAACTTTGCAAAGGCCACAGCTATTCGATATGGGGCCAGCTGATGTGTCTGTAAGTTTCTAGGCTTAGGGCAAGAATAAAGGCAGATTTGAACCAATCTTTGATTCTTGCTACCTGTGAATTGATGGCTGTCACAGAGGAATGCCTTTTAGCCTCTCCTCATTTCTGTAGCCCTGCTACTCAGGTCAGGAGTTGGCCATCCTGATCTGTCCCACACACCTGTCTGCAAGGTACAGGGCAGCAGCACATAATTTTCACCACTGCAATACCGCTCCTCTGCATCCCTTGCAAAGAGAACAAAGGTTACAAAATCACAGATGCTTTTCTTGCCTTACTCTCACAGAGACCAAGAGCCAGAGAGCAAAGGACAGTATCTGCCTAAGGCTCCTCTTTTCATAGGAGTTTCAAGACCTTCCCCACGTACTCCACGTGACTCCTTATGGAATCAGCAGGAAACAAGATATAAGGAACTCAACAGGCACTCTTCAAAGACAATCTGTTCCTTAGATCTCACAGTTTTTAATGTAGAGAAGTCCGTATGCCCTCCATCAGAAGGAGGGCCTGCTTAACAACAGAGCACGACTGAATGTTACACAACTGCCTGGTTGTTGACATTAAAACAGGAAGCAGTCACCAAGTGCCTGCCTAGAAACTAGCCACACTATTCGTAGTAGAAGCGCACAATCCAGACGGCTCAAGGATAGCGTAAAGGGAAAGTACAGAGATGCCCCCAGTGGGTGAGATCAGAAGCAGCACTTGAAAGCGCTGGACTGATAACTACAAGGAAGCAGCTAAGAGCTGGGGCTGCACAGCTCCTGCTGGCCATCTGACCTCTGTAGGGCTCTATGGAGAACCCCCACTGTACCCACCCTGTGCCAAACAGTGGAAACAGTGCCAAACAGGAGAAAAGGGAATTCTCTCCCTGGGAAAGGGGCATGTATGTTTTTGTGCATAACTGCTTGTGTATCAAGCTCAAGGAGACAGTGGTACTCACAGTGCAAGCAAACCCTTGCACTGTTGCGTAGTTTTACCACGCCTGTCTTGCCCTTACTGCTTTTTCAGATTCAGAGCTGAGTATACTGCAGTTTTGAAGGTGTGCTAAGAGTTTGTATGCCCCACCTTGCAGCAATAGCCACACCTTTAATCAGACAGTAAGGTGGCTTTTGCTCCTTCATTTTGATTTTATCACAGTAACACAAGATTTTCTGGCAATGCTGACTATGACTGATGCTAGGAAGCAAAATCCAACTCAAGTAAGTGAACAAACCAATCATTTCCATCTGTGACAAACAGTCCTCTACCACTTGCATCATCATCATCTTCCCCTTTCTTCCAGTAGTGTTGAATTATCAACAGGTTATTAGTAATTAAAGAACAAAATGAAAATTCACACTGGCATCTGCTGTATAAAAAGCAGCCCCAGCAAGCTCTGCCTCTTTGGGAACAATGAAAGAAAATTCTCCCATGAAAAATGTTACAGAGTAGTGGTGTATGTCACACAAAGAATTCAAACAATAAAGTTGGCAGCTGTTATAGGATTTCTTTTATTAAGCTATTTTCTGCATCTTCCTGACTGAGCTGAGTCATCCAAGTAAGTAGTTACCTTCTTACTCTTCTTTTCTTAGCAAACATCAGCAGCAAACCAAACAGAAAGTATTAAAAAGCCCCTAATCAGTCCGATCTAGCCAGTTGACTAACAGCACTGTAATAAACTAACAGGAGCCAAAGACATAAAAAAAAAATTCTTCCAGATTTTTTTTAGGCACTTGTTTCAAAGAAGAGAACAACTGTTGTAGTCCATAATAGTACCTGTGGTTACTTTTGTATTTCGAAGTAGGGAGAACACCATGTAAATATTTTGGTACTTACTTAACAAAATGTATCTTTTATTGCTTAAAGATACAAACTAATAGATAAGCCTGAAGAAAGCAGAGACTATATACCAAACCAAACACTCACTAGTGGTGCTAATGATCTGCAGAACTAAGCTCTCAAAAGTTTGGAACTGCTACGTAGTTCTTACTACACCTATTCAGTGTTCCTCACTGTACGTCAAACCTATGCTCTAAACTAGGTAGAAGTCCTACACAACTTCATATATTGAGATTCTGTCATTAATGCCACGGTGTACATGCCCAAGGGGAGCAAATTACAATTTGTGCCTACAGCTTTCTGCTAATTTCTAGGTCTTCTCCCATTCCCATTCACTATTCCTTCTTCTTGCTTCACAGCCAGAAGGAGAGTAATGATGTGCTCCCTACTGAGGAGCCCAGATACCAAAAGGTACCTGGACACCTGGAAAGCACTGATTTTAATGGCAGCTTGAGCAAATCCTTCCCACCTAGACCCAAGCCTCTTCGCTATGTAGTACCTGGTATGGGTTAATAACTATATAGAAGCCAGGGTACCTTTCAAGAAAAATAACCGACCGTTTTTGCAGCTTTAACCAGTATCTTCTTTCCAAGACTGCTGACGTAGTTTGCTTGCAGGACCCTGATCTTTCATTAGAAGGTATTTCAGAAAAATTGCATCTTTTCAGACTTTGGTGGACAAATAATCGTTTTGTCCCATGAAATTACCTTCCCATCAGCAGCGCTGTTTTCATAATGATTTATGACATATAATACAATCACTCTTACAGATGATACACACATCTGAAAGGCAAAAAGGCAAACCCTACATCCAAAGAACCAGCAGTCTAACACCCACTGGCAAAGATCACCGGGGAAGAAGACTTCTCACAGAAATCAATTGTCAAATGAAACAGACTATTATGACTTGTCAGTTTTCTGAATTAAAGGGCAAGCTAGTAATGATTTTTAAATTCATATTACATATTGTTTTCCACACTGAGACATGTGCTCTTCTAAGAAGCTTCTTGGTTTCCTAAAGCCATGAAACAAGTCCCCACAAGGTCCCACTCTTCTACATTGAAATGAAAACTTACTTGCCCAAATGAAACACTGCTCATATATGGGCTATGTCATTACTACTGGTGACCACCTGAATAAACTCTAAATGAAGACGCAGTTCACAGAATCACTGAATGGTTGAGGTTAGAAGGGACCTCTGCAGGTCACCTGGTCCAACCCCCTGCTCAGGCAGGGCCACCTAGAACTGGTTGCCCAGGACCATGTCCAGGCAGCTTTTGAATATCTCCAAGCAGGGAGACTCCACCACCTGCTTGGGCAACCTGTGCCAGTGCTCTGTCACTCTCACAGTGAAAAAGTGTTTTCTGATGTTCAGAGGAAACCTCCTGTGTTTCAGTTTGTGCCCAGTGCCTCTCGTCCTGTCACTGGGCACCACTGGAAAGAGCCTGCCTCCACCTTCTTTGCACCCTCCCTTCAGGTTCCCCATTGATGAGATCCTCCTTGAGTCTTCTCTTCTCCAGGCTGAACAGTCTCAGCTTTCTCAACTTTTCCTCATAGGAAAGATGCTCCAGTCTCTTCAGCACCTTCGTGGTCCTTTGCTGAACTCTCTCCAGTATGTCCATGTCCCTCTTGCACTGGGGAGCCCAGCACTGGACACAGTATTCCAGGTGTGGCTTCACCAGTGCTGAGTAGAGGGGAAGAAGGTTCACCTCCCTTGGCCTGCTGGCAACACCCCTACTAATACAGCCCAAGATACTTTGCCTTCTTTGCTGCAATGTAAAGGAACCCTGTCCTTTCACTCATCTTCTCATCAGATAAATATACTGATTTGTTGTATAACACTCCCCTATTTTTTTCCTTCTTGAAAGGGACATGTCCTTAAAACCCAAACTTAACCAAGCTGATCATTTCCTTTCCAGCTCAGAAGTTTTGATGCAGACTGGCAAATGCTGGGAAATGTAAAGCTGCGGGAAGAGATTAGGTAGCTTCAGAATTAATTTTTAATTTTGATAATGACATTTTGGATGACAGATGGTCTCTGATTTCATATCTGGGTTCATTTCCTGGCTCTGTTAATGTCTTTCTGCCTGACCTCTGCAAGAGTTAGTTTCTCCATACTTCCACCCCTCATCCGTAGCAGATAATAATTGCAATCATTCCAACTGTTTCTTGTTTAAAACTGCAGGCTCTCTGGGCCAGAGGCTACTTCCTACTATGCATGCAATTCACAGTTTAGCACGATTAGGCTCCCCTTACCTACTTAGGAGTCTGCTAGATGATAATGCTGTCAAAATAACTGGTGCTTTACTCACAATCATCCAAACCGTGTATGGAAGTATGTTTAGTATCTTTCCTATACAAATCAATATTGATACTAAAATTACTCCTTTCAAAGTACTACTGGCAGAATAAGGATGATTATGATTTCATCTGTATAAACAAAGTGATCAGCCTAAATACTTTTAGACTTGGGAAAAAAAAAAAGACCACTGTCAGCAATACAGCTGCTCTCCACCCATAAATCAACTCTAGTATAACAGGAAGCAGTTTATATGGGGATTGCTCCTGCAGGGTGCTTAGTCATTTAGATACACTCTGCTTAAAATCTACTCTCTTACAAGAAGAGCATTTCAGCTACACACACACAAAAACGTCAGTAAGTCAAAACTTGAATAGCACTGCACTGCAGAGAACAAAACTAGGTATACATGTTCAGTTGGCAAAGAAATATTGCCAGCAGCCCCACAAAGCACAAAGAAGCTGCATAAACCATTCCAAACACTTAAAATTGGGTGGAATACTCAAATAGGACTTCCAGATATAGTACACCTGTAAGTACTAATAATAAATTTACCTCTAAAAATGTGCAACTATTTTTTAAATATTTGGTGTGCTTGGCAATCTTTAAACATAGCTTCCCTCATCCCCTCCCCCGTTTGCTTGAATTTTTCTAAACATCAGATAATCAAGGAGGGGACGACTGACTGGAGTACAGAGACTTTGGAAAAAATTTACTTCCTTATGATTCTTAGCAAATAGAAAAAGTTAGCATCTATCCTCGTTTTAAAACAACCTCCTTTCTTTTCCTGCTGTGTTGCATTTGATCTCTCTTCTGTAGAGCCTCATTATTACTGCATAAATTTTCCTACAATGCCTTCTTGCACGCCCCCATCTCATTTCAGATTCTTCTTAAAACTTGTAACAGCTTGTGCTTTTATCCATGTTCCTCTCCCACATCTGAGAGGAGGATATATCTTCTCTTCAGAAGACTCTTCCCAAGGAGCTATACTTTAGTTCATTCGAGGTCATTCTTCAAAGCCTGGTATTTCATCTACGCCTGTTAGCCCTGAATTTCTTGTAATTTCATTCCTGTTTCCTATCACGTCTTCTTGTATGAATCTCACTTTTTGCCATAAGAACTGAGGCTATCACCTCATTCCACAAAAACTTAATTTAACATTAACATGTTATTATATGGTTTAACCCCACTTGTCCCCTTTTTTCTCCTCCAAAACTAAGAACACAGTTAAAACCAATGTTGCTCACCTGTCAATGAACTGGTCAATTATGACAAGATCACCAGGTTGTATTTCCTCTCGTAATGAGCCACAGGCAGTAGTCACTAATACATGTGAACAATTTTCTTCTTTTAATGCCCAGATATTGGCACGGTAATTGACGTTCGATGGCATAATTGTATGATGCCTTCCATGTCTGCAAAGATACATGTTGCAAGAGAGTAAAATAAATCAGATTTAAATTGTCTTCCTTCTCCAAGATAAAGAAAATTCCAGAAAATGTAATTTCCCTAATAGCATTGGAAGTGGAACTGATCATTTCAGCTACTTCCAGTGTAGCTTTCCTAACTGTATTCAGGTTCTCTCAAGATTTGATTTAAGAAGTAGTGGTGCAGTTTTCTTTTTAAATGCAAAATTTTTAAGTTCAAGACTGTAATGAAAAGAATCTTGAAAATACAATCCAAATAGACATTAGCAGCTTCAAGAGTACAAAAAGCATTTTTCTCTGAATTTTCCAAGTCAGTTCCATAGATTCTGAAAACCCAGGTATAACAAATTAAATATTCCATACACTACAACAGGTTTCTAAGATTTACATACACCTCCACAAACTTCTGCTCAGAAGTGCTGTTTGTATTCTCCCACTCAAGAAGAGTGGCACATCAGGGGAAATTCAAAACAGAAAGAACACACTGTTTTTATCTGTCACCTTCCCAAAGAAAACAGTAGAATCATCGCATTTTTCTCTTTGCTCTTAAAATGATCTGACAGCTTTCATAAATCAGAAGAACGACTTCACACTGTTGCAGTATATTTTCTCACCAAGACAGGAAATACGTAGTCTTATAAGGACAAGCTTTCGTGTTACCTCTGTCATTGCTACAGAGGTATATCACTCACATAATGATTGAACACATTTGAAAATTATTTTCAACCATGTAAGAGGAAAGGAGGAACTTAATTTCCCAATTGATTACTTCACAGAGACCAAAAGGTCTTAAGAACTTTATCAGCTGGGAACTGGGAGTTACACACACAATGACCAAGCACTGTCAAGCAGGATTCCCATGTTTTCTGATAAGATTTATTGTTAAACGTTGCAGTTGTTATCATAACCTTCTTATAGAATATATGTGCCTTTTTCTTTAAATCTGGCATTCACAAGCAACTCTGTTATTTTTCCCGAAACACAAAATGAAGTTACAGGTACCTTAGGCCCAAAAGTAAACTCACAATGGTCATATGCGAATGGTCATAAATCCCAGTGAGGATGTAAACCACAGCTGAGTTGTTCAGCCATCTGTAGCCCAAGGCCTACTTTGATACAGCACAGCTATGAGATCTTGGCTTAGCATTTCATTTGAGAAAATGAGAAAAATGTTGTCCAGGTGTAATAGAATACATGAGCAAAGTCCATGCAAGATAAGAAAAGTAAAACCACAGACAGAAGGGTAGCTGCAGAGATGGTAACAGTCAGCAGATTAACAGAAAAACTGGCATGAAAAGAATCAGGGCCCTGAATGCATCACTGGGTGGTAATTGCCCTGGCCAGCCTCACCCTGGGCCTCCACCCAAACAGCCGGTGTCTGTGAGCCCAGGTGCTCTTGCCTCTGAGCTCAGGCCCTAGCCTTCTCTCCTGGCCTGAGCTATGTCACAGTGTGCCTGTCCCCAGCCCCGTCTCCTGGATGGCTTTCAGACCTTGCTGTAGATTGTCTACAGTCCTGTTTTCTGGATGACCTTTGGACACATTCTGCAGCCTTGTCTCCAACCCTGTCTCTGGCCCCATCTCCTACTGCTCCTGCCTGGACTCCCTGGGTGGATCCTGGACTTGGATTCATTGCCTCGACTTGTCTGGGACTGCTGATGGACCCTGTCACCAGCACCTGGCTCTGCCCATGCTGTCCAGATGCTAAGAACTGTGTTAGTGTTCTTATATTTAACCTCGTAGCACACTGGTCTTAGATATCCATGGTTACATTAGTGTGAAATTTCCATGCACTCATCTGCAGATCCTGCTTCCAGAGTCTCTTCTGAGTATGGTAAGAGATGTCTGAATAAAAATGAGCCGGGGAGGGAGAGCTACAGGGAATGCAGCCTCAAAAGCAATAAAGGTAACAGCCAGAAGACTTAATAATCACAAGGAATAATTTGGAAGAGTCTGTAGTGGTACCAGAGTTAACCTGGAAACAGGTAATTTCCCAGTTTCACAAAGGAAATTTGCAAACACGGGGAGCAGTCGGATTACTGAGGTTATCAGGCACCACCAGCCTACCACCAGAGCAGGCAGCCTTGCAGGTTGCCATTCTTACTAGGGCAGCACCCCCCACTGGATTTCTCTTTCCTAACCTAGATGGTATTTTTAATACTCTCAGTACTTGCAGCACCAAATTTGTTCAGGAAAAACCCCAGACTTCTGCTGGACTTTGCTAGCAACCCCAGAGCAAGATGAAGTCAGAGTAGAAATTCAGTTCACCCAATGTAAAAAGAAAAAACTTTTGAGAAACCTTTAAGACACATAATATAAACCCCCTTAAAATGCTCATTTACCTTGCCAACAGCACACAGTCCACATTTTTTATCTTTCCCAATATCAAAGCATCCGAGGGCTGCAAAACAATCAAATAAGAATGAGTTACAGCCTGACAATCACATTAGAAACCTTAACTGCTACTTAAAAATAAGCAGGATAGTTAGGAAATACTGGTTACCCCTGTAGTCTCCCATTTTCTTCTGCTGAGCTCCATAATTTGATATGGCAGATTAATAAAACTGTCTGGAACAGAAGATCAAACCTGACACCAGAGGGATTATCACAATTTTTCTGTATTCCTACTAACAATATTGCAACTCCTTACTTTAGGGTTTGCAACAGTAATACTTTCAAATAGTTTGAAACAGTATTTCAAACAGTGATAGACAAACATAAAAAACGAAGCACATAGGTATTGCCTTTAAATTGGTTAGACCTCTCACTCTCTTCTGTAAACTTTGGTAGCTTTTTGCTGAACAGGTGCCATTTCCTACTAAAGGCCCCCTCCCAAAAGAAATCACATTTAATCTGTCCCTTTCTGTAACACTCCCCATTCTCCTCTCTGTCCCCCTTCACCCCTGTAGCTCATGGTAGGGGTGTGGGGAGGAGTTCTAGACTCCTCCAACCCACCCTTCACTCCACCCCCCAGCTTCCTGATAAGTTCCCTCTTCCCTGCTGCTGGTAGTCCCACTTTTGGGAATATGACAGAGAACTTCTGGTACACTAGTGGCAGAAGCAGTGTTGTATTTGGTCAGCCGAGGGACCAGGAGACAGCTTGCGCTCTCCTCTCAGCTACACAATGAGAACATGCATTCCTCCCGATGAACCAAACAGCCGGGGAGCTAGAGCGTTTTATTTTTAGCTGCCCAGCTGGGACATGTGCTCTGCCTTGGAGATGGTCATACTGCCCATGCAGGGCAGCCCCCAAGTAATTAACTGCTCTGTGGGCTGTGTTCTGTTCCTGGCTATATGCATTAGGGATCTGAAATACAGAATGTTTCTAGCTTCCCTTTTTGTTAAAAAATGTAAAGCCTCTGTTTAATTAGATACTAAACTAATCCAGATCCATCTGTGCAGCTGGATGTGCTGCTTCTCCTGCCCAATTCAGAACTGCACACATTTTGCTCTTTTTACTGCAGTGTAGAAGAAACTGTAAGTAAGCTGGAAGCCATTCTGTGCCAACCTCTCTTTCCATGCCCTTGGGATTTAAAGCTGAAATAGCTATTAACAAAATTATGATTTATTTACTGATCACAAGTTTGCAAGTGTCTGGAAGGACTCACACATTTGCATTTAGCAATGTTCTGTTGCCTGCTACCTGATATAATTTTATTTGTATTTTAATGCTAGCGGCAAGATTTCAGATAGCATTTAGTTTTACAGCTGTTAATTCTATTATACACTTGAAAATTTGCAGAGATCTAGGATAAAGTAATATATGAGTTCCACATAGCTGCATTTTAGAGATAACTAATTTCTAATAAAAACACCACTTTCCACTCCCTATTGCATAGCTCCTTTGGGTAATTTTTGATGTGGAATCTCTTCAAAGCACCACAATTTACTCAACCACCTAGGTTTAAATTATGCCAGACACAGATTTACCACTTTGTTGTTTTAATAAAGGGAATGTTCAGAAATTTTATTTCTAGAACTGTAGTGTGTTCTGATTTCTTTTTAAAGGTCTGCATTTAATATTAACCTATTGTCATTTAAACGTTTAATCTATTTACCTTACTTTATGTATACTGTTCTGAACCAGACATGGCTTTAAGAATGAAATTTCACACAGGGCAAAAGCCTTGCTGTCTAGGTGCCAAGGAATTTTGATGTTCCAACATTCCATCTCAATGAATGTTCACAATAATCAGCACTGGGGTTTTGGTTTTTGGGTTTGTTTTGTTTAGAGAGCACACATTTGCTGTGTGAAGTAATAAGCAAGCAACTTCACTCACAGCAGGATACAAAAATACTCTTAAAAACTAAAGAAGACTTCAGCCAAAATTCCTTGCCTCCTGTCAAAATGAAAAGTAAAGATCAGTAAGTTGAAGACTGGATCCTTTGCTTTACAAGTGACATATTCAAGTTTAGTGCAAGTGATAGATACAAGTTTGCATTAATTTCCAAAAGATTCGGGGTCGAAAGGTGCAATTTAACTGCTATTTGATATTCATCCCCACCACAGAACTCCACTAGGATACACTGCTGATGCAGCAACAATGCAACAGCTTTGAAATTCAACAGGCTTCAAAATCTGGTTGCAGCAGCTAGGGTTTCCTTCCCTATCTGCTGCCATCCTAGTCACTTCAAAAGGCTTCAGGGTGGCTGTGTAACAGGACTGGTTGTCATCTTTACACAGATTTCCACAGAACACATTCAGGGCATCTTCCAGGTGACTGCCTGAACACCTTTCTTGCACATGATTGCTAGAAACATGGTAGAGAAAAGGAAAGATTTGGAACAAAGAATGTGCTGCTAAATGATGAACTGACAGTTTAAGAAAAGAATTTGCAGATACTGTATCATGGGTCATTAGAAGAGAAGAAATAAGGATAAATCAACATGTGTAAAGTTACAGGTGAAAGATACAGAAATTTCAAACTATGTGTTGACCATATAACAGAGCTACTGTATACTTCTGTTTCGCTCTCTTTTTCCCACAAGTTCTTCCCAGTGCTGTACCTCTCTAATATTACCTCAGTTGCAGTCAGAAGCTTTGAAATGCTGATAAAGTAATAGAAACTTCCAATGGAACAATCTAAATTCAAAGCTCTAATACAGTATTTTTAAAGCAGGATTTAATAAAAGGCCCAATAAAAAGTTGTCAAACATTAATAATTCATATACATATTTAACTACTTCCCCCTTCCACAAAATCCAAGTCAGATATATATTATTCAGTGTTGCAAAACAGAAAAGGAAGCAAAGAACCCTGGGCAGTTAACCCTAAATTATGACAGTAACAAACAATTGAAATAAATTCCTTTTGTCTGCAACATAAATATGCATAAAGTATTGTTCATGTGGTGCTTACAAAATTCATTTTTTCCTTGGTCTCACGTCAGAAGCAAGCTGGAACAGAAAATAGAATGAACAAGCAAAATAAAAATCTAATGAAAACCTGAGATGGAGAAGTATCTCATAAGTTCCCCAAGCTTTCATTTAACCTGTGACCTAGTCTAGGAACCAAATGATGTACATCATTTTGGGGAGGCAGAAGAGGAGCTTAAGTGTCACTTTACATGGTCTGATCTTCCTGATGCAAGCATACAAAGCTCATTTGCGAGGTGGGCCCCCTGCTGCCCCTACTTTGCCAGATATACCTATGACCAAAAAAGGGGGGGTACCTAAAATAATTTTCTAAAACAGGAAGATATTTTGCTGTTTTGGGGAAAGGTGATTCAGAACCAAGTTCTGTCATCCAGAAAGTAAAACGATCTAACTAAAGTATATTCTGAACAAAGTTTTATTAGTAGCTTCAAAATTCAATGATGAAGATAAGTGCTGTTGCAAGCCATTTTCTTATCCTATAAGAGAACAATGTTTTCCATATCTGGAGTCGGAATGTCAAAAAGTTTTAGGGTATTTTCCATAGAATCAAAATTTTTGATGCAATGAAAATGGTGGAAGTGGGCAAGGGAGAAAAGATGGCTGGAATATTAACAGCTGTAAGCATATTTATTTTTTAAAAACCTAATGTACTGCATTTTCACTAGGATTACTAATGTAACTTGAAAGATCACAGGAGGACCAATGTCAGTACAGAGAACTGCAAAAATTCTCATACTAGTTTCCTTTAAATTTTTCTATACTTCACCTGAAAAAAATATCCCCACATTCCCTAATGATGTAAGTTTTGTTATTAAATGATTCTTAGGATTTGAGAAGGCCAAAGCAGAAGACAATTCAAGGACTTTATATGAACAAAATGTAAGCTATTATTCTGCTTCTAAAAGTAAAGAAACAGCATTAAAGAAATGTCTATTTTGCTGTTGTCAAAGGTGGCAAGGAATGTCACCACCAGAAAGGCTTTCAGCTAAAAGTCTTTCCGCTATATCCTTGCCAAGAAACTTAAGCATTAAAAAAAAAAATTTAAGGAGAGTACAATTGTACACTTTGCATTTTTACAGGATAGAATGAAATGGACCTACTTTTTTTTTTTAACTATGCCTTGCATTTTCCTTTTGGCATTCAGACATTCATTTTCTTTCTTCCTAGTTTTGCTTGAACTAAAATAGGCTTGATGTTGCATCTCTAATTCTCTCAGCAATTAAAAGACCACAAAGTTCTGAACAGTTTATTTAGACTAAGCCCTTTACCTCTTAAAATTTCAGGCAGATTATCTCTCCATTGATGTCACAGCTCTATGAAAAAGCATCTTTATGGAAGAAAAATCTCAATTTGGTTTTATTTCGGTAACAATCCAGGACAAGGCACACCTTCAGGAAAAAATACTAACATAAACCACAAACTTCTAAACTTTTCCAAGCACACTTCAAAAGAAGTTCTCGTTTGCCCTTTTGCATTTGGCAATAGCTGCTTCTCTCATCTCTGTTCCAAAATGAGAGAGGCAGGCTGTGTAACACCGCCTTCCTGAATGCTGAAAAGTTTCAGCAGCAAAATAAGCAAACATTGATCCACCTAATGATACCAATTAGATTTGTGAAGTTTGCTTCTGCTTCAGTTGAAGTCCATGAACTTGACCCACTCAATGCACTTTATGCCACTGCAATTTGTGGTCTAAGCCCTGTGTGTCTTACATTAAGGCTGATCCACCAGTTTCCCCACGAGGATGAAACTCCATTCAAACACTGAAGTTAATGAGATCCTATGCAGGAGTTAATCTACATGAAACAACCATCAGACTGGCGGCCTGAGTTCTTATTAGTTCAGCTCTACAGGCAGAGAGAAGAGAGACAGACCAGCAGGGGTAACGACAAAAGCTTGCTGTTTTGCTGTGCTCAATTTCACAGATACAGAAGCCCCAGGAAGTTGTAGTTTTCCATCCAGGTCAGCTTGACAGTCCCAGTTCAGCTCACCACAGTATCTAGAATCCACATGTGGGTTCCTACCATAACATCTCAGTTATAACCCCCTGCCTCCTGCCCTACACAGAGACAGGATATTCACAAGCTTTTTCTTTAAGTTGAGCCTATGTTAAACGCATATAATACACCACCTCAGACACAGCCAGTCCATTGATCAAGGTTTCTCACAAACCACAATAGGCAACCAAGATTTATTTTTCCCTATTCATGTGCATTCTGTGAAGAACACAATAAAAAAGACAGGAGCTAAGCTGCTTCCTAAATGACATTAAAAAAGCCTTCCATACTGACGAAAGGTGCAGGATTGAGGAAGCTTTTTCCACTCCCTTGTGCAGAAGCCATCCTGCAGGTACTCCTACTCTTCTCAGCAATACTAAACCCTGCTGTAGGCCACCTACCGCTTTGCAAAAATTGGGCCACCCACATCCTATTGCATCCCAGCACTGTGACAGAACAGCCCTCCAAATGCTGTGCTGCCACTGTGCCCTTAACTCTGATCTGAAGAGATGCCTGTGAAGGAGGTGAAGAGTGTTTCATCCTTCCTGGATACAAAGGCTTCAGTTACTATCCGCTACAAGCATAGTGCTATTTTTGCTTTGTGAGCAGTCTCTGGACACAGAGATGCTGTGACCATCCATGAGTCTCAAAAAATAGGGAATGCAATGGCAACTGGTTTGGTTTAGCCAGTGGATTCCAATTCAGACCAACCCTGGCTACCATTTGGAAAGCAGGCTACAGAAAATACAGGAGGCAAGTTCCCTTCATTCTCTTGCAGTTTGCTAACAGATTTTAAGGGATGGTGGAAAAGTCAGATGCATAATTCTGATTATGTTTTCTCCTCCCTTAATTTTTATCTCCTTCCCCTTCTTGAGTGGTGCACACACAAACTGTGCTTGCTCTTTACGCTCTTACTTCCCCTCAAACCGTTTTCCCTGGAGTCACGGATTCAGATTTTCAGTCACACACCACAGTGCTGAGCTTTCTGGCAAGCTTCTACCCATAAAATGGCTCTTGTTACCACATGCCAGATGTTTTATTCTACGTATACAACCTTACACTGGTAGATTTCATAAGATATAATTCCAGTGGCAATTATAAAGCACCCAGACTCCCCTGGTCTTATGATAATTACAGAATAGGTGAGATCCAGTTCTTCTATGAACTTCCTGTGTCAACCTCTCTTCCCCTGGATTTCCTGCCTTTAAAACTCTCTCCCATTCTTTGTGTTTTATGTTCCTACTATAAATGCGTTGGGGTGAGAATTGCCCCTCACAACACACTCGGCACTGTGTATAGAGCAACACCTGTAGCCTCCACTCCCTTTTGCTGAGGAAAAGGGCTGAAGCAATGCGGAGGAGAGTTGGTCAAGAATACCTGTGCCACAAAAACAGTTTCAGAGCTTTGTTTGCAAATCAGTTTCAAATTATGTGCTTGTAAGCATAACTGTAAGGAGAGCATTGGTATGTTAAGCATAATTCAGTGGTTACAGGGAAAATGGTGGCCCATATACCTCAAAGGACAGTTTTCTGCAATTCAGAAAGTTTCCTGGAGCGATCTGACACATACTGCAGATCACACAACAGCACAAATTTGAAGACAGGGTTTATCCCTCTTGACTGCAAATTCAGGACTGAGTTTGTAATTTCATCCAATCTACAAACAAGAAGAGGTATAGTCTCCTTTGCACATCACCTTGGTAACACCTTGTTTCTACAAACTAAGAATCACACAATATGTAGCAACTAAAAGGAAATACTCTTGTGACAGTACCTCCTTTATGCATTCACTTAACAGTCTGAAAATTCTTAAAGCATACAAACACTTTTAGAAACAGCAAAAAATCTCGGTAATAAAAAAAGTAGTTATACAGACCTTGCCATAAGGGGTATCAACATATTTTTCTGTTCTTCCTTCTAAGATATCCGGATCATCCAGGCCAGTTCCACCAATAATTCCGATCTTACACAGAAAAATACGTATTAGTCTTCTTGAAATTACACTCCATTTAACAGCACATCTGAAAAACTAACTAGGCAGCTACAAGATGTATCTTCTGCTTGAGATGGGGCTAGACTACAAATCAATGAAACATAATATGCCCAGCAGTTTTCCAGAAAGGAAATTTCAAATGACTGATTTTAAACAACTGTATTTCACTTGCAAATTTCTTACATTATGATTCTCCTCTTTAAAGATACCAAATTTAAAAAGCTATGGAAAATGCACAAGATGTGCCAATTCATCATTTATTCCTGTTTTGGGTTTGGGTGGCGAGGTTTTGGCGGCAGGGGAGGGGCTGCAGGGGTGGCTCCTGTGAGAAGCTGCCAGAAGCTTCCCCAGCTCCAAGTTGGATCAGCCTCTGGCCCAGGCTGAGCCCATCAGTGATGGTGGTCGTGCCTCTGGGAGAACAGTTTTGAGAAGGGGAACCTGCAGTGAGTAGGGGGATTGGAATGTGAGAGGAACCCCTGTGCAGACACCAAAGTCAGTTCGGAAGGAGGGGAGGAGGTGCACCGGAGGAGATTGATGCCCCTGTAGCCCGTGGTGAGACGGCAGGCTGTCCCCCCCCAGCCTGTGGGGGGAGTGGGGGAGCAGATGCCCACCTGCAGCCCAGTGAGGACCCCACGCCAGAGCAGGTGGGTGCCCCCAGAGATGGTTGTGACTCCATGGGAAGGCCCACGCTGGAGCAGTCTGTGACTGAAGGACTGCAGCCTGTGGAAAGGAGTCGCACTGGAGCAGTTCGTGGAGAACTGTCTCCTGTGGGAGGGACCTCACGCTGGAGCAGGGGAAGAGTGATGAGTCCTCCCCCTGAGGAGAAAGGAGCAGCAGAGACAACGTGTGATGAACTGACCCCAAACCCCATTCCCCGTCCTCCTGTGCTGCTGGGGGGGAGGAGGTGGAGAAAATCAGGAGTGGAGTTGAGCCAGGAAGGAGGGAGACATGGGGGGAATTAAAATTTGGTTTTACTTCTCATTATCCTTGTTTTGATTTCATTGGTAGTAAATTAAATTGATTTTGTTTCTTCCCCAAGTTGAGCCTGTCTTTTGCCTGTGACCATAAGTGGTGAATAATCCCTCCCTGTCCTTGTCTCAGCCCATGAGCTTTTCTTTATATTTTCTCCTCCTCATCCCACCAGGGCCGGGGGGGGGGGGAAGAGTGAGCAAGCAGCTTCAGGGTGCTTTGTTGCCAGCTGGGCTTAAACCACAATAATTCCCAATATAAAAATGCAGGTTGTTATTTAGGAATGCCTCTAATGAGTGAGAAATACCTGTATAAAGCATATTATAGCAAAGGCTTCTTGTTCACATGAGGAAAATCAGTCCTATACACAACCACCATACTGAATACCAGGCATTCCTATATAGTAGTATACATACAAAATGATGAAAACCTTTTTTCAAAATAATTTTTGTTGACTTGCCAAGATCTAAGAACTTCCCCATTTCTCTAAGTAGTCTGCACAGCTTCTGAAAAGGGGGACAGCTCAACAGCATCTTCACAAGTGAAATAAAAAGAATCTGCTGACAATTTCACCTGCTGTGAGTACTGCTGGGTTTCTTCACATACTTACAGTTAGGTCATCTGGTACCTAAGAAGGTGTAAGTGCTCATTCAACTTTGCCTGCAGCTGGGTCACTAATTGTTTCCTGTGTAGATGTACTGGTGTCAGGTTTTATTCAACTCACAACCTTTCCCCAAGTAGAAACTTAACAGACTCTTGCTCCTCTTACTTTTTTAATGAAGTAATTTCAAGTATTTTCTTGCCAAATTTTTATGATATTGACCAACAGTTGCAAAGCATAAAGCAAAAGGGAAAAGAGACGGCAAAGCAAAGGGCCACTTAAATAAAATCTATTTTATTTCCTTAGGAGATCAGGTTAAAAGTTCCATGTTGTGTTTTGATACAACTTGTAGTGAAGAAGCATGAAGTGACTCACAATTACCACCTATCTGTCATGCTTTAGTAATTACTGATGTCTTGGTTTTGCTCATTGGTCATCTGGTCTAGTTCTTTTGTAAAAAAGGGGAAAGGAAAAAAAGGTAATTTGAAACATATATTCTCACTGAGACTAAATTCACCTGTGATTTCATACTCCACCTAAAGAAAAATGCATCTGAATTTTCTTGTATCTTGTTTTTGTCTTTCTAGGGATAATTCCATTTTCGATCAAGTTGAGTTTTCTCTTGAGTTCAGAACACTTCTAGCTCTTTGGATGGAATGGGTACTGTCAGGCCCTTCATAACCTCAGGCTTAGTAATTATATTTAAAAATAATGTCACCTCTTATCACACATGGAGAAAATGCTACTGCTTTTTTTTTTCCTCCAATGCGACCAGTTGTTGCAAAGTTTGTCTCACTTTTAAGCTGAAGAGTTCATATCGTGGCTTATGATTGCTCACCATGGAAAAAAAAAATTTTAGAACCATTCTGGTGTGAGTTACTACTGCACGGTTCCAGCACTATTTATTAAAGACAGGAAATTTCTCAAATAAAACCTCCAGACTTCGATGTACAACACCCCCCTTCCACAACACACACCCAACTGTCTCTTATTCTAGCTTTTTCTTAACTTTCACATTCATAGAGACCTCATTTGTTCAACCACTGTATTAGCTGGCTCATCAAGCCTTTTGTTTCAACAAGCAGAGGCTCTGTGGTCTTGGTTACACATCAAATACTTCTCTGAGAAAGCTTTCCACACCAGATGGTGTAAAAAGCTGATAAGCTGAAGTAGTTTTAAACAAATCTCCTGCTTCCTTTTGCTACCCCTCTGTGGAGCACGATGAGTAGTGCAAAGGAAAATGCACAAACTCCAACCCTGAATATATTATAGTCAAAGCATTAGGGAAAACCTAGATCGCTGTTTCCGGTAGTATTGATGGGTCTGTTCCCATGTTACTCATGTTGCTTATTTATCACAAACGTTCAGATTGTTAGATTGCTCATGAAAATCCTGAGAACTATACAGACTTCAGGATGAATAATTTTTTGCCTTAAGAACCATGTAAGGAGTGTGCAACAGGAGCAATCATAAAACTCAAAATGAACAGAAGACCACCTTTAACACTGTTCATGCATGCATTCAGTCAATACGGAAGATTACTACATTGACAGAAGCCAGGATCAAAATGCTGCCTTTTGTTTTTAATCTAGAAAAAAAATGGTTCTTTCAATAACTTAACTAGTTTTAGTTTGGTATAATGCTTGTTTTATTAGTGTCTTATGACTTAAGATTGAGACTATTCAAAAGGGAATGCTCATCTGCCTGAATTTTTATGTCTGGCAGAGCAAAACTTGTCAGGACTGAGGAAAACAGTGCAAAGCCGGAGATAGCAGCTACACGACATGAAAGTTATTTTGGAACTGCAATGCTTTAAGCTCCTTATGAACACACAGATCCAGCGCTGTAACACACAGTTCCTGTACCAGAAAGCAGTACACCTGATCTGCGGCAGCGCAGAGCTCGGTCTGTTCACAGCAGCATAGGCCTGGTGAGGTTGCTTTCAGATTTGCTCTTGGGCTCCTTACTCCTGTTGCTGCAGTGGCAGCAATACGTGCTTGTGGTGCAACATTCAGTTCCAGAGCAGGGTTTTACACCACCGGCCATGCTGTCAGAAATGGCAGCAGTGCAATGAGCTGGCAAATTATTCACAGCTCCCAGGGTGGAGAACCCCCAGCACAGAAAAAAGCTAGACTACTGTGAATTTGCTTTTGCATTCTGTCCTGGTTTGGGCTGGAATAAAGCAAATTCTCTTCTTAGTAGCTGGTATAGTACTGACCCAAATGAGCCAAAGGCCTGTTCCATATCATATTATGTTATGCCCAGTATACAAACTGGGGGGAGTTTGCCAGGGGGCAGCACAGTTCAGGGACTGGCTGGGCATTGGTCAGCAGGTGGTGAGCAATTGTATTGTGCATCACTTGCTTTGTATATTCTATTATTATTTTCCCTTCCTTTTCTGTCCTACTGAACTGTCTATCTCAAGCCATGAGTTTTACTTCCCCCCCCCCCCCCCCCAAATTCTCTCCCCCATCCCACAGGGGAGTGGGCAGGGAGTAAGTGAGCAGCTGCATGGTGCTTAGTTGCTGGCTGGGGTTAAACCATGACACCTTCTTCCTGCCTGCAGGACACCTCGGCAGCAGTTTGGCCCACCTTCCAGCCACCTTAGGCAACACCAGCTAGAGAAATGCTGGGCTCACTGTAATTTACAGGAGAGCTACTACAGTAGAAGGAAAGTTAGCTCAGCAGAGATTTTTTGAAGCAGCTACTTCTCCAACCATGTAATGCCAACTTGAAACTGGCAGCTCCAACCCTAAAATTAATTTTCCCTCTCTGCAAGAGAATTATTTTTCATCCAATTTACATAAGCGCCAGGAGTATCAGCTGCATCTGGGGGCTGGAGACTCCAAAATCTGGTTCTATATTAAATTCTGCTTTACAGACCTTCTAGTGAATTATCAGAAGGAACGCAGCTGCTGTAGGCAAAGTGGGGAAGATACTCTGCCAAGGGACCTGAGGCCTACTTCCACCTAGCAGCCCAGGCACTGAAGGCAAGGAATGGCAGAGAAGACTTGACTCAGGTAAGAAAGTCTCAACCTTCCTGAAAAGGCAGTGACAGTCACATCTAGCAGTGACCTCAAGAATGAGAAGATGCAAGACTGTATGCTCAGTTCCAGACTTTGCATCCTACAAAGGGACATAACCTGTAAAAATTAACGGAGGCTGTAGCTGAGGTTATCTGGAATTAAATCTCAAGTAAAATGGCATTGCAGTGGAATGAAACATGGACTAAACCATAGTAAAATACTTGATCTCAAACACTGGCATGAAGAGCAACAAGAGTGAAACTTAACAAAAAGTTATCACAACCAATAACTACAAAATCAAAAGCCTTTCTCTGTGGGAGTCCAAATGATGATCACACTTAAGTGTATGCCTTTCTTCACCTGCTGTTTGGTGAAATCCCTCAAATGGGTTCAAGCACAAGACACAGAAGTATCAGTGCAGTAGCAGTCTACGCTTGTCCATGTGAGGGTCTTAAAACACTAGTTCATGTTAAGAGCTAAGAGTCTTTGTGACAGCTAACAACTAATGAACACATCTGTATTCCTCCTCTCTTCTGTTTCAGGGATAATGAGAAGGGGAACAGGATGGCATTAAAAAGGAGATAAACAGCAAGCTGTATACAATTAACAGTTAGTTAAGAGAATAAACCTGCTGTCTCTGTAAAATAAAGACAGCTTATAAGCAATTTCTACACACCAAACCAACCGGGAGTGTCACACCACCTCAGAAAGCTAATTCACGTTTTGGTCAGAACGCAAACCCAGAGTATCAGCCTAACTGGCTTGCTCACGTCCGACGCAGGCCGCCACGTTTTGCAGCCATTTTTTGAACACGCGGGACGGACGAGTCTTAAGCTAAACTTTTGCACCGGCTCGCTTCTGCTGCAGCTTCGGGATTTGTGCCCCCTGCGAGAGTTACGAACCCGCCCCGCTTCTTCTCACTGAGAAACCCGACACCCGCAGCCGGGTCGCAAAGCCCCGAGAAGCAGAGGCCTCCGGCTCTCCTGTGAAAAAAACCCGGTCCGTCTCTTCCGGGACGGCCGCGGGAGAGCCAGCGGGGACGGCCCGGGCCGCCCGCCGGGACACGGCCGGGAGCGGCGGGCAGGGCTAGCGGCGGGCAGGGCCGCCGCCTGAGGCAGCGCCGCGCCGCCTGAGGCGCGGGGGCTGCCCGTCCCGCGGCGGAGAGGCCCCAACCGGGCGAGGCGGCGGCCTGGGGAGGAGGCGGGGGACGCGGGACGCCCGGCCCGGCGCCCGCCCGCCCCGGCGGCTCCTCTCCAGCCCGCCACCGCTGAGGGCCGCCGTCCTCTCGGGCCCGCTCCCAGCGGGCGGGGCGGGGCGGGGCGGGGCGGAGGCGGGCAGGGAGCAGGGAAGGACACTGCGGGCCGGGGGCTGCGCCTCCGCCCACGCGCTCGGCAGCGCCAGCAGGGCAGCGGCGCGGCCCGCGGCCTCCCGCTCCGCACGCCCGCTGCGACAGCAGCGCCCCGGGGGGGCGACAGGCGGGGAGGGGTTGAGGGGGGCAGTGGGTGGCAGCGGGCGCCGCCGCCGCCTCCTCCTCCTTCCCAAACCATGGCGGCGGGGAGCCACTCTTACCTTAACGGCCGCGGCGGCGGCCATGTTGGCGGGAAGGGCGGGAAGCGTGGGGCGGTGCCGCTGGCACCCGGCCAGCCCGCCAGCGCCGCGCGCCACGTGTGGCCCGGCCCGGCCCCGCCCCCGCGGGGCCGACCCCGCTCCCCGGCGCGGGGGGCGGGAGGCGGGAGGCCGGCGGGCGGGCAGGCGGGCAGGCAGGAGGGCCGGCCGGGTGCCGCCGCCGCTGCTATGCGCTCTTCGCTAGGTGGCAGCGCCCGCCCGCGCTGAGGGCAGGCCGCACCGGCGACCTCTCCCCTCCCTCCCCTCCCCTGGCAGCTCCGGCCCCAGGAGGCGCCGGGGAGGCCCGGCAGCTCCGCGGCGCGGCAGGTCCGTGCCTGCGGCCCGAGCGGGAGAGGCCGGGGCGCCCGGGGACTCCGCTCCCCGCGCCTGAGGGACCGGTCTCCGGCTGCGAGCCCGACGCTAGCGGTTTCGCCTGATGCTAGTCAGACAGCTGGAATTCTTCAGGAAGCGAGTAGGAGCGCACGATGCAGAACAGCTCCTTGGAGTAAAATCTGGTTTATCGTGGTTTTGTGTCACAGCATACGACATAACTGCTTCCCCCCCCCCCCCCCCCCCCGGATATCTCCTCTCTGCAAGTGGATATTGCCATCCCATTATTTCTGTTAACATGCTGTTCCTGTACTTCACCAGTGGCCTTATCGGAACATCTCCAGCGTGCTTTTGAAACATCGCTATCGTCTGGTCCGTAAGGCCTGAAATGTCGCTACGTCCTTGAAATGTATCCTCAGTGAAGGTTTTCATGCTTTTTTAAAAGCTTTCATCTCGGAAGTACTTTTATTAAGTCAACGAGAATGCTGCTGTGTTTAAATATCTCTTGAAATCGCAGCCAGGGCACCCATCCTGCTTTCTTTTTAATACTTCTGATCTGCACATCTACATGCGACCCTCTGGGAGTCTTCATTGACTGTGTGTAAAGGGAGCAATGCTGCAGCAGGTGGTATGTAACTGCTCTTCCCAGTTATGCTGCAGTTTTAGAAAACAGTATTCCACAAATGTCGTGGATAGATAGAAATAATTTATCTACTTAAATGTGTAAGCACATGCTGAAAATGCTAAGCATCGGCTCGGTCTCTGAAAACTGACTTTCAGATGGTCCACATTTCAGCTGGACTGCCTACCGTATTCTTGGAAACACTGTGGTTTATTTGACTTCCCCCGAAAATTCCTCAATTTGTGAACAGAGGGTGGAACTGAGCAGCACTGCAAAATCCCGGGAGCGCCCTAGAAAACAGTGGCATGAAGCAAAAAGTGCTGATTACTCCTGGATTGCCAGAAACGGCAAAATGAGGCCAAAATTCCAGCTCTAACCTATGTGAAAATTCCTAGTTATAAATTAGGTATTTGTAACTTAAGTGGAAGAGGTTTGTTTTCGCTTAAAACCCAATTCATTTAGAGGTTTAATATGGTTTAAATTAAGGGTGGTCTTTTCAAGGCCCAAAAATGATTCTGAGAACAAACTGGAGCATGTGTTGAAAAAAAAAAAGGAATTTTATTTTCTCTCTGAAGTACATGTATATAGAAACTATGTATATTTAGCTCTTCAGGCTAAATATAGCTTCAAGTGATATGAAAATATAAACACTGTAGCATTATATATTACTAACTACAGTTGTCCTGTTTGTGGTATTTTTCTTGTTGCCACAAGTCCATACATTTAAGCAGAACATTCATTTTACTGTAACACGATCTTACATTTTGAGAAACTTCAATAGTTTTGATATATTTATGTATTATATTACTATAGATAGATATAAATATCAAATATAGAGCTTTCAGAAATAGCCAGTATCTTGTTAATTGGAAGTATTTATTTTTTGAAAGTATTTGTCATAGATTTTCTTTAAAGCAACTTTATCTATCAGAGAGACCTCAGCCATCCAGACGTTCCATTCTCAAGTGCCACTCATTGCTACCTGTGTATTAAAAAATGTCACACATCTGCTAGTAAATGCAGACTCAGATTCATCACTGAATATATGTCCTACATTTTATCACGGCTGAGAAACCTGCTGAGATCTGTGAGGCAGTTCATTGTATACCAGAGAAAAGATATTCCTGATAACTTAAGGCAGTAGCAGCTGAACTTTTATTCCAGCTGGAATTTGCTCTCTGTGCAGCTTTAAACTTTATCCTCTTGTCTTCAGTGTATGTTAGACATTTTCCTACACCGCTGGGATTTTTGTCACAGGGGCTGAAGACTTCTTACTGCAGTTCAAAATGTGAGACTATACTGATGAGAAATGACTTCAGAAAATCATAGTTTAACAAAGGGAGAAAGAAGTACACACACTTCTTCAGTCTGGTGCAGTATAGCCATAATACCATAATAAAGACTGAAATTTACCCTATTTTTCTCATTCTAGGTTGGCCTTTCTATTGAAGGTACATGTTGTACTTTCAGTGCACAGAATCTTTTAGTGAATAATTTTTGGCAATTACTTCTGTTTAATTCTACTACAGTTTTCCTCCACTGAACTGCTTATAAAAAGCTGTGTCAGTTGTGTTGCAGTATTCATCTTTTACTAGAACTATGTGCAATCTTTTTGCTTTTCTGGTTCTGTTTTTTGCTTCTTTTTGAATATGAGAACTCACTTTGTTTAAATAGTGTGAAAATATTCACTATTTGAACTCTTGGGGACCATAACTTAAAAGAGTCCTTTCTTAGTCCCATTTAAAACTTGTGGTAGCTGTTCCTGCACAGACTGTTCTGTGGGAGTTTGATATTGTAGCTGTCCAGAGAGGTACCACCTTTCCAACTTCATGCTTATGGACTCTGTAACTATAGTATTTCATAGGAGTATTAGTCTATATAAAGGTATATATATATCTCCAGGGTAAATCTGAACACAGAACAGCAAGCAGAAAAGCCTGCTTATGATGAATTGTTAATGACATAAGTACTTCAAGAAATGTTGAGCTGGAAGCTCAAAAGAAGCTTCGTTAGATGGGGATTCCGAAGATGTCTAGTCTGAGCCACTGTTTTTGCACATTCTAGACAGTGGGTGGACAGCTTGTACTCAGAAAAAGGAGCTGAAAAACTGGATTCTTGCAGACAAACTAAGTACCTTTTCAAGTTTAATACCATGCTAATTTCAATTTAGCCATTAAATAGTAAGGAAAACCTGTATCAATATGAAATTTTGCACTCCTTCAAGTGAGCTCACTGTATATCAACGGCTAGTGAAATCCCATTACTTACACCAGCTTATAACTTAGGTCGAGCCGTACATGCCTTTAAGCCTTCAAAATGATTTAACTGTTAAATAACAGGTAAGAAATAGTGCTTTGTGAAATATTTTTAAATGCTTTCATTTCTGTAGACAATATGCTTTTGGTAACTCAGTTTTTAATAGCTTCAAGTGAAAGTCCTGCTATAGGACTGAGAGATAGGGTCCACTTCAGTGACTGTTCATTAGTAAACTATAATCTAGAAATTCTTAATGCAGTATTTATCATAGTGAGTAGTCAGCTTTCTACAGCAGCCATTTGAAATTGGAAGCAGATAATCAAACACCACCCCACCAAAAGCACCACCATAATTTTCAGGAAAACATCGTGAACATGGATGTTTAGGATGAACACATACCATTAAAAAGACACTGGTTACAGCATTACTAGAGAAGTTGCAATTTCAGTTCACAATTCATTTATGGTGTTGCAGAAAACCTTGAAATAAAATGATAGCTTTGTGTTTTCCCAGAGGGTGCGCTTGGTACTTCGTATTTTAAATGATGAAATGTAAATCCATTTATCTGAATAAAAATGAGTTATTTAGTGGAGTTTCATTTCCCTTTTTCAAAAATAAATGCGCAGTGACTTGGAGTCTCTGCTTTAATGTCTCAGTATTTCAGGTGGCTGTGCCTCATGGACAGTGTTTCCTTGGATTAAGTTAAAATAATGTGTTGAGAACTAAGTGTCATTTACAACTTACACCACTCAAAAAATACAAAAGTACCTTTAGATGAAAATAAGCGATTTATACACAAGGTTAAGGCCCTTCAAATGTAAAGTGTCATTTTTTATGCCTCAAGAGAATTGTGGTGAAAGTCCACATGTTGTCAATACCTGAAAACCCTGTCCTTAGAAGTACTGATGGGAAGATCTGACAATTTAAGGTCCCTGCAACTACCTAGCAGTTTTGGCCATATGCCTGACGGAGTTGTGAAATCTTGGCCAAATGAACAGAAACATTCTTGTTTGTGTAAAAAGCACTTTAATGACACAAGTAGTATATTATTTAGTTAAATATAGAAAATAGTCTATGTGTAAGAAGATAATTCTTCACAGTGCAAACAAGGTTGGAAGAAGAGGCTGTAGTGTTGTGGGCAGATAATTAGGAGATAGTGACCCTTGAGTTTTACTCCCTTTTCTGACATCAAATACTTTTGTGCATTTATGTAATTTAAACTCTGTCCCTCCTGTAAAGTCATAATCTTGATTATAATCAACCTTAACTATGTTGAAGGGGAGTTCATATTAGCTGGAGTGTATTTGTGAAAATGCTTTGAAGATGAAAAGCACTGTATCAAGGTAAAAGGTCCTATTTTTTTTTACAAAAGTTGCTGTAAAGAAATAACTACTGCATACACATAGCTGAGCTTTGAATTGCTTTTGCTAACAGTACTTCAAAGAAACAACATTAGCACTGAAGAGAGGGGAAAATAAATTCTCAGTGAAGTTTTCTTTCTGCATTCCTTCATGCAGATTCCAGTGTTGAGAGTTCCCATTATTGTACTTCTTGTAGACTTTGTTGTTTCTGTCCTACAAATTAACAAAATCTATTTCAATAGTGATGGAATATTGCACACACATTAAAAGAAGAGCATCCCCTGTGTCCTTATGTATCAGCCAAGACCCTACTCAAAGAGGAAGCCCATTTTTACCATATGCTCTTACTATGAAACTGGCTTTTTCTTGGACAATCCATGTAAACTTTACATTTTCTCCTGTATACTGGAAACAATTTGTTGGACCTTGTCCCCAAAGTAATAATTAAAGGTTTCAACTGACTTCAAAGAAAAATTAATTACTGTGGGTAGGGCAAATAATTTTTAAGCATAAATAAAGGCTACTGTACGGAAGCATCCAAGCATCATGTTCAGGAATATGTGAAAACGTCAAGTTTCCAGCTGTTTATTATGATCCACTACCTAGAGTTCAGTGTTTCTACAGCTCTCCTGTGGATCAGAAAGGTGTGTGAACTCTCAAAAGCATGCCAACAAAAGTCTAGCTGAGGAAGTTCAAGCAACCTTTATCAACAGCTGAAGTGAAGATGGCTGTCTTCACATTGACTCTGCTATGGGACTGTAATACTTTACATTCGTCCATCCATTTGCAAAATGAACAGTTGGCTTTTTCCTTAGTTGCAACAAGTGGAAGTATCTTCAAGGGACCATTTTAGCAACACAGAAGCACCAGAAAACGCCTTCCCTAGCATGTTTTTTCTCAAGGAGAAACCATGGAGAAGCTGACCTCACCAGCTTCAAAGCTGTGGTGTGCTCCTTGAGCACTAAATAACCTTAATGAAGTAAAGACTGCACAGTCCACAGAGCAAGCAACTGCCCGTTGCAGGTGAAAGGAGAATTTTTCAGCTTACAGGTAATTTACTGATGTAGTATTTTGGAAAGCTTCCATGCAAAAAAACACAACACTGTATGAGATCATGTATATAAAATCTACTACAAGATAAGATAATCGGGTCCAGAACCTTGACATTTGATGTTACTGACACAAGTTACTTCAGAAAATAAAATCCATGCTGCAATTAGGCAGGAATTTCTTCCCGGTTGTAGCGTACGGCCCCAAAGTCCCATTATCTTCAATGATGCCACAGAGAAAAGGGAACCCCAGATCATGTAGGAAATGATTACAGAAAATGAGTATTATTTTGACGATTAGCTGCACTGGTGTGCTGGAATTAAAGGTGTGCCCTTCTCCCTAATACTGCCCCCATACCAGTTAATTGGTTTTTGTGCATGAAGTACATGAGTGCATCCTTATCACCTGTGGGTAGAAGTGCTTTTAAAATTAATCTAGGTAGCTATAGTATGAGCTATAGTATGAGCTGCCTTCTCATGTGGCTCTGCTGGAACTTGCTGATCTACCACATGCTTCTACTTCCAGCAACTTTTTTAACATGTGTATCAGCCTAGCTCTACATCCATCGCACAGATAGTAAAAGGGGAAGAACGAAAAAGACTGGCATAAGTTTTCCATTGGTTTACATTGAGGTGTAGTTATTTGAACCCCAGACCTATTTCGTTTACCCATAACTCCACTTCGACTCCGTCTTGACTTCAGGTGCCTTACTTGGCTGTGCTCAGGCATTGCTTCTGCATGACTTTGATGACTAAAAGCTAGGTGCGGGAGATGGCACCCCAGGGGACTGGCCCGGGAGGCGTGCTGACTCAGGGGCGTCTGACGCAGACTGCCTGGGGAGGCAGGCGTGCAGGTACGCACTGCTGGCCTCCCGCACCCTTCAGTTGATACATGCCCATCCCACACAGCCTTGCTGCGGATGGTGAGCTGCGGGAGCGGGGCCAGATCCTCACCTCGTCTGTGCCTCTGCCTGCTCCCATTAAGTGGGCTCGCAGTCCCGTTTCTCTATGGTTAGACCCCTGGTCCGGCACTCCTTCTGTGGAGGTGAATAGGTACACGGGCATGCAGCGCTTCGTCCTGAGGTTTGCTGGTGCTTCTAGCCAACACCTGGCTACGCTGCACCAAATAAAACCCACATCACTCTTTCGTGTGAGTCCATTGCAGGTACAGCTTATGTCCTTTAGCAACGTGTTTTGGCTCTAGCAGCAGAATAGCTCCTTTTCCTTGCATGAGCCGTTTCTTTGCTAGTGTAGCCTGTTTGGCAACACTGGTTAAGCCTGGATATATATGTCATATTCTAGCTCATCATCCAGCTTTAAACAGCAACCAAAAATTAGGTCTACGCATGTTACCTGAAAAAGTTTTGTATGTCTTCTTTATATTGCCATCTACCAAAATAATAAAATAGGCTTTTTAGGAAGGTGACCACTTAAAAAAGAGTCTAATTCAGTAACTATTATAAAATTTTTGGACTGAAGCTGACTTTTAAATAAAGTTTATAGCTAATATTTTAGTTGGGCTCATCATAGGGTGACTAACACAATGTAATAAGAGGAGTAAAATAAACCCCTTAAATCAAAGGACATACTACTTTTCAGCTTAGTAAGAGGACAATGCTTTGAAAAAAGAGTTCATCTCTGCTGGTATCCATTATGTGTATGGCATTCATCTTATTGTAGTTGAGAAATGTGCAATATTTGAAAACTATTTCTCCTAACAACACCCAAACGAGATGGGAAAACTACTTACAGATGATAGGCTGAAGGCTTGATAAAGAGGTCAGGGAGTTGAAATACTGAAGACCTCAGCTGGTGCTCAGGCCTCTGTGTAGGTGATCAGTTAATGGGGAGAGGCCTGCACACCTTGTAATGAGACCAAAGTATCCCAAATGCCAAGAGAGACATCACCCAGAGCCTGCAGAGTAACTTCTATGTTGTCCTTACTACAGGTTGAGTCTTTTGTCAAACCTGAGGAGAAGGGCAGTGCAATCACAGTGAGTAGTTCTGCCATGGTCAGGTCTGCAAAGAGAAGGGAAAGAATTTCCCAAAAAGCCTTTTCTAGGAGAATTCTCTGGGTCTCAAGGGAACACAGAGGTGCATCCTCAGACATCACTGCCCAGGCATATGAGTCTCACCCAGACTCAGGCACAAAGAAAACAACTCCTTGATTGTGACAGGCCATCTCTATCAGATGCTCATGTGACAGAAGGAGTTTTCAGAAGTTGAAATTTTGTCTATGAAGAAAAGTCTATCTAATTTCCACTCTTTGCCTTTGAGCAAGATTTAGGAGATAGCTATAAGGTAATAATCACAGTTCTTGGGATCAATATCCTTTGCTGCTCTTTTTTAGCTGCTGTAGTAAGTAGAACATGATTAACAGGAGTATTGTTTTGCAGTGTGTCTCCCTTCTGAAGCTATGCCTTGCTGTAGCCACCAGTGTACCTTTGCAAGGAAAACTCTTTAGTGTAGACAAGCAGAAGTACTATTAATTGTGAAGGCAGTGCTTTGTAACTGCACAGCATGTATTGAGATGGTCTCTGCTTCAGAGAGCTTACTGTTTACACAGATCCAAACAGGCAGAGAGGACATGAGACAGAAACAGAAGCAACTGAAGCTACTTGAGCAATGAAAATACAGAAACAGGATCCAGATCTCCTGACTCCCTATCCCATACTTTTTTCACTGAGCCAGACTAAGTTTACAGCCACTGAGCTTCCTCAAGCAATGACAAGTTGTAGTGCCCCAAATCCTAGTTCTGAGCTCAGTCACAATAAGAGTTCGTCCTGCTGCTGCTGTGCACTCATTGTCCCTCCGCTCTCCTAACAGCTGAACTGTCTGCACCCCTCCCTGCTTAAGAAAAGGATTTTGCCAAAGCTTCCCCAACTTTCCTTGGGACAATGCATATGAACAGATTTAAATTTTAATGACTCCAGAGAATTCTCAAACAACTGTGGAAAGCAGAAGGAAAGCAGCAGAAGACTATTGTCTCTAATCAGCCTGAATAAAATGAAATGGGAAGAGTTTTAGGAGCCTAAAACGCCACATGGATAGAATGAACTGTTTAATAGGTTTGTGAGCCCTGTGGAATCACCACTGTGCTTCCAAAAATGTCTTTTTTTCCTGTTTTCTGATTTAATAGGAGTAGATTTATTTAAACAAGATCATCTTTTTCTAAGCAATTAATACAAATCTTTGGATGAAGAAAAGGGAAGGGTTATGCTGGGGTAATTGATTTGTCTTGTTACTATAATGCATTATCAAAATAATTTGAGTTTAACAAGCTTTAGCAAACTGTCTAAAGCTGTTAGCAGTTTAAAACCCTGCAGCCACAAAGAAGCTTCATGTGTTGATAGTCCTGCCATGAAGAAAGAGCAGAGGGCTAGAGGAAACAATGCTCTGCATGGACATACCATGGGCCCCAGTAGGAATGTTCGCAGTGGGCCTGTGATTGGGATTTCTGCAAAATTAAGAGCTGTACGGTCTGAGAGACCACATGGTTGAAGAGCATTTCTTGGCAGTCCTGAAACAGCATATACCACATTTTATGGATCTAGGTAGGAGCTAAAAGACAAAAATATTGCTGGAGGATGCATTATGGAGCTGTGGCACTTCAGCTGTTAAATGAAGAGACATCTAAAGAAGTAATTCTCAATGTCCTATTTAGAAAGTACTTAAAGTCGCTGCCTTTGGTGGGACTCTAAGGAAACCATTTTCAACAAATATGTAGGAAAACTGCTTACACTGCAACAGGTTGCATGATCCCATGACTCATTTGAATTGCAGAAAGGAAGGTTGACTGGGAGAATAAAGAAAGACTGGCAGAATAACAAAATAATTATAAATTGATGTGTGAGCAGGCAGGGCACAGTGCTATCCTGTGTGGGTGTACATACTGATGGTCTGAATGTGCTGTTTACTATTGTTGTGAAAAAGGTGCTAGTTTAAAAAAACGTCAGGAGAGAAGTGGGGGATTTCAAAAGCTTTTGGCAAAGAGCTACTGACTCAGTGGGAACAGAGTAGCTTCAAACCCATCTGAAAGCCATCAGTAAGTGCTCCTTTATCTTTGGTATTATTAACAGCTGCGTCATAGACTTTTGGATGAAGTTAGCCTCATGATAATAGCTTTCTATATGAGACACAGAAAATAATGACTATGGAAGGAAAAAACCCAAGCATCAAACTAAAATGCACAGCTAATATGTCTAGCTACTTTGGCCTGATTATCTAATCTATTTTTCAGCTGATACTCTTGTTAGGGGAAATTTCTATTTAGTTATCTCTCTAAGTCAGTAAAGAACTGAAAAGAAAGCAAACAAAGTAATCTTGCCATGAGTTGATGCTCTGCATTGTATGTGCTCTGATGTCCTGCACCACAACAGAAGATGACAAGGCCTATGGAAACAGAGTGCGTGCTGGTTCCCTGTGAAAGGATCTTTGCACCATGCACAGAGGGAGAAAACAAAGAAGCTTGTGATCCTTATAGACAAATATAGCCATTTAATAGATTTCAGCCTTTACATTCCTCTACAAAGAAGAGCAAGGAGGGAGATAAGAATAGAAAAAAATTAAGTAATGCTTGAGATCTATATAGTTATTTTAGAGGATTTTCCTATGCAGAATTGGACACATTCAACCATGCTGCCTCTGTGTGTATCTGCAACCTCTTTTCTCACCCCCCCCCCCATTAACTTTTGACATTACTGTCCAATGTCAACGCAATCCAAGAGGGAGAGAAGTCTCAAAGATACTGATACCTTTAAGATACATGAAAACATGTGGCTGGGCAGAAGAGGGTAAGTTAATAATCCCCTCTTTCCCACCTCTTCTTCCAAAGTAAAGTCACACAGAAAATCCTTCTAAAATGTACTGGAAACCAGGCCTTAGTGTTTCTGCTACTCAGATGGCTACTTTTATTTTTTAGTTAGTTACATTCTGTCCGAAGAAGCAACTGGATACTAAAACATATTGAAAAATTCTCCTATAAGGGTGCAAGTGAGTTAAAACACATTAAGCTGAAGTCAGCAGCAGTACATGTATGCTTATCATTGAGAACAGGGGTAACTGCTTTGAGAGAGTGGACCTGTTAGGTCAGGTTCAGTTTTGGAGAGATGCTTCCAGTCTGAATTCTCTTTACCCCATCTCCAGAGTGGTAGTCTTTTTCATCTCTGCGGGATGTAATGACTGGACAACATGAAAGGAAATGGAAAGTCTGGAAATCTAATTTCTTATTGATTTAAACCACAAGCTAAGAGGCACTTGGAGAAAAAAATGTACCCTTAGGCACAAGGAGTGCAGATTTACCACTTTTTTTTTTTTAATAGCACATTTTATTCCTTTTTGTACTTTTTTCCTTCTCTTTCATTGTAAAGCTTAGATCATATATTCCTATATTATTCTCATTTTTCTTTGTTTCTAGTCTTCTGTTTTCCCACCTCATTCTGTCTTTCCAATTTGCCTGATGAATTCTTCCACCTTTATACTGAGGTTTCTGAAAAAAAAAGAAAAAAAAAAAAAAGAAAAAAAAAGAGAGAAAGTAAAAGCCCAAGAAACTCAGAAGGAAAACAAGACTTCTTGTAACTATTTGGTGTCACTGTGCCTTACTCCCAGTACAGTGGCAAATACTCATGTGCAGCAAGCTTTCTTGAAGAAATTATATACTGGAATAAGTTTTAGTTTGGATTGTTCACTGGAACGATTTTCTGTAACTTTGTCATTCTGTGTTGATATTTGGTTGTGTTGAGTCTAAATAAAAAACTCGCTGCCTGACAACCTTTCAGCAAACTTACCTGGCATTATTTGACTGGCCCTTCCAACCTGGGAAATACTTCTTGCTATTACACAACACCTATTCTGACTAGGCTGAAGGAATGGAGTTGACATCCCATTTAAATATGCTGTTTGTCTCTTCAGTCAGCTCTATTGCAATATCACAATACAATGCTAAACAGAATGTGTGGCTGCCATTTGGCTGATTAATTAATATTTGCTGATAAAATTTTGTAAAATATAAGAAATTATTATTATTCATAAATCTGCACAACAACATATTACTTTGTGCATGAGCAGAAAAAGTCCTTTTAAGGAAAACTTTTTCAAGCAAAATTGTTCCTTAAAAGGAAATTGACTCATATATTGCATTTTCTTGTTTCAGCATTTAGGTTTTTTTCACCCAAGACCCAGGAAAACACTCAACAGACTTAAAAAAAAAAAATAATCCAAGGGATAAGGTCTTGGCTTAACAGTTAAAAATAAGGCTTCTTCTAGCTAGGATATTTGTTATAGGGGTAGTTAAAAAAAGTGTCAAATGCCTCTTTTATTATTATATGACCAATAAACTCAATCATTTTTATTTTGCTATACTAGATCAACTCTTCTAGAGAAGGGCTCATGTTAAACCTGGAAGATGACAAAGTTCCAGGCAAATTTGAAGGCAATTATTGGGCAAAATGGCTGGTTATAACATAGGACAATATTAACCTAAGCAGTTAATTGGCTTGCAACTTACCCACTGGCTAAATCTCAGATTTTTAAAGGTAAGTGGGTGCCTATCACTCATAACTAGCTGGTGGATAGTTGTAGGGAAGTTAGACTTGCTTGGGGTTTTGCAAAATAAAACATACAACCATCCAGTATGAGCTGACCTTAAGTGAATTTCACAGTTAACTTAAATGCTGCTTAGTAATGCCAATGTGACTGTATTCCTTATGCTAGAATGATAGTTTATCAGACACAACCCCCAAATCCTCCTAGTAAATATAAATAATTTCTCATCTATTCAAACAAATATGGCACATAACTGCCACTCATTTATGAAGCATGATTAGACTATTAACATCTGCAGCTCAATTCGCATATGCAAAGAATCAGATGATGCATTAAAGGAAATAGGTGATGTAAAGAACTTAAAGCAGACTTCTGTCCACATAAATACAGTATAAGTGCCATGGTAAAGACTTGTGGCAAAGAGGCTTCAGGCTATTTCATTAGTACATAATTTGGTCTCATGCATGTATAATGGAGATAGAGCATTCTTAATGATCAACTAGATTTGTGTGGCCGAAGAGCAACAATATTATGTAAAGCTTTTTGAACATAGTCCATCAACTGCTTGTAGAAGGAAAAGCTGGTGTAAAGAAGAACCATGCTCCTTCACCTTTGAACTGAAGATATCTAACATTCAATAAGAACTTACTACAAGAGGAATGATTAGCAAAATCATTCAGGATCTGCTTCTCCAAATCTTAATAATTTCTGTAAGTTGGAAGTACTTTGGTCCAAAGAATTTGCAATGTTCCAAGTAGAAAACAAAGACAGATTTGCCTTAAATTTATTCCACAAAAAAAAGAAAAATCCCAGAATATTTCATCTTCCCAATCTTTCGGCACTGAGCTTGACCCACCACATATGCTAAGCATCCATTAATAGTATTAATTTTGTAATGTTGTATTACTGAAAGCAATCAGCACTATTTTTTAGTTCCTTTGATTTGGTATCACAAGCAGTGGATGAAAATGTTCTTACTTCAAATTAGAAGCTGAATAATTTCTCCATTGACCTCTTGTGCAGTTTAAATTTCACACATATGCTTTACATTACTTTTCTTCAAGGCTAGTCACTGTAAAAACCATTCTTTTAATGAAATCTGTGACATCATGAAAACCTACAAGATTCAGATTAGATGTATTAGTTTTTTTCTGAAATATTTGGCACTTATCAAGGATTTTGAAATAAGACTGGTAACAAGCATGGGAATCAAATTATTTTTTGCTTGCTTGTCCAGATGATTGTTTTATGTGACTGAGTCAGCATGAGTATTAAATCCACATTGATCTTCAAGCATGGAAGTAGTCATGTTAGCTTCAGCACTTGAAGTGATGTGCTGAATCAAACAGCACCCATTCAAGCAATATATATTCATGCAAAATTGGAGAAAAAACCTTATATAACGACCACCACTCCCAACAATATAAAATGCTTCAACTTAAAATAAACCCTGGTGTCTTTGATGAATACCATTCACAGCTATTTGAGAACCAAGCATTCAATGCCCAATTATCAGGTAGATTAAGGATTTGGTGTCCACACTGAAGTGTGATAGTCAACAAACAAAAGGAATGGCAGGGAGGCACCACAGGTGGCCACCCACAGCCAAACTTTAACTATGTCTGCCTCAGGAAATGTGGAGGTTCCTAATTCTGTTCATTTAGCTGCTTTGCCATGAATTTTTTTTTTTTTTAATACTGGGCTGATCCCCATGGCAGCAGAAGTGGGCCAAGGATGAAGGCATTTGAAAAATCCTCTCTCACTTTACAAAAGTAATCGTGTTCCTTACTGAAATACAGTACTTGAAAGAGGGGCAGAAAGACCCTTTCACATCTTTATGTTGGTGGTTTGAGTCCCGCTGGGTTAGTGGAAAAATATGGTTTTGCACATGTAAAATTGTTTGGCAACTGGCAGTTCATTGTCAAGCAGACAGGGACTCCACTACAAAGTTGCCTGTCCTTTGTCAACTGCTACTTCTAGCAATGACACCAATAATTTCTCATCCCAGTATAAGCTCTCCTGAAACAGGATCATGATATATTGCCATAGCAGTAGGCTGCTGACTCTGTTAGGCTTAGCGTGTGTATTAATATGACTTTAAACGTCTTAGGCCCATTGATACACTGCCATTCACAGGGGAAAATAAAATCTCTGAAATAAAACCTGTTAAATGAGTTAGTTAAAACTGTTCTCGTGCTTTGAAATGTTTAAATTAACTTCCTAAATAGCTTGAGAACACTGTTCTGAATAGAGAGTGATAGAGCTTGGTAGTAGTCATGTGTTACATGATGTTTTATTACTCTGAGCATTTGCTTTGATTACAAAAGCACATGCTGAAAAACACCAACTGTTCAGGTCTAACAGTATGGGGTTGTTTTGTCTCCTTTCAGGCTGATTACAAAAAATTACTATTCCCTGCATAATTTCACAGATTCTTTCTTTGGATTTCACTGGGAAACTCCTGATGAAATAGGTTTGGCTGATACAGAGCAGGAAGTTTGACAAGTACTGCACAAGTAGTTAGTACCTTTATACACTGACAGGGAATCAGTAACTGGCAGCATGCTTTACAATTGAAAAATATGTCTTTAAGGAACTAGTACAATGCAGGTGGTATTGTATGGCCTCATTTGCTGCCCTACCCTGACTTTTCCTCTAAGTAGTCTGACGCATACCTTTCTGATTTTTTACAGAATCTTTTACATTCTTTTAACAGCCCTAAAGAGCTGGTATTGTATTGTGTAATAGGAACCTGCAGAAAAAAGCAGCAGCATATTAAGCAGGCCCACTTGTTGAAATCCTGCTTACATACAGGAAGAACATAATTGGTTTACAGGTATATCACACTACTTTTGAATACGACTTATCACCCATGGATAAACTACCCGCCATGAGAAAGAACTGTTATTTAACTTTTCACATCACTTAATGTATGCTCTTACGATTCTGAAAAACTTTACTTAAAACACTGACCTAATAATTTCCAGTTGGTACTCTGATTTGAACAAAAAAGTTTTTGTTCAACTCTGGAAGGGCTTTTCCAGGCAGCAAATATTTCATTGCACCATTGGAGCTTGAGATCTGTGAGGGAAAAATAAGAATATCATGATAATTGAACTGCAAAACTAATACAAACAAAATGTGCAATTAATATAAGTTACCTCTGTATTAATGCATAAATCTTCAGAAAAAGTAGAGGAATTGGAAGTCTTCATACATGACACAGCTATGCGGTTGTTACTGCTGAGATTTGTTAGCAGGACTTACATGATTGAAGTGTTGAAATTATTGGTGGAGACCTACTAACAGATTGGTAAAAGGGGGACAGTGGTGGTATGTTATTGATTTTATCCAATTTATTGACAGCTTGGAGGTCAGGTTATTGAATCTGGTAAATGACTGCAGAAAGCACTGGTAGAAAACCTTTTTAAAAAAGCCAGTCAATTCAGATTTAAGAGCCAGTACATTAACATGCTCATCTCTTCTCTAAGGCACCAAAAGAAAAAGGTTGTTATCCAGGAAAAGTGCAGTTACAAAGATGCACGCTACAGAATTTGAGCTGCCACTGCCACTAATATGGCTTTGGATTTTCTATGGTTCCCAGAAGTTCTACTTCCTCTACCACCAACGTAATGCGAAGAAGTGACCAATGCTGTGTGACAGCTCATTCTGGTAATGCTGGCATAAATTTAATCACTAAATTAGCAGTAAGAGCCTGCAAATTATTAATGTGCTGCTAATATCTGTGTGAATTGAACATATACCCGTCTATTAACTTATGTACTTAACACTACGGAATTGCCAGTGTTCCGAAGAAGAAATTATTATTGCAGCAAGACATTTCTACAAAAGTGTAAATAAAACATAGTTATGTTACAATACTCTATTACTGAAAAGAAAAAAAGAAGAAGCTCAAGTTCCTTATTTTTAAAAAAATTGGTTACTTCCATCAAATGTACCTTATTAAATCAACAGATGTTTGAAGCATGTGTGCAGTTCAAAATCTGATCAAGAAAATATTCTAGGATAAACTTAACTTTCTACTCTTCTGTATGGTAAGATGGTTTACTTTTTTCTACTGATTTTATTTTTCATTTGATGATTCTTTTTAACCAATTTTTTTAAAGAGACAATTTCCAGGGGGGGGAGGGGGGAGAAAAGTTTTTGTGATAAGGGGTAGAAGAGATAATCTTACTCAAAGGACAGCTAGGCAGCAGTGGGAGGCAGTCATGCAAGCTGTAGTGCCCCTGGGAACATGGCTCAGAGGTGATGGCAACTATGGGGCAGCTAAATTACAGTTTCTGCCTGGACCAAATGCAATTTCCAGTTTCTGGAGAAATGAGGAGCAGGGAGGCAGTTAGCTTTGGGGAAAACTTACAGTTCTTTATCTTAAAGTTTCATTAGAAATACTAGTGAGAAAAAAACCCCAAATGTCTTTATACGCATACATCTAGGAAATTATGCATCAGATACAATATATGCCATGTATTTTAGTAGGTACCAAATAGGCAGTTAGTCTCCTAGAAATTGTATTAACTTCACCCAGGGATTGTTACTAACTACAACTTGGAAAGATATTAATTTCTGGAGCCTGGGAAGAACAAGAAAAGTAATATGGGAATGCTGGAAGATCATGTACAGGAAACTTGTTGCTCAAGTGTTGTCTTCAAGTAATACTATCTGGTAGGCATTTTCCATTCAGATGAGTTTATTTTTTTGTTGTTAGAGAGCATCAATAAGTGCATACTAAGCACAACCTAAAAGTAGGTGAAATCAGGGTTGAAGTACCACGGGCCTCACTGCATTCAGGTAGGGTGAGGGGGAAAATGGACACCAGTGAATTCAACAAGCTGTGTCCTGAGGGGGTGACGGGGATGGGAGTTCTGCATCCCAAGCCCTCCTTCCCACAACCTTCAATAATAACCATCTTCTGTCATAACAAAACCAAGGTCATGAGTCATGACTCTGTTGTAGATGTTTTGCCCTGCTTAGCCACAGCTCAGCAAATCCCAACTGATGACAATTTATAGCAAATATGCTGTTAGCTTGCATAAGAACAACAGGAACAAATGAGTGGCTTGGACATGTGCCCAACTCTGTATAGTGCATACATTAGGGCAGAGGCAACCTACTTAGTCATCTCTTCATGCTTCCAATCTTGGCTGGTGAATTTGCATATGCAAATATTATGGCTGATTTGAAAATTGCCCAGAGCTTTGTTTTGAGTGTTTTATAAATAACATCACTTCAATAACACTCTGTAACAAAATTCATTCAATGTATATTTTCCTCAAAAGTCACAAGAGAAGCCTTCTTCTTCCTTCATGCCTCAGAAATAATTCTCAGGATTTGATGGGAGATGTAATGGGAGAAAATACATTGTGATGAAGAAACTAGTATGGACTCCAAAATTCTGGTTACCACTTAGGGAGGATCAGATCTGTGTCTGGTTCATTATCAATACTTACTCAGGAAAGAAGAAACTCAGCCCACTTTAAACGGTCCATGCTATGTCACATAGCACATGAGGCAATACATACTTTGTAAATTGCAAATTATACAGATGAAGAATCAAAGCAAAGGAACAATCCTTGTATAAATTTGTAAGAGGAAACCCAATGGCTGTAGGAGTCTCAGTCCAAAGCAGGGGAGAGGGGGCCACTGAGCCATGATAAGGCCTTAATGTAACTTCACTTATATTACATAACAAACATAACAAAAAAGTTTAACATTGTCTGTGGTGAAAGACTAATATACTAAGGTACCATTGACCCAGCCTAACTATGAAGCCTTAGTTTATTTGTAAGACCACAATGAAATTGCTGACATGCATTGTCATGAAGCAATTTAGCGTCCTGCTCATTTAACATGATTTCTAGAACGTAGGATAAAAAGTGCAGTAATGGCATGGTTAGGATGCCTAGGGCAACGATGAAAGCAGCGGTCACCTCTGAGTCAGTTTCAGGGAACAGACTCCCCTGGGGAAGAGCTGGAGGATGAAGACACAGTAATAGGAGGATGTTGTGACTGGTCACCTTTGGATCAGCTCAGCAAGTGGCTAAGAATGATGAATCTTCCAGAAAATGGAGGAAATTAATCCCAGAGGGCCATAGGTAAAGGTGTCCTAACGGACAACCCAAGGATGACCAGGGTGGGGTCAGCAGAAAAAGGCTGGCATTGATGAGACTGGGTCATGAGCATCAGCTGCTATGTTGTCTGTCCTCTTTTCCAGATCACCCTGACCACCTGCAACACCCTGAGGCCCCGTGCCACCAATGTGGATGCTCAGGGACAAAAGCGGAGTCTTGCAGACCTTGTAGCACCTGGAGATTCCAGGGATTTGGGAGCAGCCATCATAGCAATAGCAGTGTACTGCTAACTCTTCCATGACTGCATGCTGCTAAATGTGTTGTAGTTATCCACTGCCATCATCATAGTTATCTAAGAGTTATCTTACAGTTGAATACTGCTAAACCATAACTGTGACCACTATTGTCATGCTTGCATTATTGTATTTATATATTACAGTTGTATAAACTATCACACTGCACATGCTATTAAACATCATTATATAGACCTGACATAGTCACAGTCTCTTTTCTTGCTGGGTAATACCTCTGCCTCCCTGCCACCAGAGAACCTCTCGCTACCTCTACAACATAGTTAATTTCCAGGACAAACTGTGTAAAAATTTCTGCCTGTGCCTCCTCCACCCACCCCAAGAGGCACCTGTAAATTATATCCCCTTTACTGTGTCAGCATGCACAGTGACATTTCAACATGCCTGAGTGGGCAGGCAGTTTGTTTGGAAAGGTCTGCCTTTCCAAAATGCCCCAGGTAGTCTAAAAACAGAGATGTAAACCCATCAAACAAACAAAAAATAAATGAATAATTCTAAGTAACTAGAGAAACCTGTTTTGATGGAGGAGTTGCAAATACTGACATGAACACAATGCTCAAAAGCCTCTTCTCCAGACAGGTGTGTTATTTGCTCTAGTCTATGAAGAGAGCCTCCTGATGTGTAAAGATAACTTAAAAATTTGGAATAATACAGAAATTTTACTCTGTGCCAGGTAGAAATTTTAACAGTCCCGGTGGCTTGACTAAATGACTCTTAACCCAACTGTTTTCTGGGATAGCTGTTTCAGAGCTAATACATTGGCCTTGTAGCACAGCTCACTGGGTAGCAGCCTGAGGCTTTTTTTACACCAATGTACTGTTCTGACTGCAGCAAAAAAATTTGCTTTGCTGACTTTTCCACTTGCCTGACAGGCATAAAAACCCAAGGACATCTGGGTGAAACCATTTCCATTCCAATACTGACACAGACCAGAAGGGAAGAGATGACTAAAGCTAACCACAGACTGTTTGATAGAGTAATGCCAACATTTGAATTGTTCTACAACCAAATCTCTGACACTTGGCATCCAATTTTGGCTCCATCTTCAACACAATAATGGAGTAGTAAGGTGCTGAAAATATGAGCAACCCCTCATTCTCTGCCTTTCGTAGAGAAGAGACAATATGACATTTGGGGATGCTCTCCTCTTCTCTTAAATGGTAAAAGAAGGGAGCAAAATTTGCTGACAGTTTTGAGTGCTTCAGAAAAGTCTGTCTCATGGCAAACATGGAAAACCCTTGACCTAGCTAGTGTTCCTTTGCACTTCTGCTGGATACATAAGATGTCCTATTAACAGTTAAGTAGTGTCTCCAGTTCCTCAGAGAACATTGACTCAGTTAAGCTTCATTTAGGATTCCCTGCATGCTTATGGCTTTTAGTCTTCTTGTAGACAATACAAAAATTAAGACAAAAATAATCACTCATCAGATGCTGCAACTGTAGAAATTACCACCCGAAGAATTCTCACACAAAGATAAAGGAAGCTGAAAACAAATACAAAAAAATATAGAAAATATAAAACAGAACAGCAATCTGCCTACAGAATAAAAAAAAGGTGGATGGGGAGTGGGGGGAGACAGAAAGATTCTAAGCCATCTGGAGCTGTGTATTACATCTATTCCTGCCAGACAGATGAAAAAAGTGAATGAAACTGCAAACATTTTAGGTACAATTACTGTTTAATCTTGCAAATATGTTTGCATGTTCAGAACTCATTTAGTATTTACCAGGAACCCCAGCACCCTTAAGAAAAGGCCTGGCTCCTCACCCGTATCCAAGCTGTGTCTGCTACAGCAAGGAAAGGAGGCTTGGCATTACAATCAGCAGCTGCAAAACAGAGGGTGGCTTCACTTCTCTGTGTCTGCCTTTCCAAGGAACATCCCAGTCACCCAGCCAAGTACTGCCACGGCACAGCAATACTATGGCCATATCCACTTCCTCCCAGCAAACCACCAACATCAGGGGTGCTTGGCACTGGTAGAGTAGCAAAAATGGCTAGGGCATACCGTAAAGAGAAGCTAAGTCAAAGTATTTTAAAGCAGCAGTAAGAACCTTTTGAGTTGCGAAAGGGTTATTTTCAAATTGAAATCTCTGAGGGTCTATGAATTGGTGATACCGAGTTTCTATCTTGAATATTGAAAGTATTAGACATTCTCCTCTTACTTTAAAAAAATATACATCACATAAAACTCAATACATGAATGCACATTTGCCAAGTGTCTTGTTCCATGTATGTCTAAATTTCTGTGATCTTTATCTATGCAGCACTTCACCACCATTGTATATCATGAACTAAAAGCATCAGTAATTGTATTTATCAGCTGGATTAGGTTTAGTAACTGGAATCAACTTAAATTCTACATCCTGCTTATCCTGGAGATACATGTATTTCCAGTTCACAGGAAGTGTTAGGGCTAATTTGGAGTGAATGATACCAATAGCATGATGACTACAGGTAAGTAGAGCAGGTGACAGGAGCACAGCCTCAAATATACACCTTCACTTGTCTAAGAAGTTTGCTACATAGTCCTCCTAAGAGTACCTGATGGCTATGTGTACACACATCAGCATGTATGTGTGCTGCGTCAACGCATACAGACCGAAACTATCACCTGTAAGTGGGGGGTTATGTTTGTACACATGGGTTCAAAAGTCGTGCTGTGATCAGTTGGTTTGCAGTATCATACATGGCACATCCACAGCTATTTTATTCCTCTAAAGCACCCATTCCCCAGTAACCATGTCTCTCAGCTACTGGCACAGCCTAGGGCATGAGCCAGGAGTTGAAGTGTATTTCTTTCCTTTTCCTGTTCTTCAGTACTGGACCTTACTGACATTAGCTTAACAGAGAGAAGGAGCTAGAAACGCTTCTGGGAGCTGCACACACTACAAGCGTGCAGCTTGTGCTGCAGTTTGCGCTGCAGTTTGCTGTCTACTGAAAGCTCCACAGCCACCAATGTCCTCTGGCTTCTTCAGCCCGTGACACATTCCCTCCCCGCCTTGCTGTCTGCCAGTATTTACTGTCTCTCTTGGGAGAAAGTCCTCCAGGGAGAAGGAAGATGAGTATTACATTTTCTGTTTTGAAGAACAATTACGGCACTTCACCTTCACAAGTTCATGCACGTGCTCAGGTTGCTCCTGCCTCTGTTTGCTTACCTGGCTCTCTCGTCACCAGGTGTATATTCATGGTGTGTAATGCTCCTATGTGTCTGCTGGAAAACAGGTACATGCACTTCGGTGAGTGTGCAAAGGGGCATGGCTTTGAGGAGGGAGACTGGAGGTAGTCCTGACCTCTCAAATGTGTGTGAATTTGATCCATAATGATATCTAAAATAAAAAAAATGGTATTTGTTTTTCCATGGCCTTATGTCTGGGGAAGGGTGCTGAATTCTCCAAATGGAGGGTGGAGGGGAAAGTGGGAGCCAGAGGCGAACACCAGGCGAGTGGAGGGCAATGTGGAGCCTGGCTCAGCCCTCTGAGGCACTCACTCCTGTGTTTCTGAAGTCAGTAGCTACATCGGATCTTCAAAAGCTGCAAGTGTCCATGATGTCAACACAGCCGCTGTGTATAGCAAAAATGTGAGGCACTAACAAGCTGAAAACTTCTCTTTTCAAGCCTGTGTTTATAAACCATCTGGATGCGTGCCTTGCTGTACAAATTAGTTTGAACACAAAGTTTTTTGTACATTTTACTAGGTCCCTCCAACAGTGTGATTTCAATAGCATGATGATTGCAGATAAGTGAAACTGATCACAGGAATTAAGTCTGGGACAGAGATGTGGATCTGTTTAAAGAGGGAATACTTGGCAGTATGTGAAGGAGTGGAGAGGGAGAGGGCAAAAGACAGGAAGACTTACAACTGTAAGAAAACTGTTCCTCTTCTGGAAGCCTTTGGACACCATACTGTATGGGCAATTTATTTCTCCTGATGGCTAAAGGGAGACAATGCACCATTCATACCAGCCCTGAAGCACAGCCCAAGCCCCTGGGGATCCTCACCCTTGCTGTAAAACTGCTGCTTTGGAGTCATTGCCCTCTGAGCAGCACAGCTAATCAAGGCCAGTTTTGCATGGGGTGGGGTGCTCTGTCCCCTTTTCCCCCTTCCCCTCACACCCCATCCTCTCCCAGGAGGGGAGACCCCTGGTTCTGATGGGACCTGGTGCAGAGGACAGTGCATGGCCAGGAGGCCCCAAGTGCATTGCTTGCACAACTGCAAGTGATGGCTGGTGTCTGCAATCCCCTCTACAGCATCACTGTCAGCCTCCCTCCGCTGCCTGTGTGAAACACATCTCTGAACCTTGCTGCATTGGCTCAGGTTTGGTCAACAGGTTATTAAGGAACAGGCAAAGAGAGGAATTAATACAGTTATTATTAAGCAGCATGGCCCCAGCTCTGTTTCCTGAGGGAAACTAGGCAATATATAGAGGAGCAGTGCCTGCATAGCTAAAACAAGTGAGGCCGGGGAGGGAAAGAGGTCAGAGAGCTGCAGTGTCCCTGTGAGCCTCTCCAGTGCTGTGCGTGCATGGATGGCCTCCTGTGAACACGAACAAGGTGCAGTTCTCAGTCCCCACTACTGCTTTGACCATGTCATATGTTAGGCAGTTTTGCTTCTAGTAGCATTCAGTTTAATCTGTCCCTGGTTAAAACATCACTGAGCACCTTCCACTTGTCATTACTGGGTTCCTGTATTGGGTTAATTCACACACATGTCCTCAAAGGAGTAAAAAGATGCAATGTCTGATTAGGACCACTTGACCTGATAGTAGTCTGTAGAATTTATTTTTTTTTTTATGTTATAAGAGATATTCCTATTTAACCCTCAAGGTTACATAATGACAAGGCTACATGAGGGAGACAAGGCAACCACAGACTGCTCCAGGCCAGTTTCATTTTTAGAAAAGAAGTCTTGTCCTGTCTCTCTCACATCTCTTTCTGTATGACTGGTTGTTGGCTCAAGTTCAACAAGGTTTTGAGCCATCCTTCTGTCTTGGCAGGCTTTCCCCACTTTCCTTTCTTTATGCTTACCTGCCACACAGTCTCTCAGTCTGTAATATCGAATTGGTGGTCTCAGTGTTTGCTCTTATAAATCTTGGGCACTTGTGCTGTGCCATGTTTTATCTTTCTCAAGCATATGGCCATTCCAAATGACACATTCCTTTTCTTCCACTCTCCAAATCCCACACCTTCATCACAACATACTCAACCCTGATTTGGCAAGCAGGGGCTTAGGTCAACCCTTTCCATTCCTTTTTGCTGTTGCAAAAGATCACTTTCTTAGATAGCAGCTTAGACAACGTCACTCTTTGTATCACAACACTGCTTCCCTCTTCTTCCTCACCACATACAGGTGACTTCTTGTCACTGTCAAGGTTCTTCATGTTCCAGTCTCTACCTTTCTCTCTCTTTTTGTATATATAAGGTGATTGATACTGCAGAGTTGTTCACAGTGCCAAAGTTTGCTCCATTTAATTTTCAGGTGAACATCTTCAGACTTTCTCTCTCATTGCCCTTTAGACTCAGAGCAGATCAGCAAACCACATCAGTGAGATGTATTATCACCTGTCTCACACTAGTAGCATGATAGCTGTTTCTGTGTAATTGCCTTGCTGTGCTGTTTCAGCTCTGAAAAAGGCTGTTATTTTATTCCATCTTTGCACAGAGTACAGTGTGACTAAGCTCCCTTAGGCTCCCTGACAATACAAATATAACTTAGAACAGAAGGAACTCAGATCTCCTGATGTTTTAGCCACTAGTGCTCACAAACACTGGTGCTCCCACGTTTACTGCAGGAAGAGCAAAACTGAGCATTTTCACTTCTGGGTATGAATTACTATGGTATGAATTCAGGTCTGCGCTGAGATGACACATTACTCACATCATTAACCTTAAGTCCTAAGGCACTTTTCACAAGCTTAAAGCTGAACGTGTTTTTAAGAGGCTTCAGGAATGTTCCCGTAATCTTTAAAATTGCCACTGTACTTTAGTTTTCATGAAAGTTGTTCACATGGAACAAATTCACATTTCCTAGACTTAATTCCAACAATAGATGATTTCTTTTAAAATATCACTACAAACGTTTTATTTAAAGGGGACTTTAGGACCAATGCAAATTGAACCAAGAAAATATGTAAAAAGATTGGAAGTTGCTTTTGCCAACGAGAGGAAAAAAGGCTTTTTTTCATCTGGATGATTTTTTACATAGACTTGTTTTAATAAAAGCCTTTATGTGCACATGTTGTCACTTCATTGTGAAAAAAAGGCATGGGGAGATCTGTGTGATATAAGGCAGGAGGGAGCTGTCAATAAAAAGACTGGATCTGTCCTACATGAATTTGGGCAAGTCATTTTATTTCTCTAGGTCTCAGCCTCTCCCACCAGAAAATGTCTATGCTTGCAAGGCACTATGGTCTAGAGAGGATGAACTGCTGCAGGAGCACCAGTTAGTATTACTGTTTCTAAGTTTCTGACAAGTCAGAACCTCTAAGAAGGCAGAAAAAAATGGTGAATGTACCGTTATATCTGAAACAAGGCTATGACTTCATTGCACAGTCATGTGGGAGGAAAGGAGTAAAGAAAATAGGTAAAAACAAGGCACGTGAACTTTTGCACGTGCTGCTGTTGAAACACTCAGGAACTAACTCCAACCAACCTCTCAGATGTTTCAAAAACATTATGTCAACATTTCCACCTCCCCCCACGCAATGCCTCACACTCCTATGTGGTCTCTGTCCTCCTTCATAATGCATCAGAAATGTCTAATCACCATTGTTATCATCTTTTGTCAACTATGACATTAGATCAGTTCAATCAGATGCAGACAGTGAGGTCAGCATAAAGCATTCAAATGATGACAGAAGCGGTTTGCTATGCATAAAGGAGTTGGTTATTGTATCACATGTTTAAGTTTATAGGTTCTGTTCATCTTTAGCTAAATATCTAGTTATTTAACAGCTGTTATGAGTCAGCCAGAGAGAGGATTAGTTAAAAAAATGTGGTGGTAAAAAATGCTTTAATCTTGAGCTACAATAGAAGAGCAAGTCTGGTCAGGTCATGTCTAATAAAGGTGGTTCTCCAGTAGTACTTAGGAGTTTATCACTGTTCATACGAAACAGGAGATTGTTTGATATAGTTAATCCTGCCATCTTTGTATTAACCTTAACAATTTCAGAGATAGTTGGGAGAGAATTTTTTCAGGGCATGGTACCATGCTTAAACATTTTCAGGTAAGATAATTTTGCAAATGGGTACTAAAGAGGTTTGTCTTATGCAAAGCCTTGTATACTCATCAAGGTTCTTGGGATTTTCCACAGTGGGCATATCTTAATGACTTCTTGCTAGTGTGTCTTCATGTCACCTCTCTTGTAAAGGTAATGGAGACATTGAGACATGAAGTCATTGTTCCAGTTTTTGTCCATGTCCTTTACCTCTAGCTAAGAAGCATAAAGAGAATACAAAGCTGTAAACCTGTGAGAATGGCTATTGGAAGATATCCCAGTTTTGTGGGTTTCCAGTCTAATGTCTCCAGACCATGCTTAACTCAGCCTGGCAACCAGAGGTTTAGACTGTTGGGAGAACAGGCATGTAGGAGAGGCATATCCAGGCACTGCTAACCCATTACTTCCAAGCTTTAGGTGATCACCAATGCCACCGAGACATGTTCGAGCAGCAAGATAAGAGCAGCCCCAATACAATACAGAAACACGGGTATGAAAATACTGAATTTAACTTGTCTCCAGACTAGATAAATAGGGTTAATAACCTTGGCCTAACATAGCTGTGATGGGTAGGTGCTAAATGTCTCTGAGTTGTGGGGCAGGGTGTGAAAATCAGCACAGCACCCAAACAGCTGCAAGGCTGAGAATCTGTCAGCCTTGAACACCTGCAGCCCATAGCAGTATTGCCTCTGAAAAACTTATCTGAAGACTGTAAAATCTGCAGAAACCGCCTCACAGAATTGAAATCTCACTGTTGGGAAAAGGTTAACTTACTGAAGTCCCCATGGAAAAGGTGGGCTCTTAAGCATTTCAAGCACTTACTCTAGAACCTCTGTGTGTGTTTGCTTGTTTGTTTTTAATTCAGATAACATAATACCCCATAAAAAAAGAAGCCAACATTTCTTCACAAATATTTATAAAAATAAAGATTGCTTTGCCAATGTTCAGGGACTCATTGAGGAGTATGCTACCAACTGGAAGCTAAATAAATACAACTGAATTGCTAGTCACATTTCTAAGGATGTGTTAAACTCAAACTGTAGCTACTTAGGCAATTCCTGAAAACCCAGAGTGTAGAAGGACTTAATCACAAATCAGACAAAGGAATTATGAACACAAACCACTAAAGCAAAGAAAGTTTCTGGGAAAGTACAGAAACTGTATAGTCTCTGTGCCACTTGTTCTTAGCTTTTCCTTTTGCTAAATGGGAAACAGGATAGTAGGAACCAGCAGACAGCAAACTGGTTTGCATTTAGACATGTAAAAAAGTTTCTCTAATAAAAATTTAACTTTAGTTCAAATGTGAGCCCCATTGATTTTTTTTCTCTTCTCACTAATACCTCAGTGGTGTCATAAAAGATATTTCACATAAGATCTGTCAGAATTATTTATTTTCTGTAATGATAATAATGTTAGAAACCTGCAAAAAATTGCAACAGTCAAACAGAAAAACAGTGAATTAAAGCCAGGAAACTGATACAGTTTAAGCAAGAAATCCAGCTCTGTTCTTAAGTAAACTAGAAAGCCTGAGGGAAACCCCTTAAAAACTGTTCTAAAGATAGGATTATGGTTTTTTTTACAAGAATGTACTTTTCCAGTTTATCATTTTCCTTATTATTAAGAATTATGTGCTGCACTCAGCCTGATCTGGAGCTTTGGATACTTTAGAAGGAGTTTTGGTTATCATCTGGTCATCCCCAAAATGGAAATCAGTATACTACCTGGAAATTCAGGACAGTGCTAGAAGCTGATTTAAAATCAAACATTTTCCAAAGACAAATTCTATATTTATAACTGAAAAGGTGTTTAATATATTCAGCATTTTTTTACCTATCATGTTATCTAACCTTTTGATGATGGAGCTTCTCAAAGATAGACAGTAGCCACCTCCATTCACACCAGCACCCAATATGAAATGATATTTAATTCCTGACATGGTTGCAGAAATTATCTATGTCAGAAAGAACAAGGAAAAAATCTATGCTGAATTTTCACTGATTTTTAAGGCATTAATTTTGCACCTAGAAACAAGGAAGGAAGCAGAAGAAAACAAAGCAAAAATTAGTTGTGCAAAAATATAGAAATACATCCTTCATGTAGAATATGTGCTTCTGTCCTTTGATGAACAGGGACAGAAATAAGGGTGCACTTAAGTGCTTTGCCATACTTTACCTGAAGACCAGCTTGCTCCTGAGAGATGCTCGTAAATGCACAAATTCAAGCACACCCAATTTCAATATATTCCAAATTCAAAGCCTTTCCTGTCCATTTCTTTTTAAGACTGTAAAGAAAAAGATGTTATCAACATCTTAACTGAAAAGATAGATAATTTTAAAAAGTAATAAAAAGAAGGTACATCCTCAATTCTCATGGAAATTTCCATGATTTCTTAGAGAAGAGCACAACAATTAAGCAATTAAGTGCCTGAAACATTGATTTGGATCTCATGATTTAATTAGCAAATTACACCTTTGTAGGACTTTTCACAGAATGATAGAGGAAAAGAAAGTAGGTCTTTAGTCATTCTAAATTATCTCTGTATCGGAATTGTTATTTAATGAACACCTCTGATTAAGTTTGTTTCATTATATTATGAGATCTGAATCATACTATAAGACCTGTATAGACTTATGAATTTTAAGGGGAAGTAAGTTAGTCCAATATGTGTCAGCTTGACGTCTAAATTATTCATCTTTTTGCTACTGTGCTTATGAGTTGTTGACCTTTTAATAACAATAATAACATTGTATGGCTGCACTCCTGTTGTCTTCATCTTTAGCCTGGCTTTATGAAATTACAGTTAATACATAGGACCCTAATTTTTACCCCTAGATGTACTAACAACCCTTAAGATCAAGTGATTTTCACAAAAAAGGGTTTGAAATATTTACTTTGTTTTGATCCACATGGTGGGTTTTTTTTTTTTTTGATTGTATCTGTTTTGATTAAAGCTGCAAGTTATAGAAATAACAGAAAAATAAATTAAAATGGTTACATGGTAAGAACCTTTACTGTGGTGACATTCATAATGAGATGAAGACGGGGTTTGCCTTTCATTAGCAGAGTAGCTGTGGCAATATAAGCACCTATCTTAGTGGAATTCTGATCACAGGCATATTGCTTTATCTTTTCCAGTAAGTGTTTAGACACCTTAAAAGTTCTCTAAAGATCAACAACAGGCAACTTATGTCCCAGGAATTAAATGAGAAATGTTGCTGGACAGAAAATTCAGGATCTATTACATAGCATGCTAAGACTAAAGATTAGAGTCATAAAGCTGAGGCATTCGCAATAAATACGTATCTTGAAAAACAATAAAAAAAAGGCCCTTGATTCATTATCATCCTGATTCAGGTACTTCCAGGGTAATGCAATACACAAAATCAGTAAGGGAAGGAGTTCTTACTGATGAAGTTATTCGGAGACATAAATAGGTTTTGCTTTTTCTTTCTTGGAAAGATTTAAAATTTAGCTTCCATATTGTTCTCTTCCTGCAATAGACATTTCTTAGAATTACTAGAATTTACACCATTGTGTCATTAGAGTTACTAGAATAACTAGGATTTACTAGAATTCCTAGAATTTATAGCATTATCACTAGAACATGCTCCAATGAGAGGACAATGAACCTCCTCATTTACAAAATAAAATGCCTACAGTATTCCAAGTTCATTTCAAGAAGTGCAAGCTTGGAAAAAAACTATGAACATTAGCAAAAACTTCCTGAATATCCCTTCTTTAATTTAAAAATAATTTTCCTACCCAAACAAAAATAGATCTCTAAACACGAACAGATCAGATGATTCTACATTCATAACAACACACTGAATGGTTTTGTTCATAAGGTGAGTTTATTGTCAGTGTCGTCACTGTCAGCTACTGCCAGAACAATATCCCAAATTTTCTGTCAAGTTTGGTCCTGTATGGGCAATTAGAGCTGTGTTCTTCTAAATGCCTTTGAGTCACTCTCATGCAACATTTAATAGGGCCAGCTTTAAGGGTACGCAAAGAAGTTACAGTGACAAAGAAGCAATTTCTTAAACCCAAGTTACCAGAGAAAACTGCTTCCTGTTGAAATTATTAGCATAATTCATCTAGTATTTTATAAAGAAATTTTAATGGGCAGCAAGGTGAAATGTCTCCTATCACCCCTTGAAAATAGGCTGGTTGTGGTCTAAGTTATATTCACAAAAGGTTTCCTGACATATTGTGTGTTATATAAGCCATTTGGATTTTCTATTTCCCATTCACAGCAGTTGCATGTTTTTGCCTCTTCTTGAACATTTAGTTTAAAAGGAAAAAAAGGAGTTCATGTCTAGTTGTAGACAGAACTAATAATAAAATCAATAGGAAATTATTCGAGTTTAATATCTGTCCTATTAACGATTAGTCCATAGGAAGATTACAACTTTATAACAGAAAAACTGGAACTAAAAATTTCTTCTGGATTGTATTGTCCTAGGCAAATGGTTTACTAGAGTTTATTGTATCCCCCGATACACAGACTCCATAGGTTGCAGCAGCGGCCTGCTACACCAAACACTCAGCATTGGTTTTATCCCTTGATTAAGCAGCAATGCGAGAGGACTTAGCCACAGTGCTGCAGCACCTCGACACCTCAGTAGCAATCAAACTCCCCACTTCCAGGCACAGCCCTGGTACGATGGAGAGGGCACCACATCAAACTCTGCAGATCAGGCTCACAAAACCCACTGCAAGCTGGAGCACCAAAAAAAGCAGTTTCATTATTCTGGTTTACATATGGGAAACCAAAGGTCCAGGAAAATAAGGAAAATTATATGGGGGGGTCTTTGGTAGAGAGAGAATCTCGACTGGGATCACCCAAATTTGGCTAGCATTGGGATACAACTGTCCACACCTGCCTTGTAATACTGAACAAAAGCAACTACCATGACAGTGAATGACTGTCATCTGTACTGGACTGTAGGGCAGCCCCAAGTCCAAACACGAGCTGCTGCAGTTCAACATGCAGTCAAAGTTTTTCTTCCACTAATTGGAAATTTAAACTTCTGGGTAATGCCTCCCAAACTGCTCAGCACAGGGTTATAATGGAAATTTCCCCCAGGTTTCACTACGGAGTTATTATTACAGCTCCACAACATGGAGCTAGATGATCCAAAAGCATGTTAATGCTGCCGTAGGACACATTAAAGTCATACAACAGCATTTTCCCTGAGTAGGTGTATTCAGATAATTTAAAAAAGATCATGAGTGACTGCACCCCCTTTTGGCTACAACACAACTCAAGGATAGAGAAGTTTAATAGCATATTAGTCATCTGCCCAGAGGTGAAGTATTTCGTAATGAACTGAAAAGCCAGAAAAAGGGGTATGTGTGTCTGTTTTCATATTACTCTGTTCCTACTGATGAAATTTATGCAAAACACCACAAAAACTGATGAGTATTCATCCATAATGTGACTGAAAGATGTTGCAGGTTGTGTTAGGGTGAGGTGTTAAATTATTTCTTACATGTCAAGTTTGGTTTTTTTCTTTTAATTGCTTTCCTGGTATTTTGAAATTATTCCTGCCGGTTAGTATGAAGCTATTAGCATAAAGGTCAAGAAAAATGTCACATGTTTTTGTTTCTGCTGTACTGTGTGCTTTGCCCAATGAAGAAGGCAAAGGCAGGGTTATACAAGGAATATCTCAAAACATCTGTAGGCAGCAAACTTTGATTTTTTTTCACCTTTTAAAAACATCATACAAGCTAAGTGTGTGTACAAGTGAGGGGGAAGCAGGGAAGGACATGGTGATTCAGAGGACTGATGGTGGAATAAAGAATACATGGAAAATGAGTTTTGCTTGCAGGCATAAGGATGACTGATGGCATGGCTGAACTGCCTGCCCACCTTTTGAGCCCTGCCTGATACATCCACGTCCCTGCAATTTGCCCCATGTACCTCTCAGGTGTTGGGCTTGGCTGCGCATGATGTGAGGGCACCACGACTACTGCTGACCCTGCCCTTGGCCTTCCACCTTGCCCACGGATGACCAAGGTGACATTGCTGGTGAGCACCAGGAAGCTGTTTTTCCCCACCGCCTTGGACTCAGCGTAGCTGTCTACACTTCTGTGCTATCACCCAAGAGGAATTCCTCCCATCCTACCTAAGCATATGTGGTACCACTGCTCCTCAAAAACCTCCAGAAGAACGGATCTCAAGAGCCCCACGTGCCTGGTGAGCCCCTAATTCTTCCCATGGAAACAGCTGCTCATTTTGGGTTTCGCTTGGGGCCCGAGGGGCAGGAGACAGCTCCCTTCAGCTGGAAGGTGTCCCCTACCTGAGGACTGCTCACAGCACCCGCGTGACAGCCAGGAGCCAGATAGCAGGGTGCTGCCTCGCAGGTCTAGTGGTCCTCCTGCGAGCATGGATCTGCAAAAGCTGGCATGTTGCCTGCCGCTGCGAACAGACGTCCCCAGGTTGGGTTGCCAAGCATGCTGGAGACCAAAAATGTCCACCACTTCTCCTGGCCTTCAGCTGAAGGCATCTGATGCACGACCAGGGACAGGCTCACAGGATGTCTCTTGTGACTGTCGGTTCCCTGTGACCAGGGAGAGAGAAACAGGGGGAAAAGGAAAAAAGAGTCTTCTATTTTTGGCTAAAAGTTTTTTAAAACTCATTGTGAGTGCGTTGGGCACTAGACATTAAATTGACATATTTAGATTTCATTTGTTTGGGTTTCTATTGAATAGTTTTTAATAGAATTTTTACCAGTAGGTGTATTGTTGCCTAAGAACCTAGTGACTATTGAGCATTTTAAAACCTACGGTGATTATAAAGTTTTCCTCCATCCATCTTCATGGCAAACTTTGTTCTTGTTGGCAGTGTGCAAATAAGAAGAGAGTAAGTCTTAGCCTGTAATAGCTTCTTGTCCGTATTAGTGCACAATGCTTTGTGATAAGCAGCTGCAAATTGCTTTAAGGAAAGAACAGTAAAAGCTACAGATCCAAATGAATGCACAAGTATGTACTGCATGCAGCTCTGCACATGCTAAGAGCAAGAATGTGTTTAAATACATTACTGGACTGAGTTATGATGGTACAAATTATCTCCCTACTACCAAATCTGAGATTCTTAGATCAGCTCAAGTCATATGTTTGATGTCTTAAGCATGATACTGTAGTATTTTATTAAAATGGGTCATATACAACCAAAAAATACCCTCGGTCTCAGTCACCTCCACAGTATACCTATCTATTTTTTTAATTGTCCAGAATGCACATTTTGGCATAATCAGGCTTGATAACCCAGAAAACTTTTTTCAGTTGATTCTGAAATTTTTCAAAACCAGCTCTCCCCATCTTTGTAAGCTTTTGAGTCATGCTTAACACTAATGCTCTTGTAAGGTTGAATGCAAACTTTTTGGTTTTTTTCAGGTTTTGAGGTTTACATAAACCTATATGATCTTTGCAAAGGTGATAGTCTCGGTCCTGGAAATATCTCATGCATGAAATTTCAGAGTACATGGAGTTTTGCTGTCCCTAATAAGGGCAAAGCAAATTCACTCATAAAGCAGAAGAGAAAATTCTTTGGCTTGTTGAAAATCACCTTTCTGAATGCATGCCTGGGCAGAGGTATGCTATAAATTGCTCTTTCCAGAAACCAGTGGAAAAATCTGTAACAGTATAAGAAGAAATTATTTCTTTTTCATGTTAGCATGATATTTATGGAATTCTAACCCACCTGTTCCTGTTTTAGAAGAAGTATATACAGTACATTTTACCTAACTGGAGGGAAGTTTGCTATTGTGATTTTGAATTATTGTTATGTAGAAACAGTCTTAAAGACAAATCTGTGCAGCATCAAAGCACTGTGCTGCAAAGAGCGTGATCCTGTTCTGTATTGACTAACATCAGAAATAAATTTTATTGACTTCAGGCAGGATTGATATTAGCCTGTGCTTCTCTAACTACTCCTTACTAATAAAGAATTGTTTATAAACTATGCACTCCTACCTACATAAACCACTTTCACTTCACATTATTGATTCTTTCACAGATCTCTCAGTTGAAGCCAACAGGGAAGTTGGCTGGCAAGATACTAGTAGGAAGAAGCTCAGACATAAATTACAAGCCTCTAAATGTTTTTCTTCAGAAATTAAAGAGTTATTTTCCTTACATTCCCTAAAACAAAAGTGTGGTTTCTGGGGCTTACACTTTACATGTCAAAACTCAGCTTTCTGTAATATTTCTCCTGATTTATGGTTTTAGGACTGATTCAAATACCCCCCCCCCCTTTTTTTCAAGCAGACATACAAGTATGTGGTCACAATTTTTTCAATCTTGTACTTTTTAACACTGTTGTTCTTGTTCTGTCCCCAAATAGGTCATAATCACAAGGCAGTCAAAATGCCCTCTTTCTTTTTTTTAAAAAATATGTCAATGCCTAAGAAAAAGTTTAATCATTGAGAAAGAAGAACTAATCCACTGGCACATAAGTCTTCAAAAGCCACAGAAGATAACAATCATACATGATAAAAAAAATTATTAAAGAAAGCATATTTCAATTTCAAACTTCCATAGAATTTCACTGAAAATAGAAATAAGATGATGATCTTATAGTGGGCTATCTAAACATCATTATGTGTATAGGTCATGTTATATTCACACACATGGAATAATGAGAAGTTATGAAAAAGCTCCCCAAGAAAGGCCAAAGGTTTGCAGGAACTTTTGCATCTTACCCCACGAACAGTTTATAAACAGGAGGGAAGAAAAAGACCTAAGCAAGCTGTGTAACCCAGATCTAAGATAGTCCCAGACACTGCATACCATGACTTTTTTTATAAAGCATCCCATAGTAACTTAAGCTACTTCTGAAATTTCTGTCAATATTGCTTAAAATTTAGGTTAAATTTAATGTCAGGTTTTTAAAGCATTAGTAAGCTCTCATGAGTCATTCTTACTCATCCAAGCAACCTGTTTTTATTGTAAAGGGGTGGTAGACTCATGCACTGCAACTGTACTGCTTTTGATTTTTTTTTTTAAATCAAATGACTAGCTCTCTTACCATGTACCTACTTGTTAGGTGAGAGGGAATATCCCTTAAAATGTTATAAATTAGAATGGGAATATGAAGTTCAATCACTGTATTGCATAGCCTTATGGACACTTACGGGAGATCTGTCAAACCAAACAATATCCAGTGATTGCTCAGCAGACCACCTTTACTCCTACACAGGAACACTCTCTTTCATTGTAACAATGGATGTAAAATAACAAATGCTGTACTTCCTATGATATTGGAAGACAGGCAAATAAGGGAGACCTAGTGTGCAAATGAAAAAATATGCTAAGTATGTCAGGAAAGAAGAAGATGCAATTATTTTTGCAAAGACTTTGACCTCCCCTATAAGTACATTCACATGACTGCATTGCTGTGTTTAAGTCTGCATAATCTATACAGACAAAGCAATAAATAAAGAAAAAAAAAATCAACAAAAATACCATCTAAACAAAATTCTTCCAGGATCCAGTGTCCTGAATTCAGATTAAGAAGGGGGAAGAACAGAATCATCTGCTTCAAATATCTCAAATTTATAAGGACACTGGCATAGGTGGAAGAAGCAAAAGAGGATCAGCTGTGTCACTTCAGAGAAAACACAGCCAGAAAATTCACACCCCAACCTGTTATTGGGCAAACAACACAGGCTCTATCCTACAGCTCTTTGGGACACAAAATGTGGACTAGAATCAGGAAAGAGTCTGGGAGCAGAACTAGACTTCCAAAGACAGGCAGGAACAATTTAATCTTGCATACTACTCCTCTAAACCCAACAGCCTGCTGTGGCTCTGAGGCATGCCACTCTGTAACTTTACACACATGGCTGCAGGCAACATGTACAAGCTGGGAACGTTCATTTCTGTACCAGACACCAGTGGGGAGGGTCCAACAGACCCACAGCCTGCCCTTGAAGAGCAGCCTGCACCACTCTGATCACGCTGTGTTTCCCTTTGCCACTCCAAGCTCTATCCATCTGTTTGAAGCTTTATACGCTGCATTTTTCTTTGCAAAGTGCCTCTGAGCACTACATAAGACCAGAGAAGCATTGGGAAGAAAAAGAAGTTAAATGAATCTTTCAGATACTACTACATGGGAGGACTCCAAGATGACAATAGCAGTTTTGCAGCCCACAAAGTCCATAAGTGTTTCTCATTTCAAGCAAAAGACACTTGTTTTTTATAGTCATCAACATTTTATTGACCTTTATAGACCAGCCTTCACTTTTGCTATTTTATGTATGCTTATATATCAATATATATGTTTGCATGTGCATATTTCTGTATTTGGTACATACACAGAAGCACAGAAACATATAGGCTCCCCCTCTTATTTTTTCCTATTCACACAAATGCTGATATAATAGCTTATAAAGAAGCCTCTTACCATAATTCTATTTTTAGTGCTTTTATTTAAATTGATATCCAGAAATAAGGTGGACAGCCAGTACCACATATGTGTCCTGAGAAACCTCTGCAGGGACCTCTGGCCTAAAATCAGTTCCCTCTAAAAATGGACAAACACAGAGGAGCAGAAACTGCAGTGACAAATACACTGAAAACAAGATAATTTGTATGAAATTTTCATAAGTGTGAAACAGGGTCTCCACATTACTTCAGCATTGAATTAGTGTGCTAGTTTCTTAGCTTTTAAATGCTCATTGAGCATGCCCAGGGAATGTGTGAGACTTCCCTTGTTAGGAAGATCTTCAAGCCTGGTCTTGCTACATTTATACTTCAGGGGCTGTGTTCATCAGGTAAAACCCTATGTAATGTTCAGTAGGCAATTCTAGAGTTCAAACTGTGGCTGCACAAATGTTTCTGTCCCAGCTTTATGGTGTATCCCATGTCTGAATTTTGCATAACATCAATATATAATTTATACATATATATACATACGCATGCATGCATGTGCTTATATAAAGGAGACGGAACATTCTCATCCTCGTGATTCCATGGTCAAGAGGAAATTTGACCTAGGAGCAATGGTCAGCACACCTGCTCTAGTTATTTCCAAAACATTAATATCTGTTTTGATGACTTACATGAGTCTTAGATGATCACATATTTTTACTGCTCTTCTGACCACCATAACCAACAAGCAAAGTGAAAATCCTGTGAATTATTGTGACACTGCACATGTGCAAAACCTAGTTTTCAGCACTGAGCACCTCTGTCAGTTCACATCCTCCCAATTTCCCTCTCAATGTAGACAGGATGTGCAATGATGACTAGTTTCAAAATGGGCTTTTCAGACCAATGCCTGTTCTTTTAAAAGCAACAGGAGTTTTGCCTTTGACAATGTAACATGCTTCAAATTTACCTCTGACATTAAAAAGAACATGAAAAGTGCAGCTGTTTTCCCACCACACCGAGCAATTAATATAATCAAATGGACTGTTTCAAGTCATACCAAAAAAAATATAATGATTCTATTGCTCTTCAACTGATTTCTTGCCTGCTAGTATTTAGGGAAAAGCTTTAATTTTCAACAACATAGCTCATAAAAAAAACCCAACAACATTATAGTTCCAAAATTATACTATGAATAGAACAACTGTGCACCCTTTGTCTACTCTGGCATATTTTATAAGCACTGTAAATGCAAATATTGCAGCTGTATACAGCATTTGCACATGCTAGTATTTACAGTTGGAATTTATTGTATTTATCTTATCATAGTTTCTCTGAATTATGAGTACAGCATCAGACTGGTAAGAGTTGAAAAGGAAGAAGAGTATAGGCAACAAGAATCAGCTGTTCGTTTATATCCAACATAAACAACTAAACTGTGATATTATTGCAATAGTTTTCTTTTGTCTACTTCATAATCTTTTTTGCTGTTCGCATGAATTATCCCTACCCTTTTGGAAGTATTGAGTTCTGCAGGCTGAAATTCTCCATCCAAACAGGATGTCCCTCCAAGGCAACAGAATAAAACTCTTTTCACCAGCAGGCCAAGTGCACGGGTAACCTTGGAGTTAAAGGGGATCATTGTAACAGTAGTGAGAATATCATCAGTCTCTCTCCCCACTCAGTTTGTTCCACTCCTCAGGGCAACTGGAGTCTCGGCACTGACCTAATCTATTCATATTACAAAAGATTTTTCATACAGTAAACATAGCTTTTGGGGTAAGTAAGGAAGACTGTATGTTAAATATTTCAGTACAAACTTTGTAAAAAAACAGTCAAAATAAATTCAGGCTGCTGAAAGGATGTCCAGGTGTCCTCCAGGAGTAAGTATGGTGAAGTGAGGTTATAAGAAGAATTTTTTGCAATATTTTTCTTTTCTGTCCTATAGTGTACAGTAATTAACATTTCCCAGCAAGTACATCTAAATGCTGCATTTCAGTAACTCATGTAATCCCCCAAACCTTTCTTTTTTTTTTTTGAGTATGTTCTTTGAAGTGCAAATTGCACTTAGGAAGAGGACATAAACCACCAGGCTGTCCAGTAGTATAATGAAAGGAAATCATGTAGGGATTACAGTAGATGACAATCTGAAAATTAGCCAGCAGGCCAAAGCTTTTGACAACAAAAAAACAAGCAAACCAGCCAACCCACAAGCAAAACAAATCAAAGCAAACAAAAGTACCCTCCCAATCCTTGTCAATGGTGGAACTAATGGAATGTGAAATTGCATTTATTCTCTTCCAAATCGACAGCTGCATCTACTCCCTCCCGAGTTTCATCTTCCTCAAAAACTACTTGCAGTACACTCCCACGTTTTTCAGATCCCCCTCTTTATACTCCCTTTTCTGCCTCGCATGCCTAGGCAAGAGGAAGCCAGGTGTGAATTGTAATGACAGAGTGGACGGGACGTACATGCCAACCCCTCAACCAGTCAGGTATCTTTAGGGGGGTAGCTGACCTCTCTGTACGTGCCCAGCCATTGCTTTTCACAAAACTTGTAAGAACTATGGATCCTTATGCATTCTTCTGTCAAATTTCATTGAAATAGACCAATATATTAAGCTTTTGTTCAGGAAAACTAGAGGATAGAGAATGAGATAGGGCACAGCATAAGCTCCTTAGAAAGAATCAGGAAAAGGAATTTATCCTGGGTTGTTATTGAGAGGAGTGGTATATAGCAGACTTGGGAGCTAATTAGTCTAACATTCAGTACAGTTTCAGTGCTGTATCCTTTCTTGGATCTGACTTTTTAAGACAGATTAATTGCAAAGCACTCAGAAAACAAGAATGATAACAGACTGGGGAAACGCTATCTATAGAGTAAAAAGTGAGATAAGTGGATATGTTTAACTTGGATATAAAAAGACAGAGATGGGATGTCATGTAAAAAAGATTTTAATGAAATGATCGATTGCTCTCCATGCCCAGGATAGAAGAGATTGACTTAATTAACAGCAAAAAAAATCTGGATGAAACATTAGAAAAAAAAATGTGCTGGTGAAAAGAGTCAAACAGGTTTTCCACGCAGTGCACAACCACCTACCATAGAGGTTTTTGACAGAAATTTACACAAGCACAGTCTCTTGTAGGGACTTTCCACTTTACTTTTCTGTCACTTGTGCTGGTTTTGGCTGGGATAGAGCTAATTTTCTTCATAGTAGCTGTTATGGGGCTATGTTTTGGATTTGTGCTGAAAACAGTGTTGATAATGCCGAGATGTTTTTGTTATTGCTGAGCAGTGCTTACACAGCATCAAAGCCTTTTCTGCTTCTCACCCCACCCCACCAGCAAGTAGGCTGGGGGTGCACAAGAATTTTGGAGGGGACACAGCCAGGACAGCTGACCCCAACTGACCAAAGGGATATTCCAGACCATAGGATGTCATGCTCAGCATGAAAGGCAGATTCTTTCTTGCTTGTTATACCTCAAAGGGATTTTACTACAAAGTACTTTATAAAATTTAAAAAATGTAGATGCTGGAATACAGCTGACATTATTTTAAAAAAATTGGATTGCAATAAAAGTCAGGTATACTTAGTTTATATATACTGTATTTCATTCACGTTAATTCATCCACTCATTTTAATACATAAACATGTATGAAATTTGGGGGGGTTAGGTCTTGGAAAAAAGAAAATACCAGAATTATGCCCCCTTTTAATATACATTCATATCTAAATAACACGTCATTTTCTTGTCCTTCATATATTAGGTCTGACAGTAAGTAATTTATGACTACAGTCCTGCAAACCAAGCTACTAAATGAGCAATCATTCCAAACTTTGACACAGGAGGAACTGAAACTGTGGGATATATCGGAGAAAGACGTATGCACTTGCTGAAACAGCAAAGGAATAGATAGGAGATCTCACGTTTGTACTCAGCATAAATTTTATTTAACAAGGCAATTGAAAGGTGGATCAAAGGATCAACCAGAATGCATAATATCCCAATTGTCTAGTTAAGTCTGTCCACATTATTCTCTTAATACTCTGTTCAATTTTCAGGGAAGAAATCTCTCTAAATCCAGTGCTTTGACAATCACAACTAATGGTACATCAGTCATATTCCTTGGCAGCTTTCAAGTTGTTCTGATTAGTAGTGTAATGTAACTATCTCAGTATGAGGATTTCAGGTCTTGGGAACTCAAAGCCCTTACCACATGTATTTCTCTAAGCATGTGAGTAGTCCAATGGGAGCAAATACTATAACTCCCAGGCAAAATGTGTGGCTGGATCTGAGGCCAAGAATTATATGTATAAGAGAGGAAAGAGAGGAAATTCCACAATAATGACTGGAGCACAGTCAGAAGAAGGGTAGAGGTGCCAAGGCAGCAGCCGCTTCCTGAACCACAGCCCTAAGCTGCATTTAAAGTTATCATGTTTGGTCCCAAGTCCATTACACATAGGATCAAGGGCTGAAGAAAACCACCTCCAAGAAGACAGTGCCTAGCTTGCACCATCACAGGAAGCCAAGGCTATGTTTGCACCCCCAAAAATTAACGAATTGCTTGCAGGTTCAAAAGATTTCAAAATCGGAAAACATCTTTCTTTGCTAAAAATTCCAGTGCCAGAAGCCATATGATTGACTCAAAGCAAAAAGCATTTGAAGTGAATCATACATCCAGGCAAGCCCAGACAGGACACTGTTAAATATCAATTGGCCATCATAATGGTTATCTCTCTTTAGGAACTTCAGTGTCAACAAAACCCCTGGCAAACATAGACCAATCTTACATGCCGGGCCCAGACCTGTACTCTTTCCTGTGGTAAAATTCCCACAGGTAGCAGTGGAAATTTTACCTTAGGATCTGCACAGCTCTGCCGTTCGTATGAAAGTCAGAACTGAGTCTTCTGTAGAGAACAAATAGCTACACACATCTTCATACTGCTCTACATTGTGTCATAGCTAGAGACCCTCCAATAAAGGATCTAGGGAACAGGGGATGAAGGAAGAGGAAAAATGTGGTCTCCCTCCCCCTACATAGTTTATGCATCAACTTATCCACCCTCCTTCCTAACCATGCCTCTATACCCATGGCCAAGTCACTCAACAGAAGTTTTATCCAATGCTCAACGTTTATTTTATGCCATTCTTAAATGCCAAATGGGCAATTTACAAAACTGCATCAGGAAAAACGTACTGCTTATCTTTTAGAGTTGGACTATGGTTCTATGCCCATCACAGTGCGGATGAGATCTTTGATCTACAACAAGCCAAAACTGACAGCTTCGGCCAGTACTCCTATAGCTAAGCGTCAGCAATTCAGGCTTATGGGAATATATCAGATGGCCACTCCTCTCCAGTCATTAGCTAAAATTCTATCCAATTCTCCAATGAGTCTGGCTCTTCCACTAAATTCAGCCATAGTCTCACTTAAAATGGAAGTCAGCTGATGATGATGAGCACTGGTAGAAAAACTTAACTGGTAACCATGGTGTGGAAAACATCTAAAGTTAGCTGGAACTGAGGAGGAGACATTTTATCTGCATGTTTTTCTGCAGTACCCACCACTGGATTTCTAATATCGTATTCAATCCAGAAAGCTAGGTAGCTTCCACCTGCAGGATTGTCAAACTACTTCAACCAGAACTCTTCTAGCTTTGTTTAACTGCCCACTTGGAGGCAGTTGTCCTCACTGAAGGCAGGTGTATATGGTGGGACAATGCTTTACACATTTGCTATAAACTGTGTAGCATGAGTTATATGGCTTACCCATAAAAACTTGGAGATCATCAGGTGGAATATAAAAGCCAAATCTTGCTTACAAGTAATCATTAAAAGCCTTGCAGTTTTTCTTCCAAAGTAGAGGCATCTCTCTCTTATTTCATTGGTCCAACTATCCCACATTTATTGTCAACTGAAAACATTGTTTTATACTCCTCCTAAAAATTACCACACAATTGCTTTTGTGCCAAAACCTTCCCATTTTCCACCGCACAGACAATTGCAGCAGATAGATGTAGCAATGGCAAAATGCTGTGTTGCTTCTACAAAATTATGTGGATAATGGGATTGTTTTTCATGAAGCTCTTTGGGACATTCATTACAGAAGCTGCTGTCCAAAATGAACAGAAGGAACTCGGACTGTTAATGAAAGTGGTCCAATGTAATCAGTGCAGAACCTCTATTTTAATATTTATTAACATTGAAATTCAGTCATAAAATAAAAATAAAATGCATGTTAGCATTTTAAATCAATAAATAATCAATAACTAAAATAAAAGATCTTCCATGGCATGAAAGTAGAGGTTTAGGATGAAACAGCCACTGCACTGCAAGCATGAACAAAGCCATGCCCAGTCACAGCAGCTCATCAAATTATCAGAACTCTTTTGCTGTTATCAAGTAATAATGTTGTTTCATCTTGGGCTTCAGTGATTAACTAATTATGCTGGCTTTTGTAGACTTTCTTCAGTTAGGAAGATGAGCTGATAATATGAATAATTTTCAGTATTCTAGATATTTATTTAACAAAAATATAGATAAATACAAAGTTGTTTTTCCTGGAATCTAGCAGAAATGAACAACAGCAGTAAATTTCAGTCAGCAGCATGCTCAGAGGGCTCTGCATTTGAGAGGACCATACTCACAGTTGCTTCCTTTGCTGGCTTAGTTGACAAAGAGTTCCCTCCTCCCTGTGTTTTCACAACTAGTACCAGTTAAATCCCTGAAACTACACAACTTAGCCTTGCTGTAACTTTCCAGCCACTGCTACTCAAGGCTGCATTTAATTACTCCTTCCAGTCAGCCTGGCAGAAAGGATGCCAAACATAGCTATTGGCCCAAACCAAGTCTCCAGCTGTCTCTAGTTCACCTTCTGATGGCTGGCAGGCATTGACACTCTCCAGAGTAACAATTCCATCCCTACAACTGCCTTTTCTTCCACTGAACCTGGCAAAACATCACTAGGTCTAACACTAGCAATGTAGACATTCAAAAACAGGTTCGGGCAGCTACATTTTATAGACTAGGATGAAAAGAAAAACAATCAGGAGGTATGACATAATTACAGGGTAATAAAACTATAAACATTGTTAATACATTAATTTAATATTTGGCTTTCTCATCTGGGTGTACAAATCCACAGATGTCCAATTGTTTCCACTTTAGGTTGGAAAAAAGTAAATTTTTTTGGCTGATGCCCATCAGTAGACACATAATTTTTTAATCAGTGACACAGAATAAAAGGTATCAGAAATATTAGCAAGGGAAGCTCATCTCTCCACAGACTAAGCAAAAAGTATAAAATATCTCTCGTTATATTATGAAGATTTAATTTGTCTTCGTGTGAAAAAACCTCTCCTGGAGGAAAAATGTTTATATAAAATTAGGGAAGGCAAAAATATTACTGCTATCATAAAAAATGTCCCTGACATTGAACTTTCTGAATCCTTTCTGAACATCTGTGCTGAGATTCTACAACCCTTGGAAAACACATTGTTTAGGATGAGGCCCATAAAAGCACAATTATCATAATTGTCCTGGCTAAAACCTCCCCATGCTGAAAGCAAGGTCTCCATAGACAACAGAGGGAAGATCATTTTAGCCTTAATTTCCAGAGGGGCAAGAAAGTCACCTAATGACAGTGCGGCTAGTGAGCAGAGATTTGATTTCGTTCCTTTTAAAGACATGATGCTTGCAGGAAGGGACAGCGTGACACAGAAGCTCTGTAGCTCATGGCAGGAAGGGTTGGGTGGGAGGGAACAGAATCGAAGGGAGAGAAGTGGGTGGGATGTAGGATTTGCTCCAAGGAAGGACTGAGGATAAGGACAAGAGGGAGACTGCAGGAGGCAAGGCTGGTTACATAATTTGGAGAGGCATCAGATGATCCTTCACCAAATTCAAAACTGGACCAAACCTTACTGCCAATAGAAAACTTGCAGAGGTTTGCCAGTTGCTGGTTTGAATACAGTGAGCAAACATAATCCTCTGAGAATACCAGCCATTTTTATATCCAAAATGAGCCTGTGAAATTTCTTTTGATTTTCTTAATTTAAGCTACCTCTCCAAAGACGAAACTCTGAGACTCCTTGGGAACTGGACACACTATTGTTCTTCATTTAAGTTTTTTTTTTTTTTTACTTGAAAAGGTACAAGAAAAAAGTGCTTTGGATGAAGAAAGAAACACCAATAGCATTTAAACGGCTGATCTTGGGTGTTAAAGGCAGAGCTTATGTGTGTTTTTCTTGTTACAACAAATGCAAAACTTCCACAAAGCACTCCACCCCTTATTTAAAGTGAGAGTTTCTGAATATGAAAATCACCAGACTAAAAGCTGTTTATGCCACCTACAGAAGACTGAGATGTTCCAAGTGTGCTCCATATCACATATCAATAATTATATGCCTGCAGTTAACTCATGGTTCTGCTGAAGTCTGAAAAGCAGTCTGTTGCAGTTTTTCGGGGAAAAAAAAACCAAACAGAAAACCTCCTGCAAATTGATATTAGAACAATTGCATACACACATAGTACTGCAGGGAACTCTGCATATGCCTATTACAAATAATTTTGAATCACTGATAAGTAGGGCAGAAGCCTCTGAATGACAGCCGGTAAGATAAAGTCAAGTAAGATGAAGAAAGCTAGCCATTAGAGCAATGATGTTTAGGGATTACCCTGTGATGTTTTGGGAGGTAATCCCATTTTGTCCATGTGGAATGGAATGAATGTGCCCTACTGAGGATCTCACTCTGTACTCCAGCGTCCTCATGTTGCTTTTCTGCATAATTGCTGGTGTTGTACAAGTTGAGAACAAAGCACTATATTTTTCAGATGATCAAATGCCCCTTTGCAGATTACCACTTTGAAAACTCATTATTTAAGAATGAGTCTGATCAGAGGACACATCCTAAATCCCTTCAATGCAGGCAACTATCTTCTCATGAGCCATTTTACCCCAGATTTCCTTTGAAGAGGACGCAGTACTTGCTTACTTTTCTAACAACAGTATAATGTTAGTTTTGGGCAATATTTGAAAAGAATATGAAAAACTGGAAAAAAATGAGACAGTTGAAAAATTGCAGTTTCTTAGGTAACGGCTAGAAAATTCTATCTTGTCAATTATGCACTTCCAAGTGTTACGATGAACAGGATCACAGTGCCCTTTGCTAAAACAAATTCTCTGAAAAAAGATTGTCGCAGTTACTTATAAGGTTCACAATACTTTTGTACCATCCCATCTTAAAAGAGAAAGTAAACTAATTTTTAAAATTTCTACAGAGAACTCAAGTCAACAACATATTTTTATAGACATTTCTCTCTGTATATATATATAAATATACACATAGATATATAAATTTAGATATATAAAAAATAAACCTCAGCCTTACCTACAGTGAAAATCTTGCAGTGATATAAGAATGAAGTGAGATGAAGCCCTTACTCATAATGAGAATCAGATCATAAGAGGAAAGAAGGTGAAATCTGGAAGCTAGTTCCTACTCGAAAAACCACGGCCGTGAGAAAGGCTGTAAGTTTCTCTATGAATCAGCCAAACATCTGATCTCTGGGGATAATTAACTGCCTGAAAATAAATGCATCTAGAATCTTTTTGTGGAATAGGAGGTAGGAAAAAAAATAGAAGCAACATAAATAACAAAACTCAGAAGCTTTTTGTAGATAACTGCTGTAAAGAATTTCACAATCCTTTGTAAAAATCAGTGACTACTGAACAGAAAGCAAAGAACATAAAATTTTCAGCAGCAGCCAGTACTTTTTGATCTACACAAGCAAAGGAAAAAGAAATTGCAGAATTACTGAAATAGTAGTACCACATTTTTTAAAATGAAAGTGCTGCAAATTAAAATGTTTATATGCTTTTATAGCACAGACTAACCTCACCAGCTGGAGTGCAGGCTTCCTGCAATACACACATAACACTGATGTTTCTTTACAAACTGACGAACAATAGGAAATACAAATCAAAGCTGAGACACCACTTCTAACTTGCACAAATGCAGCAAAAATATAAGCCCAGTCAAATTCCCCTAGGCAAATTTGGTGGTCTTGCTCTCCATGTGCTCTGTAAATACAGTCTAAATGATGATGACTGTGACACTTATATGCAAAAGCAATAGGAAATATGGTCTGAATGAGACATTTACTTGTCCCACTATGTATACTGTAATATGTGTTTATGTATTATAGCTTTATCTTCTATAGAGTATATAAAATTGCCTTAATTAACTCAAGATATGAGAAATACTTAGAGATGTTTAGATATTTTAGTATCTTTCTGATACACATTGCAGGCAGAGGTTAAAAATACACATCAAAGGGAATAGCCCTTTTATTGCAAGTTATTTAATTACTTCAAAGTAAATGTAAGAGCCAGAGCTGCACCATCCCGATGATGCACTTTCCTCTAAAACCAAAAGCTTGCAAAACTGAGCTGTTTTATTTGCTCACTCCACTCTACAACGTGGATATTGAAATGCTGCTCTCAAACTGGGAGGACATTTGCATCCTTTAGAAAAATCAGATTCCTGTCTGTGAAGTGACTATTCTTTGACTTTGGAACATTCAATGCTGTCTTAAGATACCAAAATCAACTGATAGCTGCAATTTCCATATTACCATTTTTCCTTTATTGAGCGAGTCCTTTTCAAAAGCATTAAAGAAATACAAAAAAGGATTACAAGGTACTGAATTGTAAACAGTACTTTACACAATTCTATAAAAAGAAAATTAAAATCAGTCCTGACCTGCTGAGAATGTGAACACTATTTTCTGGGGTTTGCTCCTGCTACTAATAGATTTTAAGGGAAAGGCAGGGCCAAACACCGAGCAGCTACATGTCCTTATCATAGAAACGTATTACAGCAGACAGCAAACACACAGAAGCAGAGCATAAACTAAGTTGTCACATTTTCCAAGAAAACATTATAAGAGATGAATCTAAGAAGAAAGAACGCAAAAAATGCTATCTACAGGGTAAAAGTACACATGAAGAAAATCAGACTCTTCCAAGAGGAGATCATGAATCTTTGTCCGGGTGGTAACATAACATTTGTTCCTCATTTCCTCCACCTTTGCATCTCGCACTGGTTTCTGCCCCAATGAATGCATGGATGGATGTAAAGCCCTAGTTGTGTTCACAGCATGACACACTTTCCTTGGGATGAAAGTGCACTTTAAACCATTTGCAATTCCCAGCCATAGGACATCAGTAGAAGCGGCTCTGCAGGAGAACGTTTTTCTACAGTACCCCTGAGGACTGGAAGTCTCTCTGAAGTACAGGGAGCACACAGTAGTTAAGGGAAGCCACAATGGGTTGCTAAAATGCAGGGGTGCCTGCACCACCACCAGGACAGAGGTTTGAGGTTAGCATGTCCTGTGGGACATGGAGGGTTAAGTTTCACAACCTAGCACCTCCACAACAGCACGGAAGGAGGAGAGGGCAGCACAGAGCTCTGCGGTGGGAAAAATTATTTCAACAGGAACAGGATGAAAGCTAGTGTCAAGGTTTTAGTGCACCAAAAAACTGTTGAAATTTAACCCAAGAAAGCAAACTTGAGGGAAACATGCTGAGCTTGCAGCCAGGCTAAAATCAATTTCTTTAGCACTTTTCCTGTGTGTGGAGACTGGTCCCTCTTCAAGAGCAGCTGGTGTTGGGCAGCGTCGTGGGTGGTAAGGGCATTATCAGTTTTTGTTTGTGTGGAGACAGGGCAGTCATGGCTCCTTTCCTGGCCTCCTTATGGGCAGTGCCACCTCCTGAAGGTGGTCCTGCCCTTGAGGCATAATCCAGTCCACTTTTCATTCATGAAAAAGTGATTTCTTTCAGCTCTTGTTTAGATCTTTCTTAGATCAAGCAGATGCTTGTTCTCTCCTACCATAGTACTTCAGTCTACAGCTAAGGTCCATTCATGTCTCTATCATTGTGATTACTAGCCTATTAGCTAGACTATACGCCCAGTAGAATTGTCTGTTAAGATATGATATAAAACCTTTCAATCACCCTCTCTGACTGCACCTCAGTCTGAACATGCAGAGACCCAGACTCAACGGGATGCAAATGAACTCAGAGTATAACATATTCACTTCCACACACAGAGTCCCCAGGTAGACCTGTCAATTGGAGGTGGCAATCCCTAAGGGATGGGAGTGGGGAATAAGGCTTCCTCGCTACAAATTATTAAAATCAAGGCAGTCCATCAGAGCAGGGCTGCCAACTGTAGACCTTCCCATTCAAATGTACAGAGAAGTGCTGGCTATTGGGGAACATGTTTCTGTATTTCAGTACCTCAGCAGCACACAAATGGAGAAGAGCCTACCTTGTCCCCTGCTGCATACTCCGAGGAGCCCACCTGTTCCTCAGGTACCCTGCATGGATCACTGCCAACTCAGTGCTCTGCTGTCACAGGTCCCACATTGGTGAGGCAGTTTGCTCTAACCACACTCTATTTCAGTTACAGCTAGACTGTGTTTTTATTCCTCATCAAAATGATCATATGTAGGTGGATTTTGAAAGGTCCTGGGTTCCTCTCTGCTTTGAACAAACTCTACTGCCATACACTGGTGCTCAGAGGTGCTCCTGGAACTGATCATGAAGCCAAAGCCAGTGTACAGTAAGGGAGCCATGTACAGATGCTCCTGGCAGAAGAGCTGGGGTTTATTTATGCTTTATTAATATCTCCTTGCACATTTTCTCCCCACTCCCTTTTTGACTGTTTATATCTTCTATATATCTTTATATCTAAAGATTCCTTTCTACATTGACTGCATAGACCCTGGGAGAACCAACTGGGGCTTCCATGTATTTCTACACAAGAGAGTAATACACTTTTTTCTGCTGGATTTTTAGAGCTAACTTACCACTTTTGTACTTACTGTCTCCTAATTTACATACCATCATATCTATTTGCTTATACAGATGCAAGTATCACTAGTGACAGGAAGTCTGCATGTGGGTCATCATTTCATCCAATTTATGAATTTTCTTGCTTATGGTCCCTTCAGTGCTTAGTACCATGATGATTTCCTTTTCTTTCTTTGAAAAGTTTTCATTGATGAGGAGACAAAATGCTGTCATTCCTGTGGCAGGGAAAACCAGACATCTGTTCCATTTGGCCTCCTCTTTTAATTTCCCTTAAAATTGCACAGTCTTTGCTGCTTCATATTACCACTACCTTTTTTTGCCGTAAGAGCCAGCCATTACTAAATCATGGCAGGTAGCCAAGTCTGAATATGTTTTATATTAATTTTTATTCCCTTCACCTGATTAGCAGCCATTTTGGGAAGAAAACAAGGAGAGAATTTTGCACATGCTGGAATTTTCAGAAGTGTATTTACTCTATGTAATGACTTTTGGAGATTTCTGACTCAACTGAAGAGAGAATTATCTTCTGACATCCAGGGGCACTGGAAATATTGCCTCTCTGATCATCTGCTGTACATGTTATATATGTATCTATATATACACACACACAAAAACACAGGTGGGATAGATTACACTCCAAAAGACTCATGGTTCAACTCAAAGAACACCATGGCATGTATCCGTCATTCTGGAGGTGCTCTCACATACCTGAAGCCACATTTCGTGTAAAAAGACAAGCTAATGCACAGAGGTGACTTTAGGTGTTTCATAGGGTCACAGTCTCAGGGATTCCTTATGTCACCAAGACTCCCCAGCCTATTCTTTCTGAGTTGTAAGTACCAAAAGCAGCCATATTCAGCTACCCAGTTGTGAAGGAGCAGCACAAATCCTGATTTGGACCTGGTGAATGCATATGGGCTATCTCCTCAAGAGTCCCCCAAAGCCACTTCGGCCCAGATCAGCTACCTATGCAGACAGCAAACCTGTCAGTGCAGCCCCAAATCCAGCCAAGAACTGCTTTCATTGAACCTATCTGGTATGTGACAGACAGTCTTGTGCTGTCTGGAGGCCATCATGTTCACCTAGATATGCTGTCCACAAATTGCCTTCAAAACTGCTATGTGGAGAGGAAGATCTGAACGACTTCCTTCACCTCAGGCCTCTCAATGACTTCGAAGTACCATAATTGCAAAAACTTGTCTTTGGCAGCGGAATCTCTCTTGTAGCGAGTATTCTGGCTACTCCTTGCTCTCAGTCAGGACAGCCAGTCAACTCTATTTGTAAAAGGCCTAGCAAGCCAGAAGTAGGCCTCTGACATCCCTTAAATATCTCTATCAGCATCCATTAGCAAACAACATTCAGTAGATGCTGGGGCTTTCTATAAGATTACTTCTGTTATTCTGGGCTTTCTCTTTAATACTTTCAGACTGTCACATAACTTCTTCATTGTAAAATGAGACTGTTCTGCTCTTCCTACCCACATCTTAGTACAACTCCACTGATAACCAAATTCTAGCTAGAGACAGAAATGTTCTTGATGTGACTCACTTTTCAATGGCACGGAGTTAACAAACCCGTTACCTTTCCACCACTGATATGCAACTGATGGGGCAGTTATTGACTGGCAACATGTAATGTATCATCTGCTCCAGTGGAATTGTCTGTGCCCTCTGACAGTCTCAGAAGAGAGAAAGAGGAAACCACCCCCTCTCAACAGTGATTACTAGGAATTGATAAATGAGTTTGTCCAAGATGAGAGAACCAGCATGATTACCAGTCTGAAATCTAAATCTAAAGAGCTTGATGTGATTCAAGCCTTCTCCTTCTGTCCCAGGCCATGTACTTGTTGCTGACAAGTCACAGACCAAGTAACTGTGAGGTTTTCTGGTGACTCATGTCCATGAAAATTCCTGGCATGTAACATCTAATGAGTAAATCCTCAAATGAGCTTGGTCATAGTGTCGCCAAGGGGGAGAGCTGAGAGTCCTGCAGAAGGGTGTGTAAGAGACAAGAAGATCATGGGTAGCAGCATGTAGGCATGGGAAGGTAGGTGAGATTTTACTTGATCCCTTCCACAGGACAAAGGAAAAGCTATGACTTTTCTCGATTTTGTTAGTTAGACCACCTGTGCAAGGAAAAGCAGCCTAGTTGGAAGCCAGAATGGTATTGGAGGGTGGGTAGGAAAACCAGCACCTTTACGAAAGAGGGGGACACCCATAGAAATGGTCCAGGTATGATAAGCAGCAGACTTATAAGGTGTTATGGGATGGGATGATATCATATCTCCAGGGGAAAGGTGTCACAATATGGATGCAATAGCTAGATTGCTATTGACTGCAGGAAGGGGAATCTGAAGTTCCAGGTGATTGAAGGATGGCTTCAGAAAACATACACCTTACACATATCTGTAAGGCATGTTGATCAGGAAGGGATCAAGCTGGGAGTTTTTCAAGATGCTGCTTTTTCATCAGAAAATGACAGTTCATTGAAAACCAGTATTTGCCAGGAAAAGGGCAAGTTTCAGGACTGGCTGTTCACACAATTTTCACCCAGCTTTCCAAATCACTTGGCTTAAAAGTTTGTAACTAAAAAGATTTTATTTAACTTGGACAACAACCTATATTGTAAGTAAAACTAAATGCATTTCTTTAAATTTAATTTCTTTAAATTTGAAATCTTTTATGTGTAAGTGATCAAAACCTGTATGAAGAGTTTCAGTGCTATCTAAAGATTTCAAATTATACAAACCATTATCGGTTTTCAATGTTTATTAGTAAAATAAACCTATATGTTTGATTTTGGGGAGGAATTAAGTGCTCTTTACCTCATTCACCAGCTGTACTCCTGATGTTCTGGTTAGAAAATGTTAGGGGGGGAGTAGGTCTGTCTGTTAGAGGACAAAGACACAAATATAACTTTTGTACCATTGGAAGTGACACTATCAGGTTGAAGATCTTCTAAAAGAGAAGCCAGGCCCAAGTCCTTTAATTTCATCACTACATGTCCAACCCACCTTTCAGCCAGTACGCCTTTAGACACCTGCCCAGCAAAAAAGAAATAAAAAAGAAATAAAAATCTAAGTGGGATTAAGTGGAGCTTGAACTTGCCCAATGCAAGCAATTAGGGCTTGGTAAATAAATAAATAAAAATATGGGGCACAAATTTTTTTTAAGTGGATAGAGGGGGGAGGAAGAGAAAAAACCTAACTTTAAGAAACATTACCTGAGTCATCATGCAATTAAAGTCTGTGGGCTGAGCTTGGGTCTGTTCCACCTGCTTTGCACCAGTTCCAGTGGTATTATACCTTTCAAAACCTACCTCAGCTGCCCATCAAATGATGCCTTTAGCATAAGGAAATCCCCAGGAGTCAATCTTTAAACATTCCCTCCTGGGCTTTTGTGTAAGGGGCAGGGCCAGTGACAGGGAATGTGGTTTGGGACTTCCACAGGGTGCAGCTAGTCTTTGGCTTCTGGGGTGGTCCCTTGGGGCCATAGGCAGTAGGCGTTAAATTCACTAGCCCATGGCTACTTTTACTTACACTGGCAACTGTTATCAGGTAGCACCAAAATATGACATATACATAAATATTGTGAACCAGAGACCAACCACAGGAAGAATGCAAGCAGCACTTTGTGCCTGCAGGTAAAATAAGTTCACTGTTCATGAATGCAAAACTAATAGACTGATTCTTTTAAAACAAGTCTCTTCCTTAGATTGCAAGGAGATATACAAAAGGAGCTGAGTTTCGACTGAATCCACTTAACTCATGCCGAGTTACGCAAGCACAACACTTGGGAAGGGATGTGAAAGACTGGAGAAGACAGAAAACAAAAAAGACGAGGTTGATTCAACAGAATCTTTCTTAAAAATAAAGTGATGCTATGCAAAGGCTGGGATGGGTCTTGTTTCTGTAAAAGGTTTGCAACAGCATGAGTGAGCAATAAAAGGAAAGGAAACAAGGAGGGCAGTTCTAGCATCCTATCAAAAGACTTGAAAGATGTGTCAGAAGGTGCATAATAGCATACAGTATTGTGAAGGTACCACAAAAACCTGAAGTCCATAGGATATCTTAGAAAGATTGCCAGTAAGCCAGAATGCTCCCTTAAGCCCAAATTTTGTCCAAAGAAAGGCCTTCCATTGCCTTCCCCCACGTCACCAACAGGTATAGAACAAAACAGTGCAAAAATTCTGAAAGCCCCATGGTCCACTGACAGCAGGTATTGAACCGTGCCTTTTAGAATGGAAACAAGGGAGCTTGCTCCTAGTATTGAAGGTTTTATCCAAATAATAACTAAGAAAAATTATCTGAAAAAAAAGGAGTTCTGTAATGAAAGTTGTATTCCAGTTGGCAGTTTTTGCTGGTAGTATAACACACAGGAGTCTGCAACTTAATGATTATGACTGCAGTTGGTCAATTTTTCTCATTTCTCACCAGATATCCTGATTAATTGATAATTCCTCATTCTAAAATGTTAGTCACCACATAAACTCTTTGACATATATCAGTAATCACTCTGAAATGGCATGCTTTTTTCAACTGCTCAATTACCCTGTCAGTGGCATGAATACCTGCACCAGTTAGCTTAGACAAGGAAAAACTAAAAATCTTAACATATAGGAAGGACAAATGTGTGCGCGTGTGTATATATAATATTTTTATGTATATATTCGTACATGCACAGACACGTACCTGAAAATACTTCACTGAAGTGTAGTGAGTTTTGAAGAGAACTTGGCACTACTGAAAGATTCATATAAATGAACCTGAGAACTGGTTGTCAAATAATGCAAACCAAGGCAAAGAACACCATATAGCATATTAAATACTTTGAGCTTACTGAGTTGCTTGCTTGGACTTGCAGGAGAAACCTGAAAACTGAGATATATAGTGAGTATGAAACAGCACTTAGGACTATGTGCTTTGCCTCCTACTCCTGCATATTTTATCATTTATGTTAATTATGACTTTTAATGATGGGTAATCTTCAAAGAGGTATAGGAAGATCTCTGAGACAGAGGTTGAAGACAAGGAATAAAATAGGTACAGTCACAAATCAAGGGGTGGAGTGAGGAAACTACCTTGGATCTGTGGGACAAACACTCAACAGCATGAGGGGGCTAAACGTGGCAATGAGTCAGAGACAAGGCAGATTTTCTCCTAGGGGAAAGGGAGGGGAAGATCAAGGACTCCGGTGTAGGGAGGCAATCTGGAAAGAAGAGTTTGTCTGACAGGGAGAAGAAGGAAGATTTAGGAGATCTGTGGGTGGCAGAGCAGGGACATAAAACCATTGTTGAAACAACTGAAAATTCATTTTTTGTAACCCACAAATCTAAGTCATCCTCTGGAGGCTTGTATCCCTCACTGTTGACTGTAGGAAGCATCTTAGACAACACCTACTTCAAAGTTTCAGTTAGGAGCCCAGAGACAACTTGAAAAAAATGAGTTTCCAGCAAATCAACATATAAAACATATTCAGGAAGAATGGAGAAATCCTCCTGGACTTCATTGGTACAATGCATCCTAGGCCTGACCACTACTGCCTTGAAAGAAAGGAGCACAAAAATGCCATCAAGTCATTACACAAAGACAAAGCCCTGATGTTTTATAACCTTATACTCTCTGTAAGGAGTACTGACCTCTCCTAGTTTCCAACGAACAGATAAGAATGAACTAGAGAAGTAATAATGGTCTTGTAACTGAAAGGAAAAGCCATTGGCTGTTTACATCCATCAATATTTTGATTAAAGAGCAGAACACTGGGCACTATTAAAGGGCAGATTGCAACTAGCTGTATGTCGAAATGCAAGAGACTGCAAAGCAAACTCCTTGTCTGAACATGTATCAGTCTTCTGAAATTATTATCATGTGTGATGACTATGGCACAACCCTGGTGCTTTAGCTGGTGAAGTTGCATTGCAACAGAAGGAGGACAGAGAAAGAAATCGGAGCCCCTGCATCTCCTTTGCTCTTAGAAATGCTGCTTATAGCCTGAGTCTGTGGGAGTTCTTGTTAGGTATCACCGCCTGCTTCTCCTGCTAAATGTATGAATACTGAGACAGATGGATGTGAACCAGAAACACTAGACAAATTCCCTTCTCACACTTTGGAATGACAATATGAGATAACCCCGTCTTGCTTTAAGGAACCTAACTCAGAGCTGAATTTTATTGAATACTTGTGTTTGAATATTCCTCATCTGTTAAAATGAGATCTATTACTGTTTTTAATTTATGTATTCAAGCACTATTAGATTACTTATTTGATGAATAATAGCATCAAATAGTTCACTTGATGTTTAGTTTTTCCTGACTTTCAATGCTCTTGTCGTTTTCCATCAATATCAGAAAACCTTCATCATGTGGAAATGCTGTCTTTCTACATCCAGGAAATTTGGGGTTCAGAGTGAGAAACACAATAAACCATCACTGCTGCGATTCATCTTACTTAGTATAATCAAGAACCCACCCCTGCAAGTTCCTAAGCAAAGGAGTCCTGGAGGTTTTCCATGGGAAGGACAACACAGCCATGAGGCTTCCCTGTGAAGAACACTGGACGACCATCACGTCCCTGCTTTGAACTGGCACCACCCCCCAGTTGATTCCTGAGGTTTCTAAAATTAATTACTGATTATTTGGAGGAATTAGGGCAACCTCTGAAATCAAGTCCTTTGAACGGATACATTACAAAGTGCAGAAAATAACATCGTGCAACAGTCTGGATTATCGTATGAATACAATGCATTTAGAGGCAGCCACTTTCTGTTAAATACAACCCTGCAAAAAGGAAGAATCTCCACTTCGCTTCTTGAAGAACAGGCACAGAAAAAAAAAAGAAATTGCACATTAATGGCCCATGAAGCTCCTTCAAGCTCTCATTTACCTCATAGAAATGTATTAGTCCTGTTATGACTAAAATAAAATGGCTGAAAAGGACTAGGGAATTGAAGTCAAATGCATAGATCTATAGCTTTCCTTGAGCAGATTAGGTAGCATTTGGCAACAGGGATCTCTATTATGATAAGGAATTCTACTGGAACATTTACTTGGTAAGAACATGCAGCAAAATAGCTTTGAAAAAAATTTCTGTCTGGTCACAAAAAATTGGCTTTGTACAAACAAAGAAATACTTCTGCTGAAGAAAGCAGAATTGAGATAGGTATCAGTGAAAGTGACCACTTCAACCCATTTGAATTTAAGAAATCTTTTAATTGTACATTCAATTCTGAGCTGTTGTGATTTCTTTGCACAAATATTCAAGAAAAGCAAATATTAAACTCCAGTGCTGGAATACTATGAGTAAAATACAAGCCTGAGCAGGGTCCAGCATTTCATTTATGCAATATTTGCACTTCCACATACGCCTTCAACAAGCAGGGTAACATATTAAGTAGGCCTGCTCTGCACAAGGGCAAACTTCAAAGAAAATGCTGAATTCTGTAGTATGCATGAATATTGCTACCTCAAGGTCCGACTCCCTCCCTCCTTTCGCAATTTGCGAAACAACAGCAGTTTACCACGTAAGTCTTTGAGTCATCAAGGAGACATAACATCACAGCAAGATGGTGCCCATTCTTCTTGCAGGTTGTTCGTATGAAAAAAAAATTTTGCCTGTATTTTAGTAAAGAACACAAATATTCTGCAAACCAAATCAGCAAAGCCTCAGTAAGAGATAATAGTCTGCATAGGGCAAGCAGCTTGCTTTATGTGTTGCACTGACTAGATTCTATTTTTCAAGTCTTAGCATAGCATGGGATGAATACAAACTGCTCTCAAGCAATGGATACCTGACTGGACACTAGGTGCTAGGTACCTATTTTTATGGGAAGAGAACAGTCACAAGATGGCTTTATTGCCATAAAATTATTAATACTATTAGGCATGGATAAGTAGCACTAAACAACAAAATCACAAGTAACCCCAATCTTACTTGTATTTATTGGAAAGCATACTGCACCACACACAAATTAAAGCTTATATGTGGGCCTCAGTTTAAGCGTAAAAGACATAGTATTAAATTTTTTTTTTATGTTTTACAACATTAATTTCAGTGAAGTTCATCACATGCTTAAAGTGAAAGGGATAGATCAATATGTGGGTTCTCTGGGACAACCTAGTAATTTTTCACTCCAGAGAGTAATTCCTAGACAATAGTTCCCTATGTTGGTGAAGCTCTGAGTCCAGTGAAGGCAGCAACAGTTTTGTCTTTGACTTTGGTAAAGTCATAGTTTCTTTCATGTGCTCAAAATTTAGAGCATGAATATAAAAGCATATACTGGCTTTCACTGTAAATGTGTATTTGTACCTCACATGAATTATGTTCATGAATTGTACTAATTTATCCTTTTAACAGGTATTTCACATGGCTTTCAGTAGAAATGTCTCCCTTCTAATCTGTTAAATTTTTTTTTCTTACATTCTTGTGGTTTTTTCCTGTGAGGCAGCCAAAAAAAAAAAAAAAAGATTCAAAATGCTCTGTTTCTATGATCCTTGAACTAGGATAATTGGTTAAGACTTTGTATAAAACTGACAGCTAATATACACAAATTTCACAATGCCTAAGACAAGTAAAAATCTGTTTGTGTTTTAAAGCAGAATTTGATTTACAAGCAAATATTCTCTCAGAGCATTTACAATTCAAATATTGCCACAAATGCATAAAAAACAATGAAGTCAATAACCTAGAAACTGTAGATAAAAATTTAGACTTGGTGTCTATGTAGTTAAATATCCAATCTGAGAGAAGCAGAAGTTAAAGAAATAACTAGAAGCAGTTCTGTTATTTTCAGTAGTTAGAAAGGAATATTTCTAATGGGGGGGGGGCGGGGGGGGGGGGCGGAATCCAAACCCAGGAACAGAAATGCTCATAAAAAAGGATTAATAATAAAAGAAAGAGAAATTACTCAGATAGGTCCAAGGCTGCTACAGTATACTTGTGTATTCAGGGGTGAGGAAGAGTTTTCTATATTCATGCTAAGAAATAACATTTTATTTCTACTTTGAGTGGAAAAGAGAACACGTGTAAGAAGTAAGAAAAAATACAGACTGTGATCTAGAAAAGAGTACAGCCTGCTCCAAAAAGTTCATGCCTGTGGTGTGGCTTATTTAACATGATCATAGTAGAGCTATTTTTCATACACAGCGTTATCAACATTAGGAGGGTGAGAGCTGAAAGAACTGAAAATTATTCTAAAACTAGGCCCTGATCCAGCAAAGCACATAAATGTGTGCATAACTCTAGGGACAACAGCAGTCCAATTTGCCACTGTAGCAATATGCAGAGTTACAGACATGCTTAAGGGCTTTGCTGGATGTATTTCAGTTACACACTGAAAAACTTACACCTGCAAAGAAAATTACTATGCCTTTTATTTCTTTAGACAATCTTCCTATGTGGGGACCCTTTGGCAAGGAAAAAAGTAACAATTACAAATAGAAACCAAATCAACACCTATTTAAAAAGTCAGCAGGGACCCTTTTTAAACCCCAAAGCACTGTGACTTGTGGGGGTAACAGGGTACTGCTACCTTTCTGCTTTCTCCCAGCAGAGCACCAAGTTTATGCCCTGTCCTGAAAACTCTGCTCATTTTCGAGGTGGACGGTCCTCAGGGATGTGCTGGTGCTGCACTGCCAAGGCTGCTGGCAGTGTTAAAGAAACCCTGCCAGAAAGCCCTAAAGTCTCAGATTGCTACAGCAATTCCAGTTAGTGCATAATATGGCTCTTCATTCGGCTGGTAGGATCTGAGAAGAGTTAATCTGATTTCTTCTAGAACAGGGTTAGCGAGCAGATACTTCTATAGTTACTGTCAGCTTGGGTAACACATCAACAAGTGATCCAGCATGGACACTCTTCTAGTCCAGTGAATGCTCCCAGGCGTTCCTCACCTGCCTCTTGCCAGCATATTAAGTAGGTCACAAATACAAATCAAAAGTACAGTGATGGGATTTTGCTTTCAAAAAAATCACTAAGGGGGCCATGTTATTTCTTTTGATCTCAACAAAGAGGTATGAGGAAAACATAGAGGTACACCATATGGATAAAAATGTGTTTTAAAGCATGCACACATATTGCTCTTGGTGCTGAGCATAATGTATAAAATTAAGACAAATGTTTACAATTTAAATATGAGTTTAATTTATGCAATTTGTTTTCTTTTGGATGTCAGCTTTGACACCAAAATTGTATCAGTCACATAAGTTCTCATCATTTTAATGCTAATATGTATTTAGTTCTCACTTGCCAACAAAGAACAGGATTTCTAAAGTATTTGCATTTCACTGGTATGAAAACATATATTAACATTATACTCATAAATGAAAACATACATGGCTATTTCACAGATGTTCCTTTTCTCTCTCTATTTGCCAGCAGAGAACCTCAGTTCCACTAAATATAGTCAGATAAGAAATTTTGGTTACAAAACCAATGCCAATATCAATCCATTAATGAATAAAGTTTATGTTTAAGAGCACAACTACAATTCAAATGAAGACAACCAATCAGAAAAAGTAACCAGCCTATGAAACTTTGGCATTGTGTCTCTTCAGCATTGTACCTTCAAAGTTTTGAACTTTGGTAAATGATTTATACTGTATTTAAAACTCAAATAAACCATAAGGACACAGAACAAATTAGAAGTATAATGAAGTCTAACTTTAATGCTTTACTGCCTTGATCTTGCCAACTTTAATTTACCAATGCAGTTTTGCAAGTTTTTTAACTCCTCACACATACAAACATTTCACAGAAGCCAATGGAGTTGCTGCCAGGAGGGCAACTCAAAATAACCACAGACTGCAGAACTTGCTTATATGTTAGAATTTACAAAATAGCATACATATCACCACATATGCATGTATACTGCATGGAACTTCTGCTGTTCTATTCATTATAGTTTTGTAACTAACACAACCTGTTACTAACTCTCCAAACTTCGCATTTTAAGGGCATGTAGAATTTCTGTTTTGTAGAGAAGTAAAGAATTAAAAAGGAGAAGTAGGCAGTTTTTCTTAACAGGTATCTTGATCTCCTTTATCATGATGGCCCAGTGCCAGCATCTAACAGATCATACAGCAGGACAAAGAGAAGTTAATTACTGTGCGTAAACGTAGTTCTTTTTATGACTCATTTGTTCTCAGTGAGGTCTTCCTTATGCCAACTGTTGAAACAGTACAGTCATAGCATTTTCTACAATTAATACAAATTCCGGAGCTCTGCTGCCGTCAAAAATGACAACACCTATCCAATGTTAAAACTTGAATACTTTTTTCCAGTTGTCAGAAGATACAGTTATATTACATTTGGTGCTTGATCCTGCAGTTTCTATTCATACTAATGCTTTATCTGATTAATGATTTTGACACAGATGCCCTTGAGTCAAAACTGTTGCAATGTAATTACTTTCTTGAGGGTGACAGAGAGCAGGGATTCCTAAGCACAGGCTGGACAACTTTTGCAAGCCTCTGGGAAAGGTACTTTATAAATCTTCCCCATCCCAAGTCACACAGCAGATACATTTTGCTCCCTACTCCCTAGTGCAATGTCCCATTCCCTATCTGGCCTTCCCTGAAGAGTTTTGAAACTTCTGCTGTAGGCTTGTCCCTGTAATATGACAAAGACCTTCTGAACATTGTAAACCCTTCATACAAAAGCTACCCCGTGAAACGAGTCAACACATGAAGGACAGAAGGCAACCATTGTGCTCTCACTATACCCAGTGGCAACCTCCCAAATCTGCCCCCCTTAGAACAAACCCAAGGACAACAGCACCTACAGAAAACCTGTATACCCTAGGAGGGTTGGACTCTTTTTAAAAAGAAAGAGATCTGTGGTTTTCCAGCAGGGAGAGTTCCTGATTTCATTTTGCCATGGCACTATCTGCTATGGGTCTTTTGGAGGAGATATCACACAGGTATAATTTGTCAGAGGCTTGCTGGTACTTCTGATAGAAGAGATGTGGCATCCATGGCCAAATTTGACAGTTTTCTCTTTGTGACGCTAACGTTCTGTTTACCTCTTTTTTTCTGCTTTCATGCCATTTGCACTGAAAGTATTTAAGGGAAAAGAGTTTGAAGACATGGATGAAGAATCATGAAAGTAACTGGAAATCATTTGTTTCTCACAACTATTTATTTAGTATAAGATGACCAGCTTGCCTTTACATACCCCATTACCTTACTCCTGTCCTTAAGTTATGGTTAAGTGCTTCAAAGACTATAATTTACGTAATTTCCATGTTGCATTTGGTCTAGCACTGATGAAAGGCCACAAGGAATGGAGCAAAGACAATGAGTTTATGAGATCCCATCTTTGTAAGATTTTATGTTATTACTGTACAATTTTAAGATTTATAAGATTTTCTACTGCTTTTGACAGTCTAGACAGCAGCCTGTAAAGCATCTACAGATGTAACTTGTGATTTTATATATCAAGTCACTATACATGGAGAACAAGCAATCATCAAAATAATATACAAATAATTTAAGTATTTTTCCAGGGAAGGTTAGGACATGGTAACTGCCCAAGAAATTAAAGGGATGAAAAAATTCATACACAACAAGCCTTGAATCAGAGGAAGAAGAAAACAAACAAACAAAAAATGGTAATGGAGCTACCTTATGGCTTAGAAAATGCGCTTTACCACCAAGGAATCCCTCTGTGATGCAGGGCAAGTCACTCATCAAGAACACATTACATACGGAGTTGCCAAAGTTGCCGTTCCAAGTTTTAGAAGTCTATTTGCAACCCAGTTCATTTCACTCACTGGCACAGAGCACACTCCCCACAAGTTACTGAGGGTGGTAATCTTATGAAAAGCTTTAAACCAGATTTATCACCAGGAAACCATACTGTGGAATCTCACCCTAATGTGCAGTGCTAATGCAGACTTTTAAGAAATGTTGCCGGACAAAAATTTACAAATGTTCCTTTTGATTTTCATTTACAAAGATCTCAAATGGGGTTCATGAAGATGGATGATGATGTCATGATGCTTCATGATGAAGGAAAACCATTCCACTCATTTTCCAAACAGGAAGGATGGAAGCAAAGAGAGGTTAAAAGGATTGCACCAGTTTTCAGCACAGTCTGTGTAAAAACTAGAGCACTGAGAAACCATGAGGAAGTTGAATATTGGAAGAGGACCAAAGGGCTGAACAGGTCTGACTCCCCTGACAAATTTAATTTGAATCAGTGGGCCAAATTAAACCAAATGGGACAGAAGAACAGAGGCCTCAGAAATACTATATTCTCACAGTTTCCATAATAGGCAGCCAAGGACAGCAGAGAAAAAAAAATCTATTTGTGCCCTTCAGGACTAGAGCTTAATCCTTACAAGACTCAGTCCTGAGGTACAAACTCACAAGAAAACAGGATTCCTGATTTCTGCTGTTCACACAACTGTCTGATTTTTCTGTGGCCACTGTACAGTTTGGTAGGGAACTACCCAAAATCTTTATACTTCGCAAGGACATGATCTACAGCTGAAGTTGTCAGGTCCAGTTCTTTCCACATCATGAGTAGCAATGGTGATGTCAAGCTCTGAGGGTCACTGTATTTAATGTTGAGCACTCATCTTGCTGAGGATGTTTTACATCTCTTCTGGTCCTGACTCCTCAGGTCTCACATACCCTATTGAAAATAACCTTTCAGGACCATGATTTTGCTAGGACCAGAACATTGCTGCAGAAACAACAGTGTCCCAAATGGTCTTTTGATTTATGAGGCCAAAGAGAACATGATCCAAATGTAAAATCAGTGCTATAATACCTGTAACAATAAATATGGACTCTTTCAAAATGAGGAAAAAAACCCCTGTAGAATGAAAGAAAGCAAGAATACCCCAATACGATATGGAAGCTGACTGAAAAGTATTAATGCTTCTTCAAAAGTTAGAAATGCAATTGGCCCACTAATCCATAGTGAATGGGCACAGACAGCCTCTTCCAGAGGGCACTTCAGATCCTTACAAAGTGTTTCTTACAAGCAGTCAGTCACCCTCACTGACTACATACAAATATTATTCACACAGCAGTCTATGAATGAAAACTCATCTGCAAGTCATGGCCATGTAATGCACTGTCTGAGAGTAGAAATAAAGAGGTTCACAAAGTGTCCTGGTTTTGGCTTAGATAGAGTTAATTTTCTTTCTAGTAGCTGGTATAGTGTTATGTTCTGGATTTAGTGTGAGAATAATGTTGGTAACAAACTGATATTTTCAGTTGTTGCTAAGTAGTATTTAGGCTAAGTCAAGGAGTTTTCAGCTTCTCATGGCCAGCCAGCAAGAAGGCTGGAGGGGCACAAGAAGTTGGGAGGGGACACAGCTAGGACACCTGACCCAAACTGGACAAAGGAATATTCCATACCATGTGATGTCATGCCCAGTACATAAACTGGGGGGAACTGGCCTGGGGGGATCACTGCTTGGGAAATGACTGGGCATTGGTCGGTGAGTGGTGAGCAACTGCACTGTGCATCACTTGTTTTGTATATTTTTATTATTATTAGTGTCATTTTATTATTGTTATTATTGTCATTATTAGTTCTTCCTTTCTGTTCTATTAAACTGTTCTTACCTCAACTCACAAGTTTTACTATTTTTTCCGATTGTCTCTCCCATCCCACCAGGTGGGGGGAGTGAGTGAGTGAATGCTTAGTTGCTGACTGGGGTTAAACCACAACACAAAGACATCAAACAAAAAAAAAAGGCAAGCAGTTCTTCCACGGGAGGAGACAGACCCCAATTGCATGTCAGTCCTTGTATGGACTCTATTTCCACCCTAGTTGCTGAGAGACATCATCCCTCACTGAATAACTAATTCCCTAATTCCAATCCTACATTAACCCAAAGAGCCTTTAATCCAGGCAGGGCTCAGTTTTAAACCTTGTCTTTAACTGCTCCTTTCAGATCTAGCACTAGCACAACTGGCACACACTTGTGAGGCAACACCTCCCTCGTTGAGGGCGATGCCTCCTGAACACAGCTCACCTGTACCCACAGTGGGGCATCTGACTAAGGGATGATTAACACCCTTAAAAAGCAATAGGCTTCCACTTGAATGTAACATGGGTTTAAGGCAAACACTTAAGGGCAGTGACAATATCAGAGTAACCACCTGTATTAATGCATGTTAACTAGTATATTTCACAACCCTAAATCACAGGAGATAACACTTTGCCCAGGAATTGCTGACTAAATGAAGTGTAAAGGGGTAGGAAATTAATTTCAGTTCATTAGCTCGAGGGGGGAAGACAAATGTTCAGTGTGCAAAGTGAATCCATGCCTTTTTGGCTTTGCACCACTTCCTTTGGCAGCATTCTTGCTCCTTTCATATAACTTGATATGGAGTGACTCTGATTCAGACTAATTCCACCTCAGCTTTCCTAGGAAATTCAGTGTGTTTCTATTTGTTGCATGTCTCAGCCGGTTGCCAGTCCTGCCTTTCCAGATCGTTTGAACCCCAAAAACATCAAATAAGAAAAAGTGTCAAGACTGTCAGAAAGAGAGCCATGCAAATTATCCTACAGCGAAAAGGGCAAGGAAATTGGATGACTCTTTCATGATATGGTCATCTTTTTGGTTGGCCCTGAGGACACTGACATGCCATAGACATAAAGACTGTGACTGAGGAAGAAATATCAAATTTCTTTGTTATTTCCCTATTGTTGGATATACCATTTAGAACCTTGATTTTTGCAGAAAAACATCTGGTTTCTCAGGTTTTGCTTGACCACTTTCTCATCTGCTCTGAAGCAGTTAAAATGTCATAATTTCACCATAAGTTGCTATGCTTGAAGATATTTGCTTCTCATGTAACTACATGTTTTCTCTCTGGCAATACCAAGATCAAATCTATCCTTTTACCTTTGCTTGCAAGGTTAGATGTAGAGCTTTCTTCGAAAAGGTGTAAATAATAAAGATATAAGTAATAAAGAAGCAGAAATATTTACAGTCAGAAGTCTCATTGTGTCCCTTACATGAGATGGCAGTTTTATATTTTTGAATACAGCTATATTTAATAATGTATTTATATTAATTTACAAAATCAGTTCAGAGGGATGAACAACTCAGCCTTGTCTTAGACTGGAAAAGCTATAGAGAGGTTGTCAGGACAGCTAGACAGAGAAGGTTTTGAGCATCTACCAAAAAAAAAAAAAAAAAAAAAAAGCTCAAAATGGAAGGGTTCAGAGTGAAGTCTTGTTCAGTCCTGGTATTATATTTCCCTGTTTCTTTCCTCCTGCTTCCTAGATTGAGGTTCAACAACCTCATCCCAGTCATGGCATTCAACTCCCTTTCTTCATTGACTCCTGGTCTGGCAATGGTGCCTGCACATACACCACCACAATATCTGCTGGGCTTGCAAACACTGGGTTCAGAGCTACACTCAATGATCAGTGATTTGTAGATAGAATCTTCACACTGCTTCTTGCTGAAGGGATTCTTGGTGGCACAAACAAGTTGAATATCATACTGTTGAAGCCACTGCCTGCACTCTTCTGCCCAGGCAAAGGCACAAATGGTAGCAAATTTTACTTTAAGAAAATTTATTTCTGTTATGTTGGTTTTGGGAAGACAGACCAGCTCTTAGGGACACATTGCTCATGCTACTCTGCAACTGGAATATGCAAAATAGCATGCAATCATATGAGGCACACCAGCAGATCTCAGAGTACTTCAAAGAGATGAAAAGCAGAAAAGGCTTCTCTTAAGCAGAAAATGCTCTTCAGCTTTAAGGAGAGTAGATCTACTTCTCTGAGATATTGCAACCCATAAAAAATTGCTTTTTAAGAGAAACAAAATATTAAAAAATGTTTTCTTCTCCTTACCCAGTCATGATTTTACCTTTAAAAACTACAGCTTTTGTTAATTTATTTCAAAAAATATTCCATTTATATCTTGCAAAATGAGAAACTTTATAAAGGAGTTATAAATACAGGAAATCACATAAAACCTTCACAGGATGCAAAAGTAAGTAGTAAGTCTGTAAAGTGTTCAAAGACTCTGGAGGTGGACTTACTATAAGAACTGTGATAAACTACATATCTTGTAAGCTGAAGCTTCTCTCTTTGAAAAAACACATGCAACAGTTTCATTTAAGATTGTGGTTTTGTAAAGAAATAAATTTGCCTTTAGGGTTTCTCCTACCACATGAAAAACACTGTAGCCACATGTGGCAAAGTGCTGATCTAGTATAAAGTAATTTTGCTGGTTCAAATTAGTTCAGAAAATTTTGAAGATTTAATTTTGTATGAAAGGCTGCAGTCAAGATCAAGTACAGTCAATCTGCACAATTATAATTTTATATGGGTTCAAGTACCATCAATGATGCATAAAACTGACGTACTCACTGTATTGAGTAGCAATCCCACAGAAACACAGTTTTGTGCCCATGAATATTTGGAGCAACTCTAGAATGATAACAGGACTACATCCAAAGACCTTGGAACAGGGAGAAAGGCTCATGAATACTTCAAAAGGCATAGGGCTTGTTTTTGTTTGATTGTGTTTCAACTGGACCTAATGACACACTGACATGAAAATAGCTCTGCTTCCTTAGACAGTAGGCTCAGAATTTGTCATTCATAAGATCACATACAACAGTGAGGTGTACCTGGCAAACCCAGGATATGAGTCATTTTAGCCGATATTTGCAATATTTTCTTCCTGCATAGTAATTACATGAAAGAGATGAAAAAAAGAAAGGGTAACAGAAAGGGTGGAAATATATTCCCTTAAGGTTGGGTTTTCCCTTTGTCCATAAACACTCAGACTAATCTCCCTCACCAATTAATTAGAAGAATCACAGAAAGGATTAGCGAGAAGGATCACAGTAAATCAATCACCAGTGAGAGGACAATTTGTTGACTAAGAATTACGTGTCTCCGAAGACCATGGTTCAAAAGTTCTCCCTGTGGATGGCAGGACTTATTCTGCTCAATTTCAAGCCTACGTGAACAGATCTATCTATGGTTTGTATTTGTCTGGTCAGCCAAAATGCGAGCACGAAAGAGAAACAAAGCTGAGGAATTTGTGTATTGCATGTTTTAGGAACTGCCAGCATTAATAATGCCATCACCTTGAAAGACTCTCAGATGCCAGGCACCAGAAGGTAAGAGCAACATTTCAGTGGTATTTTTAATTCTTTTTTTTTCAACTGGGGCGCTGATGGGCATTCTGTGCAACTCTGAAATATTGATATTGATATGTATTTTCATGTGGGCTTTACTGTTCTCTTTATGTGAGTACATCCAGTGGTGGGAAGATTCTGGGCAGTGCTAGTAAACATTCAGAAATTACAATCATGTCAGGACAAACTGGTTTTTACTTGAGCAAAATTTAATATACATCATGGTATCACTTTTAAAGCTTCTATGACATGGAAAAACACATATACTTTGAATTAATTTCTAATTATCCCTTCATTTATCTACCCTTCCAATGCTTTTGTGGTCAGTTTTTCTAAAACACAGTACTATAGGCCAGTCCATTCTCACCTTATCCTCATGTATCTTCTTAGGTCACTGGCCAATGGGTCCTCATAAACATCAAACAGGTGAACTAAACAGCAGAGATTAAAAAAAAATAACAGGTTAATGTGAAAATTGATATATATCACTTGAGCAGACAGCAAATACTCTTGGTCTTGAATATTTTTTTAAAGGATGACAGCAACTTCCCCCCCTTCCCCATCCATGCCAGCTACAGGATGTAAGATCTATCTCCTATACCTCTTAAACCAGGTTTACATCCAGAGGCCAGGATGCTGTCCAGAAAACATCAGATTTGTAAACACATTCAGAATGATCACATGCATTTTTTCACCCGTCTTTCACCCCCTCCCTTTAGTTTAAAACACACACTAAAAATACTTCCTTTTTAGGTAAGGTATTAGCTTTTGTGATACGGTCCAATTAGATAGGTAGCTTGTAGCCTCACTTCTAACACAAGGCTCCCCAGATTTAAAAAACTTTCTTCAGGGATATTCTGAGGTTTGGATATAATGTGGTTCTGGTTACAAATTAAGATAGGTGCTTTTAAGGCACTTTTTATTGCTGTTGGCCATGTAGGATAAATCCTACTGAATTTAACAATACAAATGACTCACTTGTGCAGATAAATGCCTGTGTGTGTTGTGACGTATACTTCATTCTCATTCAGCTCCAGTTCGGTTTGCCTTTATATCACTGATGATGATTTTGTATATGCACCAGCAGGGACTTTTACTATTTTACTGCTGGCTTTGGAAATTACTCTGGCATTTATCTTTGAAATAAATGTACAAATTTGTACATTTAAACCCACTATGGATCCTTTGAATCCTTTTTCTAAAAAGAATTAAGTGCTTTACATTAAGTATGAATATTTTTCCACATCGGTTGGAGTATTCACATGTATAAAGTTAACACTTGCAGAAGTCCTTCCATGGTCAAAGCCTGCTTAATAAAAGGAAAAAAAAAATCTTTTTTTAGAATGAAACTTGAATACAAAGCAACATTAAGAGTTCAGGAGAAACTACCAGCAACAGCTGAAGAATGAAAAATTTACAGGAAAAAAGCCACTATTTTTTCTGCATTGAGCCACACATGCAGTACAAAAGTTTTCAATCCAGCAGTTGATCCGTTTTCTGAAGAAAAAAGAACATGAAAAGAAAAAATGCACTACTGTTCATGTGTTGCATTTTCATAAATTTTCACTGTTAAATTTGGAACAGACTCTTCAGCACAGATAAAGGAAATAAAAGTTGCAGTATGCCACATTTCTGAAAAGCATAACTTCACACCAGTCTTTAGAAAAGCTGCTAACACTATAAATATATGAAAGATTGCATATTTTCTCCAAAAATGACACAAAAGCAATATACGAAAGAATACAAACATTTTAAAAAGTTGAAAACCTGTTTTAAATCTTCAGCAAATAAAATAGCAAAATTTCTTTCTCTGCTAATGCAGTGTTTTTAATTAAGCTAAGTTACACCCTGATTTATCAGTTTTGCAAATGTTATTTTTCAAAATACTCCAGGCAACTTGAAAATTATTCAACATTTTAGATGTAAGTAACCTAATTACAGCAAGAAGTGCTACCATAGACCTCTGCTTTACCTTTGAACTCCAGGACACTATCACCTTCCTCTATTAAGCCTGAGTTCGTACAATTGCTCGTACAGTGTCCACACAACAGATGTAGGAGTATAATGCAATCTTTTCTCTGTTTTTTTGTAATGGATGCACAAATGTGCCACCCGATCTCTTACGTCAGGCTTTACCAGTGAAACAGCAGATAGGCTGGGTCACTGTCATTATGCTCCAGATAGCAATAATCTGGAAACCAGTAGAGATGTAATAGAATATACATTTAGTGACTCTACAGGGCCTGTAGTCACCTCCAGTCTTAACGGGACTTTTCTTAGGACAGTCATGTACATAATAACAGCAAGTCAATGCAATAAGTCTTAAGTCAGTTGGAACAGGGATACCTCATTACTCTTCATGTATTTAAATACAGCTGCAGATGCCTTGCTTGGACCTTAACAAATTTAGTCTTACAGAATGGACAGGTATTGGAAGTAGGGGACAGCCTACTGAATCAATTACAATCAATTTCATAAAAGATGCAGAAAGCACAGCAGATATCTGCAATGGAAAGAGCCACAATGAGTAGATGTTCAAAGCAGGCTTAAAACTGGAACTGAGCAACATATGAGAACTACAGCATTCAGATTTTAAAAATAGGCATCTATCAGCAGAGGATTTTTTAGAACTTTTTTTTTTTTTAATCAGTCCAGGTGCTCAACCCTAAAGTAACTCACTGTGGTAATTGCTATTCGAGCATGTGTGTCAATCATTCTGCAGCTGAAGCTGGGAGAAAACCCCCCTCATCTCCTACAGCCCCACCAAGAACGTGGTACTTTCCAAATTTCCTCCAAAGGCAGAATCTTAAAATATTAATAGCAAGAAAAATCTACCTTGAGGACACCACTGCCTCTAAAGTGTTTTTCTCCGGCTGCAGGGTGAAAGGAGAAGCATCCGTACCATAAAGATTATTGCCTTTCTAGCACGCAGGGACTTATCAAAGGGAAATGAATAAAATACAAAAGAAAGAAAACCAGGAGGAGTTGCAGCAACAGAGTTAAAGCCAGACAGGCCTTTCATCAGAAGTATCTTGAGAAAGTGTACTGGTAAATGCAGAGAGCAGACTACACTAGAAACCTTGTTTCCTCCACCGCTAAAGCAAGAAAATGTTAGATTACTTGCAGACAACAGATACCTTAATCCAGGGCTTGCTGTAAGAACAAGAAGAAACAAAGCAGGGCCTCATATAACAGTAAAAACAGCTAAAAATTTCAAAAATATTCAAGTTAGTATCACATTTGTACACCAGGCACTACAAGCTGCAGTCTATTCATTGATTGATTTTAACTCTGCTCCACTGAGTAAACTTAGGTGTAGCCTGTGATCAGACTGGAAGCATTAGGAGGAACTAGAAGAGAAGGGCACCTCAGCACCCATTTTAAATGAGGAGTCTCACTGGTCAGCAGTGTCTTCAGTGATGTGTTTTAATAGAAGCATTTCACTAACTGATCAGTCTCAGCAGCTCCATAGCTGCCCAAATGCTTTTTATCAGATTACTGACATGAGAAGTAATGTTTTTAAAATATTAGGCTACTCAAATCACTTTCTGAAATACATTTATAAGGTAAAATATTACTTTTGCTCTCTTAGCCATTTAGAACAAAACAACACTGTGTTTTGGGAGGAAAGAGGAATGACAAATGTCAGTAATTTAGTATCCTAAATTGTATGACTTTTTCTCTTAAATGTGCTTTCAGTCTGAGGTTCATAAAAGCAAGCCATTAAAATGTCCCTTCTGTACAGAAAGGTGCACTTCTCATGGCACAGAAATACTTGCAAACTCATCCAGTGTTCCCACATGATAGGTTACTTTCCACACTTTTATTCCAAGTGGACAAGACCCAGTTAGGAGATTGATTTTGAGAAAATCACTGGACTTTTTCCTCAAATAAAAAGTGACCATGTCTCAGAGAAAGTCTGTCTTCAGAAGCATGGATGGTCCAAATACCCGGTCTAGGCTTTCCAAGGGAAAAAACCCCCAAATTTTTGTCCAACTATATCTCCATGCTCAAAATGGTGAAAAACTCCCTGAGTACGGATTAATCATTAGTTAATGTCTTGGAGCAAATACTTCTCTTCAGAAGACTGTAAAAGCACTGACAATCCTTTATACCCTTTGTTGTTTCCTCTGAAGCTTGAAGTCCTCCATTTGCCAACAAAGTTTTCTCAGAAATCTCACAGTTCAGTTACCTATGACCACACTTTCCTTAGCTTTTCTAAGCAGAGGATTTCTTCATTTGCATCCCCCAAGTCCCAAGCAGTTCTGTGTACAAATGTAACAAGTTGAGGCACTTAAATTAAATTACAAAATTAATATCATTATTAAAATATCAGATTTGACCAACCATTTATTTGACAGCAAAGCACGAAGCATGCCCAAAAGACTTGGGAAAAGGTCTTTGTACACAAGAACTCTCAGGTATAATCACAAAGACCTCTATAAATCAAATTCTGCTTTATGCATTATACTTAGCAGTTAAAGGGAGTTTTCACAACATTGATTTGCTGTTACTTTAAGGTCCTTTTCTGTGTTCAGAGAGATGCAAAGGAGTTTTGTTGTAAACAGAACAAAACCCACATCTAACACAAACTAAGGACTAAATAAAAAAACACTTATGCCAAACAATTTATCAAATGTAATATGATTTTCAGGGCGATCTAGGTGATTTAGACATACTACCCTTCATTACAAAACACACTGAATGATTTCATTATTTCCAGTGCAAAAGTGTGTCCAGACAGCTTTGAAAATCTCTCTGTCTAGTGTAATCTGAAAATGACTACTGAACCATTTTGTCAGGTGCTGTGTAAAGGAATTTACTGCTGAGAATTATAATAGAGAGTAAAACCTAAACCAAACAGCAAAGGCAGCCTTACTATTGATCCATTAACCTCAATTTTCAATGTAGGGTTTGTATTGTTTCTACAGGACACACAAATGATATGGCGCTGACTGTGTATAACTCAAAACATTTATTGAAATGCAGGGTAAATTATATCCACAAGTAAAAGAATAACACAGGAACTGCCAACCTCAGTTCATACTGGCATAAAGTTGACTTGTTTGTCATCCTTGCATTTGTTAAATAAAGAGACTAAAATACATCCAGGCGATACTGCATGTATAGGTGAGTTTATGTAAGGTATTTCTTTTATTCTAAATTAATTCAGTCTGACCATGTAAAGTATTAACCATCTCCTGTTGGCCCTAAGCCTTCTTTTGTCCTGCAAAAAGTGTTAAGAATTGAAGGTGTTCAACATCCAGCCAAAAAGCAGCTATTATCGTTCATCATTGGACACCATTTCAAGAATTGTGTGATGAAAGCATTTCCCAGGTGTACATAATATGCTGTTAATAAGTGAAAGACAGTGATGAGGGCCACAACTCTGCAAAGTGTATTTTCATTTCAACTGGTGGTTAAACTTTATGCATTTCCACAAACACCCACAAATGCCAGGTCATAAACAAAAATATTTGGAAATAACAGACCAACTTTATTAAATTGTGGGCCTGATCCTAATTTTGAAATCTGTTGGTTTTCATTCAACTTGACAGCAAAGTAACTGCAAATAAAGGCTGCTGTACCAAAGTGCCCCAAGACAAAGCCTTTGGTTGGATAACATGCACATAAAGCTGAATCAAGTGCTCCGTAACAAGCCATCCCAGCTGAACAAGGTCTTTCAGAGAAAGAAATGAATCTAGGGGTTAAAAGAGCATCAAGAATAAGTCCTTTCTTGTTTCATGTGTGTTAGTAAGAAAATGCATTACTATTGCACGGGTGGAAACGAAATCATCCACTTTCTTCAAGTAATTTAAATCATTTGGAAGTGGTATCTACAACACTGAAAATATATAGATCCTAATTATGTAGTCTTTATGAGAATATTATCATGCACTGACAGCTCTAGAGACTCTATGAATAAGTAGTTACAGGGGAAAGATATGCAGGATTTGATCTGCTTCTCCAGTGCAGAAATCTTTCAGACACTACTGATAACATGCTTAAGAATATTTCCTGTGGGATGTGATATTAACAATAACCTTAAATCTCAGATAAACTTGCCTCTAGAGAAAGCAGAAAGGAAACAGAAAACCCCAAACAGAAAGTCCGTCTGATAACAAGTTATAAAATATACGATGTTTGTTATTATGAAGGGCAAACACACCAACAGATGTGCCGATAAATCTTTTCCAGAAGATTCTAAGGATAAACTCGGTATGTTAAAATAATCATGTCTAAACAAGCCTTTTCTCATAGCTACCATAAATGAAGGAGTCATTATGTCCTTCAACAGTATTTAAACAACTTGGAACTATATTTTTTACCCTAAAAAGTAACAAAATCTGGGTTATAAAGGAAAAATGGCAGTAAGTTAGGGTAAGGCAAGAACTACACCATGCTTTCTGTAATAAGAAAGCGTGAGCTGTAACCTATATATAATACAAAACTGAGAAGATAAATAGATATGTATCACTCACTTTATATAACACAGAAGCAAGGACTTAAGTAAGGTAGAAGAGAGAATCCCGTCTTCCTACTAATTGCCATGTTTTATAGAAGATGAGAATCAAACTGAGAGTGGGGACAACTGATACTTGAGTAAGTTGTAAATACGTATTTAAAATATTCCACAGGAAAACCTATCCTCCTGGAAGCACAGAAGACTTTATTGCCTCCAATTGTGTCTGATAGTTCAGTATCACCACAGGAAAAAGACAGTGAACTGTTTTCTTGGTTACTGTCTGAAAGGGATAACTAGAAAGAGCAAAAAAATTGTAAATGAGACAACTCCACTCCTCCATACAGAGGGGTGTGAGAGCAGAGCCACACTGTTAAGAGCACAAACCATGCACACTGTCACCAGCTGAAGTCACCCCAGAGGGCTTGGCTCTGTGTGCTGTTTGGAAGTGCGAGTAACAGCTTGCCTACATGGGGAACCTATTACAAAATAAAGTATGGTGCACTCTGCACATATCAAATTGTTTCCCTACCAATTTACTCCAGAATGGGTCTTAGTAAGGTTTAGCTCAGCCTACAGTTATGGTGAGCTTACAACAGGAAATTGATGGGTGCCCTTGTGGGCAGATAGTAGGGAAGAAATATTCCATAGAAGAAGGTCGAAATGAGACCCCTGACTGTATTTACTCTAATTTGCAGTCTCCAAGGAAAGGATTGAAGAAGCTGACTGCCTTTCTCACAAGCAATGTATCTGCTGCTAAATGCAAGAGTCCTCTTTACCTCCAGACTGCCCTGCTTCACTCCTTTCTCTTGCTTCTTGGCTTTGCACTCCAAAACTTGTTCAAACTTCTTCATACGCCTTTACGATTGCTTAAGGAGAAAAGCCTTAAGGGTTTTTCTCCCTGGTTTTGAAGGAAATAACAGTTTCTGATCTTTGTCCATCTGCTCACAGGGGTTCCTAAGCAGACAACAGGCACGGTGCGATAAAGCCAGAGGGAGAGGAACCACAGGAATGCCCACTATGGTCCTTCAGGATCACTCTTAATGAGAACAATTACAGGCAATCAATCCATTTCACCACTTCTTCCCCAGTTCCCATCACTGACTGTCTTCAAATTGCAGGAATGCCTAGAAAACACAGGGAGAGGACCCAGAGTAGCATTGCTCAGGTCCGTAAATCTCCAACACTAAAAAAATCTAATTTTCTTGTTACATTCTGCTTTTTATAGGAAGCTGCAAGCCTAGAAATACATTAAGAAATACACAATCAAAATTCAATAGCAGACATCAGCAATTTATTGCAACCCCTGATCTCGCTCACAAACGCATCCAGCAACTACTTATCACAGCAAGTTGTTAATACATTACAATAAATTGTGAATTACTTAATTCTTTTATTTTCTCTAGTCTGCAACTCATTACACCTTAAGTGCTGCTGATAAAACAAAACTCTGTTAACTTTTTATTTTGATCTCTAATAATGAGATATCATGCGATATCTTTGAAGATAAAACTGCAAACAAATCAACATGCAGTTAGAAATTTCCAGTGGGGCTTTAAAATAAGAAGGACAAGCCAGGTAGAAGAAGGCATATCTGGGTATTTTGTCATTTAAACCCAAACAAGATAATGGGCATCATGGATGAAGAAGAAAAGGTTATTTATGATTAGTATCAGAGGTAGTGGTTGGTTAAAAAGGCAAGAAAACGAGGTAAGACAGAAAAATCAGGTTATTTGGAAACAGAGAACATCACACAAATCATAAGAAATTACTAGGATAATGTTAAGTGCATGTTTGTGTATAAATATTGGCTCTCATGCTTTCAGCTAATACTTCTGGCTCCTTTTCTTTGAAATAGTTTCATCTACATTGTACAGGCTTTCTTACTAAACAAATCCATTTGCTGTTTCACACCGGCTTTTCTCTATTTATTAATACAAAAGAAACCCTGAGTTTGATTTGTCATCAGAACTATGTTACAGCTAAACAGTGCTCATAATGGATCGGTGTACCTCTAACTGTCCTTGAACACCTACTTAAAGCAAGAATGGCAAATAAAACTGCAATACTTCTCCAAATAAAAACCTTGCTACTTCAGTTCTGCTTATCTAAGAGCAGTCAGAGACTTGACATGGCCTCCTTTCATCTGTATTTAAATTAAAGCAGGTCAGTGGCAACAAATATATAGGATGCAGTCAGGCTCCAGTGTTTTCTAGAAGGTTCACACAGACTTACTTCAACTAGAACAAACTATGAGCATCTTAACCAAGGGTCCTTTAGTTCCTAAAGGTATGACACATTGTGGAAGGATCAAGCCACCAGATGCCCCCATCTTCCAAGATTTACAAATAAAAACAATTCATAAAGGCAAAGGGATATGTTCACTGCAATTATCTTGCATTTGTATACAGTATATTCCAATGATCTCTTCAAATAATCTGTGAAGCCCAGCTATGCAATTCTTATAGCTACTATGAAACGAAGGTAAAACAAAATATTTTCTAGCTTACAAAATGTGCCTATCTAGGGGTCTACTCATATTTGAGATACATCTTGACTACTACTGAATTAGTTTCTTTGTTGTATTCTTAGAATGTCACACACTTTTGTGTCAGACCCGGGCTACTATTTGAAACAGGACCTGAAAGCAAGTTGGCTGCTGTTTATGCATCAGACCTTCATCCAGCATGTACCTTTGTAAATTGACTCTACAGCAAACATGGGGTTTTTTTTTATTTCTTCTGTACTGCAGTTGAGAATCCAAAGCTGTATAATAAAAACACAGAATACAAACAAAAGGATGTCCAAAAAGAGTACTTCAGAATAAACTGATACCTCAATCAGTGGAAAGAGATCTCAGATTTCATAAGGACTATTGATTAAGAAAGTGGATATACTTTACCTAAGTACCAGTGATGCAGGGGCAATCCCGCTATGACAAGCAGTTCTGCTCTCCTTACACCTCTACAACACTTTAAAAACAAACCCCAAATGATTCAAAGAACAAGAGGTGCATATGTGGCACACTAGTAATTATTTCTACCACCCAAGATGGGAGTGGTTACAATCCTACAGATGTAATCTCTCCGTTCAGTGATACAAATTCTATGAATGTTTATTTTGACACTTACCTGTGGAAGCCACATTGATAATGAAAAATGGAATTACTTGCTCTCACAGTGAGTGTGGACAACATGAGGTCAGTAGATGCCTGCTAAAAAAGATTGCAAAATACTAGTGTTTGTCTTTCAGAGACATGTTGAAGACTATGAGAAAGTGGTAGAAATTTTGATTGATTTCACTGTAAAATTTAAATCTGGTAAGTTTCATTATGATTGGAATTCTGCTTGGCAAATATTACTACTGCAGAAAAGTAGCCACTTTCTAGAAGTTATAAAGGCAGCATTTTCAGGAGTGCTCAGGTAGTTTGCGGCTATCCTACATAAAATTATACAGCAGCCTGTCACGGGAAGCAAGCTAACCAATCAGCTCAATAGTATAATTAGTCCTTGAGATTAGGCACTAACTCAGGTCTCAGAAGCCATATTATTCCTTTTACCATTGTTACGTCCAGCTAATTGCTTCCATCTCTCAGAATAATCATTAAAAGTGCCATGCCCCACAGAGGTAGCTCTATGACTGACAGGTTCTGAAACTTGCTCATTCAGTGCCACGTAGAGGATCTTTGCAACTCATTTTAAAGCACTATTTCAGCATCTCCACAGTCTCCAAAGGAGACCAAGAACAGTTGTGTTGGACAGGGTCTGTGCATCCGCATCCCTTAAAACGTTTGCATACCAGTGGCAGTAGTAGTGTGAAACTCAGCAGACTGCAAATCCTGCTCTCCAACAGCTGTGTAAATATTCATGCAGTGGCCTGCACTGCACTCCATGCTGCAACAGTGACTTTGCCAGCAGCATCCAGTTAGGAAGCTTCATTCAAGTGTGCCCGTAGGAGCTTCGGGGGCTGCAGTGTAAACGCCCACCAGCCTTTCTAAAAATTCCACTTTTCACGGGACTAATTGACAAGCTCAATCTGAACCAAACTGAATTGCACGCTGAAGCATGCAACAACTGTGTTTATTGTAAGCCAGGCAGCTTTCTTACGGACGCTGGTTGCAGCTGCTTTCTGCATGCATACGCACACAATGTTCAGGCCTTGCCTTTTTCTTCTAGACTTTTAAAACCAGAGGCACAGTTTGTTAAAGCAATATCCTTGAAACCACTATCAACAGTTTTCCAAACATCTGCTTCCTTTGAGACTTTACAGAATAATCTAAACAGATACGGCACCCATATTGCCTTATTAATGGAGCCCTCCTTTCCCAACAAAATTATAACACTGAAATCAAAAAACTTCCTTCACATATAACAGTGAAAGCTCCCCTACTATAATAAAAAAATCTTATTCTGGTCATTCTTATTACCTTAGTCTAAAGTTTTCTTAAAGGCTGTAATCCAGAAAATACATATGCCTATGGCTAAGTACATGTATAAGTGTAGTCCAATTAAATTAAATGTGTGCTTAGACAATACAGTTTTGACATATAGGATTCATAAAAAGAACCCTAGAATAGCATGAAAAGACACTGCAGCACTAGTTCTGTTCTTGACCATCCAGATACAGGATATTATTAAGGCATCAGATTTTAAAAAAATCAGTTTATATGAACTAGATTCTTTCCTGTCTACTTCTTCATCAGCAATTTATTATAGTCATACTGTCTAATCTCATGCCATCCTACAATTAAAAAATCTTGCTGTACCAGACAACTCTGTCCCTTACAAGTGTAAAGTTATGAAGAGACTCTGGGCTGATATTCTGTGCCTTTTTGCATTAAATTCTCTCATTTAAAGTCCCATATTAGAATTACAATGTGTAACTGAACCTCTGTAGACTAATAAACTCCACACTCTTTGGCAAAATCCTAATTATTTGAAGAGACAGAGTAAATGTGTAGAAATAAATGTATCAGAACTAGTAAAGGTCTGCTGCCCCAGATGCCAAACAAAGATTTTAGGACAAGAATCAGAAGCATATATAGAAAGAAAATGAAGAAGAGGGAAAGAATCTGTTTTCTATTTCATGAAAATAAATAAAAATACCTGAACTTACTTTCTAATTTCTGGCCTTTTTAAGCATCATACTTTTTATACCGCACTCCTATTGAAGTTACTAAAGATTAGAGAGTGAAAAAAAGAAGATTAAATAACCCTCCTGACTCAATGCCTTTGCAGGGCTTTCAGAAAGTACCTGCTTGTTTGGATGCCAGTTCTCCGACTCTCTGAGCAGCAGCAGGGTCTCATCCAATGTTTGTTCTGTTGCGCACACCAAATTTTAATAAATATGCTATGAGGAAGTCTATGAGTAAACACAAGCAACTAATGAAGCTCATCCAACATCACCACAGCTTAAGTCTATGACGTTACTGCAGGAGTAAATATGGTTGTAGGGCTGATTCTGGTAGCACAGACTGCTGCGTCTGCACAACAAACTGCTAAGTAAGCTTTCTCAGCCTCTGCTTGCTTGCACAGACCTTAAGCTGTTTCCAGCCATGGCCTTCTCCCCTTTCTGTACAAACACAGAATACTTTAAATTGGCAGGGATGCTTGGAGACATCTGTTTTGATCCCCTGCTCAAAGGAGGGCCACCTGAGATCGGGTAGTGCATGGCCAGGAAGCATGAACAAATCTGAGGAACTCCCCAGCACCAATAATAAAATTTGAACACCCCAATGCCAACCGTCCAAATTAAAACCCAGTCTATGAGACTTGAAATCTCATTTCAGTCAGCAGCACTCCCAAGTTTTTATTCACCTCCAACTTATTAAAAATACATGAGATAAGGTAGGAACCAATCACTTGTAAATTCATAGCTATAAGAAAACTTTAAAGGGGGTAAAAAAAATAAAAAGAAATTCTAGCTCAAGCATGCAATCCTAATCGCCCTGTCTTGTCTTTTCTTTTAATACTGGTCGACTACCCAGGAAAATCTAGTACAAACATATTAGGAAGTTTTCTCCCTTTCATTCCTGATAGAATCTGCCCAAGAACTGATGTCTAGGGACTGAACAGTTCACTACTGACAATAGGCCTGGGACCTCACAGAGCTGCTGTGTTTTCTTCATCTGGGGCCAAGGGAAGATGCCTCAGCTGTTTGGAAATCAACCATTCCTATCAACAGCAATAAAAACATCTTGGGGGAAAGGGGAGCTTAACATTGATGGAAATGATGAATTAACTAGTAAATGGTCATGAATTGCTTCCAGAAATCCTAATCCACATTCAGTTAAATTCAAATGGTGCTTTTGTACCGGCTTCACATGATGACAATAGTGTACAGTAAAATACCCCTCTCCTACTGCTCTCCCCAGCACCTAGAGCTGTGTTTACAAATATGCACAGATACATGTATCTTTCTTTCATAATATACTGTGCTGTAACTTATACATCTATACCAAGAATGTATCAAACTGTGGTCTGAAAAAAACAAGTAAGCACAGAGCTGGGGCTCTTCTAATGAAGTAAACCTGTGGAAATGGTAACCCACAAGTTCCTGACTGAAGTGTGTGAGGAAGCTAATATATATTCTAGTCTTGCTTCGTGGGAGAATTTCCGTTTTTAGCGGTCAGCCTCATACACACTGTTATTGCATTTGACACATCTGCGGTCTCTCATAATGCTTCTGCAGGGATACAATGAAATACGTATTTATGAGGGGTTTAAACTCTTAATGAAGATCTAGCTGGTAGTTGTGAAGGAAGAACACCTGCTACCATTAATATGAGTAATAGCACAGCTTGTTTTGACCTCAATGAAGTCCCTCACCTTTTCATGTAAAGCAAGGTAAAACCAACGAATGCTAAACACTGCAACCCTTAGAAGAGGGAAAACACCTAATGGAGGGCATTAATCAATATGCATATTACCTGAGTAATACCTATAGGATTTCATCTTGGCTTGAAATGACACAGGGTCTCCAGCTCCCCTCTGAACAGAGAAGCAGGGGCGAAAAGAGCAGACAAGCAACCAGACTGCCTGCTGGCCTTGCGTCCTGCTCCCCCAGACGACTAATACTGCCATTTCTTCCACAAAGTCCAACTGGAAAATGGTTATTTTTTGATCTCACAGGGGTCATAAGTGCCAAAGCAGGCACTTCTCCTTTGGGTCAGCCAGCAGTGCCTGCCAGCTACGCTAGAGAGAGAATTGCTACCCACTAAGAAAGTGCATGTCCCTCTTTGGCCATCTGTACAGAGGCAGAGCTGGCACCTCTTCCACCCAGTGGTCTGCTCACACTGGGGAAAGCACCGTTATCTGTTCAGGGCAGCCTAGTGACCCACCTGAGGGACCAGACAGGTCTGTATGAGCCATAGCCCTGGTTGGAATCTGTCCTCTGTTTCAAGCAAGAACTCATTCAAAGCGTTCATTGGTACTTCTGCAAAGATCCTAAATTCCAGAATCCACAGGTTGCTAATTAAGTTTGGAGAGCTTTTTTTGAGGAATTTATTTCCTACTTGAAGGAAATACTTTCATTTTAGCAACTTCTGTTCTTTTACCCACATGGCTTTCTAGATCTTGTGATATTTTAAAGCACTAGAAATTTTCTCCATTTCAGGTATCCACTAAAAAAGAAAGGAGAAGCTTCCCTGCATCTACCCCTGCATTTCTTCAGCCATGCAAAATTTAGTAGTCTGACTGTTAATAGTGTTTAGCTGTTGACAACAGAACTGCCTTACACACATTTAAAGTGTGTGGGAGAAAGCAGTAGCAAACTGCTTTGTGTTTAGTAAGTTCAATGTGAAGCTGTTCAGCTGCACTTTGTATTTAAAAGAAATAAGTAGAATTTACTTTGAGCTTGGAGAGAACAGTGGAAGTGCTGTTCCACCATAAACCTATGTGGAATGGTATGTGCAATGTTATGAATTGCTTGTATATTAAAAAGACACTGTGGAAAACTGGTTCAATTAGCTGTTCCTCCAGTAAGAGGGTGTTCAGTTTTATTGAAAAGCAACCTTTAAGAAATCACCTGCCACTCTGCAGGCTGGCAGCAGGTTCATTTCAAGTTTTCATTGTTTTAATATTGTTACTGTGATAATTAAGTAACTGAAACATTGGTCATTGAGAGGTAGCTGGTATGTGCTGTTCATGCCTTTATGTTACAGGTGAATGAATTAATTTCACAAAGAATGTCTCTTTCACCCAGAAAGGAAGGACAAAAGAGTATCAAAGACCCACAGCCAAACAGATATTTTACAAAAACAGACCAGACGGGGTTGAGTAGCTCTTTCATGCTCTGTGTCTCCGCGTGCATCTTCTAGATTTCCTGATGAAGGTCAGGATTTTGAAAGTTACTTTCTCTTGAAGTCACTTCTCCTTTTTTGCATGTCCGCAGCCTCTGTAATCTGTCTGAAGGTAGTGAGGAAGGGAGGTGGCTTGGGGCAAAGAAATAGGGCAGGTAAGCTGGCAGACAGGATGCTTCTTGCTGTTTCTTATCACTGAAAAAGACCTACTGTTGCGTCAAATTGGACTAGCATTTCCACAGAACTCAGGGTTTCTGGTGTTGATTTGAGACTCTCTGCATCTGACTAATGTCCTGTCTATACCATGCTTTTTACCACTTACTACTTTTCCCAATGAACAGAAAAAAAAGTGAGATCTAAGAAAAAAGTTAATTTCCATAAACCAAGGATTCTAAACATACAATCTTCTACGCCTTTTTGCTAACCCAAGGCTTTAAAATATCCTAAGTCAGTTTTCCTTCCCCCCTCCAAATCATGGGGTTTGGTTAAAAGAGCTCATATAAGATTAAAGAAACAGTGTGTTTTCATTCTGAAGAAAAGTTCTCAGTAATTTTCAGTTCCCAGACATTAGTGCTTTAAAAATCCTTTGATATAGGACCACAGTTGGCTAGAAAAATGGTTGAATTTTCAGGTCAAAAGAAGAAGAAATATGCTCTTAAAAAAACTGAATTAAAAGTCTAAACTAATAGGACTTTTTGGTTCTCTGATAAAACTAATCAAATGTTCCAGATAATTTTAATGAAAAGTATCATTTAATCACATACCGAATTTTCTGTCAAATTTTAAGGGGAAGTCAGCCTTGAACCAGAGGGGATAAAACTGGGAGAGATGGCAGTGTCATGGAGCTGCTAAACTTTTTATAAGCTTTCTGTAGCATTCTGGGTTGCCGCCTTTCTTTCAAGGGACTGTATAAAATAAAGTCAGAGTAAAAGTATACTTTGTGTAATATGTTGGTAAAATAACTATTTACAAACTGCCAGAAAAGCAACTGGAGAAATTTTCCCACCTCCTCAATGTTTGCTTTGCTCATGGGACAATAATTAGAATGAATTTATGAATTCTGAGTGAGATCCTTACCTGTACTCTCACATTGTAATGTTGGCAGGAAGGGTTGGGATTGTGTAAAACTCCCAGTTTTGCCTGAGACGACAAGATAGATATGGCTGATCATGTGAGTGGCTTCCCCTGGACCATCTCAGATCTTGATGCACAGGAGATGGCATGCTGCAGAGAATCCAGGCAACCAAGGCAGAAAGCTGTAATTTAAGAAACCATCCCCTCCGCTGTCCTGACCGGCCAGAAGTTTCCAAATTCTACCAGGGAACTTTTCTGTCTTTGAAGGATGTCAGCATACAGGGAACACGGCTATCTGAGCTGAGCTGTCCCCCTCTCCTGGGCTGCCCTGCTTTGTTTCTGACAAGTGAGGACAGAATCTTCTTTTTGGAGTTCCTTGGCCAGCTGTACCCATGACTTGTAACATGACTTCAGCCAGCTCACTGAGCCTTGTCTCCTACCTGCAAAACACAGGTAATGGGTGACATTTCAAAGAACCATTTGCTTCAATGGTTACGTCCTTGAGTAAAAAGAGTTACATGGGTGCAAAAAAGTTGCATTAATACACACTCACCAAAGCTGAAGACTGGAATTTGAGTTTTAGAGTTTTAATATTTGAAAGGAGCAGGCAGAAGGAACTATTAGTAGTATTTCAAGCCACACAATGTGTAACAAGTGGATTTGGAGGTGCTTCTAAAAATAAAGTGGTTTAGACAATTACAGTTTTAAACATCAGGTGGATATACATGGCTTTCAGTTTACTTAAATTTGTTGAAATCAAATGCAGGTTTTCAGCATAAAAATACAGTTATCCTTTTAGTATCTTCCTTTTGTTCTTTCTCATTTCATCTGCTATTCCAAGTAGTCTGAAAGCTTTCAGGTTTTGCCAGATGGGGAGAAAGACATACAGAACGGAGCGTAGTTTTAGTTTGGGTTTTCATTCAAGATACATCTTAAAAACATTTGAAAGGTGAGAAAACTGTGCTGTCATGAGCTTCTGAAACAAACCCAGAACAAAAAAACCCACTCCTGTGCAACAGAAATGTCAGAATAACTAATTGAAAAAAAAAATATTTAGCTGATGTCTGCAAAGCACTTTATAATCCCTAACACATTGTCATATTCCATGAATCAACAAGCACGTATAGCTCCAATTGTACTCCAAGGTAATGAGTAGGCTTGACTGGACTAGACGTTAGTATCACAGTATGCATGGACAATATAAAGTGTAAAATTAATGCACACTACTTTGCAAACCCACAGAATCTGCAGTCAGTTCCTGATCTATCCCAATTTACTAAGCATAAACAAAACCATGGGAAATGATAAGATCAACTTGATACACCCCATTTTTCAGCCTTGTATGGTTGTTGTTGCTTTTCTCTTCTGAATACCCATATTGATATCTAAAAGGTATGACTACAATTTAATCATTAAAATAATTACAATGCCACTCCTGCTAGGGACCTGACTCCGCAATAAGCTGAGTATACTCAACTGCCTTTGCAGAAACTAAATACCCTTAAGGTTAGAAGACTGGCATCAGTAAGCACTGTAGAACAGTGCTTGGTAGTCAGCAGAGAGCTGGCGAGACGATGGTCTGGTTTGGTGGTCCCTTTCTCCAGCTGTCCTCTTTGGTTGTTCCTAGTCTTAATTATTTAAAAAAAAAAAAAAAAGATTTTGCCAAAGGACACCACAGTTGGAGCCCTACATCTACAACCAGGATATTTATAGAATACTCCTCTAATGTTACTTTTAAAGCAAGCAATTTTTGTGTTTCTTACAAAGTTACGCTGCATTAATCATAACTGGAAGCAGAGAAAGCTTGTTCAAGACATATGAATATTGCTTGTGCCATGGAAAACACCTGAGCAGCAGCTCCCACAGCCAGAAAAGCCAGCAGTAGTCTCAAACCAGGCTGAACTGAGTTGTAATGCACTGATACAGGTAAAAAGGGATTTTCCATGTGCTGGGTGGTCTATCCAAGCCTTGCTTGGTCATGGAGTAAATCAGTGAGAGACTGCCTGTGTAGCATATATTGCTTCCCTCCCTCACTAAGCAGAAGGTGATTAAAACTGGCATAATTTTCCAGTTGGAAGAAAATCTACAGCCAGTTGTTTTGCAAGGCAAAAAGCAGGGAACTAATGGCTATCCTGAGTCTGCAAACTTTCTTCTGGAAGACCATTGAGCTGTCTCTTACAGAGGGCATCAAGGAAAAGCAGTCCACATGTGGCATAGCTGAAGATCCTTTTACTAAGGCACCTGAAGATTTTATCTCATTAGCTGCTCTGTCAGTTTTGTGGGTTTACAATTGCCTTCTTTTAATTTCAAAAGAATGTTTCAAATTGCTGTGAGAACACTGTACAAAAGAGCATGGTGCTATGCAATTAACTGAGCACAGAAAGAAATATTGAAAATTACTATATACAAAGATTTGATAAGAGTACAGAACAGAACTGTAATAAAGAAAAATATATTTGCCTAATCACAGCTTTATAATAGCATGTATTGGAAGCAAATGTAGTTAAATTTAGAAATTAGCATGATTTTTAATTAGCAGCATGCTTCTCTATGATGTATGCCGGTGTACTTTTTGGAACGACGGTTCCAACAGAGTTGACTATCTCCTATGGATGTGTTACTGTGAAGGTCACACTTTAATTTTTTGTTTAGCCTTTCTGTATTGCAGCTTTTAGCCCAAACGTTCCAACTCTGACTGCAAGTAAAACAGCAGTGGAGAGAAATCGTGAGAGTTCCCTTTCCATGAGTAACAGGATACAAAACCCACCTATCTCCCTGCTCCGCTCCACAGGTGTTCATTACCTTTATTCTCAAGCCGCCCAATGGATTACTTAAACAATTGTATCTAACCTTTTATTTTTAATCTTGCATTCTGTTGCCTCTTTTCAGCCATGACAAGGAACCAGGTCCAAAAATTTGTCTGCGCTTCCCAACTGTACTGGCGGGTCCTCTAAGTGACCTTTTTTCTACACGTACAAAACCCAAGGCATTTGAGTTAAAATAAATAAAAAAAATTAAAATAATTAAGACGTGGTTGCCCTTACTACCGTAAGAACTGTAGAAAGGAGCAGCAGCGTCGATCTTCTGCGTAGGCTGCAGTATCTTGCTGGTTGCCCTAAAACAAACGGAGAGTGGCAAAAGCCGATGAAACGCTCAACGTCGGGAAGATTGCGTCCGAGAAGTACGTGTTCGAAATTGTACACATTCTCGCGCGTGTGCGTGCGTACACCGCCTGTATCAACAGCCTGCCGGCCCGCAGCGGGAAATCTGCTCTCCCTGCTGCCAGCTGCTGTCGCGACAGGGTGCAACGCCTGGCCCCCGCGCGACCCCCGAAGCCCGAGCGCCTGTCGCGGTGGCGTTCGCGCGGCCCGCGGTCCCGAGTGACCCGCAGGCAGGCCCCGCTCCTCGCTGGCCGCCCCCGCCCCCGGGGGACCCGCCGGCGGGGCTGGGAGCGAGGGGCAGGTCGGCGGCCGGGAACCCGCGGGAGGAAGCTCGCTCCCGGTCGGCAGCCGGCTGCCCGGAGGAGGGGCTGCCACGGCCGGTCCCCTCCACGGACCCCGTTTCAGCCGCGCGGCTGGCCTGACGCGGCGCGGCTCAAGGGGAGAAAGCGAGCTAACCGACAAGAGGGGCCGAGCGGGGCGAGGCGGGACGCGGGGGGAGAACGGGAGGGCAGCGGCGGCGGCGGGGGCGGGGGGCGGACGGCGGACGGGACACGAAGGGCAGGCGGCCGAGCCGGCCCTCGGCGGCCCCTCGCCGCCGGGGCGCAGCCCCCGGCCCAGCGCCGCCCGCCGCGCCCCCGGCCCCTCCCCGCCTGACGGCGGCGCCCGCCCCGGCGGGGCGAGGCGTGTCCCCCCCCGCGGGCGCGGGCAAGCGAGCGGGGCCGGCGGCGGCAGGTGTGCGGCGGCGGGGAGAGCCGCCCGCCGCGCCGCCGCTCGCCCGGCTCTCCTGCCCGCCGCTGCAGGTAGGGACGGGGCCGCGCCGCGGGGCCGGGGCCGGGGCCGGGCGGCGCCGCCCGCGCGGGGCGACCGTCGGGGTCCCCCGAGGGGGGCCGGGGGCGGCGCGGAGCCCGCGGGCGTGGCGGGCCGGGCCGGGCCTGGCTTCCCGCGGGCGGAGGCGAGCCGCGGCGGGGCAGCCCTCCCGCCGGCGGAGCCCTCGCGGCCAGGGAGCCCTCCCGCCGCGGACCGTTTTGGTGCGGAGGGGGAGGAGCGCGGTGTCCCGCGGAGGAGGACCGGGACCGGGACCGGCCCCGGCGGGCCGGCGACGACCGACACCCGAGCGCCCCTCGCCAACGCCTGTGGCCGGGGGGCGGCGCGACTCGAGGTTTTCCCGTCCCGCAGCCTTTTAAGTGGGCGCGGGCAGCCGGCGGGAAGGTGGCCGGCTCGGTAACCGGCTTCTCCGGCGGGGCGGAGGTGCCCGGGGAAGGGCGCGGGCTTCGCCTGGCCCGCCGCCGGCCGCCGCCGCCCTCGGCTCCCTCCCGCCGGCGTCCCCGGGCGCGGGGGTGGCTCCTCTTATCGGCCGGAGAGTCAAAGTACTAAAAGTCACTTTCCTGATAAACAGTCGTTGCGCTAACGTCAAACGGGTATCGGGTTAGCTGGCATGCGCCCAAGGAGCGAACGGTAGGGATTAAAGAATGAGTTTCGCTTACCCCAATAATGGGGAAAGGGATAAAGCCACGGCCGGACCCTGCCGTCGTTCTCACGTGTGGTTTAAGGTAAATGCTTTCACAGGCCAACTGCTGCGCTTTATGGCTAGCTACGCTTGCTTATGTTTAGCCCTGTGCAGATCTCTTGAAGGCTCTCTTCCTACAGATGCTGTCAAACGTACTGCTTTTTACTCGCACGAGGGATCCTCCATCGCATTTAACCAAATCTTTCATTCTTATGACTGGAGTTGAGGCCACAGTACAATGAATTTCTGAAGGCTGTGCTCTTACTAAGCAAAAAAGTGCAAACACTACAAAATTTTGCACTTCCCTGCTGTTCTTTCTCTGTATATACACTTCTCTTTTTGTCTATGAGCTACTTTAGCAATATTTTTTCTTTTTTTTTTTTTTTTTTTTTTGCAAGCCAGTATTTATTCTGTGCTAGTGTGTTTGAGACATTTCTGATACAGACTGCCACTGACATCTTCATCAGGTGAGATCTCTTATTCAGCAAAACAGTGGTGGAGGCTATGGACCTGCAGCCCGTGGTTTGCTGAAATCTCTGATTTTCATTTTTTGTATTAAGAAGGAACCCCTGAAGTCTATTGCAGTGTAACCTCATCATCCAACTTCCCTTTGGTAGTACATCCGTTTAAGTTCACTTCGCTTAGTTTTTCAGAAAACTTCTTCAAATAGTAGCATTAAAAGAGAATTAAGTGTTTGCATGTGTACTCAGGGACACATGGTTTTAAGAGGGGATTTATATACAGATTATTTCAAGATAGAACTTGTACTAGTGATGAATAAAATACCTTCTCAATACATGTCTAAAAAGAAAAGATTTCTGTAACTTTTAGTGCTGAGCTCATGTGCAGGAGCATTAGGTACAAGCAGGAGAAAAAAATTATACTTCTACACCACCTGACTAGCCAAAGTCTATTCTGAACAGGCATAATCTTTAATTCTTTGGTATTTGACAGTTTGACTCTAAACCAGGTATGATGGTTGTGTGTAGCCATGGATTTTTTTTTTAATGCTTTCTGCTTCTGGTCTGGGGAAGAATAAAGAAAAGTTAGATAAGCAATTATAGTTAGCCCAATTTGTGATTGAATCCTCGATCTAAATAAAACTTTGCTTCATAGGGAATGAGTTTTACACCTTTAAAGTCAAGACTGGATTTTCGCCATCAAGTGAAACAAGGTAAGTGTTGTTTTCAAGGCAGTAGTCCACTCCTTGTAGGCAACAGCATAGGCAAAGATTGACCTCAGATTTTGGACTTTGTGCAAGTAGTTGCAGCAGGGGTTTTGTGCTTTTTTTTTTTTAACTTTGAAAAGCAAACAGGCTGCTCTAAATATTTGCAGCACACTTTACAGTTACAGAGTTTGTAGCCTGGGAATAGAATCAGGATTTTTGCTTTAAGGTGGTGTGTGTCAGTGCGTTGGGACGCTTGGCCACATAGCAAAGGATGAGCCAGTGTTGTCCTGAGCTACACGAAGCAGCCCTGTCCCTGCTTAGTTTTGAGCCGTGCCTTGTCTTGAAGTTTCTCTTTCTTTGTGTTTGACCAAAATTATTCCAAGAAATGAAGCAAGCTATCCTCCTTTTGGAGGCTTCTTACAACTCTAAAATCTCATATAAGGGACTGACATTTATTCTAGTATGTGCAAATTTTAATTTTTTTTTTTTGAGTGCAAGAGTATTGCATGAAGGAGCTGTGAACGGAAGGAGAAAACAGGGCTGGAAGAAGTAAAAGAAATATTTATGAGTAGAAAAGAAATCCTTGTGTAAATGCTAATTGTTGTCTTAATTAGAGGTTCCTTTTCTTGTGTTATTTCCATTTATCTCAGCAACCTGTGTGGCTATCACTGTGTCTTCTCAGGAAACCACTAGTTAAGCAGAACTACTTCTTAAAAATCAATAGGGAGGATAGTCAAGTACTGGCCAGAGCAACAAAGCACTGCATCCCCTCCTATGATTTAAGAAATAACATGTCTGGAAGGTGGAAGAGTTACAGGATGGGCAGAATTAAGGAATCCAAGCAGTTTTATTCTTGGCAACCCAGAACCCACAATAAAAGTACAGTTCAGTGAAAAATAATACTGTGAGTTTGGTTGTTCTTTGAGGGGGTTGAGGGAAGAAGACAAAGGAATTTGCCTTTACAATACAGGTGAATTTAATGTTGGGTTTAGCTCAGAGTAGCTCTGGCTGTCTCTTTTGTGTCTTTGTCTTCCTCGCTTGTTAGTGATGCACACAGTTGGCTGAGGAACAGATGCTGTGAAAACTTTCCATCAGAGGAAAGGTTAGTAGATGGAGGAATGTCTTTATGGGAAGGAGCTATGAAAAGTTTGATAATAGGGCAGATGAATGAGTTCTTAAAGTTTGCCATTTGTTTTCAAGAGAAACATGATGCTAAAAGGATAGTGTTGTCCTACTGTACAGTCAGTAAAACTTCCTTCTCTGGATTTTGTCTTTTGCTGCCTGTTTTCTGTGTTAGTAGAGGTGTTGGTAAAAGTTTTAAAATAATGTAGGACAGATGCCATTCTCTTTTAGAAGAAATTATATCTCTCTGTTGTGATAAAGAAAAAAAAAAAAGGAAATTTACAACTTGCAAAGGCAAGAACTCCTGTTAAGAAATACTGGTATTGGTAGCACAGGCAGACTCATTTTCTTCCTGCCCTGGATCCAGGTACATGCATTATAAGCCTGTATATCTGTTGGCAAGCTTGACATTGCTGCAAATTGACTTCTTTTTCTCCTATTAGAGTCCCATCTTCATTTGGTGAAATAATTATTCTCTACCTTTTTTTATATGCCTCACCTGATTTATTTAATCAGGTCCTGGATTTGTTTAATTTTATCCACTGTGCACAAAAGACCATTTTAAAAATTTCTTCCTAAATGTGCATTTAGTGCAAGCATTGTGTGTGATTTCTGAGAGTCTCGAAACAAACGAATAAATTTCACAAGACCTGCAAATCTTGGGTAGATACTAGGGCAAATACGGTCAGATGCCTACTAGTTCTGGGTGTCCTAGCTGGGTTTGAAATCCTTTCAGTGGCTGTTTCTGCAGCAAAGCAGAATGTCTCCTCACATCCGTTGGGCTGTCTCTGTGTACTTCATCCTGGCTATTCAGAAAACAAAGTGCTAACAATTAGTAGGCACTTGCAAAAGCTTTGAAAGGAGTCAAGTCCCAGCTTTGCATAGGAAATGTAGAGTTGAGAAGGAATTCAGTTTGCCAGTAGGGCTTTCAATCTCTGTGCAGCAAGATCACTCTTTTCTCCTGCCCTTGTACTTAATAAAGTCTGCAACTTCTGCAACAAGCAGAGCAAAGTCTGTACTTTCATGTACCATGCTTACTGATTTCCTAGAACATAGTCTTTTGAATGGACTGTACAAGGTAGAAATCTTTTGAAAAGATACTATGTGAGCTTAGAGCTAGGAACTATTGTTAATACAAATGCAAATTTTTTTCTGAAAGTCAGTGAATTAAAAACTAAGTTCATATTTGGCAGTAAATATGTCTTGAGATGTGATCTGCTCAAGTACGATGCACTAGTCATTTCCACAGACGTAGTTATCAAAATGGCCCTGACATTCAGAAGAATTAAGCCAATACTTCATGTAGTAAAATACAAGAAGCAGTTGTTCTTACAAATAGTATTCACAAATTTTCAAGATAACCAGGAGATGAAAATTACTGAGGGTAAAATAGGTAAGGTCAGATTTCTAAAATGGAGCAAATGAGCAGTGAACTTTATTACGATTACCCTGTTACTCTCAGAATGCATTTTAAAGATTCTTTGCACAAGCTAACAAACATACATTGGCACTTAAATTCAGTAAAAAAGAAAAAAATCAAACCCATAAGACTAGAGTCTAATGTCAATATTTATACTAAATAGACGTGGCATTGATGGTTACTGGTAAGATGCCTTTTTTCCTTGAATGCGTGACTACAACGCAAAAGAGGTGTTTAGAAATCTGTTGATGGAGATCTTAGGACCACCAAATCCTGGTTTAATTAACTAGTATGATTTAGAAGAAAAAAGCTGTTTCTTCCCGTGACTGTGTACATGTGTATAACCTACTTCAATACATGATAAAATTAATGAGAAAATTTCAATCCATCATAGGTGGGTTTTTTTATATAAAATATATGCCTAAAATGACTCTTTCATAAGTTTCATTCTTTTATCTTAGAATTTAAAAATTCAGATAATGGTAACTCCCTTAATTTCCAAAGAACCAAACAAGGACTAAGTCAATATGTTTTCTGTAGATTTACTCACATAGACGTAAAAAGAGAAGGTAGCTCCATATATATAACAGAACACCATGGAATTATTTTCAAAATCCATTTAGAGGTTAACATTCCCTGGCAGTAGCTATGTAGACTTTCTCCAATGGGATACTGTTTCAGGTGAATCTTTCTGTTGCTGGGTGCAACAAATAAAGCAATTCATTAACTGCACAGACTTCATGCTAAAATGTTATTCTAGCAAAATTAGTCATTCTCAGATATCTGGAAAACACTTGATTGAGTGTAAAAATCTTGTCATGTTTCTGAACAGGACAGGAAAAAAAATAAAATCACTTTTCTTTTGTTACTGTGTTGGTCTTGACATCACTCACCTCTCAGAGTCTTTGCCAGCAATGACTGCCCAAGGGAATCCTTCAGCAGAAATGATCGTTCTTTCTGGAAATTTGTCTGTAATAACACCTGTTGCATCATAGATAGGATTTAGTGTATATATCCACCAGCCACACTACTTGTGCTCCCCAGAAACATATTCTTTAGAGGCTGCTGGATTTAACCAGTTGTACAGAGGGATTGGTTCTTTAAACTATTCTGCATGAAGAAGAGTAATTCCTATGTGCTATTCAAACAATTTTTATTGGCTAATTATGGTAAACCTTTCCTTTTCCCTATGATTCTGCCTCAGAATTGCCAAGTTATTGAACTATATCTATTTCCTTTAAAACCTCCACATTAAAGAAAGAGAAAATACATGAAAATACACAATTCTTGCAACAATTTCTGTGTCCCCAGCATATCATCACTGATTCACCTAAACTTCCAGTAACCAGTCCTATCCTTACCGGCAGTGTCTGAAATGTAGGTCGTGGGATGAGTGGGGAGAAAGGCAGTGCTGCAGTAGACAGTGGACAGCTTTATATGCAGCAAACTCAAAAGGTCTGAGCCCAAAACTGAAAACCGAAACTGCCATGGATTGGCCTGGAGCAGGATTAAACAATGCTTAAAAATCAGAAATCCAGATCAACCCCAGTTAATTTGCAAATTTCTTTCCAATAAAGATGTTCTTGACACAGTAGAGAGCTTTACTTAATCAGTGTTTCTTAGACCTACTTAGGAATATGCTGCCCACAGCAAGCTATTTTAAGAACATTTTAAATTGCAAGAACACATTTGCAAGACACCTGCCCCTGTAAGAAGCTACCCAGGAATAGTAATTAACACCTTTCTTTAAACTGCAACAGACAATTTCAGATAGATAGAGTCAGGAACAGTAAAACAAACCAGCAAAGAACAGAGAATAATTGATTTTATAACTAGATTAATTTAAAAAAATGTTGGTTGCAAAATCACTAATGAATAATGATGTGTTTTCAAATCTTTGACTACTTATAAGACAGATAGATGCATTTGCATTCATTTGTAACAGGGTGCAGTTCTGGAATTCCCAGTCTGTGAACTAGAAAAGGTGACAACAGTCACTTATATGGTAGGTAATACAAACGTTTCACGAATATTGTGGCTAATACTAATCAATCATAATGCAAAGGTAACTTGATGCATGTTATACACTTGTCTGAGGAATACACTGCAGTAACTTCAGTGCTTTCCTATCTTCAGGAATCAGTTTCTGGTTTCTACACTGAGTGCAAAAAATGGGTCAAATAATTTGAACAACTGACAGCCTGTGAGCTGCAGAACAATTTATACCTCATGTTGATGTACCTGATTTATATTTCCAGATTTAGTGGTTCATTTGTTAAACTGAGGAGGAGCAGAAGGTCAATAACTAATGCTACTATATGCATGCAAGTGTTTTATATATGCCTTACTGTGCAGTCCAAGTGAAACCCACAGGGTAGAAATAACAAAAGGCTTAGGCATTCTTAACAAATCACTGTGTTCTGCTTATTGGCTCTGTATGTCTTTTGTTAGTTATCATAACCTATTGATGAGAGAGTGGTTTGTTACACATTTGATTTATTGTTCAGACCCAGCTGAGCCCTTAGTTCAGCAGTGATACATCACAGTGCAGTTCAATATAATTTTTCACACCAAAGACATTGTCAATTATCTTACCATGTCCCATGGCCATTCAGTATATGCATCCTACACCATCACATATGAAGTGGGGATTTCCTTTTTAGGACAGCAGTAGTAACAAAGGTGTTTGGATGAACAGAACAATGTGGGCAACACTTCCATGTTGCTACAGCACATTTGAATTTTTCCATTGTGCTTTGAAAACTGCTTCGTCTTAGTCTATTTGAACAAATAATGGAAGTAGCCAAGGCTTGTTCTTTGCCAATAGAGAATATACAAGTATGTAGTTGGCTTACATTTTCACAAAACAGCATTTACCCTTGTCGCTCCACTTAAGACTGTTATCTGTCATTCATATCAAACTTTGTTTGGAGATGAAAGAAAAGATGATTATCTTGTCAAGCAATGGATAGAGAAGCTATCCATTAGATCCCCTTCACTGTGGAAGTATACACTAGCAGTATACAAGATACTGCTGAAAAGAACCCATTATTTTCATTATTAAAATATTATGAGTCTTCCAGGGACAAAGCTAAATTTAATATGAGCTTATAGATTGCCCTGCTCCTTTTTAAAGATTGTAGAATTTCCCATCATCACTGACCTCAATTCTAGCAATTTATTTAAGATACGTTTTATTGCACCTGGCTACACATTAGCTAACTGAATCAGTTCTCATTGGAGAAAGAGAAATACTCAGAGAATCTGAGCTACTTCATGTTTCTTTTTTTTTTTTTTTTTTTTTTTTTTGTAGCAACCTATTATTTCCCATGACATACTAATGCCTCATAGAGTGCACTGGAAGGACAGAATTCATACAAGGGAGTGGAATACTGTTGCCTGATTTTGGTTTCATTCACATTGTGACTTCCAAACATAAACATTAGTCTGTCCCTGCTTCCACCCAGTCAGTGGCAAAATCCCATTTACCCAGAAGGCTGAGTTGTCAGCTGCTAAATAATTTGGATGTTTGGAATCCAGTAAGGAGGAGAGATGTTCATGTAACACCAATTTGGGATTCAAATATAGGGTTGAAAAAACTAAGGACCCTGTATTCCAAAATTCTTCCTACTGTATCAATTTTTTAATCTTAAAGACAGGTGTCCTGGTTTCAGCTGGGATAGAATTAACTGTCTTCCTAGTAGCTGGTGCAGTGCTATGTTTTGAGTTCAGTATGTGAAGAATGTTGATAACACTGATGTTTTCAGTTGTTGCTCAGTAGTGTTTAGACTATAGTCAAGGATTTTTCAGCTTCTCATGCCCAGCCAGGGCACCTGACCCAAACTGGCCAACGGTGTATTCCATACCATGGGACGTCCCATCTAGTTTAGGAACTGGGAAGGGGGGGGGCAGGGATTTCGTCGCTCAGGGACTGGCTGGGTGTCGGTCGGTGGGTGGTGAGCAATTGCCCTGCACATCATTTGTACATTTCAATCCTTTTAGTACCACTGCTGTCACTTTATTAGTGTTATCATTATTAGTTTCTTCTTTTCTGTTCTATTAAACTGTTCTTATCTCAACCCAGGAGTTTTACTTCTTTTCCTGATTTTCTCCCCCATCCCACTGGGTGGGGGGGGAGTGAGTGAGCGGCTGCGTGGTGCTTAGTTGCTGGCTGGGGTTAAACCACGACAACAGGTAAGAAGTTTAACATAATTGTGGTAAACAGCTTTACCAGGTTTACTGACGGCAGTCATCACTATGTTTGATCTTAAAAAATTACTGATATAATTTTTTAGAAAAATACTTCTATGCCTACTTTCCTGCTTAATCATGTGACTTACTTTACTGCTATCTCCTATAAGTTTGCAGTTCAAATTTGGATTACAGGTATGATGACTTTCTAGCTAAACAGAATTAAATATCTGAAAGTGTAGTATCACTTTTAACTTTTAGAAGTTGACATAGTGAATGGACTTTATAGATAATTTGATAAGTTATTTGAGGAGCTGCATCCATCACCTGCAGTGGAGTTTAAAACCCATGGCTTTAGTCCAAGTATTTTTTAATACAAGGGCTGACATTAAAATCATAGGGATTTCTTTTATAAATAAGGACTACAGGAGTATTGGTGCATCTGTAGCATTGGATATTTTGGCTAGTTATGTGTGACGCTATTCAGTTCTAGCTGATTCCGCTGAAATTGTTTTTCTTTCCATCTAACTCATAAGCAATGTGGTTCAAAGTCCTTCGTGTTGCAGACTTGTCCTGGTCTCGGCTGGGGTAGAGTTAATTTTCTTTCCAGTAGCTGCTATAGTGCTGCTGTGTGCTGGATTTAGTACGAGCATAATGTTGATAACACACGGGATGTTTTCAGTTGTTGCTCAGTAGTGTTTAGTCTAAAGTCAGGGATTTTTCAGCTTCTCATGCCCAGCCAGCAAGAAGGCTGGAGGGGCACCAGAAGTTGGGAGGGGACACAGCCAGGACAGCTGACCCAAACTGGCAAAAGGGGTATTCCATACCGTGTGATGTCATGTCCAGTATATAAACTGGGGGGAGTGGGCCTGGGGTGGATCACTGCTTGGGAACTAACTGGGCATCGGTTGGCAAGTGGTGAGCAACTGCATTGTGCATCACTTGATTTGTATATTCCCATTCTTTTATTATTATTGTTGTTATTTTATTACTGTTATTATCATTATTATTTTCTTCCTTTCTGTTCTGTTAAACTGTTCTTACCTCAACGCACAAGTCTTACTTTTTTTTCCCGATTCTCTCCCCCATCCCACTGGGCGGGGGGGGGGGCGGTGAGCGAGCGGCTGCGTGGTGCTAAATTGCTGGCTGGGGTTAAACCATGACAAGACTTTACCATTGGAATATGCCAAGTGTATTGTTTACTTCTAATATTGATAAAATGTATTTTATTTATATCTGCATAAATATGAATGTAAGTGAATGAATTTAAACTGAAGGTACGCTGTCTTTAAACAGGTCAGTATTTTTTGGAAGTGAATAGTTAGAATCAGACACCTGAGTAAGGGTCAGCTTATTCATTATCAGGTGGAGTCAGAGGTACTAGCGTGTCAAAGTTCAGTGCTGCCTAGTTAAATGCTCAGACAAACCCATCCAACTCACACACCTCAGTTCCTTGGTTCTGGGGCCCCCTTTAAGGTTGCTGATTCTCCCAGAGGCTTAGAATTCAGCAAAATATGAGAAACCAGGCCACCATGGGATGCTTTAATCTGGGATCTTCCAACTAATCTCTGATTTTGAAACTGCACATTTTTTAGTATCCAGAGAAAGACAGATAACAACACTTCTCAAAAGACACAGTCTATGTAATGTACCTCTGTTATTCCCACAGCCACCTGCAGAAAGTTAGGTATTTTAAGGACAAAAATTACAATTTATAAAAGATCAGTTCAGCTCTTGAAATAATGTCCATTGCAAAGATCAAAGGAGCTGAGGCTGGATTTTTTTAAAGTAGTTTTAGGGTTTTTTATAGCTTGTGCTAATAAATTATCAGAGAGATGGATATATTCACTTGTGGGGGAAGATGAGAATCATTCATACCTTAGCCAACTTCAGCATGGAGATGTAAAGATCCACAAAAATTTGCAGAATCAATTTTTTAAAAATTTATTTCATAGATGCAACATCAAGACATACCTTAAAAACAACAACAAAAAAGCACATGTAGACCTAATAGGGTCAATTCAAAACCCACAGAAATGAACAGGAATCTTTTCAGCAGGCTCTGTAATCTGCTGCATCTTTTGAGACCATGCAGGAAAATGTTGTGGATTAGTGTATTGGGTTTGTGTGGCAAGGTTTTGGTAGGGGCGGACATTACAGGGGTGGCTTCTGTGAGAAGCTGCTGGAAGCTTCCCCTGTGTCTGACAGAGCCCATACCAGCTGGCTCCAAGATGGATCCACTGCTGGCCAAGGCTGAGCCCATCAGCGACAGTGGTAGTGCCTCTGGGATAACAGTTTTCAGAAGGGAAAAAAAGTTGCTGTGGAACAGAGACTTCAGCCAGAGGGAGGATCGAGAATATGTGAGAGAAACAACCCTGCAGACCCCCAGGTCAGTGAAGAAGGAGGGGGAGGAGATGCTCCAGGCACCGGAGCGAAGATTCCCCTGCAGCCCGTGGTGAAGACCCTGGTGAGGCAGGCTGTCCCCCTGCAGCCCAGGGAGGTCCACGGTGGAGCAGATCTCCACCTGCAGCCTGTGGAGGACCCCACGCCGGAGCAGGTGGGTGCCCAAAGGAGCCCACGTGGGAAGCCCACGCTGGAGCAGGCTCCTGGCAGGACCTGCGGATCTGTGGAGAGAGGAGCCCACGCTGGAGCAGGTTTTCTGGCAGGACTTGTGACCCCGTGGGGGACCCACGCTGGAGCAGTGTGCTCCTGAAGGACTGCACGCCGTGGAAAGGACCCATGGTGGAGCAGTTCGTGAAGAACTGCAGCCCATGGGAAGGACCCACGCTGGAGAAGTTCATGGAGGACTGTCTCCGGTGGGAGGGACCCCACGCCAGAGCAGGGGAAGAGCATGAGGAGTCCTGCCTTTGAGGAGGAAGGAGCGGCAGAGACGAGGTATGATGAACTGATTGTAACACCCATTTCCCGTCCCTCTGCGCCGCTGGAGGGGTAGGTAGAGAATTTGGGAGTGAACCTGTGCTCAGGAAGAAGGGAGGGGTGGAGAGAAGGTGTTTTAAGATTTGGTTTTATTTCTCATTACCCTACTCTGTTTTGATTGGTAATAAATTGAGTTAATTTTCCCCAAGTCGAGTCTGTTTTGCCTGTGACGGTAATTGGTTGAGTGATCTCTCCCTGTCCTTATCTCGACTCACGAGCCTTTTGTTATATTTTCTCTCCCCTGTCCAGCTGAGGAGAGGGAGAGAGTGGCTGCCTGGTGCTTAGTTGCTGGCTGGGGTTAAACCACGACAATTAGGCTCCGGAGTAGTCTCATAGGTGTTGGGAGCAGGGGAGAAAAACAGGAATTTTTTAGTTTAGCCTGAAGAATTCCAATGGAAAACTTAGTATGGAAGATTCCTGCATTTGCAGGAAGAGGACAGTTCTATTCAGTCAAATCCAATTGGAACTAATCGTGTTTTATACTACAATAAGTGGATAAGTATTTCTGGATGAATAATTTATAACATCCTCTATGGCCAAGTAATTTGGTGTGAGGGAGGAATATGTATGAATCTTTTTAAAAGAAATATGACAACACTTAAGGTTTTCCTCAATGTTTTACTGTTTCCAGCTGCTGCTTTTTTATTATTAATGCATTCCCACCTGAAAATTTTTCATGCGAACTGCAGTTGCAATTGCAGAATCTGCTACATAGTGGTTGCCTGCTCATTTCTTTCATCTTCTTCCTGGTGCAGAATGTTTTCAGATTTTCAGAAATCTATCAAACATTCTGTGGGAACCCGGTCCACAGGAGAGCTGCCACATCTTTGGCCTCGGTCTCGCTACAATTTGGAGCACCTCCTGATTGTTCACCAGTCCTGTAGGGTTAAGAGTGTGACTCTTCAGTGTTGTGTGTGCATATATCGGGTTGGCCTCCTTGAACTAAAGTACTTCTTTCCTTCAAAAATGTGCTTATTCTGCATTTAATGGGAAAAAATACTTTAGCCAGTGCAATAAATGAAAATTAATTAAAATGCAATTAAGTCAATTTATGACAGACTCTTATCTTTAGAAATTTCAGGCTATTATTCTGAGGAAATTAGGCATAGTCTCTCTATAATTAGTGAGAAAATATACTGAAATGGATAATGCATGTCAGAGGCTGCCAAAATACTTGTTTTTAAAACAAAGATCCTTCAGGGAATGTCCCAAACTCCCAGTTTTATGGAGCTTCAGAATTTGTTTGCAGACCTTTACATTACCAGGCCTGCATAATTACAGGGATTAAACTGTGCCCTTAAGGCTGCCTGTTTTCTCCTGATGCTTTCCCTCACACATACACTGCTAATGCCAGTGCAGCTACTGGTTCTGATAGTGGGAGCCCTATCATAGAAGAAGCTCCAGGCAGCTGCCAGCACTTTAAATATTGGTTGTCTAAACCTGCTCAGAGCAGGTCTATACACAATAAGCAGGTGATGCTGGGGTTGGAAGGCATCTTTGTGTTCTCTACTGCAAGGTTCCCAGTGAATCAGTATCAACAATGGTTATTTCTCCCTTCCTTTCTCCTCTCCCAAAAGCTTACCCTGCAATGTTCATGTGGAGTTTTCCCTTTGTTTCGAGATACCTATGACTTTGCTTCTGTTGAGGTGCTGATTCTTCATTTGATTCAACCACTTTTGCTGATTCTTTTCCCTGCTCCTGTGTTGCAGCATGTCTGAAAACTGTGAAGAGCAGTCTGAGAAAGTCTGAGAGGCTTTAATGCATCAAATTAAGTCAGCCTATAGCCTGCCTGCTTTCCCCTCTCATATTCTTATCTCGCCATACTGCAGTTGTGTATTGCTACTGAAGTTTTTAACAGACAACAGATGAAGTTGGCAAGTCATTAAGAATAATGCATCGTCTGCATTCCCCCATCCCATCTCTGTTTTTATCAGTTACAATTAAATTTTCTACATAATCATAAAATGGTTCATTCAGCAGCTGGTTTGCTTTGTACATTTGGTGGCATTTGATGCATTGCCAGGTAGTTAACATGTTTGTCTTGTTAGCTAGTAGGGTCTGTGGAGAAATCTACAAAATCTACAAAAAACATTAATTATATTAGATTATTTACAGTTTCCCCTATTCTTTCACAGTAAACTTTGTCTTAAATGAGCTGTGGCAGCAATGGTACATTATCAGCAGATTGTCAGAATTGCCCTGTCCTGCAAGCTACTCATGGTAGTTCTGCAAGCTTTACACAGCTCTGTTTCAGTTTCACTGATAGGTTTTTCAAATGGGAGGTTAACTTCCAGCGGCAGCCGGTTGCTGCTGCAAAGCATAGCCTTGCCAGTAGTTGGAACCGATTATGTTTTGGGTTATCACAGCACGCCAAATCCAGACTCTTTGGGTTAGTGGCACAGCTAGCATATGCAGCTTTGAAATAATACCTCCCTTGGCGTAGGTCCAGACTAAGCTGCAGTTCACGTACTGCCCTCCAAAACAACAGGCTTTGTTAGGACAGAAGTGATTGTATGAGACATCAGATTGGCAGGTCAGAGAAGATCAGTGTTAACACACCCTTGTCTGCTGACAGTGCTGTTTAGTTTAATTCTTGTTTGTTATATGCCATGTCAGAGTACAAAAACCCTCTGTTGATGTGAGTACACTTACATGCAAACATTCTGCAGAATCGGATCCCAAATATAGGCAGTTTTCAATTCAAAAAAGTCTTGGAAAAGTTGTTAGTGTAAGCAAATGCAGAGATATAGCAGAAGTTTTAACATAACCATACTCACATAAGGTAATGGTAAAGAAAAGTTTTATATGAACATACCTGCTTCAAATATAAACTAAACTCTAAAGGCAGAAGGGCTTAGCGAACACAAAATAGGCAAGTAAACATGTTTTTTTCTGTATATCCACAATTTTTATGGAATAAGCATTCTGAACTTACAAATTGCTACCCATTTTGAAGAACTAAAAGTCTTTCCCATCCTGAGATACAGTGAGCCAAATGGAAAATTCTAGTGGAATTCACTGGTAATATTTCCAAATGGTAGATTTAAGAGCTTTTCCTTAAACTGGATTTTAAAATAATTCCAAAGGGACTCTTTAAAATGTAGTGTCTTCAACTCTGCACTGTTTTCTTACAAGAGAATAATTGGTGGAAAAACAGACTTTCAATTGTGTAAGACAATGACAGCTTGCATGCTAATTGTAATGTTAATTAAAGACAGAAGTGTTAACAAGGACAACAAAAGGTGCTCTCTTGTGGTATTTTGAAACGTGATAAAGTGCTTAGTTCCATAATGTTTTCTATTCTATTTATATAATATAGAAAATTGTGCCTTCCTGTCTTCAGTCCTCTTTTGGAACAGTTCTGGGTTGTATATTGTTAAGTGACTTGATCATTGATAGCACAGTAACACCTGAAGAAGGCTACATTGTGCAACAGCCACAGCTTTGAAAGGGTTTACAGGAACACAGCTTCTTCACAGATTACTTACAAAATGTTACGTTACCACGGTGTCTGGTGACCATAAATGCATTTGTCTTTTGTTAAAGATGTTGTAGCCAATGTAAATAAATAACTTTTCCTTTGCTTTTCTCCTCATCCCCAAAAATCCAGTAGTAATCTGGGAAAAAAAAAAAAAAGCACCCCAATGCTGATATAACATTAAGGTGTCAAGTTTGAATACAGACTTTGGAAATGAAAATTAAAGGTACAGTTGACAATTCTCACAGTTGACAACATTGTCTGTTCAGTAACACATACGTTTGGTATTGCGAATGACTGACCTAGTTAGTCAACATGTTCTAGATACAGTTATCAAATATCCTTAAGCTTATTAGACTCCTAGGTTTCAGTCTTGCCATTTTGGCTACTGTACAGCACCAGGGACGTGGTAACAGAAATATATTAAAATACCTTCCGTCTCCCCCCCCAGCCCTGCCCCTCTTTTGTTTAAAATAAATTTGAAAAACCACAAGCCAACCACCAAACAGCAAAAGTGTGGCACTGTGGGCAAAGTAAATTGCATGAGACTGTCTCTGGTTTTGTAACGACTACCACTTTGCTCCGGAAAATCTGTCTCCTTGGCAAATATGCTGCCCCAAAAAACCCATTTGTAAATATTTGTGCAAATGGAAATAGATTACAAGAAGGTGGCAGTGTGATTTCTAAGTACGAATGAAGCTGCATATGTATTTTTATAACAGCAAATGTTTGTGTTTTAAATCTCTTCCTTGGCATCACTTTTTTGTTTAGGTGAATCTAGGACAAAGAGACGGACCAAATCCAGAAAATGAGTATTTAAAATAAAGTCACTTGAGAATATGCTTCTACTATGGTATATAGGATACATCTCTAGATCGACCATCCTCCCGCTTGGATTTTGTGGGTGCATTGGTAAGGAAAGTCTGGAAGACCTTATTGCTTTATGAAAAATAGTTAAGCAAACTATTGTCTCTGCTCTGCAACTGTTACAGGCACAGAATTAAAACCTGGGCCCTTTGTCAGGGCTTTTTGTTAGATTTCATAGCCTAAGGGGTAAAAACCAACTTGCATTAGAGTTACCGTATACTGTATTTTGAGATTGATATTCAGATGTTTTACATAACAGTGGGAAGCTTCTACCTAAATTTTGGGTTTCTATTTCAGCTCAAAGAAATTGCAGCAAAAGATTATACAATTCCCACAGATGCACTTCCAAGAAGTTCCTTTATGCAGAGCTGGAGGGGAGGCAAGATGTTGGCATAGCTGTTGACCTAAAAACCTGCTATGCCAACATATTGTCATCTTTCCTGTCTGTTTGCAGCAGAGGGAAATTCTACATTGTAATGGGCATTTGGAACAGCTTTCGTCTTTATAGATAACTTAAAATGTCATTTCTCTGGCCCTGCTTTTGAGTCAATGTGGCAAGTGTTTATTAGTTGTATAACTACTGAAGAAGGGACAGAATTTGAAAGGATTTTTTGTTACTCAAATGATAAAAAGCTTAACTTGCTCTGAAAAAGTTAGTGTAGAGATGCAGTAAAAAAGGGGCTGGCGAGGCTTGGGGAGGCCATCAGGGGACAGGACAAGAATTGACTGTTTCACTGCCTGACCTGTGCATGTTTGCAGGGAGATTATGAGTTGTCAGTTAGCAGCCTACATAGCAGTAATTCTGTGTACATATTTTTTCCCTAATTCTGATTATATACTCCCTCCCTATATACTTTTAATGTTTGTACTTTGTCTTAGGAGCCATCTAGTAAAGGGTTTTAAGCAATGAGAATACAGTGGTAGCCAAAAAATGAACGAGCACCAACTAAAGAAATGACAGAGCTGCACTTCACTGATCTGTTTCCAATACTTAAATAAGAATTAAAAAACAGTAAAACTTGATCTTGAAGAAGGTCTCATGATTGCTGTACAGGGAACCTCAAGAAAAATATAAATTACATGAATGATGAAATTGCTACACATACTTCTTCTACATAAGATGTAACTTCACAAAATCAGAGTTCTGCTTTTCTTAGAGAATCTAAAATTAGAGTTTTGATCAGGAGTAGTAGTGCTACTTTAAAAAACCATAATGGAGCAGAGCTTTCTTCCAGGTTGTGTACATTTGCAGTAGTCTTTTTACACTCAGAACTCTTCCTGTCACTCAAGTATTGAGTTTGACCTGTATATGAAAAAAAAAAGATAAATCTGTTAGGACTAGGTTGTGTCACTGCTAAACCTTACTTTGGGTTAGTTAGTATCTGCACCAACCATAATAAAAGGACTACAAGATAAATGTTCCTATCACTTTCAGCTATCTAGTATTCAATTTCTTTTTAATCTCTACACTTAAGCCATGTATCTGCAGTGGGAGGTCACACAGGTAATGTATGAACTTCTCATTTTATTATTCTAATGCACTCATGATCAGAAACATAGAACAGCGCACTAAATATAGTTGTAGAAAATTCCATCATTCTTGTAAACATACAGAATTCTCCTCTCCTGATCCATGCTGAAATTAATCTGGTATATAAATAACAAGGTCTGAAGGCCAAAGCACATTACATCATTACTTTTATTGTTAAAGCAGGATGCAGACACAACTAAAAGTTCAGCTTCCTATCCTGCCCCAAGCCTACCATGGGTCCACAGAGCAGCTGTCATCTTTCTTGTGGCAAGAAGATTTCTTGCTCTCTTACAACAAGTATCATCCCATTATTTGAGTGCCTAGCCTGTTGTTACTGGACCTTTTATCAGTGCTACTGTTCTAGCAATAAAATAAGTCCTACTTGGTTTTCTGAAAGGAAAAAATGGTGGGAGGCTATCTAACCTGTTAGAATGAACTAAAGAGAAATGGGGAAAGGTGTTTGATATAGGAAAACAATGATAAAGATCTGGTCTTCATTTTAGTGGCAATCAAGTCTTCAGGTAACTGCTGTAGAACCCGTGTTCTCTCTAGCACCTCACTAGCAGAGATGACAAAAAGATAGAACTCATCTTCCTCAAACCTTAGAAGAGAACTCGGACCTCTGTACTACTGACTTCTGAATGCTGTGTTTTGGCTGGAGCTTAGTGAAATCTGCTAAAGTGCCATTGTTCATTACTTTCAAGGGAACAAATTTAAAGCATGTGTAGACAATATTCCAGTCCTAACCAAAGTATACCACTAGTGTGGTATCTGAATGCTAGCAATGGACCTGGTTCCACGTTTCTCTTTCATTGCCTCAGGATCATCTTAACTCTGAAAATAACAGAATGGATCATACTTTGTACTTCCTGATGCAAGTTTTACTTGCTTAGGCAATATCATAGACCTGCTGTCTGCATGTTGTCTTACTTTTTACAGAAATTCTTTCAAGTTCAGGTAAAATATACTCGTTTGAGGATTGCATTATCCTAAATGTAAAGGAGATTATTAAACACACAGTGTACACTTTGAATTTAATAAAATTGCACTCCTGCTGTCTTCAATAGATTCAATATAATTTAGGCTTCATATTTTATCATCAGAAACAAAAATTCTAATCTTTTTGGCAGTTTTGCTAATGTTTAAAAGCTTAAACTTTTTAAAATTTAAAACAAATTAACTTTCCCAGCATTCATCAAAAACAAATGCTTCTCTGTTTAGAAAACACTTTTTCTGTGCTTTCCACAACAGCTGTGGCTTAGAAGAGTAGCATACTAACCCAGCACAGTGCCATTGACTCCTGTCTTAAGCCAGAGTATGACTATCTGTTTGTCTGGTAATTGTCAGAATGTACCTCCTTGCTGATGAGTTTCTAGGCAATACCTTTTAGTTTTTCTTCCTAATAAGCAGTGGATATAGAATGTAATGCAAGTGCCAGGAAAGCCCAGTCTTTGTGTCACCATCTAAATAACATGTCCTGGGTCTTGCAAAATAAAAGTTTCTGTCTAAAGGATAGTTTGCATGTCCTAAGACAGTTTTGGTCACAATTCTTAAGTGTGACATACACTCACAATATTTTTCCTTTCCCTATTCTCCTCTAAACTTGCAAGATTTTTCAAAAGCTATTTGTATTTTTTTCAACTTAAGCTCACTAAATGTGACACTGGAATGGTTTCTGTATTTTTTGTCTCAATTTAGGTGCAGATAAGAGTCTTTAAAACTTAAAGCATCATTTAAGAAAGTAGTTGCTTTTTTTCCCCTCCTTTGCATTTGTTAAGAAGGAAGAAGTTATTTTACATTTGCATACTAATATTTCATAGATGTTTCATGGCAGCTCTTTTGTTTTGAGCTCTGTTTATGATTATGTTGCTGAATTGTATAGTCTGTATTATGATAGAGCGGTGACCCTCAGAATAGTCTTGCAGTTTGTGGGCAGGCAGCCTTCTTTCATCCCAAAACTGCTTCAGAGCCTTAAGTCTGTTGTGTGTCATCTTGTGAACCAACTAAATTAGAATAGGTCTCAAAAAACCCCAGCCAAACCCAAAAACCCAGAAAATTGCAGCTCCAAATTTAAAAGGAAAAAATTAATATAATTCCATTTGAGAATCCTCAAGTGTTTAGTAACAGGCCAACAAAAGACAGGTAAGCTTTTTCTTTTCTAATTTGGAGTCACATCTAAAAAAAAAAAAAAACCCTCCATGAATCAAATACTCTTTGTCTGACCCTCCTCCCAAATATATGTCACTATCATAATGCAAACATGTTACTCCTACCTCATCACTTAAGACGTTAAAAAAGATGGTTCTTGTAAAATCAACCTGGGCAAGACATTCGTGGATCTGTACTGACATGCAGACTATAGTTTTCTTATACCTTTCACTCTGAAAAATAAGGCATTTCAGCAGCAGATCGTGAAGTTTTGGTATGGGTATTGACTGAACTGACTAAAGCCTTAACCAGTTAACTAGACAGAATGTAGCAGCATTCCTTACAAAAGACAGCATGTTATAGGATGCTTCTGATGATAATCTGACATTCTATAATATTATAAATCCCCAGAGTTTATCAGAAAAGGCAACTGTTTAGGTATTTATTTTAACGTGTTAGGCATTTTCTTTTGTGTGCTGCTTTAAACTGGATTACATTCAAATAAGAATGGATTGGAAACAAAAACTCACATCTTGTGAAGCATTTAGAATTTTCTGAGGTTTGCTGGACTGGGCCAAAAGTTAAAATTTTTTAAGCATTCTGAAAAGTTGTGACTTGGCATTTCTGTAAATTTGCATTTCAGCTGTACTGAAACTTTTTGTTTCAGTTCCAACTTTACACAATGCAATATTTTAGTAATACACCTGTAGAGCCTAAAGAGTCTAAACAATACTGAGTCTTATCCTCCACAAACTATGTAGAAATAAGCATATTCTGTGAAGAGAGATGAATTATGGCAAAATCCTATTCTTTCTGTAGGAAACAACTGTGCTGTAGAAACAATGTCTACTATACTATAGATACTGTAAATCATATCTACTATATCATAAGAAGCATTCTCAATAAGTACACTTCAAGTAAAGGGTAACTTTTTACATACAGCTTGTTTTGTATGTGTACAGATTTAAAAATTATGTTAAAGGTGGTCTGGTATGTTCAGGAGAATGACAAATGGTGCAGAAAAGAGCTGAACAAGAACAAAGTAAATGATCCATATCTTTCTTGCCAAATACAAGACTGGGCAGAATAATAAGGAAGGGGAAGGCAAGGGCCTGGGGTGAGATTCTGACCTTGCTGGTGTCAGCATAACTACTGCTCCATCCTTGTTTAGGATGAAGATACAGCCATGGAATTAAGTTTGCTGTTAACAAGGTCTGTTTTAGAACTTCTGTTTTATGAACTACAGTCCTTAAAAATGCTCAGGTACTGTGCTTCACTTACTATCCTAACAGATATTCCTTGTTACTGGCACTTATATACTCTGCTTCCCCTTTGACACAGCACTAGAGGGAACTTGGAGGCCTCTTTGTGTTGCCAGAGAAGAAGAGAATTCGTCCAGGAGGGAGCTGGGGAATGCAACACATAAGCACTCCACGAGGCAGACCAGTAAGTGACCTTCATTAGTCATCAAGATACAACAGCAGTTGGCAAGCTTGGCTTCTGTGATCATGGAAATATACTGTAAATATAGCACAAAGTTTGTCCAAAATAGAAAAACAGCAGGAGGTGGGAGGAGGAAAAGGTAATTGAAAACTAGTAACACAAAGTATCTCCAGAAATAAGTGGAGGAGGAAGCAAAGAGACTTGGTATCTCCAGTGATCCCATTATCCTCTGGACTGCATTTGGCACTTAGAATCTCTACCTGGTTCCATGTGACTACAGTTGTATATAGCACTGATTTTACCCTGCCCTGCTACCTGATAATTACCACCACAATTGAGACATGCAGTGAGGCAAGAAAAGGCACAGAACAAAGGCTTCTGTTGTTTCATACTTTTGTGATCATGGCACAAATGAAAACAAACTGCTTGTTTCATTCTGTTGACTTGTCTGAAGAGTAGCTGTCAAAATTGTGGAAGACAAAGGCCTATCCTCATCCAGATCAACTGCAAAACTTCTTTTCTAGGGGGAGATTAGAACTGTTCTCTCATAGCACACACAGACCTACTGCATAAGTCAAAACAAGAAATGGTCCACAAACAAAGCACTGTATTGAAAGCCATTTGTCAACCATTGTTTGCTTCTTACCTTGTAAATTTTTTCAGTAAATGACAAAGATTTTGCGAGTGTGCCATAATGAGTGCAATTGGAAATACAGAAGATGGCAAGGTGAAGTTATCCCTCCATTACATAAATCAATTTGAATCTAGGTTGGCTGTTGGTCTTAAAACATGCTCTTTCATAACCAAGTAATTTCTTAGATCGTTTCCAAAAGCATACTCATGCTAGTACTTGAAGAATACTCAGTTTTCGATAGCTCCATTGACAAATGTTCCCTTAAGCATTAAATATTTTAGATGTACCTAGAACCAGTTTCATTCATGGCTTCTGACAGCTCTGTGGAGCATGTCTGATCTTTAATTATTCAGGGATAAGTTGTATTATTTCTGATAGATGGTTTCTACACTATTAACTGATTATTAAGATTAGTTACCTACTTAAGTTGTGAGCGCTCACTTTTTGTATTCACTGCTGCATTTGTGTTCTTTTAGAGCTGAAAGGTTTTCCAGTGCTGAAATACATGCCCAACTGGAGAGTAAGGAAGAGGAAAATGGACATAACTGAGTAGGAAATGGTATGAAACTGTCTACTTATTGCCATTCAAGGAGGAAAATGTACGCTTACTTGGGAAAGACAAGACAAGGTTAATAATGGTACTAAAGAAAGTAGTTCTGTTTGCTCAAGAACAAGAAGGAACTGGAGGAAAGTTGGCATCCACAGAAGGAAAAACTTCAAGGCTCTTTCCTCCTTTTCCATCACCTGATGAAACTGGCTTATATCTGCTGCTGACCTATATGCATGTGTGTATACAGAAAGGTTTACTGATTGATTCATAGGTAGATAAGTACCTCTGTGTGTGCACAGTAGCAATTCTGAAATATCTTGGTAAGGAGCTACTTAATATATTTGAAAATTAACACAGTACCAAGTTATTCTTCAGTTAACTTTCCAACCTCAAAATCAGTCCTTCTTGAACCACAATAAACACAAAAAAGCACAAACACAAATAAACATCTCTTTCATTCCCTCACACATCACAAAAAGGAGTAGCTACAATTTATGTGAATAAAGCCAGTGTCTCTTACATTTCTTACATCCCTATTTTACAGTCAAAAAGCTGGTAAATAAATTCATATCATTCATAAGAAATTATCATTAAGAGCACAAGAAATTGCTCCTGTCTATGTCTAAATGCCTATTGTTTTTGAAGTGTGTATCATTTGGACTAATTTTAATTCAGGCAGTACCTCTTCAGGCAATGTACTGGGTTTACTGAAGTAACCATCAGCTGGATGGTTGCTAATCTCAGCTCTTGGCTACTCACTTATGCAGATATCCCATTTTCAAGCATAATATACATACTGCAGCAAATTGATGTGACCATTTCTCTACCAGTTGCTAAACTATTCTCCAGCAATATCTCAACAAACAGTACACACGCTCCGCTGCTTCCATCTTCTGTTGAGTTTATAGAACAGGATGTAAGAATTCACCTGTATATATATTTAACAGTGCTTGGACGAGCATATTCTCATAAAGAGGTCATAAAACAGGCCAAAAGGGAATAGAAAAGCCCATCCAGAATTTGGGTGGCATGAAAGTTCTCCACTGCAGTGTTACTTCTGACCAGGGGTGACTTTGCAAAAGCCTCACCTGGGAGAGGTCTGCAGCTGCTTTATCCAAATGTCCAGACCTGCTGTAATGATGCTACAAGATTGCATCCTTTTTAAATACTACTCTCATTGACTTTAGACAGGGTAAAGAAAGGATGAAGAAGGATGCAAACAATAAAGACATACTATCCATAACTTCAGTACTGTTAAGGAAGCTTATTTGAGTAACTGTGATTTTATGCATACTGCTTACCTTGATCATGTCTCTTCAGTTCCTGGCATATAGCTCTTCAGGGCAGCATATTTCCCTCTAGCTTTTCCATTCCAAAACTGGGACAAAGTTATTTCCAAAAGCAAAAGTCTCCATAGAGTAACCAGCACCCTCTTGTGTTCACGGTTCACAGAGGCCAAACCCTGCACCGGGTAACTCCGGAGCCTCATTCGCTGCTCAGTGCACCTTTGCCTGCCCCAAATCCTGAAGGTTCACACATGTTCCTCCAATAGTTGGCTGGTGCCCAGACAGGAGAGCAGTAACTAGTAAAACTATATGTATCTCACATGTTGATTTGTGCAAACACCATTAGAAATCTTCAATCTGAACAATTTTTGACCCAGTATTTCTTTGGAGATACCACCACTATGCTTTCCAGGAACCATGGAATTTTCTCAAAAAAGAGTTTACACCATGTGCTGATTTTGGCTGGGATAGAATTAATTTTCTTCATAGTAGCTAGTATGGGGCTGTGTTTTGGATTCATGCTAAAAACACTGTTGATAACGTGGAGATGTTTTCATTACTGCTGAGCAGTGCTTACACAGATTCGAGGCCTTTTCTGTTTCTCACCCCACCCCACCAGCGAATAGGCTGCGGGGGCACAAGAAGTTGGGAGGGGACACAGCTGGGACAGCTGACCCAAACTGACTCAAAGGATATTCCAGACCCTATGACTTCAGGCTCAGCATATGAAGCTGGGGGAAGGAGGAGGAAGGAGGGGGATGTTCGGAGTGATGGTGTTTGTCTTCCCGTGTAACAGTTATGTGGGATGGAGCCCTGCTTTCCTGGAGATGACTGAACACCTGCCTGCCCATGGGAAGTGCTGAATTAATTCCTTGGTTTGTTTTGCTTGCACGTGTGGATTTTGCTTTACCTATTAAACTGTCTTTATCTCAACCCACAAGTTTTCTCACTTTTACTCTTTGAATTCTCTCCCCCATCCCACCAGAGGGGAGTGAGCGAGTGGCTGTGGTGTTTAGTTGCTGGCTGGTGTTAAACCACGACACACCATGTCTTCAACAGAAGGCAGAAAGTCCTCAATGGGCTCTTCAAATTGCCAATGCTTTACTCTGGTAAGGATTTATGAGATGTAAATTGCACAAGAAATAGTGCAATAGCAATGAAATGACATAAGTAGATCCAGGGCAGAACAAATAAAGAGTTTGGCTAGGGTACAGCACTAGCATCTAAATAAAAGCACAACTGATACAACTACCAGTGGATCAATTCTCTTACTTAAAAAATGAAGAGGACTGCCAGCCCCTAAACTGTCCATAAATTAAAGATTTTTTCTGTTCATATTACTTCATACAAAAAAAAATCAGAATTGCATAATTTGTAAACAGCTCTCTGGAGAAGCAACTCAACAGCTATAGAGTTTAATAGACGACTGCATATTTTTGCAGCTTTTCAAAATCCTCCTACAGAATTATGTAGCATATACTGTTCTTATTGCACAGCAGTGATTCTCCAAGAATCCTCCAGTATGATCACCATTTTCAGTTTAATTCTATGGGTTTCTCTATGAACAAAGATGTCAGTCCAAGTATTTTGCACATGAATATAACCATAATTTATCAGGTTTTTATTTATGCTTATCTACATATATTTTTGTCATCTTTGCTAGCTGAGTTTCGAATAACTTTTCCACATAAGAATATTAGTAAAACTAGGTAAATTTGAATCCAATTTAAATTCACAAAGTGCTGGATATAAAAAGATGCGCAAGAGTTTGTAGTAGGTGAATTGAATACAAATAAAATATATTCTGAAGAATATGAGAAGCAACAATAGTGCTGAATGCACTCATGAAGATATATTTAAATAAAAAATACTTCTGGCCACAGTAATTAATTCAGCACCAGGGAAAAACTTCAATGAAATTTGTGGACCTGGCATTCTCACGATTACCATCAAAAGTAAGTAAAGCATCTCAAAAACCCAACTTTATCTCCTGAACCACAGTGCTCCTTACATATATAATGAGGGTGAAATATTACATAATAAAAACTGCTAGATCAGCTCAAATGAGGGCGTGACATACTCCAAATTTCTGTCATCTAATGTGTACCAGGAATACAGCAATGTATGGGTATGAAGGGATAAGCAGCTGGCAGCCTGCTCTTGCAGCCTAGGCGAGCCACAGTTCACCCAATTTAGGTGGTGTGCCTTCACATCCACTAGCCTCCATTGATGCATTATAGAGCTCTACCTGTACCACCAGTGTTTATAATATACTGTCAGGAAAAAAAAAGTCCCACCCTTTTTTGGTGTCACACCTACCGCTACTAATAAATGAGCTAATCTATCTTTGATTCTGCACTTCTTTAAGAAGACTTAGAATCACCATCTTTTGCCTACACAAAGTAGCCTGAACAATGTAACACCCAGACTGTATTGGTCTGTTCTTCAGGTGAGTTTAGTAATACAATTTTTAAAAAATAAAACAAAACAAAAATCTGTGCTCAAATGCAGAATCCCCCACCCCCCCCCACCCCGCTGGACTTTGTAACTATGACTGTTAATTTCATGAATACAAGAGAAAGGTGAGGTTATAACAAACCTACAGCTTGCACATCATCCTCCATGGATATGGCACACAGAAAGTTATAATCTCTCATTTGCCTTTATGCTTTTCATGATACTCTTAATTTTAGTTGCATTTCGTTTAATACATCAGCCCATTGTCATCATTAGTCTCATTTCAGTGATCTCTGCTTGGCAAGGATGTACACATTGGTCTAAAGTGTTACCTGTTTTATGGATAAATGCAAGCAGACAACAATGGCCAATGTTGTCTCCCAAATTCACAGTGAGAAAGCAATTATACTTTAAACAAATCTTTAGATTAAGGAAGGCTTTATCTTGGCCTGGAAGATACTGAAACAGATTTTTAATGCTTAGTTATTGCATTTCTCAACTGACTCTGTGGAGTGGTTTCTTTAAGTCCTTATAGATGTTGTGAAAAGGCAATAAAAAAAGGAAAAAAAAGTGGCAAACCTGTAAAGGAGAGTTCTACAACCTTGTTCCAAATATTCCTAATCTCACTGACTATTCTGAAGGCTAAAAAAAAAAGCTGAACAAATGCCTAATTGATCTACAGATCCTTTTGGAAAAAGCAGAGAAGTTTCTAGCTGATACAACACAGAAGAGTGTATCTGAAAATTGTGTGCCATTAATTAACTCTAAATACTCTGGGAATTCCGTCAGGGGAAATGTACTTTGACCAGATCAGTGCAAACAGTCCCGCCAGAATTCCAGCTACAGAAAAGGGAAAATCACTGCATGTAGTGTGACCTCTAGTGTGAGTAAGACTGTAGTGAAGAATGGTAAGGTATAATGTATTTTCATAGAATGGTTTGGGTGGAAGGGACCTTTAAAGGTCATCTAGTCCAACTCCTGCAATGAGCAGGGATATCTTCAACTAGATCAGGTTGCTCAAAGCCCCGTCCATCCTGACGTTGAATGTTTCCAGGGACAGGGTATCACGTTTTCCTCATTGCGACAATCTAGGAGAAACGATGCATCGCCAGGGACTCGCCCTGGGGAGAAAATGGACCAACACAGATACTGTGGATCAAGCGATTTCTCCGTTTATTTGCTGCGTAACATTCAGTTATATACCATAACCATGTGCAAGCCATCTACTGATTGGTTAACATGTGCTGTTCACATGCCTAAAGCAATAGTTTGATTGGATAAGGTCTGATCATGCGAATGATTCCTCCTGTCTGTGTCTTGCTTGGTGTCCTGTTTTCCGTCACGTGGACCTGACTTCATTTTACTTTTTTTGCTTGCTTCATCAAATTTGTAGCAACAGTTGACCTTCGCAGCATTCTTGAAGCCTGCTGCTTGCAAAGGCCTCTGACTCACAGATTGAACAGTCCCATTGTGTCTCTTGTTCACTATGTGTCTGTTTTTCTAATTATCCCACAACAGTGCAGCTACCACCTCTCTGGGCAACCTCTTCCAGTGTTTCACCAACGTCATCATAAAAGATTCCTTCCTTACGCCCAGTCTAAATCTACCCTCTTTCAGTTTAAAACTATTACCCTTGTCCTATCGCAACAGGCCCTGCTAAAAAGTCTGTCCCCATCTTTCTTAGAAGCCCTGTTTAAGTATTGAAAGGCTGCAATAAGGTCTCCCCAGAGCCTTCTCTTCTCCAGGCTGAACAATGCCAATTCTATCAGCCTGTCCCCATAGGAGAGCTGTTCCATCCCTCTGACCATTTTTGTGGCCCTCCTCTGGACCTGATCCAACAGGTCCATGTCCTTCTTATGTCAGGGGCCCCAGAGCTGGACACAGTACTCCAGGTGGGGTCTCACCAGAGCAGAGCAGAGGGGCAGAATCCCCTACCTCGACCTGCTGGCCACACTTCTTTTGATGCAGCCCAGGATACGATTGGCTTTCTGGGCTGTGAGTGCACATTGTCGGCTCATGTCCAGTTTTTTACCCACCAGTATCCCCAAGTCCTTCTCTGCAGGGCTGCTCTCAATCCCTTCATCCCCTAGCCAGTATTGATACTGGGGGTTGCCCCAACCCAGGTGCAGGATCATGCACTTGGCCTTGTTGAACCTCATGAGGTTCACAGGGGCCCACTTCTCAACCTTGTCCAGGTCCCTCTGGATGGCATCCCTTCCCTCAGGTGTGTCAACTGCACCACTCAGCTTGGTGTTGTCTGCAAACTTGCTGAGCATGCACTTGATCCCACTGTCTATGTAATTGATGAAGATATTAAACAGTACTGGTCCCCATACAGATCCCTGAGGGACACCATTTGTCACTGATCTCCATTTGGACATTGAGCCATTGACCACTACCCTCTGGACGCAATCATCCAGCCAGTTCCCTATCCACCAAACAGTCCATCCATCAAATCCATATCTCTCCAGTTTAGAGCGAAGGATGTCCTGGGAGACCATGTCAAAAGCCTTACAGAAGTCCAGAGAGATGACATCCGTAGATCTTCCCTAGTCCACTGATACAGTCACTCCATCACAGAAGGCCACTAGGTTGGTCAGGCAAGACTTGTCCTTGGTGAAGCCAGACTAGCTGTATTGAATCACCTCCCTGTTGTCCATGTGCCTTAGCAGAGCTTCTAGGAGGATCTGTTCCATGATCTTCCCAGGCACAGAGGTGAGGCTGACAGGTCAGTAGTTCCCAGGATCCTCCTTTCTACCCTTTTAAAAAATGGGTGCAATGTTTCCCTTTTTCCGGTCACTGGGGACTTCACCTGAATGCCATGACTTTAAGTATCATGGAGACTGGCTTGGCAGCTACATCAACCAATTCCCTCAGGACTCTGGGATGCATCTTGTCAGGTTCCATTTTGCTAACCACAGGTTCATTTGTCTACTTCAGACGTTCTTGAAGTGTGGTTTACTTTCTTAACTTGGAGATCAAGAGAACTGATGACAGTTCAAGAAAAAATGTTCCTCAAAGCTGCTAAAATACTGGGGCTTTGCCATTAAACCAAGCCATGGCCAAAAAATAAACCAAAGAACCTTTACGGAATCTAAGCCAACATAAATATAGAGGAACTAAGTAGATCTCTAACAAATTTGCAACATCTAGGATTTTTTCCACAGAAGTTCTTAGCTCTGATTTATATAGCTAAAAGCAAGTTTTGTCTATCATATCTAAGTGCCACAGTCTCTTGTTTAAAGGCAGTGAGAAATTATTGGGTTTTTTATTGACATGGAAAAAAGATGCTTAGCTATATTAACTACACCTGAAAAAACCACCTTCTTTGCTCCTTGAAGTTAATCTGTAATCAGGAGATGACTTCCAAAGTACCTCCTTTGTGCCCCAGTCCTTTGTTATTTAGGATAATAAATTTTGCTTTCATATGTCAAAAAGCAGTGCAGAAAAAAACCACAACTGGTATATGTTAATCTAAACTGAGTAATCAAAGGATACTTTCATAATGCTGTATCTTCAGAGAGGTAGTCTAAAGAACCAAAGGAAAGAAAACAACTTTTGAGGGCAAGAGGTGCAATCGGAGAAGGAGAAGGGCTCTTTGCCAGGAACCTTGCAGAGGGATGCCTGTCAACAGCTGGCTCTGCCCAGACTCAGGAGGCCAGGATTCACAGAAATTGGCATGAGAAGAAACTGCTCCTCTTCCTTGGCAAACTCCTCATCCAGAGGGCAATAGTCCCTGTATATACATACAGGAGGCCCTATTGTGCTCTGAAGTACAGCGGCAGAAATCTAGAGCCCTCAAGCTTTTAAAGCAGTCAGGCCAAACATGCAGTTGGTGTCTGTGAGCAGGCCAGACCATAGCGCTGGTATGCCTGCGTGGGCAGTTTTTCCTGGCCGAAGCTGAGATGCTGCTTAAGAGGAAGCCCCATGTCTACTTCTCCTGCCTAGCTCAGATGGGTGGGAGATGGTGCTGGCCTCCCAGCCATTAGTACTTAGCTCAGGTGGTCCCTGAACACAGCCCTGCAGTGGGGTATTTACAAGCCCCCCCACCCGAGGCAGAGTGGTGATGTGCCGTGCCTTGGTTCGTACCCTGGCAGGCCATACACAAGGTTTGATATGCACCTGGCCTAAGTGTCTGTCTGCATGTTCTCAGCCCCTTGGTGAGTGCACAGAGCATGAAGTCCCTGTCCAAGAGGGACATGGGCAACTGGGCAGTTACAAGCAAATGCTGGGGAGACTGTGCAACATGGCTGCTGATATGGTGAGTGCTGTGCCCTGGATGCATGTTTTGCAGCAAGGGGCGCAGAACTTCCACCTGTCCCAGCAGCAGCAGGGGCCTGTAGGCACCTGGCAAAAAAGGCAATGGGTTTCAGTCTCTTGCTGCAGAAGAGCCCTAGCTTCTGGAAACACTGGATGCTGCTGCAGGTGGGCATGCAAAGCAAATGGGGTGAGTGAAGAGCAGGATGTCTCTGGTCCTATTCACTTTCTTTCCTTTGATCTCAGAAGCACATTTTGACTTGACCACCTGTAAGTCCTGGCTATTGCTTTCTCCTAACAATGTAGGCAGGGCTTAGTAGGGAAACCATGTAATAATATAGCAAAACTATAACAGCAATATATGTGCATATGTCAATCAGACCAATATAAAGTATAAAAACTGGATAACCAATAAAATGAACTTATAAGAGTGCAATGGGCTTGGGCTGGCTTCAGCCCACATATTCCTACCCAGTGACTGGGGATGCTTATCTCCAGCCCCCACTGTCTTGAAGGCCTCCCCTGAAATCCCTCCAGTTTGTCAATGTCTTTCCTGTATGGAGGGCCCAAAGTGGACACAGTAGCCAGGTGAGGTTTGACCTTTGGACTGAGCCCTATTCACACCACCCTGGGTACCGCTGACCCTTCTTGCTGCCTGGGCACAAGGCTGTTCTCTGCTCAGCTCACTGCCCATCAGGGCCCATGGCCCCATCCATGGCATAGTCCCATCACAGCCATGTTGGAGCCTGCCAGGGAGAGGCAAAACAGTTACCCAGACCTTGGGTAAATGCTCACATCCACATTCCCCACCTCTCAGGCTGGATCCTGTGTCTGCAGTGGGGAGTTATTTCTCAACATTGAAATTAGTAGCTGAAAGGGGGAGAACTACAGCTTATAGAGAAGCAAGCACCTGCCTTTATTTCACAGTTAACCTCACAGTAGAGATGGAGATTCATTCACTCCTTATTGTGAGAGCATGACCTTACACATTTTTGCCTCAGTTTTGCATCAGGACACTCATTCATACATGACATACTTCGCTGCAGTGCTTGTGGACCTGACATACCTGTCCTGTTTCCATTTCCATGACTGTATCTGCCCCTGAGTCTGGGAGGATTAAGAGCAGAGAGGGTGGTCTATCCAGAAATGCATCTGTCAGTCACTCTGTATCTGTCTCTATTTTGTGGTCAGTACACTCTTCTGAACACAGCTCTAGAAAGCAAAAGCATGTGCAGTGAAGTGACTTCTCAGAAGTAATAAAACCAGAAGCAAAACCCACCTTAAACCCTATACCAGTTTTCTTCTAGGCCCTGTTCTGATGCCCTGTTCTCTGTAATGTCTGCTACACTGATGGGAAACGTTTTGAAAAATGACATCTCAGTCAGTATATTTCAGAAGTCAGAGTCTAGACCATCAGGTTTCAGCTTATAGAGTAAACAGTTCTGGATAGAGCTAACTGTGATAATATAAGTGCAAAACAGGACACTAACAGCATTAGCACTGTCAAGTGTTACCAAAAACCATTTTTCTTCATTGCATGTTTGTCCCAAGAGGACATGGCAAAACATAGACTGTGGGATAAGCTGGGTTGAGCGAGCAGTGTTCTGCTTCCAGCTCCACCGGATATGCCCTTGAGCTACGAACATCGCTCTCAGAGCCTGTGCTTAATGTGCATGTGAAGGGCATATGGTTAACATCTGCTGTGAATTTTATTTTGCAAATCACCAAACTTTTGGGAAGTCTTCCAGCAGGAAAACACTGCCATAGTATCTTGACCACTCAGAAACTCCTCAGCTTTTCACAGATGCAGTAACACATTAAGGAAAAAGAATCAGCAGCCCCAGCCTGTGACGATCCTCTGTCCATCTCCACACCCATGGAGCTGTCTATGGGCACTAGTGACTCCTCAACTGAGGGATACAGAAGGCAAGCAATCTCCTTCCCAAATACTTCCATGCAGTTGTTAATAAGGAACTCCACCAGCACTTTCACCTGCACACATAAAACCACTGATTTCAATCCAAGGGGCAGAAAATCCATCAGCCTTTCTGACTCCTGACCCTTTCTTATGTGCAGAAAGCTGCATCCATGTCGATGCTTTTACAGAAAGCTCCTCCACAAGCATTCAAGAGAGGAGACAGCAAGGTACCCCTCAACAGGAATGCTCTGATTGGCCCAGATTGGTGGAGCTGGTTGATAAATTCAGTGTATCTTGTCTTTTACCTCCATCAGGACCTCCAGCAAGAGCAGGTTCTCCTCACTTAACATATTTGGTCCAATGCAGATGGCAAGATTGCTGGAGTCCATCCTGCTTCTTGATGAGTTTTGCTTGATGTGGTGCAGCAGAGACAGCAACCATTGGAGGATGAGGAGATTGGCTCTAGGCAGTTTGTCAGCCACCCTAAGAGAACAAGAACATAATGTAACATCACTCCAGTGGCTGCTACTTCTTTAAAAGAGCATATTTCATTAAACTTGTAGAAATGACATGACTTCTAAAGAGAGGAAAGCATGTGCTTTTTCCATGACTTAGCAGCACTGCCTTTCAAAAATCACCACCAACAGCCAGTAGTGGGTTAACTGTAAGGTCCACACTGACATGCTAGCATTACTGAAGCCCATGTCTTTGAGGACATCCACATTAATAAATCATATGTTATCAAGAGAAATCACTGCAGGCTTTGCTAAAGCAGATGAAAGCCTGCAATTGTGCTGTGTAGCTTTCAAACGTACTTTTCAGGAAAGAAGCATGGTCGTGGTTGTAAGCTCCTGGTTTCACTCAAGCCACCTCAAAGGTAGACTTGTTGTCCATGCCTGCTTGACAGCAGAGGGACTACTTTCACTAAGACAATGCAACTGCTGGCCACTCCTTACAAGTGTTATTTTGTGGAGCAATCTCAAGTGCCTTAAGGAAGTGTTCTGACTAAAGAGATGCTTTTCTGTGCCACTTTCCCCCTAAATCCCACTCCACAGCAGCAATAAACAGCTGTCAGAACCAACAGGATTTTACAGGAAACTGTCAATTTGCACAGAAGTCCCAGGCCTCTACTAGTCCCTCCATACTGGTGGCACTACTTGCAAAACTCACTCTTTCAGTTCTTCCAATCTCTCCTTCTTGCTAAGGTTCTCCAAAGGTCACATCCAGTCCTTGATAGAGGTAGGCCAACAAGGGTTTCAAGGGCATGTTTCAGAGTAAGTCCTGCAATGCCAAGAGCTTCAGATAAGGCTTTATACGCTCCCTCTGATATCACAGGGAACATCCCAGTGACCCTGGGCAGGAGGCAAGATGGTTTCAGTGACCTTCTCTCAGAGCTACCCATCAACGCTGACAGAGCAGGCAGCTGCCAGGGTATGGGCCAAGCAAACTCACATTAGCCTGCTAACAGGACTCCCTGCTCTTCTCTGCCCTCTGCTCGCCACTAAATCTCAGTGTGTCTCCCTGAGGAGAACACTCAGGAAGACCATGAAGTGAGTTTCCCATGGGCATGCCAGAAACCAGGGGCAGAACAAGAGGAACAGAAAAGAGGACAGAAGAAAAACACCAAACTTGGAATTCTGAGAATTGGCTACACTGTGGCTTTAGCATTGGCTCCAAGCTAGGTCAAAGCCAGTCACTGGAGTGGGACCTGCAGCATAACAGGGAGCTCTTGCAGCCTGAAATCAAAAGAATTCACCTTCTCAATCACTGCCAGCAGGTGCACAGTTTGGCTTTCTCAGTCAACATCCTCTGCTGTGTCTAGGGCCTTCTTCAGCTCCCAGTGTGCTTTCTTGCTGATTGCTAGTCCAAGTATTCCCTCAGCTGATGGCCTTTTCACATGTAATACATCCAGGAGTTCCTGCAGGAATCATGGGAGAATGGGCACTTTGATGAAGAGAGGCCCTGTGGCATGTAAACCTCTCTTAAGAGACAGAAACAAGTTTGGACAGGGAGGCACACTCTGCTTTCACTGGGATAGGATCTAAATGTTGCTCCAGCGAGATCATGTTGGGAGAAGCCTCATCTTCCACCAGCACAGAAGTAATTTTGTGCTGGGGAACTCCCCTCACCGCCATGAAGACAGTCCTGCTTCCTTCCTGAAGGTTTCTGATGTTGAGAAGCGTTCTTTGAAGGATTTCTGTGAGACCACAAAGATTCATGCAAAAGACCAGATCTACTTGTCTTATTCACAGCTCTGGGTTTTCTCCCCTGGAGCTTTCTTCCAACAGAAGTGGTCTGGGCCAGACAAGCCTGGACGTGGCTCCTGACATGTTTAGGCTGCAACCTAACCTGCAAGGTGTGGCTGTCACAAGTGTGTGCTGGGAGGAAAACACCTAAATCACCCATCTCCTGAAGTCCATGGTATCTTTCCTAGGAATGCTGCCTCTCAGGAGAAGCCCAAGGGATGGGTACTCCCTTGCCAGGCTTGCTTGCCTGTATCAGCTGGGACAATGTGTCATTTCCCCACAGGAACTAGAGGCTGGACAAAATGCCCTTCTGCAGCAAGATCCCAACTGCCCTGGCACATCTGCAGCAGTAGAGGTCTGTCATAGAGCAAAGGGACAGGATAGCACCTTCATTCTCTTTGTGATTTCACCTGCTGCAAATGAAAACAAAAATCAGTTTAAAAAAAACAGGTGAGTGCTCTCCTACCCTCTCCTGTGCGCCATGCAACCTTAAGCAGTGCAGCAGGAAAAGCAGGGGGCAAACAGTTAAAACTGCAGCTCAGACTCAATGGCATCTGTGGCTCCTCAAAGGCAGTGTGCCATCACAGACTGTCCCAGATCTCGCCCTGCCCTGCTGATGCTCTTCTCCAGGGTGGTCACAGCAGCAGAGGTTGTGTGTACTCAGCAAAACAAGTTCAGCTGCTGCTGCCAAGGTGGTTTCCTTGCTCTTGCCAGAAATGTCCTTACTTGGGTTGCCAGATCTCTGTTGCAACACTCCTGGGAGAAGTAAGCACAGCTCCTTCTGCTGAGGAACATGGACATACATGGCTCTGACGACCAGAGCGGAGGGAGACACCACATGTAGGTCCCAGCACTGTCCTCCCTGCCGCTGAGCACAAGGGAGAGAGGTTGTTTGGATGGCAGGGACCCTCTGAGGGCTCAGCTCTCTCACTCTGCTGTGTGCTGAGGGCTGTGACTTGCTCTGCATGAAAGGCAGCATGCAGCATGAGTTCAGCTGAAGGGGAGGAAAGATGGCTGTTCCTCAGGTCCTTTTTTAACCTCTCCTGGCAGAGCCCACTTTCACTGCCCGAGGGGACCAGCAGAGGACACCGTGTGGTGTCAGCCTGCAAGAAGCCTGTGAGGGTTACAGAGCAGCCCCTCAGCACAAAGGGCCACCTGCCAGCTGCCTTGGCCAGGCGGGAACCTGCCAGAGGCAGGGAAGGAGGGAGCTCAGTGCCTTCCTGTGGCCATCCAGAAGTCCCGCCCCCCCCATCACGTGCTCTGTTGTGATTGACTGCCAGGACCAGCCTCCCCTTCCAATCTACCCAGTGGTACATCAGAACAGGAAGTCCCTCCCCTCTGTGCACAGGAGCCTCCATTTTGTTTCAGCCACCATTTTATGGCAGGGAGCTGCTACTGTCTTGCCCTGTGATTGGCTGGTTGCTCTTCTACCCATGTGTCCTTTGGCCTCCCTCTGATTGGCTCCCTGCTTCCTGTGGAACAGAAGATGCTTGGCTATGGGTCTGTGGGAATGGATACATAAAGGAGTGTATGACTATGTATAAATAAATATTTTATTTACTTATACATAGATACGCTAGTGTATATATATAAAATATGCCTACATTTATATACTTGTATATTGAATATGTATATAAGTATATGCATTTATAAAGATACAGAAATTGAATACACTTATACCTGTAAAAGCATAGGTATGAAGTAGCTAAACATCTTTTACTAACATCTAAAGGAACAAATAATAAAGTTTTAATGTCAACAAAAAAGTAATAAGTAAAAGGCAGGTTCACCCTCCCCACGCACAGGCGCTGTGGGGCTGCAGAAGAAGCACCAACATGTCAGGGGACACCAGGAGAGGGAGCATGGACTCCTCCAAGGAGCTGACCAAGGGGGGCCTCTGGATCAGTAGGAGCACTGCTGTGTTGCAGAGCTTTTCCACTCAGACCATGATTATTTTGCGGCACAGAGGAGCGGCAGGTGGGACCGTGGTGATAACAGGGCTGGTGGGGCTTCTTCTGGGGCCTTGGCTTATGAGCCAGCAAAGCACTAAAAATGGTTACAACAAAGTACTAATGAGGAAAGGTAAATGAATTTTACATCACTTCAAGCATCAGGGTGGCAAGGGGACAAAAGGGCCCTTAAGTGCAGACTGGCCCACATGGTGAATGTCTCACATTGGGGCAGAAGGTGACTCCAGGAGTTAATATGTGCATCACCCTCCTGTCCAAGGGGAAAAAGGGTTGGAGGATCTTTTAAGCCAAACAACAGTCTTAGATATGCCAAGAGCAGTTTCCTCCTTTTACACGGTGATTATTATGGTTTTAGGGATGTCAGAAAGGTATTTGGAATAAGAAAGCTTTGTGGGCTTTGTCATACACTCTATAACTTTGGCCACAGCTGTAAATATTATTGCTGGCTCTGTGGGGACAAGGGGAAGGTGCTCTGGCTGTAGGTCTGGGGAGTTTTTACAAAAAGGCACAAGGCCCTGGCTATTAAAAACCAAACCAATTGTTTGGCTATGATTTTCGGTGAGACGTTGTTGTGGTTTGACCCCAGCCAGCAACTAAGCACCATGCAGCCGCTCAATCACTCCCCCCACACCCAGTGGGATGGAGAAGAGAATCAGAAAAAAAGTAAAACTCATGGGCTGAGATAAGAACAATTCAATAGAACAGAATGGAAGAAAATAATAATGCTAATAATAACAATAATAAAATGACAGTAATAATAAGAAAAGAGTTGGAATATACAAAACAAGTGATGCACAATGCAATTGCTCAGTACCTGCTAACTGAAGCCCAGTTAGTTCCCAAGCAGTGATCCCTCCCAGCCCCCCACCCCAAGTTTATATACTAGACATGACACCACATGGTAAGGAATACCCTGTTGTCCGGTTTGGGTCAGCTGTCCTGGCTGTGTCCCCTCCCAACTTCTTGTGCCCCTCCAGCCTTCTTGCTGGCTGGCCATGAGAAGCTGAAAAATCCTTGACTTTTAGTACAAACATTACTTAGCAACAACTGAAAACATCCTTGTGTTATCAACATTCTTCTCATACTGAACCCAAAACGTAACACTCTACCAGCTACTAGGAAGAAAGTTAACTCTATCCCAGCCGAAACTAGGACAGACGTGTAAGGTCTGTAAAAAACCATCATGAATGTAAAGGCTGGAAGTGTGCAATGTGCTGGAAACAAATCTGTAATGTAAACAAGCACCAGGTATCAAAAATCATAGAATCATAGAATCATTTAGGTTGGAAAAGACGTTTAAGATCATCAAGTCCAACCATAAATCATGCCTGTGATCATAAATCCAGGAGCAGGGCAGGGTTATGTTGTCTATGACATGGAACATATGCAGGAAACTAGGACACATTTCCCAAACTAGATTTTTACATGGAGATAGCCCTGGATGACCCTTCAGCTGAAGAAGGGGCAGAAAAGAAAATTGAAAGAAAACAGGAGTTTAAAGGTGACAAACCTTGTGCACTTTATTCAGTTGTTATTGACACAGAGTTCAGGGCTACACTTTCCTAGCGCACAATGCCAAAGGCTTTGATGGCTACTTTATTGTCAGTCAGTTTCTGAAAGAAAAAATGGATGTGCTGTTAATCACCCAAGCTGGTAAACTCATGTGTATACATGTACCTAGCTTGCATATATGTTTCATAGAGTCTTTAAATTTTTTACCCACAAAACAAAGCAGTCTCCCCGACACTTTGGGTATTGAGAGCTGCAATGGTTATTTATCCCATTTTTTCAAAACTGCTGAAAAGGACCACCTAAAGAGAACATATTTTAACACATTGATGAGCATGTGAGCAGGTTACAGTGACAAAATGGGATGGGGAGCTTGCAGAGTGCAGGACTAAACTGCCTACACTGTTGGTCCCCAGAGATGCGCTTTTTGGCAGCAGTATAAATGCCATTTGTCTGTATTACAGAGCAGCCCCTGATGAAAGGCTATATTGCTGTTGTTTTACTAGCCTCTATCCCTTCATCAACAAAACAAAGCAATGCTTGCTTGGGCACACCAAAGTTATTTTTGAGAATGTTGACACAAGCTACAGAATATACCTCCACCACCTGCTCCATACAATGCAGGGGTGCCTTGAAAACCAGGGACACCACTGCCAGCCTTGGGTCTATAATAATCCTGAGCCTGGGCTCTATAATAATTTGACTTGGATGGGTCAAAACCTTTCTTAGATCTTTCCTTCATTCTAGACACCTTGATGTGGTCTCCCTTTTCAAGCAGAGGCACAGATTCTTTAATTGCAAACATGCCCCCATATAGGGTTTTCCAAGCCCTCACAGGGTTTGAAGGGTTCACATCCACATGTTGGGCCCTAATGACTCTGCAGAAGTTATGACTGTAGTTCTTTATAAATGCTGACAACACATCAATGCAGCAAAAAGTGTTGCGTGCTGTAAAATATCTCCCTCCACTCTCTTGGTTTAGAGCGCCCTGTTAAAACTCTCTGTGATAGAAGTTTTACTTCATTATTTGCCAAAAAAATATTGGTGAACAGTACACTGTTTTAACAGCTTATTTAAAGGTTGGTTTAAAAATTCTTGTGTTGAGTTTGTCTGTAATTTCTCAGCCTAGCGCTCCCTGATAAAAATTCTTGTAAAAGCCCCGGCTATTTCAGAACCTGTTTTGCCTTGTAGACCAATGGCCCAGGCATGCTTGGGTAATATGTCTGTCACCATTAGGTTGCAGTGCTGTTGCATTTGGAAGACTGTTGCATGTCCACCAAGTCTGCCTGCCACTGTGCATCCACTTCTGTTACAACACCTTAGTTCTTTTAAAGTGTTTTCTTGCTGCCTTGTGTAAGCTGTAAGAGTCCTGGTTTGCAAGCCAGCCTTCTCTTCAAATGGGCAATTCACCTTCTAGCAGCTTCAAAAAGGTCATTTATACCTCCATAGCTTCCCAGCTCCTTAGGAGCATTACAAATGTCTTAACAGAAGTGGAGGTGTAGACACATCTACTGACACAGCACTACTAAACTTGTACAAAATATACTACTAGACTATTAATTTAATACAAATACAGAGAACATTTATTAACAGGGTGTGAGGTGTGCTGGTTGCCAGTCAGGGTTATCCAGGCTTTTTCCTTTTTTGCCACTGAACACCACTGTCACTTCCATACCTGTTCTTTTTCTTTGGCTGCTACTGTCTTGGACAGGAGCACCAGCAGGTCACAGCACGCTTCTGGGTTCTCCACGATCAGACTGCCAGCCAGAGTTTTTTTAAATGTTCAGTAGGGTCATTGACCTTATAGACTGTAGAGGAAACACATATAGTACCAGCCTGTGCCCTGTCAGGGTCTTACAGGTTGCTGTAAGATCCACCAGAACCACTAGCAAAGGGAGCTCCCTGCCATCATCTGCCCTCTCTGTGCCACACCTTGAAATGTAATTTGTGGTTCACAGACCCACCAGCTGGTTCTCTGGGTTGGTGTGAGCTTTTTTGGGAATCCCGTAGGATCCTACCAGCCAATCACGGTAGATCAGAAGAGGGGAGGGACTTCTGGGACAAAGTCTGGCTGCTGTGTGGTCCTTCCATTGCTCCCAGTAGTGCCTGCAGGGGAGAAGGCATTCCCCCCCAGGCAAACCAGGCAGGATCTCCAACCTCCCATCAGGTCAATTACAGCATACAAAACAGCATTTGCCATTTAGTAGGGGGGAATTAAAAGGGCAATACTTGAACATTTAATTAGTATTTATGTTTTCATTTCCAATCTCATTACAGCTGGCACTGCAGACAGACCATGTGGAAGGGTTCCAGGCAGGTCCCACACTCCTTCTGCACAGTCTTGCCAGAATCATGGGTACAGCCACCAGCTGCAAGAGGAAGGGCACAGCTGAGCATCTCCTCCCACTGGCTATCCAGGGCTGCCAGGCTATTTCCCAGGTAAAGACACAGTGTAGGAAGCACTCCATTCCCCTGGGCATGCATGGCCTTGGCTTTTGGCTCCTCAACAAATGGCCACCCCCACCAGCTGTGGCAGAGCAGGGTCCCGAAGCCCCTGCTTGCCACAGCACAGGGGCAGCTTGTTGCTTACTCAAGAGCAAACAAGAGTGATATTTAAGGCTGAGCAGCCTTAAGTCTCCCATGGCTGCAGAACACACTTTTTCATTTGTGCGTAAGTGCTGTGCCCAAACATCATCACAGCAAGGGCTGTCTGCTCCCCCAAGGGAAGGTGAGCTGGGAGCCGAGGTGGACCCCAGCACAGGCAGTGCCTCACCAATGGGGCACAGCTGGGTGTTGGTAACAGGGTCCATCATCAGTCCCAGAGAAAGCAAATGATAAACCAGGTCCAGAATCCATCTGGGGAGTGCAGTCAGAGGAGATGGGGCTGGAGATGGGACTGGAGACAAGCTACAACATCCAGACAAGGGGGCCATGCAGGAGACAAGATGCCTACAGCATAGGTCCGAGCTGCCTCCAAGAGACAGGGCTGGGGACTGAAGGCCCATGCCTGAGCTGAAATGGGGCTCACACAGGTAGGGTGAGGGATCGGGGGGGGGGGGGTGAAGGCCCCAGGTAAGGCTGCTCAGGCACCTGAGCTGCGTTTTGTGCAGCTTCCCTTCTCAGCAAGGGGTGTCATCACGCCTTGCAGAGATCTAGGTTTAAAGTTGGCTTGCTGGGGGTTGTAAGGAGTCACAAATCCTGTAGCCAGGCAAAGTATAGCTGTGTGCTCTGGCTTGATTTATGAAAAAAAAAAAAAAAAAAAGAAAAGAAAAAAATTCCAATCCCCAAAATTGAATAATCCGGCCTCCCATTCATCACAGTTAAGCTAACACACTCGTTTAGACGAGAAACAGCTGCTTGCTGAGAATTTTATTCCATTACAATACTGCCACCTCTTGTTCATCTGCAGGTTTTATTTTGCCCAGCTCCAGCCTGTGGTGTGGATCCACAACCAGCGCAATGGCATTAAGCCCCCACGTTGTCTGTTAAACTGAAACCTTACAAGGAATAGCAACTGAGTAGATACATCATGTATTTCCATAGAAGTTACAAACAGGTAAACAAACAGAAAGCCTGAAAACATCTACAGACATGTTACATCAGTGTGGACTGTTACGTAACTTTGTCTGGTAACTGAAAGAATGAAGTACTGAAAGAAGGCAGGGCGGGGGAGGAAGCCAATAACAAAACCCAGAACCTAAGCAGCAGCAAAACCCACCACAGCAGAAAACGTTATAGGATTTTTCCAGGGAGTGTGCAATGTACTGTGTCCATGCAATGGTATCTTCAAACTCACTGAATTCTCCTGATGTGAATCTCCATTGTCCTCTCAGTACATGCTCCATTTTCTACCCCAGAGGTTGCCACCCAAAGGCATACATTTTCCTGCTGCTGCTTAATGAAGAGCGGCACCTGTTTTGCTTCCACCAGGGACACCAAGTCTGTGAATTGTGTGGAAACCTTCTAGAGAAGACTTGGCTGCAGATGAGCAATGTAAGTTGATCATCTTTGTCTTTCAATTTCTGACTAGGTGGTTTCTGGGAAGAGGTTCAGCATGCCCTGAAAGCAAGTGGACCAGAAGATGGTGGATCATACTCTGTGCTAGAAGGAACAACATGGGGAAAGCTCACAGATGGCAAGGAGAAGAGACAAACAGCACAATCCAGCTGGGCCCCTTTGTCCTGCAGCTTGCCATTCAACTAGCTCGCTTGGTTGGGGTTAGACTAGTGACAGAGATGGGGTTTCTGCATGGGTTCCTTGATTTCTAGCACTATATTTCATTTTTATGTCTTTCAGGAGGATTTAGAGGTCAGTTATAAATAACACCACCTTGTGAATTAACACGTCTTTGCTATGCTTTTTCATGATGTCTCTTTGTGTTGCAGTCTTGGTGTGTACAGTAGTTGAGAAGGGGTGTAATATATTTAGCCAGACCCAGGTGCTCGGAGCTGCCAGAAGGCCCAGAAGCTGACAAGGAGCCCAGGCCTACAGCAGTGATCCCCTAGGCAGTGGAGACAGCAGAAGCTGCTGGTCAACCCACTGCACAGAAAGAAGGGACCTGCCAGCCAGTCTGTCCGGAGCAGTTTTCTCTTCACATCTCTTTCCAGCTGGAACATCCAGTCAAAAAGAAAATTATGATCTTGAAATGGAGTTGCCAGCAGGCAAGCAGATTTACCATTGTTGAATCCTAATGGGCTGACACTTGAGTCAATGGGGTTGTTTGACTTCATACTCAATAAACACATTATTTCTGAACGATAGGATTGAGTCAAAACTTTCCTGCAGCCCCCTCTGCTGTCTAAACCCAAGAAGAACCCTTAAAAGCTGTGGTGCTTGTTTTGAGTGCTCAGTTAAGTTGTGTGTAGGGCCCACCCTGGCAGCGGTAGTATGCTCCCTGGCCCCCCTACTGATGTCGACTAAGACAGCCTCACTTTCTGTTCTCATAGGTGCCCCAATCCAGCCACAGGGCTCCATTAGCTTTTCTGCAGACTCTAGAGTCAGCAGACGCACAGCATAGTGCAAGAGAGGTTTATTCCTGCACAAGTCTTTCCATGACAGGTCAGAACCATGGCAATAGGCATTTGGTCTCTCCACAAGCTGCTCTGGGAGGCTGTCCCCCTTTCTGCTATCTGCAAGACTGTCCTTCTGTTTCATCCAGCAATCTGTTGAGGCATGTGTCCTTGATGTTGATCTTGTGACTGATCTTGTACTCTGGATCAATGCCCACAGAGAACTGGGTAGGAGCTGCTCTGCTCCTTCTCTCTTCCTTTTAAGTGGGTAAAAAAGTGATACCTGCAGAACCCAGACCCTTTGAAAAGAAGATGTGATGCTGAGATTGCTACAATGCTACATTAAGTTCCTCTTGAGCAGCATGGTCCTCAGCTGTGTGATAGGAGCCAACTCTCCCACTTGGGCCAAGAGAGGCTGTCCTGGTGCATGGGGCTGTTCCTCCCCAGAGGCATTTCCTTGTGTTGAACTGCACGGTTCACTTTGGACCATTGTCCAGGTCATTAATAGTATGTTGAACGGTACCGACACTAGTTTTGCCCCTGGGGTATACCACTGACAACTGGTCTCCAGCTGTCCATCTCCCACAGCACCTGTCAGGCACTGGGGTGCATCCTGGAGGGGCTGCTGGGAGCTGGGACCATTAGGGGCTGTCCCCAAGGTGGCAGGGCAGAGCCTCACAGCCAGACCCGTCCCAAGCCCCAGAGAGGGAGCAGGGCAGGCCAGGGGGCATCAGATACCTCCCCAGGGATGGGGATGGGCCAAGGCCAGGCTGGTATGTCAGCCCATGGGGCCCATGGCTGAGCAGGACACTGCTGTGGGGAGCTGGAGACCAGCACCCTATGGCATCAGTGGGGCATGGGCTGAGGGCCCCAGGCAGGGCTGAAATGGGGTCCTGGGCAATGGGCAGGGTGGGAGAAGACATGGGAGGGCAGGAATGGCCCTTGAGACCCATGGTTGTCCTTGGGGACATTACAACCTCCTGTTCAAAGGACACTGGAGACCCCCAGGGGCATAGGCACTCCCCTGCTTCTAAAACACTGTGACAGAGTGTCTACACCCCTCAAAAGGAAAGGTGAAATCAAGAGATCTTTTAAACGAAAAATGCTGTCATCTCATGTCATTGATTTTAGGAGTGAATAATATGCAAAAGCCAACTCTATCCTGACTGTTACAGCACAGGTTTCCCTCCTCACCTGCTTTTTCAATCTGTACAATAGAAATAACTGTAATGTAATCTAAGTGGCCGTGAGCATAATCAGTGTGGTAAGAGCCCTCAGGCTGGTGCACACAATCTCTCAGAGAGTATTCTCATAATAACAGTGTCATGCAAGTGAACCATAAATCCCAGTTTCCTTAAGTTAGGTTTTGGAGTTATGGTTTTGATCTTTATTTAAACCATGTTTATAATTTTAAGCACTATGATCAGGCAAAGCAAGAACTATAAAATTAACACACAAGCTGTATCATTCTTGACATATTTTAGTCCAGTATTTCATGTTTCAGTCCAATTTTGTGTAAATAAACCTTCAGTAAAAATGTTATGTGTTGAGACAATCTACATGGGACTCAGTTCACTGAGATGGCTGTGGTACCTGGGGCTGGACTCAGTGCTGAGGGGATCAGTGAACAGCCAGCCAACGTGCTCCATGCCTGAAAGCATCCAGCACCTAAATATAAGTGCTTTTTATTGCCGGGGAGGGGGGGGGGGGGGACACGACACACCAAACCTAGATGCTACAAAAATTATTTAATTCCACAAGAAATCAAGAGTAAATGCCTCTACAGTGTCTCTGGGAAATACTGTGAAGACATCTGCAAGCACAGTTGCCCATTTACAAAACCTAACACACACCTCCAGCCCTGAGAATGCACTGTCACACCTCTCTCTCGTGCAGGCCAGCACCTACCTATGGGCACAAAAACTGCAGTCACAGCTGGTCACCACCTCTGCCTGGAAAATCCCACTGCTCCATCCCTGCTCACTTCATATCCTTTTCTCTTTGTAAAGTCCTCCCTGAAGAGTGTTCCCATGTTCCCATCATTTGCTGCATGACTCCTGCCCTACTTTAACACTCCCCTCCTGCCCCCCTGCAACACACAGAGCCTCCCCCAGATCAGTACTACCATGCCTGTGCATCAGATCCCCCAGCCCTGTGCCCCCATCTGCTCCACCAGCCTTCACACTCTGTCTGGAAGTTTCCAGCTGCCATTTATTTTCTCTTCCTCTGGGCTAAGAAGAGCTCATCCCTGTCCTGGAAAATAATAACAATAACAATAATAGTAATAACAATGACAACAACATCAACAACAAACAGCAATAATAGTAATAATGATAGTAATAATGATAGTAAAACAAACAGTGGCATGTCTCTTTCTGCAATCAGTTTTTCTGTACCTGTTTCAGCCAGGCTTGCTCATGTGCCCTTACCCTTCAGGAATAAAGCAAGTGCCTTACAGAAATCTCTTTTTGCTCACAAGTGTCTGGATTTCTCACCTAAATTTGCTCCTTTCAGCATCATATATGAAACCTGTTTGGAGGAGTGCTTTTCCCGCATGTCTGCCTTGGCCCATGCAGCCCCTCATCTCCCTGCTGATTGAAATCAGAGCTGATTCTGGCACAGACACCCACAGATGAATTGTGATCCAGGGAGAGGCACGAAGTTCCTTCAGTGGTCCCTCTTTTATGGGAATAAAACATAAAGCAGCAAAGATGATCCTGCCCACGGTGGTTGCCCCCCTGCATTGCCTTCCCAGCTCGGTCCCTGCAGCTGGGATGAACCCTGCCCTCTCCCAAGGGAAAACCTGAGGTCCGAAGTGCCTGTGCTCATCACGGTCCCTCTGGGCGCTGGTGGGGCAGGGAGCAGCCATTGGCCAAGCCAGTGCCAGAAGACATGAACCTCAGTTTCCAGCCCTGTCCTGACCTGGCTGACAGCCTGGAGAAAGCACGCAGTAATGCAGGTGGTTGCAGTAATTTTGGAGTAACCCTCAGCCTCTCCGTCTGAGTGCTAGGGGTTCCCGTGTGTGAAATGAAAACATCTTCCAAAACATCGTCATCAGAACAGTGACTTTATTAACAGAGACAAACAAAGGACTAAACACACAGTATACCTATGGAGGACAGACATATTTATATACATCAGTTCATTGTAGAAACGTGAGCAATTTGGTCTAGATGACTAGGATATCCCCTGGTAGTTTGCAACGGATCCAGACAGCTTTCTCTCCGTGGTGGCTCCAGTAAACCAACCGATTTCCCCCCCCAGTTCCAGCCCAGCCAGGCTAGTGCCAGACCCCTGAACACCACCGGTATCTCGTTGGGGACTTTCTCCAGCGCGGGGTGAGCACACGGGTAAAACCCCGCCGCGGGCTGCCCGCTGCTCCCTCCGGGCTGTGCCGAGTTGGGCCCTCTCAGATGCGGGGCAAGAAAAAGGGGGTCAGGGTGCTTTGAACACATCCGCCCCCCCAGCCCCCCACCCACCCAGGGGATCCCCTGGCCCCGGACCCTCCGGCCGGCAGCGGGTGGATGTTCCCCGCCTCGGGAAGGAGCCGGGCACCCGCGGGCACGGCCCGGGGCCAGCCCCACGCCCGGGCACGGCTCGGCACGACTCGGCTCTGCACCGGTGCGACACTTCAGCTCCCGGTACCGGCAACTCTACTCGGCAAGGCACGGGCTGGGTTTTTCCTGGACGGACAAAATCAAACGGGGAAGGAGGGAAGGGAGGGGAAGGGGGGCGGGAGGGGGGAGAGAAAGAAAACAGCTCCACGGATGTCGGATGTCACGGACGGCGTTACACGGGCGACGCGGGGGCTTCTCGCTGCCTTTCTCGGGCGGAGGAGCCGCGGGAACTCGCCGCCGCCGCCCCGGGCCGGCACGTCGGGGCGGGGAGACGTCGGTGCCTGCGCTCCCGGCGGCTTGTCCGGCGGCGTCCCCGCTTACAGGCACTTGAGGAGGAAGGAATTGCACGAAGTCCCCCGCGGGCAGTCGCAGAGCTTCCCGATGCGGGCCCCCTTCCTCACGGCGCACTGCTCCCCGGCGTCGCACTGCGGGCAGCGGCAGGCGGTGAGGGGGACGCTCCGCCGCGTCCCGTCCCGTCCCGTCCCGAACCGTCTCGTCCCGTCCCGTCCCGCCCCGCCGGGGCACTCACCATGGGCACCTGCCCGAACTTCTTCTCGTAGTGCGGGACCCGCTTGCTCTTCAGCTTCTCCAGCACCTCCTGCAGCGCCTCGATCTGCCGAGAGACCCCCACAGCCCCCGTCAGGCCGCGCCCGGCCGGGCGGCGCCCCCCGCCCCGGCCCCGGCTCCCCGCCCCACCAGCTCCTTCTCTCGAGAGGCGCCGCCGCCGCCGCCGCCGCCGCCGCCGCCGCTGCCGCCGGGGGGCCCCAGGTCGCGGGCGCGGCGCGGCGGGGTCGGCCCCTGCCCGCGGGCGCCCAGCAGCAGCGCGGCCGCCACGGCGCAGAGCGCCAGCGCCCGGCAGCTCTCCATGGTGCTGCCGCCCCGCCGCTGCCGCCGCCGCCGCCGCCCCGCCGCCGCCTTTATAGCGCCGCGCCCGCCCCGCCGTGCGTCAGCGCCCCCCGCCTCGGCTCGGCTCCCCCCACCTCCCGACCGCCCCGCTTCTTGCCCCAAAGCCACCCCTCGGCGGCACCGCTCGCCCCCTGTCCGAGCGGGCTCGGCACAAACGGCGGAGCCGGCCCTGGGAGTGAAGGAGGGGAAAGCGGCCCCGCCCGCCCGCCCGCCCGTGCCTTGTCCGCGGCGAAGGGCTGCGTTGCCCCCCTGTTGTGCGAGGAGAGTGGGAGGCTCTTCCCTCGCCCGTGGGGGTCGGGAAGGAGGAGGGAGAGGGAGGCCGGCGGACACCCGCAGAAGCGAGTGGAGGTTGGGCCGTCGGGGAGACCAGGCTTGGACATCAACCCAGGGACCTGAGAGGAGGGAGAGTTAGTAGCCCCGGGGGCTAAGGAAAAAGCCCGGTATGTTGGGAGGAAGAGCCGGGATGGGAGGATCAACCTGAAGGAGTCGGGCAGGGGGAGAACATAAAGGTGGTGAGCAACCAGCTGATGAGGATGGGATGCTTGAATGAGGACAGGTGGGGTAGCCACCCACGGGGTGGGAAGAAGGCTCAGGGCCACGCAGAGCAAGGTAAGAAGCAGCGTCAAAAGGCCCAGGATAAAAGTAATTGCTGGTACTCCAAGAAGAACTCTGAAACGGTGCTTGAGGCCAAATGTCGTATTACCGAGCAGGTGCTCAGCGAGCGTTATCCGTCCATCCTGTGTGCGAAGTAAGGCCACCTCCTTTTGGAGAGAGAAAAAGCACAGTCGCCAAAAGGAGACCTTAGCATCAGTGCACTCATCTCGGTTCAGACCTTCTTACCAACTCTTGGGTCTGCAAGCTCCGTGGCCTTATGTTCATCAACACCATGGCCAAAAAGCTCCCTGGCAGGCCCAAACCTGCCCAAGCCTTATGTTCACAGTGGGGGGCAAGAGGAAGACAGGAGCAGCTTCCCCCACTAAGAAAAGCAGCGGTGTGCCAAGGAGAGCAAGCAAGACGAGGGGCAGTGCTCAGCCCCCTCCAGGCTCATGTCTCCAGGCCAAGGCTGCAGTAGAACAGGGGGGAGCTGAGCATCAGCTTTGCTGGCACGAGACATTTGACCCTCTGGCGTGATGGTTGTGGGGACAACGAGGCAGTGAGCAGGGTCTGCCTGCAAGGAGGCTCCACTCCCAGCTCCCAGCTGTGCAGTGGCATGGGGATGTTCCTCCCCTCCAGCTAGCAGCAGCAGAAGCTGCTGCTGGAGAAGGAGGAATTTGGAAATTCCTCCCTAGGTGGAGGGAGGATTATGTGGAGAAGGAGGAATTTGGAAAATCTCGTTAACAGAACTCTCCTAGCTAGTCATTTCTAGGGGAGCTAGGAACAGCCTGAAAAGGCAAAGCAATGTAAGGAAAAAAAAAAAAAAAAGTTGTTTAAAGAAAATTAAACAGGCCCAGGGACATATTTTTCCAAACAGGAAGGCAGTGTTTAAAGGGACCAAGAGGAGTGCTGCTTAACAAGTAATTTTCAACAGCACCGCTTTGTTTCAGGCAATAAAAAGGCTCCAGTCTCTCTCACTATCATGCTGCTTGCCTCCCGAGCTGTGTGTTCACCTCTTGCTGTTACCTCCTCCCACACTCTCCTATTGATCATCACATCCAGCAAAGGTCTCATTTGTAATTGCTGTTCGGAGTAGAGAACCTCTGTGTGTTTGCACGAATCCTCCAGTCTCATTTTGCCACAGGGAAGGCTAAGATGTCAGACATCAGGCTGGTGGTGAACCACTCATACCAAATCCCATATCCCAGGCTGGAGCAAAAACGCAGCTACATGAAGTGCTGGAAATGGTGGGATTGCCAAAGCAAAGTTTCTTAGAGCACAGAAGTAACACAGGCTAAGAAAAACGCAACACTTAATACAGAGAGGCAGATATATGGCCTATTCAACTTCAAAGGCAGCGTCTGTGAAGCCTGACCAAAAATTCAAGCCATATTTTATAGTATGAGGATTACTCATGCAGTGTTGAAAACTACCACAGAGATGCTCGGAAAACATCACTGTTTTCTTTCCAACTTGCACTTCCAGTAAAAAGCTGAATTTGTTAGTTCCCCCAGTAAAATTATTGTTGAATCTGGAGGCAATTACAAATTTCTATTTCCAAAAGTCATTGTATCTGTCTGGCTACAGACACCCACAAAACTATATATTTCTGTGCCTGTTACTGTCTGTATCACTGTCTCTACAAACATCCCTGTCCCCTGCTCCCTATTCAGCCATTCTTGTAAATTTTTTCTCCAGCACTGGGGGGTAAAAAAGTCATCAGACACAGGATAGCTAAATATCAGAGTGTCAGAAGCTACCATGTCAAGGAGCAGAACAGGGTCAAGGTATAAAAATGCAAAATCACTGTTTACAAGTACAAAAAGGCAGGTACTTTTTGATAGCAGCAGTAGCCAGTCATAAGACAGCTGGCTGTGAAATTAGGGGAGTCTGTGGCACTACAGAGCTCTGCTCCAGATAATCTATACGAAATGCTGTCAAACCTCAGAGATGGAAAGCTCTGCTGTAGCTCTGCATTAATTCAAGCTTCTCAAAGTTAACTGACTTTTTCCTCCATACGAATGTTACTGCAGATGAGGTACAAACAGGACACAGCCAAAGTGCATTAAAATCTGTGTATCGAGTGGATAATTTCTGAAGTTGTACATGGTATGTGCTTCTCATAATCACACTCTTCCATCATGATCCATTAACTGAATATAATTCTAAAAGTGGGAAAATAATGTAAGTTTCTGTTGACGCTGGTGTCAAAATAATGGAGTATCCACTGAGCAGCTCTGATGCATTTATGTGTTCTAGTTTTGGCTTGACGTAGACACAGAGTTGGATGGATTTTATGACTACTAGACTGTAGAGATTAGTGCGAAGCATTTGTTCAAGTATTCTGTTGAATCAGAGCCATGAAGGTGGACATCTGGCTTTAAGTGGATGCTTTAAGGCTTTGCTTGAAAAGCAGCAGGCTTTTCTAAGTGCTTTGTTGAATTGTCTTAATTTATAAACCTCAAAGAAAAAAGTTAATATAACATACGCCTGTTGGTTTTCTGAATCAAGACATTTCTTTGGCTGAAATCTGGAACAGTGAGGAAAAATCTAAGATAAATTAGGGTTCTGCCACATTCGAAGCAATAATAGAGTCCAGAGGCATACTTGAAAGATAACATCTGTTTCAGCAGGAGATACCAATTCATGTTGATGAGTAACAGATTGGAAAAATGCCATCTAAATAAAAGATGGGTTCTCACAAGAACAGCACATACACAAATGCCAACACAAACACTAGAGCTATAAACTCCTCATTAAACTAACTCCAAAATGGGTGGAAGAGGGGTGGGAACAGGCACCCAGCCAATGGCTTCTCAGAAATTACGTTTATAGCCTCTCCACTTCTGCAGGCAGAGCTATCACAGAGGCTGTGCACTAGCTACATCTCATGTCAGCCTTGGAAGCAGGCATGCAAGCCTCACAATGATTGTGTACCAAAGGCTCTGCCCTTGACGTTTGTTATACAACCTGCCACCGATTTTGGTTGGTGACCACGGTGTAGCTCCCAGTGGCTCTGAGGACCTTCTTAGCTGCCATGAGAATAAAAAGGGAAATGGCAATGGGTAGGTTTTTATGACCCATCCTGAATTCACCATCTCAGCCCACGTAATTTGAGAAGCACCTTGGTTACTGCCAACAGTACCTAGGGACATGACAAGCAAGCAGCTTAGCTCACCTCTTTCACAGGTTTCTACTTCCTTCTGCAGAGGCATTTGAAAACACCATCAAGGTCATAGTATTGGCCCTTTTAAACTCCTTGTACTCAAACGTTGACCTCTCCTAAATAGGCTATGTCCAGCTATCAAAGAGAGCTGGAACCAGCTAACCTCTTGGCCTTACCACTGCTCTGAAGCAGGAGGGAGGCATGCAGCTGAGAAGAGCAATCCCAGAGGCAAGACTAGATGGGAGCAGAAAGGTCCCCTGGAAACCTGGAGCATTGACTTTGAGGTCCTGGTCCACCACCGCTTGTGCACTTGATAATGGCAAAGCCGCTTCCCTTTGTTCCTCAAATTTAATCTGAAAAATCAGTGTCATTCCAAGTATCATCCTTTCCAGTAAGTAAAGATATTAATGGTTATGAGCTGCTCCAATATGACAATGAATAGGTGACACGTAGCCGAGATGGGTAGGACAAGTCTTGAAATACGTCACCCACACCTCTTAAATTGCCTCTGCTTTCAGGACTCTCCTGCCCTTGCAGTGGCAGCTGCCTTTTATTAGGTTTAACACCTCCTTTCATTAAACATCCAAAAGAGATCCTACTGGTAGAGCAATGGCAATAGGAAGTGAGAATGACTATGTAATGGAGTCCGTGTTAAATAAAGCTAAATAAAAAGTAGCTGCTGCTGCAAGGGCCCAAGATTCCTGATGACACAGGCAATGTAAGAGCTGTGGGTGACTATTGCAGCAAACCCCTGGGCAGCAAGAGGCCATCTTTGCCGTCAGAGCGCCATCACACACAACGTGCACTGCGTATGGTCACTGCCTACATACACAGCACAGCACGTTAACTGGCAAAAGCTCTTCCAAAATAGTCTGCTAGGCAGCAGGGGAGTGATAACTGCTAGTGATTCCTTGAATCATTCCTCTGCAGTGAAGGTCCCGCTCTCCCCTAACCAGAACATGCCAATAGGATGCTAAGCCTTGTGCTGATGAATTTCATTTGTTTAACAAGTTTGCAAAGGTAAGTACTATTAAGGCAGAACATTCTTACTTATTCAGAGACATGTTTTCGCTTGGCTTGCACACCTATTCAGAGGAAGAAATTCTGATAACCGTAAATAGCTGTGCTTTCAGACGTAACAATCAGCAGGGAGTTATGAATCTCAGAAGCATGAATCCTCCCAAACATATCTACTTACACTGTCTGTATCCCAGGATTATCGGTTACTGTCTCCAACTCAGAACTTTATTACCAGTCTCATTGAAAGAATATATTCAAAGCAAAAATATTATTCTGAAGTGATCAATTTTCTTAGCAAAAAAAGGCACTACTCCTTATGGCTTTGGGACTAACAGACTGGGGAAAGTGACCCCCATAATCTAGAGCAGAAAGACAACAGGTGCCTGAACTGATTACTCAACTGTAGTAGGAGAAAAGAGAGAGTGTTTATTTTTATTGAAAACCATTACTAACAAACATTTCAGGGTCTGAAACCTTTGTTCTCCCTGGCTATATTTTACATATACATATTTAAAAGTAGGGTATTTTTAAAGGAATTTCAGAAGTCCAGCAGCCATAAGTAATGTCACTGTACTTTTAGAATAAAGAAATCCCAGGGCCATACCCAACATGTTTACAAACTCGTGTAGTGAGACAATAACAAGAATCAGTGGCACAAAAGCACAGCCCTGTGCCTAGTTGCCATTTACTGCAGTATTTTACTCTCTGGTAGAGAAATATTTTATATACTAAGAACATGTGTTTGAGCACAACAGTGAGATTACGTGTATGCAGACCTACAGAAGTAGTAATTCTAGTGGTGCAGAACACACCAGGTTTCAGATAGATTTCTTGTCAGTAAAGTGAGAGAGAAAACTGGTTTTTAGTGCAATGTAGAGATGGTACCAGACACCCCGCTGCTCAGCATATGCTGGGCAGTCTGTATTCTACACTGAAAATCCCCATTCCAAATAATTACTTCATTTTCACTTTTGCATCTGCTCAAGACACAACTGAGAGGGCTAGTAGCTAGCAGACGTTCCTTCCTCCTCGTGGCTCCAAGGGGAACTCCCCTGCCACCCAAGTCTAGAAAGACTACAGCTAGCGTAGTTACCCAGGATGATTACTCCTATTAGCAATCTTTCTTCTCCCCACAGGCCAGCACAGGATAGGACGTCCTTCCATGTACATTAACTCTTCTTTGATTTGATTCTCAGTCAAGAAATATTTCTGCCAATAGTTATCTGTGCACCTGTAAGGGCAAAGCTAGGTAAAATCACCTTCCTAGTCCCAGCTAGCAAAGTATTTACCTTCTTATTCTAGGCACATTACATGCCAAGCATTTAGTTTCTACAAGGTGCAGTATTTCTAAAGAGAACAAATGAAACGACAGGCACTGAATTCTTGAAAACCATTACACTGCAACAAACTACGATAAATAAGTAAGATTAACCAAAGCACTACAGCATCTCAATAGCCCTATAGTCAGTGGGATTGAGGCATGTGCTCTGGGTGAAGCATTGATCCACGTGGGAAGAACGCTCCCATCTTCATGAAACTAAAATTGCCAGAAGGATCACACAGCAAGATGTTTAAACACCTTTGCAGCTAAGCCCCATCCTCAGAAGTGCTCTCGGCAAGCTGCAGCTCCTACAGATATCAGCATACACTCCCCAGCTCTTCCACAAAACACTATGCATCTATCAGGTTCTCCTGTTCTTTTCACTTCAGGGAACAGTACAGGAGAGCAATGTTCTTTGGATGAAAGCCAGAGAAAGGCCAAAATGCCAACAGCTGCATGAAATCTGTAATTTCATGCTGTGTTGAACTCCCTGGCTGCCCTTACAGCACTTCTCTTTTGCAAAAATTATTTACTAGCAAATGTGGATTTTTTTTTTGTTGGTTTGCAAAAATATTTTGCATTTATAGGAAACATATAAAAAAGAATTAAAAGAAATAGAACAGCTGATAAGCACCAAATACATAGCTTATTTTGCAGATTTATTTATATAAGAGATGGTATCAATGGTTTCTTGTCAAACATTAAACATAACACTAGAAGTTGCACTTTATTCATGCAGTGCAGCTATACAAGCACTGTGACTCTGTGACTGATCTCAGATCACAATCAAAACTCTGAAGCACTGTGTAATGATTACTCAGTGAAAACAAATTATGAGATTTCCATTAAAAATAGCATTGTACAACACTTTATATTTTAATCACCTCAACATTGTAGTTATTTGCTCTCCAGCCCCAATTAAAATATACAATGTAATTCTGATGAGTGTACGTTTAAGTTTACATCCTGAAAACCCCGAATTCTGTCTTCTTCATAGGTGCATTTAATGCTGCACTGAGACTGAGGCCCAAAACCAGTCTTGTGTCAGCTGGATCGATAATTCCATCATCCCATAATCTAGAAAAAAAATCAAACAATAATAATTAAAGGAAATTAACATATTCAGTGGGTAGATTTTGAAGCACATGAAACTGGAAATAGTTACACTAAAGAGAGTAGACTAAAGAGCTAAATTATTCTCAAAGCCATGGAGTTAATTCACCTTAACCATCAACGCAATAGACTGGTGCATGTTACTCTGGTGTGTGTCTTACAGAACAAAGAATAAATTTTGGATAAATGAAGAACATCAGGTCTACATATTCTAAACTAGATTCTTCATACTTATTTTTAGTACAAAGTCATCACCTTAGAGAAAAGAGACCCTCTGTTTTTTAATATTCACATGGAAAATGACCTTTTGTCAGTGACCTATCTTCTTCTATTAAGAATGCTAGTATTTTAAAGGGCTACGTCACATCATTATTTACATTATTCGGGTTAGTTCAGCTGCCAGATGAGGACGATACAAGTGTTTATTCTTTCATCATTAAAAGAGCCACAGTAAATTCCAAGTATTTCCAGTATTTGTTGTATTTATTTTTTCTGAAGTCCATTTCTAAACAACGGTAAGATACCATCCTTAACCCAGCCCTGAAGGCAATTAAATTATGAATGAGCAATTACCGAATTCCCAAGTTCCCCAAAATCAAACACACTTGTAAATAGTCTGATATTATCAAAAAATTAAAGTACTTCTGGTATCAGTTCTCAATGACTGCTTCATCCTACCCAAAATAAAATTCATGTAAAAACCCCCAGCAGGCCACAAAACTGTAAATATTTTATAACTACTACCTGCCCAGCAAGATAATTAAACAAGATACTGCGCTGCTCATTGCAACCCAGTCTCACTTAAATAAGCATGCATTTTAATCAGGGTCTGCAAAACATACGCACATATCTTTAGTTAAGATAGCTATGCTCCGTCTCCACCCCATCTTTTCCTAGAGAGACTTGCTATGCAATCTTTTTAAACTTACTTCAGTGTTGGCTAATGTTTAATTCTTTGTCTATGGAAAATGTAAAAATACAAGGGTCATGAATAGGGAGCTAAGACTGACTATCAAAAGTATAGCTATTCCTTTTGAACTAAAGTTTCCAGCTGCAAATTTCCTGGTTTGAAGATTAATTGAAAAAAATCTTTTAGACGGGAAATTATAAATTTTGCACTCTTCTCTTCATACTAAATATGCCAACTTCATCCCTAAAACAAAGGGCTGCAAACTGTACATAAATACATGCTGATAAGCTCAAGGCAGCAGCAGACATTTCTGAGTGTTTTCCATCTTTGCTTTATTTTGCCATTTGCTGTGAAAGTAGCATTCATCAAATTAGACAAAAATATTAGGAGACTGACAATGTATGCTTTTTATTTTACAACAAATACATCTATGTATCTTAGGATGCACAAAGTGGAATTGTAATAAAGGACACCTGTAACAAGATGAGGCACGAGGGTTCAGACTCAAGCTTAGGAGCTTGTTCTCCAATTAGCAGAGACAGAAGAAAAAAGATACCCAACTCAGAAAGAACATCGTACTATAAATATATCTTACTATGGTGTAGCTCCCCAAGCAAAAGAGACTTTTACCCTAAATGGGGCACAAGAGCAAAGCTGAAGTACAAAAGGAGAAAGGAGTTTGGAGAAGGGAAGACTTTGCTGTTAATTGGGAAAAATTATTCTGTTTCTTTTTGGGGACTGAAAACAAAAGCTTGATTACAGAGATTTTACACCACAGTAGCCATGGCACTCACTGATCTGGCTAACAGATCCCAACCAGCATAGCAAGAAGTCTGGAAAAAAAATAACTTCTTTCAACGGGGCGGGGGGGGAGGGGGGGAAGCTATAAACCCAAATTACAAATATAAGGAAGCTGTAGCTCTGTCTAATCTGTTCTCATTTAGAATTCTCAGTGAGTATCTCCTTTTTAGTGGGCTAGTAAGCCATGCATTGGAATATTCTAACAGTCATGCTTGCGTCTGTGTGGAAGTGGTACCAACAGCAAATTCTGTTGCAGAAGACACACAAGAATTGTCTATATCATATTCTGGAAAAATTGCATGGTATAAGCTCTTGCAGTCTGGTTCCTGCAAATATCTCCTTTCCTAACTGTAGCTTTAAATTGTAAGTAATAACTCATTAAAATATTTTGGCATATTTTAACAATACTCCATTGAAAAGACACTCAGAGCAAGCGCTTCTTACCATACAACAAAAACAATTAGAAGCTTTTTTGTTCAAAATAACCACAGGACCAAATACAACTTGGGTTTACTGAGACTTATTTAAGAGTTGTTTGAATTCTCTGTTTTTTCCCCAAGATAGTGATTATACCTGTTTGTATAATCTAGCATGATAGAATGGCCAAGGTAGAGTATTTCCTATACTTTCAACATCATGAAGTATGCATTACCAAAGTTTAATGCATATGCTTTCCTTTCCTTCTTCTATTTTAGATCTTGATTAAGTTTTGATTAATATAGTCAGATTAATCCACCAAAGGGATGAAGAAGATCCCTATTAATAGTGAAAAGCAAAGTAGTTTTGTGAGGTCAAATCGACCACAATCTCTTTGTTTTCTTGGGGCTGTGAAAAAAACAACTGTTAAGAACAATCTCCAATATAGTAATTTCTATTTTTAAGCAAATTTGGTTTTTTTGACTGTTACAGAGTTGTTTGCTCTGCGTATCATCTTTTTTTTAATGAACACTTGCAATTAACTTTTTTATTTATGAAACACATTGAAACTGAATGAAGGAATTCATACTTCTTAAAAGCGTTTAATAAATCTGCTAAGGGCCTTAGGAGCGCAGGGATGAACTGAATCAAAAAGAATCATCAACTTAAGGTGGTACCTTCCAAGCTGCAACTTCATAATGAATACCACTGCAATAAACACTTCTAAACATGAAGCACATTTTAATGGCAGATTTGGTTTTTTTATAGCAACACAATTAACTTATATTGACAACCAGAAAGATTTTATGTTGCATGGAAGTCAAGCTGCTTTTATATGGTCACCCCTGGCTTCTGCTTCTCTTTATTTAAAGAAAACTACACTCTCTACTGGCATGTAACATTAATAATTAAACTATCTATTAAGACCCCATTGCTAGAACATAAGTCACAACTACACTCATAAATTATCTGTAAACTAGACACTGTGAGTAGAAGAAATGAAGTCCCCCAAAGTAAAATTCTTATGTAACTTGTTAAGATGCAAACCACTGAAATAATTTTAGTACCCTGTAAACAGATTAATATAATCCATTAAAAAGCGTGCTGCCTAATGACTCCTGTTAATTAAGACTGCTCACTGTGAAAGGTTCTAATAAAATAATTGATTGAAGTTTGACAAGAAAATAAAACTGCAGGGAACAGTATTGACATCCTGTACATATAACAAGTTATAATTTATAAGCAAAAATATATAAGCAGAGTAAATAGGGAAATTGCTTGTATTTTAAGATCATTAGGGCATTTTCCTTCCCTCTCATTAGTACTACTAAAAGCTTGATTCAAAGCCTAATGAAGTCAACTGGAAGGTTCACAACAATCTCAATGGACATTAGGGGTGAGGCAGACCGGTCCCCGTATCTTAGCAAGAGAACAGCGTGAGGCAGCCTTCAAACTAGCTGCACCCAAGCAGCAATACAGGCAGCAGTCTTTCTGCCCATCTATCATCATTCTTTCCTCTCAGTAACGCAAAGCTGTTGGGAGTTTGTTGGAGGGATCTAGCTAGCATCTGGCAAAACCAAGGCTGTCCAGATTGACTTTCAATACAGCACCCTGACATTTGGTTGACAGTCAACTGTCTTTTTTACCATGCTTGGGACCAGACAGGAAGCATCCTTTAGTGCAAAGGGAAGAGGTTACTTCTCCCTGACCTACGGCAGATGCTTGCCAATAAGCAGTTGATGGTGCTGGCTAACAAATGGGTTGGCTCCAAGGTAGAAGGTGCCTAAATCCCTCCCTCAGGTACATTACTTGCTGCAAAAACTGTAATCCTACTTCATCTCATTGCTTCTGCTTGGGCAGCTGTCATTGTTTCAGCCCAGCCAGCACCACACAGCTGCTCGCTCACTCCTCCCCCCCGGGCCCTGGTGTGATGAGGAGAAAATATAAAGGCAGGCTGGTGGGTCAAGATAAGGACTGGGAGGGATCACTCACCACTTATGGTCACGGGCAAAAGACACGCTCAACTTGGGGAAGAAACAAAATCAGTTTAATTTACTACCAATCAAATCAAACCAAGGATATTAGGAAGTAAAACCAAACCTGAGAACACCTTCCACCCACCCCTCCCTCCTTCCCGGCTCAACCCCACTCCCGGTTCTCTCGCAGCACAGGGGAACAGGAGATGGGGTTGGGGTCAGCTCCCCACACCTTGTCTCTGCCGCTCCTTCCTCCTCGGGGGGAGGACTCCTCACCCGTCCCCTGCTCTGCCATGGGGTCCCTCCCACGGGAGACAGTCCTTCATGAGTTCTCCAGCGTGAGTCCTTTCCGTGGGCTGCAGTTCCTCACAAACTTCCCTGGCGTGGGTCCTTTCCGCGGGCTTCAGTTCTTCCTGAACTTCCCTGGTGTGGGTCCTTTCTGTGGGCCGATCTTCAGTCACAGACTGCTCCAGCGCGGGCTTTCCCATGGAGTCACGGCCATCTTCAGGGGCATCTGCTCCCCCGCTCCCCTCCATGGGCTGGGCGGGGGCGGACAGCCTGCCGTCTCACCACGGGCTGCAGGGGCATCAACCTCCTCCAGCACACCTCCTCCCCCTCCTTCTGCACTGACCTGGGTATCTGCACAGGGGTTCCTCTCACATTCCAATCCCCCTACTCACTGCAGGTTCCCCTTCTCAAATCTGTTCTCCCAGAGGCACGACCACCGTCACTGATGGGCTCGGCGTGGGCCAGAGGCTGGCCCGACTCAGAGCTGGGGAAGCTTCTGGCAGCTTCTCACAGGAGCCACCCCTGCAGCCCCTCTCCCGCTACCAAAAAAACCCATGCCACACAAGCCCATAACAGCAGCCTGCTTCACAGTAACGAAAACTTTTGAGCCATTGGTCTGAGATCTTGCTTAGGAATTAGCAATAAGTGAAGGAACAAGGCACACGTAATATTGGCAGGAAGGCATGAAATCAGGGCAGAGAACATAAGAATATGTACTGATATACCCAACTGTCTCTACAAGACAGCAGAGAACAATTAAGAGCTCCTAGACAATGTAGACTACATGGATTAAAGACAGAGAAAAACCAGCCTGCACTGTCTTGACCTGAGCCAGTCACACACTGTTCTCACAAGCACTCCTCAGTGCAAAAGTGCATTTCACTTTCATTGCACCTCAGCGGGATTTCAGCTGTGACATTTGACTTCATGTCTCAGCTGGGCTTATTAGCTGGAGTGCAGCATCACATGAACCCAACCACATGCAACCCAGGCCCATGTTAGTTCTCAGGCAGCTCGCGTCTGTGCCTGTTAAGTTTCCCTTCCAAGCTACAGGCACAATAAGAAATATGTAACTACCCTGCTTTTTTAAATGAAGGACAAGACACCTAGTGATGCCTTAAATAAAGGCATGAGAAAGAAAACTTAACTGTATTGCTGTAGTGATGAACTTTTGCTTGCTTGAACAACTTTGAAACTTTGGTATGTAGGAATAAGGTAAGAAAACCTTGAGCTCTGTCAATGGTATGCACCAAATAGGTGCATCAACAGACAAGAAAGCCTTGGGTCCTGCTGAGTTTTTGTAATTAAAACCTGCCAAGGTCAGCTAACTAGGAAAAGGAGATGACCCACAATGCGCATGCCCAAAGGGCAGACACTATGTAAACGAAAACATGAATATGTATATGATTAGAACAATATAAGCTGTTTGCTGTAGGTAACGGGATGCTAGGAGACATTATCCCCTGTGCATCCAGCACTGCAATAAAGAATGCCTGCTTTCTAAAATTCCAAAATTGAGTCTCAGAGAGTTTCTTCAACCAGTTTTTTCAGTAACACTAGCATTAAGAGCACTTCCTAACCCCTAGGCTAGGCAAACTTAGGCTGTTTACTGAGGTGCCTTCCGGATTTGCAACCTAACTTCACAAAATGGCCAGGTATTCTGGAAACATAAACTGGTAGAAGTTGCTCAGTAGACAGCACAAAACTGGTGTTAAACACTCATGTTTCATGTCCAAAAATCACTGGACATTATTAAAAATTTAGAATCTGACTTTTTAAAATTCTAACCTTAATCATAGAATCATTTAGGTTGGAAAAGACCTTCAAGATCATTGAGTCCATCAACCATGCCCCCTAAACCATGTCCTGAAGTGCCTTGTCTACGTGCTTTTTGAATACCTCCAGGGATGGTGACTCAACCACTTCCCTGGGCAGCCTGTTCCAATACCTGACAACCCTCTCAGTAAAGAAATTTTTCCTAATATTCAATCTAAACCTCCCCTGCTGCAATTTGAGGCCGTTTCCTCTTGTCTTATCTGCAGCCACCTGACAGAAGAGACCAGCACCCACCTCACTACAACCTGCTTTCAGGTGGTTGTAGAGAGCAATAAGGTCTCCCCTCAGCCTCCGTTTCTCCAGACTAAATAACCCCAGTTCCCTCAGCTGCTCCTCATAAGACTTGTGCTCCAGTACCCTCACCAACTTGGTTGCAATCTTACATGTGAACCTACTTTCTTGCAGGTTAGTAACCTACCGTTGTAAATACTGACAATGGTCTGCTGGTGTTGGGGAGAGGACAAGGTTTTTATATTGCTAATATACTGAATATATTTAATGCTAAATAAATCCAATGATTTTCAATCATGAGTGCAAAGAGACTATGACTGTGTTGCCAGTGAACATATGAAAAAAAGCAAATGTAAAAAAAAAAATCAAACCATTCATCTTCTCCATGGCAAGGACTAATTTTAAATACAGACAGTTTGACTCATTTTTTAAATGTCATTATATCACTGGAAAATTCTTCTCCTTAAAATCCAGTTATAAAAGATAATAATATGTGGTTTTATTTTTCCTTCTTGCCTCAGGGCACAAGGTTTTATGACACAGGTACTAGGCTTGATCTTTAAGGAGTACTAAAATAGATAGCACAAAAGTTTTTAACAGTTGACACCATCTCTCAATTTGGGGAATACCCTATGAAATTTAAATAAATTTAAAAGATTTAAAAAAAAAAAAAAAAAATCAAAGTGAGTGTGCCACCACAAAGTCCGTGTCAGTAACAATTCGCAATTTCACAAAAGTATCCTCATTGATTATATGTAAAACCCCCAATAAATTGTAACTTAGTAGCAGTGGGGATTGTACACATGCATAAAACCTCAGGAAGTTGAGAGTATCTATGACTCTCTGCAGCACTACCATACAGGCCTCTGCCAGAAGCGGAGACCAAACAGTGACGAGACTAAAACCCTCCCTAAACCCACGACCCATGTGCTCTATGACTGCACCACCGAAATCTGCCTAGATGACACCACAAATCCTGTGCTACATATCCTACTAAGAATACTTATCCCATCACAGCACCAGCCAGGGCAAAATGGCAAGAGCTTCCATTTAATGAAGGCATTCATTTGATTAAACATTAAAATGAATATGAATCCCCCAGCCACGATTATTTCAGTTAAGTTCACTCCACAATCCCAACAGAAAACTGAGTAAAAGCTACCATTAATTTTGTATATTCCTTCAGATCATGATAAACAATTCATAAAGGAGCTCGCTGATGCTATGCTGCTGCTGTTGCTGCTGTATCAAATTTGTCGTACATCAGATTAAGCAGGTATAGATAAAAAGGCCCCCAAATGCCTTCTCTTGTTGGCATCTCTATGATATCGACAGAGTATCTTGCACCCACTTGTTCACGTAATTTCTGCCTATGACGCCCACCCACATCAAAATTTATCATATTGCAACCACTCTGTACTCAGTTTGTTTCCAGACTTCCCAGCTTGCAGGTAAGAAAAGCATCAGTAATTTTAATTCAGATATACAAAACCATACATACAGCAGACTCCACAGTTGTATGCGACTAATATTCTTTCTGCAAAACGAGAAGCCATAGAGGCACAGTAAAGCTCTGTTATTACATGCTACCGTCTTACCATCGTTAGCAGCTGAGAGCCAGTGGAGGAATAGCTTTTGGATACCACAAACAGCAAAATGTGCAGGAAGATTAATACAGACAGGATAAAACTAATGTAGAGTAACAGAGGCCAAGAAAGCCTCCAAGCTAGTTTCCAGAGGTAACACTCCAGGATGCCACCTTGCTTCATCAGCCTAACTAGTTCCTGGGCATCTACCAATATCCCATTAACCTGAGCACAAAACACTGCAAAGGACTTCTCAACAAACATGAATATGCTGCACCCATCACCCAATGCCCTATCCGAACTGCTATCATCCAATACAGTCACCTACCAAGATCATGACCTCAGACTTGCAAATGGCTTCAGGTCTTCCTGAAACTTCTCCTTAACCACTGGCCTCTTCTACTTGCAGAATCCTACTAAAATGAATTCTTCCTAAACCACATGCAGCCAATCATCACACTGTTCAATGGGCTTTAGAAAGGTGACCAGAATCTACACTGGGGAGAATGATATAAAACTTATCCAGAATAAAATACTTAGAATATAAACTCCATGCTACCATATCACTACTTACAGAACCAGCAGAATAATTCCTGCAAGTGCATGCTTCCTTCTGAAACATTTCATACTACAAAGTCTTAAGAGACCAGACAGACAAAACATTAATTTGAAGCTTGTTGTGTTGTACTGCTGCACATCAAACCCAATCTTTGTTTCAGATTGCGCTGTTCTTCAACACGAAGATTTAGATTTTATTGTTATGTCCTGTGATTACAATTAAGTTTTGGAAAAGTCATTTATATGTTACCTTGCACTGGAATAATAAGGGTTTCCTTCCTCCTCGAACCTCCTAATGATTGGCTCCTTCAAAGCTGCTTCATCTGCCTCAGATAACTAAAAAAACAGGCAAATAAACAAACACAGATAAGATATTCTTTAATATTTTCTTCCACAATGACAGCAGAGCTTTATATGCAGCATCAAACTCAAAGAAACTGCCTAAATGACCTCCCCGAAGTTTATCCCCCTTTTTACACACAATTATCAATTTAGCATATTTGACAATGAAATTAAAGTGCCACTTTTCCAAACAGATGGGTGGGAAAAGGAGAGCAAAAATATACTTAACTGAGTATAAGAATAATTGGGGATTAGCATCTGAAATATTACTGAAGCTACTGTAATGAATAAACCAAATTCTAAGCTGCCTTTGGCAAGTTTGTTTAATAAAACAAGTCTGTGCTATTCTAACACTGGGTTTCTCTATGATCCAGAGTGGTCACCACTGTAATTCAGAAAATTTTCAAGTTTCTAACATATTTTACTGACATTAACTACAATTATTTTTCTCAAACTTCTTTCTGGGTATCATCTTTACTGAGAGGGCTGTCAGACATTGGAACAGGCTGCCCAGGGAAGCGGTTGAGTCACCATCCCTAGAGGTATTCAAAAAGCGCGTAGACAAGGTACTCCGTAACATGGTTTAGGGGGCATGGATGATGGTTGGACTTGATGATCTTGAAGATCTTTTCCAACCTAAATAATTCTATGATTCTATGATCTTGTCCATCTCAGGGAGTTGGGAAATTAAGACAGAGAGAGGGAGGAGGGTGAATATATTGTATCCACAGAAAGCCCAAGTAAAGTGTAAAAAAAAAAAACAAAAGAACTGTTGAGATAACATGTACATACCGCTTCATTATTATGAATAACTATCCATGACAAATACAAGCAATTTTAAGACATCACAATAAAATCACTTCTTATGGAATCAAGATGCCAGTATAAACATAAACTATGTAATTTAAAAAACACAGCAGAAAAGAGTGTACAGAGAAAACAGAAAAGATTATTAAACAAAATACCACTAATTTTCAATTAAAATGTTGAAATGAGTCCAAATCCTTTCTGAACCTCTACAGACTTCTGCTGTTATAAGTTTCATAATTCTCAGTCACTGAATAATTTGAAGATCCGCTTTCTATAAAACTGCCTACTTCAAAAATAATTGGAAAGACACTTTATTCTCACATATTCCTCCTCATACTCTCAAACCAGAGAGGATCCCTGGCTGCTCACCTTGAGCATAACTAATAATCTGGTGCACAAGGCACAAAGAAGATGATATGAGAAATACTCCTCTTTTTAAGCAAAGACAAGGAATGTCATGAATGATCATCACATTTAGAAGATGTAAACAATAACATTTCACAAATGCTTCGTGTTGTCAGTGCACTAGGTGGCATTGGGAGAACGACAGTTCATTGATGTTTCACTCTGCAACATCCTTCCCTAGCTCATAAGTGAGCAACTGCAGTGAAAGAGTAAATGATAATGACATTACTGCAAATGAAAGAAGAGAGACATACCTGTTTTCCCTCCCTTGCTTTTTGGTCCTTAGCTATTGTAGCTAGAACAGTGGCAGCTTGTTCCCCTCCCATCACTGATATGCGAGCGTTTGGCCATACATAAAGAAATCTTGGACTGAAAAAATATATATTAAATATTAAAATAAGACATTGCCTTATTTCCTAGTAAAGAACTAATTCTCACTCAGCTAAGAATTCATTTTTATGCCTGACAATCTTAAAATGTATTGGTTTTTAAAGAATGCAAATTAACGTGCTTCAATGCTTGCAGCATTATGTTTGAAAATGTGAAAATTCTCATTTCCTATATTCAAGCACCTTAAAAATTTGTTTCTCACTTTCTTGAGTCTCTTCACGCCTGCCCCCACCCCCTCCCCTTCCCGAATTTTTCTCTTTAAAAATATCACCAACAACTTCAACAGTATCAGGGACCTTAAAAAATGAAAAAAACATTTATGCGTGTCATGTCCAAAAGGTCAAAAAAATAAATCCTTAGGGGTTCTGCAAGCATTACTCATAAAAACAGGCTCATCAAAGTGAACAAGGATTTTTTTACTCAAGCTGGTACTCTTCATATGAATGCAGAATAGAGGACCAGCCCATACTGCCTAATGATTGTTTAGGACTGTACAATTTTTCCTCCAAGAACTAAAATGGGAGAAAAAGCAAGTCAGCATGCACATTAGAAGCACATTAGAAGATCTCCTCCATCACCTAATTCAAGGTTAATCATAAGCCTATCAATCTCTCCAGGTTTGTCAGGTTGCTATTTTCATATGACCACTTACGACCACGACATTGAGAACTCTTTTTGTTTTCCAAATAGCAGAACCTCTGCAAATTCAGATAGTTTTTCAGAATGGTACTTCAAGGTTATGTTCTCTTAGTCTTACCTCCTGTCATAATTTAAACTAACACTCACCTATATGCTCTTCCACACATCCCGTAGTTTCCAGCTCCATAAGAACCACCAATAATCACTGTTATTTTCGGTACATTGGCACAAGCTACAGCAGTTACCATCTTCGCACCATCTTTTGCTATCCCTCCAGCTTCATATTCTCTACCAACCATGAAACCTGAAGAATTACAACATGAAAAAAAAGCTCACTAACTTTGTGTTATTATACTGTGCTGTACGTCATACTATGTGCTTTACAGTACACACAGAAAAAACTGAAGAACAAATCATAAGGCAAGGCCTTCACCAGCTGCCAAAAGGCTGATTTCAGAAGAGGCTGGAGATATAGGTACAAGAAAGCACACAAGATGCTATCTAAAAGCCATAGCCTCAACAGTTTACAGCAAAGCCTATGACATAGTGAAACTTCAAAATATTGAGCTTATTCACCTGTAATATTCTGCAAAAACACAATGGGAATATTTCTCTGGCAACACAACTGGATAAAATGTGTACCCTGTGGAGAGGAAAGAAAAAATAATAATAAAAAAAAGTAAGCCGTGAAAAGTTGGATCAGCGAAGCTATCACTACCAGCACTCTGAAGTCTGTAGCATGTCCCCTTCCACTGAAGTCCATGGGAGTATTTGCATCATGAAGCTCTGTACTACTTCTGCTTCATCCAAAGTCAACTGCAAAACATGCATTCACTCTAGCAGAAGTAAGAAAATGCCAAAAAATGTGTGAGTCCAAGGGTAAAGCAGAAATAATATCCTTAAAAAGCATTACTGCTGATACCGAAAAGCTCAACTGTTTTGACTCAACCAATAAGTAGTTAAATGACAGACAGCTTCACAGTGTGGCATCTGACATCAAGTTTTGTAAGACTGTGTCATGGAACTTAAGACAGCCAGTCAGAAAAAAAAATCTCCTCATTTCCTGTACAAAAGAAAATTATTCTCTGAAATTGGGAAAGGCCCACATACACTATTTGCTCATGGCCTTGCCAACTGCTGTAACCTTTCTTTTTTCTCAGGGCAGATGCTCTCTCTCTATTTTCTAGGAAAAGACCATTTTCCTAGCAAATATACAAATAGTACGTTCCAAGCTTCTGTTTCAACTAGAAACAATCTAAATCAATAAAGTCCCTCAGGCTATTTACACACCGCTGGTAAAAAAACATATATGTAGCACAGCAACTGGAAAAACCTCTAACCTATTCACAGTAAAAAACCAGCAAAATTTACGAAAAGAAAACAAAAAAAGAAAGAAAAACCATAAAGCATAATCTTTAGCTAGCTTTTTCAGAGAAGCACTCAAAAGCATAGTGATGATCATGGGAAAAAGATGTGTCACAACTCATTACAAAAATCAGTAAGGAAAAAAACCAGGAGTATTCTTAGATTATGATGCTTACAGAAACAACATTATCAACAAAGGTCTCTCTAGAAGTGAAACAAGTGAAACTTGACCATCTCCTCTTGCAGTACTGATATGCCAGCAAAAGTCAGCAGAGAAAGATTCCTTACATCTTTTTCATTGGTTGGAAAAATGTTGAAGCACTAAATTATCAGAAAAATACTGAAAGTATTAGAAATACTGAAAGAGTTATTTTCAACTTGGAAATAACTGTGTTAAAACAAATGCTAACCAACAACAATGCCATTTACTGCAGTGCCCCAAGTTGAAAGTATTCCTTCAGTACATGAAACTCAATTTTGTGTATTACTTTATTACAGCAATAAATCAAGTAAAATTACTTCCTTTCTCCAAATCTCTCAAGGCTTCCTTTTTCCTGTAGATTTTCAATACTGATTTCCTCACCATTAGTTTGAGAAGCCTGCTAGAATAAAACTACTATATACAATTGCTATTACAAAAAATTCAACTGACAATAGTTTTTTTAAGAAATAAAGAACTAAGCCAAACAACACAGAACAACGTAAGTAATCACTCTGCCATACCCAGAAACTCTTTATCACCACCAATCCTCCAAGCCCAATCTGTAAAGCACTGTTAACCATAAAGCAATCACAATAATCCATCAAAGATGCCCTTTAATTCACAAAACAGGTTCACAGATTTTTATGAGACTGCCCGTGTTTTCACTCATTAGTCTAAGCCAGGAGTTGCTGCAGCAAAGTATGAAAATTAAATCTCTGGTAAACCAATGAACTGAGTACTGGAATCCAGGTTTGAAAATTTCCAAATTGTTATTACAAAACCAATTATGTGGTTTATTGTAGTACTTCACAGTGAAGGTTAGGAATTATAACTAATAGGGTATTTTATGCAATCATTATAGACTTTTCTTGTAATAGCTGTAAGTTTCAGGATATACTATTTCAATTGTGTTGTAGTCACACAAACGCAAATGCTGTTTTTCTAACTAAATTTCCCTATTGACCTACCTCTTTTGTATCAGAAGAATCTACAGAACAATGTTTCTAAAATATGGTCAATTATTTTTACAGCTTACTAAGCTATTTCATGTTTACATGAAAAATGTGGAGCTGGTCCATTTCCATTATTAAAAAAAGTGCCTAATTTCAAGAGCAAGTTGTCCACCAGAGTTTTGTTTCTCAATGGCAAAGAAGCTAATAATCTATTTATTTACCTTTTTTGCTGACTCTGAGAAAAGAACTCCATTGTTTCCAATAATTCCTACTGGATAACCAAATATTCTTGCAAATCCTGAAGGAGAAAAATAAATTTGCAAATTTTCACATACATTTATTTTACCATAGCATAGCTGTATTTTAGCATAGCAGATAAAGGTAACACTTTCTCTTGATAACAGAAACTGCTGTTCTATTGAAGAAAAACATTATTAAAAAAATCAATGGGTGACCCAAACAGAATGAATCCAACTATAAAACCAGTAGGAACATACATAGAATTAATATAATATAATATTTCTAAATACCTGTAATTAAAGTATCCCCATACAAGGCTTTGAATTCATTAAATTTACTTCCGTCTACAATTCTAGCAATGACCTTAAGAAAAAACAGAAAAATAAAATGAAATTCCTAACCCTTCAGAGTTTTTAATTTGTTTAGAAGGAAAGACCATGCTAACATATAACTTAAAATAAATGCTTTCCATTTACACAGCATCAAGCAGCCTGCCTTATAAACAGTCTGGATGGCAGGCAAAGCCCATTTACTTTTTAAAGTGTGATTTACCTACACATTCATAAAAAATGGCATTTTAAGATTAAGAATATTCTAACCAAACAGTTTAATTATACAGGAACAAAGTTTTCCTGACTAGTTAAATTTCAGAGAAAAACTGCCACCTCTGTTTATATTAAACATTAATCAACAGACTCACATTTATAAAGAGAAAAACATATACAGCCATGAGTCACTTTCTTAGAGATAAGTTTATTTTCAGCTTTGCTTAAGTTTGTGACATACGAAAATAACAAAGATCTGTTCTGAAGTTACTCTGAGATGCAAAGGAGCCATTTTATACAAATATAGATCCATTGCTAGCAAGACATTTGCCAGAAGATATTTATTTCAACTTTAAAAAAACATAAATCCAAGCTATTACAACTTTCAAGAGCACAGTGTGAGACTCAATAAATGCGTTCATCTTTTTTTCCCTTAATGGAAAGCAAATCATACTTATTTCTGACAAAGTATTTTAGGAAAGGTACATACTAAGACTCTTCCTAAAATAAATACTTGGTTGGTAGTGAAAAAGGGTCTGAATATGGGATCTACGCAAAACATGAGAAAGGATGAGGTCTCGGACCAAGGTACCGAGGCAAATAATTACACTAGACTTGCAGCAGAGTACAGTAGTCTCCATATGCGGTTGGGAGAGCACTGAATTGCTTAGCATGCTTATACTCCATAAATTTTTAAATATTTGATCTTTACTTTCACAGGATTAACAGAAAAAGAAAGCTATCACATCACTCAGCAAGTCTATAGAATGCTTTGCCAATGCAAAGTTCCCTACTTTCTGGCAGCTTTTTCAGAATGTTACCAATCTCTCATCCTTCTTAAATGTATAACCAAAAAGCATTATATTTTCAACATGTCATTGCCATTGCAATGGATCCACTGGACAAAAATACTAAAAAATACATTAAAACACATCATGAAATTAAAATACTCACTATATATCCCAAATCAGATTTCTGTAGACAAACTATGATGATATAAAGAGTGATTTCCTGCAAGAAAAGCGAGTGCATGCATGTACAGGCATGTGGATCCTGCATTTATATTCATACCTCTTTGACATCAAAGTTTCTTTTTAGCTGGTCACCAACTATTCCGTATATTTCATCAGCAGGAAATAAAGGTTCTTCTGATGGTTCTATGGTAACCTGTAGCAATTTAACAAAACAATTTACACAACAAAGGAATTATTAGTCCACATTATGACTTAAAACCCCAAACAATTAATTTGCCAACTGCTTTGAGCACAGTCTTCTCTTCATCAACCACATCAAAATGCCTGTACTGGCTTGTCCTCATTTTGCATAAAGATGAAGTTTCTTAAACTGAAGGTTCGTAACACCTTCTCACTTACTGTTACCTTTGATTCTACTCCTGTATATAGCTCCATACATGCTCCACTTCTTCCATGTTACCAAAAATTAAGCATGTCCTCCCATTTGCTCACTTTCCCCCTGTGCCCTATTAGGCAGTTAGTATTATGAAGAACTGATGAAGATTTTTGCCACGCAACTGAACAGAACATCTTGCCTTCCTTCAGAGGCTAAGCTTTTAATCTTCCGTTCATGCTCTTGCATCTCCTACCAAACTAAATTAAGGGAATTTCTTCCCCATATGCCATCCTGTTTGCTACAAGGAAATTTTAAATCAATACAATACAATAACATGATTTAGGTCTGTCCCCTTAGTTTTATACCTTTCATTAATAATCACAGAAAATGTGTATTCAAAAAGGTGCTTTAGCAGCTACCTAATTCTAAGTCCATGGGAATTATCATGTGGGCTTAAAATTAAACTAAGCACCTTGCAAGACTGGGTTAATCTTAAAGTGCAATTCTGTGATTCTGAAGCACTGTTCTAGTTTCTTCACTCTTGCATGTAATCCCAGCGATTTTATTGGAAATAATGCAGCAGGAATGCAATTGCAGAACTGAAACATTAGAGAAATCTTTAAGGACAAGAACTGTAACTTCCATTTTCAAATGTCTAAAGTCAGAGACAAAAAATGTATTGTACAAATCAGGAGAAGAAAAGCATTCCTCATTTAACAATGCAGTGTTTACAGATTCTACATACTTACTCCTACTTTCTTTTGGAGATTTAAACTTCTCACAGCTTTCCTTGCTAGATGAAGTGCATGATTGTCATCCAAAGCATAATGATCTGTTACACCAGATTTTCTGTATATAAATAGCAATAGCAATAAGAAGACTTAATTAAAAAATCTGACAATGAAAACTTGAGGTTTTAAAAACTTTTAAGACCTTAAAAGTTTTATAATTATCTTTAAAATATAGATGCTACAGTACAGCTCTCCATGTTTTGTTATGAAATCACTTTCAAAATTGAACCCATGCCTGAACTTTTCTTTGAAACAGTGTATTCAAGTTATCAGACATGACATAAAATAGCAACTCTAGGAAGTAAAAAACCTAAATGACAATATAAAAGATGACAAACACTGTTCCAATGGAAATCAAAAATAATTTGAAATTATAAAGAAAACATGTTTACAGAAATGTTACAAACTGCCCTTAAAAATAATTCTTTATTCACTTCAGTAAATTGAAATAAAAATTAAGCATTTGTTGTACAGTAATACTTAACTTACTGTACAGTAATACCTTTGTTTACTGTTCTTTTCATGTTAGAACTTGAAAGTGCATAGAATTGTTTTGTAACAAGTATTCTCTTAAAAAAACACAGGCTATTTTCTTCTTGTTTGTAAGTTTGAACTGACAGTAAGAAAGACACAATCTGCAAAATATATTATCTTTGTCAATATGCATTAATCTATTAACACTCAGCATTAAACAGTATAGAAAAGTCCTCCATATTATGTGTGATGCTGCAGTACATTAGACACATAGTATTTTAAAGTAGTAAATGAAGGAAACAAGATCGTAACTAGAATAACATAAAGTAACTGTGCTACTCTAACAACAAAATGATTCATCAGCCCCAGATAAGGACACAGAAAATCTTGATTTTTAAAATCTAAATATAGTTTAAAGAAGACCTAAATATAAACTGATTAAAATAAAATAAAATACACCCTATTAAAGTTTAAAGGATGGAAGAAATTAACTCTGGGAAAATATTTCTTTAAACCTGCAGTGAAGATCTGCCCCTCCAAGATCCTCTGCTGATACCTCTTCACCTGTTGCTGCTTTAACCTACCGCAAGGAAAGAAAAATGAGCTTTAGAGTTGATGCTTGTCTTGCATTAATACTTATACTGGCTTAGTTATAGTAATAAAAGACATCTTTACAAAATGCTTCTTCATTAATATTTCCTCATTTACTCTCCCTCAAAGCACTTCAAATGTGACAACACAGAATCTTGTCAAAATTACTTAATTTCTCTGATTTTGCATCCTTATTCTAGCATTAATATGTAGTTTTTATTGAGAAAGATTCCCCACTTACTGTTGTATTTATTGCTGTGTCCATTATTACTGTGAGTATGCTTACACACCCTTTAGATTTATGAACATGCATTTTCACAAAAAATTTTTAGCACTTAACAAGCAATTTCAAACATGATACTTTCCTGCATTGTTTCAAACAAACAATATCTCAGCTGAAACTTAGCATTCTTCGACTTTGCTTTCTCTACACAAACTCTTCTTCTGTGAATTTTAACTTATTTAAATATTAACCATAAAACAATCATTAGCAGTTTTTATTTTCTAAATCTTCCATTAAACACACAATAATTTAGTAAGAGTAATTTTCTTTTAAAAAGCTTATTAATGGCATAAAACTATTTGGATCAAGTATGTCTCCGTAAAAATACGTGCAATGCACAACCTAAATCCTAGATCTGTCAAATCTTAGACCTGATAGGACAATCTGAGAGTGAGTGAACTCCTCCTTAAAACAAAGCAGTATTATTTACTGCATGGTAAAAAAAACCAAACCTTGATGCATTTCCACTCTACTGTAATTGCTTTGAAAAGGATTGCTTGCAAGCTGGTGAAACCATTATTCATCATGTACAGAGAGTACAGAGGCAGTGTAAGAGACAAGGGAAGATGAAACTATCATCACTTCCAAAACAGATTTCAGTTTCCAAGTTTCATGCCTAAAACTGAAGCACACTAAACGTGTGTGTGTATATATATTTATCTACACACACATACACACACACTTCCAAACTGTCAGATCTGTAAAATTAACTACAGATATTTCTTCACTAGTAGGATTTTTGCTTTTAAATTTGAATGGCTACCCATGTAATATGAAGGTGTGGTATTCTGATAGTAATTAATGAAAAGTTTCTGTCAGACATATAATTGAGTCTTCATTAAACAACCAACAGAAGAACATACTTTTAAGAGAAATTAGGAAAAAATTTCTTCACTGAAAGGGTTGTCAAGCACTGGAACAGGCTGCCCAGTGAAGTGGTTGAGTCACCACCCTTGGAGGTATTTAAAAGTTGTATAGACATGGCACTTAGGGACATGGTTTTGTGGTGGACTTGGCAGTGTTAGATTTATAGCTGGACTCTATGATCTTAAAGGTCTATTCCAACCTAAATGATTCTATGACTCTATTCCATGATTCTGTGAAATAATTCTATACATGTCTCTTCACACATCTGACACAGTATGGAGCTGTAACATATTGTGATTCTGTGACTACTGCAGAACTTTGAACAAATCTGAACAGAGCACTGACTTCCCTTAGTGCAGAAATCTAGACACTTATTTTAATAAACTTTACAAAAATGGCTTTTTTTCCTCTTCAGCAGAGATGAAGTCTTCCTTCTCCAAATCACAGAATTGGAGCTGTGGAATCTGTTAGCCACCCTGGGAGACTGTCTAGTTTAACTCCCCTGCTCAAAGCAGGGTTAACCAGAGGAGGTTGCTCATGATCATGTACAGTCAAGTTTTTAGTATCTCCAAGGATGGAAAGACTCCACAGCCTCTCCAGACAACTTGGTTCAGCTTGACCACCTTTGCAGTAAAAAAGTGTTTTCTTGCATCTAAATAGAATTTCCTTTATTTCAGTTTGTGCCCTGTAGCCTCTTAGGCTGTCACTGGGCACCAGTGAGAAGCCTGGCTCTACTACCTTTACTTCCCCCTGCAAGGTATTCATACACATGGATAGATTCCTCCTGAGCCATCTCTTCACCAGGCTGAGAAGTCCCATCTCTCTCAGCCTCTCCTCATATCACGGATGCTCCAGTCCCTTCATCATCTCCATGGACCTTCACTGACTCACTCCAGTATGTTCATGTCTTTTTTGGTCTGGAGAGCCCAGAGCTGGACCTAGCACCCCAAATGTGTCTTATGAGGGCTGAGAAGACGGAAAGGATCACCACCCTTGACTTGCTGGAAACACTCTCCCTAACGCATGACCAGGATGTTGCTGGCTGCCTTGGCTGCAAGGGCACATTGCTGGCTTATGTTCAGCTTGGTGTCCACCAGGACCTACAGTGCCTTTTTCTGCCAAGCATCTTCCCAGCTGGTTGGTGTCCCAGCCTGTTCTGGTGTCCAGGATTATTCCTTCCAAGGAGCATTTGCCTGCTGTGTTTAACTCCAAAAGGTTCTGTTCAGCCCCCTTCTCCAGCCTGTTGAGGTACCTCTGAAAGGCAGCACAATCTACTGCTCTATTAACCACTCCTCACTGCGAATTTGCTGATGGTAAACTTTGCACCATTGTCCAGGTCATCAATGAAGATGTTAAACAGTATTGGTCCCAGTACTGACCTCTGAGATATGCCACCAGTGATGGACCTCCAGCTTGAGCGCAGCAGTTCAGCCAGTTCTCAGACCATCCCACTGCCCATTTACCCAGTCTGTACTTCACCAGTTTGTTGAGGATGTTACGGAAGACAGTATCAAAAACCTTGTCAAAGCCAACATAAATAACATCCACTGTTCTCTCTACTTCCACAGAGCCAGTCATCTCAGCATAGGGGACTATCAGTTTGGTCAGGCCTGATTTCCCCATTTTAAATCCATGCTCAGTACTTGCAGTCACCATCTTGTCCATAGTGTTTTTGCAAATAGCTTCCAGGATTATTTGCTCCACAACCTTCCCAGGTACTGCAGTGCAAGAGCATTCTACAAACCATAGTTTAAATAGTACTGACTTTCTTGAAGTTCATTAAATTCTAACAGACTGCAAATAGAGCCTTGACAAGATATGTGGGAATTTTTAAATAAATACCATTTCAAGCTACTTCAGCTAGCAATCAGCAGAAATCCACCCAAACTTTAGATAACATGTACAGTTCCCAAAACAGATCAGGCTGATGTGTAGAAGAGTCCCCAGCACATAAATATACATGAATTTGACAAACTTACTGCTTTTTACCAGACTTCCCTTCACTGCTGAGCACAGACTACTGAGATCTATCTGTTCATGAAGTCATTACCCATCACCTTTCTAAAAAGAAGGCCAAGGAAAGTTGCACTTTAGACTTTGGACTGTACCTGCAGTTCACTTTTTTTGGCATAAACGTCCCAAGACTAATTATAGCTCACATCAGGGGTTTTCTTTCACTTCCTTAGGATGTTTTATTTTAGGCAGGCAAGTGATAAAATCCAATCCAATTTTCTTCATATAGGAAAGACATTTGGGGGGAACAGAGCATACACAATAATACAATACCTGCTACAACATGGAATGGAAGTTTCTGTGGGAGTCTGAAGTAATTTTGATGCTTAGAGAAAGGCAAGCAAAATATTTTCAGTGAGAATATGAAAAGGTCTACCAAACAGAAAAGCTGACAGGTAGTGATATTAAAGTTTGATCTATATGCACAAAGATAAGGATCATTACATCTGCAGGTTGCTAAGGAACAAATTAAATTGGAGGATAGTTGTGAAATCTTCCTCTGGAAATGGTGAAAAGTTTTTGTCCTTTCTAACTTCGCAACATCCTTGCGGTCACTGACTTGCCTAGCCAAGTCTTCCCTTTGAGACCTGACTCAGGCGACTCCTTTTCAGCTGCCTATCCTGGCAAAAGTCTCCTGTACTACATCCCAGTGATACACACGTATGACCTAAATTCCCTTGCGAAGTTAAACGATTACCATCCTCTTAGAGCAAGAGTCTGGCTCCCTTTTTTTCAGCTTCCTAGCCAGCTTCCTGGGTAGTACTGGGTATTAGCTGTCTTATTTTGTACCTGCTTAATGCGGGAGCTTGAAAGAAACTGGCTTTGAGTAAGCTCTCCAGGACACATTACTCAATGCACCCAACGGGTATCCCAGGGTCTGATGAACCTCTCCAGCTAAAACATAGCTCCAAGCAGAATCACTCAAGGTGCACAGGACTCCCCAGGACTCTTGCCAGTGGAAATGCCATGTCAGAAGAGCTGAGTTTGCTCGGGTCTTTCAGATTTACTAGCTGAACTTCTGCAACAAATTACTCTGAACCTGAGCAAGCCCCAGAGGCAGTACTGCCACTTTCTATGCCACTGGCTCTAAGCTAAAGAACTGTGCTGGTCCTAGACAGGGTTTGTGCTTAAGACAGCTCAGGTGTCCCTGCAACCACGGCAGTTATTTGTAACACAATAACCAAGCTAGTAAGAGTCTGACATAAAAGTTAATGTCTTTCATCGTCCTAATTTCCTTATCTCAATAAAAAGATGTATGAATCACCCAATGTTACTCACTCAACTAATATCTTCATTCACATTTATGCTACTTTTCACCAAGAAACTCCTAATATATAAATTACAGTGATAAATTTACAGAAAATTGCTTAATTTTGAGGGAAGATTTGTCTTTGTTTGCCTGTAAACAACAAGCTGAAAGAGACTAATAAAGGTAAAAAGGAACTGAGACCTAGGTAAGGCATTTGAAACGATTACTGCCAAAGAAATTCCAACAAAACAATTCTAGATTTCTAAATTCTAATGAGCAGTACATAAATTAACATTAAATGACATAGTTGCTATTAATTACTTCATCTGCTTTTGCTGATTACTTTATTCTTCTTGACAACTTGGAAAGCATCCAAGCATCCAAATAATAAAATAATTCAAGCTAAATGTGTTATTTTATTATGGCAGACAACAAAATATCCTTGTACTTATAGGTGTGTGCCCCCCACCCCACTGCTTTCGATATGCCAGTTACATTCTGAATTTATCTAAGATGTTCTGGAACAGTAATTAGCACTTACCAGCCATAGAAAAGTATGCCTGCATAAATTATGACTTTTTTTTTTTTTTTAGATGCTCAAGAATTTAAAATCCATCTACACATTGAACTTTGGAAGAAAAAAGAAGGGGTATAAAATGCTAAATCCACTTTTAGCATCAAGATGACACAGTGAGGAAAAAAACACCCTAAAGCAAAGGAAAAGAATGAAATGCAAAATCATATTGTGAAAAATAGAGCAGTGCTATGCAAGTGAACACTAAATGACATCACAGGTAAGTTCTTCATGCTTTTAAAGAAATAAACACAATCATGCCTTAGGAAATGGTTAACCAAAAAAATCTGTCAGTGGTTGTCTTCCTGTAGTTTAGGGGACCTGCTACATTTTCCCAGTATCTTAAGTGGTGGAAAGAAGTGACTTCCAGCAAAACTCCCCCTCCTCCATTACTACAGCAATTTAGTGGAGCAGTATCTTCATCAATAATACTGTTACAAACTGATTTCTCCATTTAGGCCTGCTCAAGTTGGAAGGACTTTCGAGAGACATTTGATTTGCACTAGGCTTTGTCACAGGAAGCACACCTCAAAGTTCCCAAAAAAACTATATCCAAAACAGAGCCAACATGCTGCCTCAGACCAGTTTGTTCAATGAGACAAATATTTGACTTTTTCAACAAAGCAAGTTTATCCAGTCAGACACCACTGAGACCAGAATAGTTGTGCTGGGTGCTGCCCCACCTGTTACCTCTAGCACTAACATAACATCTACTACTGGAAATTTCTTTCTTCTCGTAAAGCTTGTGTTAAGTAAAATAACCTTTGTCAGCAAAGATTATTATTTGTATCAGTATAAAACTGAGCCTATGCTAGAACATACACTGGTACAGCTGTTTTTAAAAAAATAAACCCCACTCAGGGACTCCCTCTCCTATTGGAGCCAAGCTACAATTTTAAAGCTGTCTTATGCTGGAATATTTTGCAGAGTCACATGAGTTCTACAACAAAGCAAGTTTTAATTCACAGGAGTTCTTCAGTTTCCTTAGAAACAATTTCCTTACTAAGAAAGTCAGAAAGTCATGACAAGCTCTGTCCTAAGTCCTTTGTCTGTAAACTGGCATAAAATATAGTTCAGTCCTGCTCTTAAGTTCTCTATCTTGATGCTGAGATATAATATACATGCTTTTAATTTTTTTTATTTCAAGTCAAACCTAGACACTGCATAACTGAATATAGAAAGCATTTTTATAATTTAAAATGTGCAAGGCAAAAGCAATACTATAAAAACACCTTAACAAAGTTTGATTTATATATACACCTCTAACAGATAGAAAAGATTTAATTTAAGATAGAAACATTCAGATATACTTAAAAATTGCAAACTAGTCAAGATAATATCTGGAAATATCTCACCAAGAAAGGTCTCAATAGTTTAAGCTGTATGATTGTCAGTAGCACAAATATTTGGGGGGCTATGTTACTAGAAAATTCTGTATCCTTACCAGTGGTGGCCCTCCCAGGAATATTGTTCCCTGTTTGCCAACAATAATACTTTCATCAGCCATGGCAGGTACATACGCTCCTCCTGCCGTACAGGATCCCATTACTACTGCTATCTATTGGGAAGACAAAAACCACAAGTTAATGAATTGTCCAACCCTTAAAAATAGCAAATGCACATGCTACTATTATATATTGTACTGATTTTAATACAGGTTCTGGGACAGCACTGCAAGATTATTTTTGCCTGACAAAGCAACCTTTTTATTTATGTTTTAGCTTTTCTTCAAAAAGATAGGGAATCTCTCTAGTTTTCAGTAGTCTCTTAAACTATGATCTTCAGGCCACCTTGCAGGAAAAACCACATATGAAGTACCATGAACTATGTATGTGAAATATTTGAAGACGTGCACATTCTACCATGAAATTTGTTTTTATTGATGAATGGTAAAAGGTTGAAACCTATAGGTTGCTCTTGGTATTTACACTTAAGTAAGAGCTTTGGTTGTTGCTTATTGGCTTAATTTCACCAACATTAACATCCTTTGAAGAAAACTCCTCACATCTGCTAGTACGTAATCTCAGTTCTTCAATGGATCAACTAATTAACTCTGTCCCTTCAAGGCGTGTCGAGTATCTCGTTACAGGCTTTAGCGCGAATAATCTCTGCTTCATCCTTATGCCTAGATGATAATCTATCCAATGAATGTTTCCTACCAGTAATATTTTTGTGACACTTTTACAAAACTGACTTGACCTCAGACACTGTGAATACTGTAGCAGCATATGATTGTGAAAGTGAAGTTTCTCACTTAACTTATCCTTCAAGGGAGCTCCTCCAAAGACCCTTTCAAAACAGCTTGTGAAGCAGAAGAAATGGAATAGTTACATGGAAAAGGCGGATAGTAAGAAAGTAATTGTCTAATCTAACGCTTTCTTTCACAACCACAACTGCAAACCCCGCCCCCCAAACACAAAATAATGTTATTTTGTGTTAACTTTGTTTGGAAATATTTCTAAAGCAACATCAAGCAATGTTCTGTGTTAAATAATAATTTAAGCTTTGTTCTTAAAAGAAAACAGCGCACAGAAATAAAACTTCCAAATCACATTACCTGTACCTAAAGCAGGAGTAGACAAACTATGTCAACCTGCTATCATCAAATCAAACAGCTTTTTCAGCAAACAGTTTTCTGTATCTTAAACTGTATTCAGAGTCACATGATTAATCTGCAGTATTTCTGTTGTGCATTTAATAAATACCTCCAGGTAAATAAAAAGATAACACAAGCCTCTAGAAATGGAAGAAACCTGGGAAAAAGTTAATTTGATTTTTTTTCCCCAGGATTTGTGGTTTTTTCCCACTCTTAATTTTACCTGGCTCATGCTGAAAAATGTGCCTGCATATAAACTTTAACTTCTCAGGTGTTACTTTTTCCAATACATAAACTGGAATATGTATATATTGGAAAAACAACAAAATCTACTTGTCAAGTAGCACAACCTCAAATTCCTGACTAATGTACTATTTCCTGACTTCATTCTTTGAATTACTGCATAGGAAATTACTTAAGAGCACAATAAAAATCAACAGTTCTGAATGCACATGCCGTATTTCATACCCACTGATCAGCTCCCCATAGTATCCATGCAGCATATGAGTGTGACAGCGCTTAGGAAATGGCTAATGAGAAAGTAATCACAGCTTTCTGATTCACAGCCATACAGACATCAATGCAATTTAAAGCTGCAGTAGGAGTATAATAAATTAGTTGCAGGTGAAAGTGGAGGGGGAAATTAAAAGCACCATAAGCAACTGGAAAAAGGAGAAAAAAGGAAACACCTTAAGGGCAAAATTGAGAAGGGCTGATGAACTGAAGAAACAGACCTTCACGAAGGCCACAACAAAGAATAGCAGGTAGAAAACTAACAACATCCAGACTCTCATGTCAGAAGAATACACCAGAATGGAAATCAGAGGGAGCATACCTTCCTAACACCATTTCCTAATGAAACATCCTCTCAAATATGGAAGATGATTCTCACGCCTTGAATAAAAGCATGAGAAGGAAAACTTAACTGTATCGCTGTAGCGATGAACTTTTGCTTGCTTGAACAACTTTGAAACTTTGGTATGTACGAATAAGATAAGAAAACCTTGAGCTTTGTCAATGGTATGCGCCAAGGCACCAATAGACAAGAGGCCTTGGGCCCCGATGTGCATCAACTGACAAGAAGCCTTTGGTCCTGCTGAGTTTTTGTAATTAAAACCTGCCAAGGCCAGCCAACTAGGAAAAAGAGATGACCCACACTGCGCATGCCCAAAGGGTGGACACTATGTAAATAATAACATGAATATGCATATGACTAGAATAATATAAAATTTGTTTGCTGTAGGTAATGGTGTGCATGATAGGTGGAGCGATCCCCCGTGCACCCAGCGCTGCAATAAAGAATGCTTGCTTTCTAAAACTCCAAAATCGAGTCTCAGAGAGTTTCTTTGGCTGTCTTTTTCAGTAACAATTCTAGTTATCACAGTCTGTTAGCACAGAATCAATAGCAGATTTACAAATGTTAATAGTGACTTTTCGAAATGAAACAAAGGATAGAAACATCTCCCTAACAAAATACACACATATTACATCCTTTAAATGAAGGAAGCACTTCAGTATAACATTTTCCCCAGTCTTCTATAAATATTTTAAGAAAGGTAAACTTTCATCAGTGTCATACCAAGAAAACTAAGCTTTCATCACTGTCATAACAAACATAAATGTGTTTTATTAAAAGGCAAATCTTTCCTCCATTTAGTTTTTATTGTATAGAAGTATAATGCTAGTCTTAATGCAAAACTGTGTGGTAATCAAAATAAAAACAAATTCAACTTTATAAGGAACTTTACAAATACATTAATGTTGTTTCAAGATACTTAGGAAAACACCAGCATGACTTTAGGGCCAGGCATATCTAGAAAGGTCCTGCCTAACATCAGTAACTCCAGCCTTGCAAACTGGGTTTACATATTCATCTTTGACATAACATTAAAAAATCACTACTCCCATACCACACGATTGTATCTCTAGCAAAAATAAGGTTTACCAAAACTTCTCCTAAAAAGATAATTCTGCAAAACAGCCCTGTGACCATTTCCTTTGACACTTGCTGTTCCACAAAAATGCTGGGACCAATTTTACTCATACGTATAAATCTGAAGTACAACCTAGACCTTTCAGTGACTCTGCAGGATGGTTAGCTTGTAAACTGTCTTTTTTCCTAAATATTTTTAACTAAACAGTGCTTTTCCTCTGGAGACCTAGCTAATCACTACAATTGCTCTACTTTTATGGTTGGAAAGAAGAGAACTGCAGAAGTTAAATTATGTCAAACTTTCTAAAGAGATTTAGTGTATTGTTGTATTCTTCAGCCTTGGATTTCTCTGGAGGCAATGGATTTCAGGATTCTTTGGTAGACAAAAAGATGGTTCAAGAATTGAAGTCTGACTTACTTCCAAAATGTGCCAAAAAGGCAACAAAGGTAACAAATGCAGTTTCCTCAAAAATCATGCAAAGCCAATGTCTGCCATGTAAGGAGGAGTCAGATAGAATACTGTATCCTTGACCAGTGCACCTGCTTCACGTTGAACAGAAGTATTAGCTTCTATTTCCTCCTTCTGGACTAGGAGATTCAAACAAGCACAGCTTCTCACAGAGAATAAATAAAAACGGTTCCAGCCCAACCATGCCTCTCAATGACAGAGGTTGGCAAAAATGAAGATGATAAAGTCTTATTTCCACTTTACATTAAGATTGAGTTCAACAGTAAAGTATGTCAAAACAATATGTTAGTGAAATACTTCCATGACAGTACTCAGATGAAACAGCAAGTTAGCTAAACATTTACTCTGCTTGAGGATCCAACACCTATTTCTAAGCCTAATGTTCTAAAACAATTTTTCTTCTTGGGTGGAATAACCTGAAAATTTCCTTCACCTTCTTTCATCCAGCCAATATAAAGTGATAGGCATTGAACTGACAACTACACCTAAGAACAGGCTCTTGAAATTAAGATAATTCAGCAAAAACACCAGCTCACTGCTCAGCAGTCAGAAAAATAAAAGATGTTAGAACAACTGGCAAAGGAATAGAAAAGAGAATAGTGTATATCATTACGCTCCATCATTATTTGACATATTGAGTAGTGCAGTCTGGCTCCTTCATCTCTGTTGTGGTTTAACCCCAGCCAGCAACTAAACACCACATGGCCACTCACTCACTCCCCTCTGGTGGGATGGGGAGAGAATTCAAAGAGTAAAAATGAAAAAACTCATGGGTTGAGATAAAGACAGTTTAATAGGTAAAGCAAAAGCCATGCATGCACACAAGCAAAACAAACCAAGGAATTCATTCGCCACTTCCCATCAGCAGGCAGGTGTTCAGCCATCCCCGGGAAGGCAGGGCTCCATCACACTTAACGGTTACTTGGGAAGACAAACACTATCACTCCGAATGTTCCCCCCTTCTTTCTTGCTCCCCCAGCTTCATATGCTGAGCCTGAAGTCATAGGGTCTGGAATATCCTTTGAGTCAGTTTGGGTCAGCTGTCCCAGCTGCGTCCCCTCCCAACTTCTTGTGCCCCCGCAGCCTATTTGCTGGTGGGGTGGGGTGAGAAGCAGAAAAGGTCTCAACTCTGTGTAAGCACTGCTCAATAGTAATGAAAACATCCCTGTATTATCAACACTGTTTTAAGCACAAAGCCAAAATGTAGCCCCATACTACCTACTATGAAGAAAATTAAGTCTACTCCAGCCAAAACCAGCACAATCTCAAAGAAGATATAACAAGATCTGGGAAAAGGTTTACAGAAGATAAACTAGGACCATCAAAGGGATGGAACGCTTTCTGTAGGAAGAACAGCTAAGCTTGAATTTTTTGGCCTGCCAAGGGGTATAAAAGGGAGGTATGCAAGAGGGCTACACAACCATATGAAGAAGCTGGGAGTTGACTGACTACACAGCAACTCTGTAAGAACAACCTGGTCATCTGCTTTCCTGGAGCCTTCCTTTATTTGGAGGAGGTTATCTTCAAAGACCATGGACTCCTCTGCCCTCCCTGGCAGCCTCTCAAAGGTACCTACTGACAATTCCCTTAACAAGCCCAAGACTACTCTCCTGAAGTCCAGGGTCTTTATCCTGCTAACTGCCTTCCTCACCTCCATTGGGACCTTATACTCTGCCCTCCACTTTCACTGCAGCCAAGGCTGCCATCAGCAATCACATCCTCAAGCAGTTCTACATTCTCCGTGAGAAACAGATCCAGAAGTTCACCTCCCCCTAACACGCCACCTGCATCAAAAAACTGACTGCAATGCACTCCTGCAACACACATGACACGAAACCACTTCTAAATCCAGGAACTGTGACTAACAGTAATTCTATGCGTCATTAATACATTAGAAAATAATCTCATTGTTAGGGCAGTTTTATCATACAGCACGTGTCTATAAAATGGATATAAAAATATATGCATACCCCTGTTAGTAGAAAGTATGTCTCATTTACTAGCCATCATGAAAACCGTCCTCACCTTTACAGCATTGATGCAGAACAATCAACAATTCCAAAAGATTTCCTAGTGCTTCCTCACATGGCCCTACATACTATGTTGTCAAGTCCCTTTTTCTCCTACTCCCAGATAGGAGCAGATAGGTCATATCATTAACACTAAGGTCAAGAAAGAAGACAGCTTCTTCAAAACTATAATGACTTTATGTGGACAGTTACTGTGTTTACAGTGCCTCCAATCTCCAGACCAGGCCACCAGGTCAGCACAACACAGTGCTGTCAAAAACAAAGCATGGGTACAAGCCTTGAACCAGAAAAAGGCAGCAAGCATAAAAACTAATTAGTACATTTCATTCTTAAGTAAAAGCAAATTACCTGTGGAATTCCTTGTGAGGACATGACTGCTTGATTATAGAAAATACGGCCAAAATGATCTCGATCTGGAAATACTTCTGCTTGCCGAGGTAAATTTGCTCCTCCTGAATCAACTACAGAGTGAATGAAAATATATGAACATGTCTTTGAACAGTGTTACATACTTACGTTGTTGATAAAGTATCTGCACATTACTTAAAATATAAAGCAATTACAATCACTAACACTATATGTATTTCTATGACTCTAGGTATATTAGGGCATACTTCCTGAAAAAAAAAGAAAAGACAAATAGTTAACAACCCCTCGCAATAACATCTGCCCCAATCATTGTAATGGAAAATAAATTCAGACATGCTTAGAGATGTAATCGTACCTCCCTATAAACTCATCTTACTGCAAAAGATGTACATTGAAAGTGTTCTTAGTTTACAATTTTAACTCAATTATTCTATTGCAATTCTGTCACAAGTTCCAGAAACGGGCGAGACTAACCACCACTGAGTTCAAGAGGTATAGGCATGTGTACCTTCATACCTTGATTATACAGACACACCAAAGACCTTATACTATCTTTAGGAACCTTCATTTACTATGTGTCCTTGCCTCTTGATGTGGCCCTCCAACTTAGAGGTCTCTAACTGCAGCTACCTCTCCACTCCCAAATAGTGAAAATACATCATGTCATAAGACTCCAAAGAAGAATAGAAGACTAGAATGAAATGCACAAGGAGGCCAAGCATCTCCAAGAACTCTGGCTCCTGGTAATATCAGCAACAGTCCACATGCACATTCTCATGCTGTGTGACTGCAGCCAGTAATGCCCTACATTCAGCTTTACAGGGTTTTGATTCCCTCCACCGCACTTGTAGAACCACTCTCCCAAACCAGCACCGACTCTGGCAACTAGACAAACTCCAACCTGGTCAACACACCAGTGTTGTGAAATGGGCCATCCCTGAACACAGAAGAAAACACCCACACCAGTGACTGACTCGGTGACAAATGGCACCAGGTGTCCACATCAGAATTAACACCTAGCCAGCTACCGCTGAGGGAAAAGGCAGTTAAAATGGCATAAAAAGTACATGGTCAAAGTGCTGACTGACTACAAAGCACTTCCTCTTGATTGCACAACTGAAACAAGCCCAGGTACAGAAATTGCAAAGGTAAACTAACTCACCAGGTTTGAGTGATCAGCAGTATATATACAGGGACTATACACCTCAAAGGTGGAACAAAATAATTAAACTTTTGTTTCAAGGCATATCTATGTCCCATGTTCCTCATTCCATAACATCTTATCACAGTAGAATCACACATAATTGCTCACTGATAACTCACTAAAAAAATAGAGAGCTGTCTGAACAGATAAAATTTGCTGATAATTCAGACTAAAAAAAAAAATCATACCGTTGTTTTGCAAGCAGAAAAGCTAAGTTTCTTCTATTTTCTAAGACTAAGATAAAATTTGGCCCTCCCTTTGTCTCCAAGACTCTTTCCATTGCAGTATGACAATCCCACAAAGTCCCCACTCACACTGTCCCTCTATCCACCCCAGCAATACTTTCAAGCTCACATTTCTCCTAATCCTTCCCTCGGTATTCTTTGCATCTTTGGCTTGTCAGCAGGGCAAGAAATTACAAACACTTATGCTGGCCAGGACCTACATTTATGCTGACTATTTAACTAGTACAAGTGTTGTGACTAGCAAACCAATTAATGCCTCTCAGCTGCTACATAAGCTGCTAATCCAAGCAAAACAGAAAAGGACTAACCCACCCTGGTTTTTAAATGGAGACAGTGTAAGAGTCCTTCTCCTCTGACGCTGACTTCCACAAAATCCACGGGAATACACACTGTCTCAAATCTGTCAAATTTGGCTGAAATTGCCTAATGGGTTTAAAAGTTATTAGATTGGGAATCGAGGCTGAAAGACAGAGATTGGCAAAGAGCTCTTGTATTTGTACAAAACCAGGCTAAGAAAATACTACCTGTAATACACTAAAGACATTTGACACTCTGATCTTAATCTTTAATAAAAGTATACACAAGTATACTTATGTAAAGGTTTGGCTAAATACTGATTTAATAGACTAAACTCAAAATGCAAAATAATATACAATGAAATTTCTGCTTCAGTAAAATTCATCCTAAATTGTAAAAATCTGTTGATCCAAACTATTATTGACACTTTTGGCACTGAGACTTTTCTCTTTCTTTGGTATGTTCTTTCATACAGCTACATGCTCCACCAAAAGGCAAAGTAACTTTTTTTTTTTTCAACTGTAATTTGAATTAAGACTGGATGAGACTATAGGATGGACTGCTCAAGCATGGCAGAAGGGAAAGCAGTAAGAAAGAAGTGATACAATGGCATAGTCGTATCTGTATCTTATGAACCAAGCCCTACAGCAGTGCAGAAGATAGTGCTGAAAAGATAGGGGTACCCTTCGGTTAAGACTTGCCACCAATCTGTAGAGGTAACACAGTATTGATGAAAATACATTTGAATATGCGTGTCTAAAATACATACCTGGTTAGTCAAATCTGGGGACACGACAGTCTCAACAACATTTATTTAGTGTCTTACCTAGAGATCCTGAGCTGCCCTTAACAAAGGACATTTGTTATTTCTGTAATGAGACTTACCCAAGTATAGGCAAGGGAGATGGTTTTGCATTGCAATTTCTTGAGCACGTAAATGTTTCTTAACAGTGATGGGATAATAGGTACCACCTTTGACAGTTGCATCATTAGCAACAATCAAGCATTCCACCCTAAAAATAAAACAAGTTTATGAGAGAGAAAAACATTTCTACTGAGTATGTTTATTAAGAACTGCAACACGCCAAGGACTCTTGAAGCCCTGATGCTCAAGAAAAGCCCTCCTCACCTGCATTCCCTCAAATGCACATTTTAACAGCAGTCTCAGCACTATGATGTCCTACTTCACAGTCCCTTAACTTCCTAAAATATTGCTGTATAGGATCATATTTGATTTCAACAGTAGTCTTGGAGGTACTGTTAGTGAGCAAAACTAATTCTTAGCCTAGAATACTGCGCTATTTTTTGAAAATTGCCTTACTGACACACTAATCTCCTCCCTTCATTGGACACCAGAAATTCCATGTGTGTTCTGCTTTAATATGGGATATGCTAACTAAAAAAAATAATATATAGAATGACTTCCTTTTAGCTAAGACTGAACAAATTAAGATACCAATTCTGTTGATTTTTTGGGTGTTAGAAACAAAACACTAAAAATACTAATAGCTTAATACTGAAAACTGAACAAAATGATACCTTCTTCCTTTTCATATCATCAATAATGTAGATCACTGGTATCTCTCACCCAGATACGCGCCCAATGCCTGTGATAATGCCTCCTGCCGGTACCTCTTCATTACCATACAACTGGTAACCTGCAAACTGGGAGAACTCCAAGAACGGAGACCTGAATAATGACAATTAATATAACACAATTTTAGAAAGGAATTGGCCATATTTGCCATTGAAGCTCACTTAAAAGGTTAAATATTTAATAAAGATATTTTTCCTTTAAAAAACAGATAAGTATTTCAACAAACACTTCTGTAAAACTCCAACTGTGTTATTTGCCAGAGTTTATGGAAACTAAAGAGAAAACAAGCCTGTTGCAGTACTTACCCACAAAAGAGAACCTGAAGTGTTTTTAGAAAAGGAAAGTACCTACCCGGGATCAATAAGCCTGTCAATTCTCTCTCTAGGTAACAGCTTTCCTCTTGATGTGTGAAGCTTACGAGCTTTTTCCCCACCTCCTGTGATAGAATAGTAAATTTTTAGATTTACTATGGACACAGATAGTCAAATCACCACTTATATTAAAACTCAGAATGGAAGCACTGATGAGTTTCCAATTTTTGAAGTATGTACCTTAATAATGAATTTAATAAATAATGGTTTCCACTTCAAACAGATTTAAGGTATTGATAAAAATGCTTGCTTTTCAGAATCTACTCCATTTCCCCCCTCATTTTTTAGAGTTAGTCCTGAGGTAAAGATTTTAATAAACATAGCTCTCTGGAACTTTCTCCCACTGCTTGGCAATGAACAGAAGGGCTGAAAACACAAACATACAGACAAAAGCACAGCAGTAAGAACTACAAAAAATACTATACCCTGAAATTTGTTCAAAATACCTATGCTGAGTCCAATCTTGAAGACCCAAGACAATCTGGATTCATTTCCTTAGATCACTCCAAAACAGAGTTCAGACACACAGCATTTAATATCAAGTTTATCTTTGCTTCATTTCAACCTTTTACTGGAGGTCATCCTAAATCATATCTTTTGCTCTCTAGAGCTTTGTGTCATTCAATACTCAAGATTTATTGACACACCTCAGCCTCTTTGTAACAACAGCTTATACAATCATTGTCTCTCTCTATAGACAGATCACTGATCCACCTCATCACTCTAAAATTGTTTCCCCCATCTAAAATAAAGAAGGTACTATTTTGCTAACATTCCTCCTGAGACGTCAAGATTTCTTTGTCATCTAAGCATCACTGAGACAGACCTTATAAGCCTACCTTTCAAGCCCTTTCTCTCACCTCCTTCCTCGATCACTATGCACATCATTTCCTACCTGTTAGGCATGCCAGAAAGCCCACAATTTATTTCTGATTCAGCCTGTTCATTAGGTCTGTATATCCACCCTACGTGTACATCTTGTAAATTCTTTCTGTGCAAGTTTCTTAAGATACAACCTCTCACATCCACCCACAGAGTTAATACTCTCATCTAAGTTCTCAACATCCCGCATCATGGCAATTATAACATTTTCTCTGACCTCCATCTTGCTTTTCTCATTTACACCCAGAGTGATGCTGCAAAAATAATCTTCCATCCTGTGACTTCTGTCATCTCTGTGCGCTCCCCCTCTTCACACACTAATTGTAAATGCTTGCCTTCTAGGCCCTGTAGCCATTTTACTGAACATTTCTTTTCCAAGATCAAGATGTTTGCTCTACCCTATACTAGCCTCCGTTCTGTGGACTGAGAAGCAGTGTCCCTGACAATGAAACAAACTTGGAAGCATTTCATTTGAAATCCCTTTTTTAACGTCTCCTTTACAGTAATGTCTATAAAAACTTCACCGTTACTGCTGATATGCTATGATTGCTGCCTGTCATGGAGACTAAAAGTATCTCGGTTGCTTCTTGTGCTTGCTATCAGAAATCCATCTGTTGTAATTCAGCACAGCCTGTAAATTCTTTGGGGCAGGGACCATCTTCCTGTTGCACAACTGGGGATTACCCAGCAGAATGGGATATGGGTTCACAAAAGCCCTACCCACTGAAGTAACAAATAAAGAACGAAGCATTCACTACAAAGACCTCAAGCCAAGAGCTCACCCTCTGAAAGACAGCTCTTACAAATAAAAAGATGTTGCACTTCTCCTTCCAAACTATTCAACCTAAGTACCTAATTGTTCTCATCTACTTAAATGATAGGCAAAGCAACCTCAATCAATGTCACTCCATGTATTAACATCCTGGTAGAGCTCCCTCAAATGGGGGAAAGATGAGGGCCATGTTCTTGTCCTGTTAGCATGTAATGGGCAAGAACAGGAAAATGTGCAGCAGTGAAGTTGGTCATGATCATTAGTTCATGAGCCACGTAGGGAATTGTTGAACAGTCTCCACACGCATAAAAGAGAGGTAGTCCATGGGTTTCAGTATCTCCTCAGGAAATCGTGGAGCTTTGTTTCACAGCAAGCAAGAAAAAAACACCAAGCACAAAACACCAAGCACAAAATCTTAACTGTGCTCCATTTCAAAGCTGTAAAAGGAACTGCATTATATAAGAAACAGTGTATGAAGAGACAGTGTCATGATGGATACAAGAAGGGGAGAATTAAAGCTGCATGCTCAACCTCTGGCAGCACAGTTAAGCATTTACAAACCATTTTCATTTTATCATTCCCATTAATTACAGTCAACTGTAATTAATTCAGGTAATCTTACAAGTCAAGAAAATGAAACACAGATTTCAATCTTTTAAAGTATTACAGACTTGCTTTTGTTTGCCATCACAACTACAGCTAGAGTCTTTAAAAATCCTATTTGCGCATGAAGAGACTTACAGGCAACTTGAACAGAAGCACATTCGCCAAACCAATTTGTTATAAAAGCAGGCAGCAGTGGATGAAGCAAGGAAGCAGGTGAAGTGGAAAGTGTACCAGTAAAAGCCTTTTATTAATAATCCTATCTATGTTAAAAAATATTGCCAGTAGAAACATACAGTCCATTTTTACTAAGATCTTAACTGATTAAAAATTAACTGACTCCAAATATCCAGTTCTCGCTATCTACTTGCTTATTTTTGCCTCTCTGGTAATGAAATTAATCCTTTGTTTGACTAAATAAGCCTTGCTTTCATTTATGTCTGCTTCCAGTAATTTAGGGAATTGCTTGCATTAGGATATTGCTCTGATATTCAACTGGCAAACAAAAAAATGTTAACACACTAGATACTGTGGTAAACAAAGAAGTGATAATGGTATGGATGTTTTTCTTAGTTAGCCTGAGTTACTTAAAAAAAAAAAACCCTAGATTTTGAACTAAGTTAGCTTGGATGTAAACCTTTTTAAGATCTTCAGCTGACAGAACACAGTAAATGTAGATTTAAACAGATGAGCTAAAATTTCAGTATGACTACTATAATCCAGCAAATATGTTGTATCTGAGTGAACTGATTAATGAACATATAGCTATAGGGGAAAAAATCCAAAGAACAAAACTGGTTTTTGTACCAAATTAAACAAGTGTTCTAAAATCTAGACTATCATACTTACCTAATCTGATTTTTTCTGCTTGCTCTTGGAGTTTGGTTACCAGCGCTTTCATTCGTTCATAGTTTTCCTAAGTGAAGAAAAACCCAGCATCTTAAGTTTAACCAAGAGCGACAGTATTATTTTTTAATAAACAAACACAGAAAGTACAAAATTTCTCTTCCAAATTTCATTTTACCTTAATTAAATACTGGCTCTGTATTGTCTTTAAAGTAATAACATTTCTACCTATATATTGGCTTTCCTCAAGCATCCCAAAGCATTTAATAAACATGTTTCACAAAAACTCTGAGTGTGTTAGGACTGTAAAAGACTAGTTCCAAATTTAATAAACAAAACCAGAATTAGTCATTACAGAGTTAAGTGCTATTTTTCAGGTTTTGTTAATTTTTTTACGGGTTTGTTTGCTTTTAAAATCTAATTTTGTAAAAAACATCACACGGGTTCAAATTAAGTGCTGCTACGTCTCTTGTACCAAAGACGAATAACCCAGATCAAACAGAATTTGCTAAACACTTTTTACATTCCTGTAATTCCTACAGGTAAAAGAAATGTTTTAAAAAACAAGAAGTCTGGTCTTCTTGCCAATATCCCTCTTAGAAAAACAAAGAGTCTTAGTTCTGAATTTGAGTGATCCAGTACTGAGCTCACCATTTCTATCAGAATTATCCAAAACTCTTGTGTGCTCATTACAGTAGTTTTTATAATTTCTTAAGAATTAAAAGGGCAACCTTAATCTATTTTTCAGACATATTAAGAGCAATGTTACCTCTTTGAAAACTGTAACTGCAATAAAATAACATAATAACTGCTGCATAAAAAAAAAAAATCATACCGCCTTGTCTAATTATCATTTAGAAGATGTTAGAGTCTACTTTGACGGAAAACAATCTGGTGACTCTTTATATTTGGACTTGAACACTCACAATTAAGGTTTCACCTAGAAGCAAAAAGTGTTGCAGTTAAGTTTGTTCAGCTCTGTCTTGATCACTGAAAGGCACCAAGATGTAAAGGAGAAAGAAAATAAAAACATGTACACAGGCACCTCGCATTCAAACTGTTTTAGCTGCACAGTAAGACTTTAAAAAGAACATATTTCTCCCCCTTTGTAATTGCTACAAATAGATTAAAAATACTCTACTCAAAGGTAAAAACCTACCAGGTTAAAACAGGTCTTAGCAATTTCATCAGCTTGTACACACAGTTAATACATAAGGTCAGCATTTAGAGGTCGTCCAGCAAGATCAAGGTGGCATACTGAAACACTGAGTCCAACTCTTGTGCCACTATTGGCTCTTGGGCAGGATTCCCCATGTTCTAATGAAGTGTCATCTGCCATATGGCTCACAGCCTGCACTTGTATGAATTTTGTACCACCCAATCGCTAGCCAACACCTAACACATCTCAAGATACCAACCTCAGTCAGTGAAATCTGTGTGATGTGTGGTGCCACTCTGCAGCCTCTGGACTACTGAGGACATGGGGTGGGGGTCACCAGACTTCTGCACCTCCTCCCTTCCTTGTAAAGCTGTATCAGTATGTCCACCATATTACTGCCCTTCCAGTCTATTTCTTTTCATACTTCAATCCTCACTCTCCCTGCCCTACTCACAGTACAGCTCCAACATCTACATCTACAACGGTTTTTCTTCCTCCTAACCTGTGAATCACACTGCAATGACCTATTGGCAGTTTTACCACCATCACAGCATCCCCAAAACCAAGAACAAAACAAGCCACATCCTAATTTGACTCTGACGCTCCTAGGAGAGACTATGGACAGTAACTCCAGCCACACACAGTCACTGCAGCCACACACCTGCATGCAGCACGCAGCACTGAAGAAAACAAAACCTGCTTTTAATCCTCTCCAAAAGACTCTGTTTACAAGTTAACTTTCTCCCCTTGTGAAAAATCTATAAAACAGCCATTGTAATGCCATACTTTTAAAAATCTGCAGTTGTCACAACACCCATTTTGTTGTATGTGTGTTTAGCTCATCCAGCCGGCTCATTCCACAGCATTTCACATAAAATATTCTCCCCATTTCTTCTTATTCACTCAGCCTGTCTTCTCTAAATACATTCATCTTTTGCACACAGTACTGAGCTTAAAAACTCACCTTTAACATAGGAAAAAAAAGCAGCTAAAAATGGCAGTGGAAATTAAAAGGGGCACAGCAATCACAATCATAGGCTTGTTTATTAGATTCTGAATTAACAACTCACTGTAGCTACTTTAGCTACTCTACATAAAAAAATTGTAAAAGGACTTTTTAGATAATCTATAAAAAATACTGTACTCAAATATCTGAGTTGCTTAAATTCACTTTGTTTCTATCATTATCTTTCATGTCTTTAAGCAGAACACAACATCATTATAGTTTACAAAGGAAAAGTAAAGATGCCTTGAAATCTTACTGTAGGTTTTGAATACACACAGAAAAGGCTCCTCTCAGAACCAAATGTACTAGTTCTACCATGTATTTATGGGCTCTTCATTAACTAATGACAAAAAGGCCAGTGAAGTAACGCAAGTTCTTTCTGGAAACTGGCCCTTGCACCACAAAGTTGGATAAAATTCTGCTGTTAATATGAGGGCTTCTACAAACTTTAAAGCAAAATCAAGAGGCAAAACCTACAGACTAATCCTACAGTTACTGCATGAGTAACTGAATTACTGCTACACAAGCAAAGCAACTGTAAGAGCTAATTCTTGGAACCTTTACACATATTTTCCTTTATTTTCCAGAATTTAGACTTACTTATTTTTGGATTACATTTTTACCTGTCTGATTTGAAAGACAGTTTACATTACGAAGGCCAGCCTGTCTAGCTGAATTCACAGCCAGAAAGGCAAACATTAGCTAAAGAAGGCGAGACCTTCATCACGTTGTTATGCCTCCTTGTGTTTGCACTGTTATTCTCTGTACTACTTTTATTTCAGATGGTTAAGTGCCTCACAGCAGAGACCTCAGCTCCTCATGTCTGTAAAGCATTACATGCATTTATAATGCTCTGTAAATTATTTCTACCAAATACTATTAGCTATTTCACCAAGCCTTGCTTTTCTTTTGAGATTGAAAGGTAGACTTACACAAATGCAAATCTAGCAAGAGCTTAGCTGAGTAAACACATTTATTAAAACATTACTCTTTGAGTTTTTTTGGTATGCAAAATATAAACATACACACATATATACACACACTTCATAAACGCAAGCTTTGTATACACCACATACCGAAATTTCACAGAAGTTTCTGTCACCTAACTTCTGTCCCAACACTTAGTTTCTGCAAAACCAAACACAGCACCAAAGGAACTATTTCAATAAGAATACATGTTGTTGCTTCACTTGCTGTTTGATACTCTACTCCGAACAAATTTGAAAACAAATGTATGCCCGCCTACCAGTTTGGATCCACTCCCAAAACTGTTTTTCTCAGCCTAACTGTAAACATGATTTTTATCTTGCATATGATGACGTTAATAATACCCCATTAAAAAGAAAACAAGTTACACCAGATGCAAGTACTGTTCTCTTCAAAAAGACAACAGGAATTCCACCTATCCCTCCTCCTCCAAAGCGGACTCTTTCTGCCGGTATCCCGTTTCCCGGAGGCACGCCCATGACTCTAAAACTATCCCACCTGTCTTCAACTCAGGAACTGATTTGCAAACCCAAGAAAATCTCCCCACTGCCTACAAATTCCCTGTCGCCACTTCGTTAGTACGGTATCGATCAGCTCTTCAACGCCGAAAACGCAGCAGAAGTTGGCATTCTGGTTAAAAAAAGGGAAGCGTGAAAAAAATGCCTAACGAGGCAGACGACGTTACAAACCCACATTCTTTTTATGGGGTGCCTTTACACACAGCCCGAATGAAGCAAACTGAATCTGGCGTTTCAGAAGTATGAAAGGGTGAGCAGCGCTATAGAACTCGGCCGGCGCGTGGGCTGACCCCGGGCCCACGCACAGAGCCCACTTTTGCACGTACCGCTGTTACTAAATGGCCGCCCAACACCAGCTATTAAATGGCCGCTGCCGTACTTTCACGCAGGGCCCACGCCCCCCGTCCCGGTTTTGTTCTCCCGCGGACGCTCCCGGCGCGCCGCTGGCGGGCCGGGCCTCACAGGCGGGGCCTGCCAGCAACCACCGGCACCTTTGCCACCACGCAGGCGTGGAAGCGGCGGGCGGGCGGCCGAGCCGCGGGCCGGGGCGGGCCGGGGCAGGCCGGCAGGCTCGGCTGCTGCCCGCGACCCGGCCCCCCTCCCAGCCCGGCCGCCGGCGGGCAGGGGTGGGCGAGGCCCCGCCGCGGCCTGGCCGGCCCCTGACTGCCGCGGGTCGCCGGGGCTCGGCACCGCTGCCCGCCCGCAGCCGCCGCCGCACGGGGAGGCGGCCCCCGCCCGCCAGAGCCTGCCCTCCGCGGCCCATCGCGGGGAGGGAGCCGGGCCCGCCCGGGCCGGCCTACCTGGTAAAGCGCGGAGCCCGCGTCGGGGCGCGAGCCCACCGCCGCCACCGCCTCGCCGCGGTAGGCGCGGGCGGGCGGGGCGGCAGCCGCGCAGCGCAGGAGGCGCCGCGGGCCCGGCAGTCGCCGCGGGCCCAGCAGCATGGCGGCTGAGCCGAGCCGAGCCGAGCCGGTCGTCCCAGGCCTGCCGCCGCCGCCACTCCCCCCGCCGTAGCCAATGGGCAGAGCGGGGCCCGGGCGGCGGGGCCGAGCCGGGCCGGGCCGGGCCGGGCCGGCGCGTCCTTGCCCGCGCCCAGCGGCGCCCGTGAGGGGGGCGGTGCGGCGCCCCCGGCCGAGCGCCGGTGCCCGCCCGCTCCGTCCCGCCGCTCGAGGGGTGGCTGTAACTTTGAGAATTAAAGGTCGTAAAACGGCAAAAGCCTTTCCCGCTACAGGTCGGCGTCAGGACACCGCAACTGCGTGCTCCATCCCATCCCCCTGGCCCGAGGTGCGAGATCACGCCGAAGAAGAATGCCCTTTGAAAGAATCTGGATCGTTCGCTTCACTTTTCAGACAGGATCACGTACTTGTGCAACCCAGAAAAGCCCTTGCCCTTCTTACAGGCGTGGGGGGTGGGTGGGGGGGTGTTGTCTTTAACTGCAGAAATGCTGACATGCTACAGTAATAGTGGCAGATTTTTTAAAAATCCTAGCCTCTCGGTTCAAGTTGCTTCCTCCTTTGAAAGCTTTGCTGTTTCCCAGCATTCCAGTTTTATTTTGTTCTTAAGCAAGGCTATAGAATTTACAGAGAGAGAATACTGGGAAGTCAGATACCAGGTAAATTAAGCTCTAAACCAGAAACAAAACCACATCACCACCACCCACGCTCATGTTAAAGTGTATTCAGTCTGTTATCACCGTACAAGCAGGCCTGTATGCTGTATGCAGCCCAGGGTTGCAGGTAGAACTTTAGCCATTCATTTAGCCCACGTTTTTGTTAACTTACTATACCTATGAGCATTTAAAAACTGCAACTGATATTCTAAGAAATTGAAACATGGTTGATATAAAATAATTTATTCACAGAATTTACATACAGAATATGACTATTCTTCTTTGAAACAGCTTATATGTGATGATACAGGGTGTCAGAGAACACTAAGCAAAGCAGTCTTACGCCACATTTTTGTAAAGTAACAGGCATTGAGATTTCACCAATCTTTTCTTTCATCCTTCACCATTATAAAACTTTCATAAAACACCACAAAGTTGTCTTATCTCTATTCAAATTAAATTTGTTCTTAAAAAAAAAAAAATCCTCTAACAAAGTGCATGGGATTTACTGCAGGGAACAAAATGTGTAGCCCCAATTAATAAGGTAGATAAGGCACCTTAAATCTTAGTAATGAAATAGTTGGGGGTTTTTTTCCATGTAATATGAATGAAGCTAAAATGTACACAACTAAATGCAGAATGGTTGTCAGCTCAGAAAGTACTGAGGGCAATTATTTTATAGCCACTCCCCACAAATCTATTTTTAGGCTCTGTCAGTGCAAGTGATTTAAACATGCCACACGTATCGGGATCAAAACACTTGCATACATAAAATAGTATCTACAAGATATATAATACATAGCATTTCATGTATAGATTAATCTATTTCATAATGTTTACAGTAAGACAATATTTAGATAAACATTTCAAGTTAAATGGATTAGGCAAAGCACAAGATACTGTATGAACAGAAACTTGGTGGTGGTGTTTCTTGGGGTTTTGGCAGGGGGCCAGGAAGGTGACAGAATGCTTTCAAGTAAGTTATTTTACACTGGGACTGTTAGTCCCTTTTCCATCACCTCAAGAAGATACTGCTGCTAACACATTTGATTGACAGAGGCCTGCTAACGCCGTTTGCAGTAACAGTAGCTTTTCTGTGTATCTTTCCTTATTGACAAAATGTTAAAGGCTCCTTCAGAAGCTTTGCCAATAACTTCTGAAAAGGCAAACATTCTCAAACTTCATCAAGTATTTAAAAGTTAACTACTTATATGAAAATATTTACCAGTAAATGATTATCCAGCCCAAAGCTGAAGATAGGTTTCTTGAGAGCATAACAATACCATTTAAACATCAGTTTCACGTTCATAATAAATCATTTGTTTTGTGAAAGTACCTGCTGGTATTAAGTAACAGGAGAAAAATTTAGACTACTTAAATCGACACACTTGTTTTTGTGTAAGAAGGAGTTACAGAATAAATATTGAATCTTTCAGTGACCACCTGACTTTGAGACTGCATGAACCTAATTACATCATAAAGACAATCTTCTTGATGAGGCAAGTAAAAAATGAGAATAAAATCTAAAGCTACACCAGCACTTTATAGCAAGTTACAGAACAAGTAGACATGCAACATGAGGAAAACCATTCAAATTCAACTGCTTCAAAGTAGCAAAGGCTCAAAGCAACCACATGGTATAGTCATGGTTTAACTCCAATCTTTGTGCTACTTTGCACAAAGGAAACCAAGGAAGTTAGCAGATCTACAAACACCTACACTTAAAACCAAGGAAAAGAAATGGTATCTATCCCCTTGCTTTCAAATTTAGAAGGAAATTAGCATTTATACTAGGAAATATTAGCCTTTTCCTCCCACTCCAACAGGAGGGTTGCAAAGGTTAACATTATCTAGTTGTGTAGCATCTTTTAGTAAATTGTGTTTTTCCAGTTGTTCTCAATACATTTTTAGGGAACCAAACCCATTTGGCTTTTTAGGTTAGGATCTTTTAATTTATGTAATTAAAAACTCTTACAAAAATACATAATTTGGAGATCCTAATAAAAATACCTGCAGTGCTAAACATATCTATATATTTACTACACTACTTCCAGTATTTGCATCCTTATCTACAGAGATTACACTATACATAAAAGGTTCATTCTTCCTTCTAACATATTAACATAACATACTTCACAAAAAGAAGTAAAGAACTCGTATACCCAGTACCACAAGCATTAAAATTCAAAGGGACACTTGTCACAAGATTAAGCATTTTTTCATTGCACTTTTCTGGAAGATAGTCATGCACCCATTATCAGCGTCTAAACAAGTGAAACTATAAGCCAGCAGCCACGGGTCTGGTCCAATGACATCAATGTAGTGGTTTAGACTATGTCAACATTTTAAAAGTATCCAGGTCACTTCAGAAGGAATCAGTTTCATCTTTATGGAATTTACTAACAACAGCTTGGCTGACAGTGTGTGGCATAATGAGTATCAGAACAAATCAGAACTTCTTAAAAATACTCTTTTCTTGTTGCATTATACTCTCAGATCCCAGGTTTTTATAAAGCCAATTTGCTATTCTGAATCATCCACTTCCATAAAGATGTCACTGAAAAAATACTCAGATATTCTGGTTGGCTCTTCTTCTTTCTCTTGATCTTTAGCACAAAGGGGTGGCTTCTCAGATGGCTTGTTACTTGAAACCTAATAGAAAAAGAAAAGGCTGCTCTTAACAGTCTTAATCTGTTTGTGAGCGTAAGAGTGTGTGTGTATATGTATGTGTGTATATATATACATATATATATATGCACTTGAGCTTCCAATTTAGATAGGAATTTAAGCCAAAAAATTCAGAGTTTACTGCAAATGCAAAACAAGTAGATGTATATGCAGAGAAGAAACAACTTAGTTCCCTTTTAACTTTCCTAGACATGCACAAGTCAGGATTTATTCACTGGAGCAGATAACTCTCTCAAAACATGAACACTACATGCCTACTTACCCACTCCTGAAACAACTAATTCACTGTTCTTCACTTCCCAAAAATGGAAGGGCATTCAAAAGTAAACACATACCACATACCGTAACTGCAGCATCAGCAGCTATATTCTTATCCTCCACAGATGATGATGTGCTTGTAGAGGGAAGGAAACAAGATTCCCTGTCATCCTTAGAGGATGGAGTGGGTTTTTTTAGACTTAGCCTTGGAGTCACAATCCGAGGTTTATGGATCTTCCCTCTATTGCCTTTGGCATCTTCTGCAGATTCAGAACTACTTTTTTTGCAAATTAAAGATAAAAATCCCAATGGTTTTCGTCCACCCCTGTTGAAAAAAAAATACACTCAGGATGTCATAGGATTGCTCCATAAAAGAAAGATGTAAGTAATACTACAGGAGTCCAATTCATTACACAGGAAACAAACACACACCTCTGACATCTATGAAAATGATAAGAAAACCCAAAAAGTCATTCTGAGAAAGGCTTTTGTATTACTGAATATTCTGGTACAAGATTTTCTTGAAGAGTTACAGAGACTTGACAGTCTGCAACCCTGAGAACAGAAACCTGCTATTTGCTACCAAACCAGAGCCTGTAACAAGCTACCAGAGCTTCAGAAAGAGATTCCAAGAGGAATGGGGACATACCCCTAAAGGAACAAACCAAAAAAAAAGCATCCTTCATGTAATCAATGGAAAAAGAAACTTGATTCCCAAGGATGGGGCCACAGCAGACTGTCTTAAACACCAGAAAGAAGACTATCTGCTGCAGGGTTTCAGCCTATTAACAGCATCATACCTAGTACCAGTGAACTTAAGGAAGTCACAGTAATGACAGAAGTACACAGAGTACCAACTTCTTGTGTTGTTAAGAGTTTACAACTTAGAAAGTAAACTTTAAGGCAAGTATTCTGATGTTAATGCATCATCAACCCAATTCCTGTGGACGTCCCAGATACAAATAACCAGTTTTGATACTCACAAAAGCATAATGAAAGAGTAAATGACATGTTATGGGTTTGTGTGGCATGGGTTTTTTTGGTAGCGGGGGAGGGGCTGCAGGGGTGGCTCCTGTGAGAAGCTGCCAGAAGCTTCCCCAGCTCTGAGTCGGATCAGCCTCTGGCCCAGGCCGAGCCCATCAGTGACGGTGGCAGTGCCTCTGGGAGAACAGATTTAAGAAGGGGAACCTGCAGTGAGTAGGGGGATTGGAACATGAGAGAAACCCCTATGAAGATACCGAGGTCAGTGCAGAAGGAGGGGGAGGAGGTGTGCTGGAGGAGGGGATGCCCCTGCAGCCCGTGGTGAGACGGCAGGCTGTCCGCCCCCGCCCAGCCCATGGAGGGGAGCGGGGGAGCAGATGCCCCTGAAGGTGGTCATGACTCCATGGGAAAGCCCGCGCTGGAGCAGCCTGTGACTGAAGATCGGCCCACAGAAAGGACCCACACCAGGGAAGTTCAGGAAGAACTGAAGCCCGCGGAGAGGACCCACGCCAGGGAAGTTTGTGAGGAACTGCAGCCCACGGAAAGGACTCACGCTGGAGAAGCTCATGAAGGACTGTCTCCCGTGGGAGGGACCCCATGGCAGAGCAGGGGACGGGTGAGGAGTCCTCCCCCCGAGGAGGAAGGAGCGGCAGAGACAAGGTGTGGGGAGCTGACCCCAACCCCATCTCCTGTTCCCCTGTGCTGCTGGGGGGAGGAGGGAGAGAGAACCGGGAGTGGGGTTGAGCCGGGAAGGAGGGAGGGGTGGGTGGAAGGTGTTCTCAGGTTTGGTTTTACTTCCTAATATCCTTGGTTTGATTTGATTGGTAGTAAATTAAACTGATTTTGTTTCTTCCCCAAGTTGAGCGTGTCTTTTGCCCGTGACCATAAGTGGTGAGTGATCCCTCCCAGTCCTTATCTTGACCCACCAGCCTGCCTTTATATTTTCTCCTCATCACACCAGGGCCCGGGGGGGAGGAGTGAGCGAGCGGCTGTGTGGTGCTGGCTGGGCTGAAACCACGACAGACAGGATCAGAAGAGACCAGTGAAGCACCACAACCAAAACTAGTGAGCACAAGAGCAATAGACAGCAGGAACTCAAACACTTAAATAAACGTTATAGAAAGGTACATTAAAAAATCCACAGTCAGATGGATAGATAAGAGGAATATCCTCTGAGCTGTCAAGATTGAAACTCCTTTGGGGAAATGACACATCTTAAGTTAGTCCTAAAAATCCAGTGAGCTGAGTACTATACCAGTAACAAATCTTATTGGCAGAAGGACAAGAATCAAAACTAGTGGGTTGGTGCCTATGTCACAACATTAGACTGAGCTAAGGAAAACAATTATCCTAAATCTGTATCATAGCCAATGGATGTCTGCCTCACAAGAGGCATCTGTCAGTGTTTAAATAGACATACCATACATCAGTAGTGTCCCTTGGCCAATTTGCTCATTTAATGAATAAAATAATTCATATTTCAAAGCAGACAATTTGATCCTTTCTAATTTGCTGAAGGGGATATATAGTGTAACTCTTAGCCATGTAGGTCACAAACAATGGTACTGCCCTTCTTGTCATACTAAGTGGAAAAAGGATATAAAAACCTCAGTGTTCTGGTTTTAGCTGGGATAGTTAATCTTCTTCTCAGCAGCTGGTACAGTGTGTTTTGGATTTAGTGTGAGGATAATGTTGATAACACACTGATGTTTTGGTTGTTGCTAAGTTGCACTGATCCTAAGTTAAGGTTTTTTCAGTTTCCCATGTTCTGCTGGCAAGCAGGTGGGCAAGAAGCTGGGAGGGAGCATAACCAGGATGGCTGACCCAAACTAGCCAAAGGGATATTCCATACCATAGAATGCCACGCTCAGTTGCAAGGGGAGCTGGCTGGGAGGGGCAGATTGCTGCTTGGGCGGGTCAGCAGGTGGTGAGCAACTGCATTGTGCATCACTTGTATTTTCTTGCATTTTATTTCTCTCTTTTTTTTGTTATATTCCTTTTCATGACTCTTATTATTATTATTGTTATTAATACTATAATATTTTATTTTACTTTAGGTAAACTGTTCTTGTCTCAACCCATGAGTTTTACTTTTTTTTTTTTTTTTTTAATTCTCCTCCCCATCACAGTGGGAGTGGGGAGGAGTGAATGAGTGGCTGCATGGTGTTTAGTTGCTGGCTTGGGTTAAACCACAAAAGGAAACAAGGTCTTTTTTACAGAAGAGGCTGACACAACATTATTGAATAAATACCTGAGTAATGGAGTTTTTGAAGATGATGATGCTAGGCTTCCAGTATGTTCCAACTGTCCAGATTCATGGACATCCCCCTGCTTTCCTTGTCCACTTATTTCTGCTTTTCTGCTAGAGGTTAATGTAGACATCACCTCCTCTTCCTGTTTGGATGCTGAATTCTCAAGTGGTGCTTTCCCTAAGTTCTCCAAAGTCTGAAGTTGGCTTCTCTCAGCCAGTGGTGACATAGATTCAGGCACCAACACAGAGTTAACTTCTTTTTCCTTTTCTGAAGGCTGTGTTTTTTGAAAAGGATTCCCTGTAAAAGGAGTTGAAAGACATTCAAGGACTTCAGTTACTTAACTTCAGTGATAACACAACAGCCCAAAAGATGTGTGTGATGTCAAATTGGCTTGCACCATTAGAAGAGAAGGGCTGAAGTTTTGTTCAGCTTTTTTGACATTTGTTTTTGAAGTCACCACTAAGAATTAAAAGTTAATGGTCTACAAGTCACAGACTAGAAGTGTGGTTTTACAGCAACACCCCCCCCTCCTTTACAGCACTCCATAGGACTCAGTCAAGTCTTCTAGCTGTTTAAGCTTCTACAATTTCCCTTTGAAGTCTTTTTCAGGGGCAAAAAGTAGTTCCCCAAACCCTTCACAGATCACTGAGGATTGCGTTGTCAGCAATTCTGCTTTCTTTGTGATTCTTCAGAGGCAGATTTCAAACAATTCAAAGCTTTCAATTACATTGCACACATATTTTTTAAAGAGACAAATACAAAGTAAAATAAAAGAAATTATTTTGGCATAGTATTGTTAAAGTACCAGTTAATACCTTTGGTTATTAGCATCTCCAACAGATGGACGTACTTGCTTAAGAGAAGGTATCACGTTTAGTCTAAAAGCTTCCCAATTTCACAGAGACCAGCTACAGCAATGTTTCTAGAATCATTATTAAATTAATAGCCATTTATGTAATCCAACACATCTAGTTTATAGCAGAAAACATGGAATGGTAGTATTAGGGTATTACTGGGAAAATTTGTTTCTTCTTTTATGTTAGATAGCCTCAGACAGGACTGTTTAGCACAATGACAAACAGTATTCAGCTATGATATCTTAAACATTTACATTCATTACACTTTGTTTTAGGAGTTTAAGTTTACCTACCAGAAGCTATCATTGGAGCATTTGTGGATTTAATTGAATAACCCTGTATTCAAAAAAGAAAAAAAGAAGTTATTTCTCTATTTCTCTCAATACAGAAAAGACAATGAAAGTTGGTAAAGTCATATCACACGTATACAGTTCTAAGAACAGGAGTGATACAGAAGACTACAACTTCAGTACAGTATCATTTATCACTTAACTCATTTCCTGAGCAGGCTTTTCAAGGAGTTCTTATGACAAATGACTCAAGACAAGGATGTCAAGATGAGAGATCAAAGAAGGAAGAGGATTGTTATCCAGTCCTTCCTAGAAAAGCTCTCTGAATCAGGTGGGGAATTATCACCCATTCCCTCACACAGATACACTACACAGTCTTAGCCTACTCACAAAAAAATCAATGGTAGTCACTGCAACAAGCTTGGTCATATTCTAAAAGCACAGAGGGAAACTGGAAATATGCTGGCCAGTTTTTATTTGCAGCTTGTTCTTTTAAACTAATACCCACTATGTTAAAAAATGGTAGGTACATATCTAACAACTTCATGTAACAGACACCATGAGGAATCGTAACATTGTTCAGTGAACCTAGACAGTCTGCCAGTCATCCAGTATACATCCAGACTTTCCCCTCCTGCAATGTCATTGTCAGAAAGGCTGTGGAGTGAATGAACCAGGTAAGACATATACCAGTCTGCCTACTAGGAAGCCTAATAAAAAAACCTGAGTCTACAGATACTCCAAAGAATTAGAACTAAATCAAGAGCCCCCAAACTGTTGTAGAGTTCAAAATAAAAAACAATCTGTGGGTGTTGATTTTCCTTTTAAGTTGTACAGGCAGTACATTTTTAAGCAAGTGATACCGTTAAACAATAAACATAATTAAAATGCTCTATTACGTGTTATGCATCTATACTATGCATAAATACTCACTTACCAAATTATCTTCTCACCTTGTAAGTGGTTTCCAAGTTACCTTCCACAGCGACAGTAGACAGAGTTTTCTTGGCAGGAGGAAAATCATTCACTTCAAGTTCAGCAGCTGACCTTTTTTGAGTTGTCTGCGAATTTGGAACAGGCTCTACTGATGCACTCTCTAGTGGTTTTGTTTTTATACTGCTCTTCAGAGGTGCAGCAAATTCATCAGCTGCAGTTGTCAAGGATCCAGTGCTGTTTATATATAAAGTCATTATTGTGACTGTACAAGAAGCCAAAATTTACTTTGTATAACATTTCTGTATGGAAATTACACATGAATCCATGGTGATACTCTTTCTTGCTTAATGTCAATATTAGCTTCAAATGTACTATTTACTACTGAGAAACATTTTGCTGCGCTATCTTGAATTACAGAATTGAGTTTTTCTGTCATAATTGAATCTAGTTACTTCAGAAGCTGTTCTATTTGAACTCCACTTGATATTTTCATAAAATGTAAAAATATGACAACGGATTAACTGCCCTAGAAAATCCTAAAATCCTTTATTATTTATAGGCACAGTTGAATCTTCATCCCCATGCCCCCAAACCCTTCCACTCCCCCCTTCCCCCAGTATGATCTCAAAAGACAACAAGACATCTAGGGAAGCATCAGAGACTAGGGAAATAGGGTAAAGCAGTAAGGGAACAGTGAGACAGAATATGCACCCTAATTCTGCCTATCAGCAATTCTGTCCATCATTAGTTCCACAGGAGTTAGAATTCTTACATTGTGTAGCCAAAATTAATTCTGTAGCCAAAATTCACTCAAAGACCTATCCTTTGAATAACTAAGGGAATGCCATGAACATCTGATGTCATAGGGCAAGGTCCTCCACAATGATGTGGAATTGCATCACACTGCTAGTTATGATCTGAAGACTTACATTAATAAAGTAATAGTATTTTTTACAACTTTGCAACACTTCCTATTCTTCAAAATGTCTTTTTACTTTGATGTTGGGTTTTTTTCCTCCCAAACTGACCAAGAGATTTAGTTCAACTGTAATGTTGAAATAACAATTTTGTTACATTGCATTGAAGAATACTCCTAAAAGAAACTCAAACCTTTTGTATCACAGTACTGCAAACCAGCTATTATTCTGTTGAGTAATTAATTTGTTTCAGTTTTCAGCTCTTCTGCCTTTTGAACATGGCACAGACTCAAGAGAATGGTATCTGAATTTATGTGCAATGATTATCATGTTCTCCAGAAGACCACTGACACTAAAAATATGGAGAGCAATTAATTTGCAGAGCTACTTTACAAAACTGTTAAACTAATGTAAAAATGCAAACATGCTTAGATTTTTCATTTCAATTACTTTTCATTCTAAGTATCCATGGCAGAATAGACTAAGGCTGGACAAGTGGCCTCTACTAAAAAAGAAGACTTATTCTAGAGGATAAATCACAATTAAGGTTGACAGCAAAATCCCAGCTAACTAGAACACTAACTGTAAACCACTGATGAGATCTTTCTCAAATCTGATTAGAGCCCTTTTCACTTTCTTAATTCTTTGACCAATCTGCCAAAATTATTTCCTCGTGCATTTCTTCTTTTGATAAGTTCTAATCTATAATGCACATTCTGGGAACAATCAAGGTTCACAACAACTGTTTCACTTTTCTCAAAAATAAAACATTTACCTTTCCACTGCAGTCATGCTTGTTTCACATGTACTTATTGGGCTGATAAATATTGGGGCTGGTAATAATGGTTCAGGAGTTTGTTCCAGCAAATCAGATGCATCAAACTCTTTTGAGTCAGCTGGGATTTCCACCAATGTTAAAATGAATGTCTGTTCCTCCTCTGGACTTCTATGATCATTGTTCACTACTATAATTTTTTCAGAGAAATAAAAGAAATAACAAAAATCTGTTATTCAAGTTTGAAATTACACTGTTCTCTTCACACCCTCCCTACCTTGAGTAATTAAATTTTAGGCACTCTTTTTTCCATGGAAAAAGGTGCTGGGGATATTCTTGAGACAATATGCCTCCTTTCTTCTTAGATGAGATACACATTGTCACCCCCTGGAGCCTATTCATTGCAGTGGAGTCCTGATTACCATTCAGAATGAAGAATATTAAAATGCCTAGTAGGGATGGAGCTTTTTAAATGGATATTCTAGCATTAAAGAACAATTTGCAGTTTAATTAAACTTGGGTAATGGTGGTCAAATGGCCTTCTGTCTTTAATTACAACTGTCAGGTATTAAAAGTAACTTCTTTAAATGGCAGGAGTCTGCCATTTTGATGGCAAACACAACGATTTTTCCCCTCACTGCAGACTTGCAGAAAAGGAGCCGAGTATAGTCTTGAATTTAATAAATTAAAAATGTAAATAATTTTGTCAACAGATGGACACGAACAGATAACTGCCAACTGCCATCCGTTAGAATGAATTTAAGGAGAAAACGTTTATAAAGTATTCAGAAGATGGAAAACAACAGTGCCGCTCCATTACTTGACAGCTCTCATTCTTGATGATGTAAAGCTGCTATTACTCAAGCCTCAACTCACTTTCGTTCTTTATCTAATTAAATATGATTTAAGGTGCTCTGTCCCAAGATCCTTGCAGTAATAGTCTAACAACAGATGTCTAAGAGGAAGTATTAGCCCTACCTTTTGCATATGCTCCGGAGTTACAACTTTGGACTGCAGCTTCCATGTAAAGTAAGTATTCTGGGCTTCTGACACAGCAATTTTCCCATACCTTAGACAAGTATTGGTTTCAAACCAGCTCCATTTCAAATTGTTTTAGGGAAAAGCAGCCATCACCTTCATACCTTTCATCACATCTAATCAGTTAGGCATTAATCTGCTGACTCACTACAGCTAAAAAGTCTGGTTGTCTTCTTCCTTTTTCTTCCCCTCTTCTTCTTTCTCCCCTGCTCCACACTTGCACAGCCCAGCCCTCCTACTCACACAACTCTGACACTAGCATGCACGCCACAACTTCATGAGCCACTATAACTCGCTAAGCCAGTGGAAAACTACACAGGTTCTCTCCCTCTGTCACGTTCAACTTTTGACGTGTAAGTGAGTCAGAGGCTCATAAAAGGCTCTAACAACTGCTAAACCTAGCATGAGGTAAGCAGCAGGAGCTAACAGCAGGGAGGAGAGAGCAAGAAGTTTCCTACCACTGATATTTAAACTTAATGAAGTACCATTCAAAAATTTCCCAAGTCTAGTTTGTGTTAATGAAATGTAATGATAAGAAGCTAGGGAGGAAAATGGCACTATGCTGTGGGTCATTATTTTTGTTGATGAAACAGATTGATTAATCATGTCCATGAAAACATTTTCATTTTTTTTAATCCATCTTTGTGTAACCACAAGATACACAAGTGTGGGTTTTTGCTAACTTAGAATATTAGCACGTTATACCTGAAGTCTCTTCTGTGCTGCTTACACATTGGTTTTGAGCATCCTGAGCACAAGCTTCATTCTAGAAATAACACATTTCAAATAAAACAAGTTAATAAATTTGAGAAATAACTCTGGAAAACAGGAAAGATACAAAGCATGTCAAATGCTGAAAAGCCAAAAAAATCTAATGACATCATCATAATTGCACTTGTTAGCTTTTACTTCTAGCTATTCTAGGTTGAAGGATATTAGCCTGACAAGACAAGAAACATGGGCAATATAAAATTTATATGCAGCTCATTGTCTGTATTGATGGTTTGTCAAAATAAATTTATACTTCTTGCAGCACAACTCTGTCAGAGATGACTCACACAATAAATTGCTCAGTGGCACTAAGGAAACAAATTCCCCCAACCATTACAAAACCACTAAGTGCCAAAGAAAAACACTAAGCTTTGCAACTCACCTATCCCTTCCCTTTTATGGCATGTACCTTTGCTAAAACCAAGAGTACTCTACGGCAGGTTGCCCATTCTCACACTCTCTGCTAGTCCTGTAAGAGGCAAATCATTCTTGTACGTTGTTCTAACATGAGATCAGCCTTGACACACCAACAGGGTGCACTGGGGAAACAAGCTACTACACATCAGCTGTTCCACCATAACTGCATTTACAGTGATCTCAGGCAACACTAGAAAACCTGAGGAAACTGAGAAGGAACCTTTCTCTCATGAATAAATAAGATATTACGTGTTTATACCAGAACAAGGATACACAAAACACTGCAAAGAAATGGGTGTGAAAGACATACTGATTGTCCATGATAATATGCATGTAAAACTCTTTAATTGGGTTTTGAAATAAATGGAAAAGAGCATAGCAAAAGATGAAGTTTGTTTTAAACAAAGCAAATGAAGGTGACAATGAAAATGCTGTGTTCAGCAGTGACATTTTAACTTACTTTTAATTTAAACAAATATAACAGTAAGAGGTCAGACTGAATGAATACTTGAGTCCTAGGTAACTTCTTCCATCAAAACTTTAAAAAAATTGTTCAAAATTTTCCTTATATATATATATAACTGTATATATATCTATCTCACTCTTATTGCTGAAATGCTATAAACCAAGGCTTGCAAAGATTAAGTTTGCCTGATATATTAAGATTGGTTATGCCTTTGCAAAAAAGAAAGCTTCATTCACTAGCTGAAGTACCAGGTCTTAAATGGGTGAGTATATTTGCACTGAAAACCCCTTCCTTTACAGAATTTCAGAAACTGGGCACTTCCAGACTGTAATTAAAGTTCTTTACCTGAGTAAAGTTGATTGTGTATATATTGTGCTCAGGAGGACAAGGATTTTGCTCAGGAAATCCATCCACAGAACTTTGATTTGGACAATCCTCTACTCCAAGCTGAGATTTTTCAGGTTTTGGTGATGCATTTATAGCTCTCAAGTCTCCTGAGTTTCCACAAGCATCTCTCATCTCTTTTTCTGTTCTGTAAGGTATGTATCTAGTTAATTTGAAACCAATTGAAGATAGCCTGCGCATGGGCTAAATTCTGTATAATTAATTATTTAATATAAAGCTTATGTAGTTGCAGAGAAACAGGGCACCTCTTTAAAAACGACATCATTCTACTAAACAGAATGCAAATTGTCAAACAAGTCTACATAAAGTATTTCAGGAAAAAAGAGTCCCTAACACCACTAATGGAGACTTTACTACTAAAAGCATGACCAAGCAGGAAGCCTTACAAGCTCATTAACATTTCTAAATTGATCAACTCCTTAACATTTCCTTTCAGATAGTTTCATGGGAAACAATTAAGCAGCAAGGTGATTACTAAGTTCTGAAACAGCAAACTAAGTTAATGTTTTACCTCCAAAAGCTGCAGGACAACATGCAAGAGAGAAAAACCTTAAAAATTAAAGTCTAAACTGTACACCTATATGGATAAACACACACAATATCTATAAGCACACTGTTTCCATTACAGACGCGTACTACACATGCACTTCAGCTGCATGTTTTAAGAGACTTTAAGAATAAAGTCAGTATTAACTGGTGATCCGTCCTACCTCTGAGTTTCATCTACTTGCTTGATAAGTTCTACACTTCTAGTTGCAGAATCATGAAGAACTGAAGAATCACCTGCAGCTGGTCTGACCTGTTCTAGTTCCACCTTCTGCATTTCAGCAGTACCTCTCAGGGTTGTAGACTCTTAAGATATACAAGAATAAAAATTAAAATAATATTTTGTGTGTGTGTGTGTACATAGACATGCATATTATTTTTACATATAAGCTTCTGTATATTAAAATGTATATATGTAGATATGTATATATAAACACACTACAAAATAATTAACAATTTTGCTGTATATGTACACATGTATACATATGTCTTATCTTGCCTTTGGTATGTTGTGCCTCATCTTGCCTTTGGTATGTTGTATGTTTTGCCAGTGATGTGAAGATAATTAAGAGTTTAAATACCACCTTTTTTTGTAACTGCTTTAAGAATATGGAAACAATTCTGTACATCTCCCTTCTGGTTTTAATAGAAGGGAAAGACAGTAATAATAGAAAAAAGTACATTGTATTGTACTGTATTTCTGTAATTGGCAGTCCAGTAATTTAAGGGCTTTCTGGGTAATTTAAGACCTGCATGGAAAAACTGCTATTCAGATTTCATTTAATTTTATACTGAAAGGTATACTTATGTACAAAACTATACCATACATGGATGCCCTACATTACAGTGGTGACAGATCATCTGTGAACATGAACAGAAGGTGAAGACTTCCAGCTTAGTTTCATTTCATGAAGAGATGTGAACCCACCAGAAGAAACCATTTCAGAACTCTAGGATAAGAAACAGGCTTACCACTTTCAACTTGCTCTAGTTGTTCCACTGGTACATTTGTATTAAGTGACTCCTGAATTATGTTTTCATTGGACCTCAATACTCCAAAGGCTGGCTCAGGCTTCAGGAGTCTGCCTCTTGTCAGTCTCACACTATTCACTGTAGGCAAAGAGCTATCACTGCAAGTAAAAAGGAAAAATGCCATCAATATAGTTCTTTATTTTTGACAGTTAGTGCAGAGAAGAGATACGAGAGATGGAATAGATGAGATAATGAAGAGCTGAAATACAGGCTGCAGGTGGCAGAGGAGACAGAAGCTATTTGGCAGAACAAAAAATAAAGACCATCTGGGAATTGGAACAGGCAGGTTGTCGTGGTTTAACCCCAGCTGGCAACTGAGCACCATGCAGCCGCTTGCTCACTCCCTCCACCCCCAGTGGGATGGAGGAGAGAATCGGGGGGGAAAGGGGGAAAGTAAAACTCGTGGGTTGAGATAAGAACAGTTTAATAGGACAGAAAAGGAAGGGAAAGTCATACTACTATTACTACTAAGAGAATATACAGAACAAGTGATGCACAATGCAATTGCTCAGCACCTGCCGACCAATGCCCAGCCAATCCCCAAGCCGTGGTGCCCCCTGGCAAACTCCTCCCAGTTTATATACTGGGCATGACGTAATATGGTATGGAATACCCCTTTGGCTCGTTTGGGTCAGCTGTCCTGGCTGTGTCCCCTCCCAGTTTCTTGTGCACTCCAGCCTCCACTGACAGGGCAGTATGAAAAGCTTAAAAGTCCTTGACTTAGTATAAACACTGCTTAGCAACAACTAAAACACCAGTGTGTTATCAACATTATTCTCATCCTAAATCAAAAACACAGCTTTATACCAGCTACTAAGAAGAAAATTAACTTTATTCCAGCCAAAACCAGGACACAGGTATACTGCAAACTAGGATGTTCCCTACCTACGGAAAAAAAAATGAGAATTGAAGTATTTAAAAAACATGAGAATATCAGAAATTTAACACTGATCACATGGTAGTAAGTTCTGATTAATAATACAATAAAAGAACCACTGGACTTAAAATATCTTTGATTATAATTTTTTAGAGGAGTATATTCTGATAGTTTAAGCAATCAATAAATTAAGTAGTCTTTCAAATAATACATGATCACCAGCAGATTTTTTCTGAAAAGGTGTTCTATCAAGCTATTTCAACATTCACAAACGCTTGCACAAAATTAAAAAACATAAAGCGTTAAAAAACATAATGATAGAAGATCAACTGGTTCCTTGACATCCCTTTGCTCTAAATCTTTGATGTACATCCCACGGCAGCAGTGACACTTAAGCAATTTGCATTGGCCTGATTAGCTGTAAAATACTTTGGGAAAATGAGCTTCATAATTAACAGTGATACACACCAACTAAGCCTGAATATTCTTTTCTCCTCCACCAGAGTAAACTTAACTTCAGGAGTGAAGAACAAGTTCTACATCCCCAAAATTATACACCAACATCTCACAAAAGTTGCAAGAAAGAGACAAGAGAGGTTTTCCAGATTACATATCAAATTACAGAAACTGAGAACCATTCACTAAAGCAAGACTGCTTGCAATTCAGTAAAAATGCCAGAAAGAACCTAGCAAAAGCAAGCAGTGTCAGAGGATCTCTCTCCATAAAGAAAATGAAGTAGTAATTTCACCTGGTATCTGTAGCATTTTTCTCAAAATATTCTTCGACACCTATTCTTGTGCCAGTGCTTTGATCCTCTACATTAATGTTGCTTCCATACTCAGAAGGGACCAATTCCTTGGTAGAAGTGTCTGAAGAAAGTAAATATTGACTAGAAGTTCTATTTTGTTTGGAGCAGGCGTGGGTTACAAGGCTATTGGCAATGTCCAACTCATCTTTAGCAGGTAACATGTGTGTCCATTCTGGTTAGAACAATAAACAGAATAGAAAAGCATAACTTAAAAGACTCAGGTTTGGCATGTACATAAAGCTATTTTACAGATGTTCAGCTTCAAACCTCATTTAACAAAGTCTGCATTCTCCAAAGACGCAAATTCAAATCCCTGGTAAATGCAGTCCTAAGATCACACTTTTGATAGTAAGAATGCAGAAACTAATATTCAACCAATGAAAGCAAATAATAAATTCTAAATAAAAGTCTATTAAAAAAAATAGACTAAACCCAGGTAATTTCAGGTTGTAGCTAGTTAGGCAGAAAAAGCTATGCTTCACATTAAAGGCCTGAAAAGACCACTGATAGTTACGGTCATTTAAGCCCAATTCCTTTCTTTTGTCCAATTTATGTGACCAGATTAATTCAAACATGTCCTTCCTAAAACAGGTCTCAGAAACATGTTTCTAGCACAGTAATGCGGTTGGCAATATCCAGTAAGGTACCTTTTTCCAGACAACCTGCATTGCCTAGTCTCACTAGGTGTTACAATTCAGCAGGACTAAAACCATAAAAGACTCTTGATGTCCTGCTATGCAGGGGCATGTGGAAGAAGAGCTTTGCAGTCACTGCTCCATCCATCCTTAGGTGGACCCAGAAAGTACAAGGAAGGCTTTGTCCCATAAATCAGATCATACCTTCAGTACTTGTTTTTAACTGGAACATAGGATCACCCATTGCAAGTAAAGTCATGGCAGCTTCAGTGCTTCCATCATTAATTCCTGCAAAGTTGTTCACACACATTAAAAGTCACAAGCACCTTAACCAGAAATCCACTTATCCATATTCAAAAAGCATTTGACGCTATCATCAATATAGTGAAGTACATATTTTTTAAATTGTTGCCATTCATGGATCAAGATGCTTGTAGACAGACAGCAATTCTCACCTACTAAATTCAAACTATTGTAAAAACACTGAGCAGCAACATTATTCCCTTTAATAGCGTACTGGGTACAGGTGGCAAGGTGTTGGCAGCAGGAGGGCCGCCCTGGACACAGCCAGTTCCAGCTGACCCACCACAGGACACAGCTGAGCCTGTCAGCCAAGACAGTGGCACCTTTGGGAAATAGATTTAAGAAAGGGGAAAATATTGCATAGCAGTGAAGACTGAGGGGAAAAAGTGTCAGAAACAACCCTGCAAACAAACACCAAGGTCAGTAAGGAAAGAAGGGGAGGAGGTGCTCCATACGTGGGAGCAGAGATTCCCCTGTAACCTGTGGAGGAGACCTTAGCGGAGCAGGCAGATATTCCCTGAAGCAACTGCATCCTGTAGAGGACCCATCATGGAGCAGACTTATCCTGAAGGACTGTACCCCACAGGCAAGGCTCCAGATGGGAGCAGGGGAAGAGCATGAGGAGGAAGAAGCAGCAGAGATGAAGTGTTAGGAACTGACTGCAACCCCCATTCCCCATCCCCCTGTGCCCCTTGTGGGGAGGAGGGAGAGGAGTGGGAAATGAAGGTGTGAACTTGAGCCTAAGAAGGTGGGGAGGGGAAGGTGTTTTAGTTTTTGCCTTTGTTTCTCACCATCCTACTCTATTTTGTTTGGCAATAGATTAAATTTGTTTTCTGCAAATTGAGTCTGTTTTGGTAAGTGATCTCCTTGTCTGCTTTTCCATTTTTTTCTCCCCTCGTCCTGTTGAAGAGGAAGAGTGGGAGAGCAGCTGGGTGGACATCTTGCAGTCAGCTGAGGTCAGCCCGCCACAAATGGAAAAGAAAGAGGTAGCAGTTTAATCACAGAAATCTATAACCTACAGTGTTGATCCACATTCTAGTTGAGACTCCCAATTCCTAATCTCTGTCCACAATACATCCCTTTGCCTATTACTAACTGGTCGTATCCAACAAAACATTTCCATCCTCCAAAACTGTTGTACTGAAATAAATCAAAAGAACAAAATAGGCTTCCCCTCCTTCAACTAAGACAGTAGCCCACTCAATTTCCAGTGCCTAGGAAGATGTATTGAGAATGTATTTAAATTTACAAGTGAAAGCTATTCTAAAAATTAATAGATCCCTAAGAGTTTGTAACGTATCTCATATGGTAAGAACACTTGCTTCTGGAAGACTGTGATCACAGTCTGTCACACATGCTATTTTACCAGTTCAGGATATTAAAGTCACAGACCACAAGAGATGACAAAGCTATGAATCTACCCACTCTTTGTATTACTCAGTCACATGTCAAGCAAGCTGCAAGTAAGCACTTGCAAAGTTTCCTCTTCTTCTGGTACTACTAACGAGAGCATGGGAAAGTGATAGACAGAACACACAAAAGGCACATTCTGACCCTGCAAAACAGAACCTTGCAATGCTTGGTCCTCCCACTTGATAGAGAACAGCAAGAAAGAAAATGGTTTAAATCTCCAAAACATGAAAGCATCCAGTATCTCATGAGCAGGTTTTTTTATAAGCTACATAAACCTCCAAACTTCCAGCAAGAATAAATACGTATTGGTAGCAAGTTAATGGGAAGGATACGAACAAGATTGTTTCATATCTACCTTCGTCCACCTCTGGATTTTCACATACAGTTGTTTCCTTAAATAAAAAGAAAAGCAATATCAAAGTTCTATAAAAAAATAAGTCCACAATTTTAATTTAAAGCTTACAGGTAAATTCTCTGCCTAAAGGTTACCCTGGCTTTGAAAGGGTATTTTAAAGGGTAACAATGTTTACTTACATAGTTTTCCCATAGCTGTGTCCCTCATATCTGTGTGAGACTGCTATTAAGCTATACTGTTACAAGCAGACACGGCAACCTGACACTGTCCACATAGCTCTGTATGTACTATGAAACAAAAAGCAAAAAAAAAACCCAACAACAACAACAACAAAAGACATTCTTACAGCTGTTGAGGTGTTTACTTTTTCCTCCCTCTCTACCACTGGCTGGACAGATGCATGCGAGAGACTTTCAACATCAGTAGCCACCTGCACATCTGGTATATTCACAACTATTTCCAGCTGTAAAAATAATTTTAAAAGTATTTCAGTTCACCAGCCCCAAAAGAAAATTTGTCAAATGCAAATTTTTATAAACCACATATACTTACCATATCTTGAACATTTAGTGGGATCCTTCCCAAAAATCAAGTCTTATACTACATACCTTCTGATTTAAGAAGGCAGCAGTTGTGTGAACTGGAGGCAGAACTGGTAGTGCTGCTTGTAACTAACTGGAAGCATCAGACCTTGTTTCTAGTTGTTTATTACTCCACCAAACTAAGTTATGTGGCTGAGATCTTTCATGGTGGCTGTTTACCTCAAATGGATTTTGTTAGTTTTCACACTTTTTCTGCTTTTTAAGTCTTCAGGTAGGAAAAAACAGTCCAGCCTTTTTCCAAAGTAAGACCAGGGAATACATCCCCACACACACAGACACCCACCCACCATTTTAGCTATGATTTTTTTTTCTTCTTCAACACTGTCTTTTCACTGAGAACTTCAGACATTTAGCGTTTTCAGAAATGAGAACTTGAAATATGCCAGGAAGCCTAGAGTATTTGCAGTGAGGTTCTTATGAAAAACACTGGTCAATCTGGGTAGCTTTCAAAGGCTTGCACTTTTACAGATACTTTCCACTGATCTATTTAAGTTTGGCAACAGCTGAGTCTTCAGGTATCTAACTTTATCACTTACTAGTAGTCATAGCTCCTCTGTGTTAAACCAGGAAACTTGATCATGATCCCCACACATAATATATTCCACATCTTTGAAATGAAGGGATTCAGCAAAACTTTCTGTGCAACAACTTTGCTGTCCATTATTATTCTAGAGGGTCCCTTAGTGTATTGAGTGAGCTTTTAATTCTCTTGCTCTCTCACCCAGAGAAAGAAACAGTGTGATTAATTGAGGAGACAAAAAGCAGGATTTCAATGGGAGAAGAGAGCAAGATGACTAGTAGTAGTAAGCAAAAAGAATTGCCGCGAATGGGAAGAAGTAGTGATGAAGATCTGAGGTATGAATGGAACAGGTTGGATAAACAGATTTGGAATGAAGCAAAAAGAAAGGAAAAAAAAAAAGAGCTGTGAAGACACATCACTGAGATAAGACAGGCTAAAAGGGACAAAAAATGCAAAGAAGTCACACTGAATGATAGGTAAAAAAATAGAAAAATGTCTAAACCTTTCAGCACAGCCCATTTCAAGGCCTTGAACAGAGTCCACTGTTCCCAAACGTCAACAGTTCCCTGATGACAAAAAAGTATGCCATTTCGTCTCTAATGACTGGTCTTACTAGACACGATACCAAGTCTTGCTACAGTCTTACAGTCTTGAGTTTTATTCTAGTCTAAGAGTACAATTAAAACATAGGCCTGCACTCTAGGCTTAAAATTTCCAACTCTACAAATGGTCCATGAAAGAGTCAAAACATACGGTTTTTGAAAAAAATAGACACAGATGTAGATGGTATCTCACTGCAGGGACCAACGCCCATGCATCTGCCCATGCCAAAAAGAGCAGGAACACCCCTGAACGGACTGCAGCCCATGGAGGACCCACACTGGAACACGGACAAGGAATGGAGTCCATTCCATTGCAGTGTTGAACTCTACAGCCTGAACCAAAGGGACAAGGGCTAGAGATTTAAATGGATATACGTTTAAACTTTTTTTAATCCATTGAGTTGTATCCTATACTAAGTACTATAGCAAGAACAACATGAATCAAGGGAAGACAAGCCCCACAAGAAACAAGGCAAGTGCAGCAGTGACCAACCTAAGCTGGCTTTGGTGCCCAAAAACTCAACACAACATGCCACCTCTCCTAAGCAAACACATTAATACATGTAGCCAAAGGCATGGACTAAATGTCCATCAAATGTCATTTGAGTTATTTTAAGGGGGTGGCCCACAGACCAAGGGAATGATATCCGTGTATCTATCAAAGGACAGGAAGAGAAGTTGTGGTTAATAAGGATGTACTGGATAGTGTAGGACCTGAGCATGACACAAATGGTATGAAATAAAGGGTGAAGGCTGTATTGGGCATGGCTGGGATGAAGTTAATTTTCTTCAGAGCGGCCCACATGATGCTGTGTTTTGGATTTATAACTACAACAGTGTTGAAAACACACCAGTGTTTTTGCTATTGCTGAACAGTGCTTGCACAATGTCAAAGCTTTTGTTTTCCTACTCTTTGCTCCAGCAAGTAGGCTGGGGCTGGGCAAGAGTTCAGGAGAGCACACAGCTGGGACAGCTGACCCATAATGAATGAAGGGATATTCCATATCATATAATGCCATGCTTAGCAATAAAAGCTCAGGGAAAGGAGGAGGAAGAGGAGGGCATTTGTGGTTATGGCATTTGTCTTCCAGAGTAATTCTTACATTGGCTGAGGCCTTGTTTTCCAGAAAGTGGCCTGCCAATGCAAAGTAGTGAATAAATTCCTTATTTTGCTTTGCTTTCATATGCAGCTTTTGCTTCACCTATTGAACTGTCTTTATATCAATCCATAAGTCTTCTTACCTTCCTTCTGTTTTCTCCTTGTCCCACAGGAGAGGGGAGTGAGCAAGCAGCTGTGTGTGTGCCTGGCTGTGGGTCAGGGTCAGCCCAACAACACAGTTAAAAGTTTCTTGGTGAGGGGGAGACCAGATGCAGAAACACCTCCCTCATTCCCTCATTTCCTAACATTCAAATGTAAAATTGAAATGCTCCATGTTTTCCACCTTGGGCCTCAAAGCACATAGTAAGCACGGTTATGTGCACGGAATGTGCCTACATTCAATCCCAATAAACGAACTGGTGAGCACCCTGCAGACCTATATAGAGTTTGTAAAGATAACTGGAACTTAGACTGATGTCATATTCTGTTCAAAACCAAGTACATGTGCCAAGTAACATCCCTGCTACTCTGAAGGCCATTCATTATGTATTAAACTAAATTGGGATAAACCCCAAGTATTCAGAGATGCAATTAGAATAAAAGCTGTTTAAACAATCAAAACAAAACTACATATGCAGAACCCAGCTACATGATACCTCCTCCATGGTTTCCTCTATCTGAACAGGAACAGGTTTTGGAGATCGAAGACCTATAGGAACAAACACTGGAGCTTTGTTTACTTCCTCCGGTGCAAAGCATTCATCTTCATCATCAGGCTCGAAGTCATCTGGCTCCTCCTCCTCCTCCTCTTGAGAAGCCCGGAGGGTCACCAAGGTTGTCTTTGAACTTCTGTGCTTCTTTCCAGATTTCCTTCTATGTGTAGTTTTCAAACTTTTACCTCTAGTAGCACTCACTTTAACTTCTTGCCTTTGATTCCACTTCTCACTGCAATCAGCCTCACATTCAGAGGCAGAAGAAGCAGCAGTTCTTAGCTCCAAGACATGTTTTGGCAGTGCTATCCATTTTGATGACCTTCTGGACAACCTTCTAAAGTACAGAGCAAAAGCATGTTTAAAAAACCAATGAAGTCTAAGACATTCCAAAAAAGGGGTACCACAAATCAAAATAAAACTCAATGAATAAAAATGGATGGTTGTGACCAACAATAGAATCTATTTACTTTCTAACATACAGTGACAAAAATGCATTCACATACAATTTAATCAGAAATAACATGTATGCACAAAGTATTGATGTGTATTAAGCAGTTTCAGAGTGTTGGAAAGCTGCATAATTAAATTTACGCGGTACAGAATTCTTTGATTAGAAAAGGATGCATTCATTTTCATTTTGAGGGATGTAGAAGTAACGTGCTTTTTACGCCATGAGAACATTTCCAGTTCTCTTTTGCTAAAGCTATACTAGAAGCCCAAACTATGATACTTAAGTTGATCAGACTGATGTCTAGAAACTAGAACTGTTAGATGATAACTAGTTATCTGGTCTGGTTTCCCAGACAGCAATCTCTTCAATAATCAGCTGCTTACTGTTTCCCTCCTCAAAATGATGGGCGTGACCACTTTGGGTACTAAAAGTAATTCCAAACTTCCCCCTAAAAACATCCTCCTTGGTAAACTGGTGGGGAGGGGAAAAAATAGCAGCAGAGGACACTTCCAGCACAGTTTGTTTAGGTTAATCCCACAATCCCTGTGGGCCCAATATGGGTACTTCACAGTCCTTCCCTTTAAAATCAGGAATTCCTGTTGAAACCAAAGGTGGACCCTGGTATGGAGTGGGGGGAGCGCTAGCTGTGTTAATTTTATGAGAGTGCAGGCAGGGTAAGAGACATATGGCTATCTGTATGCATCTAGTAGAGTTCAGATGGAAGACACAAGGATTGACATCCTGCATGCATTCACATAACACACTGTAGAACTATGGCTAATTATGTTTTTAAAACAAAAGCCAAAACCAATCAGTTGAGCTTACAAGCCAAAATTAGTTGTTTTACCTTGTGAGATTGTCTGAACTTTCCTGAGAAATAGAAAGCTGAGAATCATCTTCTTGTTCTACTTGACTCTCGCTCTCTGATGAAATCTCTGGAGACTGGAGCCTACTATCCTGCCTGATTCTTTTACAAGATGTTTCTTCAACAGAGTCTGTAAAATTGTGTTTTCTTGTAGCCTCTGAGAAACATGCAGCTTCCACTATGTTACTGGAGTTTTGCTGAACAGAGGAGACAATTACCACTGTATTAAGAGCCAAACATTTGTAACTGGTTTTGGTGACAAGAAGATTTAAAGAACTAAGTTTGAGGTTATTGAAAACATGCCCAGCTGTCACCTCTGACAGCTTAGGACATTTTTCCCCATCTTCTTTAATTCTGGGCTCCATAGCAGAAGTGTCATTAGATGGTATTATCTATGATGCCTGAGTTCCCAGAGCTGCTACTAGTTAATTGACCAACGCCTTGCTCAACTTATCAAGAGCAGCGACTTTTCAGAAGCTGGAAAGATGAGTCATTTTCTAAAACTACCTATTAATTTTAAGAACAATTTGAGGGAAGGAAAAGTTATTTCTTTCCGCCCTGTGAACAAACTAGGAAGAAAAAACTACCCTAGTTTACAGAACAGTATTTAAATATTCAAAACACATACAGAAACATATCCCAGAACATAAAAAAACATCAGCAAGCACAGTTCTGTCAACTATGGATACTAAATAATATGTTAACTGAAAGATTTTAGTAATCCATCCAGAAAATGAAGAACACCAGATAAACTTGATTCAGGTATCACAACCTTAGACAGAGAAGGAACTATTCTGGGCTAGGTTAGCGCTGTTGAGCAAATTTAAGCAGAAGGTCTGAACTTTGTTCACATACATTTCAAATTGTAAGTGTATTTATATGGATTTTAGGTAGTATCTAGTGTTAGACAGCTGTCTTAATTTCCATTGTTCAATGAATAAAAGACATTAAATTAATCGGTAACAGTGTTAGTGGGTATTTATAATGCAGACTTCTGACAGTATAAACTGTAAAACTTAAGACATCATTGTACATTAAATATTCCCACTTTTTTTAGATTGGGGGTCCGTCTATTCAGCATAATTTCCAATAGTGAATTAAAAAAAGAAAGAATCACATTAATCTTTCCCAGCCATATACTGGATTTCTGTGCCATCTATGGTTCTAAGAACTTAAACAGAAGAATCGAGGTATAAATTGCTCAAAATACATGATCAGCACTTACCATTGATACACCTGTTATTTCTAACTCCAAACACTCTTCTGAATTTCTGTTCTCAGCATTGTCCTCTTCTCTGTTTTCACCTTCTTCGGGATAATCTCTTTTTCTAGTAACTCTCATTAGGTTTGTCCTAGGGTTCCAGTGGGGTTCCCTCACTTGATGCATTGTATCATTCTGTTTACTTTCTTCTCCAGAATTTAATATATCATTGGACCTACAAAAATATTTTTCAACTTTTACTTCTCAGGAACTACAAAATACACTCTACAAGCTTGGGTTATTATCAAATATTTAGTACTTCCAGCTAGAAATGAACTTAAGTGCTCTGCATTTTTATGTGTTTAGTTGGAGAAGTTTAAAAAAACATAAAGGAAGAAAAAATGTGAAAAGATGATGATTTGCTCCTCTGCAGTAGTGAACCTTTCTGATTACTTTCGGAAAAGTCTTATGGAAGGAAAACAACATTAAGAAGTCAGGTAGAGCAGAAAATATCAGTTATACCACCATATGTCCCCAAAATCAAGCAACCATAGGAACATTATATTAATTAATTCCAGTGCCCAAGGTACTACTGGTTTTAAACAGGATGAAATTCTAGCATCTGTTCAAGCACTTTGAGATCAGTAAGACAGAAATCTTGGGCTTTTAACCTCATGTCTTGGGAAAGGGCAAAAAGAAGGATTCAGGGAACTAAAGGACAGTCAGCATCACCTCAGTCCCTGGGAAAGTGATGGAACGACTAATCCTGGAAACCATTTCCAGACACATAAAAAACAAGAAGGTGACTTGGAGTAGTGAGCATGGATTCACAATGGGGAAGTCACACTTAACTGACTTGATAACCTTTTATGATGAAATGACTGGCTTGATAGGTGAAGGAAGAGCAGTAGATCATGTCTACCTTGACTTCAGTAAGGCTTCTAACACTATCTCCCCTAACATCCTCACGGGGGAGCTGATGGAAGTATGGGCTGGATCAGCAGACAAAGAGGTGCACTGAAAACTGACTGAATGACCAGACTCAGAGGGTGGTGATCAGTGCCACAAAGTCTAGTTGGTGGCCAAGTAACTAAGACTGTACCCTGTGGATCAATACTGCGTCCAGTCCTGTTCAACATCTTCATTAATGATCTGGACAATGAGACAGGGCATACCCTCAGCAAGTTTACAGATGACACAGAACTGGGAGGAGTGGGTGACACATGAGAGGGTCATTCTGCCAACCAGAGGGACCTGGACAGGCTGAAGAAATGGGCTGACAGGAACCTCATGCAGTTCAACAATGGGAAGTGCAAAGTCCTGCACCTGGGGAGGAACAACCCCAGGCACCAGTATGTACTGGAGGCACCCAGATTAAAAGCAGCTTTGCAGAAAAGAATGTGGGTGTCCTGGCGGATGCAAGGATGAACACGAGCCAGGAATGTGCCCTTGCAGCAAAGAAAGCTAACGGTATCCTGGGCTGCACTAGAAGAAGTGTTGCCAGCAGGTCGAGGGAGGTGATCCCTCCCCCCTACTCAGTGCTGTGAGGCCACACCTGCAGTAATGTACTCGAGCACCCAGAACTGGTCACTGGAGAGACATGGACTTACTGGATAGAGTCCAGCAAAGGGCTATCAAAGGTGAAGGGACAGAAGCATCTCTCCAATGATGAAAGGCTAAAAAGAGTGAGGACAGTTCAGCCTGCAGAAAGAGAAGGCTTGGTGGGAGTGGGTGAGGAAATCTCATCAATGTATATAAATACCTGAAGGGAAGGTGTAAACATAGACGGAGATAGGCTCTTTCCAGTGGTGCCTAGTGACAGGACAAGAGGTGACAGGCACAAAACAAAACACAGGAGGTTCCCTCTGAACATCAGGAAACACTTCTTCCACTGTGAGGGTGATGGAGCACTGGCACAGGTTACCCAGACTGTGGAGTCTCCATCCTTGGCAATATTCAAAAGCCAACTGACACGGTATTGGGTAACCAGCTCTAGGTGGCCCTGCTTGAGCAGGGAGGTTGGACCAGATGACCTGCAGAGGTCCTTTCCTACCTCAACCATTCTATGATTCTGAAATTCTACCATCACAGAAGCCAAGAAGACTGTAAGGTAAGGCCCTTGCCTTGTTAGCATAAAGACTCTGGGATATGATTTCAATGTAAGTTATGAAAGAGATCTTAAGCAGAGGCTCAGAGACAGATGGGAACCAGAAGCTAATTTTAGAAAACAGCAAAAGTAAATTGATTTGAGGCTGCTCTGTGTCCGTTAAGATTGAGCAAAAGGTAGCTTATAACATAACCCAGAACTATTACACATAAATGGCAGTATCTGCCTCATATTACACATACATAAAAAGCATCCCTTCCACCAAGGAACCAGGACACTGCACATCATTGCATGAACTTCTCCTGCTGGAAAGAAAAAGTGAAGACACTCAGAATACATCTTAGACAGAAAGCTTATTTTATGTTACTCTGCTTACCACTTCTCAATTATAAGTGAGTGCAAATGGCACTGCTCAGTCTTCCTTTCAAGGGTCCACATTCATAGTGCACTGTACCCTAAGAATCTATTACTGAGAAGTTCAGCTGTCTGAACTCTGATTACTTGCTTCTACTCTCACCTGCAACATAGCTTCTAAAAAGGAACATGGCCTTGAGGAAAATTCTGTTAAAAACTCTTATATTACCTAAGGATGCCATCTAGTGACGTTCACAGCATGTAGCATATAACAACTAGTACAGTTCAAAGCTTACACTTCAAAAAGCAAGTGCTGTATGAAAACAACTGGACAAATACACAAAGTTTTTAAAGTGTTTTTTTTACTTTGACAACCGGGAACTTTACCTTTCTATGCTATCCTGAATGCTTCCTATAGCATCTGTAGATAAATGTTCTTGTTCTCCCTTGCTGTGGCAGTTAGCTGATTTTTCAGAGGAACAGAGCGCTTCTGAGTTCGTACTTTTTGGATTTATGTCTAGATTGTCATTCTTGGCCAAATTCCCCACAAACAACAATACTTCTGCATCATCCTTAGATTTGAGAAAAAAAACCAACAACATTAGCACAAAATACATCACCTGTAAAACGAAGCATGGCAAGTTATGATCAAGATGTTAATCTGAGACAAAACTTTGCTTAAAAACTTTCAAGTAGTTTATGGCACCCGTTACTGTTCCTTACTCCTTTAGATGAGGTATTTACCTAATAAAAACAGATACTATAACCAATACATTCTTTCATGAGCAACCACCAAGGAGTTCAGAAGAAACCCAGCAACAGAAATACGGCATTGTCGTGGTTTAACCCCAGCCAGCAACTAAGCACCATGCAGCTGCTCACTCACACACGCCCCCACCCAGTGGGATGGGGGAGAAAATCGGGAAAAGAAGTAAAACTCACGGGTTGAGATAAGAATGGTTTAACAGAACAGAAAAGAACAAACTAATAATGATAACAATAACACTAATAAAATCACAGCAGTAATAATAAAAGGAGTGCAATATACAAATGATGCACAGTGTGATTGTTCACCACCCGCTGATCAACAGCCAGTTAATCCCCAAGCGGTGATATTCCCCCCCCCCCCGCCCCATTTATATACTAGATGTGATGTCACACGGTATGGAATACACCGTTGGCCAGTTTGGGTCAGGTGCCCTGGCTGTGTCTCGTCCCAACTTCTTGTGCCCCTCCATCTTTCTCGCTGGCTGGGCATGAGAAGCTGAAAAATCCTTGACCTTAGACTAAACACTACTTAGCAACAACTGAAAACATCAGTGTTATCGACATTCTTCTCATACTGAACTCAACACATAGCACTGCACCAGCTACTAAAAATCAACTCTATCCAAGCCAAAACCAGGACAGGCATGCAGGTAACTATTCATGTATCACAAATTTTGTATTTCAGTCATGTTCAAGTGAAGTCTTTAGATTTATTAAAAGAAGACTATATATTATCAATGTGTCATTAACAGAATTTTAGAAGACCTCATAGTAGGGTGCAAATACTAAAAAATGTAATTCTTACGAGTCCAAAATTAATTTATCCACTTAAAACAGCTTACTCTGAGGTCTTAAAACAGCTGGTGTGGAACCAAGCATCAGAAAGTATAGTCAGAAATATCTGAAGAGAATTCTTACTTTTGAGGAAAGAGGTTCCTCAGATTCTTCTACCACAGGTAGATTCTCTCCTTTATTTGCTTCTTCCTCAACTGCAGCAACAAGTTTTTGTGCCACTGGAGATTCTTTTTCACTATATACTCTTGCTAGGTCTGGTCTAGTTCTCGGAGATCCATTCCTTATGAATTGTCCTGGTTTCAGAGCACCCAGCTTGCCTTCTTGGGAAATGGATTTTTCAGCACTAGTGAATTTAAAGCAAACAAACAAAACAGAACAACAACAACAAAAAACACCTAAAAATGATGTCACTTGACTTTGGGGGGGGGGGGGGAGCAATTCTGCACTCATTAAGTTTTGAATCAACCTTAATACAGGAGAGTTAAAGACTGATATACTGTTTTGTTTAAAATTGAGAAACTTAACTTTTCAAATATATATTTCTCACTAGGGGCATTTATGGTTAACTTGTGAGAAGGAATAAAAGGATTTCTTTGTCAATGCATTTTTAACATCAAGAAAAAAGTTGTGCTGCTAACTATACCAACATCAAAGTATCTGCAGTCTCATACACGCTTAAGGTCTTATTTTAACAAGAAGATCAGTAAAATAGAAGAGCACACTGGGATCTCTGACACTTTATAAAATTTGTAGCTGTGTATAGTAGCTGTACAAACCCAATAAAAGAAAATCTTGGTCAAAAAGAGCTATAAGCTCATATAGATCAAGTATGTACCAGATAAACAATGACAAGTAGCTCAGCTCAACTAAAAATGGGCTCTGAAAACCTGGGAAGAAGCTGCCTGTAGGCACTGAAAATTAAACATTGGGGAAAGACAGGTAACAAGGAACAAAAGAATTTACACTTGGAAAGGTGTCTCATTATGCACCAGATGGAAGCTTTTCAAATGCAATTTTGCTAAACTCTAACCTCACCTGCTTTGTTCACACAATACATTTTCAGAAATAAAGGGCATCTGAGGTGCCTCTTGCTGTTCCTCTTTGCTCAATACATCTGCTTGACACAATACAGCTTCATTTTCACCCTTTAATTTGCAATTAAAAAAGCATGAAGAAAAAGAGAATCAGAAGTTTTTAAAACTTTTAAAACAGTATTTTATAAAGAAAAAAAACCACAAAACCCCCTACAGATCTCTGTGCTATCTTCCGGATCTGAATCAAGAAAAGAATCACATTATATTTATTGAGGGTAACCTGCCTGAGCACATAGTTCAATTTATAGGCAAGTAGGAACAGAAGTCTTCTTAGTCCTGGCCTAGCTAGGGTTAGGCTTTTAAATACTACATGCACGCAGGCATTATGGGTAACACTTTTCTATTTAGCATTCAATCAACTCTCTATTACACGGAGCACTATGGAAACAAAATACTTTGGTAAATGCAAAAGCCTCCAAAAATTGGACAGTGCAGACAGAGCACAGCACAGACACACCCAAGCCATTATAACATAACCTCAGATTCAGAGGGGCTTATTAGTTTTACTTCTGTATTTGCTACACTGTTTCTACAAAGAAGCCACCCAAACATATCCCTCAGCACTTCAGGACTGTGACAGCTTTATCAGTACAAAGGAGCATAAGACCTGCCGTGGTTCTATAGATTTGCACAGCACAGAGCAGATGTACGTGCATGGTCCACAGGCCACTGTCTAGAACAGACAAAGCTGAATTGTTGGCTAGGGGTGATCTGACACCATAGCACTGAGAGGGAGACTACAGATCCAGTGCACTCATGCTCCTCTCTGGGAAAGCAGCACACAAGTACTTCAAGCCAGCTCTACACAGATTCAAGAACAAAACCAGCTATAACCACTCCAAAAACCCAAGTCACTCTTACAATGCTGAGCTGCGTCTGAGATCTAAGGCAAGTCTACATGGAGACGCCTATATCCATGACGCGATTCATGAGCAACCCGCAAAACAGTCAGAGTTCATCATACTATAATGGCTTTTGAGGATTTCAATACCTTTTGCAGTGCCTAGTAAAGTGTTGGTGGACATACAAAGTGTAGGTGAATGACTCAATTTACCCGTGTAAAGTAAAGGAGCATCAGGCACTGTAGTGGTGAAGCCAGTCAAAGCTTACCAAATTAGTAAGACCTTTTTTTTTTTTTAATTTTTTTTTTTAAACAGAAAAATAGCTATCCTCTGCCTTCTCTTGATACTCTATACTAGATTCATCAACACAGATTCATCCAAATGAAAGATAAAAAGAGCAAAAAAGCTAATTTTTATGTATTGCAATATAAAGCTAATTTTTATGTACTGCAATTTAAAACACATTTTTATTCTAGAGTTTACCTTAAATGTGCATAATCCTTTTTTCCTATCATGCAATCCAATAAAAATCAGATCCTTATTTTCTAGAAGACATTAATAGTACAAGTTGTAGACTTCACTGATTTCATACCTGCAATACCTCAACATACCAGGGTTTGGGGATATTTTTCATCTAGTATGGTGTTTCATCTTCAGGGAATGCAACTTAAATGTTCGAATTTACCTTCATAAAATAGAACATGCAACTTGGAAACATACTTTTGAAGGCAAAGCACTTATTAAGACTTACAATGATGTTATTGGCAGACTCATCTTTTTGCAATACCAGTTGCTCTGCTCCAGGCTTTTCCTCCCTCTCATTTTCTGATATTTGTAATTCCTTCTTTCCAACAGCTCTTACCAAGTTTGGCTTGTACCTTTGGAATCTGCTCCGTACTAACTGGACAGGTTGAAGAGGTGTTTGTTTACTTTCTTCTTCAGTGGTATTTTTGCTATCAATGCAAAGTCAGACAGAAAAAAATAAATCTGAAACTTAATACAGAAGTATGTCATTAACAAACATAGGTTCATTATATTTACATATTTAAAACAACTGAGTTTTTAAAAGAAACCATGTAAAAGTAAAATTCTGCTGAGTTTAAATTACAAACATAAAAGTCCATTTCAGCAAAAATTTTAAAGCATTTGTCTCCTAACTACTTCTACAGCAGAATTAACTAACTCATTTGGAAACATTAACTTACTGTCTGCTTATTACTATAAAGCCATTTTCACATGGTTTCCTCTGATAAGCAAGCTCATATTCCTCTCCTTACATGAAAATGAAACTAGTGTTTCAGATGATGAAACAGTTGTAAAATGAATGCTCATTAATTTAATGCTTAGCACAGAAGTAACTGGAATTTCAGTATCACTAGTGTCAAAAGTATGAGAACTGAGATTTTATTCAGTATTTTTATTAGATTTTTCTTTGCCAGTGTCGTGGTTTAACCCCAGCCAGCAACTAAGCACCACGCAGCCGCTCACTCACTCCCCGCCCCCCCCACAGTGGGATGGGGGAGAAAAATCAGGAAAAGAAGTAAAACTCCTGGGTTGAGATAAGAACGGTTTAATAGAACAGAAAAGAAGAAACTAATAATGATAATGATAACACTAATAAAATGACAGCAGTAGTAATAAAAGGATTGAAATGTACAAATGATGCGCAGGGCAATTGCTCACCACCCGCTGACCGACACCCAGACCGTCCCCGAGCCGCGAAATCCCTGCCTGCCCCCTTCCCAGTTCCTAAACTAGATGGGACGTCACATGGTATGGAATACACCGTTGGCCAGTTTGGGTCAGGTGCCCTGGCTGGGCATGAGAAGCTGAAAAATCCTTGACTATAGTCTAAACACTACTGAGCAACAACTGAAAACATCAGTGTTATCAGCATTCTTCACATACTGAACTCAAAACATAGCACTGTACCAGCTACTAGGAAGACAGTTAATTCTATCCCAGCTGAAACCAGGACAGCCAGTTGGCACAATGATTTCCTTCTACAATACTTTCATTGTTACACTCAAAAGAAAAGTAGCTAAGCACTTACCCTGCATTAGTAGTTGAGGTGTCATCTTGGTTAATTTCAGGTAAACAAAACTTGAGTTCACCATCCTCTGATCTTGAAAATGTCTTTGGGGACTTACAACCTGGCCTCTCAGAAACCTCCTGAGAGCCAAGTGACTTCTCCTTTTCTAAGGATTTCAATGGTTGCAGGACATCATATTTTCCTGCTTTCTGAAAAATGTAAACACAAGAACCAGAAAAAGTCATGATACTAAAACAAAAGGAAACATTATGATGTCCACAAAGCTCAGTACTAATCACTCTCTGAAGTGTTTCCCACAAAAATCCCTCTGTAACTTCTAACTAATAATTTCCTAGTGTTTCCAGGACAAACACACATTTGTTTCTTTTAAACAAAATAGCTTGAAATCTACATTTCTTCTCTGCCATCTTCTATTAATACTTTTCTGTCTTCACTATCAACCCTCCAAGGCCACCTCAGGTCAGACAGACAACTGGACACATAACAAGAGATACAGAGTGGATGTAATTTTTTTCTCCTTGCATACAAGCAAGTGGAAAGTACAGGAGTTTTCATGTAGAAAAATCATCAGTATTTCATTTCACAAATGAAAAAGCTCAAATGTAACTAAAGAAAAAACCAAAAGCCTTACATCTGTATCAGGAAGGATGTTACATTCACTGTCACACTGTGTCAAACTTTCTTCTTTGTTGGTATCTTTCTGTGATACACCTTTATTCTTTACATTCAGCACTTCCTTCCTACTAGTTGTCATTCTTAAATTTGGCTTTGGTCTCTGGAATCGACTCCTCAGTAGCAGAGCTGATGATACAACAGTTTTCTCCTCTTCCTTCCGAGGACCAGACTCCCTACAAACACAAACAAAAGAACAATCAAAGGCATGGGACAACAGTGATTGTCCAAGTCATGCATGACATACCTGTATGTAGCTTTCTCCAATATATAAATCCTTAGCTGTCTTAGAGCAATAATAAAATTACTGACATTGTGAAAGATTCAATAAAAGCACATCAAACAGCACCAAAAACCTGTGTATCTTATAAATAGGTGAGCAAAGGTAAGTTAAAAAAAGATGCCATTTCAGAACAACTGCAACTTCCAGTCACACTTTGAGAGGAATATACACTTTTTACAAATGCCTTTGTGTCATCATGTTTAAAACTACCCAGTAAATTTTACAGCACAGTTGTTTTGGTTTTTTTTAAAGGACACTTTAATAGGAAACCAAACCCTATATGCAAGGACTTACATAAGCCCATAGGGATGCACTGTTAGGACTAGTATGGAGAAGATAACCGCAGGAACTGAGCATCAGAAAAATGTATTTATTTGAAAACTGGGCTCACAGTCTAAAGATCAAATTAATGTCCAAGAGCATATAAATTCAGTGCTTTTGAGCTCTTGGGTTTTTGTTTAAGTCCAGTATTGTCTTGATTAAACATCTCACTATAGATATAAAACTTGTTTTTAATGCTGGAATTGAATGTAGAAGTGAAGAATACGTAGAGATATTGATGGTTCAAAACAATGTCTTCTCTCCATCTAAAAAATAACCTTACCCTATATTGAAATCTGAAACCTGTTTCAAGACATCTGACAATCCCTTTCCACTCTCACAGCTTTCTGCTTCTGAGGACTTTTCTTGCAAACACTGCCTTGTATGTATTGAGATCATCTCAGAATCTGTAGAGACATCCCCTTCTAACATCACATGGCATGGCTGAGTGTCTCCATGAGCCGTCACATCCTAAAAGGAATAAAATTTTCACTCTATTAAGATGAAAGATGTGCTCAAGCTCCCTTTTAGAAGAGCAGGGGAAAAAGTCTATTTTAGTATCTCTACAAAAACACTCAAAAAGATCTCTCTTGCTTCCTGTGCATCCAACTAATATTAGTAGATACTTTGAAAGTAAAAATTTGTTATTTTTCTATATATTTTTTATCTGAAGTGATCTCTTTTCCAAGAGACCTTTTTTTCTCTGCACTTCTCTTTTTAGATCTGGTATTGCAAATAACACAACAAAAAGACATGTAATCCATTTATCCATGGAAAACAATGCAAGCGCAAGCATGAAGAATTTCTATGACGATTGAGTTTATTCTGAAAGAATAAATAAAGCATGCAAAGGCTATGCTTACAAATTATGTGGTATGTACCTAAAGGCTTCCACTTAGGACCCAGCAAAACAGTGTGCCTAAGCAACTGCTCAAGAAACTTACATTTTTGAGGCATGGATCATTGTTTTCATCCCTATGGTGTATCACATCTTTTTCTACTTCTCCACCTTCAGGCTTCTCCTCTTTAGGATCTTTTTCATCTGTCAGGTCTTTTTGCCTTGCAACAGTTCTTCTTAGATTTGGTTTTGGTCTCTGCACTCTGCCTCTCTTTAGAGGTGTTGGTTTCAGCACACTCTGTTTGCTGTCTTCTTGTAAACCAGTTCTTTCATTAGACCTAGAAAAATACATAAGATCCCTAAGTACCACATTTGAAAGTGGGAGGAGTCTTGGAGAAGTGATTTTTTTTTTTTTAAACAGTTATTAACATACACTTATCTAAAATGGAGCCATGCGTTACTAACTTGTTGTGGTTTAACCCCAGCCAGCAACTAAGCACCACGCAGCCGCTCACTCACTCCCCCCCATCCAGTGGGATGGGGGAGAAAATTGGGAAAAGTAAAACTCATGGGTTGAGATAAGAACGGTTTAATAGAACAGAAAAGAAGAAACTAATAATGATAATGATAACACTAATAAAATGACAACAGTAGTATTAAAAGGATTGGAATGTATAAATGATGCACAGTGCAATTGCTCACCACCCGCCGACCGACGCCCAGCTAGTCCCAGAGCGGCGATTCCCTGCCCTCACTTCCCAGTTCCTGTACTAGATGGGACATCCCATGGTATGGAATACACCGTTGGCCAGTTTGGGTCAGGTGCCCTGGCTGTGTCCTGTGCCAACTTCTTGTGCCCCTCCAGCTTTCTTGCTGGCTGGGCATGAGAAGCTGAAAAATCCTTGACTTTAGTCTAAACATTACTTAGCAACAACTGAAAACATCAGTGTTATCAACATTCTTCTCATACTGAACTCAAAACATAGCACCATACCAGCTACTAGGAAGACAGTTAACTCTATCCCAGCTGAAACCAGGACATAACTTCATGAAACAATGAAGTCAGAAGTGTATCTGCTAGAGACTGAAAAAGTACCTGACAAGTTTAAACTTATGTTTGCCCTGTTCTTTTCCCACTGGAGACAGGATACCACACTAGACAGACCTTTTCTGACCCATAAGGGCTCTTCTTATATTTCTATCTGGTCTAGAGGCAGATGGACCTAATTTAATGAAGGGTTAAAAATCACAAACATTCAGAAAATAAATAACTTCATAATCTTACTAATGTAAAAATATCAGATGCACATTATTACAACTGTCAAATGCTTCTATGCCTTTTTACCCTGAGCACCAAGTTACATAGCATGTTAATGAAATAACGATCTGCTGAAGTATTTTTCTGGCAGATTATCAAACCCAGTTTACTTCCCTCCACACTCTTCAACTATCCCCCTTTAAAAACAAAAGTTTGGGGGATTTTTTTGTTGCTCTTATTGCTTTGTGGCTTTGTGGTGTTTTTTTTGCGGGGGAGGAGGGGGGGGGTTGGTTGGTTTTTTTGTTTGGTTGTTTTTTTTAGTTTCTCCTGCAAAATGTATCCTGCCTTTTACACTACAGCTGCCATTTCTCCACTGAAGAGAAATACAAGAAACACTTCTTAATTAACATGTGCATTAACTAGCCCACACATTGGAATTTTTTCTCCTAATACCAGATACCTAACACTTAACTACGCTTTAAGAACACTTATTCCTATTGTTTAAATACTTAATTCCTGAAACTGATGCATTTCAGTATTAAAGCTAGCAAAGAAGGCTTGTTTTAGTTTTCAAGGAACTAGCTTTTCAGGCTTTTTTGCATTTATCATGACTGACATCTCATTTAAAAGCACTGCTTTAAAAACAAAAGTGCTTAATCTATTTGTTTCATGCATTAAAAAAAGATTCCTATTCTTTCCTCAATTTCTGTTTCACAGTGGAAGTTTCTTCAGAAACATCTATAATTACCACACTATGTAATACTACCAGAGTGAGAGAGATGGCAAGTTGCTGGAGAGCAGCACATGTCTTCTCATTTTTCACATACTTACTGAGACACTGTGTTCACAACTTTATCATCTTTTTCTGCAGCTTCTTCACTGGTAGCATCAGACTTACTACTTTGGTCAGTATTCTGAATAGAAATATAACATTAAGACATTAACTCTCTTACATTTATAACGTACAGCATTACCTAACAGACCAGGTAACTGTTCACAACTGGATACAAAATGTATTGCTTATGACAGACACAGACAATTACATTTCATATAGTCAGAAAGGTGCAGTAAAATCTAGATCAAACAACTAAAGCTATATTCGCTGCAGGACATGAAAGATTATTCGCATATACTGTTTGTGTGAAAAGCTCCCAGCTTAGCTGAGGCCTCTAAGCAGTATCACACTGTCACTGCAGGTTAAGTAAGTGGCTGATTCCTGGTCATACTCAGGAGAAGAAAAGAAAAAACGAAAAAGATAACATTGCTGTTGCACCCAGCAGCTTTTTAGCTAACACATTATCTCCAGTTACCTTACTTTATTAGATACCTTTTCAGTTTCCCCCTTAGGTTGTGGATGGGACATTTTATCATTTCCTGCATCTTTTTCAGGCTCTTCTTTCCTTCCAGATGCTCTTGTAACATTAGGCTTAAATCTTTGTCGACATCCTCTAACTCTTGCCTTTGCAATTACATTTTTTTCAGGTACTCTGCACAAAGGATCCACAACAGTGACATTTACTCTATAATATTCAAGCCCATGTAATATTCAATGACTTGCACAGCTTTCTCTACTGGAATTGGGTTGTCTTCAGAAGGATTTGCACAAACTCATGCAAGTTTCTTCACATGAGAACCAAACTTTGTTTAGTCTTACAGAGTGTGAAAACTCAATTTATCTACCTACTAAAAAGATACAAAGTTATCACACAGGGAAAGAACCTAACTAGACTACATATCATACCAGCTTCTGCAAGTGTCAGAAGCAGAGCCATGAGCTGACAACTGAGGGTGGAAGGAAGGCAAAGCTATAGTTATCACTTCTCCCGCTCCCCCTCCCAAATTCCAAGCAGAGTTGGTACTTCTTAAAGTAATGTATTCCTCAACTTCCCAGAAAAGAAGCATATACCTTCTATCATAGTACCACTTGATATCATCCAAGAAAATGCCAGTCAAATTTATGATTTATATTAAAACTTCACCATTACTGTTGTCTTTTTATAAGAGCACTATATAGAATAAATTAACAATTATAGTCAGTTAATTCCAGGAGACTTGAAAAGCAATCACAATACCTACTCAGATTTACTATCCAAATCAGTGTTCTCTACTTCTGTGGCTTCATTTCTGTTTCTTCTACTGTCTTCCTCAGAACACTGGAATTGAGGCAAGGAATGTTACTGTTGGCCAAGTGTGCAGATACCTCAGAAGCAGTTCTCAGAATACTATGTATCAGATTGTAGCTGGTCCACAGTATCAGCATTGATCAAAACAGATAAAACATCAAGAGCATAGCATATTAAGCAACATTCTTCCTTCTGACCTTTTTATCTGCATTCACAAGGTTTGGAGAGGAAGTCTCGGCCTCCATTATCTCTTGGGTTGCTGCTTCTCTCTTTCCAGATGATGACAGTAAATTTGGTTTAGGTCTTTGCAAGCACCCTCTGTCTAATGGTTTTTCAGTTTTGCTTAAGATATAAAAAAAGGCGTTATTATCAAAGAGAAACTTAGAAGTCTTATGTGGTCCAAGATGTACTTCAAGAGCACCACAGACTGCATGGGTAATGCAGCAAGACAATAAACTGAAAAAATTATATTACAACTTTCTGATATTAGACGATATGCTACTACTTAAAGCAAAGAGTGTCAAATAACCTTAGCCTTTCTGAATTTCAGTGTAATCTACTTTAAAATATTCAAAGGAAGCATTTCTTGCTGTTAAATAGGAATACCTCTTTCTCCTAGGGATTCACAGTTGATGTCAGTGTGAACAGGCTTACTGATTTCAATAGAAACAATAGAAATCTGCTCCAAAGTAGAGCAGATTTGCTTATACACAACATTTTGCATCTGTCTCTCCCGTCCCTCAATCCCCTTTTCAAAGCTATCTCACTCACAGAACTATGAACTGCTGTTTTCAAAACACTTTGTCCTACTGCCAACATTCATACATTACTGAAGAACGGGGTACATACATCAATCTCTGTGTCCTTAACCATTGCGATAATGTGTCCTGGGATTCACACACTGTTTGACAGAGCCTTGCAGCTTATCAGTAATATTCAGATTGGGAACTACTACCTTTTCTTATATTCTTCCTAGGACAGGACAAATAAAGCTTTGACAGTCTTTACTATAAGAGTGAGTTGCCCTTCAATAAAGTAAAGACAGAAGCATGAAAAACAACTCAGCATTAACTAGTATTCCATCCCTAAATCACCTTTAAAAAATTAAACCATGGAATAGGAAGTTGCTGATCACACAAAAATGGAAACTTTAGGGACACACTTGTTTAAACATCATTGCTCAGTTACAGCAGTAAGTGTAAGAACTAGTCACAAAGATTAACTTAATAAAGGAGCACAGGTAAGACAGAGACAGCTTTGAGTATCTTCTAGAGAGGTGTGTCTCAACTTAGACTCTTGCACTGAGTTCCAAGGAGCAAGTTTCCAAATAGGAAGGTATGAATACACCATACACATGATGTGTAGAGCTAATAAGCTCTGATGGAGAACTGTTAATTTCAAAGAGTACAGCGAGGCCCTTTTATTAAAAAAAAAAAAAAAAAAAAAAAAAAAAGAGATCAACTTTCACAACCAAGGTTCACCCACAAAATGGCAGAACTTCTTCAGAGAAATCTCTCGTTCTTACTGACTGTAGAGGGGCTAGCTTTTTCCTAAGCTTGGTTAAGCCTTCCTCCTCATTCTCATGCAACATTTCAAACCTTAGTCAAAGCATTGCCCCTCTGTGATCAAAGTTTCTGTAAAAAAACTTCATTGAATATGGAAAAAAAGTTATCATGATCTACCGTCTAGACCAACCTACTATGGTCAATCAGAATTATATTCAAATTAAGTAAATGCAGGTTTAGACCAAGTACCACCGCAAGGTAAAAGAATTACACTTACACGATTTCAGACTGAGAATCACTTTCTGATGCATTCTGCTTTTCATCCAGTCTATGTAAGTCATGTATGTCTTTGTCCTGAGTAAGGGGAAAAAAACCAAAGTTGTAGTAAAGAAACAATAAATGTAGAAATCTTTGCTGCCAGGTGAAGAAAAGCAGAAACAAGAACAAGATTCACAGAATGGTTGAGGTAGGAAAGGACCTCTGCAAGTCATCTGGTCCAACCTCCCTGCTCAAGCAGGGCCACCTAGAGCTGGTTACCCAATACCATGTCAGTTGGCTTTTGAATATTGCCAAGGATGGAGACTCCACAGTCTCTGGGTAACCTGTGCCAGTGCTCCATCACCCTCACAGTGGAAAAAGTGTTTCCTGATGTTCAGAGGGAACCTCCTGTGTTTCATTTTGTGCCTGTCACCTCTTGTCCTGTCACTAGGCACCACTGGAAAGAGCCTGGCTCTGTCCTCTTTGGACCTTTCCTTTAGGTTTTCATATCCCCCTAAGCCTTCTCTTTCTCCAGGCTGAATTGTCTCTGCTCTTTCAGCCTTTCATCAGAGGAGAAATGTTTCAGTCCCTTCACCATCTTTATAGCCCTTTGATAGGGTATCTCCAGTATGTCCATATGTCTTACACCAGGGAGCCCGGAACTGGTCACAGTACTTCAGGTGTGGACTCACCAGTGCTGAATAGGGGGGAAGGATCACCTCCCTCAACCTGCTGGCAACACTTCTCCTAATGCAGCCCTAAATACCATTAACCTTTTTTGCAGCCAGGGCACATTACTCGCTCATGTTCAACTTGGTGTCCACCAGGACGCCCACATTCTTTTCTGCAAAGCTGCTTTTCATCTGGGTGCCCCCAGCACATACTGGTGCCTGGGGTTGCTCCTCTCCAGGTGCAGGACTTTGCACTTCCCTTGTTGAAGTTCATGAGGTTCCTGTCAGCCCATTTCTTTGTCTTTTAATTGGATGAGGCTGATAACAGAGTCCTTAGGCAGTATCAGCTACCATTACTTTCCAGGTCTAGTATTTAATTCATTTTCCTAGAGAGCACTAACCATCACTCTGAAAATGAAAAAAAAAAAATTTTGACAACATAGCAAACTAATCACAATTACAGGAAAGACTTTATGGAATCTGTTTAGTGAATTAAGGTAAAACTAGTTTTAGGTCAGTGATTATGTTCATATACTTTTAAAGTTAATTAACCACAGCAAGGCAAGAGAATTAGAACTGACATAAAATGTCTTTTGAAATTATCAGTTTTAGAGATTATTATGCCTTTTTCTCACGTCAAACAGCTATAATTAATCAGCCAGAGAGCTTTGCTACTCAGGCTACTGACACCACTATAGGCTGGTGTACATAGCACATTGCCCCGTTCACTTCATTGATTTTTATAAATATTATTCCAACTAATATCAGGAGACTGTATTGTTGTAACATTTCCAACTACAGGCATTTAGTATTTGTGAAGATCCTAAGCAGCTGATTTTCTGTTAAGATGAAGACATTATTTTAGGTAACAGAATCCAAAATAAAAGCCAAATGACAAATAATTTGCCTGTCACATTAGGGAAACACTAACACTTAGAACTTCCTAATCTCTCACCACAAACTTTAGCCGTAAGATCATTTTTCATCCTAGAAAGCACAAGAGAAAGTAATTAATTCCCCCTCAGCACAAGTCTTTAAACAGTATGATATTAAGTTCCAAGAATGACAATGATGCAAGGACAGAAGGATGATCAGAGGAAGGGAACTTTCTCTGTATGAGGAGAAATGTAAGATTAGGAACCCTCATCTTAAAAACAATATTATTGGAGAGAGAAGAAAGTGGCATTATAAACAAGAATAGCTTGGAGAAGATGAACAGGAACATAACAATGGAAGTACAGTGCATCTTAAACTACCAGGCATCAGGTTTAAAACAATCCAAAGAACACAGTCCTACTCAAATCAGTTTCCAACATTGTGCTGGCACAGCAAATGAGATGATACATAACACAACTCCAGGAACAAGCGCCGCAACTCTAAGAGCCAATAAATCAACACTGTGCATTAAAGACTGAAAGACTTCATGTCTCAAATATTGAGATGGGGCAAGTTCTGGATAAGGATGAACCCTGCATAGCAACAAACCGCAGGTAAGAAGTTGGTTAGCAACAGGGCACAGAGGGTGTGCTGTTCTCTGTTCTGATACACAGAGCGGGGCAGCTCACGATGTATGGCCAGAGGTCAAAGAACAGTCATGCCTGCAGGGAGGGAGAAGTTACTCCCCAAATGATCCCCAAAGCCCACTGACCCATTTCTCAAAGGTTCTGGAAGCACAAACCGCGCATGACAGCTAATTAGCCTAATAAGCTCAAGTGCCTGTCCAAAGGAGGGGCAAGGAGATAATAAAAGGGCACGAACTGAAGCCACATGTGTGTGCGCCCTCTGGAACTGGACCTCTAGGCTGGCTAGACCAACACTGGACCCAGGACTGGTTGAAATCCTTCTTTTCTTCTTTCTGTCTGTCTCTCTTCTCCCTGCCCCCCCCCCGCCTCTTTTTTCCATAATCCCTACACCTCACCCCTTTAGACATAAACCATTGACCCAGTCTGGGACTACAACCAGATTCAGCCACCCCTGGTCTCCTCTCTGAGAAGGAGTCTAGAAAGCAAGGGAGTCCGCTCTGAACCTCGTGCCTCAACGGGAGAGAGCTCCTTCTTCCCTGAATTGATGTATGCGGTTACCACGGGTTACACGGTTTACTGAGGTAGTTCCACTCCATTTCCTGTTGTAAGAAACCCCACCACCTACTGTTACACCTTCCAAGTTCAGTTTGCTTCTGCCATGAATAAAACCTTCAACCAATCTTTTGGTGTCATTTCACCTTAATTTAGCCCGAGGCAATTCTGAACTCCTCACAACCCTTCCCTGGTCTGTCCAGCATGGGTCATAACATCGTGACCAGCGACTACTAAACTAATGAATGCTTGTAACAAATTTGTTTTAACATGCCCTGGTCAGATCTGTCATTACTTCAACCCTTCATGCCCCACGTTAGGCGCCAAAATGGACTGTCATGGTTTAATCCCAGACAGTGACTAAGCACCACACAGCTGCTCACTCACTCCCCACCTGCCACCCAGTGGGATGGGGGAAGAGAATCAGGTAAAAAAAAAAAAAAAAAAAAAAAAAAAAAAAAAAAAAAAAAAGTAGTAAAATTTGTGGGTTGAGATAAAGACAGTTTAATAGGACAGAAAAGAAGAAACTAATAATAATAACAATAATAAAATGACAATAACAATAATAAAATAATTGGAATATACAAAATAAGTGATGCACAATGTAATTGCTCACCACTCACTGACTGATGCCCAGCTACTTCCCAAGCAGCAATCCCCTCCAGGCCAACTCCCCCAGTTTATATACTAGATGGGACGTTACATGGTATGGAATACCCCTTTGGCCAGTTTGGGTCAGCTGTCCTGGCTGTGTCCCCTCCCAGCTTCTTGTGCCCCTCCAGCCTTCTTGCTGGCTGGGCATGAGAAGCTGAAAAATCCTTGACTTAGTACAAACACTACTTAGCAACAACTGAAAACATCGTGTGTTATCAACATTCTTCTCATAGTGAATGCAAAACATAGCACTGTACCAGCTACTAGAAAGAAAATTAACTCTATCCCAGCTGAAACCAGGACACACATAAAAAATAAAAATACCTTTGTTTCTCTAGTTTCTTCAGATTGTCTTTCTTTGCCTCTAATCTCTGAAACCGGTAAATCTGAAATCTGGCTTTCCTGTGATGTATCATCTCTAATATCTAGGGCTCTCAGTTTAGCAGATTCCGTTTCCAGTATATCATTGCTATCTTCGAAGCTGAAATCAACAAAAGCACATAAAAACATTGTATTAGTGTATTTTAATAAAAAAGCTATTATTGTTTACAGATAGATCAAGTAGCACAGAAAAATTCTGCAATTTTGCAATTAACTAACTACATGTGTTTCACAGAATCTAACAAGTTTTAGTGATATTTGCAGGATACAAGCTTTAAAACAATGTTTGTACTTTTGCAATGCTATTACAAGATGTTAAAATCCCATCTGAATATTCTAGACTAGATAGTTTTTTAGAAACAGACTTTAATAAAATAAACAGTGTATGCACAAGCTTCCCCCCCTCCCCGATCTTCCATAACAATCTATATTGAGTTCAAAGACAAATACTGTTCCTTCATATGCTTCCAGTGAGGTATTAAGGCACACAAAAGTTGCTGGGAATCTGTATGAAATAACAAAGTATTACAATAGAACTAAATACAACAATTAACATGCAAAATTCTGAAGTAGCACTAACAGCTTCGTAACAATTTTTTAAATTTACCTCTTTCTTATATAAGAAGTTTAATACACTAAAGCAATTCACTTTCTTTCTAGTAAAAGAATGCCCAAAAGCTTGCCTCCCACCCAGGTTCTGCATAAATAAAAGTCCAAGCAGCATTCCTTTCCTACAAGAACCATCTTACTAAAACCAGATATAAATTCCAAGTGTATAGCAACACTACTTAGCAACATTACCAAGCAGTGCTTTGACAGAAATATTACAAGTTAGGATAAGCCAATAGTCTCCATGAACACTCAAAAAAAAAAAAAAAAAAAAAAAAAGCAAAGCAGTTTTGGATGGGATTTTAGTATTAATCTAAATTAATTTTGCAAGGACTGCCTATCAGGGCAGAGAATATACTGAGAGTATAAATGAAAAACAGCTTACTAAAACTCTGGACAGTTCTCAGAAACCAAAAACCTGCCCATTCTGTGCCAGTTAACATGATGGTAAGCATGAATAAATAAAACCAATATTAAACCTTTAAACTATTTTTTATTTTGCCTAAGCTTTCCATTGTAAACATTACCTGCATAGATTGACATCATTTTCTCTCTCCATTATGTCATCCACTGGTAAACAGGACTCTGATCTCTCTTCCTCTGTAACAGCAGTCTCATCTTGGTTTTCTTCGGTAACGCTACTCAGTTTTTCTCTACAGGTGGTATGACCATCATTGTTTGCATCACATACCACTTTTTTTTCTGCTAATGAATAAGAATTACATCGATTTGGAGATTCTGGGCAACATCTTAGAATTCCAATTTTCGAATCCTCACTACAGTGAAGCAAGAGTTAATTTAAGACAAAAAATCCCAGTAGAAAATGTGTAAGTATTAAGATTTAAGAGACCTGTTCTCTTAAAATGAAATGGTTAGATTTAGTATGAAAGCTGATTTTGAAAGGCATTGTACCACAACCTCCCAAGGCAGATCAGTGATATAAATCAAAACCCAAGTTCTCGTTTTTAAGTTTGCAATGTCTTTATAAAAAATTTATATTTGAACATTTGAAACTGAGCATTTTTGCCTCTTACTTTTCTCAGATGATTTCCCTTCTTCAGCTATTTTTGAAGGTACAGCCATTTCTTCTGGAAGATTCTCCACTTCCTGTTCAAGATCATCTTTTCGCCTCTTCTTTCTCTTCTTTTTTGCTAACGCTGGCTCTAATGCAACCTGTTCTTCTGCCTGTTCAGAAACGCCCAAAGATTCCTCATTTTCTTTCTCAGCTGTCACAGCATCTGCTTCTGCATCAGAAATTCTGGCTTCCTGAAGATCATCTTGATCATTAGCAGCTTCTGTGCTGGCAGCTTTTGCTATTGAGACAATATGGTTCCTGGTTAATAGACTCATGGAGTATTAGAAGCCATAAATCACAAAGATATTTCCACTAGCAACGTCTTGTGAATTCATACATTACTGCCAATATACTGCCATGAGCAGGACCATGAGAAGTTAGTCACTGACTTAACAGAAAAGCTTCAGCATAGGTTAACTTCAACACTAAATGCAAAACACATTCTGTACATGAGACAACGCTTCACCAGGGTAAAGCCAATTTAGTAAATGTTCTTGTTCCTATACTTCTTAGCAGGCTACACAGTCACTTCTGGATCCAGGAAAAATAGGCATTCCTGGCTATTCCTGAAAAGAATTATCGTATCTCTGAAGAAAGAGGAAATGACAGTTGCAGAAAGTATGCCATGAAAAAGTAATTTTGATTAATAAATGTATTGTAGTTAATCATTCTTATTTACCTAAGAAAGCTGAATTATTATCTAGCTAATAATTCACAAGTTCTTTTCTCTGGGTTTAACAAGTTTCTAAAAGTCTCCTCCCTCCCCTTTTCAGGACATTTTGTCTTGATCCTGTATTTATGCAGAATGTCAACCACCAAGAACCTTTCCCTGTGCTTTTTATTATTCTTATATGAACTTGATCTGCTGTAATTAAGAAATCCACAATGCAAGAGAAATAGAAGAGCATGCTCACATTGCTTTACACATTAAGTACCTTTAATTTACCATTAAAGTCTACAAACAGAATTTCTATATGTGGCTGTGAGTCCTAATAGGTGGGACATTTTACTTAATCAAATCTGAGATCAAGGCTATAGAAAAGCAGCAACTATGTCAATTTTAAGAATTAAACAGTGACGTTGCTTCCTAGCTAGCATTCCCTTTAAAAGGTTGTTCACTTGTTTGTTCCACAATACCACTTACAAGAAAATGGGGTTTTGTGGAACAAACAAGTGAACAATCCCACAGAATTAGCAGGGAGTTTATGAAATGGTGTCAGTATAACTGTTTTAAATTTAAGCACAGCTATGAAAGGTCCTTTCACAGGTACTCAGGTAATAAGACACTACATGGTGATCAATAGTACTTAAACGTAATCTTTATCCTTTGTTTTCAACAGACCAGAAAACTAAAACAACTTTTATAAGACTCCCTGAAAAGAATCATACCCTTCAGACTTAGGGATTCAAACTATAATTAAAGGAGAAACAGAACCCTTAAGAGAAAAGGGTTTTAAATGTAAGGAAAATTTAAATTAGAAGTCACAGAAGAGCTTGCAAAAAATATGGTTTTCGCCCAAGGATTCTAGAAGTTAATTTGCTAGCAACTCATGGAGATACTTATCAACTCTTAAATTAGAATATCCCATTTAGAGTATCAGTGCTTCATTCTGTGGAAGAGCACTAATCTCAGTGTGGTCTCACATTCCTGCCTAGAGAACATGCACCTCTGGAAACCAGCTGCTACCAATTATTACCATCCTGCACATCAGTAAACAACATCTGAAAAAATTATGCTATGAAGCCATTGCCCTGTCCAGAACATGGAAGGAAAACACTCCCTATGTGATTTTTTCCTCTGCTAGCAACAGCATTACAGAGCAGTGGTCAGTAATATATCTCAAGCATTCTTTTGAAGTACCTTTTGGCTTCTTCCGAGGCCTTGACAGCTTCTTTTCCTTTGGCTTCTGGCTTTTAACAGTCTTTTGCTTCCTCTTTTCCTCATCTGCTAAGACCTTCTCAAGCAGCTGGGCAAAGAATTCAAAATCAAAGGGCCGCTTTTCTTCTATCAGATTAAAGCAAAGAAATAAGAAAAGATTTCAAACCTGGTATTTTTTCCAAGTTTCTGCTTTGTAAAATAATCAGTGGCACATATTATGATATAAAAAAGCAACGGTTATATAAATTGAAACAGGTAATTCTTTTTGAAAATACTTTCTGTACCACTTGAGCAGGGACTAGAGTTGACATGTATATGGATTATGGTAGCTTGGTTTTGAAAAACAAATGGTAAAAAAATCATAGCACTTAGTAGTTTAGGAAATTTGAGAAGTGACAAATACGTGACTTGTACCATAGTTTTAAATAATGTATTAACATGCTGATCTAGGACTTATGTAGCTCATCCAAATAACACACAAAGCCTTTAAGGATTCTCAAAGCAGTTTACAGTAAGTAACTGTACTAGAAAATCCCATGAATCAGAATAATCTTCAATTGAATATATATATAGAAAAGTTTATATTAATCTCATTTATCAGACATATAGAAAAGCCAGAAATTAAACCTAAAGATCTTTACTGTGAACCATGCTTGTTATAAAAACCTAAGACTCCCCAGCCTCTGAACTCACCTAAGAGCAAAAACTTTTCCTTATCATTAATTCAAGCAAGGCAAAGTGCAAAAATTACCATGAAAAAAAGATGACTACCATTTAATGACTCATTGTAGGGCAGGGTACATTTCCTTTACTTACTGAAAGCTTTGTCTATCCTCCATCCATTAGCTTTTTCCTCACGTTTGAACTTATTCTGGAAGCAAAGGTATATTTGTCTTTTTTAGTAAACAAGAAATGCAATATCTTGTACAAAATGGCAGCTCAAGATAAGCCTTCTTCAATGCAACAAAATTTTCTACAAACTAAAGTTGTTAAAACTTACAAGCACACTCACAGAACATAAGTTCATAATTAATTTTTAAATATAAAATCTGTCACCAATTGATATCACCAGTCATAATTTTTTATATTTTCAGTATCTTTGTCCTTACTTCCAGTGTAAACAGGGTTTGAAATATCAAAGGTTTTCCCAGCCAGATACCAAGGAAGAAGCAACACAGAAGACCCTCACCAAATATCTACTTATGCTTATCAGCATTCTTCAATTAAAACAAAATTGAGACAAACCGTGTCTAGGTATGCTAGACTTACTAGATATGTCGATCGGAATTCAACCCAGCATATTAATGTTTCCGATACTTACTACCCCTTGGAAACAGGTATTAAAAAAAGCAATTAGCATCAAAATTATCAGTATTAATAGAGGAAGCATAGGAATAGCAAATGAGAACCAGAAAAGTGAAAACAAATGTTTAACTGCTTTACTGAGTGCTTTAATTTTTACCTTAATTTCTGCTCTGGCTCTATGAGGAAACAGTCGTCCAATCAAGGAGAAGTCTGTTCCTACCATACTGATAGCTAAAAAGAACATGTCTGTTTCTGGAGTGGGGGTGGGGAAGAAAGAGAAACACACACTTAAGTATTTAGTTAACCATCCTTCCTGCTATCTAAAATAAAAACACCTTTTAAACTTAATGCAATGAAATCAATAACTTTAAGGTTATCCACTGTGGCTGCAAGTTCATCTGAGCTGGAGTATGTGTGTTATTTTACCTAAGTACCTCTAAAAAGATTTGCTGAAAGAACTAGTAACAGAAAGAACTGTCTAACCTATTACAAAACTGCAGAATGTGAAATACATTTTGTAAAGCTAGTAAATCAAAGCTAACCAACTCCAAAGTGTCAATGTTCATTTTTATTGTGGACAAAACCACAAACAGAAATCAGAAAAAAGGATGTGTAAAAATACCATCTCCGTTATTGTTAATAGGAAAACAGTGCATTCCAAAAGCAGCACAGTGAATTCTGAAGCTAATTTTTCCATCTAGAGTTGTAAAAAAATACTTCCAATTGTAAAAAGTCTTGCACAGTGTTGTCAGCCTAGCGATAATAATCAATTTGCAGCAGGCATAATAAAAAACCACAACCTACCCACTCATAAAAACAGCTGTCCATGTGCACTGGAATCAGCCCACACAGAGATGGCTTATATAATTTATTCCTTCCCATGCTGGAAGAACCAAGTAAAGAAGCTGTTAAGAACTGCTAACTGTTCCATATAGAGCTCAAATATCTGGACACCAGAACCCAAAATGACGCTGTTGATAAGAGATTAGCATTTCCACACCATCTAAACATCCATGACAGAAATTCACAGGTAGCCAGCATATCATAAGGCACTGGATTTTTAAAACACACTGATTTTCACAGTAAACATCAGAGCTCTGCTTGTTGTAAGAGTTTAGAGGGTTGAGACCATGTCACACATAAGTAGATCCATTTACTCCACTGGAAATAAAAAATGAATACAAAGCATAGACGGAAAACTAAGATTTTTTCTGCAGACTCAAACCTTGAAACCAAAAACATACTCACCTTTATTTGACCACGGTTTAGTGTAAAAACTCTTTCTGAAGCTAGAATATGTAGTTGTAGAGCCACGCTCAAAGATGGGATCGTTTTCTTCTACAACACATGGACCTTTTGTTCTTAGAACCTCCACAGTTAAACTGAAAAAGCAAACACACAAAGAGACTTACCTGAAAATATTTCTAATAAGACACATAGCAGATGTTTAAAAGCCAGCTATTCAGATTTTTCCTGCCACAAGTCAGAGTTTGTACTGTGTAACCAGGTTTACTGATTACATTAACATGTATTTTAATAGGAGAACGCAGCAAGAAATCATTATCCTATTCAGACTGTGCAACTAAATTTGCTTTTCTGTTTTTCTAAGATACAGTACAGACAGACATAATTAAATACCTTAAAAAAAAAAAATTGTCTTTTTAACATTCAAGAAAATTATTTTGCAAAACCACAAGAGCCTCTCCATATCCTTTTAGAACACTGTTCAATTCTTTTACCAGGACTGCTCTATCCTTACACCTTGGCCTAAATCTGACACTAGTAATACATTTGGGGAACTCAATAATTTGATAATCTAATACCTTAAAGAAGCCATATTCTCAGCAAAGTTACTGAAAAGACTGATAGCTAAATAAAGGAGCAACGTGCAAGATGCAAGACACAGCAAATGATAGTGACAACTGAGTAACAGTAAGCAGACACAGGCAACTGTGAGAAATGAAGTTAACTAAATAGAAGACATTTGGAAGTTTGACAAATACTCAGTATTCATTCACTGTAATAAAATAAGACATGTTCCTCTCCATCTTCTTCTCCAGAAACATTTTTCATAGAGAAAGTTTGACACTGCTGAGATGCAGGTAACCGCTGCTCACATTTTGCCACATATTTGCACTGTTTCCTAAGTTAGGGTAGTTCAACTCTTAACACATAAATGCACTCACATTTGTCCCCATCCAAAGTAACTGTTCTCTTTTCACAGACTAAGCAGCAAGGTGATACATACTGTCCATGACTCAGGCTCAGAATTTATTACCTTTCTTCATCCAAAATAATTGAGCCATCTTCTGCTACTTTCACACGGGGAGCTAGAAGTGGACCATCCTGACTCTCTTCCCCATTCTCCGCTTCTTCCTCATCTTCTTCCTCATGATCAGGAGTATTCTTCTCTTCCTGTCTACAATTTTAAGAGACCAAGCAAAAACATTACTTTTGTTAGTGTTTTGAATTGCTGCTCTGTATGCCAGACATTCAATGATTTCATGAACCACCCTGCAATACAACCCATCAGCAAGTTAGTCAACACAAACTCTGGAATATGCTTTTCATTCTATTGTAAAATGGATAAATCCAAACCCATACTGAAAGCAAAATGCTTTTTAACCACCCTCCCCTCCCAAATTACAATTTGTTATAAATAAGGGCTGTGATATTGAAACAGAAAAAAATACCTACACTGTTAGTATTACCACAGAAACATGGGGTTTTTTAAAAAAAAATACCAGAAGACTTTTTGACTATAAGTACTTCCATAATCAAGACTTACTCTTTCATTTGACCCAGTGCAGAACTTTTTTCTGTTCTCTTTTCTTCTGCCAGTGAAGACCTACAATTTTATAAAAAGCTAGAGATGAACGTTTGTACAGATACATTTCTGCTTCATTCCACAAAACCTGCTTTTAGTGGATAATGGACAAAGAAACAAGGCTTTTTTTCAATTCTTTGTATCACATCTAGATTTGAGTCTAACTGAACAACCACCACTGCTTAATGAATTTTGATTTATTTTTTTTTGTATAAGCAAGGACAAAAAAAGATATTTCAAGCAGTAATCCATTGTATGGGTGCAGGGAATGCAAGACCACCTGGTTCAATACCTGCTTAAGTGTAAAAGAAAAAAACCAAGGAAAGTGATAAATAAAACACACAAGCACACAAACATTAACAAGCTGGTGATAACAGACAATAACAGAAAACTCATCTGCTACTGAGAGGAAGAACAGGACTTGGATAGCTGTACTTATGTGTACGTGATTATTTTTTGTAGTTGCAGGTAAAAGGCCCTGCTCTGTCTGTGGTGGTCTGTGTATGCACACCTCTGGGATGCTCACTCAGCCTTGATACTAGCAAAACCTGTAAAGGGAACAGTAGCAGCTACATCCATCCAGCTGGAACAGAGAGACCTTGTGGGTCTTGCAGTGCATTTTGCACTTCAGCACCTAGGAAGGAGAAATGCTTAGCTTCCCATAGTCCACTAGATTTGGCTGGTAGTCATAACATCCCTAGAAGCCATACCTAAAAATTTAACAGCAGCTAGTGTCAAAAAAAATGATAAAATTTCTATTATTCTGCATTTGTACAGAGATAAATCAACCTGGGAACAGGTTCATGTTCTTATATTTCAACAAGTACCCTAATCTCCATTCTCATTTCTGTATGAAGATTGAGCAGAAGTGAAAACATCTAGAAGCTTTTGTTACCATTGCAACAATACTGCATCTGTGCTAATATTCCAGATTTAAGAATTCCCCTTTTCACAGTTAAATTGGTAGAAAGAGAAAAATCATTTAACCTAAGGAAAGAGAAAGAGAATCATACTTACTTCATAGGATTGTTTTCTGGCAGATAGTATATCAAGTCTCTCATGGTCATTTTAGAACGATCTGGTGGAGAATGTCCTTCAGTTATTGGAGGTCTGTGTTTCAACTGTTTCCATATATATAAAAAAAAACAAACTTAAATTCACGCTGAAAGTACTTTATGTTTCACAAATGAATATTTTTCTTTGTTTACGAAGCACTCCATCCATGGAGTTTTGTTCCTTCCCCACCCCCAACAACTGAAATAAGTTTATCTTAATGTCTCACTTTGTCAAAGAGGATGCCACAGACCCTTAAGTGACTTACCCTGTCAGAGAAATTCAATACTTGGCACAAGTAGAAGTGAAAAGCTATTCAAAATTACAGAACTCTGTTGTCAACATTCAAGTTGAAAAGCTTACAGCATACTTCCCCATTGTATTACCAACTGTGAAACTTACAATTGGAATGTTGACTATAATATAATAGCAGGTCTCATGTCAAAAAGTGGATCTAATCAAATGAAAAGATATACAATTTCTTGTAAAATCTGTATTACAAGGGAACACAGTGCTACTACTGCTTATAAACAGACTAAACCCATACAGAGTTATGAGATATCATAGACTACTAGCAATAAGCAGCTGATGATCATCAGAAAACACAACTGCAAAGAGATAACATATGTGAATCACATGTCTTTGCCTTTCACAGATCAGCACTGCTCAACACAGAGGCCTACCATCCGCTCCTTCTTCAGCTCTTCTTTAAGCATTTCTCTTAACTTCCGAGCTTTGAGGATCCTTTCACGGTCAGAACATGGTCGTTTCTCTTTTACGGTAGCAGGTTTCATAGGTAGCTTTTCCTCCTGTGCTCCTGATCTTTCCTGTGTTGGTCTCTCCTTGAGTGGGGAGGGTACATTCTTCTGCAAGGTATCATCATTTTTTTGAGCAGCTACACCTACAGTTTGCTCTTTGTTCACCGATTTTTTTAGTGGGGAAAATTGTGGCACTTGTGGCACAGGTGTTTTCTTTTCAGGCAGCATGGGAGACTTTAAAGAGCTTTCAACATTACTCTTTTCTGATGGAGACAAATCCTTCTGAAGTGAAGCACTGCCATCAGGAGCCTGTGATGCTCGCCTCTGTGGCTTTGATGCAGAACACTGAGCAGATGAAGGTCCAGCTCTGGGTTTGACAAGATTGGGCATGGTGGAGATCCGTTTTCTTCTCTGCGTAGGCATCTCTGCAGGTCTACTAGCTTCTCTGGCATCATTTGAGCTATCAGCCGTGTCACTGCTGGAAAATTAAAAGAGTATCCTGAAATACTTTGCCCGTGAGAGATTTGTAACTCTTACTTTCAAGGTATGCTTATGTACCACTCACTATAAATATAATGCTATAGGAAAATACAGTTATATACAGCCAATCTGTAGCTGGTACTTTCTCATAAACTAATCAGCTATAAGAACTGCTATGTTATTTTCTAATCTTAATTACTACTAATGTTACTGTTACAAGCTAGCTGACCAATAACACTAAACTCACATGTTCCTTCCCCCCTTGCTGCCCCCCCCCACCTTTTTTGGGGAGGGTCTCTACTTTCAGCTGAGAATACCAGATATCATAATATAATAAAGCTTTATAAAAAAATAACCCACATGATACAGGTGATAAAAACATTTTAATTAAGCTATATGCAACAAGTAATTTGATGATTTTTATTACAATCAATCTGAACATTCGTCTTAACACATTTTCAAGTAGATGATATGTGAACTGTGAATTAAAAAAAAATTCAGCAGTCAAACTGGCTGCTGTTATTCTACTGCTCACACTTAACACATCAAAAGTAGCCTTTTAGAAGCAACAACTTTTAGCTTCCCTGGAAAGCTTTCTTATTTAAGTATTTTTTCCATCCCTTATGCAGAAAAAATTTTCAAAGTTTAAGCAAAATTGCCAACCATTATTATGATCTTCCTCAATCTGCAGACTCCTTCAGTGTTTGGCTCCTTTGGCTGTTGCTCACAGTAAGACTGCAGCAGAATTATAACTGAGTCATAAAGAGTTTTTTTTAAATTTTACATTGTAACTATGCCTTGTTTCTGTACATAAAGACAGCCACACCCATGGTTCACTTAGCCATCTTCTAAAACAGTCAGAAGCACATGCCTTTGAAGGAATATAAGAACAGCATAAACATACAGTGAAACTTTTCCAAATCCTTTCCAGCTACTGTCTGCAACTCAGGCAAATGCTGCAGATGATGTTTTTGTCTGTAACAGCCTCTGTTAAATGGCTGAATCAATTTGTCTCCCACTGAGTTCATATACATTTTTAGTACACAGAACGTCCCTCAGCAAGGAGTTCAGCGGCCTTACTACATGATGCCTGTCTGTGTGTTTTGAATGAGACCCTTGCGAGTTCCATTCAACACCTTCTGGTTTTTGTACAGCAAGAGACAGTAGAAAGTAATTCTTCATTCACCTTCTCCATACCACCTGTGGTTTGTGGAGTTTTTAATCAGAGCGTCACACCAGATTTTTGAACAGTTAAATACATCTTAGCAGCAACTCTATTTAAAAAAAAAATAAAATCTCATGCTCAGACAATTTTCATTTCCCTGGTAATCAGCAAAACCCATTCAGCATTCAGAAAACAAAACAAAGTAACTGACACTACAGATACAGGTTTGAGCAGCTATGAAGAAATGCCTTAGGCTGGAAGGATAAACATGCAAGATATTTTCACGTTGGCCTTTACTTTTCTTGCAGACCACACAACAAACACATTGTGCTGTATGTCACCAATTACTGCACTCAGGAAATCAAATTGTGTGACTTCCCTCAAACCTACTCTTCCTCAATCTTCAGAGACACCCAGGTGGCCAGTCTTTAAAATGCATCATCTAGAAAGACAGCTCCCCAAGAAGCTAATACTGCCCACTCTGCAATAAATCCCTAGGGCTGCTTTCTCCTATTTGGTTGCTATATGCCTTCAAAAGTGACCAAAAACTTTAAGAACCAGATATTCAGTGGAATGTAGGGTGACCAAATGGGGGCAAGAACAGAGCGGCTTTTACCTGTGCCTTTTCTACTTGTTCCCAGGCCTAAAAGTTCCCCTAAGAGTCTCCCAGCAGTTTTATGTTGGGTACTACCTTCTCCCTCCATCTGAGCTGTGAAACCCACCACAGTACTCCAGTGGTCCACATGTCTCTTCTTCTAAGTGCATCATTTTCCAAACCTGCACTTCTCCAAAGAAGCTCTTTCCCAGTCACATCTCACACATTTCACTGTGCTGGCAAACTGAAGAGGTTTGTACATTCAACACAAACAACTTTCATCACAGTCTTAAATTTCTTAAAACTGCTATACTTTTTCTTTGAAACAGCAGGATGTGGTTTTGTATGCTTGGGTATGTTCCACATTTATTGAGGAAAATATTTTATGAGCCTGCTACTTATATGGTAATGGTCTACTTTTCAAGTCATGTGAATAGATCCCTTCGAATATTCTTCCTTCAGAATGGCATTGGTGTCTAGTTTTGAAAAGTACAATTAGATTACACTGAACCACCCATTAAATTGTAAACACAAAAGTCTTCCATAAATCTGCTGAATCAGCAACAGTACCACATAATTGAAAAATAGCAAATGTATCTTCATTTAAGAAAAAAGTATTGGATAACAAAAGACGCAGTAACATGATCTCTATAACACATAAATTTTATAAATAAAATTTGAAAGAAAAACATCATTTTAGCGCAACACAAAACAAGTATAAGAGATGTAAGATACAAGTTGAATGAAAGGCAGCATGGGTTTACTAAAGACATGCTATGCCAACTAGTCTGACCCCTGAATTTCTAGTCACACGAAACAGAAGACTGTAAGAAGACCTTGTAATATGTCACAAAGGACAAGTTTCAACTGAAAGAATAGAGGTATTCATGCAAGATGCAAAACCAACTAGTTCAAAGAAGTAACAAGGTTGTTCTGAAGAGCAATCATCAGACTGGTTAAATGTCCTGAAGGACTGGTCTGTACTGCTTTTAGCAGGGATAGAGTTAATTTTCTTCACAGTAGCTCATATGGTGCTATGTTTCAGATTTATGACCAAAACAGTGTAGGTAGCACACCATGTTTCAGCTATTGCTGAGCACTGCTTACACAACATCAGGGCCTTTCCTCACACTGCTGCCCTGTCAGCGAGTAGGCTGTGGGTGCACAAGAAGCTGGGAGGGAACACAGTCGGGACAGCCGACTCCAACTGACCCAAGGGATATCCCATACCGCCTGGTGTCATGCTCAGCAGTAAATGCTGGGGGAAGAAAGAACACAGGAGGACATTTGTGGTTATGGCATTTGTCGTTCCAAGTAACCACTACACGGATGAAGCCCTGCTTTCCTGGAGATGGCTGAACGCCTGCCTGCTGATGGGAAGCGGTGAATTAATTCCTGATTTTGCTTTGCTGGCATGTACCACTTTTGCTTTACCTATTAAGCTGTCTTCATCTCAACCCACAAGTTTTTGCACTTTTGCACTTTCAATTGTCCACGCATCCCACAGCAGGGGGGGGAGGGAGGTTGGGGAGCACAGGGAAATAGCTGTGTGGGGCTTTGCTGTGAACCAGGGTTAACCCACAACAGGGAGGTCCTGAAAGACTGGTCCTAGGACCAACCTCATCATGCCTTTCCATCGCAAGAAAAAGCACTTAAAAAATTAAACAATCAAAAAGGAAAAACCAAGAAAGTTCTCCCTCCCTAATGCATGAATAAGTGAATACAAACCAGGAAGTGCTCCAAGAATGCAAAATCAAAGTCATGCAGTTACAGAGGGCATAGAATTTTTGCTGTGCACAGCAAACTGGAGCTCCCTGCTGCAGCAGTGCCAGAAAAACTGAGTATCAGACCACACTAGGCTCCTCCTTTGCAGTCTTAACTTATATATTATTTCAAGCACCTGCAACGCAACCGCAGTAAAGAAATGTGGGTTTTGCTTAGGTTGCAAATGCGTCAAGCACCCAGAAGACATTGTCCGATTACCACATACACAACTGTCACTCGGCGGCGACCGGAGGACAGTGCAGCACCTCTATTTCAGGGGGTCTGCAAGAGGAGACAACTCCAAACCAAAGTAGGGACAACCAGGAGGTGACAGGCCGTGACAACAAGCGTTAATGGAGAGCCTGCTACCGCTACATGTCCAGGGGCCTCCGAAGGCCGGCCGGGGGCGGCTCCCCCCACCTCCCCTAGCCCGTCCCACTCCCAGGGATCCGCGGCCGGGAGGCGGCAGCGGCCCAGGCAAGACCCCGCCGGGAGAGCCCCGCGGCACGGCCCACCCCACCCCCCTCCGTACCCGCGGGGCCTCGGGAGCACTCACCTCTCGGCCCGCCGCGCTGCCGGCGGGGCCTCGGCCGCCGCTCCCGCCGCCGCCTCCGCTCTGGCAGCCACCGGGGAGCCCGAGCCCGAGCCCGAGCCCTCCGGGTCCGCCGCGCCGCCGGCGCCCCTGCCCGCGGGTCGGACGTTGGGCCGCACATTGAGGCGGGCCCGGCGGAACATGGCGCCGGCGGCTCGCTTCGAACGCTCGGCAGGGAGAGGCAGGTACGGACGGACGGACGGACGCGGCCGCCCGCGAGCTCGGCGTCAGCGGCGCGCGGCCCGGTAACGCCGCGACGCTCTGACGCCTCACGGCATGTCACTCGCCTCCGCGCCCGGCGCGTCCCGCAGCGTCATCAGCGCGCGGCGGCAGGAAGAGGAGGGGCGGGACGGGGGGGGGGGGCACGGCTCGCCCCGCGCGCAGCGGGGGGAAAGACGGGGCGGGGGGGTGACGGGGAGGCGGCGCCTGCGCGGGAAAACCATGAGGGAGGCGGAGCACGGCGCCGCAGCGGCTTTCAGTACCTCAGCGGCTCAAAGCCCCTTTCCCCCCTTAATTCAGGCGTCTCGTAGACGGCTTCCCAGGCGTTAGTTTTGACCACGGTGATCAGTGCTTTGGGTTGTTTGGTTTTTTTGGTTTTTTTTTTTTTTTTTTACTCTCTTCGGTGGTTTTAACGGACAGCGGTCTGCAGCGATTTCCTTTTCTGCTCGGCTGTTGACCAAAAGCCACGTGCTCTTACACAAGGGTGTTTCGGAAACTTATCACCTTCCTTCCGGCGTACAAGTCCGGCCTCCTGCGAAACCTCCCGCCCCCGGCCACACCGCCGCCCTGCCTGCCTCCCAGGCCGAGCCAGCCGGCCTCGCGCACCGCGGCCTTTCCGCCTCTCGTCACTCGCCGGAACCTCGATTCTCCGCACACTGGCCGCCGGGAACGGCGCGGCGCGCGGCACCCCTCCCGCATTCACGCCGCAACACCCGCCGTCGGGGGGACCATCCCGCCCCCGCGGGGCGGGCGCGGGAAGCGGAAGAGGCGCCCCCGCCCCTCTACGGCCCTCGCGCCTGGCGCCGGCCACGCCCTCCCAGCCGCGCGTAGGCAGCGCGCAACCCGCTGATTGGGTCAGGCCTTTGGGGGAGGGGGGGCGTACCGTCCCCCCGCGCGCAGGAATGACGTCATGGGCCGGCGAGGGATTATAAGGGGAGTCAGCGGCGGGCGGGGCGATAGAAGGTTCTGGCAGCTGAAGCGGCGGTCGGTGTGTCTGTGGTCGGTCGGTTGGCCGGCGGTGGCACGCGGCCCGAGCGTCTCGTGATGACCCGTGAGTGCCGGCAAGGCTTAAGGGGGGTGCTGGGCCGGGGGGGGCCCCGTCGGGCAGCGGAGGGGAACGGCGGCGGGCCTTCGGCCGGCTCCAGGCCTGCGGAGAAGCGCGGCCTGGGCGCGAGGCGGAGGACAGCCCGGCGGTCGGTCACGGGGCGGGGGGTCGGCCGCGGTGAGGTGCCGTTGTCGGGTCTCGGTACTTGCGGATTTGGCGCCCCCGTGGCGGAATCCCGCGGCGAGTCCTGCCGCCGTCGTTCCTAGGCTTAGAGGAAAAACATCCTCACTCCCTCCCCTGGCGTAGCTGTGTTGGGGGGCGGGGAGGAAGGGGAAAGGTGGCGATCTGCTGGAGCCACAGTAACCCTCAGTTTCGGTCCTGGTTACCGTCTAGTCTGTAAATAAAGGGCTGTTATATTGCTGCCAAGCACTTAATACTACGTTGCTTAGATGGCGGTTGTGAAGACTGTCGTTGAAAGGGCGGCAGAACTTGCTAATCATCGCCTAACTCAAAAGTAACGTTCGTATAGCTGCTCTAAAATGGCGGAGAACTGTGAACCAAACCTGGAATGCTCTGGCCCTCCTCACTGGTGGGGTTGCTGTTTTGGCTTCTGTGTATTACACTTGGAAATATAGATAGTGCCTGTGTTTAACTGAGGAGGTGCTTTTACATTCACACTTAAAAATACATAACTTCAAAGCCACTGTACTGCTGGAAGTCCAGACAAAGGCCTGGATCATAAGCAGTTTGTGCACAGATCAGACCTTGAATGTGAGGAAGGGGCAGGTTTATGGCTTTTGTTAATTCCCCCACACACTCCCCTCTTCTGCATGATGCTAAAATAAACATAGCTTGAGGTTAAAAAGAGGCACAGTGTCTCACACCTGGGCATAGCAGAATGATAACATTTCATTTTAGGATGACCTAGTTTAATGCGGTGTCTGAAATACTAGAGGTGTGGTTGTGGTGTGCTACCATACAGTCTACTCTTAGCTTTAGTAGATGTTTCCGGAGTTCAGTGCTTTGTTGTCAATCAGGCCTGGACTAGGCCCTGTGATTTCAAATGGACATATAATAAAGTAGAATAAGAATGGCTTGCTTATTTACAACTCCTTAACTGTGCCTCCCGGTTCATAAATTCATGGTACTTGTTGCACTGCCAAATTTCAGGGTACCTGAAAACAGTAACCTTGTGAAGATGATGATGGCCAGATGAATTGGAGGGGGTTTTTGTCACTTGTATTCCATTATTGCTTTGTCCTTGCATCAAAAGGCTCTGTTTACTTTTGCTTTCTATTTTTGGGACGTGATGGCAGACACTTTTCTTCTGCTTTAAGTTCTGACATATGATCAGATCCTTTGCTGCTCAGAAAGAACTCTAGGGATGATGATCTCAGTAGCCAATCCTTACTGCCATTCTCTTTGACCTCTTTATCATAGAGAAGATTACTCCTTGTCCAGTGCTATTCAGATGTCTTTTGCTTATCTTTGTTTTCAAGAATACCTCCATCTTGGAGTTGGAAGAGCAGGGACAGGTTGAACTAAGGCATATGTCTTGCAGAGGCAGGCCAGGATGGGGATGCTCAAGCATACGTATAAGCAGCAAGGATGTACTGGCCTTTATGTTGCAGTTCATGCTTGAATTTCACATTACAGGAAGCTGAATGGTCTTCTGTCAGGACTGGACCACACTTTATGGAGGATTTAGGTTGATCTTACAGAATGTAGGAAACAGCACCGTCTCCCTTGGAGCTAGGGATACTCATGTGGTATCCCAGGTGAAGTACTGGGCCTGAACAGTCCATGGCAGTGTTTACCTGGAAGCAGGGATGGTACAAGTAAGTTTCTTTTCAAATAGTTGTTTGGCCCTGTATGCCTTGTGTGCATACTGTATTGCTCTACATTTATACCTGCTCTGCTTTGCTGAGCAGAAGTGGCACCCAAGCTTTTCAGTGATGCTGTTCAGTTTGGTTCTTAAGTTTACTATCTTACCATGTGTGTGGAATAACTCTACATGTAGACACCCTGCACTATGTTTGCTTGGACAGGAAGTGCTTAAGGTTAAGGGTGGAGGATAACTGCTATATGAATTCTGATGATAGCAGTGTGTTTTGACTGCCTGCCTCTTTTTCTTTGAGGTAAAAGAAGATGCTTCATTTCTTTAAGCACCACAGAGAAAAAGAGCTGTTTCATTGCTGCTAACTTGTTCATATGACATTCATGCCTCCTGAGCACAACAAAACTCAAGAACCATTTATAGCCTGGAATGTATCATCTGCTCATGAGTCATCCAGTTCTAATCAACAACAGTACTGCCAGAGATAGATAGCTGTTTTACTTCAATTTTCTGAACAAATAGTGGCCCTTCTTCTACATGGACTTTGGGGACAGGATCTCACTGAGTGCTGGTGAGGAGGATGGAGCAGGAGTTCTCTTAGCTTTTTCAAAAGGTAGTACTTGATGTCCTCTCACAGATGAATTATATCTTTCAAGGCAGGAGCAGCCCTCAGGAAACAGCAGTCATAATACACTGTTTTCATTTGGGCTTCTGGCACCTCTTGCGAGACAGTACACGTACTGGTGTGAAGAATGCATAGAACCCCTGCTTCTGCAGGGTTGCTCTTGTCTACTTGTTGACATGGCAGGTACCTTTAACAGGTCAGAAATGGGGTGAGTGCAATGCTGTGGATCGTATCAACAGGTTGCTGTTTCAAATTGACTTAGTCCTAAACTGCTTCCCTGTACCTGAAATTACAGGCACCTGGAGAGATCTCCATCTTCAAGATTGGAAGACAGGATAGGTATAGTCTTCAGACTGGAGAGAGACTGAAAAGAGGCACAATGGAAATTATGGGGAGATGGAGCTTTCATTTTTGAGTGTAGAAAAACGTGATCATGTTTGTTTGACAGCACAAGTGATTATGCCTAGTGTATCTGGAACATGTTGAGTCCAAAAGAAGCAGAGCAAGAGGAGGTACCAAGCAAGTGAACCAGCTCTGGCAGGTTAGAGCAGACTAGAACTGCCATAAGGAGGGGGATACTAAGAAAAGATTGTCAGCTAATGCAGAAGAGTTTATAATTGTGATGGCTGTGGCCATTGCCTGGAAGACCCTGAGTATTTAGTGGGAGAGTTGCATCTGCTCTGAGCACCAGTTGTGTTGTGCTGGTTCCAATGTCATGCCCTCGGGAATGTTGTTTCATCAAAAAGATTGCATGCCTAACTTGCCAGCAGTTTAGGGTGTTGGTAGTCCTGGGGAAAGCTGGTTGTCCCCTGGAGAGCTGTCTTCTCTACTGGCAACAGTGATGTGGTTTTGTGTCTTCATATATATATATATATATATATATATATGTATAATGTTACTCTTCTCACTTTTGTTGAAAGTGGGGCTAAACACTTGCTAAGGCCATGCTTAATTGCTGGACTTTATTTCAAACAACGTATCTTTTGAGGTCACCTCTTTAATAGTATTTGAGTATAATTAACTGAAGGGACTAAAAGCCCATCACAAGCAAAGTAGGTAGAACAACTATAACAGTGCTCTTGCTGCCAAGTTAAGGGAACACCTACATAGAGAAACTCATCAAATGAGTAAGATTGAAAAATACAGAGGTTGGTTTACAATGAAATCTAAAAAGCACACATGGGAAAGAAAGCTGTGAACAGAAGCCTGTAATAGTGCATGGAAGGAACCTTCCTGAATGCTTGTTTACCAGTTTCTTCAATAGCATGAAAATACTCTCACATGTGAACAGCATTAGGGTGCCTGATTTTCTCCCCCATCCCACTGGATGGGGGGGAAGTGAGTGAGCAGCTGCGTGGTGTTTAGTTGCTGGCTGGGGTTAAACCATGACACCACCCTGTGCAGGGACATATACACACACCTGTTTTGGGAAAGTGGTAAGTTGTTTTATTCAGAACAAGGTGTCTTGATGAGGAACTGGAGTTCTGATTGTTTCTTAACTTCAGCTTTGTCAGCCCTGCTTCTTTTGCAGGGGGCTTTGTGGTATATGGTAGGTAGACAAAATCTTGGGCTGAAGCTCTATAGCTGGTGGTAGCCTCATACTGCATACATGTCAGCTGCCTTGGAGCAAAAATGAATTAAAGCTGCTTGTGCACTATGTGGCCTTCTCTGCTTTCATGGTTCCCAGAGTAAGGCAGCTCTAGTATTTGATAGCGCTAGCTGAGCTTCAGGGGTGTGAGTGCCCAATAATACATTATTAATGCTGTGTTAAGTAGTTTAGGGGACTTTTATCCAGTAAAAAGTAAAGCCAAAGTTCCCATGTGTATTAACTATACTGGTTGTCTTCTAAGTAGCATCTGCAGAAGTGTATTTGTTCTACAAATACATGTGAGGCCCCTAACTGCTTTTACTAAGAATGAGCAAGTGCTTGACCATGGGATGTTATGGAATCTGTCAGTGATTTTGTATGACAGCACTACAGACTGAAAGCAGGTAGGTGTTTCTGGATTCCAAATACTTACAGCCATTTGCTTTTTGATTTCTTAGAGGGCCTTGGGAAGAGTTTGAGGAAGTTTATAAACGCTCAGGCTGCCCTCATTTTAATGCTGTTCTTTCAGTCTAAAATTAATTTGTAAGCTGTAACGGATGCTAGAATCTGCTTGAGAGAGAAAGGATGGCACCTCTTTGGATGAGTTACTGTGATCATTTTGCCCAGGCTATGAATGGGGTGGTCTGCCTTCAGTCTTTTATGGGAAACTACATTGTGTTTCTAGAAGGAATGTGGGAATGGATTTTGGTGATCTCTTGAACATGACCTGTAGAAATATAAATGTGAGAACTAACAGGCTTTCATGCCTCCTATTGTGCACTGGAGGGGGAGACTGTGATGGAAGTTAATGCTAACCACAGAAGATACTGCTGTATCAGCTCTACAGATTGAGCCAAACCTTTCTACCTTTATAATAGACTTCTAAACAGGCAAACTGTGTGTAAAAAGTGGTAGTACCTGTATAGACCATATATTGTCTTACAGGTGGGAACCAGCGTGAGCTTGCCCGCCAAAAGAACCTGAAGAAGACTCAGGAGATCCACAAAGGGAAAAGGAAAGAGGACAGCTTGTCTGCTTCTCAGAGAAAACAGAGGTAAGATCTAGTAAAGTTGAGTGAAATGGTTGGGCAAAATAGGAGGGGAAAATGGGTCAGAGGGAATCCAGTGTCTTAGCTGAAACAGCATTCAAGTATTTTGTTTTGATTCATGGTCCATTCACATGCCAGAGCATAAACCATGGATGTAAGTTTTTAGTGTATCTGCTGTTAAACAGATTTATTTTCGGTAAGACCTGTAAAGCTTTTATTTCTTTTGAGCAGCTTTTTGCCTGGTATAAACAGGAAACGATTGTGTAATACTTTCTTGAAGATGTTTGATCCATTGTGTCCTTTACTTCTAAAACTAAAAGAATTATATAAGGTCTACTAATAAAGTAACTTGTCTACCTCATTGGGTACTGTACTGAAAAAAAACAGGATAATAGAAAATATGCTTATGGCTAACTGAGAAGTTTTATACTGATCTTTTACTGTTCTTGAAATGGGGCTTGCTAAAGGGTAAAAACAAGCTGAAGGAGACTCTACTCAGAAAAACAGTGAGCCAGTATCTGAAATCCAACTTTTTTTCTTCACAGAGATTCTGAAATCATGCAGCAGAAACAAAAAGTGGCTAATGAAAGGAAGTCTCAGCAGGCAGGAGGAAAATGAGCTGCCTGTATGGAGAAGATAGTGCACCACTTAAGCAGAAGGGCCTAGAAGATTCCTAAAAGTGTCTGGCCACTAAATGATTAAATGTCTGTCTTGCAGAGTTGTTCAACTAGCATTAGTTTAGAGTATTTTCTGGTTACCATAGGCTTAGTTGTTTGGAGTGCCGTTTCAAAACTGACTGCACTCTTCTGCATGCACATGAATAAAAGTACCAAGCAATAGCTTTAATCCAGCTTTTGCTGCATTTGTTGGTTTCACTTAATGTTTCCACTAACAATGAACTTCTGGATCTAAAGCCAGACCAGATTTTCTTGTTTTAGTTCTTGAAGTACAGCTTCATTCAGAATGGAATGCACTTGTAAGATGTGCTTAACCCTACAAAGGTCTGAACTGTAAATCTCAAATTATTTTTTCAATAAAACGTCGCATGAAATACTGTCTAATCTGAAATGGTTATGCTTGATAATCAGTTGATTTCTCAGAAGTTACTGTGACAGAAAAGGACTTCCCTGCAAGGTTCAAGCAAACGACTTGAACTTCACTCACAGACTTAACTGCAAGGTTCAAGCAAATGATTTATTTGAACTTCACTTACAGACTTAACACGCCACTATTGCAGGTTTTACAGATACAGTGGAGGAATGCACTATTGCAATTTTTTAAGGCAAGTGTAGTACACTATTACAACCACAAGGACACATGCGTTTATAAACTTAAAGCATAAACAATATTCACTTACCCCTCCAGGTAAGGGCTGTCAGTCCCAGGGAAGCTACCTCGACCGGCATCCTGATCAAGGCGGGGAAGGGTTTCCTCCACAAGCCAACTATATAGCTGAAGTGACTCCCCCATTTCTAATCTAAATCTTAGAGTTTCTATCCCTTGACTTGTGGAATGGTGTGTATGACTATGTTTGAGTGGATTATGATAGATGCGTAGATGGATTATGTGTATCTGAGTGGATATATCTTTCCTTATCTTTCCTTTGTTGGTCTGTGATTGTTTGAATACACAAGGTTGTCATTTGAAACTGAAGCTGAAACCCTCCAGGTTTGGGGTTTTTTTTACCTTGCTTCATCAGGCAACTGAATAGTGGTTGGATTGAGACTAATGGCATATTGTTTAAGGGATTTCAAGGCTCAGTTCAGGTTTTGGTTCTTTGAATGGTGCAGCCACTGCCCTGTTTACTTTAGGGTTTGTCAGACAACCCAGGGCTAAACTGTCTACACAGCTCCCTGTGAGTCATCTCTGCACAGAGACAGGGCCTCAAGGCAATCCAAGGCTGGGTCGCTTTTGTAGCCCCCCATGAGTCACCTGTGTGCACTAGACATGGTGAAGCTCATTTGTGAACTATGAGCCAGACAATCCGCACAGTTACCAAGTACACAAAGGATGTGGAGAATGCAATATGAGTATGTGAGTATAATAATACAAGTAAGATTTATAATATAAGAAACGCATATTATAGGCAATATAATATGGAGTGGTGAGCCTGCGCTATAGAAGAAGATGCCTATGGAGTTGCAGACTTGATCAGCATACGTAACTGGCTGTGAACCTATGACTAACGTGAGAGGAGCTGCAGGCTTGAAGTCACTGAGCTGCAGATGTAAGCAGATCTTGAAATCGCTGCTTAAACTAGCCTCAAGAATAAAACTCTGTGAGAGAATATGGCGCTCGCTTTAAAGGCATGCTTGAGCATGCTGGCTGAGGTAGAACGCGTTTCGAATCTGCGGAAGGAGAGCACTTTGAAGCCTTTGCTGGCCTAGGCCGTAACGAATCCGCGTGCATTTATTATTTATTAGCAGGCCCCTGGCACGGCTCCAGAGGAGTCTGAAGGGAGAGGCAGCTGGTTCTGGCCATGCAATACCTGCGGCTGGTGTGAGACCGAGCCGACCCTTCTGCTGGCCGGTGGCTGGCTCGGTCTGGGCTCCCGCTCTCGAGCCGGCCGGGCTTTTCGAGGAGGGCGCGGGGGGCACTCGCTCGAATTCCCGGCAGGGTCTTGGGAGGACGCGGCCTCGCCGACAGCGGGACCGGGCGCCGGGCGAGCGTTCCGCCCGGACTGCGCTGGCGGCGGCTACGGGAGCGGGCAGGGCGGGGCCATCAGCTGACGCGACGGGGGGCGGGCCGCGGCGCGCCGGAAGTGGCGGCGCGGCGCGTGCGCAGGAGGAGGCCACGCGGGGCCGGGGTCGGCCATGGCGGACCGGGTGCTGTTCCGGCGTGGGACTGGGGAGGTGGGCGCCCGCCGGGGCCGGGGCCGGGGCCGGGGCCGGGGCCGGGGCCGGGGCCGGGTTGGGGGAGCGGGGGCGGGGCTTTGGAGCGGCGGTAAAGCGGTGTGTCGCCTCCGCAGAGCGACGACTCGGACGCGTGGGACGACACGGCCCTCATCAAGGCGTACGACAAGGCGGTGGCCTCCTTCAAGGTAAGGGGGGCGGCCCGGGGGTAGCTGGACCCTGGGCTGAGGCCGCTGGGTTGCCCTTTATTGTTTTCCTCCTTTCTTTTCCCGAAGAACGCTTTAAAGAATGGAGAGTGTTCGGAGACCTCGGACAAACCGGAGCAGCGCCTGAGGATGAAGAGAAAAAACAATAAAAAGAACAGAAACAGGAAGAAGAGCAACGCAGTGCCTTTGAAACAGGTCACCTTGTCTGCAAATGCTAGTGATGCTCGTACTGCATGTTGTACTTCTCTGTGGTACTCTAAAGTAGCTTTTTCATTGCCTTGAGCGTAACATTCTGGGGTGGGGGGATGATAATGTTGTAGACCTTATAGGTTACATTGACCAACTTCACTAAATACAGAGGAAAAGCTTTCTGGGTGGGAGTCATCTTTCTCGTGGTTGGGACAAAAAGTAGTTTAGAAAAAGGCATCTTTCTGTCTAATCATTGGTGTAGGTATTTATTTGCCTCTCTTGCTTCTGTTGCAGTGGAAAGTTGGTGATGACTGTAGTGCTGTTTGGTCTGAGGACGGTAATGTGTACCCAGCAACTATTGCCTCCATCAATCAGAAGAGAGGCACATGCGTTGTTACTTACATGGGATACGGAAATCAAGAGGAGCAGAACCTGTCTGAGCTACTTCCCCTAGCCAGCGATGAAACAGTAAATGGGATGGGGAATTCTGGGGAGGTGAGGGACACTTTTTCATTCTTCTGAAAAGGAAAAAGAAAGTGGGAAAATCAACTTTTTCAGTATTTCTTGTACGACTGCGGTATTCAGAGTGAGAATCGATACCCGATTCCACTGTGAATGGACACAAGGTGATGGAGGGAATGAAAGCGTCCCATTACTTCTTGAACTCAGCATGGAAGGAAAGAAGGGGACAACAAGAAATGAATGAGTGAAAGACAACATAGCTAAAACAGTGAGCCGATAAGATCATGGGGTTTTAAGATCTTTCCTGAGGAGGACATGGAGGGCTAGAGAGAAAGGAGGATGTGGGTGGGGCTTTCCAGGCTTTTTCACACTAAAATTGCTGCAAACTCCTGTTCAGTGCATCTCACAAAAATGCTCTTGGTCTTCCAGAATGACAATGAGACTCCATATTCAACAGATGAAAGTGAAAAATCTTCCCAGTCACCTCAGAACAAAAACAATTGCACGAAAGCAAGATTCTCCCCTCAAAACCTACATTTTCCTGCACCACCGGCAGCCCCAGGCCTAGGAAGGGTAAGCTCAGCCTTATCTGAAATAATTCATATACCACTGTTAAGCCTGGTATTATTATAAATATCATCCTATTGTCTCAGAGTTTGTTACTGTCAGGAAACCAAATAACAGCATTTCAAGGATGGGTATCCAGATATGTGTATTAGAACCTGTTGGTATGTCATTTTATAATAATCTGGCCACAGTGTAGCCCTTTTGCAGTGCTGCTGTCTAGTGAGGAAAGCCTTCTCCTTAGCTAACACTTGCTTTGCAATTGCCTTGTAACTTAGAGATGTTGTTCCCTGGACTGTGATAGTGCTGTTAATGATACCAGTGTTGATGTTTTAAGATTTCACTTTTTCTAGCCAATTGATAAGTTTCACTACACAGGACATTGGAGGCAGCAAAAGTGATGTCCAGATGTCACGGAAGCTCTCGGCTGTAGCTTCTCTATTGAATTTTGAGGACTCGGGTATTGATATACTCTTCAGTTTTCCTGTTGTGTAGGAGTCCGAATAATATTGCAGTTGAACGCAGCATTACGTTTCCTAAATATTATGGTTTGTGCAAGATTTCTTTATAAGGTTTTCTTTTATCTTTTTTGCTTTCATATCAATAGATTTGTATCTTGACTCATTTTAAAGACATTCACAAGCATAATGGAATATAGTCAGCACACAGCTGAGCCACACAGGAGCAGAGAAATTATCTGTGTGCCTGTGGGCAATATTAGATACGTTTCTTCATCTGAGAGTGCAACCACTGACTACTATTTAGAAAAAAAAAAATAAAGTTGTCTTAACTAGAACCCTGTTTCAGCCCTGTTTACCTCAGTGACTTGTGTAGTCTAAGTTTACATTTCCAGTCATGGAATGCTCCACAGAGATAGCTAATGTGTGTTGTTATTGCAGTTTCATTGAATTGCTGGGATGTGTTGTCTTTAGTTTAAGGTATGTGAATTGCTTCAAATAAATCTCTTAAATAAAAAGAAATTTCAGACATCAGGATTTTAATTTGCACTATTCAATTTTTTCAACGTAGCCTGGATCAAAATTCAGGGCACCTCCGCTGTTTTTGCCTTTCTGGCCCCCGCCCTTCCCAGCAGGACCACCGGTAAGTGATAGGAGAATGAGGAAGAAAGTGTCAAGAGATCAGTATTGGTGATCTCAAGTTTTCTAACTGAATATGCTCACCACCTGTGTTTTTAGCACACATTTCTGTGTTAGATTCTGTATTTTCCAGGTATTTGATAACACATTCAGTTACAAATATTACAAGAATCTGATGCATAATGTCTGGTCTGCACTCATTTTTGGGACAGTGAAGCTGTTCGTAAGAATATCAAGAGAAAAATTACTTGAAGGAACTACACCTTACATTTGATTAACAGCAGTTCACTGATGCAGATAAATATTTTCCCCTAATAAAATTTTTGTGTACAGTCAAGCTACAGGAATCCTCTTTCTCCCAGGGTTTGGAAATTACATGTTTTCAGAAAATATCATCTTAATTGACTCCTTTTCAGAGAATGTATTGAGGATATGTTCCTATTTTTCAGTTTTATATTTTGATCTTTTAGAATTAGTTGCTTTCTAACCTGGGATAAACCCTATTGAAACACAGACATTTCCTTTGTGATTTCTTAGTTGATTCCTCCTCCACCACCTATGAGGCCAGACTCTGAGGATGATGAAGCATTGGGAAGCATGTTGATAGCCTGGTACATGAGTGGTTATCACACTGGGTATTACCTGGTACGTGCCCCTTTTGTCTTGAAGTGTCTTTGTAATTTTGCTTTTGTGCTGCTGCTGCTGTTTTCAGCAAGAAGTTAGGGAGGACTGCTTTTTTGATCTCTTATTCTAATTTATGGTAGCTAAATTTAAGGGTATTTTGTATTGTATAAGTATTCTTGCCCTTGAATAGGAATCACGTGAACCAGCCTATATGTATAGTAGATGTTGTCTTAGTTCTTTGTTCCACTGGAGGGGTTCCATTACGTACTTTTATAGCCAGTGTTTTATAGCCATTCTGAAACAACCAGTTCTGTTGTCATAGACAGGTGGAGTAAATCTGAATATGTTTATTATTCAGTAGTCTTACATGTAATTTTTTTGGAGTATGAGTAGTAGTGTCACATTTAGGATCAGATTTGGCATTTTTGCAGAGACTATTTATCAGTAATTGTTTCAGGTGATTGTGAAAGTCCAGCAGGACAGCTATGCTATGTCAGCATAGTTGTGAAAAATTGTGACATGAAGTATTGATTTCTATTTTCCTTTGTACACTTACAAAGAAATAAAATCACAGGAGGAATTAAACTCTTTGCACTGGAGAAGTTGGAAAGGAGAGATTTGGTGCCGTAGGGTATCTTCAAAAGAGTAGTTTTGGAATTTCTTGCATTAGATTATATATAAGTGTGGATTGCTTTAACTTACTTTTAATTGAATAAGAGATATATTTTTGAAGTTACTCTGTAGAGCCATTGATTATAAAGAAGACATGTAGTTTGGCTTTTGTCCTTTTTAAACTGCCGATTCTGATTTCCCCAAAGAGTTAAAAGCTATTCTTGATTTGTAAAGGACTAAAAAAAAAATTGTCAAAAAATATTTTTGTTCTGCAACTAAAGCTTTTATTTCTATGTTGATGAAAACAAGATTTTACTAAATTGTATCCTGTAGGGTTTAAAACAAAGTCGAATGGAAGCAGCACTGGAGAGAGAAATGAATGCAAAATAACTGAATATCCGTCATTGTTTTGAAGGATTGTAAGTATTGTAATTTTGTGCTAAATGAAGATAAAACTTTGCTTGACAAATTTGTTTGGGACTACAGTTCATTTGACAAACTCTCAAGAAGTTTTGAATTCTGTGCAGAAACAGTGAGCTTCGGGACTTCCATCCGCTCTTACAGCTCCCTAGAAAGACCACTTCTGCCAGTATTAATCCCTTCTCTCCTTAGCAGCTGTGGAATAGTATTTTTTTGGCTAGAATGAAGAAAAGTATTTTATTGCTCTGATGAGAGGTGTAACTACAATATCTCTCTGCATCAGGATTAACAGCACAGTTTACTTGACTTATTTAGAGTTACCTTGTTTGTTTATGGACTATTTTGAAAATAAAAAGTTGTTAAGTGAAATGCAGTTTTTTCATCTATGTACACATCTTCAGAAGCAACTGCTTCGTTATAGAGATGGAATAGCAGGATGTGTAGCTAAACTTTGTTTTCAGGACAAGATCAACATTTCAGTTTGATGTCATTGAGCAGTTCTGTTCTCATTACTTCAGTGCTTGTGCTTTTATTTGAAATCCTTTGTTTAGAATTCTCCAGTATATTGTTCAGTTCCTTATAGAACAAAACTATATTCTCTTGGGGACTTGTTTTTCTGTGACAACATGTAATTTCTGTGCAGTTGAGTAATTCTTGTTTGTTCAAAAACAAAAAGCTCTTGTATACTAATTTTTGCTTCTTTTTTAAAGCCAGGTACAAATCTTTCCCACTGAGAGGTGTATATCACTTATGCACTAATGGTTGTGGTGAAGATCAGAACTGTATCAAGACAATTAATCATAACATTTTCTTAATATTGAGCTGCCTCTGATAATAAGTAAACAAGTAACTTGAGACTAGTTATTATGTGTGCATTGAAATGAGCTATTTCTTGAAGACCTGTAGTCAAATGTATTTAGAAAGCACTGCAGCAATAAAATATTTTGTACTTCCCTGAAACATTTATTTTTTACCACATGATAAATTTAAGTCTTTTAACCCCACATAACAGGGGTGTCTCATTTAAACACCTCTTGTATCCCTCAGACTTTTTATCTGAATGACAACACCAGAACTAGCAATTACAGTATACTCTTTTGGGAGGCAGCTATGGCAGCAGTGTATGCTACAGTGGCCACTGGTGGCAATGGCCTGGAAAATGGTATACCATCATATTATAAGAGGTATCTTATGTGTCTGATTAGAATCCTGAATATGACAGCTGGATTGAGAAGGGCTCATTTTTTGTTTCAAACGCTTGTTAATAAAGTTCTACTCTTCAAACTTTGAATTTAGGGGAGTGGTTTGTTTGGCGGGTTTTTTTATTTTTAGCTTCTGTAGACATCTGTCTGTTGGATGAATTGCTGAAATACACCAGAAAGTTTTGCTGCGTGGCCTTTTTCTGAGTACCATTACTAAAGGCAAATTAGAAAAAGCAGACTGTGGAAAGGTAATGGTAAGTCTGGACTTAGATTTCAGGCCTTACAATCTTAACTCTTGTAGAGTAGAGGCTGCAGCCACAAAATTAGACTAATTTAGTTAATGCCAGTGGTTTGCTTTCCATGGAAACTAGCCAAATACAGGCCTGGACTTTGCTGCATTCAGGTCCTTTTCCTGCTGTGGGCAAGTGTCAGACAGTTTTCCCACAAATAACTTGAGCAAAAAGAGAAACACATAATCTTAACTTCCCTAAGCTTTTGCGTAATTGTCTAGCTGCAGTAAATTAAGATTGCTTGCAGTGATGCAAAGCTTCTAAATCAGCTGTTCAGCAGCTGTTCATTGCTGTTGTGATTTAACGCCAGCCACACAGCCACTCACTCACTTCCCACCCCCTACTGGGATGGGGGAGAGAATTGAAAAAAAGTACAACCTAAGGGTTATGATAAGAACACTTTAATAACTAAGGTAAAATAAAATATAGTACAAAATACAATAATAGTAACAATAACAGTAATGAAAAGAAATATTAAAAAAAAACCTGAAAACAAGAAAAGGCAAGTGCAGTTGCTCACTACCTGCTGACTGATGCCTGAGCAGTGATCCACCCCTCCTGGTCAACTTCCCCCAGTTTATATACTGGACATGACATCCTATGGTATGGAACATCCCTTTGGCTAGTTCAGGCCTGCTGTCCTGGCTAGACTCCCTCCCAGCTTCTTGTACCCCTGCTTGCTGGCAGAGCATGGGAAACTGAAAACCCCTCAACTTAGTATCAGCACTACTTAGCAATAGCTAAAATATCAGTGTATTATCAACATTATTCTCACTAAATCCAAAACACACTGTACCAGTTAACTAGGAAGAAAATTAACTCTACCCCAGTTGAAACCAGGACACTGACCCAGGGGCGATCAGAATTAGCATCTGATCCGCCATCTCCTGCCACTGGTACCTTAAAAGGTGGGGTGGTGTAAGGCTGTTTAAAGCGTTGCTTGTGTTGGTGTTTGTGTGAGAAGGAATTGCCTGTGATTCCTTGAAGACTCCGCTGCTTGGTGACTTTTGAGCTCAGAAAGCTGAAATCTGAGGCTCTACTCTTTGCCTATGCCCGGATGCACTTGGTGTATCTGTTACCACCTGTTACAGCCAGTAAATTGGTTCACCAGACCTGTCTTTTCCATCGCAGGAAGCTGATGAACATCGCCTTCAATGACTTAAACCCCTTCCCCATGAAAGTGCTGAGGAACCGGCGGTCAATGCACACAGAAGAGCTGCAGGCAGAGCTGTGCGAGCTGGAACAGATCAAGGCAGCCTATGTAAAAGAGAGCAGAGCAGGGGCCTCAGGACCTGAAGGAGGTTGTTAGTGAAGAGGAAGAAGAGATTTAACAAAAACAGAGTTCCTCATCACTTCCCTCACGCCTTGCAGAAGGTCTTCAGTAGCAACTGTCTGTAAGAGATGGAGCAGAGGGGGAAAGGTGGTCACAGCACGAGTTCATCTGCCACAGGAAGTGAGACTGTCCGTATACGACCATTTGGGGACAAAGCCAGACTTTGTAATGGATTAGAAGGTGTCAAAAGAGTTTTATCTTCTTCTGTACTTCTCCCCATTCAGCCCACCCTGTCCTGTGCAGTTCAGGATTACAGCTGAAGGTCCATGGGAAATACCAGTTGTGGTACCATGACAGAAGTTGACGTGGTGCAAAAGACCCAGCCAGGCAGGGCTCTTCTATCTTTTCTGATGGGGGCATGAAAGAGATCTTTATGTACAAGTAAAAGCACTGGAAATAATGAACCGAGAACACCCCTCGTTAGTACCTAAAGCTTCTGAACTGCTCAGGAAGGAAACTGGCTCTTTGAAGGCATGGTGCCTTCAGTGGCTAGCCTGCCAGGAGAGCGTGTGTTTAACATGGCAGTTACTGTACAAGCTACTAAGAAGAAAATTAACTCTATCCCACCTGAAAACACGACAACTGCTAGAGACATAACTGCCATCTGCCTCAACCAGCTAGTCCTGTGTTAGTATCTGGCATTACATAATAAAAGTGGCCTTTATCAGTTTTTTACACTAGTGAAATCTAGCATCTAATATTTTTATTGCAGTCCTGACCATAAAGGGTTTTATTATGTTTATTTCATAAGGGATTCATGTAACTGATTTCATTGCAAGCAAAACAACAGAATAGAATTTATTTTAAATAGGCTTTAAGCAGAATTTTACATTTTTCTTTGGAAGATACCACCTTGTGGCAGGTCGGCCCTGGCTGAACGCCAGATGCCCACCAAAGCTGCTCTATCACTCCCCATCCTCAGCTGGACAAGGGGAGAGAAAATATAACAAAGGGGTCATGGGTCAAGATAAGGACAGGAGAGATCACTCAACCAGTTACTGTCACGGGCAAAACAGATTCAATGTGGGGAAAATTAACTCAATTTATTACCAATCAACCAGAGCAGGGTAATGAGAAATAAAACCAAATCTCAGAACACCTTCCCTCCACCCCTCCCTTCTTCCCAGGCACAATTTCACTCCCGGATTGTCTACCTAACCCCCGCAGCGGCACAGGGGGACAGGGAATGGGGTTTAGAGTCAGTTCATCACACGTTATTTCTGCCGCTTCATCCTCCTCAGGGGCAGGACTCCTCACACTCTTCCCCTGCTCCAGCATCGGGTCCCTCCCACAGGAGACAGTCCTCCATGAACTTCTCCAACGTGGGTCCTTCCCAAGGGCTGTAGTTCTTCACAAACTGCTCCAGCATGGGTCCTTCCCACAGGCTGCAGTCCTTCAGGAGCACACTGCTCCAGCGTGGGTCCCCCACGGGGTCACAAGTCCTGCCAGAAAACCTGCTCCAACGTGGGCTCCTCTCTCCACAGATCCACAGGTCCTGCCAGGAGCCTGCTCCAGTGTGGGCTTCCCACGGGGTCACAGCCTCCTTCGGGAACGCACCTGCTCCGGCGTGGGGTCCTCCCCGGGCTGCAGGTGGAGATCTGCTCCATCGTGGACCTCCCTGGGCTGCAGGGGGACAGCCTGCCTCACCAGGGTCTTCACCACGGGCTGCAGGGGAATCTCTGCTCCGGCACCTGGAGCATCTCCTCCCCCTCCTTCTGCACTGACCTGGGGGTCTGCAGGGCTGTTTCTCTCACATGTTCTCACTCCTCTCTCTGGCTGCTGTTTCTGTCTGTCCCAGCAACTTTTTTTCCTTCTGTTATCACAGAGGCGCTACCACTATCACTGATGGGCTCGGGCTCGGCCTCGGCCAGCAGCGGGTCTGACTTGGAGCCGGCTGGCGTTGGCTCTGTCGGACATGGGGGAAGCTTCCAGCAGCTTCTCACAGAAGCCACCCCTGTACCCCCCGCAACTACCCAAACCTTGCCACACAAAGCCAATATACATTCAGTCATCACCTCTGTTACCTTAATAACATGGTTTCTACAGGTTATAAACATTTGGTTTCACCTTACTAAGAGATAAGGTAGAGTTGGTATAAACAGGTGTATTATTAAATCTGACTTGCCAAATTGAGACTTCTGCGAACTCTGATTGACCACTGCCCTTGTAACGACAATAACAAGTATCCTGAAGTGTTTGCAACCAAAATGGAGGCAAAGAAGAGACATAAGTAGGTGAGATTTGAGCAGGATGACAGTGATTAGCAGATCCGAAAAGCTTCATCTTGTAGCTTAAAACCTAGAATGGCCTCAGTAAATCAACATGCCTCTATCATCTCAATTCTTCCATCTCAAAGCCATGACCGAATGTTGCTAACACATTTTGAATTTCTCCTTAAATTAAGAAAAAAACAGGTGGCAAAACATACAATGCCAAATGGAAGATGGGAATTATAAGTGAGAAATAGAAAAGAAAAATCAAAGCAAGCAATTGTTTTATTGCAATATTTTTAAATTTCAAGTGTTTTCAATACAAGTAGTGACTAGCAGGAATTGCATAATCCTTCATGAAAACGAACCTGCATCTCATCATCACAAAATGAAATTAATTTGGCAATGAAATTTATTGCCAAACTCGTACCACCAATACTTCTCTCCAATAAAGTGGTATTATTAAATGTCTGGTATTTACACTAGTCTTCTCAAATATAGCTTATCTTGTAGAAGTAGTAACTTTTTGTTGTTACTAGTACTGTGGTAAGACAACCGTAGGAAATACTTTACTATGTGATGGTTCAGAACACAGCAAACATGTCTACAGTTCAGCTCCCTATAGTCAATTTCTGCTCCCCCCACCTCCCAAGAGCTTTGCTTTGTTTTCTCACATAATTGAGGGATCTTAAGAGATTTACATTTACCAAATTCATCCTTAAGAAAATTATTCTAAATCCATAATCTCCAGCCTGTTGTTTTTACTTTTTCACTGGCTATAAGAATCACATTCCCATTTCATAGGAAAATGTGTGCTCAACAATTAAGTGCTTTCAAATGCCACTGCAAAAACTGCTACAAAAGTTGTATAAGTCTTCAAGTTCTATCATATTTTGAAAAATTACTTTCATGAATTGCACTATGGTCACATTTATTTTTCCTAAATACGGAAACATGATTCTTATTCAAATTTGATGACATTTAAAAAAAAAATTCATCTACTCTCATTCTTTCAGCCAGGAGTCAGCACAATCCAGTAATGCTTCAGAGTTAGTACTATATGGCATTTTTTCATCCATTAGCTACATCAGAATCTAGAATTAAAACTGTTCCTCACATTGCATGAGACAGACCAGGATGCCATCTAAGTTGTTCAGGAGTTGTGGTTCTTACGCCAAACTAAACCCAGACATTTCTTTTACTCATATTTTAATTAACATATTTTCAGCACTTCCTGTCTTGGAAATTAGTTATAACCATTAACACAGATGATAACTTTTATTCCTGCAAGGAAAGTATAATGTAGAAGGAAAGCAAAGGCACTCACCTTTCTGAAATCCCCTTCACTCGACATGGCAGTGCGCTCTCTAGTCTCACTGTGCCTTTCAGCCTCAAACTTCTTGCTATAGTTGTGGCACCCACCACAGGATGTTTTTGTCTTTTCATCTCTTCCCTCAACACTTAATGTCCAAATCGTATTATGCAACATCTTCAGGAAGCAGAATTTCTCACAGGCCTGCTAATAACCTCACTGACTGACTAATCTTGTGGCAGATCCATAAATAAGAAAATACAGGACCAAGAATTAAGCAGGTTGTAGCTTCCCACAAGCAAAGGAAATCTGAGATCCAGTGAATCACAAAGAGTACAGATGAAGGAAGCATTTCCTCCATGCTGCTTTAAATAGGAAGGCCACAGCTGAAATTCTTTACACATCAGAGAAATGTTGCCCCAATACCGATTTTTCAGGACCTATTTTGAACTGCTCTTCCTATCCAATGAGAAGCCAAATTATTACTCAGACCACATGCAGATAATGGAGTATATGGCCACAACTTCTACACAGCCTCTACTTCCAAGTATGTTATTTTGGTATCTAAAAAGAGAAAAAGCTAGAAAAGATTTGAAGTGGTTTGACAAAATCTTTTTTTCCATTAGGAAATGCTGATTGTAAAGATGAAAATATTATCAGAAAACATCGTATCAAGATGTTGTCACCAGTATCAGAATATCTAAAAGACAGAGGCTTAGGGCATTCCTTTGGCTTGGAATAGCCTACTAGACCACACCAAACCCCATGAATATGTCCTTTTTCTGCTAATTTTTAGGATACCCTTACAGTAATAGGCACTGCAATCACCTGATAGCACAAAGGGTTTATAGGCATTGTTTGACCCTGCACAAAACGAAACACAGATGCCGAAACAGTTATTTTTCTGACAAAACAGTAGAATTACTGCATTCTAGCCAGCCTGCAGGCATAAATAGTAGAAAAAGCACAGAAGGAGCTATGTTAACAATTGAGAATTTTCATATTTAAAGGACTTGAAATTAAAACTATCTGTGAAAACTGAAAAGTAGCATGTATTGTTTGTATGTGGTGAGCGTGAAAAACAGGGAACTAACGTAAGATGGGAGTTCGCTTTTTTTGTTTGCACTTTTAAGATTCAGTGGTTAGGTTAGGTTAGATTATTGCTGTTCCTAAGCTGACAATAAAGCTCACAATTTTAAAAATTAAGTCAGATGCATCAGTGTCTGAGTTACTCTGGATGTATTACAAATGTCACAAGAGGACTTCAGAAGACCAGATGTGACATACTGCTTTAAACACTGCACCATCACAACCTCCTCTTACTGAGGTGTAGCACGTTACATTCTCACAAGTTCAAACTGCAATCACACTTTGAAGAGACACTGTAAAATGGCAAAGAGTGTCTTGCACTTGTCTCAGTTTTCATTCTTCAATGTTCAGGTAAGGACACGTGCTTCCCCTTCTCCCCCCACCTTATTGTCTGTTGCTCTGGGGGTTTAGCCAAGGACAGAAGATGACTTGCAGTTCTGGCAATTCATTCTAGCCTCAAAACCAAAACAGCACCACTGTCTTCAATACTATCACCATCAAACAATAGTTTGTATAATTTCTAAGAGCTGTATTTGAGTTGCCTTACTGAAGGCCAAGGTGAATAGCCCAAATACTTTGAATTGATATTTGAAATGTCCCCCAACTAATTGCTCAAAAACGTCTTTTGTTAAATTCTTACAAAAAAATATTTTGATCTATAGAACTCCACCATCCACCAAAACCAAGAGCTAATAGCAATCGATATATAAAATATATTTTCAGGGCTTGTTTTTTGAACAAAAAAATGAAACAAAGATGAATCACCACATTATCATACAAACCAGTTTTACCACTTTCACATTTACAAATATACATGTTACTCACAATAGCATTCAGAAAAAGCCAGAGCTTTTCAGACAAGAACAAAGAAAATAAATCAGACATAGGTAATTCAAGAATATATGAACAGTAAACAAAATCATTAATACATTAGGTAAAAATTAAAGTTTGCTCCCAAGCCAGTGTTCATCCTTCTGTAATCATCTACATCTTTCTTGTTTTGAGATGCCTCAGTGAAAGCTATGGCTGAATAAACAAAATAGATTTATGCAAGAATGACATAGATATGACAATTTCTAAGAAGAGATTCCTTCATACAGGTATGGGAGCAGGGTGCTCGTGAATACAGCCAGGACAGCAGTGCAGAGAATCATGAACAAACAAATCACATTCCACACAAAATGCATTCTGACACACTTTACATATGAAAACCTGTGTGGAAAAGATAGGAAACCAAGTCAAATTAGAAAAAAATTATCACCATCATAGCACTACAGTAGGGCAACAGGTGTGTCATCAAGACAGCGTAAAGAGACTATATTGCTAACATCACAGAAACCCAACTGAACTGAAGTTTCTAACAGCAAGTATGTCCAAAGGGCTGAGCTCAAGTCACTGTAGATGGTTTCAAATGGCTAAGAGTGGAAACTTATTTATGCAACTCTCTAGGAAATCCCTTCCCGCACTTTTACAGACTTTGCAGTCTAAAAGGCATGACTAACAGACAATTCTAGTTAACCATGAGATAAACTTCCACAAATATTTTTCTGGTCTTTAGAAGACTATACCAAAGGATCACCTCTACTTCTGACACCCCTCAATGCAAATTCCAATGCAGTTCAACATACTTACACTTTGATCTTTCATTTCTCCCTGGCAGCCTTGACAATACCTAAAAGCAAAATCGTGTATTTTAACTGAAAAAACATTCAAGATCGTGTAAAACTGTGTTTAAAAAACATCCCATACACAGAAACAATTTATGGCAATTTTTTCAGCTATTCAACTGAACACACATGGTAACTGTTAATGGGAACCACAAATATTTCTTATTGCCTGTGGTGCCCCAAAATGCCCAAACATTCAGCAGTGTCTCCAGCAGCAAAGAAGCTGCTGCCAGCTATTCTTACTTTTGTGAGAAAAAAATTACAGGGTCCACAAGTACACACATTATCACAAGTATGATTTGCATACCGTTCCCCCTGATATTCTGCCAAGGGGACTTCCTGAAAGGCATCCAAAGGAAACAAGTGATGGTAAGATCGAGCCAGGTGAGGTGCAGACACTAACGTAAGACCTGCAAATAAAGAGACCTCAAAATTATTACAAGAGAAGACTTACTGAAAAGCTTTTCTGCATTAAACAAAGCAAAAAGGAAAAAAGATTTTTTAATTACTCAGTGGATCTGAGCTTTTAAGAATTAAAACCCAAAATTATTTGTTAGCTTCCATAATTCAAACCTGTAATCCTTTGCAGAATTAAATCCAAATATAAAGAACAAGCAAATCATCTGAATTTCTAATCAAAAGGTTTAATCAGTCTTTAGAAGTACAATTACAATGCAAAGTTTTAAATTTAGCAAGTTTTTCATCCTCATGCCATAAAAAAAATGCAACCATAGAAGAGTCTTCCAATTAAATCTAAATGCACAACTCCTCTCTAGCAATGACAGTTCTGCTGTTTCACATTACCAGTTAAAATGGTGCCCAACTACAAAACTCTACTGCAGCCTGCTATAATACTGCCAAAGCCAGACCATAACCCTGTTTCAGCTAACATAAGTCTGCTGGTTTTGGTTGGGATAATTTTCTTCATAGTAGCTTGCACGGGGCTGTTTTGGATTTGGGCTGAAAGCAGTGTTGATAATACAGGGTTGTTTTAGTTATTGCTGAGGAGTGCTTACACAGAGTCGAGACCTTTTCTGCTTCTCAGCCCACCCCACCAGCAAGTAGGTAGGTTGGGAGGGCACAAGAAGTTGGGAAGGGACACAGCTGGGACAGCTGACCCAAACTGGCCACAGGGATACCCTGTATCCTGTACCATATGATGTCATGCTCAACAATAAAAGCTGGGGGAAGAAGATGGAAGGGGGGAACATTCAGAGTGATGGCATATGTCTTCCCAAGTAACTGTTAGGCATGATGGAGCCCTGCTTTCCTGGAGATGGCTGCTGATGGGAAGTAGTGAATGAATTCCTTACTCTGCTTGGCTTGTGCACATGGCTTTTGCTTTACCTGTCTGTATCTCAACCTGTTAAATTTTCTCACTTTTACCCTTCCAATTCTCCCTGTGACAGATGCACTCAACCCCCCTTAACCAAACCAGCAGCAGTTTGGTACAGGCTCCAAAGGGCGTAAAGGCCTGAGCTGTAGCTGGGCCAAGAACTCCTCCAGGAAACCCACAAAGGAGCAGAGTGACACAGTGAAAGTTGTGGGTACAAGGAGTCTCATGCATACCTCTCCCATTGTATGCAATTTGACTATGACCCAACTGCTTTATCCCCTAAATACGACAGCGTAAGCAAGCCTTCTCTGAGCTACCCCTGCAAGGCAGCATGGGGGTGATCTCCAGCAAAGAGATCTTTTACCAACGACAGATTGTTGGATGAGCCCAATTTGAATTCTCCCTGGATGGCAACTGGACTGCACACCAGGGAACTCTCCCCTTGAGCAGGGATGCCTCTCAATATTAAGAAATACCAGTCCTTTAGCTTAAATAAGTAGGTTTTAAACAGAATGAATTACTTAGAGTTACAACATTGTGTGATTTAGTATGCTTAGCTTTACATACTTAGCATGAGCAGCTAGATTTGCTGAAGCCTTAGGCTGCAAGCTGTAAACTTCCACTTAGATTCACTGAACACGTACCTAATTAGTCAAAACAGGGGCCTCCACAGACAGCGTAAATCAGGACACAAGGAGGCTTCAAGGCTACAACCATCAAGAGCACTTGCAACTCGACAAGATTAACTAACAGCCTGTCTGGAGACAGTGAAGGAATCCAATGAGTCAGAAGGTGTCAGGCCAGAATCACTATTGGATCAAAGGGTGCATGGAACACGTGTGAAGCGAGTGTTAAGAGTGTGTGAGGGGTGGGTGAATAGTCTATAAGGGTATAACTGCACAGCAATCTCTTTGTTTAGGTTCTTCCTTCATGTCCTTCTCCCCTTCCTTCCATCTGTCCCTCCCTGGAAGCACCCAGCTGGAGCTGACCCTGCTGCTGTACCACTCTATTAAATTATTTATTTTTATAAGACTCCATGCCTGAGAGTCTGTTTCAGGAAATTGAGGGCTGGAACTTCGGAGTCAACTAACACCAGTTGCCTGGACAGACTGGTGATTAATAGCATGCTAAACTTTGAAATCCTAACCAAGTCATATGAGGGTTTGATTGTGCACATATAGTCTTTACGACATAAAGCACCAACCAAGTCTGAGACTAAGTCTGGATCCAGCCACACCTAGACTCCTCTCTGAGTTTAGAAAGCAAGAGGGTCCATTCTGAAACTTGTGACTCAACGGGAGTGTCTCCCTTACCTTTTTGCACCTCTGATCTCTGTGCAAATAATGGAAAATCGATTCTAACTCAATTTTCCTTTGTATGTTTCTCCCATGTAGTAAGCAACAGAGTGAACCTTGCCATTGAACTCTATTAAGTCGCACTTTCACAGATTCTTTAAATGATCTAAAACACTCATCGATGACACTGCCTCATCCCACTGTGGGGCAGTGAGGGAGCAACTGTGTTGGGCTTATTTGCCAGCTGGGGTTAAACCATGACAACAGTTTAGCTGGGGAACAGGCTGGCACAAACTTCTTCGTTGCTTACTCACATGCCATGTAAACCTCCAAGCTCTTGTTCTGCTGGCTGCTGCAGCTGTAGAGAACCTGTTGCTGACACATAGCACTTCTCCAGTTACACTATTACTTTGCTGAAATGAGACTCAAGCTGATGTGAAAACCTTGACATGAAACTAGGACAAGGTGATCCAAAACTAGAATTACTTCATCCTCTTGCCAAATACACGCATCTTGATAACACCCATCACATTTTAGTCCTATGCCTGTAGAAGCTAAGAGCAGGACAGCTGTCGCTCACACAATATTAATACTATAAAAAATGCTAATCCTCCCTCATGTCCTCATTAAGGGGGTGTGGGAGAGAGGTACCATTGGTTGCACAGTCCATTAACATTTCCAAGACCAAAGGGCTTCCATTTACGACTTTATAGCCTTTCATGTGTCACTGTGCAGCCTGCCCTTGAGTTCAACTTTAAAACCTTTCATCTACATACTCCCATAGGTGAGGGGGTACTTCTGTCCTTTTACTCGAAAGCACTCTTTATCTTCATGGCCTGGCACTAAGGAGTCTGAAACATTGGTGTGTCTGTTAAATCAACATTCTTGAGGAAATTATTATCATTCATATGCGAAGCACCCTTCTTCCCCGCTTTGCTTTAGGGCTTTTCATTTATAACCTTATACTGGGGGATATGATAACAGCTTTACTGTTACAGGTATAGTCCTGAAAGTCCCTTGTATGAAGCTGACATCCCCAGACACAGGAATGTAGACTTCTTAAAGCAGAGCTGGCTTTTAATTCCTAAGTATAGTTGATTTTTTTCTACCCCTTCACTCTCTTACCACTAACTCATAATTCATCTGCTCACCTTTTCTTGCTACTCACCACAGATTTTGCATTCCACAGGAAGTTCACAGTATTTGGCTCTGCACTGGGGACAGAAATACCCCCCCAGCGTAAGACCCGGCTCACTGTTGTTTTCCAATTGCCTAGAGCAAAGAGAGACAATTTAATACCGAACAGATAACACCATACTACTACATAACTATAAATACTACATAATTCTCACAATAAATAGGTTTAAAAGTTTCAGTAGCTTCCATGCAACAGTTCCACATGTATAGAAGTGTCAGAAAGCAATTGATAGGGTGAGATATCAGTAACCACATTCTCCCACAGAAACAGAACAAAGACCAAATTTTCCCGCAAAAGGAGCCCATGTATCTTTAAAAAATAGTTATGAAAGATAACAGCATTAGTATTTCTCCTTACACACTCACAAATATTCTGTATTGACTTTAAGATGCATGTTAATACCTATTCTTCCAAACAGCTGACACCATTTCCTTCTGAAAATTCAGACTCCCTTATCATTGCTGAAAACTATGCTTCCTTTCATTGAGAAGAGCTCTGGTACCCTAATCAAATCAGGCTCTATTTTAAACTTCCTTTTAAAGTCACATTAGTAAACAGATAAAAAATACTTTATTCCAGATAATACCCATCATCCTCATCATTATCTTTACAGTGATAACAATACTTGAATCAAGAAATGCAAGTAAAATTGGTAGTAAGTACTTTAATACCTTGTACCACCCTTGTGTTCTAATTACTGCAGAACCCAACTAAAAGCCATTTACTACATACAAAAAAATTTTAAATGTAAATTTTAAAAAGCATATTTAACAGAGGTAACTATGGCCACATACTGGATGGAAACAAAATTTCTACTGAGAAGTCACAAGACATACTCACTATTTTTTTTCATGTTATTTTGCAGTATTTTCACTGGGAAGCAGATTTTCTAAATATGATTAATTATTATTGAGTTCTAATCAGCTCACTGAATTCTAATCAACTCTCATCAACTCTACTTACGCCATACTAAAGGATGGCTTTGCATCTTGATCAGATAAAGAAGCAATAGTGTGCTGAGGAAAACCTGAAGATAAAAACATCCCGTATTACAAATTTTAAACATGCAAGTAATCTTTCAGTTTCTTACTTCAGTGGAGAAGTTCAAAGATTATTCTAAAGATTAAGGCCTATCTCTTTTTTTGTTTGTTTGTTATTACAGGAGAAGTAATCCACTCTTACTACGTATCAAATCCTTCCTGGAGGTCTCTACCTACATCAACCAACAAATCCCTTATTGTATTTCCCCCAAGTGAAAAAAATCTTTTCATAGACCTCACATTTACCAAAGCTCACTGGAACCCCCTTTTTGCAGAATAGCTATAAAGAAAATGATGTGTGCAATGGTAGGAAAGCAGAAGGAGATCTACATGAATGTTCACTTGAACAATGCTTTCTAATTAAGGGGAAAATATTTTTACATGCACACAAAGCGTATATTCACCTTCCAAGGGCAGTATATTACAGATGAGACTATAGCACGTTACAGAGGCTGTAACGGATACCATTCTTTCTACCACTTATTTTTTACATGTCAAGTGGGCAGTTAATTCTTCCAACTGCTTCTCAGGCTTTACCTATAAGAAGTGAATCTCTTCAGTCTTTAAATCTACACACAAAAATACATACATTCTTATCTGTAAGAACGGGTGGATGAAAGTGAGAAATCAATGCTCTAATTCATGGCATTAGAGTTCCTATTTTGGTTTAACTCCAGGCTTTAAATTTATTGAGAAATACATCAGGAGAAGAAAAGGTACCTAATCCATCTGTTGAAAGAACACCACAACATTGCTCCTAACAAACATGTACTACATGGCCAAACAGATGGCTTTTACAGTCAATTCAGCTTATAATAGTTGCCTTCTGCAGGGAAAAAAACAGAGGGAGAAATAAAATAGTTTTTTATCCTTCATTTCTAAGTATTACATTTATACCTATTAATGTACAAACAATATCATTCCACTTTCTTGTTTCCAACTACAGCTGAGTAGTAATTTGTCTTATTTGTTTTATTTCTTAACTTTATTTTAAAGCTGATTATTTTCCAGGAACAGCATCAGGAAAATTTATATCTATTTAGCAAAATAAAAGTTAAAATAAAAAAACGTAATTGTGCAATGTCTCTAACACAGAAAATGCAAAGAAAGAAAAAGACAAGATTCACAAATCTTGTACCAGGACTTTAACAAAACCATATCCTACCCATTCGAATAAGGGAGCACTCAGAGCTTGAACTGGCAGGTGGAGGACTAACATGATATATCAGCAGTTCCTTATAATGACTTTCATCTAATATAACGTGGTATGTTCCTGTCATGAAGAAAGAAATGCCTTATGATTATGAGCAGATAAGAACACAAACATATTCTCCAAATGACAGAAAACAACTTAAGTAAAAAAAATATAGCCAATCCTGTTCCTAAAAAACAGTCCAGTTAATGCTACTGAAGATGACAAGTTTTAAAATTAGTAACACCAGAACGTTTAATTAGATATGAAGGCCCATAGTTTTTTATCCAACATTACACTATAGTAATGATATTGTAAGAGTTACCACTGTTGTAATTGATATTAACGTGTTACAATTAAGTTCTACATCACATATTTTTTAAAACCTAGTGTTCCATGTAAAAAGCTAAGTATTTCTTCTCTCTCGAGATGCAGCTACCAGTTCATAATAATTTCACTAAATACTGTGTATTTTGTAGATTTGGGAAACCCTTAAATTTTCTGCCAGCACAACAGAATATATTATCCTTAAATATCAAAATGCATTGATGCATATATGACAAAATTAGTTACTTAATTTTAATTTTAAACTTGTATTAGTAGTATAACTACTGAACTTCAGATACATACCACCAGTTTCTCGGGCAAGTACTGTACAAACTCGAACTTCAGCACTTAAGCCGATGATAGATACTCTGATCTTAACTGCTTTTAAGCACTTCAAATGGAAAAAGAAAGCATACTCAAATTCATATGCAGAACAGAAAACAGTAAAAAGGTTCAAAGTTTTAAATGAAAAATAATTAGTGATGACACTGCAACTGTCTGGTTTTAGTCTAACAGCTTGGATGTTCAATGCAGTAGTCAAACTTCACTTCTGTACCTTAATTAGATCATAGATGTTGGCTGGATCACATGTCGTCAGACTGCTGAAGACTATCAAAACCTCTCTGCTTGTATGTCCTGGCACATGCCTAAAGAAAGTATATAGTTAATTTACTTCTGTACACTAAGCTACTTGTATGCTGAAGTTTCCAAGGACTTCAACATACTTAAGTCAGAAGATGACATGATATGAAGTCCCCTAAAAATTATAAAAGACTGTGGCAAGATCCTTCTTAGAACACCAGAATTTCACCTTCCAAAAGCCAAACCTTTCCAGTATCTAAAATACAGTATTTGATTCTGTAGTTGTTATCTGATTGTTTGCTCTAATGCTTAAGTTATCCCCATACCTTCTCTGTACTCTCACAGGCAAAATTCACCTTCAAACTAGCAATACTGCAGTAAGTCTTCCTGACTTCTTAAAATAAAAATCTAATCAGTTTATAGGTGTAAATCCATTACTTTTAACTACTGTCTTTTAGTTCTTAATGGAAAACTCTCTTCCAATTAGTCGTTCAAATAATTTTATGACACTGACTACTAGCTTTGTTCTGTCAAGTGTTTCTAGCTACAATTATTTGTTAAAAGTCTTCCACAAATGTTTATCCTGTCTCAATACTTCACACAGCAAGAGAGTCTTTTTAAAATCTGTCCTACCTGAAAATTTACCTTTCTAAAGAATGCCAAAACTTCCACCAGATTATCGTGATTCAGTGCTGTTTCTTTTCCTGTTCTCTTATCATTATTAACCCCTAACTCTGGCCTCTCTCATACCTTAGCCCTCTAGTAAAAACTAATTGCACGGTCTTTCATCACTATATTCATACACGACATAAAATCACCTACTTTAAAATATTGTTGCTTTTTATAAGCAGCACACCTCTAAATAGAAGCATCTTGTCTTAGAAAATTAACTTCTGCACTGCTAGCATGTTTAACTTCTTAACAGTTTGTATTGTGAGATGACATAAAGCTGCCTTTTAAAGACTCAGGTCAGGACTATGCAAGATGCTACTTGTAAAAAACACTGTCTCTGCCCCTCCAAAAATTCAAAATCAGCATTATACTGATTATGGAAAACAAAGGAAAAAACCCTCCATATATATACTAACTTTAAAGTCTGCATGGCCAAATTTAAGGAGTTATATAGAGATGGCTCTCCACTGCAGTTCATATCCACTGCTTTCTTCAGAGCAGTTACGTGCTTCTTTGAGTTGCCTGTAAGTGAAAAAAACAATTCCCCTGAAAAAACAAGTTAAGAGAATTGACATACTTAAACTATATATTTAAAGAAGCGTACTTGTACAACAACCACTTTCAAACTGTAACTTGTAACTCTATGCTTCTCCTTAGAAACTGACCTCTTGATCAGAATGTAGAAAACAATAAAACAATATATTAACAGAAAGACATTTACCCTACAGGCACTCAATTGTTAGAAACTTTAAGAAGTCAAAAAGAGTAAAATAACTGTTGCATATCATTAAGTACTTAACATGACTGTGAAGTATCTCCACATTCCTCAATAAAGTTGCTCCAGTTTTACACGTGAATAAAAAGAAAAAATTAAGATTTCATCTCTGAAGCGACACAGATTGCTAGTGACAGAAAGCAGGAACCAAAGAAACCTTGCTTCTTGACATCAGATCAGATCTCACAGAGCACACAGATGTTGTAAAAATACAAAATTAACAAAGAGGGTGAGAAATTAACTATAGGGGAAACAAAACATATTTTAGGTGCAATCTGGATAAGACTTGATCATGAACAAGCATGTGATGACAATTCTAGATCAAAACAGATCAAAGTAAAAACTCTGGTTTCAGATAACTTGCAGTAACTTCTCTTTTAAATTAAAAATACTATGTTAATGCTACTTCACTTTCAGCAGTGTCATCCAGGTAGAACTTGTAACATCAACACAAGAGATAAAAACACTTCCAATTTAAAAAAAATACACTACCTCCCTTACCTGAAAGTTCTGTCATTTTTTCAGCTCTTTTACTCTTGGTTACAATTAAGCCAATCTGGAAAAAAAAAAAAAAAAAAGCCAAAACTTTTCTTAGCAAGTTTAAAAATAAGTTGATATACAGTTTTGCTATATTTTGCCTAATACTTCTTTAGGGATCAGAATTACTTAACTATACAAGTTTTCTTGTAAGTGTAACAACAGGAGCACAATCACTATGCATCAGTTAACATACATTCCTGTATTTCCCATAGTTTTGCCACGAGGTATGAGAAGAAATCTTCTAAAATTCTAAATGCCTGAAAACAATATAATTAGTCTTCTGTGTTTGAATTTATGTTTCGGAAAAAGGGAATAGATGGGTTCTTATGTTCATTAGCTCAGGCACAAACATGAATTTCACCAAACTGATGAGGAAGGGATGGGAAGGAAAACATCAATTGAAAACAGTTTATTAGATAGTGTTAAAACTAACTTTTAAAATTGTTTTCAGTTACTTGTTTCTTGCATGGTTCTACATACCTGACTAATAGGATTTTGGTCAAAGTACTCTTCAACAAAATATTCCAATAACTATAAAGAAAAGTTAAGACAGTTAAAAACTACATACAGTTTTATTTCACAAGCATTAAGCAGGTGGTACTTGCAAAACATCCAGTATCATTTAAAGGAAAAAAAAAAAAGTTGGGGAAAAAAAGGGGGAATGAGCCCTTCCTTTCCATTCTCCTTTCACCCTACCGCTTCCATCCTTCTCCTTCCTCCCATGTTACCAATGCAATGTAAATTTCAGAAACTAGCCACCACTTATTTTATTCACTTCATATAAGGTAAAGTTCTAGATTACTGTTGGTTCAAATCAAAGTTTGCAATACTAAAAATACTAAAAGCATCAATCTGTACAAAATTATCAAACCCCAGGATTTCAATGCTTAGTGTTATTAAAGAAGACCATATAGTAGAAGATGTACAGTTCAGGTCCTCAACAGTCTGAAGCAGAAATCCAATTCAACCCCTGTCTAGCATCCACTCAAACCCAAATTCATCAAAACACAACTGTAAGAAAAAAAAAATTCTAGATGTGCAATGAAAGAATGTTTGTTCTTCTTTCATCCCTTATTATGGGCAACACTTCAGCTTAATTTCCACATACTTTTCATACTGTGTCTTTCCATAGTACGTCCTTAGAAAATGTTTTTACTCTACAGAAGTACTCGTGCAAGGCAAACTAATGTCACACAGATTTTACTTTTTAAAAACCAGGAAAATTACAGACTAGCAACAGGAACAAGGGAAAAAAAAGTAGGCATGAGAGGAGAGATGAGGCTATGCATGTAATCTAGTCACAGGAGACTGCCATTCTTTTAAAAGCAAAATGGAACTGGTTTACAGAGAAACAGTGGATTACTAAGAGAAAACTTCTGAGTACAAAAATACCTTCAAAGTGCAAGTAAGTCTGTTCGGTTTTAAATCTTGGTCCTCCATAGTTCTTGATCCATCAACAACCACATAAAGGTGACGCATCTGCATTTTCACCATAAGTGATAATCACTCACAGAACAAGTATTTAAATGAACAGTTCATTATTCCATTTACTTAAAAAAGCAGCTACTTCCTCCCTCAAACAGGGAAAATTCAGTATACTGAGCTATGCAATCAACAGCAACTGAAAAAGTAATGCATTTTTTCCACTTCTCCTTCAAAATGAAAAAAAGACTATCTTGAAAAATGCACAGTGTTCGTTTCTGCTCATAAGGTACAAAATAGGCATAGTTTGCACCTTCACCTCTTCACCTGAAGACCTCAGCATTGTATAAAGTAATGTTGTCATTTACTACTCATTTAAATTATGCCCATTCTTCACATGAAGAAAAACTGACAATGCAAGTGTGTGTGATCTGACTGCTGTAGCAAAATACACCCTGATACAGCAAACATGCCAAACCTCCACCACTGAATACTCATGCTTCACATCCCACACTGGCAATAAACAAAGAATGTTTTTTAAAAAAAAAAGTTTGGTGGAAAATGCAAGCTTTGGTCTCAGGCACATTGGGTCACCAAAGCTGTATTTCAGATTAGGCATACCACCTCTATTCAAGTAGTTCTGGACCCAAGACAGACAAGGGTTAAGACATTAACATACCATTCCAAGTCGAACTTGTCCATGGTGTTCAAAGAGTCTAATAAAACACAAAAGGATTTAAGTAAGATGTAAATGAATGAATGGTTCCTAAAGCAGAAGTCTGGAACAAGTCCAGTACCAGCAAATATGAAGCAGTAACAAACCAAAGACACTTATTTACACTGAAAAAAAGACAATTTAATTACAAACAGATTTCATGCCTCACAGAAAACAAACAAAAACTATTTCTTACTACCGGGTTCAATGGAACTTTAAAATTTTATCCAAATTTGAATATTTTAACATAATCTGAAATAAAACAAATCTAGATTTTATCTAGCAATTTTTCTGACACCTGGAAATACAAATCTGGTGCCATGATACCAAAACCCAGCTTGAAGCACGATTTCTATATTAAAAAAGCATTGAAGGATTTTTCTCTAAGCAGTGCGAATTGCAATTACAGTGCTCTGCACTGTGTGTCATCAGATCAAGACCTCGCCTCTTTAGCTAGCCTACATCTAGGCTATCAAGCCTGTAAACATTCAGTCTTAGGACTAAAGGTAAAAATAAGTTTTACTATTTTTCTGGCACAATTAATAAGTAGCAGGCAAGAAGCACACATCTGGAGCTCTGAAGAGGTAAGGACACAAAAATATACTGCAGGTGTGCCGACATGCTTACTCAACCTGGAGGACCCAGTTTCAGAATGATTAAGCCCTTATAACTGACCAACCAGTATTACGTGGAGGCTTGTGGTCACGCACTGTACCTTTTCCTCTTCGCCTTGAAAAGAATGTCATCGATGGTCGCTTTCAGCGATCCGGATTCATCTTCTTTAAGAATTTCCCTACGCAAAACAGACTGTTACTGAGCCGAAGGGAGGTTTTCCTCGTCCTTCACCAACGAGGAGGTGGGGAGGGAAAGGGAAAGCCTACCATGTCCTTTCGTAGCCTCCCTCCCAGCGCTTGGTCCGTTCGGGTTCGTCATCCATCTCCGCGGCTTGGCTCTGCCGCTGCGGAGGGCAGCGACGGCCGGGCTCCGCGCTACACCCAAAGCCGCTGGCCCCGGCCGGGGAGGCGCAACTCCCGCCTGAAGGGAAGCCCCGTTACAGTGCCACACGCCGGGTGAAGGGGCTAGGGGCTGCCAGGCGGGACCGGCTCCAGGCGGGCCGCCGGCGACTAGCAGGGCTGAGGGGAACCGAGCCCGCGCCTGCCTGCCTCCCTCCCTCCCTCCCGCCCGGCCCAGCCGCCCCACCGCGCCCACCCGGAAACGCCGGGGCCCGCCTTCTTCCGCCTCGGTGCGCCGCCAACCCCCTCCCGGCTGCCGCCGGCGCCGCGGAGCGATCGTTCCGCGGGGAAGGGGCCGCCACCGCCGGCAGCCCGGGGCCTGGCCACCCCTGGCAGCGGGGAGCGAGGCCGGACCCGGTGGCCGTCACCGGTAGTGCGGCGCTTAACTTGCCCTGAGCTTCGAAATGCTCCGAGGGCGCAGCCGCCCAGGCCGGTCTCACCCCGAGGCGGGAAGGGGGCCCCGGGGGGAGGCGGGAGCCAGGCTGTCCGGCCTCTCGGCGGCTCCCGTGAACGGGCAACCCTCGGCGTCTCCAACCGGGGGAAATGCTGCTGCCGCTGCAGTTAAACGCGGGCTATTTGTCACAACGACACCAAAACACTCTAATTAAATTATTAAAAGGGTGGCAGCGGAAACGCGTTGTGAGTACAACACCGGCGTGGGCGTGGAGCCCACGGTAAGTTTCTGTCAGGTCAAACCGGCCCTCCCTCATCTCTCAGGGACCAGTTTAACAGTGTTAAGGTACTATCTGGGTTTACATGGTAGTTCTGTAATTAACCGAAGTAATTTCAGTATTAACAGAAGAATCCGGGAGCCTGGAGAAACACCATTATTTACCTACACTGTAGCAATGAATTTTAAGGCATAATTGTGCTCATTGGTTATTTAGTGAAAATAAATGCCTACTATCTCGGTAGCAAAAGCACTGCTTTAACGCTCCTCTAAAACACAGAACTTGAAATTCATTCGTTGCTGCAAAGTTTAAGGTATTTTTGCTGTGATTTTAATGTGCTCATGGGAGCAAACTGAGTAGTGGAGTAACACAAGTTTTTGCAGAACGCGCAGAATGATTTCACAGTGTTCGGAATCACCCCTTTCAGGCTGGATTCTTGTGTCATTGCAATAGCTTTCTTTGGGGGTTTCTTTTAATAAACTATCACTATAAAACTGTGAACAGTTAACTGGCAATTGCCTTTAAAAAGTGGGTTGGGATGCTACGTATTCCATTGAGTGTGTGTGTGTGTTAATTGCTCTGACCAAAAGAAATGTAGTTTTTCACTAAATGTTGTGCATGTTCCACTTTTACAATACCTTTAAATTTACCATTTGTCTTCTTTCCAAGCATACAATTTATTTTTAAAGGTGTCCAGAAAGATAGAAGAAGGACTCTTGTTCATATCCAGCAGCTCTTGGCATTACGGATTACAGCAGAGAGATTTTGAAATACTGATTAGTGTCATAGATTGGTGCCTGGTCAAGATACCGGGCTGGATGCCTTCTAACCATACATGCTGATGAAATTTTGAAGAAGTTTATTTTTGGTCTATAAAATAGCATGAGTCTAGACTAGATGATGCTGTAATGTAGAGATTTCTTACAGGTGACAGCTTCCTGAAGCTACAGCTTTTCCTTTTCACTTGCTTTTCAAAATAGGGCAACAGGCTCTTTTGTTTGCACACACAAAAGTCTGACTACACACTAAAAGAAAGCATCAAGAAGAAAATCAGTCACAGTTTTAACACCCAGTAGAAATACTACGTTTTTGGCTAGTACATAGATCTGGGAAGGGCTTTTATTATTCTTTCCAAAGAATAAATACAAAGCACTTGTAATAGTGATTATTTCCCTATGCAGGTGGAAAATTGTGCTTCTCACACTGAAAATGCACTCTTACATTGTCATGGTTTAACCCCAGCCAGCAACTAAGCACCACGTAGCCGCTCACTCGCTTCCCCCCCACCCAGTGGGATGGGGGAGAGAGTTGGGGGAAAAAAAAGTAAAACTTGTGGGTTGAGATAAGAACAGTTTAATAGAACAGAAAGGAAGAAAAAAAATCACAACAATAAATAGAACAGAAAGGAAGAAAAAAAATCACAACAATAATAATAAAATAATTGGAATATACAAAACAAGTAATGCAAAATGCAATTGCTTACCGCTCACAGACCAATGCCCAGTTACTTCCCAAGCAGCAATCTGCCCCCCCCCAGTTTATATACTGGGCGTGACGTCATATGGTATAGAATACCCCTTTGGCCAGTTTGGGTCAGGTGTCCTGGCTGTGTCCCCTCCCAACTCCTTGTGCCCCTCCAGCCTTCTTGCTGGCTGGGCATGAGAAGCTGAAAAATCCTTGACATAGCATACTTAGCAACAACTGCAAAGTCAGTGTTATCAACATTCTTATCATACTGAATCCAAAACATAACACTATGCCAGCTACTAGGAAGAAAATTAACTCTATCCCAGCCAGAACCAGGACATATATTTATAGGTGTTAACTATTCACCTTTCACAGCTACTGTAGTAACGATTATAAAACTACATTAAACTATGTAACAGTAACTTTCTTCTATTACCCTTACTTTGCTAGGTCCAGAAATTTACAAATAATTCTGCAGTAGTATCATACCAGCTGATGCCAAATGTAGCACAACGTGGTCCCTACATTCAGGAGGTTACAACAGCAACTACTTCACATTGTTACACCTAGAGGATGATTTGTTTAAATACAAGAAAAGCATTTTCAGTTGTATGGATTAATGTCAGGCTACTTGAGAAGACATGGTGACAAAATGTTGCCATAGGATGGATTGGCCTTTGTGAGAATGAGGCAGCAGGGAAAAAACACAAGAGTCCAAGGGAACAGAAGGACAGATTTGTTAGCAGAACAAACTCACTAATAGAAAAACAGGATCAGAACTATGAAACACTCAAAACTACCAAGATCTGAAATCTGCTGTGAAAAAGAAAAAAAAATATTTACATTTAATTTACACATGCCTATATATAATTTTTATATATCTCCAGAATGGAATACTACATACAGTGGTAGAAAAGGAAAATTACTGTAACTACTCAGTTATAGGGTGAGAGGAAGAAACCCAATAACATCTACAGAGTGCACATATTTTAGGAATAGTAGGGAGTAAGGAATCTTTCCAGATGAAAGAATACATCATAGCCATTTTGCATGTTCTGGTAATTCCACAAGGTTTTTATCTATATTTAAACAGGATTTCCATGCAGGTTCTAGAACTGTACGAATGTCTCTATTTATTTTGTTACAGTGAAAATTACATGTAGTTTTAAAAGCTTGCAAATATTTGCTTTCCCAAAACGTAAGCAAAAAAATGCAGTTATGCAAAAGTGTACTCTTTCATGTGCAGAAAGAGTTTGAGATCTTTTCATATTAACATCAAAACAGAAAAAGAGGTAACAAATAAGTTTCAGGTATTTTGATGTTACATGATTATTTTTGGTAGAAGCAAAACATAATTCTGAGCAGCACTGATCGATGTCATGTCACCAAGAGTTTCCATTTCATAAGCATCACAGTGAGGATTAGCTCAATTAAGCTAGAGCTCATTTTAGCCAATTTCTCTGCAGAGCAATCATAACTTTACTGGATACGGTGGAAGTGTGCCAAGGCTGGGTTTGAGCTCTTGAATTACAGGAAAGTTGCTGAGCATCCGTTTCTAAGGGGTGTCACTCTGCATCCAAGTAAGACAATAAATGAGGAAGAAAACATTTAAACAGCAGTAACATTTCCTTAAACAGGAGTGGGGAAAAACTCACCGCTTCTGTATCCTTCAGTCTGTTGCATTTATCGGAAGCAATTTATAAATATGGGGGAAACGGAGGAGAAATGAATTAGCTTTCAATTAAACCATACCTGGGAAAAATCCCAGATATTTTGAAGGAAAGCAATGAAAACTACTGAAGGTGGAAAAAGGGAAATTCTTGGGTTTATGAATTCAAGATTTCCTTCTAGGAACTGAAATAAAGTTGTAGTTTGATCTACTCCCATTAGATCACGTGCCATCCTTTCTTAAGAAGGAAAAAGTCCAATTCATAAAACATCAAAATGGAAAAATGGCTGCAAGCTGACAATTTTAATAGAAGAAAGAAATGAGACTTCTTTCAGAAAAGGGATATTTTTTATTGTTAAGGCCAAGAATTTAAATGATGGACAGGAACGCAGGATATACAACCATTTTGTAGATTATGATTGTCTAAATGCTTCAAATCCCACCACAATTTTGAGATTAATAAAATAAATACTGGATAGCTTCTTCTACCATTTCAAATCAATTAGGTTTTTCATTGCCACAAGTCTTTTTAGTTGATTCACTGTCATGAAAGCTAGTCCACCCTACTACATGATACAAACTTTTGGTTATATTTGTTAGGCACTGCTTTATCTGCCCTGCAAAAATGTACAGATTAGTAAAGGGTATGCAGATGTTGCCACAGTTGTCTTGATCCAGGATATCCTATCAAGACCAAAAAAAAAAAAAAAAAAAAGCCCTTTTATTGATTTATTCAAGTCCAGTTTGAAAACCATTAATATTCCTGGAAACTGTAAGTCTCTTGGACATTTCCCTTTGTAGACCTGTGTAGCTAGGCAGCCATTTTCTAAGAGGAAGACTGAAGGATAAAAGTTCTTGTTATATACACTCAGTATCTGAGGACAGGCTGTAATTGAAAGTGGATGTGCATTGATGTAGGGCAATAGCAATTGGTAAGATTCAAATAAATGTTAACTACCTTCTGCAAAAACCCAATGAGGTGAGCAAGACCACATAGCAGACAGTTTACACATACATGCAACAATGTAGTTTCATGGAGTTGAGACTAGGGAGACCGATAATCATCTAATAACTTCAGTTTTGTCAGAAGTATAGCTTCTATTCCTTAAGGATATCAAGAGACCACTTTCCCTGATAGTTCTGATTGTAACTAATTCTCACTCAATTTCCTCCCAATTTCTGTCTTGCATTTAACTTGATCAAACAACCAACTCCAAGTCATTAATTCTTATTTCATTAATCTCAATTTCTCTAAGAGATGTTTCTTAGACTAATATTTTTTCTTTGGCATGTTCGAGCACTGTTGACAAGACCCTTTTCAGTCTTTCATTGATAGGTTAGAGCAAAACCAGCTTACCAATTGTATGCACCCAAAGTGCCTGCTTAGCAGTGCTGAGGTCCTAACAGATTCAGGACTGAGCAAGTAATTTACTGTAATGGTTGCAACATGTTGCCCTGCTGGACTTCCTAAGCTGCTAAGGTAAATGCCTTCTCCTGGGGCTCCATGCGCAGCACACCCTACTGCCATGCACCGCACTAATCCTATTTGAAACCCAAAAGGCTGGCAGAAGGGAGTATTTTTACCTATCTTCTCTCGGCAGCTTTTGGAAGATCCACTCAGCCACACCTGTGGCACCTTGCTGGGAAACACAGAGCAACCCCCACACAGCTGTCTCTGCTTGGTTTATTTCCTTGTTCCAGCCACAGGCATGGTGTCCCCTTTTCCCAACCCATTTGCAGGAAAGGACAAGCACGATGCTTCTGCAGAGGCTATGCAGGCACTGTCTGTGGGGCCAGGAGCCCGTTTCTCAGAGACCAAAACTCAGACCACTGTCAAAGGGAGCCTGGAGCTGGGTCTCAGTGTCCTGCAGGAGGAAGACCTACTAAGGGTGCAGACTGTGAATCTTCCAAAGAAAACATAAGAGTAATCTCTGCTTTTTAGCACTTTATAAACATCCTTAAACTTGGACCTGGTAGTGATGCAATGCCCAGAACTCCCACTGAGAAAAAAATGAGAAACCTGTGTGTACAGTGAGAGGAGGTCATTTAGATTGCAGGGATTTGCCAAGGACGCATCTTACAAAGAAACGTTTAACAAGTATACAGCACAATGGGTATAAAACACTTGGCCCAGCTCCTTTATAAGGGAAAGAGGTTTCCTCTTCTTTGAAAAGAACAGAAGCATGAACCAGAGAGAGAGAAACTTGAAAAGAGGGAGAACAAGGCATTGCACTGACTGTCATCTGACTTCAGACTGATGAAAATATTGAGACACCCTCCAGGTAGATAAGGCTGAAGGCTTTCATATGAAGAGGTGCCAAGTTTTCAAATTCTCTCAGTGTTTCCATGGTGTCTTGTGTTATTTACTTCATCCACTAAAACTCTTGGAATTAAGTGGCTGATAAAATTGGAATGTCATCTTTTAAATATGAAAGTGGGTTTGTAGCTATCAGGATTGCAGTGTGAATGATAAGGGCTCAAAAATCAGAAGGGATATAACTGCCAGAGAGAGGTACATTAATGCATTTCCAGTACTGAAGAACAGGTAGTACTACCATCACTGTTCTCACCTGGAAGCAGCTTTCCTGATGTCTTGCCTTTAAATTAAGGCAAAAGTTGAAAACTTTCTTTTAAAGAAAAAATGATTGCTAACATAAATTTGACATAACCTTAATCAGAGCACCTTTTTCTAACAAAATGCTTTTATAAGCAATAGAATAACACGGCTACACTGGTGGGTTTTTTTTCAAATTGAAATATATTTCAGAACAGACAAATTGCAGTTGTAGAAAAACGTACAAAGAAACTATCAATGCTTCTAACAATTTTAGTAAGTAAAAAAGTAAACAGATGTGAAAAAGGATACAAAGAGAAAATGTACTGGCTTATGAAAATGTTTGTGTATACAAACTATCCCCAAGATAAAATATAATAATGTATATTGAATTTATGCAGATATGCTCTGGAAAGCATGTCTATTAAGACATTTTACCTGGCCTTATAAGGATACTAATAATTTATACTTTGAATGAGAACTAATTTTGCTGTACTTACTCTCTGAATGCCAAATTCACAAACAGCTGCTATGTAGACAAAAAGTCCTGTTACTTGCTGATGAAGAATAAAGTGTTTTGCCTTTAAACCCAAGGTTTCCTACTAAGATGACCCAGAAAAGGCATGCAGAGCATAATGGCCTGTAGCAACACTAACAGAACACTAACATGAGTCTCATCCTGTACCTCTACTCCTTTAAGGCCATATATAAATTTGTTGTATCACCTCTAAAGAGAGGAACAAAAAAAAAAAAACCCCACAAAAAACCCCAAAACCAAATATCCCCACAGTATGGTTGCTTAAATAGGAAGTTATTTTCCATCTCTTGTTGGGTAAAATTCCAGATAATTTCTGACATAGAGCAGAGCATTTGGAAATACAATACAAAAAGTCTTATTAAACTGATTTTTGACTTGCCAAAATTATTCAGTGTGATTAAGGACTCCACCAAAGCCCAGCCAGAAAGAACAGCTCAACTCCTTCCTATATCATTAAGATGTCACCTGTAAATAAAATCTGTAATTGTTAATGGCATTTCTGTGCAAACTTTTGACATGGTATTTAGAATTACTTTCTCCACTAGGCTTTGCAAGTTTGCAAATACAATATTTAACAGGCCAGGCTGTGTGCTGTGTAATAAAAGCAGAACTTCAGCACAGGTTTTCTAAACTAATCTGATAACTTCATTACATAGATTTAAAATTGGATCTGCATACAAAACCTCCCAGTAAAGTACAACATCTAAATAAGTGACAAAGTGATTAAGCAATCCCCATAGGTGTACTGTTCTGAGAGTAAATAAATAGTTTAAAATACACACATTGATTTAAAAAATAGGAAACCGTATCCACAAAGTGAAGGCATAGCTAAGTTTCTACATTCCAATTCATAACTTTATCATAGTCCTGAATCCGTTGTTTTATGTGAGAAAGCTTATTCTTTAGGTATTCACAACGCTCCTTTTTCTCCAGAAATGCAGGATCCTGTCAAAAATACAAAAACCTTTACATTAATATATTACACATTCTGACTTTTCCAAGAATAGTCTATTATCAGTAATGTTCTTGATTAAGGACAATATATAAATATTCTCCCCAAATCACTTTTTCCCTGGCCACAATTTCTTATTTCCTGCTTCCTGTTCCTTCATGAAAGACTGGAAAAAAAGGTTCTGCTTTTATATACTGTAGTTACATAGTAAACAGAGCAGTTTTTAAACAGAAATATGCAAATATAAATGACATCCTACTATGTAATTCAGATTTTATAGGTGCCTTGTGGTATGTCTAATAAATCCCTCCCCCTCAAAAAGCAATAAAGTTTAACTAACATGGACACAAAATTTGAATTCCGTGAAAAAAGGTATTTGTAACGTATTATGTTTCTAATGGAACAAAGGTACACATTTACTGCCCGCATTTAAAAATAACAAAGTGAAACCTCCTAGATTACACTGAAAATTACATTTTGAGAGTCTAAGTCCCATGCCACAAAGAAAATACAAAACTTCTTTTCAAGGGTAAGACTATGTTTTCTGTTGTGAACTTATATATGTTGTATCACTGTGTCAGTCAGTGAATATAAATGAAATGGATCCCCCAAAATAACCAATCTTGTAACACTAAGAGATGAGACGTACTCTCAGAAGATGAAAATGCTTAACTGTTGTGGGTTTTTTTCCCCACATCTGGCTAATGGAATCATTATTCTCAAAACAGGTTGTTGGCATGAGTGGAGTGGGTTGTGTCCTAACTTGCCCGAGTTTTAGAAGACCAAATATACAAAGTCCTGTAGTAGCTACAGATACCCTGAGCTAGCAAATTGTACCTAGTGTAAGACATATTGGCTATTTACACTCTCTTTCATTAGCAATGTAAAGCTGAAAACACTCACATTTTTCTTCTTCTTGTATTCTTGCAGAACTTTTGATATCCTTTCCTGTTCCTAATGAGAGAGACCACACATTTTTAAACACTTTGAGTGTACTCCATAACTTCATGTAAATTCTACAAAATGCACATCAGAAGTAGAATTCTCATTTGATCAATCCATTCTAGTTGTAACATTTTAATTGTAAGTCTTGTATTTGAGAAATAGTGAATGTAAATTAACTAACTCACTCAAACGTGAAAGCTACCAGCATGAAAAAAAAAAACCCAACCCAAAGAAAAAACATGTATACAACTTAATTGCAACTTGGTATCCTTGACTGATGACCAGAGAAGAAATAACATATTTGGGGAAACCTTTTCTCCCACAGAGTCACTGCCAGCATTACAAGACATTGTGCCCTAGCTAAAGACAATCAGAAACTGTCTAATACCACACCTGTTCTCCATGAGCCCATTTCACAGGTACTTACATATACGCTTTCAGGATGTTGAGGAAGCTGTCTAAGCAATGCATCCAGCTCATCAAACTTTTTTAATACAGCATGAACTTCCACAGACAGTTCTTTATACTCAGCAAACTGATCATTGAATACTGCTTTGTACCGGTCTCGCATTTCATTTGTTTGAATTGCTGGGTATTTCCTTTAAAAAAAAAATAAAATTCAAGGACTTGTTTTAGAGTTAGGACTTCAACAAACACATGGACCCCTTGCCTTGGCAGTATATTTCTGTATTGTTTGCTAATCTCATAACCTGCTGAAATCTGCATGTATGTAAAGCATTGAAATCACAGAATGACACAATGGTTGAGGTTGGAAGGGATGTCCAGAGGTCAACCTAGACCAGGTTGCCCAGGACTGTGTCCACACAGTGTCTGAATATCTCCAAGGATGGAGACTCCATAATCTGGGCCACCTGTGCTAAACCCTACAGTAAAAAATTGTTGAGGAATGGTTAATAGAACAAGGTCATAAGTCTATGGAGGCGTTGTGCGAGCAAGAAGATTTTTGCTGAAGACAAGACAACAGCGACCAATGACACTCAAGGATGCAGTGTCCTTGTCGAAAGAAGGAATTTTATAATAAGTTGTGGTTGAAGAAAATGTAAAAATATGTAGTCTGTAACCGCAAGTAGGTGGAGTATGTTAATGTAACTTTTTCTCATGTAACCAATAAGAGAATGACTAGTAGGCATATGTTATAGAAATCATATAAAAGAACCCTGTTAGAAATAAAGATTGAAGACGCTTGCAGGATCTCATATTGAGTGTTCTGTGTCTTCCCTGCTCGAAACTCTCCGCAAAAAAGATTTTCCTAATATTCAGGTGGAACCTCCTGTCTTTTAGTTTGTGTCCTAGTCTATGGCAAATAGTATAAAAATTAATTTATGATCTCATACTTCATCATGGAAAGGGCTAGGACCATGTTAATAGCTTTAGCACTTAGAAAGTACAAGAGTAGTCAAATTTCAGGGGCTAATTTCCCATGCATTTTATTTTTTTCTAAATTGTCTGTGTGGTGGTCTTCTGTTCCTTTAGCAGTTATAGTATTTGCTAGATTATAACGTTCTGCTTTAACATTTGATGTTTGGGTGGTTTTTTTAAATTTAAGATTCTTTATTTATATCACTGGTTCTATGTCATTGATACCAGCCCCCATCCTCTCTATTGTTAACATTAACTTGATAAAGAATTATGAGTTCCCATAGCACATGCATGGCAGCAAAACCATGAGTGTATGTATGAGAAATGCTCAGTGAAAAACATCATTCAAGTATTCTCCATTAAGTTTGTTCATCAAAGTCAAGTTACTTACGCTAAGTAGTCTGGCATCACTATAGGTTTAGGAATGTGGCCTGCAGGTATATGACCATTAAGTAGTTCTGGTTTTCCTTCCACTGATTTAAGCTGCCTGTAAGTGACCTCTTCTCTTGGTCTGTCATCACTTTCATACTGTTTTAGAAGAAAAAAAAAATTCTTAATGAAGTCAGTTTTACTTCATATGCAATATATATAAACCACAAAATATCCAACTCATTTGAAGACAGAGAGAGAAATATTGAGCAGCAGTAGAAGCAAATCATAGTGTTTTCTTACAACCCTTATTGTAATTAGAAAATTAGTAAAGAGTTACAGTAATGTTTCTCACACAGTATCCATCTTCAGTTGGTCCTAACAGTGGTACCAATGACAAATATTTCTTGGGGCTTGGAAAGATTGGTCTTGTATGTCTTAAAAAAATGATTTAAGGAAGTTTCCTTGGATATCTAACTGATTTGTGAATGAACAGGAATCACTCGGTTCTCTGGAGTTCCCTTTTCCCCCTGTTTCCTATTGCACAATTTATTCCTTGATCCAGAAATAAAAGCACGTGGAGTCTTGTTGGAACATATAAAAAAGGATCCTGATCCAGTACTGAAGCAGCAAAGAAAACAGTGGTAGGAAATTCACAGTATCTAACAGGAGACATTTAAGACTGAAATAAATACACCATAAATTCTCTGGGAATCAACATCTGCTGTTAAGATCCTATACAATCTTTGTCGCATATGCAACCACAGCTTTGTGCAGCAGAAGCACTAACATTGCTGATACTTCAGAACTGGCAAGGACGTCTTTGGAGCAGTCTCAGAGTCACAGGAACAAGTTCAACTCACAGAGTACCTGCCACTGTGCTTCCACTGGCTCTCCTCCAAATTAAGCAGCCAGCCAGGAGGAAAGAGAGTCTCTAAAACCTACAATGCCATCAGACGACCTGCTGTTCTAGCCATGTCTGCAAAACTCTGTGATAAATGCTGCAGAACTTGTAACTTCATAGAAGAGTGTAAGAGCACACACAGTCATCGGATTTGCTATTTACAGTAAATTTTATAACCTAGCCTAACTAGTAGTAACTTCTTTACAAGCTTGTTCTGAATCTTCTAGGTAGGAGAATGTTGTCTGGACTACATTAAAGAATTAAACCTCTCTTCCAAGCCAAATAAGTAAATAAATAGATAGGTCAATCAAAATAGTGACATGAAAAAGAACAACCATTTGGAAATACCAGTAAACAGAAGAATAAAATCCTATTACCTACCTTCTTTTCTGGAAAAGAGGACTGTGTTTTCATCTATCAAAAAATGGAAAGAACTGTAAGTTTTATTTTCAGCAAAAACAGTATGCAAAAGCAGAGTCTTAAAATCTAAACTTTCTCAAAATCATGCTGTACGGAGAATTATATTTATATTTAGGTATGAAGAAATTTAGCATGAGGAATATTTTCAAATCAATTGATTTAAAGACTGGTTAAGAACAGTGGAACAAAAACAATCACCCAAAACGCAGAACAAAGACAGGATCTCCCAGACCACAGCTGTAAGGAACAGCTTGCAGAAAATACTCCATCCACTTCCCAGTCTCCTTTATTATTTCACATTCCAGCCCATATTAACTCACTGACACTCTGCAGCCTAATTCATTGCCTAGAAAACACAACAGTGCACTAACCGGTAGCTCAACCAGCAGCTATTTTGCACAGCACTCTCCAGAGCCTAACCTATATTATAGAAGAATTCCCTTTAGAAATATTAAGTACTTGGAATAAAAGAACATGGATTGTAACAAGGAAGAGTGATTGAATGCCTTCTGTATAATTAATTCCAACAATCACCTCTTTCTTGCAGGACATGTTAAAAGTGGGTTAAAAACTTTTATCAAAGAGCTGCAATGTACCTTTCAAAAGGGGAGTCTCAGTGTTATTCAAGATGGTGGAATGGAAACCAGTGTTAAATGAAGATGCTGCAAATCAGACGACAGTCACAGAGCGGAGGACATGCAACTTCAAACTTGCGCTCTCCTACTAAAATCACTTAAATGCTGACCCCTCCTTAAGTTAGGCTTATGTAGGCTTCACATGTTAATTTTTATGCTATATTAAGTTTTATTAATTTTTTTAAGGTGTTTTTGGTGGTGTTTTCACGTGAAGGAAGTTTTACACAAATGACTTTGAATTCTCTAGTTGAGAGGGCTAAGTCTCTACTATTACAGTTCATCATTAACCAGGTGAGTATTGAATGCTTCTAGTAACGGCAAGGCCAGCAGCAGTGCTAAATACTTGATGAGAAAAAGATAAAGTTGATTGAAATCTGAGACACCAAAATCTAGCCAACTCTGTTATTACTATTATTTTCTGATAACTATTGTAAGGAAAGCTGAAAAGACATGAAGAAGTAGCTTGGAGTTTTGCTTGCAAAGTAAAAATCAGTATTTCATGTTCTTATGGTCATTCGTGCTAGCCTGTAATGTGCTGAAAGCACAGTCTTCAAATAAATGCTAGGTGGCTTTAAGCCTAACCCTACTGAACAGCTGAACAAGCACATTGTTCATTGCTTCCTTTGTTTGGAAAATACGCACCAGGAAGTAGTTCATCAGCTGAGCAGGAAGAGAGCTGAGTATTACAAAGAGAACAGAGCCAGCTCCTTGCCAAAGTGAATGGAGAAAAAAAAAAAAAAGCCCAAGAATTTGGATCAGACATCTTAAAAACGCCTTTCATTTGGCGATCTCGAGCACTGTTAAGACTGGTGAAAGCTCACCCTCAAAGGCTATGGACCTGCTGCAGAGACGACACCTGATACGACTCCATCTACAGCATGGCAAGATCTTACAACTGCTCCCCATCACACCTTACCCAGTGGATACAAAATTACTTACCTCCCGTTCCATTAATTCCCTGTGCCTCCTAGCTGCCTCATGCCTCCATAACTTTAGAGAAACCACCGCACTAATTAGGTAGATGATGACCGTGACAAACAAGAAGATGATTGCTGCTGTTTGACCTCCCTCTACACGGCAAAAAGATGCATTTATCGGCGTCTTAAACAACTGGTAATAGCAGAGCCCACCACGGTTGGTGTCATTGACGTACACTATGGCAGCTGACATGTACAGAAAGAACAAGGCCACGTTAATTCCGAACTCAGTCAGCGGCCACCAATTGGAATCGAGAAGGATAGTCCGGTAGTACATCGACATGCCCAGCACCAGCAGCACTATCGTGACGATCCACGCCATTCCCGCCACCACCAGGATGAAAGGCGTTTTGGGTCCGCTGTAGGAGTAGCCTCCGTAGGCGCTGCCGGCCCCATAGCCGTAGGGCTGCGAGTACCCGAACATGTTGTACCACTCGTTATCCTTGTGCACATAGGCCGTGACGCAGGCGAAGACGGCGGCGCCCAGCAGCAGCTCCGCCACGCAGAGGATCCTGAGCAGGCCGGCCCAGGACTTCATGTAGGCGTACCGCTGGTTGTAGGCCTCCACCCGCTCGCTGTAGGTCTGCCCGGTGGCTGCGCGGTGCTCCAGCGACCCGAAGGGGTCCCCGGGCAGCATGGCTTCGGCCTCCTTCCGCGAGTCGTAGCTCCCGCCCGATCCCCCGTAAGGATCCTTGTAGGAGCCGGGCACCGACCTGGGCTCCGGCTGGAGAGGGGCCGGGGAGGACGGCGGCGAGCATTCCACGCCGTCCGAGATGTACCTGATGTCGGAGGCCGCGCTGTCCCAGCTGGAGTCGTTGTTGCGTCTGCCTCTGAAGAAGTTCTTCCACGAGTCTGGGATGAACCGCCGGACCGGCTTGAGCTCGGCCGGCCCCCCCGGGCCGGGGCTGCCCTCGCCGGGGTAGGCGTCGGGGCCGAAGGGGGGCCGCAGGGGGAGCGGGGGCGGCGGCAAGGGGGCGGCGGTGCGCGGCTCCGCGTCCCGGGGGAGCTGAGAGCCGGAGCCGGAGCCGGGGCCGGCCCCGCGGGGCAGCAGCGACCTGCCGGGCCGCCCGCCCTCCGAGCCGGCGCTCCTCGACATGGCGGGCGCTGGGGCCCGGCGTCAGGCGCTCCCCGGCCCCGCTCGGCCGCCTCTCATTCACCCGACGGGAGAGTCCAAAGGGCGCCCGGCGCCGGGCGGAGGAAACGCGACGGTGCGGCCGACGAGTGCGCGCGGGTGGCCAGGCCCGGGAGCAGCCGCCGCCCCGCTCCGCTCCCCGCTCCGCTCCCCGCCGGGCCGCCCTCGGCGCCCGCACCCGCGCCCGCACCTGCGCCGCCCCGCCCGGGCAGCCGCACCTGCGGGGGCCGAGCGGGCTCGGCCCGGGGAGGCGGGAGCTTCCGGCCGGCGAGCCCCGGCGGAGCCGGGCGCGGGCGGCACGGCACGGCACGGCACGGCACGGCGTGGGGAGCGGCCGCTTTCCCGCCCGCTGCGGGTCGGCGGGGGCGCGGGGGCGCGGCCCGCCGGTGAGGTGCGCCGCGGCCCCCGCGGGATCGCCGAGCGCGGCGAGTCGCGGCGGGGAGGGGCGTCCCGGTTACGGGCGGACTCTGCACAGGCTGCGCGGGCCAGTGCGAACCACTTTTCTCGCGTCCTTTATCAAACCCGGGGCTGTTCTTTCCCCCAGCACCACCGCCGTTCAAGGGGAAAACCGGCGTGCTGCACCGGCAGCCTCTACGGAATGCAGAGGGCGCGAGGGCTTCTGCTTGGTGGTTGGATTTCCCCCCTCGATAAATGGCGGAAACATTCTCAAAAAAGGCGTCCCAAATGATCTCTCATACAACGTGTCCGCTTCATATTTTTAATATTTTTAACTACTTTAAGATATTTTTTATGTTTTCTTCCTACGTTATGTTCACATAAAGTATCTGTTGCAGAGTGCAAAACAGCCTTCACGCGGCAGGAGTTTTATTTACATCGTCAGTATGGGATATAAAATTTTTACATACACGCTTCGCTCTCTTCTTTTAGGAGGTTCAAACTTCCAAACAGCAATTTTTTTTGAAGGTGCAAATTTTAATAAAACCTTCAAATGCCAACAACTTATCAAATGTGAACTCCGGAAACATGCCATACAAATGCAGAGTAAATAGAAATGTGTTAAAAATAAAGAGTGACACTGCCTATCTACAGTCTCTTTCTAACTCTATTAGTCTTAATTTATTGTTACCTCTTTTTATAAATAAGGCTAACTCCTGTGGCTCAGAACAGGCAGGGAATGGCTTGTGATTTAGTATTCAGCTCGAGTCTGATCCTGCAAGTTAAGGGGGAGCTGAGGAAACTTGTCTGGACGCTGACTTGGCCTTCCAGCCCACCTACATAGCTAAAGGAGTACTCTTGTGCAGACTATGCTCTCTTTAGCAAAGGCTGTTGTAGCATATTGATCTATTTTGGTGAATTAGTGGTTGATAATTTGTTATATTCAGTCACTACCCTTTTCCTGTATTTTTAATTCATCTTCCTCCATGATTGCTTGAGCTGCAGCAGGCAGAGGCTTTGATGGCAAGGCCATTCGTTTCCACTGCATTGGCTGGAAGTAAGAGGGAGTCCATCCCATTCACTCACATTCATTTTGCTTTTTTCCATCTGTTCGGCCATCTCCATAGCATTCACATCAGCAGGATCCCCCTCATAACTAACAAGTGAGTCTGGCATGCCAGGATCTTTATCAGTAAGTGTTTCAAATTTTAACCTCTGAAATTATCACAGCAATGGTAAATTACGATGGAATACCCACCACGTTTCCTGCGCTCTCAGCACAGAAACTGCAGTGGAAAAGACTGCCCACGTACTGCACAAGTCTCCCCCCTTCACTGATGCTCAACAGCTTTCAACTTTTCTGGCAGTAATAACCTCTATTCACCACCATTAATTCAAGCCATATACGTTCTTTTCTTACATCACTACCATCAGTATTATGCTTTATGGCTCTGTGCACATATTCCAATTATAGGTATTTGGGCCCATGACTCAATACTACGTAACCTGCATGAGAACCCACAGAATATATGGAAGTTCCTCTCAGGTAAAGCTTAAAATGCTATACACCCAGTTTATTAATGCAGATACAAAAGGTCTACCAGTATTTAAATAAAGGCTGCAGACAAAATTAATGGCATAAGGAAGTCTACAATTAATTTGTAAAGTTGTAAACATTTTGGCTTATACTAGTGTGGTCAGTTGACCTTGGCTGGCAATCTTATTCTCACATAAATCTTTTTGTTTGCAAAACCAAAGATTTTATCCAGATCATGCCCTGGACAAACAGACCTGTGCCTAGGTCAGAGAACTAATATTTGATACAATGGAAGAGAAGGCTAAACAAGAGTTAAAAACAAGATTGTAGTTAAAATGTTGCTACTAATGTTGTAATTCTAAGTAATTTGAACTGAAAAAAAGTTTTAAGAGCCAAAATATAAAATTATAAGGCTGCAGATGAGGGAAAATGTCACATTACAGGTGTACACTAAAGATGTTTCTGTATGAAAGGATTCTTAATGTATTAAGAAAGAAGTTGTTCTTAAAGTACATGTCAAGTTTACCTCCCAAAATGTCTTTTCAGTGGTAGCTTCCCAACATCTTGGATAAAGGCAATCTGAGCTGAGAAAAATAATCACCAATATCATATTGGGTAGATCACAATGCACATAGAATTAAAGACACTGGAAAATAAATAATTCATATGTTTAGTTAAGTGGTCCTGTATGTATTTGCATTGGATACCAAAACAGTTTATATATATTTGAAGTGTTTATCACATTACCATAACATATTTACAGACTGCCTCCACAGAATAATAAATCCCTACTGTCTGTCAACTGTGTATTTATTATGTAGATTTATTATTACATAGCCTGCAAAAATAATTACTCAGGGTGGTAAAGCCTTAGTTAAGACATAAAGCCTTTTATTAGAAGTAATTAACATAGCATAGGTGACCCAGCTGTCTGAACAGTGATTTTTGGATTGCATACACAGTAACCACCTGCTACTGGATTGCCTCATGTTACACAAATTTTTTAAATGCACTTCAAACTTCAGTTTTATTTACTTTATCTGGGAAAGGCTTTTTAGAGCCTTTTCAGGCTGTTGATGTTACTTTAAAGGGATCAGTAAGCAATGAAGATCTATTTAATATAGTCTATGAGATTTCCAAAAGGCTTCTCACCAAGTCCCCTAATAGCTTTTAAAGGAAACCTTGAGCCTTAAAAGAAGCCTTAAGCCTAAAACAATGACTCAGTAGTAAAGTCTGATAAATAATTAGCAGATAGGAATTGGGGGAGGGGAGTATGAGTTAGCTATTAACTCCTGCAATGGAGGAAAGCTGCCAGCACAGTTCTGCAGAGATCAGTGCTAGGACCTGGTCTATCTAGTACATTCCTAAATGTAAACCTGTGAAAAAAGGGAGTGAAGAGTGAGACTAGCAACTTTGCTGGTGATACTGTTAGACAGGCTAGTAAGGATGTGGGCTGTCAGAAGAACTGTGCCAGGACTTCATGAGACTGAATGGCAGGGCAATAACATGATGAAATTCAACGCACACAGATACCTGAAATCCATGCAGTAAAAAAAGGGAAGAAGGATTTAAAGTACTGCAACATGAGGACCCTGACTTACGTGTTTATAAAGCATCACATATTCCTCACTTCTGGCAAGACAGATACTTGTTTAATTTTTTCAGTTAAATAAGTATTAAAGATGTTCTTGGTGGTGTTTCAAACCTAACAGGAGGGCTCGAATCTTGGCTATGTGACTAGAAACATATTTATGTAACTGCTATATGCATATACCATATGCATTTTTTTTAGGTAGACAAAAGGATAGATAGTATTGACATTTTGGGTTACAAAAATGTATCATTATGTTTACTGATATAAAAAAATCTCAGTGCAAGAGTTACACTGATCTTACCTTGGTTTCTCATAGAGTTTCCAAACATAGCAATAGCTCCATCTTCAAGACACTCTGGTGGTAAACAGAAGCTTGAAAAGAGATTTTTCAGCAAGACAGTTTTCTTGATACTGTAAGAGTTGGGGTGGGGGACCAAAACACGAGTAAAAAACCTGCTAAACCATAGTTAATGTATATATTCTGTACCATAAAAAGCAGCATGATGACTTTAATAACAACTGCACACAAGCTGCTGAAGAATGAGTCCAGAAAAGAGATAAGCAGTTAGACCTAACATATAGAGATCATAAAAATGGTGAATTCCTTCATTTTTTCCCTTCACTGGATACTAAGGGTTCCTGACAATTTTTATCCTTTGATTACAGATTTCACCACCAATGCAGGCCAATATTTTTTTTTTTGCTAGACTCTGTGAGAGTATTGATTCAAATGTAAAAAATTGCTGAGAGCTTTGGTATGTCATGAATAAGCTGTTTCTTATAAACACAGAAAATACAACAGCAGTAATTTTTTGAACTTACACAACAGTTTGAAGTGGTTTAAACTGCACAAGCTTAAACTTACTCTTAGGAATACTTTGCAGTATTTCAATACTAATTTTGTATCTGTGAACGTGGGATTAAGACTCTCCCAGAAGTATGGAGACAGAATAACCTAGACACAGACAGCAGACTTTGTCAGAGGCCTCCAAAATGTACCTCTTCAAGCAAGTAATTTTTTAGAAGTAGCTTATAGTAAAATAAGATATTTGACAAGTTTAGCATCGCATGCAAATCTCATCTGAACCACTCACTTGTCTAAGAAATTTAAGGGTAATACCTTCCTCAAGACATCTAACATTTACCTTTTTATTGTTAAGGAACCCCTGGGGCTCATATAAAGGCCAGAACCCCATTCCTCCTTGGCAGTGGGCAAAGGCCCTGGATGCTTTTGAATGCATCACCCCTCACGTAGCCACTGGTGCACGGTAGTTTTCCGTGCCAAATTGTGACTAAGATAGAAGTCAGGCATTGTACGAACTCAAGGTCTCTGCACAGTGTGTCACTTTTGAAGTAGAGCACACTCTGTAACTGCAGTGACACGATGTGCCCAGAAGATATTCAGGTTACTGTGGAAAGCAACTGAATGAAAAAGCTAGTCCAAGTGCTTTAGGTAAAAGGCATAGGGCCTCTGATACATTTTTAGCAAAAAATTTGTTCTACTTAAAAATATTTTGTGGAATATTTTACAAACACTATGACCCACTATAATAAAATGCTGACAGAAGTTGGACAAAAGCTGTACACAAATGGCCTGCATCTCTCCTACTTTTGATGCAGTTTAGCATCCATTAACAATTCACTGTCACCTATACTATATTAGATATTTGAAGCAATACAGATTGTAAGTAAATAATTGCCTTCTATCCTTCATGAATACTTAGAGAAAAACCTAGAAGTTCAATTTCAGAGTATAAAAAAATGTATCTATGCATAAAAAATGACATCTACATTCCTGGGTACCATTCCTACAAAGGACACCAGCAGTACTCAGCTATTCATTGGTTCTTACAACCAATCATCTACATCAACAAAAAAATCTGCATAGTTTTGGTGAAGGTATAGATAAACATGCTTGCAGACATACGTGATTTTTCCACAATATCCTATTTTAAAAAACAAACAATCAATCAAACAAACAGAAATAAATTTTTAAAAATCAGTTCAGGTTTTACACATTGTAAAAGGAAAAACATCCTATAAAAGTTATGATACATTTAGATGGTTAGGGAGCTGGTGCTCATGACCTGCAAAGGGATGCTCATATACAGGAGGGAGGTTGGTTTCTTCCCAGAGAAGACTAATGGTGGGGTGGAGAAGTAGAAGCCACTGCTGCCTTCAGCTTTCTGATGGGTGGTAAGAGGAAGGTGAGCTCAGATTCCTCCCCGCAATGTAGAGCAGAAGGATAAGATGCAACAGCCAAAGGTCGCAGCAAGGGAAATTCCACCCTCCACCACGAGTTGGTCAGAGAGAGAGAGAATGTCTGTCAAAATTAAAATATAGATGAGAGGGAGCAAGAACAGAGATGTGTAAATGCACAAATAGCAACTGTCACATATATTGAACAGGATTTTTAGCAACTGCTGACTCTACCAACAATTTTTAGTTTTCAGTTTCCAGGACATTCTTGGTGCAGGCGTTAAGTACTTAATTGTATAGTCAATATTACATGGTCACCAACATGTAATTAGTTACATTATGCTTTATATAATAAAATTAATCTAATTATTTTCATATCCCCTCATCTCACTATTTCTCCTCAAGTGAATTTGGAACTGATAATGCAAATTGTTACCTAACCATGAGCAGCCAATGGCATTATAGATCCTGATTTAGCTGGGTGCAGATAGTACTGCAGTATAATAAGTATCAAATTCTTACTATTCATAGGTTTTAAATGTTAAAAGCCAGTACTGTGACCATACATGGGGAGCAGATAGGAAGTGAATCTACAGAATGTGAGTGTATAAAACATCGACTTTTCAATAGTAGGAAGGTGGAAAGTATTTTGGAGAGGTGGGAAGGGAGACAGGGTAGCAAAGAGAGGTGGAAAAGCCCTTCAACCTTTCATCAAGGAGTTGAGAGAAAAAGGAGGGAGGAAAAGACAGCAGAAAGAATCACAGCCACATACACAAATAAGGGAAGCAGTAGCTGAGAGGCTGCAGGGCTATTTTCTAACCTTTGGGAATACAAGGAATACAGAACATAACCACACAACCGTGTATAGTTCTGCATGTAAAGCAAATTTTGCTATTGTACAAGGCAACAAATGTGGGGACTATCTGCCTAGCTTTTTGTGTGTGACAGCACACGAACCTAGTGCAACTAGAGTTACCTAATTTTATTACATCCATGTAGTAGATCTTTAATGAAGCATATGTTATTTACCTAACAGATGTAGAGAGCTGCAATCTCAGTTACCACAAACTTTTATTACTGTTTTTATACTGTTATTTATGTCCAAACATGAATTAGAAGCCACCCTAAGCCTTACTTTAGCAAATCTAGCTATTAGCAGCTGGCATTCTTTTCTCATTGAGAAGGAAGAATGAGTCAAACCTTCTTACTTTTACAGTAAATTATTTTCCCCAGAGGAAGCATCTTTGCCACCTTGTAACTCCTGTTCTTCTGAAGTATCAAATTTTCTTTCCTTTTTTTGTTTTAGATACTGCTGCTGCTTCAGGTTTGAGAGGGGAGCTCCCTTTCTTCCTTGACCAAAAGTCACTCTCCAATGAGCAGTCTATCAAGAAAAGCAACAATTTAATCAGGACAAAGAACATGAAATTTATTTTTTTTTAAGTTATCTATTTATTACATTGCTACTGATAATGTTCTAAACTGAAAAAAAAAAAAAAGGCAGAAGTAATCCAATGAACAGAAAGGATTTTATAAATAGGGGCACTGAGAGAAAATTTGTTTATTAGGAAGGCAACCCAATCACCTAAACTAGCATGCTTCATTCCACTTTTGTGCCTTAAGCCAAAGCTAGGGTGCTGAGTATTCTTTGAATAATAAATACCTGTTCTAAAAAAGCAGCTGGCATTCTTGCTCACTCATCCTCTGCTTACACACACAGTCTGATGTGTGTACAGCTTGCTTTTCTTATAAATTTCCTCTTTATAAATAAAGTACCAGTGCAAATATATAAAAATCATATTTCAGTTATATTATGTTCAATTATCAATTTCTTATCTATTTGCATGACCTGTATAATGTCCCTGCTGAAATAAAAGAAGTAAAAGAAAACCTTTCATTTAGGTGATTCTTCCAACAACCTACTATTTCCACAATGATCTGAACTCCAGGGAATAAAACCCTTCTTTAATTTAATACTCAAACTTTAAACCCACAATTTGATTTAGTGACAGGTCAATGTTCTTTATTGAACTAAGGGAACCTATCCCTTATATATCTGTATATATCTGCCTCTTCTCCCATGATTACGTGGATCCATTTTATCCATTAATGCTGCCAAAGTGAATATATCACTTGTGCTACACACACACAAACATGCACACACAAATGAAGAAAGAAATTACATATATGTAAAAACTAATACTATATTCTGATGGCACTCAGAACATCAGCATGAACATGAAGTCTCTCCAAAATTTACAAAATACCACTGACTACCAATCTGTTATCTAACTGAAGCACCTGAACAGCTGAACATTTTCTATTTGACATGGTCATCTCCTCTCATTAATCTCTGTTAAATAAAATGTGAGATGGGAGTGTTCGGTGCACTACAATTTGAATATCTAATTCTGACATGTCATGAGTAGAAGCTGTGAAAATCTTACCTTTGTTTTCTCCCAAGTTCCTTTGTAACTCTCATGTTTTTATAGTTCCAGGTGATTTATTTAAAATTTGAAGTTGTTTCAGGAGTATTTAGATTTTCTACAGTATGTATGAACTCTTTACCATCTACTAGTGAGCTATAGTGAACTTTTCTTGGGTATTCCCAACTGTTTACCCATTTCATGGCATTAACATCAAAATGCTTTTGCTGAGAGGAACTTTCTATTTTTTTCTGATGCACACAAAACAATATAAACTTAGTAGGCTAGAAGACACCACCAGAAGAATTTCATTTCCATGTTTGCAAGTTAAACCTAGAAACATGTCTCTCTTCCCTCTGACACACAACAAACACAGCTAATATATCTCAATTATAATCCCAGCTCTTCAGTTTACCAGCAGCTGTGGCCACTCCACAGCAAAACGAGTAATTTCAGAAGTGCCATACACAAAGTCAGTGGGTTATTTTAGAAATGCTGCAAATGTAGAATTAAGGACCTAGAGAAGTATACAGAACTGAGCAATGAAAATACCTCCTCCAAATTAAAGTTACATTATAAAAGCTTTGATCAGTAAAGACATACTGATAACAAAGCTATCAAGAATAGAGGGCATTGCATTAAATTACATCAACACTTGCATAACAGATAACTAATATTGGATTTAGTTAATTTTGAGGTTATATATAACAGACATAACCTCTCTACATATTCACAAAAACCATAGGCCTTTGCCTTTCCTTTCTTATATCATCTGAAAAACCTTGCAAATCACTTCCAGAGAGGTTCTTCCATGATCATAATTCTTCCATAAGCATAATTCATAATTCTAAAGGGAGAATTTGAAAATTATTCTGCACTTTAATTACAGAGTGGCAAAATGGTTGAGGCTAGAAAGGATCTCTGGAGGTCGTCTAGTCCTTCATCTTCTCTACACCCACCCTTCATGTATTTATGTACATTGATAAGATCCCTCTGAACCTGCTCTTTACCAGGCTGAACAGTCTCCGTTCTCTCAGCCTTTCCTCATAAGAGAAAGGCTCCAGTCCCTTCATCATCTTTGTGGCCCTTTGCTGGACTCTCTCCAGTATGTTCATGTCTCTTGTGCATGAGGAGCCCAGCACTGGACCCAACACTCCAGGTGTGGCCACACCAGTGCTGAACAGAGGGGAAGGATCAACTCCCTTGGCTTGCAGGCAATGCCTCTCCTAATGCAGCCCAGGATACCATAGGCTTTCTTTGCTGTAAGGGCACATTGTTGGCTCATGCTCAACTTGGTGCTCACCAGGATGCCCAGCTCCTTTTTTGCAACACTGCTTTCCAGCTGGGTGGTCCCCAGCATGTATTGGTGCCTGTGATTGTTCCTCCCCATATTCAGGACTTTGCAATTGCCCTTGTTGAACTTAATGAGGTTCCTGTCAGCTCATTTCTTCAGCTGTCCAGGTCCCTCTGAATGGCAGCACAACCCTCCGGTGTTTCAGCCACTCCTCCCAGTTTTGTGTCATCTGCAAACTTGCTGAGGGTACACTCTATGCCATCAACCAGATCATTAATGAGGATGTTAAACAGGACTGGAGCCAATACTGAACCCTGGGGTACACTGCTAGTCACTGGCCCCCAACTAGACCTCACACTACTGATCACTACCCTCTGGCCCTGGCCATTCATCCAGTTTTCAATCCACTTCACTGTCTGCTTATCCATCCCATGCATCAACAGCTTCTCTGTGAGGATCTTGTGGGATACTGTGTCAAAGGCCTTACTGAAGTCCAGGTAGACAATATCAACTGCTCTCTCCTCATCTACCAAGACAGTAATTTCATTGTAGAAGTTCATCAAGTTGGTTAAGCGTGACTTGCCCTTGGTGAAGCCATGCTGACAACTACTGCTGACTTTCACATTGTTGATGTGCCTGGAAATGGTTTCCAGTATTAGTTGTTCCATCACCTTCCCAGGGATCGAGGTAAGGCTGACTGGCCTATCTTTCCCTGGGTCCTTCTTGCCCTTCTTAAAGATAGGAGTGACATTTGCTTTCCTCTGGTCCTTGGGAAGTTCCCATAGTTGCTATGATTGATCAAAGATTGTTGAGAGTGGCCTCACAGTGACATTTGCCAGCTCCCTCAGCACTTGGGAGTGCATCCCATCAGGGCCCATGGATGTACGTATTTCCAGTTTGCTCAAGTATTCCCTGACCTGATCCTATTCCACCAATGCCAAGTCCCTTCTAACCTCAACCATGCTGTGATGCTGTGATCTCTCCAAAAAGCCAGAGAGGCTCTCTTAACTCATAAGAACACTACATTCAGAGAAGTAAGCAGATCAGAATTGTGTAGCAAAGGCCATGGCAAAAGGAGATCAAGAAGCAGAGGCAGCAATGATTACTACAGAAGAGAAAATGAGCAAAGGAAACACTGGCAGGGTTCTGCTTTTTGTACTGATGAGATGGTTGAAGAGTGTACTTATAAGATAGCTGTGAGTGCCCCTGCAGGAAGAGGGTTCAATCTAATGTTCACTGTTTAAGGCAATCTACTAGTCCAGAACAAAGGATATAATCCTTTACTAAATGGAGAGGTCTGTAGAGCCAGAGGGGACCCTGCAGCAGATACTACTGCTCTGACAAAAGATGCAGATCAAGAAGTAGATCAAGCAACAGGCCAAGGACCACTTCTGGAGGGATGAACAGAATGAAAAGTGAAAATCTTGATGGTAAAAGGAAATACAAAACTTGCCACCTGGAGAGCACAGTTGAGGAGCACGCAAGTCCAGCAAGAGAAAATGACCCCGAAAAAACTTTATCATAATTCAGTGACTGCTACACAGGTGAATGCAGCCTTTCAGGCTATCTAGCAAGTAGTGAGACAAAGCTTGAGAAAAAGAAGAAAAGGATGAGGAGTCCAAGTGTGGAGATAGTCTGTGAAGGAAAAGTGATGGACACAACAAGGCCTCCTAATAAGAAAAAGCAAAAGAAGAAACACTGGAAACATCACATAAGTAACTCAGCACATTTCTTTATTTAGTGCCATTTTGCAGTTACTGCACCTGAAATAATCTATTCCAGCTTTGTTCCTTCTGGGTAGCTGAGTGTTTCTGATCACCCAGGGCTGTTTTTCTGTGAACTGCCACGAGATGGCAAAATATTTCCCAGCATTACCTCCAAGCCTGCTTGCCAGCACTGCAGGCTGGAGCTGTGGCTTCGGGAAAGATGAAACTGGCAGAATTTCTCTCTCCTTTGGATTAGCTGCTCCTCTGCATGTCCAGGTGTGCCTCTTCAACAGCCTCCGGAGACCAAGAGCTGCTCGTTGTCACTGGTCACTGGAAGTCTGAGGCAGAGCACTTGCAGTATTAGGTATACCTCTGAACCAGAAAAATGACAGCAAATTCCATCAAAATAATAAAAAAGGCAAAGTGAATCTATGATACAGTGTGCTGCATTAATGCCTTTTTAATGGATGTGGCAAAAAAATACCAAATCCTGCAAATTGTTGAATATATGATTAAAGAATGCAAAGTCATGGATGAACGCTTTAATCAAAGTTCAAAATCTGTTCCCCAAATGAGTTGAAACAACACGTATGGGAAGTGGGGATCAGACTGAAAGCAGTGAAAGGATTCTGGCTGGTTTAGATCATGACTGGAGTAAGCCTACCTGCTACAAAGTAGTATTTTCCATGTGATCTGTGATGAGAAGTGTGCATTAACGAAGAAAGGACTTGCCTCTGAACAAGATTTTTATTTAATTCATCTACACATATACCTACAGAGACATGCAATGGCATATCAATACAGTAAGAAAAATAAAATTAAGGGAAAATGAATTGTTTAGGGTAGCACACTTGCATTAAAAATTTTGTCATCAAGCTGCCACAATTCAAGTAGTGTTTAAGAAGTCACAGTCATGAACTACAGACTTACCTTTTTAAAACAGTTATTTACTGGTAAATCAATGCAAAAATTAAAGCATTTATGACAGCTAGTAAATTATTCTACAATGGTTATTTGCAGTACATGGACATGTCTATGAACCCTAGATGCTATTTTGGAAATTTTTAATTGAATTGATTCAATCCAGAGTGGTCTATCAGTTGGCAGTTCCACTGAAACCTGGGGCTCCTCCTTTTTTCTGACAAACCAGTACCAACTTTAACAAAGCAGAAGGTGGTTTGCTGGTAGACATTATCAGACAAACTGATAGAGTTGGAAAAATTAGATCACCTTTTGGGTGCTCAGATCTTGAAATCTGAAGAAGGGCTTGAGTGCCTTGAAGTTTGGCCAGTTCTTCCTATCATATCAGTTGTTTAATAAAATGTATTACTTCTTCCAGCAGCCCACGTACCATCTTTTTCTTTAGACCATCATGTTTATGAGAAAGTATAATTCTGACAAAGGCACAAGGCAATAATGTAATTTAATAATAATCCAACAGTCACTTTTACAAATAAGATTAGCTGTTACATCTTAGATGTTTACTCAAGAAAAGGGTGAGTTCACCAAGAACAAAACTGTGACTCTAATCCCATCAACTGGCATTTGTAAACTGAAATTTAAAAGGCTGTTTTCTACATCATTTAAGTGCTTTCCATTTATGAACATCTGAAGAAGATGAAAACTTTCTTTTCCTCCCTGACAATTTGCCATGCTTCCACAGTGTATGCAGGGCCTGCTTATCATTTGTTTGGTGCTAATTTGAAACACCTGTTTTGAAGAGGAACGCATACAAGCTATGCAGATACAGCACAAGAAAACCTCAGTATCTGACTTAACAGCCATGACACCAATGAAAGACAGAAGAACAGTTCTTGCACCATCTGAAGCCCTTGTGTATATGTAGACACGCATGCATATACACACACACAAACCAATACATTTGCACAATGGTAGGAGTCTATTTTTTCTTGGTGAGACTGGAACAGATTTAGTTTCAGCTGAATAGCGGCAGAGCCATGCAACACATGTATGTAATACTCTATGGGGTTATATGCTGCATATTCATGCTGCACATAACAGAGCTACTGCACAGCTGCTGGGATTTGTGCTGGTCACAGGAGCTGTGAACCCCCTCCCAAATCATTATGTTCACAGTTACTTCAGCTTTACCCCATTTCATTTGCACTCACACTTGAAATGCAGACAGTTCATGCAGTGATCAATCAACTCTCAAATCCCCAGCCCAGCAAGGTGAACTGGTCTCCAAATCCAGTCATTCTGTTTTGTTTTGGAAGGACCGCTTCTGTCATTACAGGTACCCTGCTGATGTACTAATTCTTAACATGGTTAAAAATACATCAGGAGTTAGGAGGAGAAATACAGAAGAAATGCAACTCTTATGTATCATCAAAGAGATGATGCCACAGGATTTTTGAAGTTTAAGAAATCATGTCAGGATAGGCTCCAAGCAATAGATAGGAAGACTATACAGAGTCTTGTAAGAAAAGAAAAGGAGTAAAAGTTGGTAAATCCTTGTCAATATCACTTGGGAAGACAATGATTTTGTCCAAGTTCTGAAACAAAGTCCTATATTATTATAATCCACTCTTTGTGGGTTGTATTTTTGCAGGCACAGCACAATAATGCAGTGTGTTTCCATGAAGAAATAAGGTAATTTTCCCTTCTCTCAGATGCCAGATTTTATAACATTGTAACCTTCTAAATAGGCAAATCAGGTCAAACTGGTATTATGTCATTCCCTCAGTACTGGCCAGGGCTATACTTGATCTTTTTAAACCCTGAACAGAGAACTGTTCTGTAGACGACAAAAAAAGGCAATATCACTTATTTTTCACAGCACATGTGTGCCCAGTATTTATTGTGTATGTTTCAACAATTTGGGTCATTAGACTTTCGGCATGGTGCTAATGCCTGTTTGGGTCACCAACATGTGGTGGGAAACAAACCCGATGGTTTTCATTGATGGGGAATGCTGTTCTCTATGGAGAGCTCATCTCTCAGCAGATCAGCTGCTGTGCTTGGACAAGCATATTCTATCAAACCATTTTCAGCTTAATATGTTACCATACCAAGGTGGAAACTGCGGCGGCTGAAGACCCAACTGTGAGTTGAACCCCCTTCCTCCAGGAGAACCAAGTTCCACCAGGAGGGGCAGGCAGGGTGACAGCAGGGGTGGCAGGAGCACCCTGTGCTTGATTTATGCCTGCCACCACACAGCTGCTAGAGCCCTAAGTGAACCCAGCCGAACCTCAGCTGTACACGGCATTTGGCACATCCGGAACATGTACTTACCCAAATAAAACAGCCAGTGTTGCCTATACCCTGTTAGGCACGAATTAAAAGTTCCATGCAGAGAAATATTTGACTATGCTTCAAAGACTGGCTTGAGCACAGAGAATTCCATCAGCCCCCTCAGAAAAATCCTGCTGCTCAGAATTTTGTCAGCCTCTCCTTGTATAACTCACTTCCAGCTTTCCTGCTCCTTTCATGAATTTGGATCGGCCCATGTCCACATATGCCATCTAGCATCAGAAACTCCATGCACTTGGGTGATTATTTTATTAATACTTAAAACTCATGGAAGGCTGCCATGGACAGTCTACATTATGTTCAAGTGTAAATGTTTTTCCTTTGTGCATTCTGCAGCTCCTACACTCTCATGTTGCCACCTCAACCATCTGGCCTTCTAGCGCACATACAGAGAGCTCTGCAGCTTTCTGGTCCCATAATAAAGCATTACACACGTAGATATCATTCTGTATATGCATTGCTCAATGCTTTTGCACTTTACATTATATTAATTGCTACAATTCATGAGGTTGCTCTTCCCTTATGTCCATAGTTTTCCTACACAAAGATATGCAAGTCATCTTCCTCAATAGCTATTTCTCTCTCTTTTTTTTTTTTAAAGCAGCCTCCACGATGAATCTATTCTGATTCTGTTTATAAAGAGAACCAAAAGATGTGAAAAGACTTTGTCCCTAAGATTAACATTCATTTTTTGCTTAAATGTTAAGGTCTGACCTCACCAAGTGCATTAACAGTGTAAGACACCTTTTTTTGATATCAAAACTGCAAGTTACCCAAATAATGTCATCACACAATTAAAACCACATTCTGCTGTGCTAGTTCTACATCAGTAATTGCACTTGTACATATTTATGTTGCTGTCCTCTTTCATGGTAAAGAGGAAATTCAAATTTTAGCTGCTCAGCAGTGGTACAATCTGGCACGGAGTGCAAGAAGGCCCAGCTGCAGAAAGGGTTGAACTAGCAGGAAGCAGTGATGACAGAGACGGAAGGACTCCTGGCAAGGGACTGAAGTTTCCCGTGATCATAAGAAACAGCCACAGCATTGTTTTGTGGCCATCCTGGATGGGAGTGCTCAGGGGCCACTGTTGGGCAGAAGAGCTGGGCTGGGGGATGGACCGATGGCTGGGCTAAGGTGCCCCATGCAACTGCTGTCAGGATGGGTGCTGGTGCAAGTATACCTAAGGAAGCGGCTCATGATGCATCTTTGCAGACTCCATGTAGAACTGCTTATGGTGGTAGGACAATGCATTCTTCATTAAAATTTTCTTTTATATTTAAGTACAAATGTGAGTTTAATTAGCATCAAGGGGTACCATGAGAATTGCCCAACACAACACAGCAGATATTTACTGCTTGCAAACAAGGACAAGCATAATCCCTAATCAGCTGTGGCTTCATGATTAGGACTATGAGGAACAGCAACTACAGCTCCTTCCTGCGTACGTAGGCTCAGGCTCCATTGCTAGCGCTTTTGAGGACCACCAGTGCAACAGTTGGCCAGGAGCACCAGCTACCAGAAGCGTGGCAATCGCGGTAAGCGGAGAGGGAGCCGGCACTGCGGGCGAGTGCCAGCGGGAGTGGATGGGGCTGGAGAAAAATGCCCCTTTAGGCTTCTCCCCGCCGGCGGGGGGCATGACCCAGCAGGCCAGGAGACTCTCCCCCAGGGCTGGCCACTAACCACCCAGGTCCCCTCTGCAAATCCCGGCATTGCACGGGGAAAGGCAGCCAGCTGGGGGACACGTCACCCAGCCGCGGGCAGTCCACGCCGACTGTTCCCACCCGGCTCCCCCTTGCAGGAGACCTCTGCAAGGCGTCAGGAGTGGGGACGAGACACACAGTCATGGGCGTGTGTTGCAGGTGACCAAGCCAGGGCAACAGGGAAATGTAGAAGACGAAAACAAGAAACGCCGTTTTCTTTTTCTCCAGATGCTGTGCACCTGTGGGGGTGGAAGGCCGAGCGGTGGCCTGTGACATCAGCGGGCGATGCACTGTGACCTCACGTCCCTCGCTGCTTGTCTTCGGGCACCAGCAGAGCCTTGGCCAGTCTGGCTCGTGCCTGGACTCCTGCCGAGCGTGCCTGCGAGGTCTGGAGGGCCGAGCAAGGTTTCTCCAGGTGCTGGGTGGTGCTTTGGGGGCTGCCGTCGGCAGCTCTCAGTGCCCGTCCGAGAGCCATGCCCGGTGTTTCCCCAGCCCTGCCTGGTTCAGGCGGCCGGGCACCGCGGGGTGCGCTTGCGGCAGCGGAGGTGAGCTGTGCGGGGAAACGTCCCCCCCGAGCAGCCGTGGGGCGGGGGATGGGGCTTGGGGAGCCAGGAGGGTGTCCTTCTCGAGGGGCCGGGGCATTTCTTCCTCTCCTCCCCTCCCCTCCCCGGGACAGCGAGCGACCGTGGCCTCTCTCCATTTTGCAGCGCACGACAGCCGCCGCTGCAGCGCCAGCAAGAGGGAGCAGCTCCTTATCCTCAGCGCTTCCCAGCTCACCTCAGCATGCGGAGAGCATGGCCACCGAGGGCGAGTGGAGCTGCCCCATCTGCTGCGACGATCAAGGCGACATCGCCTACGTGTCGCCTTGCCTCCACCGATTTTGCTTAGGCTGTGCACTGCGCTGGGTGCGGCAGAAGCCAAACTGCCCCCTGTGCAGGTCGGGGGCGACGGCCATCTTGTTCTCAGTGCAGTCGGAGGATGATTTCTTGACGTGGCGTGTCCCAAGCCTCGGAGAGCCAACGGCTGAAGACCACCAGGACGAGCAGGGGCCTGCGGGGCTGGTGCCCTGGGCTCAAGTGGGCAGCTTCCCTCCTGCGGTCTGGGCGGACTTTTTCAAGAGCCACCCCAATAACATCAGGCCCCTGCTGCCCTGGCTGCGATATGAGGTCATGGAGCTCTACGAGGAGCAGTGGTGGTGGGCGGGTGCCGCAGAGAGGACCATTGTGGCCCACCTGTGCCTCTGGGGTCTGGACGAGGAGGTGTTGGTGCAGAAGCTGCAGAGCTGCCTGTCACAACACACGCGGACATTCGTCCCCCGGCTCATCAACGCCGCCGTTCGCCTGTGCGGCTGGGCGATCCACCAGCACCTGGGCCAGCAGGACCCCCGCGCTGCCGGCGGGGAGGACGACGGCCCTGCAGCCAGCCCCAGCTCCACGGCCTCCCCGGGGCGGACTCCCGCTTCCCACCCGGCCTCCTCCAGCAGCGCTGCAGGCCCCGACGTGGAGGAGGAAGCCAGCACGTCCGAGGCCACCCTCCGCGGGGGTCCTGACAGCCCCCCATCTGCGCCCGTCCCTGCAGAGCAAGATCAGCCCCAGGAGGAGCCGGGGGAGGCGGTGGCGGCAGGTCCCTCCGCCCAGGGCTGCAGCCCCTCCGCTCCTGGCCGGGGCAGGGACCGCTTGCCCAGGGGGCCCCGGCGCCCCCCGAAGAGGAAGGCCTCCGGCCCCCAGGACTCTGCCCAGCCCTGCAAGAGGCCACCCCGCCGGCGGCACTAGCAGGGCTCCGTCAACCCTTGATTCAAGGAAAAGGAAATAAATTCCTGTTTCCCTGACACAGTCCCCGGGTGCTGCTTTCTCCCCCTTCTCCTGGTGCCTTTCCCGGCACCCCCGTGCCCCGCCACGGCTGCCGCCAGCCAGCTGGGGGGCACGGCCATGGGTCCCCGGCGCCCCAGGGCCATGTTGGTGGTGCCTCCTCCTGCAGGAAATCCTGCTGCAGCCACGCACCGGCAGCACGGCAGACGCTGAGGGCAGAGCGGGCAGGAGGGGAAGCTGGTTTCGTCGCAGGTCCGATGGGGACCGAACTGGGCATCACCCGTGGTCTCTGCTGGCATCCCCTGGTGCCCCCGCCCGGTCCCAGTGCCATGAAGGGCATCCTGAGCTCTGCCCGGCTGGAAGGAGCATCCTCGGAGCCCTGGACCGCGCTGGGGGGTGTTGCTGTGGGGACAGCAAGGAGCGGTCCCCCCCAACCCAGGTGTGCCTGAGGGGCTTGGCGGGGGCTTCCTCTCCCAGCTGGGCGCAGCAGGCTGCACACCTACGGCCGGAGCACTCCCGCCACCGGCAGGAGGGGTGTGCAAAGGGCGTGGGGGGCTGACAAAGCTCTTCTCCTGGGACAGCTCACCATCACGAAGTGGTGCTAGAGCGATGCCAAAAGTCTTGTCGGGAAAAAGATTCTTGTGCCTCGTTTTGCAAGCTGAGCTTCCTGTCCCCTTTGAAATCCATTCAGTCCGATCCTTTGTCAACGTCTCTTCCTTTCCGTGACGGGAGTTCACCAGTCCTTTCAAAGCAGCTTTGCTGGAGAGAGGAAAGCTCTGGCTTGCCCTTCACTGTTGCACTGCAGTCCTTAGGAAATCACTTGCTTCAGTCCTTACCCACCTCACTGTCAGAAAATTGCAGATGAAAGACCAAAACTTTGCCAGCTGAGAAAACGGCCCAAAGAGAAGGCAGTTATGGGCAAAATAATGAGAATTATTATTGTGTTGGCACATCTGGTACCAGGTGGGTGAAAAATAGGACCCTAAAAGATCTGAAAATAGCTCAGCTGACGATCAGGGAGGGGAAGGTGCAAAGAAAGGAAGAGATAGAAACATCAGAGGAAGGAAAGGACTATGCACAGAAGTTGAAAGTAGCACAAAAAAGAGTAAACGGACAAAACAATGAAAAAATAAATTCAGTTTGATATAAGAAAAAAAAAAAAGAAAAAAAATCCACCGTAAAGCATAACACTTTATAAGGGAAACTAAATTGCAGTATTTTGACTGACACATCACAGACTTTCACTAAAAGAGTTATTTTCCAGTGCTTTTCAAAAATCATGATTGTATCTTGAAATGCAGGCAGATTTTTTTTGAAGGTGGACTTTGCGAGAGGGCAGAAGTTCCCCTTGCTGTACAACTCCACTTAAGTAGGTGTAACCCACTAAGGGCTTGGCCCAGGGATTTGTGTAAGTCACAAAACACAGCCTCATTTTCTGCCCTGTGAATTTTCAGGTGTTTGGGGCTTTTGCTCTAGAGAAGGGCAAGTGTGGTGTGGTACTAAGTGAGGCCTTTAATGCCTCATGTATCTTTGACTATGAGAGAAAGGGATGTGCAGAATTGGTGGGCAGCTGACCATCTTACATCAGTTCAAGAAGAGCAATGACACCGAGAGCTGCGGAGTCATTCTGGCTTTGTATCAGTGGGACTAAAGGCTGGTTTGATGTGAGGCAGAGTATTTCACAGGTGACAGCACCTCCTGGTGGTTAGCACACTCCATTCTTCACATTTCCGTAGCAGCCTACTGTTCTTCCAACCTCCATCCACCCTTTGACAAATGTTTCTTCTAATTGCCCTTGGGGCAACAGTCACTGAATTCCTCATTACGGGTGTGCCAATATGCATTAGAGAGAGTGGATTCTGGTGTGAATTATAGCTGCTATTTGCAGATTGTGCTGCTGACCGGTGCTGGGGGCAGCAGCCACCAAAGGCCACCCGCACCCCAGGAGAGGGAGCACCTCTTGTCCATGGGGAGCAAGCTGGGCACTCCTCAAACCTCCCAAACCTGGCACACGGGCTCCTCTCACTGCTCTGTCCCCTCTGTCCTCTCTTTCTCCCTTCCTTCCTTCCCTCTTCAGTCCTTGCCTCTCTTCCTCCCTCACTTTTGCTCCTTCTCTTCCCTCTCTGTCTTCTGCCTCTTTCCCACTTCTTTCTGTCCCTTTTGAGATTCTTCGTCGACACCCAGTGTTATCATGTTCTCTGAACACCAGAGCAAAAGCCAGTGCCTTGCCAAAAAAATTGTCTCATATCCATATGTTAATATTCCCAAATCCTTTTCCCTCATGTATGATTTCTTCAAGAAGGAAAATGCTGCTCCTCAGTTCATGATATCCTGCATATCAAAAATGTCAACATACTTCCTTTTTGGTAATTTATAAAGAACATTCATTTACAGTAAGGAATAAACAAATCTGCTGTTCTTTGCATCAGGAAAATATGTGTACATAAATTTAGGAAAGAATACCCAAGACACAGATTGGAACCAATCACATCCCTAAAAAGAAAGCTCTTGCTTAAACCAGGAACACTCCACCAAGTGGAGACGTCTCCTATATGCAGCTGATCACTGACTGTGCCCTGTCACACATGGCTGGCAGATCGACAGCCTTCCTGTGGGAGCACACCAACAAAATGCATTCAGCTACTTAACATGTACCTGAACAGTGCAGGCTGCTGAAGGGATGGCATCCTGCTATATCGTGTCTCATTCACTGCACTCCGAGCTGGACAGTGTCTCATGGTGAGATACAGGCCATGAAAATATTTAGGAAGTCCTGTTCAATAGCCTCTAGCTACAGCATATCCCATATCACTCCTTTTCTTGTTAGCCCACCTGCAAAACAGCCTGTAAGGCTAAGAAACATAAAAAGAGACACACAAGGCAGTCAGATTGCTTAAAATCACTGTTGCACACCAGTGATGCTGACCAGACCACTTGCACATGTCCTGGCTTTTGTCAGCAGGTGGGGGAGAAGGCTTGAGTGGGTCAAATCAATCTGCTTAGAAGTATCACGAAGTAAAACCATGTTATGCTTACATAAGATCTTGCCCTGAGGTTTGTAACATGGGCTTTCTAATTCAAATCATGAACCTTTTGAGAGCGCCTACTGTCAGGTTACTGGAGTATTTCCTAAGCTGAGTCAAGTCTCTGCTTCCCCTCGTGTCTCACAACACTTACTTGGTCAAGATCAGTAGCATCCTCAGTATGCGCGCGCCAAAACCTCACTTTTCTGGAACCTGATTTGACAGCTGTGGAAGTCAAGGGGAGGAGTGTGAAAGACTTTCCATCTGTCTCATTTAGAACCTGTGTTAAAACTCTCGGTTTCATCTCACCCCTGGAGGACTGCTCCTCCACTGAGCTATACAGAAGCAGGAGTTTAATCTGTTTTTAATAAGAAAGCAGGTGACATTGGAAGATTTTAATCACTTCAAGGAACATGTCCACGGTCTTACTGACAAGCAGAATTAGCACTCATCAGCAGTAAATGCATAGAGACTACCTCAGCAGCTGAGGGAAGTAACTCAGTAATGGTAGTGAGGATTGCTAAGACTTAGTTTTAAATAATGATTGACATTAGATGATGCTCCCCTTACTGGTGGATTTCTCCATTAGTATGACTATGTCTACTTCCTGTAAAGAGCCCAATTAGGCAGAAAGTAAAGGCACAAAACATTTGCACATCAAGAATAATGATTAGGAGACACACTTTGATGGCACCTGAAGGTAAATCCATAAAAAACCCTCTGAAGTCAATAGCAATGACTCCAGAATTGCATTAGACCACATAAATCTGAGTTCCTGATAATATGCAATAAGCTTGCTTTCTTTCAGAGATGTACAATGTAACTATAAGCTGCAAAACCCCACTCTACTTGGCAAACTGGATCTGTATCATATGAACTTCACTCGCATACCAAGTGTGGAACCTCTCCTAGAGTAACCTGGTGCAGTATACCAGCTTTCTGCACACTGATGTGTTACACTGTAACTCCCTGCTGAACTGCAGGGTCAGGCTTTAAATATTTCTTTCAATTGTTTTTGCCATTGCATAAGTCATACAAAATCCAGGCTGCGGTGCCCCTGAGGCAGTTGTGCCCTGCGGCAGCCTGGCAGTCCAAAAAACTGTTTTAAATGGGTTGCAGTGGTCCACAGCACATTTCTACTTCCTCCTTGATAAAAGCCTTCATCATCATACAAATCAGCTGATCTGCTGACTCATCTTTTCACTTTGTCTAAAAATTTTTTTTTATAAGAGGATCAGCTTTCAGTGGAAAAGTGCTTCAGACCACAACTTACCTTAAGCTACTTTCAAATCCTGGGTGCCAGGCACCTAAAAAAACCCCCAGACAACTGCTTGACCATAACAATAACACATCACTGAAAGAGAACTTACCCATGCATCTAGACAAAAGCTTTTTTTAATCCAAGTACTGTAAATATTCTTGAAAAATTTTGAATGTACAGCAACCAACATTGGAGAAACACAAACAGCACGAAAGCCATTTTGGAAGGTGCTACACACAGCAATGATGCCTACTCTATCTGGTTTTTAAAACTTAACTAGTATGTGCCAAGATTCAGCAAGAAGCTACACAATATAAAATATCTCAAGTCACACACTTAGTTACTACACATTTGAAGTTTATATCTCATCATTAGACAACACTAATTGGATGCACTTTTCTAGCTCACCCCATATTAACCTTGTATCTACAGAATTAATGTGAGAAGATGCAGTATGTCTCAAGTCATTCCTGGCACCTGTAGTCATATACTTTGAATTCCACTCCAACAAGAACAGATTTATGGATATTACTACCTGCACTGCTGAAGTGCTGAGCGAAGAGCCAGTAACCACACTATCTTGCCGAAATGTGAGTTTTCCAGTGACCTGAAAGCACAGCCAATTATGAACAGCAGTGAACCGGTACACTTTGTGATGTACAGCAATAGAAGTAATCATCAAGTGTTGGGGGCAGATTAACTGTAATGTCTTAAAAGTTGACTACTCAAATCGTTATTCAAAGCTTTTTTGAAGAATAATGCTCCCCACTCCCATGTGCAAACAAAACAATTAGACCACATTCATATATTAATTTTTATTTTTCCCCATACAATATTCACAGGGTCTGCTTTTTCTCTTAATCAAACTAAACTTCCCTCCCCTCCCCAAACTAAAACAAGAACTGACAAGGACATAAGAAGAAGTTCTGTAAACATAAAACATCCAAGGAATAGCTGAAACCCAGGGCCTTTAGCAATTAAAAACACAGTTATATCCCCTTTAACGCAGGGTGTTTACTCATGTATCACACCATTAACCAAACTATTCTTTTCATATATTAAAAAGATGCAGCTTTAACCAAAAGTCACAACGCATTTCTTCACCCACTGCGTTAGCATGTGTTTTATTATATCCTATTCAGTCACTTATTTTAAAAACTATATACAGCTATGTTTAAACGTGTATTTGTGCCATGTTTTTAGTAACACAAAAATAAAGGCATTTTTAAGCTATTGCTGCATATTATGCAGCAGGATATCAGAAGATTGGTTTGGATACCTAACTTCAATGCAAAAGTCAAGTCCACTAAGCCTCTGCAGTGGGATTAATATTGAGCTGAACAGTCCCACTTCACACATTCAAACATGAAAGAATAGAGAGACATGTATGCGATGGCCAATCATTATCTGTTTTACCCCTTTGTTTACCAATTTTGACAGCACACAGAACAAGTCAGTGGAAGAAAACCCAAACACGTTTCAATCTTTAAAACAAATGCTTTTGTTGTGATTAAAGCTACACAAGTGATATTCAAACACCAGAAGATGACAGTGAACACTATCAAAATTAAATCATGTTTTCATGTGACACTTGCACCCAAAGTGTACCACTTGCTTCATTATTGTGTGCAACACAGCACAAAAAATAGTGAATATTAGTTGCTGAAACACAAGAATAAAGCATATAGGTACAATCAAGAATATTGTGTGCAGGCATAGATTTGTATCATAAGAAAGCACTATTTTTTTTGTTTTCTGATCTTTGTGAGTCTAACTGTTTCTGGGAAGCTTGCATCCCAAAATGGGACTGCAATATTTAAAATTCAGTACTGGACAGAAGAACATTACATATAATCCCGAATTTTATATATATTAAGCTTTTTAATACTCCCATGACCTTTTAAGTAATTTTTGAGCTGTTTGAGGTTTTTCTTCAGTTTCCAAAAGAGCAGTCGTTCAGTTCACAACAGGTGAACTTTTATTTTTTTTGGCCATCACAAGATTTTAAAATCAAGTAATCTCAGATCAATTCTTCAAACTGCTCAAGCGTTACCTGTACATGCAATTTCAAATTTTTGCTAGAAAAAATACAAGCAATTATTAAAGGTTTAGCATTCTTTCTCTGATTGCTGAGAACTTAAGGAGCATCTTTTGAATTTGTGTGCACTTAAGAAAGAACTGGTCAGTCTACATATTTCTCCAGAGCCAATTGAAAGAGTTTAGCCTTATTATGACCAGCTCAAATCAAGCTACTTGTATGTACATACATTTACTACCTTCCATATCCAAATAAACCAAGACTTTACAGTACATAAGCTATTAAAGACATGAGCAGTTGAAACAATGTAACTATAACTCTACCAAAAAGATAACCTGAAATACTTAAAACACTTCCTGACCACTAACAAAAAAGAGTGGCAATTAGATGCACAAGGCCATCATTTATCAGTGCACCACACAAAGGAAAGTAAAATTTACAGCACTTGTGCAATGCAGCATCAATATCAAATTGGCCTCTTAATAGGAAAACAATTTAGTAAAAAGCTTTGTATGTGCCTAACACATAATACAACCTCATCCAGTGCTGGTGCTGTGCTGCTTAACAAACCAAGCTACTTCTCGTCTTAAATGCAAAGAGCAGCAGCAGCAGCATATACGAATACAGAAACTATACAGTTTCAGTGACAAAGTTACAAGACTCCCTATTTTATTGCATGTTTTTTAAATAACGTTGGAGATTTGGATTTTTGAATATAGAAAGTGGATTTCCTGAGTAGTCTCAGCTTACAATTTCTTCAGGAAAACAAATATTGTAAAAGAGGAAATGGGTTTATTTTAATATAGAAGAATGTACGTTTAAGCAAACATACTCAAGTATAAAATTTAGTAAGTTTTGAAGATGGAGACTTACCAGGCTGATGAAGAATTTGCACCATGATGTAGTGTCAAGCTTGCAACAATGTTACAAATAAGCAAGGGGTACCATTGGATTATTTTTTTTAACAGCAAATCAAAAGAATGCACTGCAGTTCATCACATTTGGTTTTATAATCAAATACATTCAGCCTGAAAACAAAAATCAAATCAAATTTTCATATATATTGTCTCATGTCAGACACTAGACTGTTGGGTTATTTTAAAGTGTTATACTGCAGATGGCTAATCTTACTGGTAAAAATCAAACTCAGTTTGGATTACAATCAGTAGAAATAAAGAGGCTGGTCACTGCCAGATATTTAATACAGGAATCGGAAAGCACTTAAGCTCTGAAGTATTTTTAAAATATTTCAAATCTTGTTTCCCTTTCATAACTTTTTGGGTTTGTTTTGTGATTTTTTTATATGATATGGGGTAGACACATTTGAATGTTGCATATATTCAGATCCTTTGCACTTACAATTAATTGGAGAACAGTTATTTTTTACAGATGAGTACACACAATGACCTGAAGCATTACCACTACCAGTTATGATCCAACACGGGTTGTTGTGGTTCTTTTATCCGAGAAGAAGCTTTTGAGGAGAAATACCTGCCCGATACTAACGACAAGAAGAATGATTGCTTCCCCTATTGACCAGTAGGCCACCCTTGTGTTTAAATCCTCTGCTCTGCTGCGGCCCTGCGCTTCCCTCAAGCGGAAGTGAGTCTGATAATCGATGACAGACTTCAAAGCTTCATGAATTGAAACACATGCAGACTCCATCTAGAGAAGCAAACAAATAGACACCACTGAATTAATAACCCTTCTAATGCTTTTTCTGCAAAGTTTTCTGGTTTGATATTGAAAATTAGGATTCATGTAACTTTGCAAGCTAAGGATTAACTCTGTCCATTGTCAGACTGAAATACTGTAAATGCCGTAACATTTAACTTACACAAAGGAATGCGACGCACTCTTAAATACAGAGGAGTGTAAAACTGTAGATGTAATAAAAAGCAAGAAGCTCTGAGAACGACTAAACAAATCTTAAATTCATGTATATTTGGGTTCAAAATGAACATTAGAAAGATTTTTGAAATGTCAGTGATGCCCCCATTGTTAATTCCACACATACCAGAAAATAAGCAGTTGCTTATAGCATTAAGATGCACATAGTACATATTAAATGCTCCTGTGTTTCACAAGTATGACATTCTTCATTGCATAACTCTCACTCAAGTTGCACAATATCCTAAAATCTACATTACTAAACTCAACATGTTCTTTCGGCAGGAGACCCTTCTCTTAGTCACGTGTGCAAAAAGTGGTTAACAAATTGCTCAACTTCATTGTCATTTTTCATTTAAAAAAAAAAGTATTACCAGTTTTTTAAGCCCTAGATCATTTTTCACATAAATCCTTCCAATTTATCTTCTGTAAGTAAAAGTCAGTACTACTCACTGTGTTTTGATCACCAAGAGATTAATCAATAGATCTTCAAAATACCTTCTTTCTAGTCACAACTTGTTTTTGTTTTATGGCTTAAAATTAGTATTTCCTGAAGATCAAGCAGCACAAACTATTATAAAAGGAAACATTTAACACACTGATAGGACCACTCTCAGTTACTTATATCTGTGTCTAACATCTTTCAAGTTGATGACTTAAGACAGGTGTCTGAACAAGTCTAAGATATTCTTCTCAACAAAATTCAGGAAGAGGTTTTCCAGATTAAGTTCTGCCATTGGTCTCACTGATAAATTATAGAGCTGTCCTAGTTTGTAGAAGGGATTTAAACACAAAGTCACTCTGGTTTTAGGGATTTACCTTTTACTGTCCCTGTGAAAGGCTGCCCTCATTTGGTCTTCCTACAAGCCTCAAGAAAACTGCAACAAGAACCTTCTTACCAAAGATGTGTTGTACTCTGAAAGTTAACTTTCCCTTTCCAAAAAAACTTATTTGCATTGTGTAAGCTACAACCCAGTGACAAACTATTTTTTTATAAATCTTCTCCCACAGGCTGCAAGGGTCTGCAGAGATGCTGGACCCAGGAACCACGTGTTCTGCATTCTCAAAATCCCCCTGCTGAATTCAAGATAGCAAAAGGAAAACCAGATGTAACAGAACACACAGACTGAACAGAATGAAGACTAAAGTAAGGAAAAGCGATGGAAAGATACAGGATGAAGAATCAGATACAAAATAAAGCAGAGAAGAAGAGTGACAAGAAGAAAGAGGTAAGAGCTGTAGTTGAATTCACAGCAAGTCATCTACTCATTACAGATCTCAGCTACTGCAGACTTACGTGAGGTAAATTCAAGCAAGATTAGCATTTGGGAACTGATATCTATACCGTTGAGTCGAGACTAGCAAAATAGTGACCACGTCCAGCATTCTTTAAGGGTTGTTTAAAGCAACGTTTGGTGATGGTTATAATGCAAGGACATTAGTGGAAATTCATGAAGCGAGTGTTCCAAGGGAAGTTTTGATGGATTTAGATTGGGTAGAGGCAGTACAAAACTGTAAAATGCTGAGAATATAATAATGCTCTGACACTTTGTAGTGTCTTATAAAGGACAAATAGCCAGCTAAATATGGTTGATTTTGTTCGTTTGTTTATTTTACTAGAATTCTCCATTTTAAAAATGGCAGTTACATGAGAGGTCAACTTAAGTCCTCCCCCGCAAAAGACTACAGTTTTAAATATAAACACAATTCTCAAAGTTTCTCCAAAGTTTGGAAATTTTTAAAACTCTGATCCACCGATATTTACAGTTTGTGAAATCCACACTTCAAGAGGCACATAAACATGGCATTAGAAGGACGTTCCCTTAAAAAAAGTAGCCTAGAGTTTAAGTTACTACCCTAATTTTCTCTTAAGCACTTGCTGATTCCTTCTCAGCTGTTTTGTGTTCTATAAATCTTATCTTCAAAAAGAAAGCTTATCTGTAGTAATTCAGATTATTTTAAAAGCTTCAATCTGTTGATTTTCAAAACTGATATAAATATCTAACGCAGCTGAACTTGAAAAAAAAACATTGCCTCCACCTAACAGCTGCTGTCAAACACAACAGCACCTTACCTGGGTAAGTGCAGTTACTCTGTTCTCACTAGGGAACAGTGGTGGATCTTCTCCAACCTGGAAATCAAAGTACACAGTTTTGTGTGTGAAAGTAGAGAATTCATTGCTGAAGCAGAATTTGTATGTTCCGTTTCTGGATGCAGTAAATGTGAAGCTATCATATTGTTTCTTCATCTCTTTGTATAATACAATGCCATCAGGATCTTCCAACCGACAGTCAACATCATAATGACCTCCAGTGATCACCTGAAAACAAAACCCAAGAAATTCTCCTTTTAACAAAACAGATTTAAACATTTCTTCTAAGAAGTATGACTTATCAAATGGCACTGCAAGATTTTTTGCTTTAACAAATGTTTTAAAATATAATGCATTAATTTGAATATGTTTCAAAGCAAGTCTGCAAAATTATTTTCTTACGGAATACACGAAGAACATAATTCAAAATACTTTAGGTTCAGCATATGTAATGTCAATTATATTTTCAAACCGTTTATGAGGGCAATTTTAGTTAGCTTGTTATAAATAACTGCACAACATAAAATGCTACAGTAGATGAAACTTGATGGGACAGCAAAGACATTACTGCAACAAATCAACCATTTGCTGTATGCACAAGTCCTCCATGGAACTGATTTCAGCTGCCCGAGATTGCTAACATGCAGTAAAACAGCTCCTTTCTCTTCAGCCAAAAGAGTGCAACCACCCTATTAGCTCAAGCTGCTTTAGGAATGGTGTTCGACCAGTAGAACAGGTATTTCAACCTGGCCAGTCTTCCCATGTGCTTGTGAACAGAGCAATGTTTGGGGGGTAGGGTGGGGTGGTCTGCTGCCTCCCTCCTGCACAGTTAGCCACAGCATTTCTTCCCAAAAAATAGCACATCCGGATAATGCCTAAGGAGTGACCCGAAACTTCACGATTGTCTCGAGGGTTTTTTTTTCAGGCTTTGATCATTCTTGGTCTACAGCATATTGCTGAGTAGACTAGCCATCCAACCTCTACAGAAAGACTAATCAGTAACTTAGGTATTCATAACTTGGTGTTCTGATGACTCTTAGGCTAGTACTTTCACACTTAATCCTTGATCCAAACTTTTTGCTTTTAAGATAAAGCATGCTGAAGGAGGAAGAGACTTATATCTAAAGGTAGGTCCCTCTTATATGTGTGCTGAAATGACTGAAAAATTTTAGTATCTGAGTAGCTGCACTTCAGTTCACATAGTGTTATTTAAACTGACATCAGTTTATTTAGGTATCCAGTTATTAAAATGATAATGTTAATGGTACAACTGAAATAACAAGAGATCTGAGCAGTAGCTGCTCTGCACACAGGAAGTTTTAAAAACATTCAGTTGGCAAGCAACATCTTCATAGTTTTTCCAAAAATGTGATGACAGGATACAAAGAAAAAAAATATTTTTTGATGTCTGCATCTAGTTGGGACTTTCACACAGAAATGCTTACCTGGTTGGAAGGAAAAACAAAACCAAGATTTTCTATAATGAAATGATGGTTCACTTTTGAAGTATGATCTCAAAGTTGACAGGGGCCATGCCTTTTGCCAATTACATGAAAGTCACTCGCATTCAGTTACATCACACACTCCGGAAGGGCCAGTTTACATACACATGGTAAAGATTTGCCAGAGCTTTAAAGTTGCCCTAGGATTCCTTCCCACAGAGCTTGCTTGAGGCTCCTGTCAGCTCTTAAGACATACTGCCAAAGGACATGCACACAGCGCTTCAGTCTGCTGGCAGCTGGCCAAAGCCAGACTTTCCTTTTAAGAATGCTACTCCTGTTCTGATCACCGACAAAAGCGACAACGGCAGGCTTATCTGCCCAGCAACCTCCAATGACATCCACTTCAAAACAGGGGGGAAAAGTACTGCACAGAAAAGACTTTATTAAAGTAACTGGCAGGGACAAGAAACATTTGGGTAGGAGAAAAAGATATCTTGAGAACTAGAACTTGTAGGACAGAGTAACAAGGACCAATATTTTGCAGCAACATTCCCCAAAATACTAAAGGTGGGACAGCAGGCAGGAAAGAGAAAAACACAGAACTTGAACAGGGAAAGTCACACCATAAAAGTACACAGCCCCTTCAAAAGCCCCCAAAGGTAACTGTGATTCCCATTGCAAAGGATGATTTGTCTCTCATGCTGCTGCTGTAGTGTCAGTGACTTCACCAGCTGAAGTGACAGACTGAAAGGTTCCAACCCTGCCGATACACTCAAAGGCACCAAAACTGTCAGAGCTGTTTGCTCAAAACATCTTGAAGTTGAACAGCGTGCTCTATCATCATGATAGAACTGCATGTTCAAACTGTTAGAAACTGGGAAAAGTAAGAAAAAAACGTGCAGCCTCACTTAATACGTGCATGTTAGCCATAGTTGTCAATAAGATATTGCCTACCCGCAAGTTTTATTTTCTGTAAGACTCTTCCCTGTCTCACTATGTGCCTGGGACATTGTGCTGATACTGCATACCTATTCTGTGGCTTTCTTACTGTTTGCTATGTGACCTCAATTTGAGCCATACTCTGAAATAAGAAGCATAAGCTCCTTCATTTGTATCGTGCTCATGGTGCAAACGCTTCGTAAACCACAAGGAAACTGCTTTCACGGCATCTCCTTGGGCAGCTGTTCTTTAGGTATTCTCCACGCCGCTGGGCTGGGACGCTGCGCGGCAGCGATCAGGGTAAAAGACACTGCCAGTTTTCAGGGGCAACTTCGTGCGCCTTTCTCGGCTCTGAGCTAAACTCGCCCGCCCCCGCAGAGCGCGGGGCAGCGTGCACGATTTCCTCAGCCGAGCTGCAAACCCAGCCCTGGCTCCAGCTGCCGCTCACCCCACCAGGCGCTTCTCTCGACAACTGCTCGCAGCAGCCCGCGGTTCACGAACGAAGCCGAGCGGCTCCCTCGACAGCACCCACCGCTCGGCCACCACTCCCCGGAGGAGGCGGCGGCGGGCCGGGGCCCAGCTCCGCCAGCGCGGCACGCCCGGCCCCGGGCCCGGGCCCGGGCCGGCCCTTCCCCGCGAGGCCGCCCCCGGCCGCCCCGCTACCTGGAACTCGAGGGTGCACTTGGTGCCCTGGGCGATCTCCTCGTAGAAGCACTGCTTGGCGTTGTCGGGCAACTCGAAGGTGATCTCGGAGGCCCGCGCGGCGCAGGCCGCCAGCGCCAACAGAAGCAACGGCGACGGCGGCGGCAGCAGCCGCCGCCCCCACGGCCCGGCGGCCCGGGAGCCCCGCAGCGGCATCGCCCGGCGCGGGGAGAGGCGAGGGGGGGACGGGGGTGGGCGGAGGACGGCCCGGCGGGGGGAGGAGGAGGCGGAGGCGGTGGCGGCGTGGCGGAGGGGCCGAGCGGGTAAGCGCGCTGCTACCCGGAAGCACCCTCGCTGGGCGGTGTCGCCCTCCGGGAGCACTTCCGGGTGAGCGCGCCCCCCCCCCCGCGGGTCGTTTTGCGGACGTGGAGGGGGCGGGGCCTCGGGGCGGGGGCGGGGCCGGGGTTGCCGCCAGCTTCTGTGGAACGGCACCCGGGGAGGCCCGGCCCGGCCCGGCCGCCCCCGTCCTGTCAGGATGTTTGGCTCTGCGTACGTCGAACGGGTTAAATTGCCTTCGGGGTCCCGCGGGGCACGATCTGGAGCTGAGATAGAGGGCTGTCGCCGCCCGACAGCCGCGGAGAGAGGCCTCGGAGCTCTCCGCCTTCGAGAAACGCAACGCGCAGGAATGAACCTGAAGGGCTCTGCTTCACAGGTGGTTAAACGTTCACACACACACCCACACACCCCCCGTAGAGAGAAAGCACCGATTAAAGTGCTCACCCTGGCTGCAGCAATGTCGCTTTAAGTTCTGTTCCAGTAAATACTCAGTTGTCGTTACAAGGTAACACGGATTCGGGAGAAGAAATCAAAGATAACCCCCATCCTTATGTTTATTTCAAGCTCTGTGGTAAATCAGGCAGGGCAGGGCAGGAAAAAGAAAACTCAGCTCCGATTTCCCAGGCAGGAGGATGCCCTCGTCAGGGGTAGGCCTGGCCTCCCATTTTGCTCCTCTGGAAAAGGGCTAACCTGCTTGAAGCACCTCCTGGCTTTAGAGGCACCCCAGGGGGATGCCGCTTTGTAATCCTCCAGTCTCAACAGGGTGGCTCCTGAGCCGGCTTCTGGAGCCTGCAAATTTCATTCTCGGCACTGCATGAGCAGCCTGTGCATCTGTTGGAGGACCATGGATTTCACAGGATGGAGGCACCCCAAATTCATACGTTGAAGGCTCTGGTAGATTTGCAGGTGTGGATTAAAGTGAGATGGCAGATGCTTTACCGTGTATCCCCCCTCACCTCTGAGGCAGACATTATTCACCTACAGTTAGCCCTCAGATCTTTGCTGTTTTCATTTAAACACACTGTTTTTACCTCAGATTGCATTTAAGTGTCAGCCAACAGTTGAGATAGCTCAAAAGCAGATTATCTGTGCCATAGGAAGCAGCTTCAGCCATTTTACTTAAATCAGTGACTACAGGCTTGTAGGACCTGTATGCTTGTGCAGAGCATTCCCAATCACCTTCTCCTTCGTGTGGCAAGAGATACATTTCAGGAAGTCTCACTCTGTGATTTTTCACAGCAACCCAAAGTGATCCTGTACAGCTTACTCTTTCCTAGGTCACCCTTTCCAGCTATTTTCTTAAAGCCTTGCTAAATGGGCAAAATCAGGCTTACCTAAGAAATGACAGTTGGAAACCTGTCAACAAATAAACAACAAAACAGAAGGGGAAAGATGCCTGGTAAGAGCAAGACAATCCTGCAGAGCAGGCAAGAAGGGTGTCTGGTGGCACCTTCAGAATAAGCAACACCCAGAACATGTCCCAGTCCCCCAAATGAGTCATCAAGAGCAGATAAAATCACTTCCTTTCCTTTTGGATCCGGGATGGAGAGTATAAAACATGAGCTGAGTAAAGAACAAAGATGGCAAACTGCCTGCAAGGAGGTCTCAAGCCTGATCACCTTGGTCCTGGTGACTAAGGACCACCATGGAGCGCAGCCATCAGCACTAACTATGTAGCATCAGCTCCACTGTGTTGTGTACTCCCAGCTCATCTGGGATAGATTTGTTAAGGACTAATTGTTTTGTGTATGTAGCAATAATGATTGATAGTAATTAAGAATTAACTGTTAGCATCGTGAACAGCTTATGAACATCAGTACTTCTTGTGAAGCTTGAAACTGGCTTATTTGTCCATTTCCTAAACACCCCAGTCACAGTGATACCCAATTCCCTAAATGATACATGGAACTATATATTAATTTGTAACACTAGGGATCTGAGCTTTCCTCATTTAGAAGAACATTACATATGCCTTTGTACTTGTTGATTTCATTGTAATTTTCCTTGAGTTAGCCAGTTAATAATTGGTAATTCTTAAAAGGAATAAAAAAAGTAATCAGGTTGCTGGTTTTCCAGGTTGCTGGTGCTGCTGTCACTGTTACCAGATTCTTCCCAGTTTCCATTGTTCTATCTCTATGTGTAATCATTCTGCTTGTGATATAATAAATTTCACATGCTGTCTTTATTCTCTTGCTGCACAAATAATATTTGAATGTTAAAACTCAAAATAAGTTCAATAAATATATTTTAGAGGAAGTCATATGTAGAGTTTTTCTTTCATACTGGACAATCTATTTAATTAGGGTGAGACTAAGTTTCAGATGCTCTTTAGCGTAGTTCTTGCTTGAGAAGAATCTTTATCATTTTTCCTCTATTGTGACAGAATATTAGCAAGCAGAATTCTGAATTATAACCTCCCCCAAACATACACACACAGCTAGATAATTTTATTAATGTGGTTTTTTACCTTACAGGCAAAGTTGGAACATAGTTGTCAAAGACTAGAAAAAACAAGGATTCGTTTCACTGTTAGATCGGTTTGATTTCAAGTTTCTAAAAGTATGTTGCCACTTTCTATCTGTGGAAGATTAAAATTGTCAAACAGCAAGCGTTTCTTGTGCAGGCATTCATTAACACATGCTCTCCTGAAGAATGCTAATGAACTGTAGTGGTAGAAGCAGTTCATTTCTTCAGAAACACACATGGAAGCAGCTGTGGAAAGACTGAATAGACCCACAAAGTAGAGGAAACTCAGGTGTCTGTATTTCTTCGTCTCTGCTTTGTAGCTGAAACAAGTTTTAAATCTTTTCTCCTGAGGCAGTTAGAGACCTTTTGTCAATATTAGAGGCTGTAGATATGGATGTAATTTCAGGCAGATAAAATGAGATCTTATGACTGAAATAACATTTCTTGTTATTTGAGTAGCAAAACAGAAAAAGCCGTTCTTCACCTTTACAGTCCTCTAATATGCAATCCTCCCTATTGAAGGTTTTGAAAGGTGTTTTCATAAAATTCCTTAGTCTGTGTGGCCATCATACCTTTCCAGAAATCTAGTTGTGTGTAACAGTTAAATAAATCCACTTTACCATTTTAATTTAATTCTCACTGAAAGTACATTCCACGGTGTGCTTTATCTCACTGCTCAAACCTACCTAACATGGTAAAGCTTCACCACTTTAAGTACCTCAGCTTTGAAAATCTTTGCTTTGGGCTTGCTTTGACAGATTTTACATAAATAATAGACCTTGATATCCAGTTACTAATTCCTGCTTACTTGCCAGTACAGTGCTCCATTTTTGATAGGTTAAAATTACTAAAATAAGCCAGTCAGGTTATAATACAAATTAATCTTCCTTTTCATACTTAAAGAAGCATCCCTGAACAACTTTGGCACCTGCAAAACACTTGAGAGGTGGTCAGGTATACTAACCACTAACACAGTTTCTTCCCACAGTTTCAGTGTGATTTGTGCAAAGTCATGCTGTGGAGGAAAAAAATCACCAGACCTTAAAACTGCTTGAATTTATCCTTTCTTTTAAGGTTCACTGCATTTTCTAACCTCTGTTCTCATGTTTTGGAAACTGCAGTGAACAAGAAATGAGCTTGCTTGTGTCTAAAAAGTCAGTGCACTGCTGTCTATGCTCATGATAGGTGATTACATAAAAGCCAAAACACATCCAGACAGGACACCCCAAGAAAACAACACATTTAAATAAATGTTTTAGATGAAAAAGAAATTTAGCTGCATCCAAAATCAAGCATTTACTGTATTTCCACATGTACAGCTTCACAGAGGAAGAGGTTGAGACCTGCTGCAGTACAAGGAGTTGGGAGATTACTGGGAAAGTTGTTGACCTCTGTTACCTTCTGAAATAACCCACACGCACTCTTGCAGAGTCTCCAGTCTTACTGCCAAGAAGAATACGTGAACGTGTTTTCATGAAAACATAACACTTTGAATTTCAACATTTTTAAAAAACATATTTGCAAGTAAGAAGTTCAAATGGATAAGAATTTGTTTCAAAATGTCGGTTCTCTTTTTTTTTCTTTTAAGACAAATTAGTGAAATAAACATGATTGCAAAGGTTGGGAAAAGTTTTTACGTTACAGAAGCGTACTTCCACCCTGCCACGACAAAGCTCAGGACGTACCCGGAGCAGAGCTAAGCCGTCAGCTGGGGAAGCCGCTGCCGGGGGCTCGGCCCGGGACCCCCCCCCGAGGCTGCCCTTGCTTCTGCAGAGCAGAAGGGCGAGACCTGCGCGGGTAGGGACCTTCTGCTCTTGCTGTCATACGCAAGAGGGAGCTCTTGGTCGCAACAACTTCCCTTCGCTCTCCCCAATTTTTGTTGAGAGCCTGTTCCGTCCCTGAGCTTTTCTTACTTTCGAATTGGCTCTTTCAATTCAGGGACAAATGGCTGATGGAAAGCTTAAAAAAAAAAAATAGTGATAATCTCGGCCGTACACAATGTAGGCGTAGCTCAAAGGAATGGGTTATGCCAAGGCTTATGTGCTGGTCAGGCTTACAGTTCAGCAGTGAAAGCCACATGTCACTTTAGGTACCAGGACTCACTATATATAACATATAGAGATCTCCAGCAGTGAGACTCACAAGCACCCGTGTCCTGAGGCAGGGACCTGCAGAAGCTGCTCCGTGGGACATGTCAGTGTGTTCCGACATCCGTGGCAAACATGGCCTGCTCTCAGCAAGAGGCAGGAATTAATCTCTGATTATCTTTCACAGCTCCCAGTCCTCTCTGCGGACAAGTGCCCCCACCAGCCCTGTTACACAGCATGTAGCACTGGGGTGAGGCAGTAGGGCCCATCCCCATCAATTCAATTTCTTTAGGACTTGGAGGGCTCGGGATGTGTTGAAAGGCCAGTTGCTGTCTGTTCTCTGGCTGAACCTGGACTTTATTGGGCTGTGTGAAGGGGAGACAGCTGGGGAAGGGCTGAAAAACCTCAGAAGGAGACAGACAATGAAAGTCTGGCTGCACTGAAGTAGATAGGAACCCCGAACGATGCCCTGGCCAGATTCTAAGTGAAGAATCTGAAGAATCCAGGCATCCTCCCCACAGCACTCCTCCAAGTGACTCACCTTTTTTTACCTTTTCTTTTGTTTTTTTCTCCCAGTCATGGCTGAATTTGGCTAATGCTGTTACACTTACCTAATGAAAGAAAGATGTGTTCTTTCATATGTGCACATTTATCCACTCAGATTTAAGGTACTTACAATATGCTATAAAACACTTAAAATGGTCCACTCTTTACGCCTATATGTAGTCAGTCTAATAAAAGATATCAGTATCTCTATAGAAACTGTTTCAATTAAAGCATTTTAAGAAATATTGTGGCTTCATAAGTAACGGACAGGTTTAAAGAGACCAAGAAAACCTTTATGCAAAAATAATTCTCTATATATTTTTCTTTTCTGTTGTATACCTAAATGGTTCTTCCCACTCATAGTAATCCCAGCTATTCATGCTCAGGCTGTAGTTATGCACTGAAAAATGAATATGTTGGTCTGTTACCTTCTGTCATGTTGCCTATAAGCAGCAGTCAATTGAACAAACAAAGCTTTAGCGTGACTGGCTCTCTAGTAAACATGCTACTCTTAATACTTCCCAAGGGAAACAATACAGAACTTCATATAAGTCAATAAGGATACCCATCTGGTACCCTATCTGGCTACCCAAGTGTAGTCTGTTGATTCAAAACCCATCTGTCTTAATCTTGAATAAAACGACACAAGATATTGAATATTTAAAAGATACCAGATAAGCATTACTATCTTAAGTATCGTCAGTATTCTAAGCCAAAGGAAGTTGTCACATTTCCTTTTAGACATAGCCAACACAGCAACAGTGTGGTTAATACCTTGGAAATGAAATAATCAGGTACACTGTGAATCAGCTGACATTTTGTTTTGTGGCTTTTCTCATTTGTTTTGTATGCTGTGTTGCTTCTAAGATATTTGACATGTTGGTACATTCAGGTATTCTTTCAGAAAATAGAAACATCTGAAAAAGCAGTGTATTGTCAAGGTGTTTAAACATAGGAGTCCAAGCCTGGATGTGGCAATTTGTAACAGATGAAGTCTAGGCAAAGATCATCCATTAAATAAATCCAGGAAAAAAACCCATGTAACAGTGTCACATGTAGATAACAGAGAATCGAATGTGTTGCTTGAGGTGGAATAAGAATGGGGAAAAGCAAGCATCTTAGGTGGGAATGAAAAGAACAACAAAGCTGCTACCCGGAAGCTCATAGCTGTTGTAAAATTGCCCTGCCATTCTGCAGAACAGGATACAGACACGTGAATGTGAATTTTCGGACTTTCAGTTAGAGAAGAAACATGGGAACTCTTTATAGTCCTTATTCTTCTCTTTTTAGCTGCAAAAGAAGTGAAGGGTCTGTTTAGTAAAGTGCATATCACAGCAAAAGTCACACTTATACAATTTTTATATGATTCACCAAAGCATTTAACAAAAATAGCTGACAGGTGAAGACTGGCTAGAAATGCTCAGAACTTGGGTGACAGGGGTTGACAACTTCTAACTGATAGACAGGAGGGTTGTCTACCATCATCACTAAGAAAACGAGAGAAGGGTGCTCTTTGAACAGTTATACAAAATGCTTCACAAACACAATGCTATTATGGGTGCATCCAAAAAATCTTGGTTCTAAAAAGTGCCTCAGTTTATAGACTTGTGCAAAGACATTACAGACACTGGCTTCTGGAAGTGATAACAAGAGCAGTAGAAAAGGAGCAGGAAAGCCCACAGAATTATTTGGCCTCTTGCATGTCCACAAAAAGATGAATAATGTGCTAACTGTTTTAGAGCACGGAGCAACCTTGGATTTCAAGTGATGAAATTTTGGTCGTGACAGAAAATAAGCTGTTGAATCATGTGTTCCTTTTTCAGAAAGAAAAATTTATGTGCATGCACTGTTTCTTTCACCCATTTGTATAGAAAAAAGCAAAGGATTAATTAATTGACAGGCAAGAGGTACAAGAATACAGTATGCCTCCTTGGTTTGTTCCGCAACTAGTCCGCATAAAGAAATACAGATATAGAAACCTAAGAATGATTGTATCTGCATCTAAATCCAAAGCCTAACTTGATGGAAATCTCAGAGAATATGCTAGGACAAGACCGATAATGAAGATCCTCTGCCCAGAACACAGTCTTTCAGAAAATGGTTCTCTTTACTACAAATTGGCTCAGACTAGAAACCTCTAAAAAACCAGCCTTACCACGGACGCACAGAGTTTTCTCAGTGCAGATTGCTCAAGACTGGGCTAGGAGCCTGGAGTCAGAACTGAACAAAAGCCTGTCTGCTTAAGAAGAATTTATTTCCAGCAACCTCTGTTCCACAATGGCAGTGCTCTGCCAGCCACATGAGGCACAGCAGGGGGAAGAAGAGAATCCAAGAGGAAACTTGGCTTTGCACCTATTGCAGCTTTAGTCATCCTTTTTGAACAGAATTCAGCTGTCAGCCATGTGGAAGACAAACACCTGCGAGGAAGTACAGAAACAGCTGGTATTAGAGGTGATATTGCAACCAGTGTCTGCTGCACTTTTTACCATGTCCTGCTGTTCTGCTAGACGAAAACAGTAATGCAAGTCCTGTCATAAAAACTAATGCATTGGGGTGAATGAGGACATCCAACAGGCAACTGGGGTAAAATTTTCTCTGAAAGACAGAACAAGGATGATGCCATGTTTTTATGGGTTGATCATTGTTGTTGCAGTTCTTTACTGTATTTTGGGCACAGAGAAGTAGTAACATTGATCGAAAATAAAACCTACTTACTTTCTTCCTCTTAAGGCTTCTATTCCAGACTCATAGCTTCTGTTTCAATACCATGTAATTTCTCTGGTAATCATCTCATCTGGGCCTTGAAAAGATATTTTCAAAGTATCTGCTCAGATAATCCACCTAAATTTGAATTGTTTATTGTTTGTCTTTATAAGGGATACTATGAAGTCCACAGGACCTATCACAATGATGTAAAACAGGTAGCTATCACTAGGGTAATAGATAACTAGGGTTTATACCAGTATTGACTATGAAACCAGAGACATCTCCATGCTTGTTTTTTGAATTACATATCAAAAGTTTTGATGGTGTTTGGTACTTAATCACAGACTTGGAAAGATGATAATGCTTGTGCCAATCTGCAAAAGTAAATGTATACCCACAGCTGTCTTCAAAAGATCCTTCCAGTGATTTCTGCTGGCAGTTTTGTGACATACTTTGTGTCCCACAAGCTCAAAGGTTCTTTCAGTGCAAAGAGTTAATTGTTTTGTTAGAGAAAGTGGCAAACAAATAATCTGACAAAGCTGGTCTCCTGTGATACAGGTGTTTTAAAGCAGAGAGGAAAGAATGTTAAAGTGGTTGTGGGAGGGAAGAAAGACCAAGAACATAAGGGTTTGCTTCAACAGTTAGGTTTGCTTATAGGCAGAAGAAGTAAGGTTAAGATACTACTGAAGATGAGTGACAGGCTGTAGCAAAAGTCGGTCTGCTGGGACAGGTATTTATTCTGCATTCTTGAGTGACTGTAGATCTTCTTGGTGTCAGGAACTGCAGTTGTTAATTTTTTCAACTTCTTTTTACAAGTTAGGATACTGTCACATGTTTTCAGTACAAAAATAAGATAGACTAAAAGCTAACTATGGTGTAAAAGTATGTAATAATTAAAGTTGTATACAGAAATAAAAAGTAAGATTCTGGCTTAAAGTTGTATTTTTAATTTGCTTAATAACTTACCAAGGTTAGAATTTTGACAAGGTCTTTTTCTACATTTGATGAAATAGAAAGCTGACATGAAGAAACACTGCAGAGAAAGGAAAGTATTTTAAGGGCTTAATTCAGAAAACTGATTTCATTTCTGAAAGTCCCATGAGCCTGCATTTTAATTCCAGAGGGCTTTAAAAATTGTACGTGTTATTACATTGCAAAATACTGATGTTGATATGAATGAACTCTGTAGAATGAGGCTGTATGGAGATTAAAATGAGTTCATGCTTTTTTTCTGGAATTTAGATGCTCAGAGTATACATTCTGATAATTTGTCTAAGAATTTATGTCTCTGGATTGACGTTATTACTAATTAGTGAGGACTTAAAATTGTAGGGGTGCATCTGCAAAACTTAAAGTAATCATCATTACTGCAGTCTGAAAGTCTGGACACTGATACATGTGGTTCTGGTGACAAAGAGAAAGGTAGTTTCTTTCATTCACAGATACCCTTTGCATATGTACATTTTTAATACACTAGAGGTTGCAAAAAGTGGGAGAACATGAGAAAGTAAAAGTACTGTTTCCTTCCTGGAATGGTAGGCATGTCCTGTATTTGCATTCTTGAAGCAACTTTGGGCTTGGAAAAGTGATAAAAATAAAACTGAGACTATGAGTAATACTTTTCATAACAAGGAGTTTACAAGCTGGAGAAGGAACCCTTACAAAATTACTGGATTTTTTTCCCCATATATGTGTCCTTTTCCTTTTTAAACATATTGCTACATCTCTGCAGATTAGCACTAGCTGTTGATCATTCTTAACTTTCTGTGTGTGTCAAAGGACATACGTGCATTTCTTCCTTGTGTTTGTCTATTCAGAATACTAGCTGTAACTTAAGGGGAAGAGGAATCCAGCATGGCTGTCTTCCTATTTTATCAGTGTTATGTAGAGAGAACTCTTTAGTCCTGAACTATCCCGGAAAATAAAGGAATACAAGCAGGGAAAATAAACATATTCTTTTATCTTCCTCTAGAAATAGCTAATTCTTCCACTGTGAGATCAGTTTTTCCCAGTCCAAAAGTATCACCTACTTGAGTGCAGAGATATCCAAAGTTTACCATGGATCAATACATAATCCCTCTAATGCAACCACCTGATCATCTGTGCACCTGCACCTGCAGGTCACCCAACTGAGGGCATCACATTCTGTCCTCTGTTACTTCTACAGCAGGACATAAATGTTACAACTCAGCACATTTCTTAGAGTAAAAAGGTGAACCAGCTAACTAGGTAGAGTGTTATTACAGGCAAGAACTATAGCACTGAACATGATATATTCAGCTGGAGCGTAGCAGCATCTCAAAAATGAAGGAGTTCTCTATCATGTTTTCATATCAGTAGGTTTTTAAATTGCACATTTATACAATTAGTCATTTGCCACATTAATTAAAATAGGAAGCATGTGCAGTTATATAATGGGACATACATGGTTGCAATTGCTAAATCACTTGCACCTATGCAAAGGGAATGCAAAATGGATATAGTAGTAAAAGATCAGGAAATAGATGTAATCAGAAATGGTGATTTTGGGCAAAGGAGGATCCTGCATCACTCATTTCTAATAAAACTAAGTGGCTGGCAGCAGTGATTTTATAGACTGGTGTGCCTAAAGAAGGTCTGTATCTTAATTTGTGCTATAACATAGTAATATGTATGCTTCTAATGTTAAGAAAGCATTCCTCCCACCTTCCCCCCACAAAAACAGGGAAAGAACCACTGTCTTTTTGGACAACAGAAATTGTTAGTACAGCTAGAAAACAGGATGAGTATTTACTTTAATGGAAAAACACAGAAGGTCAGTTGTTCCAAGACTCTCTTCTGCAAATCAGTTTCCCCTGTCAAGACACGCCTTTTGAAGGAAGACAGATTTGAATAGTAAGGTTAACATTTACCTTCCTGAAATTCCTCTATGGTTTAGCTATATCGTTCAGGTACTCTTCCAGCATATCAAGTGTAAGGCCTCCGAGGGTTAGTTGCTCATCTTCCTGAAATGATGCTCTGTCCTGTTGATATAATTTTTGCAATTGTTGCTTCATATCTTGCAATGACATACAAAGCTTTCTTTCAAAACTTTAAAAACCTTGTTCTCCCCCCCCCTTTTTTTTTCAGATGCATTTAGGCAATCAACAGAGATGTTTGGCTCAGAAAAAAGCAACAGTGCTGAAAACAGCATATGAAGGTTATCTAGTACCATATAGTTTGGAAAAATCAGTAAAAAACCCCCACTGATTCAGCAAGCTGTGGGTGAAATCCAGGCTGTAAATTAACTCAGTGGCAAAAATCCCATTGACACCCCTAGGCCAGATTTTCTGCCTAAATACCCAGTAGGTAACTTGAGACATAATACCTTTAGGTATTCACTGCAGTAACAAAGCAGTAGTTAGAGCATTGCAGGAACAGATTGGAGCACAGCACTGAGACTCAGCTTAGTTAAGAGCCTTAACTCAAACTTTGATTTTATCTGCTTGTCAAACAAAGGATCAGCTGTACTATAGCTGCACCTCTGCCAGCCAATTAAGGTCAAAGAAAAGGGTTTTGTAGTGCTTTAGATTAGATTGCTCACCTTCTGTTTAAGGAAATACACAAGTAATACATATGTAAAACTAGAGAGTTTTTCCTTTCTTCTGTTCCTACTTTTTGATCCTGTAAGTGAAGAAGAACACTAGGTCCTTGTGTCCTAGAGAACAGGGCTTGAGAGAAGCTGCAAAGTTTATTTGTACATTAGCCTAACGTCTGCATTATTTCACTTCTGAAATTAAGATCCTTTTTACTTTGTGAGTCTTGAGCATGAAGAACAAAGGAAATAGTGGCTCAAAAATGGAGAAGAGCAAAGATTGATTTAGGAAGAGAAAAATAATCTTTCTTAGGTTATTTAAAATGTTGGGGGGGGGTTGTTTTGCTAATTGCTATTTGTCTTTAATAACAAATTATTGTAATGAAAATGTCAGGGTTGGACTTATCAGCATTGTATCTGTACTTAGGAACTCATGGTAATACCCTTTTTCCTTCTGAGTAATTGTTGAGCAAGCTCCCAAATCTAATGTTTCTGTCTTGCACTTTTCAGGCTGGAATAACAAACGTCCCTTCCATTCTCATTTAAAACCTCTCTAACAATTAATTTTCTGACCCCCTCTGCAGCCATATGGATGTAATATCATCCAACAGTCATTGCCTTCTACTGCTCCTTATGTACCTAAGGAGTCCACAGAAAAATAACCTTCCAAATTGATGGTGATCTGAAAAACAGTCATTTTCCCCAGCTGAAACTCTCCAATCCGTTTCCAATGAAACACTGTGCTCTTGCACACAAAGCATACATTTATGCTGATTAAGCACCATTTTTTATCAGCAGGGTGTGCACAATCAAACATATTTGACTCAAATACAGAAGCATAGATTGATTTACTCAGTTAAAAGCTTTGATCTAAAAGCTTTGATCTGGCAACAACAGGTATTAGGTAGAGCTAAAGGAATCCATAGTGCTTAGGGATCCTGATTTACTTTTGGCCTCTAAAGCAGAATGCTAAGGGTAGGCAGGAATATTTTCACCGGCATTAACAGAGCCTTGAGTTCCTGAGAGTGAGAGATGCGTTATTCCTCCTAACAGCTTTGCTTCTTCACATGGCCTTCCCTTGCTTGTCTGACACAAATAGGCTTCTAAATTATCGTTATGCCACATAGTTACTACAAAATATCAAGCATTCCTGGCTGCCCCAACTTGAGACAAAACACTAGCTGCAAGCTGTAGGAGCTTCAGTGAGACATACTCAGAAAAGGAATCCTGCCTCTGTTCAAGGGCATAAAATTTGCTTTCAGATTTCATTCATTTCAGTGGGTGGATGAAGGCAAAAGAGGTAGTTATCAAAAAGGGTACATACATTTTTTTTTTTTAAATATTCCTTTAGGATATGCCTGCCATCCTGAGAATTGGAAATAGTCAAAATACTGTGTTCTGTCCAAAGAACTGCTACAAAGGTAATAAGAAATTTTTATGACCATTAACTTGACACCAGTGCAATGATTTAGCTATAATCCTCAAAATTACTCATCAACCTTTTTCACCTAGTCAGCTATTTGCTGTGACGTGATAACGCGGAAACAGTTGCTTGGATGAGATAAACAAGCAACTTGTTATCATTGCAAAATTGAAGTGTGCAACTGCACAAGCAAAGTAGCTTTTTACATTTTATTTTTAGCAGTTACTACTTGTCTTATTGTTAAACTCCATCTGACCATTTCTGTACTTCCGCTTTGTGTTACTTTAAAAAACCAAACCAATTATCCTTCCTGCCCGCTTTTTTTTTTTAAAGCATTTGCCACATTCCCAGCTGTTACAAGAAATTTAAGCATACAGATTAGTTTACTCAGGTGTTTTGGCTAACAAAGGTCAAGAGGATTGGGTTATAAATATGTAAATCATTAATTGTAGTGTGTGTTCCTTTTACTGTGTTGCTGAGAATTGCACAGGAGAACAGAGATTAAATACTTCCCTATAGGCTGCAGTTGTTTTCCCTCCATGCAGGAGTTAACTCTGCCCTGGTGCAAGGCGGCATCCACTCAGTTGTATTGGTTCCTTCTGCCAGCCACTTGAACATCCATAAAGAAATAACGTTACATAGAGTTTTCTGTGATTGGAGTCCTTGCTTTTTCCAGAGAGCAGAGCCTTGGTTTAAAGCGCTATGGTATCAAATATTGTAAGCATGTCTATCTGCCATTTTGTCAGATGTTTCAATACACATACATGTTTATAACAGCAAGGGACTTTAAGTAGATCTGGGAGCTAATAGCCTCAGGTGACTGATCCAAGTGCATTTAACATGTGAATACTCCCATTGAGCTCAGTGGGAACGTTTCTGACCTTAAAGTGAAGCGTGTGGTTTATTAGTTGCTTATTGGTGTTTATGTGAATATGTGGTAAATAAAAGACTATGTCCCAAAAATCTGCCTGCAAGTTATGGGTCAAGCCTACTGCTGTTGCAATGTGGTGCGCTCTGAGGGTAGACATTAGCTGTGGGGTAAAGACCAGGGACCTAGGGCAGATCCCAGCTGGTGCAGCCTGTGACTTTTCAAATTGCGGTGGTTACTCACTGAGTCCGTTCATACAGTGTTCACAAGGGTCAGGCTTGGGATGTCACTGACAGGGCAGTATTGCACTCAAACTTAACACACTCCATTCCTGAGTGGAAGTTTGGACATATTTTGAGGCTCTAAGAAAGGGCAGGCTGTGCCCCTCAGAACGCGTCTGCAGAGCTCCAGCTGAGGCAGCCTCTCAGTGGGGCTTTGGGGATTGCAGTGTGTCTGACTGGCAAATCCAGACCAAAAAGCAGGCTTGAAATGCACTGAACTGATACTGCAGACATATCCAGGGCAGGCAACACTTGATGCATGTGCTTCCCATTGCAGAAGAGGCACCTCCATCAATAGCTACCACTGAAGAGGAAACTTTTAGTATGCAAGATGTTTTCTTACCAGCAGCAAGATTAGCGCTCAAGGAAAACTTGGAAAAACAAGGAATGAAAGCTTGTAGAACAGGCAAAAATTGCAAACTATCTAGCTTTGGAAAGGATGTGTAAGAGCCGGTAGTGAGAGCCTTGCTAAAGTTTTGGCATCCAAGTGCAACTAGCAACCTTTGACTTTATGCCAGTTCAGCATTGGGTGTGAAACTCTTGGCAGTTTGCCTCAACTTCATAGCACTTTTAGGTCTGGAGACAGAGAGAGAAAGCAGAGAGGGAGAGCACAGAGACCTGAGTATTTAGAGATTTTATAGGTCTTGTTTCTGTTTCTCTTTTCTACTTACAAGAATATGTTCATGCCTTTTGGGACTATGGAGGATCTAACTTGCAAGGATCAGTTTAGGGAAACAAACCATATCCCCCATTTCTTTAAAAGTGCTATTTAGAAGTAATGAACTGTATTTTGTGCTGCCTTTACACAAAAAATATTTTTTGTCAAGGAATGATATTATCAGATGCAATTTTTGGGAATTGAGCTATCTTTCCAGCTTGAAACACAAAACTTCCTTGTTAAGAGACAGGATTTTTTTAACACTTCCCCTCTCCCAAAAATATCAGGACTGCTTGGAGCATCTGGAAACAAATGGTCACAGCTCCTAAAAAAATTAGGAAAAGTAAAAATGTAAGAATGTTTATTTAATTATTTAATTTGTGTTTGCACAACAAATACACTACATTGTGATGCTTAACCTGATGCTTCAACCAAAGTAATTTCAGATTCAAAGGGTGCTTTTCCAATTCAGTGGAATAATTTCCCTTGTGCTTGCAGGTGTGAGCTTACCCAAGTCAGATGAAAATATTATGTATATATATATCTCTCTAATGTATGGTATAAAATCAGAAGTCCTCTCACTAATCAAATAACCCTGTTTCTAAAAGTTTAAGTTAACAGGAGCAAAAGTATCTCTGAGATTCTGATAATTACAGATTTTGCTTAGAGGTCTTTTGCCTGTCTGCTGTTTAAAGCAGCAGTCCTCCACTCACTCAGAACTGTGCGTGGAAGGAGAGGGAGGGCCGGTTGTGCTTCCCAGCATCACTGCTACAGACCTTTGCTGCAGAAAGCCCTGTCAGGCAGGGGGATGATCTAGAAGCAGCACAGTCAGCAGAGACAAAGCCTGCTATCCTTGGGTAACCAGCATGTGAAAGGATTCCACTGGCCCTTTTCTTCTTTGCTTGTATTACCATACAGTCATGTACACTGATTTTGGTGCCTGTAGTACCAGCTGTTATTGCCATCATCTTCCCCTATGGGCAGCACAACCCACAAATTTGTTACTTTGATTATTCCAGCATCACTTTGGGAACCTCAGTGCCAAGCATGACCATGCTACTTCAAAGCAATGATCCTGCAGGAAGATATTGTGGCAACTCTTACAGGCATTACTGAGAGCAGTAGTGTATCCCACAGTCTGCCAATGCACATGCCAGTTTTTTCCCACGCTGGCTTGGAGAAGGAGGCAGAGCAGCAGGGACGTTCATTTCTCCATGTTGGCAAATCCTATATACCCTGTTTTGTACTATTCACACTGTTTTGTTCCCCTGCATGTCTTGAATAGGATTAACAAGTAAGAGTTTTTCCTTTAAGCTCTGGTGAACTTTACTAAGATACTCAGAAACAACTGCATTAGAAATTTTAAATAGTCTTTCTCACTGGTGGTTCTCTTGGCACCATAATTTTTTGTCTTAATAGAGGCACTGATGCTTTGTCAGTGACAGTTCTTGTTCTATATCACCATCAGAGTGTGTGACATATTAACTTTCAAGCAACCTAGAGGTTTTATTTGCTGTCACAGATCTCTTTAAATATTGACCTCTTTAAACATTAAACATTACGGACAAACACCCAGAACTGATGATGCAGAGATTGCAAAATAAATTACTGTTTAAACCATGGAATGTGCAGCATGACAATTCAGAGCAGCTGTCACGGCCACCTCCAGCTACCCTCTGGAAAGTGCTCTCACCAGCTGCGGTATTGTTGTTAACGGTGGTTTCAGACGTACTTCAGGAAGCATTATCATCAAATAAGCATATTGATGAATTGCTTTAATGATGCCAAATCAATATCTTACTGTCTGTCCCCTGATCTATGGAGTTATTACTTTCTGAAAAATAAAGTGTCGCTAGTCATTTGGGCACACCAAAAATGAAAGTATATGACTCAGGAGGTTTAAAACTTCAGTAGTGAGGCTTGTATCTTGGTAATTCCCTCTCCAGGTAAAAATGTATCAGTCAGATCTTTGGTTGTTGAAAACACTTTGTCATTTGTGTCTGTATTGCCTCAGGGAGCTTGCCCTGGTCCAGTTTCCAGCTCTTTATGTCTAACATCTTGCCTGAAGAAGGGAGTGCAAATTCTAAGCCATTACCACCCCCCATCTGAGTTTTCCTGCTGGATCTGTCTGCTTTTCACTACACTTAAAAAATAAGAAACAGCTGTTCTCTGACAAGTCTCAGAAGAGTGTAAACAGTGCCATAGTTATATGCTATACACCAGATATGTTTTACTTCAGCTCAGAAATAATCCTTCTGCAAGCAAGTTTACCTCTAATCCATTAGGAAGAATTCAATAAGGCAAGAACGCACAAGACCATATCCAGACTGTACACTTATTGCAGGATGTACAACTGATGACCTGTCTTCAGGACACAGTGAAAAAACATGCTTCTACATTGCATTTTAGGTGAGACCAAGAGCGCAACTTTGAAGCAAACCTCCTGATTTTTCCCACATACCACACTGCAGAGAGGTCTTGAAGCATATTATCTGGATTACCTGCAGATAACACTAACCCAGAAGATGTGTCCCTGGAGTGCTCCAACTACTAATGAGTTTTCCATTCACAGGCCAGAGCACAACCAGTCTGAAGTAAAACCTACTGAAATTAATATATTGTGGAATATGAAGTCCTCAGCACCAATTGTTTTACTCTACAGATTCACTCCTACTGTGTTACCCTACTTGTCAATATATGCATAGCCCAAATGATCTTCTGACATTTGGTTTTCAACTGGAGTATCACCTTTGGTAGGTGGTGAGTAATTCATAAATAAACTAATGAATGAAAAAAAGCCCACCAAAGCAAAACAAAAGAAATGGTCTCTGGTTCAAAACAGGAATGCCACTTCTCTAACACTTCTTCTTCTGCTAGCGCAAACAAAGCATGTGAGGGAAATGTCAAGAGCCAGGGCTTCCAGCCACAGGCAGGATTCAGGCTCAAATGATTTGGGTCCCTGTTACTTCATTGACTTCAGTGGACAAAATAACTACACATCCCAGATGAAGATCTAGACAAAAGTATTTTTCTGTAAGCACTGACTGCAAATTCAAAACTCGAGGATAAATTTTAATGACTGCAATGAGTATACTATGCCAGGACAAATAACAAGATCCACCCAGATGTTTTCTGCTCTTCATTCCAAGCCTCCAGTTTTACTACATTAGCAAGGACTAGATGGAAGGATCCCTGGTGCCAAGGTGAGAGCCACAGGAAACACAGCTCCATCCCACACAGTGCCACAGAACTTGAGCGAGACCCTACACTTTAGGCTTCCCTTTGGGTGCTAGATGTTTCTGTACATATCCCTCCATCTATCCACATGCATATATCCTCAGCTCAGACAGTATTTAGAAATTATTTTTGCCTCAGAAATTTACATTTGTTTCCTCTTGTTTGAGCATTCTTGCATTGATTTGCTTTAAATTAAGAACATGGGTTATACCTCATAATTTTAAGGAGGTTTATCCCAGCCTGCATTCTAGCTAGCAGTATCCCCCTCAGCAGAAGCTGCAGGCTAGTTCTCCACCTAAAGATTCACATTTGTGTCTTAAATTTCCAGATCCTTTTTCTAAATGAAGATTGATGTGCTGAAAAGGAATCTACCTAGAAGAATCTCTTTCTATTTCAGAAAGAGTTCCCTCCTTGGCACCTGCAGTTACTTAGATGCCTTCTCCATGCACCATTTTTCAAAGATACTGGGGTTCCATCCATCTCCTGTGTTTGCAGTGCTGCTAGGTCTTGGCATTTCAGAGAATTTCTTTCTTCTTCCAAAGCCCAAAGAATTGCAGACCTTCCTACCAAGTGCACCTGGAGGTAGGCAACATGACTGCTATAAAGGGAACGTTGTTGTGTGTACATAAACTGGAATTTTACTGGGGCTAGTTGAATTTTAATATCTAAGTGGAAGGTTACAGTCAGCTGAACTGACCTTAGAGGACCTACAAATAAACGACACAGGTTAATTCAGCTGTAAATCTGTGCAGAATGGCGTAGCAATGGGATGACTGTCTGAAAGGGAACTGCTGATCTAACTTTAGATAACTGCTGAAAATTATTTTCCTGAAAACATAAAAATTCTAGAATAGATTTATGCCCTTCCAAAGCAGATTAACTGGTATGCAAAAGATGCCAGATGACTAAAAAAAAAGCAACCCCAAATTGTTGCATATGAGCACAAAGCTGTTTGTCCTGTAAAAAAATAAACTTTCCCACAAACACAGGGCCTAGGACACAAAGCCTTAGGTTTAATTTTCATGAGAGAACTTGGAGTCCCAGCCACCTCTGAAAAGACTGACAGCAGTGATGCTGCTCTGGAGACTGCCAGATATTGGATGAGTTACTAACAATTCTCGTGCCATCCCTGGTGGAAGTTAAATCCCAAACAAGTTACAATAAAAGCAGCAGATATATTGGCAGCTTTAGCCAATGTGCCCTTTAATCCAAACAACTCTGAGTATTCAATTTTGCAAGTATGATTGTGCAACTCAAGATAACTGCTCCGTTTCTGTCCCAATGCTCTTTAGTTAGTCACCACCTGCAATGTTTTCCACAATATGTCACTGAGACTCTCCTATACAGATGACTATAAACTTATATGTAGGAAAAAATCTTCTTTGTGTATGTGAAGCTCTTCTTTTCCTACTGCCTCTTAAAAAAACCTGCTTCTCTTTCTTTTCCTCCATCACTGCTATCTGCAGTTCATGCTCAGAAAGACTTTAGTGCAGGAGTAACAACCTCAGTGGAGCCAATCATGGAGGAAAAGCAAAACATCTCAGAAGTTGGTCAGCAGTTCAGAATTGTGTTTTTCACTCTTTAAACCTATAAATAGTTCCAATTATCCCTGTATTTAAAGTCAAGGATATGCTTACATGACTTAATTGAAGTGGGACATTATGCAGAAGATGACTTTAAGCCTGACTTACCTACTGCTCTCTGCTGGTGTTACCAAAGAGTCAGGCTGAGCCTCTGACAGCAAGTGCAATCAGCATTTAAAAAAGGAAACAACACAAACTCAATCCTGATTCTTGCAGGTAAGGAAATCACTCAACTTGGGGATTTATTTGGCAGAATATACAATATATCAGACCTGAATGAACATCTGGAAACTGCTCAGTGTCTTGCTAATACCTTTAAAAGGGAAACTCAAGAAGAATACAATGACGACTGCAAATGCTTCATGAATGTGAATTAAAATGCAACCAATCAACTCACACAGCTAAGAAATGCTTTTCTAAGGCACACAGCTGCACTGTTGGGCTGCCTGATGGTCAAATCTCAGAACACAAGCTTTCCTCTGCCTGACAAAGAGCATTCGATTTTAAAGAGTTTATATGGCCAGCTTTCTAGCTGCGAAAGGCTGTTGAACCATTTCAGTTTTGTTTTTCACACACTGTCAAAAGATTTTTTGTTTTGGCTTGTGTGCTTCCAAAGGCACAACAGAAATATTTACAAAGGCAGTATTCATGTCAGTATTTAACTGTTGATTGGCAACTGTTCTTCTGCATGCTGGTGAAAGCTTGCTGAACTGTAGCTTTGGCTGGAAGGAGCCAACAGCGAAATTGAACACCTCTTCTTCATCAGTATGCCATCTGACAAGAGGTTGTTAGTTTGTGTCAGGTGTTTTGTTTCCTCCCACATCAGTTCAACAAAGTTCAACGAAGCAAAGTTAAAAATACTGGCAGTTCTTATGTTTAAAATACCTATGGTAGAGAAAAAAAGAAAAGTTGAAGAGAGACCCCTTGTTAAGTAATGAGATCTTGTTTTCTGTACATGCCACTGGAAACTGTCTTTTCAAGGCATGAGTTAAAAACTGTAGAAGTAGGTGTGTATTTTTGGTTTCACATCTTACAACAAAAAGTGGTTTCAATGTTTTTAAGCAGCATTTACACACAATTGTCTACTAAAAAATATTCAGCAAATTTCCCATAAAACAGCTGCCACTTTTACTTTTTTTCTAATATTTTGAGCTCTCATTTTTGAATCTCCCATTTTAAAACACTCAGATGAGTATTGCAAGACACACATGCTGGACTTTGTCTTTCAAATATATGGAAATAACTTGCCATTTGCATGGGCCAAGATACTAAGAAGAGTTTTAACTTCAGAGGTTGAATTTTGAATGATCATACAACAGGTGAGACAGAATCAGCCCTAATATTCTACAGTATAAGAACATACCATGAATAAGGGGGTCTAAATCTATATTAGGATTTGAATTGTCTCTCTGGTACAAGAATTATTTATGTAATTTAATGTTCCAGAATATTCTGACACATCAAACAAATGTGATATAATTGAATCAACAGAAATATCAGGATGATTATTTTTAAAAGAATGACAATAAAAAGAGGAGAAAAGCAGCAAAAAGAGATTAGCAAGGTATTCATAAATGCACATTTCCTATCCAGCATTTTGACAAAATTTTGTGTGAGATTTTGTTCTCTGGGTGCCCAGTACTTTTGCCACACTCCTAAGTGTGTAAACTCTGAAAAAGTCACCTTTGTTTCAAGAATTTTTAGGTATTCCCCCATTACTTGACACAGAACAGACTTTCTTGCTCTTCACATTCTTTTAAACATCAAAACAGAGAAGACGACCATGGCAGTCAGGCAGAGGAGCCTTACGTCAGCTTTTCACAAAGTCTATCCTAATAAAGGACGTGTTTTCTCTCATTACTTTAGTAAAGCTGCTTGGGTCATCAGCCTCTCAACAGTCAGCATGTCTATGGATCTCTTTGCAACCTTAACTTCAAGCTTTCATTTGAAACTGTTATTTTATATTATTCTATCAGCCTTTTATCATGACCTTAAAGACTACATTTCTCCAATTATCGATTTCACTCTTGAAAAAAATTAATGACCATTTGCGGATATCTTATGGACAAGATTTTGTAAGCACAATGGTGGAAGAAGAGAGCTTTGAGTAGAAGGAATAGATTTAAATAGCAATTTTGTCTTCCACTTTTAAACTCCTTCTTACCAGCAAATCTTATTTTAAGTGCTTTCAGAGGGAAATCAGGAAAATGATTCTGTCAAAATAAAATTAGAACTTTGCCTGCGGCTATGCAGTCAACACTTTGGTAGGGCCTATGTACATGAAGTGCCCCAAGACTTAAAAAAAAAAAAAAAAAAAAAAAAAAAAAAAAAAAAGGCAACCCCACAAAACTTCTTAAGACTTCAGAAAAGAAATTCTTTCCCTTCATATAAAAGGAAGCCTCTTCCAGTCCTACCTCCTTAAATGATATTGCCTTACAATCCATTCTTTCTACGTTATATGCATCTAAGTCTTGTACATGCATACCGAAATACTCAGATGTGTGTATAGGCATAAACATTCTTTCAATTTCAATTTTCCTTAAGGTTTTTTGAAATTCAGACTATTCCAAAACTTGACTCCCAGGTTGCTGCAGGAAACAGCTGTTCTAAGATCAGAAGCACACTGCCAAATTCAGTACAAGAGCCTTAAAAATTCATAGTAAACTGTACAAAATGGCTTCAGAAATGCATACCTGTTTTATCAACATTAACATGGGCTCTGTCACAAGCATCAGAATATTTTAAATAGACCTATTCTGTGGTACTTTCACCCCAGCAGTAGCTGTGGTCAGTTGAGCAAGGCTGTCTTAGAACTTCATCTAAACCCTCACAGTCCCTTTTTGCCAGTAAAATCGATTCCACTCTTCCCCGTGTCTGTCCCAGTTCGGCTTCCAGAACTGCCTAGAAGTTTGATCCAGGTTATCCTTCTGGACAGCTTTTTCCCTTGCATTACAGGAGACATAGACACACTATGTGTAGACATAAACCACCAGCTGATCTGAACTACTTTGATTTGTTATTATGTGTGTTTATACTGTGCCATGCACAATGTTAAATATTGCTCCAAGGAACAAAACAAAGTGGAAGAATGCTCTGGTACTTCGTCCAGGAGCAGTGAGTGCAGTTCCTCAGAACACCACAACCCCTGGTAGCTTTGAGCAAATCATTCATCTTTCTTTGCCTACAGTTTTTGTCTCAGAAACTGGGTAGTAATACTTCCTTTCCTCAAAAACTTTTCCTTTTTTTACCTTCAGACACTGTAAGCTCCTGGTGCAGGAAACTTCTTGCTGTGTCTTTGACTGGAACCAGAATGAGCAAACTCTGTCTCACCTTCAACTTTTTGTGCACTCTGTTGGAATGACACTAAGTAAGTGCTAAAAATATTTGGCCAGTTCTGTTGAGGCCATTCAAACTAACATTACTTTTGGCTGTTTTCAGCTTTTTCTCATTGTGCAAGATGGTAGTTTTAAATATGTTATTGCTAAATTAGTGTAACAGTTTCTGTATAAAAATAACTAGTTACCATCTAAACAGCTAAAACACCATTTTTCACGAGGTGCCTGGCTAGGGGGAATTTCCAATAAGAACTGACGTAATACTTGCTTGTGAAACAGACAGGCAGGGTCACCTGTGTCATCCCTGGGCTGCACTGCAAAGGCATATCTTTGTGTCAACAGGGCGATGTGACCTGTCCTCATCACTGATGCAGAAGTACTGGCAAGTTTGGAGAACTACCGTTGGCAAAGTTAGAAGTTAGCTTTGTGAGTTTCACTTGGGGTCGGATGATGGGAACAGACATCTCACTTTAGACGAGCAAAAGAAAAGAAAAACAAGTTTAAAATGGATGAAGTTTTTGACATACCCTCTACATCTAGAGAAAAGTAAAACCTAATACATATTCTGACCAAAGGCCAAATGGTGAGCCTTGACTGCATATGCTTGGCTCTCATTGTAATCAGCAGGAACTCTATGTGAGTATATCGAAGGTCAGAACTAAGCCCTGATTTGAGCTCAGATCAATATAACTACATGATTTCACCAGCTCCACCTAAGTATAATAAAGTAGAACTTAAGCCATCATATCACTGATTAATGTATTTCATGTTTAAGTAAAGATACTGAACTTTATTTAAGTAAAAGGCAGTCCAAGGAAATGAAAGTTGGTGTAAACTGAATTAATGCCTTGCTGTACAAAATGTGAAAAACCCAGCCATTCATCAGGGTGTAGCTTAATTATTCTGAGTGCAAGACAGTAAATATGAAGGAATAAGAGATATGCTAAGAAACCTGACATTAAAGCTGCAGAAGGAGAAGCAACTGATGGGTGGATTTAAGTCAAACAAGCCACCTCAACTGCAGCGCACAAGTTTAAAGTACAGCAAGCAATCTTTATCCTTAAGTGCTGATGAGAACTCGACACTTCCAGCTGGATCCAAGAGAAAAGCACACAAACTGTTCTGCCGTCCTTCTGCCACTGAAGAGAGAAATATTTTCCCTTTTGAGACTCCTACTGCCTTGAATTAGCTTTGCATCCTCTGTTTTTGTGCTTGCCATGGTGTCAGACTACAATGAACCTTCTCCTTCCAGAATGTCACAGTTTTCATTCCACCCTCTGTTGAGGCTGTCCCTTAGGAAGATGACTGTGAGAACCACAGGGTCTTACGAACAGCATGAGTTAAATCCCCAGGCTGTCTGCTCTTAGCAATGCAGGGTCTGAAGTACAGGACAATGCTAACTCCACTCCAGCAGAAGCCATGCAGGACACCTGCTGTAGCTCTGGTCACACTTTTGTGCATCCTGTGAAGGCAGCCAGGCAGGAATTGCTATTTAATAATTATTTTAGTAATAATTAATTAACTAATTCCTATTTCCTTGTTTGTAAGCAGGCATATATACTAGATGTGCATAGAAATATAGAATCAGTTGTTTAGAGTTGCTTGGTTATATACACATAGATACAGTTGGTTGTGTATGGCAATCTGTCCTAAACTGGCACATCTCTCATTGCAATTATTTTTATTAAAAAAAAAAAACTTTTGGCAAAGAATCTTCCTCATCCATTTGGGATGCACTATTCAATTTACATTCTTAGAACAGGAAAAATTACCCCTCAGAATCCTTCCAATTTGTTTTTCTGTGACTATTCAGTTTGGCTAAGTTTATATATTTTGAAAGTAGAATATTAGAACAGCCAAGGAAGGTATAAAATGTTAAATAAATCTGAAGTGTTTGCATGTTATGAAACAGTTTTTAAGTTTCTGTCTTCCCAAGTGAAAGTGGAGATTGTGTGTTATGGTGTGATATATGTGCTCTATTTTAAACTGTATTATGATTTAAAATATTTTACTACTAAAGGAGAATCACTCAGATCTTAAACCAGCTAGGCTCAGAATAAGAGCCAGATGTAACTGTAATGTAATGTCTTCCAGCTGGTACTGTGCAACATACTAACAGACCCTTTCTTGTTGGCTGCTAGGGTTTAAGTTACATTTAAACTTGAGCTGTTCTGGTAATGTGGGGCATGGTTCCACTTCCCTACTCCATCATGGTCACACTAGTGTGATGATACATCATCAATATGGCACAGCAATGTAGATGTCTACCAGGGCTCCCCCAGAAGATGCTGAGCATTTTGTTTGCAGAGACAGCAGATCTGGCTCTTGAATTCTTGTTTCCCTTAGCCATATATAACCTTTGAGAGTTTGGTCTTAAGCATTAAAAGGAATCCCAGTAAAAAGTCTTGCAGATTATGGTGACTTTTCATTCTGAAATGACAATTTCTTTGTTATTTCAATATCCTCCTCCTTCAATGGCCTAATTGTAACCACAGCATCCCATCTATTTTACTTAAAGCAAGAAGCCTTAATGCTGGCAAATATGAGATCCCTAAGGAAACAGAAACCTCTAATGCACAGAGACCTGTTAGCCTTGATACAACCACCACTGACTAGGAGGGAGAGGGGCAAGACAGAGAATCCTGTCAATTTGGTACATTTACTTAGCAGGTTCAAGCCCTGAAATAAGATATAGTTTGAAGATGTTTGAAAAGAATATGGTAGAAGAGTGGAAGAAAAATCTACACATCTTTCACACTAGATGTGTTGCTTTGTCTATTCGTTTAAACCGTCCACTCTGCTTTGTCAGAGCTTCTCCACATAATCAAATTGCCTTTCCTGGCTGTAGCCCATGATGTATATAAAGTAAGATGAAGGCAGTGTGGAGGGAAGAAACTAGTATAGCAAGTCAGGAAGAAAGAGGAGAGAAAACAAGATGGAAAGAGGGGAAAAGGAGGAAATAAAAACAGATTGTGAGCTAATACTACATTCCCGCAGGCCCAAGATAGTGAAAAATAAGGTACAAACAACATCAAGACTGTGCTTCAAAATGTCTGGCATATTTTCACTGCTTTTACTCCAGTGAGTTATTACTGGTCAGCATCCAGCAAAGAAGACACCCTCTTAACTTAAGAATGTCTTCATCCACACTAAAAAATACAGCTGCAAACCAACCAGCGTTCTTCAGTGAGTAGTAATACTACTTACAGGAGTAAAACAAAAAGTGGGAAAAAAACATATCTAATCGGAACTGTAGGGGAAAAAATGTGTCTGTGTGGAAAAGGTAATTTCTGAGTTGAAAACTAACCAGGAAAGAGGCTTAAAATAGTGGAAAACAGTAAACAAATTCCTGCGAGATGAACTAACATTGTGCCCTGCAATGAAAAGCAATTGGAAAGTAAAGAAAACAAGGGGATTGGAGCCAGAACATGACAAAAACCATCACAGAGTCTCAGATCCCAGCTAGCCCACACACTTCTGGTGCTAGGCACCTCTTGGAAGAACAGTCTGTCTCCTGTTCAACCCAGGAGAGTTCACAGGCATTTATAAATGATAGCTGCCTCTGCTGAAGGGGACCTAACAGGTTTAAGGAACATTACTGCACTGGTGCTGCCCTTTCCAAACCCACAACTGCAAAAACTCACCATTACATCATTATGATAGAGGGAGATCAACACCACTCAATCCACTTGTACTTCTGTGGGAGTCAATGGTAAAACTCAAGTTCTATTACAAAAACGCTTGTCTGAAAAGTTTTCTGAACTTAAGCATTGTCTTATTTTGCAAGTTTCCTTCTGCCAATTACGTTTTATTGCCTTTTTTTGGGGGGGGTAAGTGGGGCTGATACTACTCTTCTATAAAAGAATCCCAATTCCCTCAAGAACCTTCTGTAAACCAGCAGATCGCCATCTTAGACATAACTTTCTTCTGAGATTAAATCCTATGTGCTCATTGTCTCCATGGAGGAAAAGGTTGTGTGTGCCTGAAACTTGTCCAACTTTCCTAATTATACTAGCTGATCTAATAACTCTTGTGGAAAGAAGTGATGTTTTATTTTGTATAGGTCTCTGGGGCATTATTCTTACTAATTTATGAATTATAAAAATTAGTTACACCCCATTGCAAAGACCCCCCATCATGATCGTCTGTAAGTCGGTTACCTGCTTTGTGCCTCATCCAGAAATGCAATACCAAAGGATAAGTGCATGGAAACTACTGACAAATCTGGAAGAGCCAGTGGTAACGGGAGAAGTTACCTGAGAAAGCAGCTGGCCTGTGAGGTCCTGTGTCAACCCACAGGTAGCTAGTAAAATATCTGTGCTTAGGAGAAATGCCAACAGAGCTGCAGCATCCCAAAAGCATTTAAGACCCCAGTGTGTACCCCAGAACAGTGGTCCAGTGAGTGTGCTGCAGCAGACCTCTATCAATCACCACAAATGCACAAGTCCAGATATACCCATGATTCATTCAAGTGAGATGGTGATACTGGCTCCTATAACCCATGATGTCCCCACCCTTATAGACAAGGCCATGTACTTTGGCCCCTAATAGGAACTTAATGTACTTACTAAACAAAAATAAATCTCTTCTCAGCACTCTTAATGTTTGGTATAAGCTATTTGCATCACAATAATATGGGTAGCAATAACATTGAGAAATCAGCACTTCTTTTAATAGCTAAGTCATTGCCCTTTCACCAATCAATAATTCCAGATCTTTTCTAAGGGAATGTGTTCCCCAGAGTTCTCAAGGGAATCTTACATGGGGACACCTTATGTGATCTTAGGAAGCAAAGACTGTGAGTTGATTGAAGACTTCCATAAAAAATTCATTTGACAACTAGTTTGTGTAGGCAACTCTGGTCTTAGAGCCTCATGTTTATTGCCAGTAGGACTGCTTGGTCTGAGGTCATCATCTTTCCTTCTTTTCTACATGGTTCCTCATGCATGGCTATTTAAATTCTGTTTATTTGAACATGGGAACCCAAAGCATAGGGTAGTATGTAGGTGTATCTCTGTGCTAACTTAATGTGCTGCTGCTTTTCATTAGGGCCATGAGAAAAAACAAGCTGAAGCTGCTTCAGGCCACTGTATTTCTTTAACAACAAGGTTAGAGTACCTATGTAGAGGGTTAAAGCAACCACTATTGGTTCCAAGTTGTCATGTCAGTGAGTAGTGGTACAATACCAAAATGTTTTCTTCCTTCCCATTGTAAGTATGAAAGAGGTAGTTGACAGTTGAAGTGGTTGCTTCTTCACTGTTTATTGAATGTGACCTGACCACCACACTTTTCTTTCCACCTTGTACCAAGGACAGCTGAAAGTATGTGTAGATCCTCACGAACCCTGGTGATTTACCACTCCGCATGTAACAAATCTGGCACCAATTTCAGTGTGTCTTAATATGCAAAGCTGCAGATCGTGCTGGCTCAGAAGCAGCTTCAGCCCCCTGTGAGGCTCCAGCCTTTCAAAAAGGGCTGGGCAGATAGATAGGTGGAGATAGCAACTGCCTGGCCTATCTGTTTTAAATCACCGATGAGTCTTGGTCCTGTTTGTTCCTCTCTGAACTGTACAAATGTCTTCACACAGTTAATCCCAGGGAGCCTGCAGCCCATGGCAAAGCCTGAGCTTTGGAATCTCTCCGTCATACAGTATAGCTGGGTCTCAATAGGAGTTGCAAACTCAACCTAGTGGCACTGTGAACGTGCAGACATTTGCAATCGCTTAGTTTTTTTCAAGTGACAGTGAGATATCCCTTATACCTATTCAAATAATAGAGAGAAGCAACTGTTTCAAAGAAATGGCTTATAATTAATGTAAGCATTTAATGTTGCAGTGACTCTGTGAGTCACTCCTGTACTTGGGATCCTCCTAATAGCTGCTTCACAGGTGCAAATAAGGGAATTCCAAAGGAAGTAAGTGTTTGGGTCTTGTTTTGTTTAGAACTAACTGGTTTCCAAAACCCTGCCTTTATTTTAGTATGAGTCTGTGGAAAGAATTTTCCATTTGTTTTGAATCATTTTCAATTCTGTGGAAAAGACCTGCACAAGTGTTTGGGACTTTTGATTATGAAAGATACTTTTATTGAATGTTATGATTGTGACTTCAGAGTCAAAGACCACTGCAAAATATCTAGTGTTATTTCCTTCGGGAGTGGGCTTTCCCTGTAAAGGAGCAATTGATATTTCTAGGTCTTAGTTCAACTTTTTAGTCTTACAATAGAAGTGCAAGGTAACTGAATTATAGATGCTCTATAAGAAAATTTACTCTCCTTGTATTTTAGCTCTCCATGGAAGATTTTTTTCTTCCAGGCAGCAACAGAAATACAGACTAGCTAAATGGATTGGAAACTAGCATGGGGTTTGCAACACTTTTGTAGAGCTCTCTGTCCTGTCTTACAGAAGGTCACCAACTTCACTGTGCCTCAATTCCCTTATTATTAAAGAACTTAATATTACTCACCTGCCACAGGCTTGATACAGTAGGAATAAATATTTTCAGGGGCTCAGATGCTGCAGCAGATGAGGCTATACAAGTTACTTACTTAGGCATAATTTAGCTCATCTGGTGTATCAAAGTCTAATTCTCTAATACCTATAACATACTTCCACGATCCATGGAGGAAAGGCACAAGTGATATCACATTGCATGTAAGAAAGCAACAATAATTTACATTCTTGTACCTTATGCATTTCATTTTCGTTGAGAACCTTGAGTACTTTTCCTGCCTGGTTTAAGAAAGTTTACAATTGGAATATTGCACTGCTGTGCAAAATGCCCTAATCACTGTGTTAACGAAAATTTAAGTTTGGGGAGTCTGTAGATGTTTTTTAAGTGTCTTGTGCCAACAGAGCAGGGACCAGAATTCAGACCATAAACCTTAACCCAAGGGTTTTATTTTTCCAAGATAACAGAACCCCAAAGTAGGCATAATGAAAGAATGGACCTCCTTAATCTGAGTTTATGTGCAATGAACCAATGAAGTGAAGTGCAAAAGCAGAGAGGTGTGCTATTTGTTTTAACTGATGCAATGATGTAGGAAGAGGCTTTTCCTCTCACACTTGCCTTTTCTCTGGACACTCTAATTCTGAATACTCCTTGCCAACATGAAACACTGGATGTTAAAGTTCTTCTCAAGCAGTACGTTTTTGCTCTTAAGTAACCATGTGCAGGGAGGGCCACCGTTTGAAGTCTCAGGTAATAAAGTGACCAGAATGAAGCTCTCAGTCCCAGTAAAGGCTTAAAACAATCCCAGTAAAGGCTTAAAACAAGAACCATTGTTTTAATCAATGTAAAACATTGTCAGTTGACATTGTTATTCCAGCCTATATTGGATAAAGATCTAGCCGAAAAAGGTGATAAGGCTTTCTCCAGCCTCTGAGTTTAAACAGGACAATTTTGCACATTTCCTTTGAAGCAAGCTTTTACAAATACTTCCCTATGAATATGCTTGGTAAATATTCCCATGCCAGCCATCTCAGGCCCATTCGGAGCCCTATTTATGACAGAGGAATAGCTGTATGCCACAGGTCTGAGTGCCTCCCAGCAGGTTTTTCAATATTTCAGTGAAAGGTTCAAACCATGGTTTCTATGACGGTATGTTACCAAACCTCAAATGAACTTGGTCTTTGCTGTAGCAACAGACCCTTAGCATTTACAGAGCAGTTCTCTAATCTCCAGAGCTATTCCTGCTCCTCAGGATTGCCTGTCCTTATGCTTAGGACACGCACTTTCAGGGCTGTCCTCTAAGTGCGTGATCGACAGCAGGTCTCTGCACCTTGCGCCAAGCACTCACATAGCTGTTTTGCAATTCTCTTAATGGCAAAGCTTTGTACCCGCCTACAGATAGAAACAAGCATACTTGTTTGATCAGAGTGCTCATTGCAAACAGACAATGTGTTGCAGAGGCATCTTTTTCAGATAGGGAGAGAAAAGGAGGTTAATTTTTCTGGCTGCTGCTCTCAGAGATTCCTGAGAATGTGAATTACAAAGAAGATCAGACATTTTGCATTCACTAAGTGATTTAAAATACAAACAAAAATGAAAAACCAGAGATACTGAGGGTCTGAATCTGAATCTGAGTGGGAGCAGGGAATAGGATGTAGCTGTCTTGCAGAAGAAGTTTTGCTTTCCAGTCAGGGAACATGTTTTGCGCACGGTAGCTTTGTGATTTGTGTGGATCTCAGGGAAACTGGCCAGATCAGAGTAGCATGTGCCACACAATCCTCTTATGTCGTTTCTTTAATTATTATGAATTAAGGAAGCAGGCTAATGAAGTTTCATGCCCTGAGAAATACGTTAATTCACATTTAATCCTCATTTTTTAAAATGTTCTTCACCACTGCTGGCCATAGGTCAGCCAGTTAAACTAAACCTGGGAGAGCAGAGGGCCCTGAAAGAGTATAAATCTAAAACCAAGAGCAGGATGGGCATGAAAAATAAACCTAAGCATGAGCCAGTGAACAGCATGTACACTTTATCTTTGTGGTTCAGAAAAGGATTTCCTACTGGGAAGTGCAGTGCAAATAGAGATGATTTTGACATTATGTGTTCCTCTGAACCTACAATGAGACAGGAAGGAGGCACATCTTGGATGTCAAGAAGTTAGGCTTTAAGAGAAAACAGTGTACTCATCTGCCTGTACCAAAGGTTTTTAGTGAATTGGAGAGCAAAAGCAAAGAGGAAACAAGTCTGGAAAATACATAAGATGTTTCATTATTTGTTAAAAAAAGCCCAACATTTCTTGTGTAGCGTGCAGGAATGATCAATTAGTTTAGAAGAGTTTGTCTATCCCTATTTTGGGGGTCATTCATCCTGAAGAAATACAGTGTAAAGTACCCACAGGATTCAAAGATTTGAGATCTGATTATTGAATAAAGCTTCATACCAGCTACAAGGGTCAGAACTAGTCTTGAAGGCCTGCACAATTAGTCCCTGGTGGTTTTTCTTCCTTCACCAGCCAGAGAGTCTGGAGCTACTGCCCATGCCTGGAACATAAGACTTTCTGACATTTAAGGACAGCAAAGTCTTTCATCAGCTAAACTGGCAAGAGGAGAATATATAGTATGGTTGAAAAGTACTGAACTTCATGTTGTTCTGCTAGTCTCTACAAACAGTCACTGTAGGCAGGTCACCTCTTTTAACCTTGGGAAGGCTATATTCTTGCAACACAGCTTTCTCTTGGCCATGAGAGGAGTGTGAAAAAATATCTTTAAGAATTAGCTAGTGAATAGCACATCTTGTATCTTTGTGCTTTGTAATGGAAGCAGGGTTACATATACATCAACAACGGAAGAAGATGAATAATGCACAAACATCAACATCCTTATATAAGTGTCACCCAGGCTTAAATAACAAATTGAACTAATTTGTATATGCTCAGATTTTGTAGTAAGTTAGACAGAAAGTAACTCTCAGCAAAACTACCCACAAGAACATTAAGGAACAGTGTTTACACAGCAAGGGGCCCTTTCTGAGCAACAATTCCTGTTAGAGGCTTCAGAGCTCCCACACCTCAGCACAGGGAGAAAAAGAGCTGCTTGCCTGCTGGTTATACATTGGCAAAAACCCCCAGAACATGTCTTGAGTTTCTGTGAATCTAGTCCTCATTGGCCACAGCCACACAGGCAAGGACAGCATTTCCATTCCCAGAAGAATCCCTGTTGTCAGCTTTTCTCTTGCATATGGCATATGGCTTCCCAGGGACACTTTGCTACACAGCCTTTCCATGCAAAACATGTCTTTGATAAACAACTTCTCTTCTGCAAGATGTCTAGTTATGACTCTCTAAACCAAAACCAAAACCACCAAACCCTTGCAAAATGCTGAATTAATGTAAATATTGCACTTCACTCCACTCCTGGCATTACTTTGCCTCCTTATGTATTTCTGTTGAAGCTCCTTCACTGAAATCTTAGTTAATGCACCAAATCATAGTTAGACTGAGTTCCTCCTGCTGTTGCCAGCCTGAATGATTTAGCAGTATTAATGGTTTAGGCAGTATCTCTTACAACTTAAGGATCTTAGCTGTAACTCAGGTAAACGTTAAACTCTTTTCAATTTACTGTGACACTGCTCAATAGCACCTTCCCAGATGAAAGCATGTGAAACAGAACATCTGTTCATTGCCCAGTGAAAGCTAATCGTCAGCCTACAGCATATTGCTACCTTGTCAGCTGGCCGGTTAGCACTACTCCAAAGCTCAAGTACTTTCAGATGCTAAAAGTTTTAATCCCTTGGCTGTTCAGCCATAATAATGTGCAAATACTACTCTGTTGTTACTGGTTCCTATGTTTTAAACCAGCACAGATTATGTGAACGTATTTGTGTAAGTGAAAAGGTGACTCTATTTCTCATTATATTACTTGATATTTATTGATTAAATATTGCTTTTGGTAGGTATTATCTTTGTGCTTGTGCTGTACAGAGTGCAAGATGCATAGCTAATGCTTAGAAAGTAGCAAAGGGGGTGGCTGTGGTATGTGTTCCAAGGACTCAGGACCCAATTAATAATTTCTCTTGAGGTTTCCTGTATTTGTGCTGTTTACGTTGGATAGGCCACCCCCTTATGTTTCTGGTATGGCAGGCATAAGTACCTGATAAGTACCTTGTTCTGAAACACTGAAGCTCCTGTATTGTTCTACGCAATGTGTGATACCATATTTACCGTGGCTAAACAGTTTTTGGGACAACTGGGGTAGATATAGTTGTTATCTTTCTGCTTATATTTCTTCTGCCTCACTTGCTAGGCATGTGTGTGGCTAGCTGGAGTACTGCCTGAGTTTCTGTATCAATGGATCTTGGTACAACTAGCTGCTGTCATGCTTCTTGGCTGTGTCTCTCATCTTTCCAGTTCCCTTGACCTGACTGAACCTGTGATCTAGAAGCTATTGGGTTTGTCTTTTTATTTTACTTAGTCAGCAAAAGCATGATGACTATGCTATATTTGAAGTAAGTTAAGTGAAACTTCTCATTTCCTGTGAGAAGGGAGAGGAGGACAAGAGGCAATGGGTACAAACTGAAATACAAGACATTTTGTCTAAACATAAGGCTCTTTTACTGTGAGGGTGGTCAAACAGTGGAAGAATTTGTCCAGAGAGGCTGTGGTGCCTCCATCCTTGGAGACACTCAAACCCCAGCTGGACGTAGTCCTGATCTACCTGCTGTAGGTGACCCTGCATGAGCAGAGTGACTGGACTACCAGCCTCAGCTCATCTCCAGTGCTGTGACACTCTCATAACAACTTGAGCCATGCTGAATTAAGATGCTCAAGCCCAACATCTGGCTTGACAAGATTATTCAGGAATTATTTCATAGTGAATGAGAAAGAAATTTGCTAAACACTGGGGTACACTGGGGCCCAGAAAAAGCACAGGGGATTCTTTATGCCTGCAGTGTCATTGCTCCCAATCCTTCTTCCAGTTTTGGGCTGCATGTTCCTTTGATCCCTCTTTGTCACAGCTTCCAGGTTCGCCTCATGCAGACAGTCCCCTCACTGCTGATGCTTACCCCTGTTCTTTTGCCTTTGGGCCTGTTTTATCTTTTCATTTTTCTTCTTCTCCTTCCATACCCCCTTTCTTCCACCACCACCCCCCCGCCCCCCAAAAAAAAAGAAAAAAAGAAAAAAAAGATATGGCAAAGCACCCACTGCTTTCCCAATGGCCTTCAAGGAGTAATTGCAGCCCAGGGGCATAGGTTCACTTAAAAACTGTTATGCTGCTCAAAATTTTTTTGAAAATTGGAAACAGCCACCCTGGAAACAGGGTCTCATAAAGCAAATGTTTTATGGGCTTGCCAATATGGAGGGAAACATGTGGCTTATCCAAAAAGGATACTGTTAAATTGCTGCCTAAGTAACCAGGCTAGGAGACTTGCTACAAATTCTCTACTTGTCTTATATTATTAGCTGCATTAAATGACTGGGATAGCCTCAGTGCATACAGCTTTGCTGATTTTGATATGTTTATTAGAGTTAATTTTTTTTTAAGATGGTTCTTTCCTTGTAACTAAATCTGGAGGATAAAACTAAGCATCAGTGAACTCAATGGCAGAATTCCCACCAACTTAATTGGGATCAGGATTCTTCACATGCCTGAAATACTTTCAACTTTTAAAAGCCTTTTCTAATAGTGTATTGCTTGGAAAAGACTTAGATGTTCATGAGGAATGTGGATTTTCATAAAGTGTGATGCATGTTTTAGTTACCAGGAGCAAAAGGCTGAAAACTGAAATCTGTGCACAAATCCAGTTTTATTTTAGTTACCTGCTTCAGTAGCTATACAGAATACTTTGGAAACTGGACATTAGCTGAATTAAGTATGATTAGTCTTATTAAAACCCCAAATCTCTGCCCAATCAGTTTTGAAAATCATTGTGCATGAAGCATTTCACTGCTTCTATTTAAAACAAGATCTGACAAATGAAATTGTAAAAAACAAAAAGTAAAAAATGCACAAAACTATCAAAATGGCCTAGAGCACTAAAACCTAAAAGACTTAATTAAAAAAAAAAAAAAAAAGCTGCTGTTAGTTGTATCTAGTGTACTACCATAGGTACAAGTGACTGGAAGCTTAGAAGTCTATATAGTTATTAATTACATTGAGAGCATACATACATGTAGGCCTATTAAGTAGTGTCAGATGATGTTTAAAAACCCTATTTCTGATATTCTCAGAAGTGGAATTAAAAGGAGGCTAGAATCAGAAAACAAATTACTTAATTCTGACAAGAGCCTAAGAAAAGGCATCTAACCTCTGAAGTAGTTTATGCCACTAGTTAGCTTAGTGTCCCATGATCAGCATTTGCTCGGGGGAACTGTGGGTGGCCTGGAAGCTGCCCTAGTGTACTCCTATGTACAAGGTATAGAAATATAGCTGGCTGTCGGCCTTAGCCATGCGTCTTCTGTCCCTGGTTAGACATTCAGCAGGTCTTATGCAAACATGTGCTGGTGCTTCTCAGTTGTTCTCCTGCGGCACTGCTGTCGCCTAAAAGGAAAGAGGAGAGGTTGCTGTTTTAAGCAAAGAGACAGTCACCGCCTACTTCATGTTTCAGCATGGGCCTTTATTCCCAGAGTAGCTAAGCATGTTAAAATACTTAGGTCATTTATTTTCAGTAGTCCTTGCCACAGTTTTATAGAGGGCACTGTGCATCTGACAAAATCACCCTGTCCATTGGCTCTGTCTGACTATGAGCAAGCCCATGGCAGAAAGGACAGCTGAGGTGCGTTTCCACCTTCAGACTATCTTCTCTCCTCGATACTCTGCTCTACTTCATTTTGACAGAAAGTGCTTGAAAGTCCAGCTTGGAAGACAGACTGCAAAGAGAAACTGCCTCCCCCAGCAAAATTCCTAGCAGCAGGAACTGATGTGCTGTGACACCCAAGACAAAATCAGTTTTCCCTCAGTGAACACTCACATTGCTATTCTCATGGTTTGTACCTGAACTGTGTAAACAGTTATTTCCATGGCCAAGTCCTTGGACGTACTACATACTATTTTAATTTTTAGGGCTATATAACTTGCTATGTATTTACTGGAGAGTTAGTTAATTAAGACTTCATCATAGTCAGAAGCCACTAGGGATTTACCTGTGTCTTTTACCTGCAGAAAAATTTAAGACAAAGAGGAAGCACTGAATATGCTTTAACTAGGCAGATTTCTCACTCATAGAAGATACACAAGTGTACTTCACATTTTTACATATACATATGTTTACATAGATACTTTGCTCTCTCGGTCTTTTTAACTTATAGCTCTCTGTCTTCTGACATCCTTTTGAGATCTGGTAAGCAGAAGAAAGTTTGATTTTTCCAGTCAGCTTTCCAGAAACCCTCACTGAGACCAGAAGGTTTTTATAGTGTGAAGTCATTTCAGGCAGCTGGATAGCCCAGACTCGCTACCACTTTCTCCCTTACTGGAATTCAATTTACAGGAATTCATGAAAGAGACCCAATAACTAAGATTTACCTCTCTCCTGTAAGCCAGATCCAGTTTCCCACAAAAGGTACAAACACTACCAGATGGTTATAGATCAAGAGTAGGAAAATAGTCCAAGTCAAAACATCTAGTCTCACTTGTTATCTTACATACTTCATAACTTCAAAACAAAAAAAAAGCAAGCAAACACTGAATTCTTGCATGAATTTTGTTCAACATTTTTCCATGTTAATTCCCCTTTAAAATCTCAACTATAAATTTGAGTTTACTTTCTCAAGGACCTTTCAAACTCGGGAAGGTCAAAGTTTGTGTTTCAGCTGTTTGGTAAAGTTGTAATCGGGTAATGTGACAAGCTTCAAAGAAATAATTTACATGTTTTTTGTTGATTATATAAAATTTTAACTGGATCTTACTAAGGCCTTACTCTGGGAAACTCCTGAGCACTGAACTTCTGGCTTCAGTGAAAGGTGAAAGTGTCCTGTATCTAACAAAACCAAAGTCTTTGAACCTCTGCGGCTGAACATCAAGAACCTGTCTTTTCTCCCTGTGTAAGTAGTTATGTTCCCCAATGTATGGAAGAGCACTAAAAGGAACCCTACTAAACTCTCCCAGATATCCTAGCTTGGTCCCCCAAAGGTGATCTTAAGATTTCTTTTCTATACAATAAAATCTCATGCCATTGCTCAAGAATGCATGCAACAGCCAACCAGTCTACTCATTCTCAGAGCAAGTCTTTCTGTGCTGAAGTTTTGATTTTAAAGAATTAAATTTATTAAAGAACTCTTTACAGTAAGCTACAAGCTTTAAAACAACTGACTTGAAATGTGATGCTTTTTGGCAGAACAGTTTAGGCAGGAAATGTTACACATGACTTAAGCTGGCCAAAACAATGTGGCTGCTTCACAGTTTTCCATTGGCTAGGTTGCATTGACCACCATTTGCTGCCTGACAACGCCTAGCTAGCAGCAAAACTCTCATTAATCCTCCTCTCTCCTCAGAGCTGATCTCCTGCTGACGAAGGGGAGGCAAGCTGCAAAGCAGGGAACTCCACCCGAGGGAAGCGCAAACCGACAAATCGAGTATAGAAAGGTGGGGCTGCTGGACCTCCTGCCTGTCCCGGGGCAGCGGTGCTCCGCCAGGCCTGGGCCAAGGGCAGCCCCCCGCCCCCGTCCACGTCCCCATCCCCGTCCCAGTCCCCATCCCCATCCCTGCAGGGGCTCAGAGCCCGGGGCTGGGCAGGGAGCGTGTTATCTCCTACTTACGCAGAGAGTCCTTTCTCCAAACTGGCTGTAGAAGGTCATCTTGACCTTGTGCTTGTGCCCAGTCCTCTGGTCAAAGGTGTTACAGCTGTCGAAGGGAGGGCTGTACAAATGCAGGCTGACGGCGGACTCCGTGTGGCTGATGTTCTCCACACGGTGCAGGCCAATGGAGTCTACGCCAGCGAGGGCATGAAACGAGATGTTGTGTTAGCGGGAACATTAACGAGGTCTCAGATCCGTGGAAAAATGCTTTCTAAACCAAAACTCATGAGCAAGCCAGTTACGCATGCCTGCACTTTTACGGGCAACGAGTAACTCAGTACAGGGATTTTGACTGCTGTTCTCTAGCACAGGTTCCTAAATACACTGGTAATTCAAAATACATTATTGCCTTCTGCACTTCTTGTAACTTTTGAGGTATCTGCGACAGGATAAAGGCCATGGAAAAAAAAACAAAAACAAACAACTTAAGGAAGGCCATCTGTCAGTAATTTTCTAGGTGTCACTCCCAAAGGACTTCAAGGTTATTTACTTTCCTAGGAGATGATGCTGTTGTAGAAGCTCCAGAAGCAGGAAGGTTTGTGTTTCTAAAAATTAGCAAGACATTTTACAGGGAAAAGTTTTTTGTATTTCTAACTCTTAGCCTGATAACAAGGATATCAGCCATATTAAAAGCCAGCTACATGTTTGTGGGGCATGGACTTATGGACTGCAGGCATCTGTTGTTTAATTAATCCTTCCACTTTATTAGTTTGGAGAACAGGCTTCTCATTTGTCTGCTCTTTTGACTAAGGTGACAAATTAGTAGTGACTGGCATACTTCCAACCGTAACTGAATAATAAGCATAATTGAACACATAATAAAACAAAGCACCATCTGTTGTGTGGTTACTAGTGAAGTTAATGGCACTTTCCGCAATGGTGGAGTAGAAATAAAGCTATTACATAAAAATGTAAGGTGTGAAGAACCACATCCATAAAACAAACCATTTCCATTCTACACTAAAGAATTTGAGTTACTTAAAAGAGACCTTGAATTTAAATTTATGACCCTGCTTGTAAAAACAACTCAGGCCTTTGTACTTGAATTAATATGTTATAAAATACCTAGACCTGTATTGTGCAATGTAGGCATAATACCCTGAGAATCATGAGTACACTCTTAACTCTATTTGAAGTGTAAACTTGAAGTCATTAACATAGTTTATCTAAATAGAGGACGTAGGGGAAAAAAGTCCTAAAGCTGTGTTCATCTGATGGGAGGCTCGAATAAACACTGTTTAGTGGATTCTAACCTTAAAAATAAAGTACAAGAGCAACCAAGAAGCATGCAATAGAAACATGAAGGTCACTCACTGTTGAAATAGTTAGGGCAATCAACACACTGTCAGTGTTTTCCTTCTACTTGTTTTACCTGTTTCTTTTAAATGAAAACATCTGTTATGAAACATGGCAGAGATCCAAACTGCCTCAGAGAACTAGATACCAAATTTGTTTAAAACAACCAAGGAAGCTTTGGATGAAATGCACACAGGGTGCAATTGCTTGCATTGGAAAACACCACATAGGCAGGAAAAACCTGAGAACCCACGTCCCTGGCACGAGAGCACCAGCAGACACGTCAAGCTCCTTCTTGCATTCCCTGTCCTATGGATTTTGTGTTTTCACTTAATGTAGCATACCTTCAACAGAGGGCTGCAGAGCACTAGTCTTTCTTCCCCAATGCTCTCACTCTGGCTTAGTCCATAACCCAGCAGGAGGCTCCCTGCAACTGGAGAGTTCCCAAGCTCAGCCCTACAAGGTGTGTTCTCCAGTTTTTAACTTATCACATAAAAGGCTGACAGCCCCCTTCTCTAACACTTTGCCGTTGTTCTGCTGAACTCATTGCTGTTCAGCATGATGTGCAATGTCTTTCATAGCATCAGCGTACGTTACAGCCAGCTGGCCGCTCCAGGATGGCCTTCCAGCACAGCACAAGGTGGTGATAGTTACAGATACATGTAAGGGCATGGATTTTGGTACCAAGGGAGCCTTACTAGTGGAGACTCAGTAATCTCTCAGCATCTGTGAAGTCAGGCAATTTTTTTGTAGATTGGGTAGACTTGAGCATTTCAATTCTGCTGGTGCTGCACTTCAGCTTTACAGTCTTTTGTTGATTTGGACCAGAAGTAGCACCGAGGACTGAGGCCTGTGTTCCTGACTGGTCAATATATTCCACAGACAGCTTTTACATTTTTGACCTAGGATTTCAAAGACTGATGGAAAGGATTGTTTCTTTGAAAAAAATCAAGGTGATTAAGCTATCTAAACTTTGGTTCCCTTATTTCTCACAGAATACTATTCAAGGTCTATGTTTACAAGCAATTTCAGATAGTCATTAGGGACACAGTGCTGAAGGGTGCTTGGTCTAGAAGACATACCTGGCATATTTAAGCATCAAGCAATTGCTGCAATGTCTTAAGAGTGAGTTAAAAGGACATTTTTTTGTTGTTTGTTTTACTGAATCTAAATACAGGTTTGTGCAGAATGTAGAGCGCCACTTTCTCAAACTGAGCATAAGGCCATTAGTATTGTACTGTTAAAGGTAGGAGACTAGAGAGCAGTTGAACTCTTCCGTTAGGAGTAAGACTCATGGATGGGTAGTTGTGAAAACAAACTTAATAGCTTACCATTAATGTAGGCACATTGATTTTCCCTCAAAACTCGTTCTGATTTCTTAATCATTTCACCATTCCCTTTTTTCTCAGGCCATTCAAACAGAGTCTCCTTTAGATTTCCCTGGAGGATCTTCATGAAGCAATGTGAGTCAGTGTGATCATGGATGCTGCTATATAAGTAAAACAAATAACCAAACTCAGTGTGATATACATACTTAATTTCAGTACAGCAAACAGGACAGATGGCATAGCATATTGTATCTGGACATAGCCCTAGAATGAAACGCCATTGCACATGGGTCATGCACAAAAGTCTTAGGAAAAAAACATTCACAGTAACTAAGGTATGCCTACTTAAAACTGCTACTTTAGAAATGCATTGAGATGAGCTCACATACAGCAGGACTTGGAGAAGTGTCAGATATCGATCAGCTTATGATTTTGCCACAGAGAAATACAAAGGAAGTCTGGAGGAGGGAGGAGGACAGAACAAAAACTCTTGTGGGCCAAGAAACAAAACAATGCTTTCCACAGTGATCCCAGGCAGAGGCTGGTATAAACTTGCAAATATACCTTATGTTTGCAGATCCACCATGCTTGCTCCCAAAATGTGGGAGAAATGAGCTACTTCTGCTTAATTTCCATGGTCTCTTTACTGCTGGGGTGCACATGCATTTGTTGAAGAAAAAATGCTGTACCTCTCACTGTGATAGTACTAAGTACAACCAGCTACAGTAAGCTGTTAATTTCACTACTTTGGCAAAACCTGAACAAAACAGCAGGATCTGGTATGATTTGTCTGGTTGCTTGATCTGTCTCCTTGCTCCAATCTGTTTTAATTGCTACATTTAGAGACATATGGGCTAGGTACGGAGTTTAGTTTTGGTTTTATTTTTTTTAAAAAGAGGACTAACAGTTACTGAAGTCAATGGGATTAGGACAAAGGGAGAGCTCTCCATGAATCGAGGGAGAGGGAGAAGGGGGAATTCGACCCTCCCAGAAGTACAGTGCTAATGAGTTTCAATCAAAAACTTGGTACTTGTACATTACAGTTTTCAGTAAACAAATGTCAGGATTTCTTACAAACTGAGATGCCAAGAGAGCAGAACTTGCTTCAGGCACAGAACAGTTCACAAATGCCACGTTGTCACACTCCTTCCACAAGCCATAAGAACAATCTGATCCTCCTCATGTAGGAGGCAAAAAACAACTTGTGGTCTCAGACTAGCTCTAGCAAATGCTTATCCAACTAAAACACAGTTTGACATAAATTACAGGCTTTGTGGGAACAGCCCGGAAGGAGTAGAGGTGGTGGGCTTGGTTCCTATATCCCTCTGAGTATAACGTCATGGCATCCCCTAGAGAATACTGTAAATGTTCAATTGCATGGTCAATTAAAACAAACAAAAAACTAGTCCAACATCTCCTTAGGTTTTCTATTTATATGCAAAAATAATCAGTCAAAACCTGCAAATTTTGTTATTCCATGTTTTGTTTTAGCCAACATTTTGTGAAAGACCCTCCAAGGGACAGATCCTGCCTTCACATTTGAAGGACTACACAACCCAGTGTACAGTCTATGTATAAAACTCAGGAGGCCACGTCAGCAATGTGGTCCCTTTTGAGGGAGGAGGTGAAATGCATGAACCTAAAGAAAGCCAATTACTCCTGGAAAGGGGCTCCCTCCTCACAGCCTTCAGTCCCAATCCAAACCTACTTTTCTCATCTTGTCACAGAGGCGGGATTTAAACACCATGAGAGAACAAAGACTATTTAAACTGCACCAAGTCCTGCTTCTGCAACCAATTCTGAGACAGTTGGGTCTGTCATATAGGACACACTGGACAGGTCAACCCGTCCTGCCCACAGGACCTGCTGTATCCCTGGGAATAAAAACTTCCTCTGGCAGAAGGGAAGCTTAGATTTGGTAGAAAAACAGAGCATTTTTAAAAGAGTGCTCTAAAAATGTGCATGAGGTACAAACTTGCAAAAGTTTTCAGGACTGCTATACCAATAGGATCTCTGCACTGCTTAGTTTCCAGACAATTTCTGACAGCTCATATAGGGCTGATTATTATTCTCTTTCTGTATGACAGTGAAACATACAGTGTCTTTATATCTGTTTGCTAAACCCACAGACTTTGGATACAAACCTGCCGTGCCCTTCACCCCAGCATAAGATCATCAAGTTGAACTTTCCATTTCCATTGTCCACAAGATTTCTTGTATACCTGAAATGCAAAGTGTTTGCTTTTTACTGTACTGATATGCCTATAAAATACAAAATTATACAAACATGTTTATGAAGGAAGGTTGTGGCCTATAAAGATCCTTTTTACTCTTTTTCTTGAAAGCCAAGTTTTACTTGGAAAAAAGTGAAACTGTATTTTTAAGCTTCTTTTTGTAAAAGCTCTTTTCTGGGAAGAAAAAAGTGGACATATTTAATACTTTATAATCATATTTCTTTTGAGTTACATACATGATTGGCATTTGGGGGAACTGTGAGTCTGAGGCTAGAGTGGTAGACAGGATCAAATCAAAATAGTTATCGAATGAAGTCAGTTCAGCAGCTGGCTTATAATTAGAAACAGAGGACTGCAATGAAACAAGAAAAATACATGGTTACATTCTTCTACAGATCCTTTTCAGATACTCTTGGCTTTCCTTCTGTTACGCAGCACTCATTTGTACAAAGCCAAAAAAACAAACAAATAAGATGTCAGGCTTTCTGTACATGGTCCTCCTACTCTGTTGCTGACAGTTCTGCGTCTCATACTGTAGCATTTGCATAAAACACCTGTGGGGAAAATTCTGCCAGCATCTACTTCTAAACAAAGTTTATCAGAGCAAAATTTCTTAAAATGATTTTTCATGTGCTAACTTATAGGTGGCACAGAATGAGCTTGCTTCTAAAGGCTTTTTATCGATATGCGTGTTGGAGACTGTGATTTGCTCTCAGGGCTTGAAAATATCTTTAATAGCAACTTCTTATGTTTGTTTCCTCGTACTGTCCTGAAAGGCTCCCCTGAGCTGCTGCTCATCTTGTTCTAGTGAAAAGTTCACTAGAGAAGGGACTGGGATTTTGCTCTATATGTTACTTTCCATAGTGAGGCTTTTCTGATCTGGGGCTGGTGCTTCTAGCTGTTACGGTGCAAGTAACATTCAGGGGAACATTCTGATTCCATTTTAGCTTTAGTCATGACTATTTGCACTTTACTTTCCCAAAGAAAGCAAATCCTTAGGCTGATGACAGGACACCTCACTCTCGCCTAAAAGATGCAAGCAGGGACACACAAAGTGCACTGATGTCAACTGAATGTTTTTTAATTAGTTTCCCCGTAAGACCACTCTATTTTAGTCACGATGGGATGCTCACGATGAATTACTTTCAAAGCATAACATGTATATCCACATGCTGCCTCTCACTGCATTCGCAATTTGCGCTTATATTAGGTAGACATATTTTTACTATGATGTCAGAACATAAGCAATCAATGCTGGCATTTGACTGAACTTTTCAAGTGCTGTTATTTCTGTACAGCAGGTCTCGCTGGCCAAAAAAAAAAAAAAAAAAAGGCCGCCATGCGTACTTCTAAAGTTAGCACATTCTGTTTTTCCAATTCTTAGTTTCCTATGTTCTGTTTACAAATTTTGTGATTTGTTCTGAATGGAGGATAGTCAACGGGCAGTGAAAGGAGGCTAAAAAAACTCAAGCCAGAATGATGCTTTCATGATAGCAAGGTTAAAAGGAAAAGTTTTGGGGTTGGGTTTTTTGGGGTTTTTTTGAAGGAAGTGCTCAAATAAAATGTATTTATACTCAAATTTAAGACAGGGAAGCCACCAATGGCAGGAATAAATCCGTTCTTAGCAAAGTAGGAGGGACTCAATCCCCTAACAGGTATTTCCCTTCCTCCTGGCAAGCAGCAAGAAGCCTCGACCGACACTACCCGGGGGGAGGAAGGGACTGAAGCGGGGGGGGGGGGGGGGGCTGACAGCTCCCGACCCACCGGTGGGGCAGAGCATCAGACACCAAACACCCGCTCTGGACCGCTCTGCTCTCCCACCCCGGCACTCCGCGCAACCCCCGCGCGGCGGTTTCTGCTGCCAACAGGCTTCCCTTGGGCCCCCCCCCCCCAACTTTTTAAAGTTTTTTTTTAACTATTATTATTTTCAGTTGCTTCAGCACGTTTTTCTGTCCTCCGTGGGTTATCTCCGCGGTCGGGACCGCGGCCCGCGGGCGCCGGTGCCGCCATTGGCCGCCGCCGCCCCGCCCGCTCCCCGCCCCCGCCCGGCCCCGCCGCGGGGCACCGCGGTTCCCGTCGTCGTCCCCCACCGCCATCCCCGTCCCCCCCGGGGGCTTTTGCAGTTCCCCCCCCCCCCCCGGGCTCTCTGCCGGAGGGGCTGTCGGGCTGTGGGGTCGGGGAAGGGCGGGGGAGGGGGGGGGGCGTCCGCTCCGCGTCCCGGCGGTCCCCGCTCGCACCTCGGCGAGGGGCGCGGCGCCGGGGGCTCCCCGCTCCGGGGTGTTTTGTACCTGTACTGGTCGAATTTGGCGTACTGCAGCCACTCCTCGGGGTTGCTCTCGTACGACTCCATGAGCGCCTGCACCTCCTCCACGCTGACTTTGTCCTCGGCGAATATCCGATGGAGGATGCGGACCAGCTCCTCCAGGCTCCGCGCCTTCCACGTCTCCGTCTGCACCGGCTGCTCCATCCTCGCCGGCTGCTCCCTCGCCGCCAGCCGCTGCCCCCCCGGCCGGCCCCCGCCGCCTGCCTTTATGCGCCGGGAGGCACGGCGGGAGCCTACCACCGCCCCGGCGGGCGGAGGGGCCGGGCGGCGGCGGGCGGGCCCGCGGCCAGCCGTGCCCGTCCCCGGGAGCGGGGCCACCGACCCCGGCGGGCGGGGGCAGGCAGAGCTGGCTGCGCGGGCGCGCCTCGTACCGCCTGCCGCTGCCTGCCCTCCGCCCGCCCGCCCGCCCCTCCGTCCAGCCCGGTGCGGGGCAGGTCTCGCTTTAACGCCTGGGGCGGGCGGGCAGGCAGGCAGGCAGGCGCTTGGCTCTCCGGTATCCCCGGTGGGGGGAATGCGCAGCGGTGAAGCGGCTGTCGCCGCCGGGCGGAAAGCATCTCTCCCGGCAGCGGTCTCGGCGCCGCTCTCCCTCTCCCCGCCAGGCCTCTCTGTGTGCGCATCTTCATCCCCTTCGGGCAAGGGCTGCGGCTTTACGAAGCGCGGCCCGCCGGTGGCTCCGCTGCTTGTGTCACAGAGGAAGAAGCCTCCAGGCAGAGAGCCTGCAGCGAAGAGCCCTGAATTTGAGGCTGGCCTTACAAAAATGCATCCGGGCGCTCTACGTTACAGCAAAGCGAAACGCGCTGCGACCCAAGTCACGCAGAAAACTGCTGCTGGAGGTTACGCTACTACAGCCCGCCTCTTCAAAGTGCTGTGCCTTGAAAACCGGGCGCCCTGCGGTCACGCTTAGGGCTGCTGTGACCGTTAGCACTCGGCGTGACCCCTAGAAATGTAACGAATGCGGCAGAGGAGGCCAGGCTGCGACGACAGACCACCCTCGCACTCCGCAGTCTGTTAAACCGGTATGCTGCAGAGCAAGCGGATGCCGTGCCAGCCGTCTTCATTTCCAGTTCAACTGTTAATAGGTTGTTTATTAGTCATGAATTCTGGCCACGGCATTCGCTATACGTCATACAATTGTGCTTTTAAAAAATCCATCTTTTGTTTCTAAAAAAAAAAAAAGGGTTCAGCTCTTTAGGTCTGCCTGATGATCGTCGGGCTGGAAATAATCAGATTGATGTTGTAGTCTGCTGCAGCTCTGAGGCTTGAAGGTGCTCACAATACTGGCAGCTTGCGATTTCCCTTAGAGATAGTTACATTTAGGGATTTCTAGCATGCCTGCTTTCTCTTCCCTCTTCCTGACCTGTGCATCAAGTAGGTGTGAGAAAAAAGAAGCACCATTAATACAGCTGCTACAACTTGAGAGGCTGGATGAATTTCTGGCTCCCCTGCAGTGGGGAATACATTCCCATAGGTTTAAATGGGGCTGGGATCTAGTGCGTTGGAGGGAAATACGAACGAATGTACTGAATAGGTACATTGCCAGGCATCAGTCCAGAACCTCTCCTGGCACGCAGAAAGCAGACTCAACCTTATAGCTACGTTTTTAACAAGTTGTGTTTTTGTGTGCATGTGTGTGAGAGAGAACTGTGACAATTTCGAGCAGACTTTTTAAGGTCTGAAAGAACCTAAGACCATCCCAAATCTCTGAATTGCAACCAGGATACTCCAGCACTGGTATCAATAGCCATTGTGTGGTTAAGGAAGAAAGCATCCACTCTTCCTGGGAGAACCGCAGGTAATGAACAAACACATCAGCTCCCTTGGTAACTTGTTCAAACTCACAGTTAAAAACAAGTGTCTTATTTCTTAATGAAATGTGCCTCAGGTCCATTTTAGCTATCGGTTGGTGTCAAAATATTGTATGGGCAAGTAGCACTTCTTTTCAGTACTTGCTTGCATTTTCCCACAAGGGAACCATTAAAACAGTGGTAGGTTGCAAAGAGAATTAGTGTGAAACACCCTATGCCATTTATTTCAAAGGCAGAATCCACATTATTTTAGAGGTTGTCAGAAACACCGCCCAGAGGAATAGAATATCTTACAAGAATAAGTTGTTGTAAAGTTCAGCAAAATGGATTGTGAAATGAACAGTGAGATAAGCTTTCAAACTTTTTTTGTTTTATTCAGATGTTCCCAGGATCCGACTTAAATTATTTTCCAGCAGTTATAATGTCTTTCTGCTTATTTGTACACCTACGTGTTTGGTGATTTTCTAGTCCCAGAAACCTCAGAACTTTTGATTCCTTTGCCACAATGTTGATGGGATCATTAGTGATACCTTTGAATACTGCTAGTGAAAGCAAAAGGACATTTTACACCTTCCTCTGTTACCGCTAAGAGATCAGGCTGGATCTACCTACTGCAGTTTCAGACTGCTGTTGTTGTTTATTACAGCTCACTTATATGGCTGTACCAATTTGTCCAAGTTTTTCCTTTGGAGACCAAAAACTTATATCTCTCTAGTAGTAATAGAAAATCTTATACTTTTATTTGCTCCTATTCGAAAGTGTTTACATAGTTTCTCATTTTGAATCATTCTACGTTACTTGTTGATCCTGAAAACTTCTATGGGAGTTGATTACTTGATTGCATGAAAATCACTAGGAAGAGTATTTATGGCTCTCCAGCTTGTGTTTTTGCTAATATCCCATTGACAGAAATGGCGCAAGGATCTGAGCACATACAGCAGTTAACAGATTCTAGCCTCAGTCACTGAGGGTATCTGTCACTGAAAATTTAAAAAAAAAGAAAAGAGACCATTGTAATCCACACAGCATGGGAATTGTCTTCACATTCTCAGTTGTGTTTCTTATAAAGAAGTGTACAGCATTTTACTCATTTATTTCTGAAAACCATATATTTATACTCTTGTAGAAATTAACTATTGAACATATTTCTCAACTGTCCTATTACTATAGGTACCCCTCAGTCTGTGGGAGGCTTTATTCCAAAAAGTGTAAGGGATGTTGTAACTTTCAATCTTACAGAAAAGGCTTGGGTGCCTTTCAAGAACAATTACTTAAAGCTTATTTGAAAAATAAGTCCAAAGTTGAGGCAAACGGCACAGTGATTCACATCTAGGTATCCTACAGTGCAGAGTGCAACACTGCGGCTGGTGTTCAGTTCCTCAGCAGCTGGACTGCACACCAGTAATAGTACCATAGTCACACATCAGTGAAGGTTAAAAAACTACAGAAACAATAATTTTTGATCAGAACTCCACTGTACCCACATGCCTCACAAAGTAGGTCTCTCACTCTGTCTTTGGATAGCACCAGTTCTCTCAGTCCTTGGTGTTTCATGATTAGCAGGTACTTAGTACTATATTCCCATTAAACAATTCCATAATAATTACATTTGCTAGTTCTTGTAACCAGGGTCTTGCATCTTGTTTCTCTGATAAATGAGCTACTCAGCTTTGCTTAATGATGGCACACCTTGGTGTTTCTTGGAGGAGATACAAAATCACGTTTGGTTCTCCTGAATCTGTAGGATGTCATGACATCCGTAGGATGACACATGGGTAGTTCACTCGTGTTCAAATACTGCAGTCCCTAAATTGGATATATATTCTTTGGGCTACAGAGAAAGACCAAGCATGTAGCTTAGGGGAAGAAGCATAAAGGTCTAAAGACTTTTCCTGTATTTCACATTATGCAGCCCTTGTGAAAAGCACAGAACCTCAGACGGGGCACACAGAAAGTGTATCATTCTTGCATACTTCATGACATAACTTCATTGAAAGGCAGAGAGGAAACCAATAAACCATTGTTGCTTATAGCCTGACAGTTAAAACCTTGTCTTGGAAAATGGGAGTTTGGACTTTAACCACAGAAACTTTGATTTATGGACAAACGCCCAACCATTCAACTCTTATCCAAAAGACAGGTGTAAGCACTTCAAGCAATCATTGGACATGGTGTCTAACTCCAAGAGAGACTTAGCAGCTGAAGCGCCCAAGCATATACTGGCACCTCATCTCCTATTGGGATGCAGCTCACAGGGTTTTTCTCCTGACTTATTGAGGAAAATCTTCAATCGAGGTTGATGGAATTAATGGACTCCAGTGTTAGACACTTTGTACCATGTATCGGGCCTGAATATGTAGCCTGGGACTGAAGACTTTGTGATGCATCTTGTCATTCCAAATAAAAATTGTGGGCAAGTCGAAAGTGGGATCCAAGGTGTGTGAATCCTCAGACTGTTGTAGCAAACAACTATACTGCATCTCTTTGGTCTTTTAGCCTGGACAGATAATAGCACTTCAACCTAATAACGATCATCTACATCTTCTCCTCCAGATACTACAACTTCCACCCCTTTACCAATAGTATTAAGTCTTTGTTCACCTAAGTTTCTTTATGTTTGTAGAGAGGGCTTTTTTTAAGAGAAAACCTGGATCTGCAGCTGTAGTGCAAGTTGTGGGGCTACATGACTCAATGGCAGTACCTCTCCGAGAAGGCTTAAGAGAAGAGAACATTTTGTCACACAGATCATAATACAGATAAAAGGTTAATAACCCGCGTCAAGGAAACTCACCTTACTGAAATACAACATTGTGTTTTGTACTCCCAAAGTATTACAAAAGGGTTACTGCCTTTTCCTTTAAGCTTTTTATCATTTAAGGACTGCATCCTGCATGTGAGAACCCGAAGTGCCTCAGTTTATGATGCCGAAGAGTTCTGTTCCTTTTATTTCACATGAAGGTCTTTGAACTCTTGGAAGGATACCAATTGCACAGAAGAGACCTTCTGGGTTATAATCAAGAGGAAACGTTAAGTAAATATTTGTTGCAGATGTCACTCAGTTTGGTGTTTGGAAGCAATGCACCATCTAAAGCAGCAGTTCCCAAACTCTGATCTGGAAGACGAAGCTAAATGATTATGGAGCCCTACATCCGAGTGGGATGACTACTTCTGGGGCTGTGGAAATAGCGCTGCAGCTGTTCCTCAGTCATATAACCTGGAAAGTGAGATTGATCCCTCAGTACACAACAGATTTTGCATGAGAACCTGCTGCTTGCACAGTGATTCACAAAGAAAGCCTTAGAACAAATCACATCAAACATAGATCATGCAGTGAAACATCATCAGACCACAAAACACAGTAATCAGTGAGTGAAACGAGGGCACCACTTACTAAGTCATGCCATACATTGAAAACGCTAACAACTACTAAACAGCATGCATACTGCTGAAGCAAAAAAATAAACTGCACTGAAGAGCTGCAAGGCATTAAGCCACAAGGCACAGAAAGGACTCTTGGAAGAAATCAGTCTGATCCACTTTTGGTGGGAAGTTAGTACACTCTGCATGTGTTATAAATAAAATATAAAATATTGACATTTCTCTCTGTGAGAAAAACACTTTAAAATAAGTTTCTGTTTCTTTGTATTTGTAGTTTTTATATGAGAAAGCTAAAGTGCTGTCTAGTCTTCTCTGCACTGACAATATTTACTGTGTAGCTTTCTGTTTGGAGCCCTTCTCTTTGAGGTTTCCTGTTTCAGAGCTGAAGAGCTCTTAATGCATTTTAGTTCCCAAGGGTTCCTAGGGTTATTAGTTTTGTTACCAAACTGGGTTCATCTGCTTTAACGTCATATAGATTTTTGCAGTTGGAACATGTAACTCAAGCCTCTTTTTTTTTTTTTTTTTAAATGCTTAAGCCCTCCATGCAATTGTATTTTAGCACTGGATTCAGAGCAAGGACACTGGGACTCTTTTACTTCTTCCTAAATCTCACTACTTAATGTTTGTCATCTAATAAGAAAAGGTATGAGTGAATTGAGATGTATAAGTAGTACTTCCTATTTATAAGCTGCATCCTTACAAAAAATTTTACAGAATCTAACTATTGGTAGGCATTCAGAGCAAGCATGTATGTGATGATTACATGGAGGTAAAGCTGGAGAACCATCCAAAAAGATTTCTGAGATTGCTCCTGAAGTTCAAAGAGGGACAATGTTTTTCTCCCCAAAGTTTAATTCTTCTCAATGTGCATGCAACAGATTAAATCTCACCCAATATTGGGACTGTGTGTCTACTAACAAATACCCAAGGACTGCCCTCGGGCAGAGGGGCCAACCTGGAAAGAACTGTTTACATCCACATTATTTACCTTTTAACCTCCAGAACAGGCTGGTCACGTCCGAAGTGCCCACCAGAAATGGTACCTTGCCAACTCCGGAATTGTGCACAGGCCAAAATCTGTGCCAGCAACTGTTCTACCAACTAACTGTACAGAGGACTGAGCAGCAGTGCCCCACAAAGGCATTACTGAGTCTAGTGACACAGATGTAGTACAACCAGCTTAATGTTAAGCTTTTAACATAGTTATTTTGGTTTCTCTCTAGTCAATAATGTGATTCATTCAAACTTTCTTAACCACCTATTTTAGGATGAAAAAACCTCTAAACAAGTTTTTGACTCTCTAGATATTTTGGCATTAAGTCAAAAGTTTTCTGACTAAAATACAGTAAGATGCACCTGGCATCACGTGGCATTATGGCTATCAAAACAAGTGCAAAGTAGGGACAAGAAAATATGTAGAATTTTATGGTGTTTAGCCTTGGGAGCATATGATGCTAGAAAAGCTGAAGCGTGGTCTCTGCAAATAAGAACAAACACATTAAACATGCTTTCTTGTCAAGTATTTTTCTTCTCTTGATGATCCAATACAAAACAAGACTGAAAACACTTTGTTTTTTAATGCACATGGCATTTTATACAAGCTTGTAATAGAGTCATAATCATCACGAAAAACCCAGACTTAAAGGCATTTTCCCCCCTTTTTTGTCTCATCTCCAAGCATGAAGATGTTGTAGTACGGTTATGACTTGAGTAACCTTCGTACAACACCCCTGAAGAGTACTGAAGACTTCAGGACAGTCAAGAACAGTGTAAACCACAAGCAGAATTTGACCTGCAAAATGAGCATGAACAGTAAAATGGATAAACAGAAGCTGCTTTAGAGTTGAGAAGGAGTTTGCAGAATGGATGTGTGAATTCCCCCCCTTCCCCGCTCTCCCCTTGAATTTACTGTAGATCAGCAAGTTATGTTGTGGGGATAATTAACACAGACACGTCTTCTGTTAACACCTTAGCAGTAGTTCTTCAAGACGTAAAAGTAAAGATTACATTTGCTCAATATGCACATAGGTGACATGACTATGTATTTTATCATTTCACTCGAGGTAACTTCAGTTTTGCTTAATTCCTTTGTGTTTTCCTTGTACTTTTAAGACTAGTTCAAGCTACAAATTAGAAATTTAGAATTAACGCTAGTCTCTAAACCATTATCTGAGTAAGAGTTCATATAAATACTGCCTTCTGGTTCAGAGTGTTTGAACTTGGTGACTGTTACTTTGAAAATAGGATAACTGAATTTTGCATAGCACTGTTTTTCTGTATCAGGATGTTGTGAAGTACCAAGTCTTTCATAAAACCAGTATAATATTTTTCCTTTCCAATACTTATCTTTATTTCTCAATCTTTAAAAATTAGTTTGTTTTACTGATTTTTTTCAATTTGCCTGTTCTGTTAATTCAATTACATAAAAGCAAGTTAATGAAATTATATTACAAATATTGGTAGCTTAGTACCGTAGCATCTTTGGGTGGAACTTCTAAATAAGTCTACATTTTTTTTGGTCTTGTACAAGTCTCACAGACTTGCCCAAAAGGTCAGCCCTTACTTTCACATCCTTTTTCCTCCCACTGTAGCAAATGAAGTCACTTAAAACTATACAGTCAACACTTTTGCTCAAGGCATACTGAATACCAAGAACATATTTCAGGTTCTACTTAAGCTTCTGATGTTTTCAATTTACTGGAATTATTCTTTTTAAAGAGGTAAGTACACATATTTTAAAGCATTTCAGGATCATCTATGATTTTAGATGCTGTAACTGTCACTTCTTAAAATATGAGATTTAACATGTCTTTCGCAACCTTTGTCTTTTGCAAATTCTACAAGCAACATGCTGCTAATAACTTAATTGTTCACCTGATACATTATCTACTTGACACATTTGCAGTCTAATCTGTTATTTAAGAATAGGCACAAGGAAAAGTTTCTGCCACTTAAAACAGTCACACCCTGATTCCAGATAGAGACCCCACGGTCCTTAAGGAGTTACCAGAGATAAACAAGCACTGACTACCTCCCTGATGCAAGAAAGTGGAAAACTACAGGGAAAAGTGGCAAAAAGGAGGACTCTCTGTGAAGAAGGTACAGAAGCCTCATGGGGGAATTAGTAGAATTGGAGCTGGCAGTCATTAAAAGGAAAGGAACAGAATAAAGGCAGCCACTCAGAGCATTCAGGAAACAGAAAGCAAGAGCTGGATCAGGTAAGTAGTAACTGTATACTGGTAAACTAGGACCCAAGAAATATGGGGAAATATGGAGAAAAATTAAGAACAGAAAAATGCTGGAACAAACAGTAATAAATAAATAAATATTGTTTGAGGAACAAGCTGAATCTTAAATAAATGAATAATTCAAATCTGCATGAGTAAGTTATCCAAGTTCAGAAATGCATGTGGTGAATAAAAGAAATCTAAACCATTACTGTGGGTTTTACCTTATTGGACTATTATCTTTGAAGGGATCAAGGCAAACATTTTTATTTTTTTTTTCAACTTCAGAGGATAAAAATTATCTGTAGATTCAACATGAAGGACAACCTTCTACCATTAGCTGGCAAGACACAATGACCTACAGTTCTCCTTCACCTCGAGATCCTAGTGGGTTTTTATTGTCTGTTTTTTTTTTTTTAAAACAAAACACAAAACCCCCCAAAAGACACATACACACACAAACCAGCCTTCTTGCATCACTTTTGAAGAGCACATTTCCAGTACAGCAGTAGCTTCATTTGTTAAGATCAAATGAGGTGAAAGGCACCAATAGAACATTCTTTAAAGAGAGACAGACTAGTAGCTTATCTTAGGTAAACATACTGCCACACAGAAGAGCAAACTACTTATATTTGTAAGGGCAGTAAGTGGACATATTACAAAAAAGACTGGGGGGGGGGGGGGAAGGTAGGAAAAACTATGCAAATACCTTTGTCGTTGTGTACCCTCTAGTGGCTGTGCGAGGTTACGCTGGCCTCACAGTAACCGAGCAAGCAATTTCCTCAAGAAGACAGAATGCTTACCTCTGCAATAGTTCTCTTAAATAGACAAAAATTCATGAGATCAGGGTTCCGAGCAGGCAAAAGTATGGATTATGTTAAGTGTTTAAGTTTACAACCAATTCTGCCTTGTTAGCTTAATCCAATGAAGCCAGGTTTTCCACTTAAAAAGCGGTAAAATATATCAAGCTATTCACATAGCAAACATTCAGGGCATGTGCCTGTGTTACTGTGCCATATATGCAGGCTGCATGCAAACTGCAGCAACACCATTAAGTCAAGCTGAGTATTAGTTCTCCAGAAGTTGTCTAAGGGTAGAAACAATGTGATACACAGGTTGCACAGACCACGTAAGAGCCACTTATACATGAAACAGCAACTAACGGCTTAAGAGTATCATACAAGAGTGCTTTAAACTAGAACAGGCTGTTATGCCTCCATGTGCTGAAGAAGTGGATTACGTCAAGGACCAAAACTGTCATCCAGCGCAAGAACAGTCTGCAACTGAAAAGCTAACATTTAATTTAGTTCAGCTTAAACAAATACAAAAGACTGTACTACAGACATTTAAGATAAACCCACAACCCCCCCTACACCCTCCCCTCCAATAAATAAAAGCAAAGGTCAGTATCCTAGTCAGGGTACCAAGTCCTCTCCAGGACGAAAAAAAAAATAAATCCTCATTATGTTACGACTTAGCAAAAAGAAATCAAGTGCATTCTATTTTGTTGATGGAACATGCAGCTGGTGAAATAGGAAAATAACAGCAGCCAGGAGAATATATAGAGTAGGTTTTTAGCACCTCATGTCTATTTCTTCATTAACTGAAGATCCAACAGCTAGTTGCATCATTCAACTAATGATGCTAGTCATTAAACAGAAATGCCAGAAAAAAACCACCCTGGCAACTGCTGAAGTGTTCAGTCTTCAACAAATCACTACACAATTTGGGAAAGAGGAAAGTATTTGAGGCCTATCATTATGCTGTGCCATATAAATGAGGTACTTATGCTACCATCACAATGAAGGCACAGGGTGAAGTAATTAGATTATGTACCAATACTACATATTAATTATGAGAAAAAATCAAAATACTGTCTTGAAATGACATGAGATAATAATGCATATTCAAGTTGAAGACTTCACAAAGAATAGAATGCACATAACAGATGTACAGCATGTCAGCAGTAAACTGAATACCAGGCTACATGTACAATAAACATCCCTTTTAATAAAAAGGAACTTTTATCTTCAGTACAGCACATAGAGCGACAGAGCTGTCCTGTCAGTCCTCCAGACAACTATGAAATAATTTCCCTTCAGATACAGCAACTGAGAACTCAGCAACAAGAGAGCTCACTCTACTCTACAGATGGCAGGTGCAGATTTTTTCCTGTACTTCAGAAAAAAGCTACATGATCAGATAGCCTAGGCAGCTCTTCTTTTATGTTGTTCACCTGCATAATTTTTATAAGTGTACAATCATAAGCAGAAATGCAAAAATCCTTCTTCCTGTGTGGTTACAAGTTGAGTTCAAGAAGTTAGCCCCTTTTCCATTTTTGAAAACAACTGTATTGCTTGTCATTCATCCCCATGCCTGAGTTTTGCAATAATGCAGTACAAGCTTGCCATCACTTCCAAAACACTGCAAGAAAAAAAGAAACCAAAACAACAGCTGTTAAGATTATTCATGGGCTAGCACATACATGAAGCAAAACAAAGAAAAAAGCCCCCTGCCAGATAACTGGGTCATGGAATACTGTTATGGATGACAAAGCTCTCCATCATAACGGAGGCATGACAATGTACTGCATGTAAAGGGATGCATTTCCAGAGATTGTACGAAGTCATGTCTCTCTAAATCATATTCATACAGATCTGTGAATATCAACTACATTACATTTAATGCAAGATATTACCAGCATAGTTAGGGGCAGTAACAGAGTTCAAGTGCCAGAATTGTACTGACAAATCCTGGTAAGCACATTTGGAAAGGATATTTAAGATGAAAATCACCTCATAGAGGGTCCCAACTTCCTGGTCTGGAGATGGAGCAAAAGACTGGTTTACATATATGAACTGCAAGAAAAGAAAACAGAAGATGGGAGATCTCCCATAGATCTCATAGATCACATAGAAGAAACACTCTGCAGCCAGAGGTGGGTAAATACACTCTCTGTTCACGATTTATAATCTTTACAGTTCATAACAAAATACCACAAATTATTATTTTCACTTCCATGTGGAGGGGCAATATGACTTCCATGAGTCACCTCTGACTGGCCAACCAGACCAAGCCAAAGCAAGCATGTGGACTTCCTTCTCCTGCAAATCAACCCATTAGTCTCCCATACAGCAGCACAATGTGAACTCACTGGTTTTGTTACTGCTCTTATTCCAAGTATCCAAACCATTCCCGCTATTCTAAACTTGCTCAACTAGAACAGCCATCACAGAAATTAGAATTTTGTTCTTTTTTGAAGTCATCCTTCTCACTTCCTGCTCCAAATGTATATACGCATATAGTAGCTAGTCCATAACATCAGAGGGCCTTGGGATCTGCAGTGCTAGGTGGCAACGTGTAGTAGAGTATCGTGCTATTGCCAAAGAAGAGTTACAAAATTCCTAGGGCTCTGTTTCTGTAAATACCTGAATTATTGCTCTTCTTTGAGATATTAAGCCTTGGGAAAAAAGAAACCCTTCATGATTTCCAGGTGAAAGAGATGGCTAGCGAAACTGTTTGTGCCAGTATGCTTAAACAATAGCCTCCAGACCAAGAACAGATGGATTTCATCTATGCTTCAGCTACACATTTGACTATTTTGATGAGTCTAGCTGTAACGTTATATCTTGACTGAAAGCTTTGAAGTGTATGGATGTTAAGAGTTTACTGCTAATTGCAAATTAGTACAATCATATTTCGGAATCTGTTCCAGCTCTTCCAATGTTATCAGAAGGCCACGTGGGCTTCACAGGAAGGAACATGTAAACAATACTGGTAATGTGCTGCCAAACTGCGAACGTTTCCAAGCTACCCATTTTAAAGCAGAAATCAGTCCCATGACAGTAGTTAAACTGTTTGAGAAGTAAATTCTGAAGGAAACAGACACCAATATTCAGAAAGTCAACCCCAAACACTTTAGACTTTTTCCCAAATACTCCTTCCGTATACCTGACTTCTACAGTTACACTGTGCGTATGAACTTTTCACTGCAGTGCATCGCTGCACAACGTGCACACAGCTCTGCACATCCGCATCAGACAAGAAGAAACCGAGACACTGCAAAAAGGCCGAAGGTGGGAGCTGAGCACCCAAGCATACCCATGCCGCACCGCTACAGCTCATCTCAACGTTATGCTGCGGTGTGTACTTCGAAGAGTTTTGCTGGTGCCAAGTTTCCTGCTAAAAGCCGCAGTCTAGACTCAAGACAGTCTCCCTGCAAGGCGTGACAGCTTGGGCCCCGGGTGAGCACAGCCCCCCGGCACGGCTGGCTCCTGGCCACCCCCGCCACACGCCGGGACAGGCCAGGCCGGGCCGCCAGGTGCCTGCCCCTACCAGCTGCTCGGAGGCCATCAGCTTGAGGAACTTCTTGATGAAGTCAGCAAGGCTCTGGATGGTCCGGGTCCGCTCCACGGCCCACTTCTTGGTCTTCATGATGGGGGTGTCAGCCACGGCCCTCAGCAGGATGTCAACTGCGGGGCAGGGGCAGGCGTTAACGCCGCTGGCGGCGGACGCGCCCCCCCGCTCCCTCATTGGCCGGACCCCCTCCCGCTCCCACCGCCGACTGGCCAGGGCACCTGCCCGTCACCGCACAGGCCCGCCCGCCCCGACGGTGACTTCTCGCCCCATTACTTTTCTTTTTCGTGTCGCCGGCGGGGTCCTCGGTGCCCGGGGAGCCGGCCGGAGGTGGGACCGCGTCAACAGCCCCCGCTGCAGCTGCAGCTCCGGCTTCCGGGGCTTCCTCCCCGCCTTCGCTTCGGCCCTTGATTTGAGGCGAGGCAGGCGGCTGCTCCTCCGCTTCTGCCATTGCTGGTCCCGGAGCGGCGGAAGTGACGCCAGGCGAGGCCGCGAGGCCAGGCGTTTTGTCCCTTGCGGGACGCCGCCTTCCCGTCAGGTGACGGGGAGGGGCGCGTCACGTGCGGCAGAAGCCGTTCCGCCGCTAACGGCCGCGGGTCGCCGGTGACGTGGTGCGCGTGACCCGCTGCCGCCGCCCCGAGAGCGAGGGGGGGAAGGGCGGGGAGGAGGAAGAGGAGGAGGAGGAGAAGGAGAAGGGGAAGGGGCGCAGCGCAGCGAGCCCGGCGGCCGCCGCCGCCCGCCGCCGCCGCCGCTCCCCCCCCTCCCCCCCCGCCACCACCATGATCAAAGCCATCCTCATCTTCAACAACCACGGCAAGCCGCGGCTCTCCAAGTTCTACCAGCGCTATGTACGGGCGGGCCGGGGCCGCGCGGGGCCTGCTTGCCGGGGCCGGGGCTGGGGCGGGCGCCGGGGGAAGGGAAGGGAGGGGAAGGGAAGGGAAGGGAGGGAAGGGCGGCCGTCCTCCTGGGGCGGCGGGTGTCCTCGGGACCGGCGGTTGCGGGGTGAGGCTGTGGGGGTTGGTAGGCTTTGAGGCGGCGGCGTGGGCCGAGGGCGTGGGAGAATGGAGGGTGCCGGGACCTGGTGAGGGCCGTCAGTCGGGGAAACGAGATTTCGAAGAACGCCGTTTTCCTAGCTAGCGTCGTTTTCACCGGCATTCGTCCTTTGGTAGTACTGAGGGTGAAGGAGGGGAGTCTCGTTCCGCGGCGGAGTCGGCTCTCTGAGCCTACCTGTGGAAGCGCTACTGTAAGCTCTGCCGTGCTTTCCAGCCCGACTCTCGGCGTCTCTGTGTAGTGCTGCGTGCCTCCGTGCTGGGGCAGAGGTGTTGGAAGTGGGAAGATGAGTTTTATGGGACTCCCAGGTCCAGTAGGCAGAGCCTTTTCCTTTGGAAACTTTCAGAGTACTGTAAGAGTACGGTTGAGGTGAAAAAGAAATGTAATGAAACAGAAAGGTATGTTCTTTTATGCGGGGGAAGGCAAGAAGCAGAGCAGCTCTGAAAGTGCAGCACAAGCACTTGGTCTGAATGAGGAGAAAGCGCAGCCACGGGGAGTTAAGAAACAATGTGGAAACAGTTGATTTAGTTCAAGGCTAAGAGATTTTAAGGTAGTGTTCTGACCACGTATTGTGTTTCCTAGCAAATTGGCTCAGCTCAGGTTGGGGTGGTGTTGGGCATTAAAACACAAGAAAACAAGTGATGCTTCCCAGAATTATGTAAATAAAATAATCACCTTCAGTAGTGCTATTACTTACTTGGATTTGTGGCCACTTACTTGCAATTCTGGCTATTACAGAAGTCATTTAACTTTGTCAGAAGGGACATATCTTACTTCTACATCTTGGAGCAGAAATGATGACTGTGACACTTTAGTTTGCACTGTCAGGCTTTTAATTAAAGGGTGTAACTGATACAGGTCATTGCTGTGGAAGACTGAATTTGATCCCTTCTCCTTAGAAAGGCAATAGTGGGAAATTCTAGTACAGGTGTTTGAACCTGTTTTCTTTTTTCTCATCAGTGCTGGCTTACCAAGCAGATGTCTTTTGTCTAGCATTTCTAATTTAAAAATTAAAATGGAATATTCTCACCTACACATACTGATAAGCGTTCCCTTTGTGTGCATCCCCACTCTGTTCTTGATCCATTGCAGAACTACAGTAACTTACTAACAAAGTTTCTTTTTTTTTTTTTTTTTTTTTTTACCTGTCACTGTGGAGGTAACAATTAAATAGGTAGATGAAAGACTTTGGAAAGGTATACAAAACTTGCATTAATGTGAAACACTTAACTTCCATTCTCATTTTCCATTCAAATGTAATTATCTTTTTGTGTTTTCTGTTACTGTTGTGTAATCAAAGTCCTGGGAGGGAGAAGCAGAGGAAGGAGAGGAGTGAATGGCAGGAGGTTACCAGATTTTTCTTGCCAGCTCCATTCTGCTCTACTACTTTCATAACTGGAATTAGAACAAATAAATCTTCAATGCTGAAAGTAGGGTAATACATCTGTATACAGAACACCTTGAAATTTTGAAAATGGAATAGCAAATGAAATTAAGAAATTATGTGATGAGGTGATTTCCCTAAAGCTTTGTGGTGCACAGAAACAGATGCAATTGTCTTGATTATCTTTTTGTGTGTGACTTCAATAAAACAGGTTTATTTGTGGACTTTCTGAAACTTTCACAGACATTTAATACCAATTGAACCAGTACTGAGGCAAATCTCAATTTTTTTTCTACAGATGGAATTATCTTCTGCTTTCTAGAGAGATTAGTTTGGTCGCATCTGTGAAAGGGGTATTTGTTTGCTTTGTGATACCAGAACTTAAAAAAATGTGTAACTTTTTTCCTTGATATATGTATGAGAATGGGAAGTGTTTCTACTGCATAAAATGAAGTTAATAATCTTTTGTAATAACTCATGGCAATTAAATAGGAGGACATACATGCTGTGGTTTTATGTTTCAGAATATAGACCTGTGGCCATAATTTCAAAGTTAAAAATAAGTTTCTGAACAACTTTGTCACTAAGGGCAGATTCTGAAAACAAAGGTTTTTTTAATACTCAGTATCTCAGTTTCTTAAGGAAAAAAGAAACATTGTCTCTTTCCTGCTGCCATAGAAAATATAGGGGAAGTAATGGAGATCACTGCAGTGGAGTAAGGCAGGCACAATTTAAGGAACACCAACTATAGAAACAGAGGAACCTGCACTTCATTGCTCTGTGTTTTATGGAGCAATTTACTTCTGCTGGAGATTTTTGCTGATGTCTTTGTGGATTCCAGAGGTTGGTTGTAAAATAATACATGAATTGAAGGTGATGCATGCAAACCACACGGATGCCAGGCTTTGTTTGCTTAGCAGTCACGCAGGGTACTACACTGTTCTAGCTGAAATCGCTTTTAAGGTACATGGCCCAGTTTTGCTCAGAGTGTTTGTTCATATAATGGTTTAAAATGCTGACTTACACGCTTTGGCAGGGATGGGGGCTATTTATACTTGATAGCTTCAGGGTTCTGTGCTATAAAACAAATGCAGGATTTTAGGAATTGTATTTAAATTTTTTGACTGTGGAAATACAGGCTTGTTAAAAATGAGTCCACTCTTACAGAAGGGTAGCAAAAGCAAGTGTGCAGGAATGATGGAGTCGCAGTGGGGACTCAAGAAGAGTCAAGCAAATTAAAACTTGGAAGTATTCTTTCCTTCTAGCAGATTAGTAACTTAATGGCTTAGGAGAACCTGTTGCTTATGATGCCAATATGTGTTATGTTTTTTTTTAGCTACCCCACCCCTTCACGCTTTTGAGAATTTTTCCCTCTTGTTCGTGGGTGAAAATAGTTTCAAAGCATGTCCGTAGCTGTTGAGGCTACGGTGGAGATACAAAAAATTCATAATACTTGAAGACTTCCTGTTTGCTTGAAGAAACTATTTTTACATTTTTTTAGCAGTTTCTTAAATACAATCACTTTTTTCACAGTTGTTTCTTAGTAATGTATTCTGCAACTTAACTTGTAAAAATGTCTTTTTGTGTTGAAATGACAAAAACAATATGCAGCTTGTTAATTGGCAGATTTAAGGCTTCAGAAGTAGACAGTTTGAGGGTGCTGATGTACTTTGTGTTCTATTTATTAGCTCTGTGTGCTATGCATTGTTAATTAATCCATTTCCGCTTGATAGCAAAATATGTTTTCTTTCATAGAGTGAAGATACGCAGCAACAAATTATCAGAGAAACTTTCCATTTAGTATCAAAACGTGATGAAAATGTCTGTAATTTCCTAGAAGGAGGATTGTAAGTATCAAGTTTGAAATAAATGCCCAATACTTACTGGCTAGCAAATATCACTACTGCTGATTGTAATATAACTGTTTTTACAGCTGTAATGTAAATGCCATGTCACTTGAGACATTTTAATACACAAAGAATATTATCATGTTGCACCAGGTATACATATTCTTTACAAACTGAAGCATGCATATATGTATCAAAATGATTTAGGCAATAAAACTTATTCTTTCTAGTGCTGTAACTGACAGAGAGCCATATCTGATGCTATATTTGTTTCAGACACAAGTTGGGGAAGAAACAGGCAGATGATACCTAACCGGTTTCCCTATAATCAAGCTAAAGATTTCTAGTGTCATTTGAAGAGGTATTGGCATTTGCATACCCACTGAGAAAATTAAAATATTTTGTAGCTGGTGTTTTGGCTTGAGCTCCTAAAATTTGAGTGGACAGCCTCTGATAGTAGGATTTCTCAGCCTTATTGTCAGGGTTCAGGCTTGCTATATGAACTAGGAAGGAAAAAGTAAGTTTTTAATGCGCTAACTAATGCAATGTCAACCAAGATTTTTTTATTAATATAGGTAGAGCAAGGTGGAAGGAAAGCCAGACGTGTCTTCTGTCTCTAGAAGACACACACAAAATATTCCTTCTTGAATCGTCTTGGTTGGTTTTTTAATGTGGTCTTGCTTTAGTTGAAGAGAAGAAATTCTGAAATGGAGAACTGTTTTATTTTGAGATATTAGTCATCAAGAGTAAGTAGTTACAAAGCCACCTTATAGGAAAAGGAGTCATAATTGATGGAGTAAGATCTTGATCTCCAGTTTAAACACAGATGTTGTCATAGCCTGTTAAATACCGTAATTATGGAAATTTCTAATTACTGCAAGTTAGTATGTTAATGCCTAAATTTTCTGTATGCAGAGACAGTTAAATGCTTAGCTGTACTGTGTCAGCTATGATGTCTTCTTTCTGATCAAGATGATTCCTGATTTTTTTATTTCATTATTTTTTAAACTAAAATTGTTCTATTCCAACTACTCAACTGGTGATTCTGTTGTTAGGTTCGTGGAGATGATTTCAAGCTGGAAACATGCTGGCTTGAATTCTGTAAGTGAAAGAAGCCATTTGGAGCCTTTTAGAAAAATCACAGCTGTGTAACAGAAAGAAACTAAGGCAGAGGACACAATTCTGGCTTTCCTCCTACTGCTCAATTCCAGAGTTACCATTTCAATATGTTTTTCCAGAGTTACCATTTCAATATATTTTTCCAGAGTTACCATTTCAATATATTTTTTTCAGGTGTGGGTGGTTTTTGTTTTTTTTTTTTAAGGACAGGGATCACTTTATAGTTTGCAGTTTACCCCAAAGGCCTCAACAGTTTATATATACTAACTCTGTACTAAAGTATTTGAAAGAATTGGGTAAATAAAGCACAAAAAAGGAAACTTTAATTGCCATTTCTTTCCACTTTCACATCTGTTTGTAATATTTTTGTCTCGTACCTCTTAACTGTATTTCCCGTTCCTCAGGATCAATTCCCCCTCCCCCCACCCAAGCATTAATGCAAAGCAATGTGCTTAAGCAAAAGAGACCTAAAAGATTTCTTGTTCTTTTTATTTATTGATGTATTCTCTCCCTATGATAGAGGCAGAAACTAAAGGGATGAGTTATGATACACCAAACAGGTGATTCAGTCCTAGTACAGAATTAAGGGAGAATTATGATGTTCATAGCCATGTAGCTTCAGGCTACAAAATATTTTCATTTTGATTTGAGCAGGCCTCCTACTGCTCAAAGCAGATATCAATGATCTGAAGAACATCTCTTCTTATGATTTATGTACCTTCTTTGGGAGGGCTATAGTAGAAGAGTGGAAGTAAATACCTGTTTAGACCTCCTCTCTTGCTCAGTAACTTGATGATCAGTGAGTCCATAAAAATATAATTGCTCCTGTGACTTTAACATTGCATCGTAAACTATTGCTTGTCATACAGTCTTATTTCTCAAGATACCAAACATTTTGTAGCACAAGAGTGTTACATGTTCTTGGGAATTAAGTGCAACATAAACCCAATTCAGGGCTTTTTCTGTAATCCAAATGCCAGTCTGCATTATAGTTTTCTTTTTCTGTTGATGCTCCTCTGAGAAGGGCAGGGAAGGATTCATAGGCATACACTCTGTTAATCTGTAAAGCAGATTAATCCCTGTACAGTCCCCACTAGTCTGTAATGGAAGTACTTTTAATACCCATTTTTTGGTGAAACTAAATGATCTGTTTGAATTGATTTTAATAAAAAGGTGCATCTGTTGATGTAATTGTTATCCGTATGGATAACAACAACTGTGCTTGTGTGGTAAATGTAACTTGGGCTGTCTTGGTACTTAGTTTTCTTCCATTGTAATTATATCACAAAATAAAAGTTGTGATATAGTTAGATTTAGGAAAGCTCCAGCCAGCCATTAACAATAGGCCTCCTATTAACTGAAATAACTGTGAGGATTTGCCCAGCTTATCCTGAGATGCTAACTAAGTTTTCCTGTTTTCTTTCCTGGTTAGATTAATAGGTGGATCTGATAACAAACTAATTTACCGACATTATGCCACCTTGTATTTTGTCTTCTGTGTGGATTCTTCAGAAAGTGAGCTTGGCATTTTAGACCTCATACAAGTAAGTTTTTTTGCTGCTTTGTTTTTTTTTTAATAAGTGGAATTCTACTTCTAAGTACCTTAGAACTTCGATATTTAGCTGTATCTTTTTCTGTAATACTTAGAAGCGAAGGTGGCTTTCATACTGTGAACAATGCCCAAAGTGCTGAGTATTAGTTTTAGATTGCTTGCAGTTTTCTGGACTGTCTTTGAAAAAGTTGTTTCCCAAGTTGATGAGAAAGTAAGGAAACAGTTCGTTTGGAACATACTGAACAATCAGCAGCTATTCTTTTTGCTGCAGCTTTTCAAGGCCTTGTTTTGGCTGCAGGTAAAAATGGCGCAGTTCAAACATTCGCTAGGCAAGTTTAGATTGTGAGAACCTTGACACATAAAGCTCTGTGTGTGTGTGTATACACACATAGATACACATATATATTCACTACAAATATAAAATGGATTAACACATCCAAAACCTCTTTGAATGAAACTTGCCTTGTTGCTTGTGAGCCTTTGGTCAGATATGCCTTAGAAAATGAGTGCAGATGCCGCCCTAGGCATGTCTTCTGCAACGGGGGGTGGGGTGGGTGGGAAGAGGTGAGGAGAAAGAGAGCCGGTACAGGTTCTTTGTGGATCTCGGTAAGAAAGGCTCGACAACAAAATGGCTTAGTATGATAACTGTTTGATAAAACCGAGTAGGGAGAGGAATCTAGACAGTAAATCTTACACCACTTCAGATGCTGGGCATCTTGTGTTCATGCAGCATCCAATGGAGCCCAAGTGGATTTTCACGTGGTGCACTGTGCAGAGCAGATCCTGTCCATGGAGTGGGGCTCTCCCTTTTTTGGACCTTTGAGTTACTATATAATTTCCTCACAAGAAGACAACTCTGTTCCTAAAGGATGTTCTTATGAGGACTTCTTGCTGTGCTTTGAAGTACAGAGAAGGCCATGCAGGTGGTGTAATCACTGGTACGGAGTGGGAGCTGCCTGCAGGCTCCTCTGTTACAGTGAGCTGCCTCAGTTTGTCCTGCAGCCAAAGAATTTGTGCAGCACAGTGCAGGGCTGTGCCTGCTCAGGTTATGTTGTGTGGATTACTAACTCCTAAACATGCAACAGTCTCTTGGTCAGGATCGAACCATTCCACTCCTTGATCCATCCACAGTTCACATATCCCAAAGACATTGTAAGTCATAGATTACATTAAGAAGATAGAAGCTTGTCAAGCCTAGTAGAGCAGACGTGGCCTGTTCAAGATCACTAACTCCTCAAATACGTTGTCTTCTGCACGGCTGCCAATACAGCATGTATGATTTAAACTGTTAAATATGTCTGTATCAACTCAGCAACAAAAATAATTTCTGTATTACAAACACTTATGTCAAGAGAACTCTGGCTACACCAGTGATTTTCAACTTAAAATTTGCACATAAACAATTTCACTGAGGATTGTTAGTATAGTCAGATGTGACAAAAAATAGTTTTGCACCATGAAGTGACGTATGTCATTACATAAAATGGGTCTCATATATATGTGTGTGTGTATGATTCACTTACTGTTAAGCCTTTCAAAAGCTTGCGCATCAAGAGAATTGATTTATTACATAAGTAAAATCTGTGGTAACCTGAGACATGAGCCTGTATCTATATATTATTTCACTGCAGAAAGCACTGTGAGCCTTAAAGGTTCAGTTCCCTGCAGACCTTTCTTGGAGCTGAATAGCTTCTCATAGTCACCTATTGGTGTTCAGAACTGCTGTTCAGTGTTTAGTGCTCTTCTGGACAGTAGATACAAATTGTATTTCCAAGTGGCTGTGTGGGTAGCAGGGAAGGAAACTTTTTTTCTAGATTTTTATATCATCTTTGGTCATAGAAACATTCTGCAATATGTGAACTGTGCAAGTTACTGAGTGAGGTATACAATGGCCTTACCTGTTTTTAGCAGTTTGTTGTACAGAGTTGCTTAGTTACTTGTTGCATAGTGTGTCTTCTTACTTGGAAGTGCTAAAATATTTATAAACTGAGAAAAGAAGCATATTAATATTTCATGTGACTTAGGGATATTTTTCAGATAAAGTGGATATTATAATATCTTATATTTAATCAGATAATAAGGATGGGAAAGACTATCTAGGTCAATTGTCTGACCTGTTACATTTTGCAGGGCCACTATGCAAGTTCAGCTAAGATTTTATTCATTATGGTATATTAAAAATGTAACATCAGTAGCTTCTAGTTATTTCCAGTTACACAGTGTAACCTAAATTTTACTTTAAGATGTTGAAGCAAATTGCTTGAGCTTACTACTACCTACATTTATTTAGCCCTCAAACTCTCTGAATCAGGGATATACTAAACTTTTCTCTAAATTGTGTTGCTTCTTGTGCCAGAAGTACTTCGATGGATTTCAATCTCTCAGTTTTTATATTTCACATCTTTTCCCTTACACCCTGGTGTTTAATTACATGCCAGTATAATTACTTGAAGGAAGCAGAAATAGTAGAAATGCTATTTCTATTTCTAGAAATGCTTTACTTTTTTCTGACCCATATGATTTTGAGTATAAATACAGTCTCACCACAGTACCTGCAGCTGTTCAGTATTCTCATTCTCTAGATCATTGTAATTCAACCATTTAATCATAGCAGAAAGTATACAGAGATTAATTAAACATTTTTCATTTCCAGTCTAGCTCACAAGGAAGATCTGTTTAATCCTCTTAGCAATAGCAATCAGAATTAAATGTATCTTACATTGGAAAACACCCTCAGAAAGTTTATTATTACATCTCAACCCCAAGTGCAATTCAGGCTGGCAGTATATAGACATACATCTACTCAAGCAAATAAGCTTTGTCTGTTTTTTATTGAGAAGTGTTGAACTGTCTTCATACATCTTTGTTTACTATAGTTCAGAGACAACACGGGTAACAGCCATCTGGAGTTTGTTATGAATCATACATATACTGAATTGTTAAAAAAGTAGTTGTGTAGAGGGCCAGTTTATGATCTCATGAAAATAAACTGGTGAAATGAACCTAGAACTCAGTCTAGCACTTAAAGGTTTTCTGTCTTGTAAACTATATAAATCTATAGTGGATTAGATTATATATGGCAGTCTGCAGTTCTTTTCTGCATAAAGTTTTTGTTGTAATAGATAAGATACTGCTGTGAAGGCCACTTAGATCACCATTAAGTCAGAGCTGTTTCACAGGTAAGTATTCTTGGCTCAGGCCTAATGAATACACTGCATGTGTTACAAATCGCAGACTCTGCCTCAGATTTCATACTGTGTTCAAACTAGACGTGTTTGAACTCCTCAGGCAAATTCATACTGTTAATTTTTGTCTGTTTTCTTTTTTTTTAATACAAACACAAGATTCTATTTATTGTTTTTTTATTAATTGGATGGGAGATAGGTCAGCATCGGTGCTACACTTGGTAGGTTTTGTAGTCTTTTGGATTCAGTGTGAATTATCTCACGAGTTGTAGCTATTTCAGACTCTTCTCATTAGCCTGTGAAGTGTAAGGCTATAGCGCATGGAAATAAAGTATGTCATGAAATATAAATAGCTGTAGACTGCCATGAGGAGAAATTGAGTGACATTTACAATGGTACCTAACTGTCTTACGAGCCTAAAAGCCTATGTCAACTCTAAGCATTTTTGAGGATTTTAGCCCATTGCTGTACTTCCAAGACATGTTGACTAAGTAAGCAGCTAAATCTGTGAGATCAATCTTTCATGAAAAGTTGCGTATAGGCTTACAAGGTAATGTTGTTCAGTAAGATGCATATGGGAAATGCAGTGCAGTTCATGAAAGATGTTTTTCTCAGTTCCTAAAGATAAATGATCCTGACCAGAGATGCTTTTATGCTAATTAAATAAAAAAAGAAGAGGCATATGACTGGTATACCTGTTTTGGCAGAAAAATCCCTAACTAGTTCTCAGTTAACATGATTAATTTATTTTAGAGTTGGGTGGAAAGTAAAGGGCAGGAATTAAGAACAAAAAGAACATTTTGACCTAAAAAGCCTTATTGGTAATGCATTAAGCCTATAGGTAGGTCTGCTTGAAAGACCTAACACACTTCTGTTTTGACTAATCAGCAGGACTTGTACAGTCTTTCCCTTACACTGTTACCTTGGCATTCTCTGTATAATCTATGAGTAGTTTAAAAAAAAAATTATTGAAAGAAAACTGGGATGTCAGTGTAAGTGTGGGAAAACACAGCAGCTGCTCCAAGGATTTCCCAATTAGAAAGGCTGTGTAAACACTATTTGATTTCATGTGCTTGCAGTCATATGTGAACAATGACTTAGAGCAGAAGAGAAACCAGTCTTGTGTATGGAGAACTGGCTATATGATCGGACTGTTATGTTCTAAACTAGTTGGAGTCTCAAGTAGCATTTGAACTGTCAAAAGCAGTGAAGGAGAGGACTCTCCATGGGCAGATTAAATTAATTCTGTCTTGAGGTTTACCATTGCTGTTTAGCCTAGGAAGAAGGATGCAATATTCTTGATATGAGTAGCTCCTGTTGGTTTTACTTCATTTATTGTACCTGCTTTTGTTAGTATTTGACATTATCTAGCATCAGATGCATTTAATTGATAGGTGTTCTGATTTTTCTGCTAGCCTTGCTATCTTCCCAATATTAATGTATATTTTATTCCTTTGTTGTCTTGTTTGCCTAATTAAAAAATGAGCCCTTTGGGGTAAAGGTGGTATTTTATGTTTGAAATATTACCGAGTATAGGAAGCTCCTGGCTTGTGTATATCCAATAACAATATGGTATTTTCATTCATGTACTTTACTCTCCAGGTGTGTATCTGGCTTTATTAAAGCATATTTACTACAAAAGAAAGGTGTGGGTTCTTCCCCCCCCTTTTTTTTTCTGTTTACTTGCATGGAGATGTGCATAGTTTTTTCTTTAAATATAAAAGATAATGATTTCAAAAATGAAGCACAAGGGGGAGCTAGTAATTCATTGTGCATGCATCTTTATATTCCTGCTATTTGACTCATTTATTTATGTTTATTTTCCAAGAACTTCACAAGGTGCTTTTGAACTGATGTGTGGTGTGTTTGTGTCCCGAAATAATTGGCGTGTTTTCTCTTCTGATTATTTTGATCTACAAGTCTGCAACATCTGAAGTAATTACTGAAGTACATAAATTCTAGCACTGCTTGCCATAGTGTGCAATTCATTTGACTCTCAAGTAAAATTATGATGAAAATGGCTCTAATTTTATTTGAAGGCATCTTAAAATAGGTCAAAGAATATTAGTCTAAAAAAATCTAGTTTACCTTGTAGACTAATGCTTTTAAAGACCAGTTATTTGTAGTAGACGTATACCTTGTCAGTGCTGGCATTACTCTTGAGTGAACTCTTCATCATGAATGGAAGATTGAAGAACTTTCTGTAGTTTCCATAAGAAATCCTTAGCCGGTGAAAAATCTCTCTGAAGAATACTCAGTGCCAGCTGATTTCCCTTAGGTTAAAAAATGCTTGCTTTGTATTACTGGTCATGCATTGCAAGCAGAGATCTGTGAGTTCAGTCTGTGGTGGTGTCACCATGTAATGGGTAAAGGTTTAAAAGTAACCGTTGTAACTGTGAATCAAGTGTTGTTGCAGGAGAAACCCTAGTTACTGGAAGAAGGTCACAGAAATAAAACTTCTGTGTTGTCGATGTGTGGGCATACATATGGCTACTAAATACACATATCTGTGGGGGCCTTTTTGGAAGATTTTTGAGTTTTAGTTTTTAACGTGTTCCTTTGTTTTCCAAGGAACTAGGTGGATGTCAAAGTCAGAGTATGTAAATTTGTGTGCAAACTTGGTGATGTATATGTGGAATATCTTCTTTTCTTTCAAAAATAGTGTCAAACTGTTAGCTCTTGTAACTGAAACCTTTGGATAAAGGTTACGTTTACACTCTATTTCCAATCTTCTTCCTGCAGCTAATACCAAACAGCACTGTCCTTGTAACCGCATTCTCCTAAGGTACAAGGAAAGTAAGAGAATGTCTGTGGTCATTTGTCTTGCTGCACATAGTTGTGAACTGTGTAATTCGTTCTGCTTAACATACAAGTTTTATGTTTGCTCGCATCCCTTCTTTATAGTACGTGTTATTATCACAACAAATTAACAAATACTTGAAGGAAAAAAAAAGATGTGGTTCACTTAGCTTCAGTATAATTTAACAGAAGCATATTCATTTACTTAGTTAACTGTTGTCAGTGAACCTTACTGTCTTGAGTCTGCCTGTGAAAATGCTCTATGTTCCTAGTTTAAGTTATGAATTGGTATTTGGTGTTAAAGTATAATCCTTGTTCTAAATGCATGGAACATCAGTTAGGTGTAGTTTGACTTTAAAATGGAGATTGATAATACTAGTAATAGCAACAGCAGAGTGTGATCCTCTTTATGGTGTAAGCAGGATCTGAGACTGGGGATTCAGATGTAAAAGTAATCTTTCTTGATATGCAAGGTAGACAACTGGAAATGGCCGATGTCAAGCAGACCTGTTTCACTGGGTCTGTAGACATAAATATGTATCTATAGAAGCAGCCCTTTTATCAACTTTATTTTTGTCAGCAGAACATGGCTTCTCATTCCTGTTTTTCTGGGCCTAGGTAGTCTGAAATCTGGTTCCTCTCAAAGACTAAGATGGGATTAATAAACTGTGTTGAAAAGAGAGAGAATCAAAACCAGGTGTTTGACTTCTTCCATATTGCTGCTATAAGGTTTGAGTTTAGAATTGCAAAAAAAAATTTAGATACAGTGACAATATTAAATGCATATTGTGACAAAACGGCCTTGAAACATATAAAAACTGAGATTAAAATTTCCCACAAGTTGCAGCTTATTTACTAGTCATTAATAAATAATCAGTAAATTCTTACAGAAATTCTTTTTAATTTTGAGGACCCTAAGCTCTCAAACTCAAGCATGTGTTTAACTTACAGGTCTTGACACATCTCATCTAGGTCAGTAGGAGTTATCCCTTGCATAAAGGGAACTGTGTTTATACCTCTCTAACACTGGATGGAGTCTTTGTTAGCACTCGCCACAAGCGCATAATGATTGGCATTCAGGAGCTTCGGGAGTGCAAGTACAATAATCTTTTCATTGTCTGGCCTAATTGGGGGCTGTGATGCTCTTAGGTTTCCAAAACTGGCTAACACAAGGAGGGAGGAATCTGTTACAGAAGTACCCAAAGCAGGGTAACGTGCTGTCCTTATCCAGCAGACATCATCAGTGGCTGGACTTCAGCAGCTGCTTGGATTTTTCTGCTTTGTGCACTTACATTCTAGATTCAGGGAGGGGTTATTTGCCTGGGTACAAACTGCTGGACTTTTCTAAATTTTATGTGGTGGTATGCCTGACAGGATAAGCAGGTGTGATATTAAGACAGCTACCTCTTTCCTTGGTCCATCCTGAATTCAGCAGGTCTAAACCAGGTGAAAACTGCTGTACTGTTACTGGAAGCCGTAATGCTGACAAACTTGCATGATGCTGACAGTTTGCATTGCACATGTGTCTCTGTGTGTCAAAGTTAACAGTCATCTGGTTAACTGGGAGATGCCTGCAATGTAGTAGTTTTTAAAAATAGTAATAATAATGAAGAAAACTAGCTGATTTTTTGCTTAGTAATTGGGTTCTAATGAAATGGAAGACTTTGAATCACGGCTGAGAAAATTGTAGCATAGATGATGTTACTGTTTTTTCAAGATGCAGCTATTGTTTAAAACTGTGTGACTTTTTAGCAGAGTTATAACATAAACTGACTTGTGCATACAGTTTTGCCCTCTACAGATAACATACTGTTGGCATAACAATGTTAACCACATAATTTCTATAGATGCTTTTAATGCCTTAAAATCTGCCCAGTGTTTATTTTCTGTATTTGCTTTTGTTAAACCTCACACCTAATGGAACTACTGAGTTTCTGATAAAGCTTGACCTCTGGCTTTTTTTCCTCTTTGCAGGTATTTGTGGAAACACTAGACAAATGTTTTGAAAATGTCTGTGAACTGGATTTAATTTTCCATGTAGACAAGGTACTGTGGTGAGCTCCTGTAATATTTCTTGTCAACTAAAATGTTTGGTTCAACTGATACTTGGTATTAAACTCTGCAGTGATTCTACTTTTATTGTCAGTGAAATCCAGACAGTTTCTATCAACATTATTTTTAAGACTTGAAGGCTATGGTGGAACATGTCTTTCTGAGCAAAAATAAAATAATGTGGGAGATTTGCATAGTGTTATTGCACATATAATTGTCAAATTGGAGACGTGAATATTCTCAGAGTAGGACTTAGTTTTGAGAAATAATTTGTTCTATTTTGTTTATTGTTAGGTGTTACATTACTCAGAACTGAAATTGTTACAGGATTTTCCAGTTAAGGCTGGCAGTTGCTTTTCAAATGCTATGATTATGTAATTTAAATGCTGTGTGGTTCTTTCTCTTCTAAATCTCAAACAGACATTATGTCTTTTTTCAAACATTTAGAGACAGTCTTGTTTGAATATTCCTGGCTATCAGGAACAAGTGTTTTATTAATCTAGTTTTGAGAAATGCTATTACTGTAGTAATCTGTCATTTAGAAGGACATTGGCACCTCTTCGTGTAATACCTAAAATGCTGAGAATTAAATACACAGAATTTATTCCTTCAGTTGCATTTTGTGCCTACTGTTGTTTTCTGTGCAGTCACCGTTCCCCATCTGTGAACATCTTTTTGCCATGACAGCAAACTATGCCAAGGAAAATAAGACAAAAATCACTGAAGGTGGACTAAAAATAGTAACAAGTTAAGTATCTGAAATAACCATTTGGAACTGACTTGGTTTGTTTCAAAATCAGGAAGTTCTTTTGGAAGAAACATTTGTACCTTGACCAGACAGTGACATGCAAATGACGTTGAGTAGGTGTTTGAACTGATTCCCTGCTCATGACAAGTGGTTAGGATTTCTAGCCTGACTGGAACATGTTGGCTGTTTCCAGAATGGCAAAGTACAAAGGAATTTGAGTGGTTTATATATTGGCTTCTGAGCTTGAAGAACCCAATTACTGTAACTGTTTTGTGGCAAGGAGTTTGATCTTTATCTTTAGCTGCAGAATACTTGCGCTGCTATGCAGTCCAAGCTGTTGCTCTGTAGCATGTTTCATTCAGTAGCATTCCTTAGCATAAGTAGTCTTACACTTCACAGGAGAAACATCTTCCTGATAAAATGTTGAGAACTGGGGTGCTTTAAAATGTTAAATTTCTGAAGAATGTTTTACTTTGTTTTGGGTATGAGATGGTATTTTCTTCTTGAAAACTATTTGTCAAAGGGAAGCCAAGATTTAAGTGTTTCATTTGATTTACTAAAAAACTGCATGAGAATCCCATTAAATGTTTAGGCTAGAACTTTCAAACTGAGGAAAATGTGAGCCCTAAATACTAATTAGATATTTTAGCAAAAGTTACCCATTTCTAAAGTAAAAGATAAGTGAAACCTTGTGTTAAAAATTTTTTTGAACATGGTACTAATCGGTGCAGTGATTTTTAACTTGAGCATAAGTCGACAAAAGAATACAATACAGAAAGCTGAACTTCTGCAGTAATGCAAAGCTACTACCAGCAGTACAGTAGTATTAGTTGTGCAGTTGTGACTGATCTGATGTCATCTCCATTCTTTTTTTTTCTTTTTCTCCAGTGTAATTGGTTTGTAAGAATTACTTTATACCATAACAGAGGATCAAAACATTTGATTTGGTACAGTTTAAGTTCATTAGTAGTGTAGATCTATCAGAAAAAAACAGTATCTATGAGAATGAAGTTACAGCATTAAATTCTCTTTAAACTGCTGATAAGGTCACCTTGTCAAGAAGCAAAATGCGTTGAGGCTTCTGAGTTAAAACACATCAACTTTCTTTTGTCAGATATTTGTGGCCTGGCTTGTTAATGGATTTCAAGTGTGCAGTAGGGAAAACCAGCAACTGCTGCTGGATGTTTGGTCTAGACAGAATCTTAGTTATAGTGGATGCTTACATGTGGGACCTGTTTGGGGTGAAACACTTCAAATATTTGTATTTTGAGAGGTCTGGTGTTGAGAAAAGTGGGGATTGGCTAATTAATTTGGATGAGAGTTGATCTGTGTCTTCAGTTCTCGATGGAATTGTGGAAGGTGACTTTCTTCCAATCATCTTGCTTGAACTACCTAAAAAACAAGAAATACCTTTCGTGTAAAAAATGATGTAGCATGTAAAAGAGTTAAACTATGTAATCTCAACAGCTGTTGCCTCTTTAGTAGCATTTTATGTGGCATTTCTATAAGGAAACATTTACCTTCATCAGGCTGCCATCATTATACTGGACCCAGTGATGGCTTATAGTAACCTGCAGGCAAGAGAGATGCTTATTCAAGAATGGTATTGGTATAGTACTAAGAATTAACTTGGAGAATGGAATATAGGTGGGAATGAGATAGTATTTCTTAAGTGCTGTAGCAGATGAGGACTTGGGGTGTTGGGGAGTGTAGTTTGTACAGGAGAGAATTGGCCTGCTTTTTTACAGATCAGCTGTATTAAAACCAAACAAACTTAACTTGCTATATCTGGAGCAAAATGTTTTCCAGAGGAGGAGGTTTATTTCAGTCCTGTACTGATTCCTACACTGAGTCCAGGAGTGTAATGCTTTCTGATGGAAAAGATGTCACAGAAAGCTATCATGAGGATCTTTTACAACTAAAATACTAGAATACATTCAGTTGGGGATGTAAGGAAATACTTTTATTTTTCTGCAAGTTTTTGGTGCCTATTGAAATACCCCTGGGAGTATCATGATCTCTTCCAAGAGTTTATTATCTGACCAGAACAGTGAACCCTCCAGAATCAGATTGCAGCTTGAAGACAAGAAAATGTTGCCAAATTTTCCTGGGAGAGTTTTTTCTTGATGCATTCCTTCTCCACATTGTTAAAGCATGCATTCATGCTTTTAGACAGTGCATGGAACAGAAGTAGGAAGCACTCTTATTGATTTTTGTAAAAACACCTGAAAATTATTATTACAAAAGGCCACTTCAGATTTTGAAAAGTTGATGTTCTCAACAGTCTGATTTCTTTTAGGATATAAATGTAGGAGCTGTATTCCGTGTGCCTTCAGTCTTAAACACTACTTTGAATACACTGTTGAAGTGTATTTTGCAATTCATTGCCATTCTATGCTTTTTTAATTCAGAAAATTTTTTGTTTCTTTAGGAAAATAATTAGTGAAATTTTTAGTTAGAAAAAAATAGAGGAAATAATGTGCATTTATTAATTTAAAATTTATTTGCAATGAAAAATGAAAAAAATAGTTAATATTAAAAATTTATGTCTTGCTCCTGCTTATATCTGGGCAAACTTTTGCTAGTACTGTTTTGTTCTTACAGTGTATTTAAGAGAAGGGAGTAAATGGATTACAATATTTATGTAACATTATAGGTCATAGTAATGATTTCCTTTCATTAAAGACTAACAAGTAAAATTAATTGTATTCTGTTATTTAGAAAATCATCCCTTTAGAAGAAAAATGGGGCAAGACAAAAAAAATGGTTAAGTTACTGTGTCAATTCATGCTTTATAAACATTTTTAAATACTGTGTGTTAGACTTGTATATTGCTTTCTAAAAGTAGGAAAAAAATACAGAGAAAGGTAAGAAGCATGATCCAAGGTATGGAACAGCTTGCATAGAAGAAGTTGTTAAATATTCAAGATACTGGAGGCAGAGAAGTAAGAAGTATGTAGAAAAAAAGTGTTGAAGGGTCTCAAGAAAATGAACAACTGTGTTTCTCAGAAATAAAGAATAGTGGGATATCAGATAAAATTTCAGGAAGTAATTTTGAAACAAAGAAGACACAGTTTTCATGACTGATAATTATGGAATGCCATTTTTCCATTTTATCATAGATACCAAGAATATTATAAATAGGTTCAAAAGTGATTAGAGATATTAACCAAGGGAAAATCTGACAGGGGCTATAAAATACAATAATATAGCAAGAAACAGCAAACTATCTGTGTTTCAAGAATCCGTAAGTTGGATTTGGAAGCAGAGAACTTATATCAGGATAAATAGTACTCTCAGATTTCTTGCATAATTTTTTAAGTGTCAACTGGTGAATTTTTGAAACCAGATAATAAACTAGGTGGATTTAATAAAGTTTTTTAATTGTGCTTAGGCATAAGTAGAAATTGTAACTTTCATGTTTTTTAAAGTAACTTGCATGATGGAAAGGTAAATACTATAGTGTACATCTTCTGTAATGTGAAACACTGAACATGAAATACTGAAACAACTGCTCAGCAGTAATTCATGGTGCTTTGATTTGTACTGTATACTTACTAGAGAACTTTCTGAGAGCAAAATGATAATTAAGCAATCCTTTAAAACACCAACATCTAGAGTAATGAAATAGTTTCTTTACAACTAAAAAGATTAAGGAAGGTATTTTCTTAATGTTTTGATGTAGAATACTAAGACTTCCTCTGTGGGCTAGTGTACTTTAGAAGAAAAAAAATTTCCTGCTGTTCTTTCTGTCTGTAAAGCCTATTGTATTATTTGTAAATCTGCCTATACAGTCTCGATTATGAGCAATTTTATTTGTGAGAAGCTGTATTCAGAATTGTATTCATTCTCCTTCTTCATTGCATCCATCGTAATAAGGATAATGGTAATAACTGCCAATGGATATTGATGCCAGTCATACAAGTATACTGCTGTTCTGTACAGTTATGGCGTCAGTGCTACAGCTGGCCAGAAACCTGAAGTTTGTGTTCTGCCCTTTTTTAACTGCAGACAGTGCTCCCTTGTCAATTACTTCTTAATCTGTAGCTTGCTGGCATGTTGCAAACTTCTTTCAGAACTTACACTGGGGGGAATTTATGCATTGGTAAGATGTACTCTTTGAACCTGTAAATCAAATTAATTCTCTGGGCATCATGCAGTGGTTGCCTTGTTCCATTGTGTTTGGACTACAACCTCACTTTTATAATCAGTGGTTTATGTGCTGAAGAAGCCTTTTTTTTTTTCTCCCCCCCCTTTTTAATTTATAAAACAGTAAAACCGTTGAGCCTTTTTGTTCTTAGAATCACAGAATAATTTACACTGGAAGGGACATCTGAAGGTCATGTGATCTAGTTCCTCTGCTCAAGCTTGGCCACTTCTTGAATTTGTCTGCCTTCGTATTACACAAAATGCATCAGATAGGTCATATCATAGAGTCGTTCCCTGAACTGTCATACATAATGTGCACTTATTGTAGAGACCTTGCAGTACTACTGTTTTAAGGTGATGTTACCAACTGGGCCTCTTACTGGCATCTATTAAGCAATATCTCTGCATATTCTGCCAAGTTGGAAAAAAAACCCCAACAAGCTGAAACCAACCAACCAACCAAAACTCCCCTAAACCAAACCCAGTCCACAGGCATTTGTTCGTGCTTTTGGTGTTTTAAAACCCTATGCAAAGATGCTACTGATGTGCTGTGCATTCATAGTTGAAGGCATGTGTCATTAAGTTATTTTCAGTGATGTCCAGTATCTCTTTCAATCCAGGTGATGATAGAGAACATTAATATTAATGATGCTGTTTTCTAAAACTTGGAGATTTGTTTGGACACCTGTATAACTGCCTGTGATCCTTCCACAGTTATTCTTTAAAATATTTATTACACTTGAGAAGTAGTAAGTGTTAGTATGTTCCTGAGCAATTTCATAGTCTGGCTTTTATGAGGTTGGCTGATGCAAAACCATTGTATTCAGAAATGCAATGAATCGATCTTTCTTAATTTCATATATGTATGTATACATGGGTTTTTTTCTTTCCTATTCATATATATATGTGTATATATACAGACACTTTTGGTACAATTCATATGGTGACATATGCATTACACTTAAATTGTTCTTAATTCTCTGCCTCTAGATTTTTCCAGAAATTTGGATTACCTGCCTGTAATGGATAGAGCAAGTTTCTGGCTCTGAAGCATTTGTTTTTACCAGTGAAACTCTCTCCACATCATGAAGTACCATATTTTTACTACAGATCATAAGATAATTCAATTATAGACCTCAGGAGGTGCCAGGTACAAGACACTGCTCCCAGCAGGGTCAGCCATGGGGTCAGGGTGGAAGCGAGCCTGCACAGCCCCCGGACATCCTCTGGCACTACTCCCCTGTCCTCCTGGGGAAAGCTTTCCTTACAGCTGGTCCCAGCCTCTCCCGTCCCTTGCCCCCTCCCACATGCCCTGCTGAGAAGAGCCCTGCTCCCTGACAGCCCATCGTAGGCACTGGGGGCTGCTGTTAGGTGCCCTCAAGCCCCTGCTTGTCCAGGCTGAACCAGCCTTGGTGCTCCAGCCTCTCTGCCCAGGACAAATGTACTAGCCCCAACCATTTTGGTGGCCCTCTGCTGAACTCACTCCAATTTATTGATGTCTGTCTTGCGCTTGGAGGCAGGGTTGATCTGCTTGAGGGTAGGAAGACTCTACAGAGGGATCTAGACAGGCTGGATCGATGGGCTGAGGCCAACTGTATGAGGTTCAACAAGGCCAAGTGCCAGGTCCTGCACTTGGGTCACAACAACCCCATGTGGCGCTACAGGCTTGGGGAAGAGTGGCTGGAAAGCTGCCCAGCAGAGAAAGACCTGGGGGTGCTGGTTGACAGCCGGCTGAATATGAGCCAGCAGTGTGCCCAGGTGGCCAAGAAGGCCAACGTCATCCTGGCCTGTTGTATTGGTTTTATGTGGCAAGGTTTTGGTAGCGGGGGGGGTTACAGGGGTGGCTTCTGTAAGAAGCTGCTGGAAGCTTCCCCTGTGTTCGAGAGAGAGCGAGCCCATACCAGTCGGCTCTGAGACGGACCCGCCGCCGGCCAAGGCCGAGCCAATCAGTGATAGTGGTAACGCCTCTGTGATAACATTTTTAAGAAGGGAAAAAAGTTGGGAGAGTGAGAAACAGCCGCTGGAGAGAGGAGTGAGAACATGTAAGAGAAACAAGCCTGCGGACACCAAGGTCAGTGAAGAAGGAGGGGGAGGAGATGCTCCAGGCGCCGGAGCGAAGATTCCCCTGCAGCCCGTGGTGAAGACCCTGGTGAGGCAGGCTGTCCCCCTGCAGTCCAGGGAGGTCCACGGTGGAGCAGATATCCACCTGCAGCCCGTGGAGGACCCCACGCCGGAGCAGGTGCGTTCCCGAAGGAGGCTGTGACCCCGTGGGAACCCTGCGCTGGAGCAGGTTCCTGGCAGGACCTGCGGATCTGCGGAGAGAGGAGCCCGTGGAGCAGGTTTTCTGGCAGGACTTGTGACCCCGTGGGGGACCCGCGCTGGAGCAGGGTGCTCCTGAAGGACTGCACACCGTGGAAAGGACCCATGCTGGAGCAGTTCGTGAAGAACTGCAGCCCGTGGGAATGGCCCACGTTGGAGAAGTTCGTGGAGGACTGACCCCGTGGGTGGGACCCCACGCTGGAGCGGGGGAAGAGTGTGATCAGCCCTCACCCTGAGGAGGTGAAGCGGCAGAAAATAACGTGTGATGACCGTAAACCCCATCCCTGTCCCCCTTGTGCCGCTGGGGGGGTTTGGTGGAGAAATCCGGGAGTGAAGTTGTGCCCGGGAAGAAGGGAGGGGTGGTGGGAAGGTGTTCTGAGATTTCGTTTTATTTCTCATTACCTTACTCTGGCTGATTTGTAATAAATTGAGTTAATTTTCCCTAAGCTGAGTCTGTTTTGCCCGTGACGGTAATTAGTGAATGATCTCTCCTGTCCTTATCTCGACCCGCAAGTTTTTGTTATATTTTTCTCTCCCCTGTCCAGCTGAGGATGGGGGAGTGATAGAACGGCTCTGGTGGGCACCTGGCGTTTAGCCAGGGTCAACCCATCACACCTGTATCAGAAATAGTGTGGCCAGCAGGAGCAGGGAGGTGATCGTCCCCCTGTACTCAGCACTGGTGAGGCCGCACCTCGAGTGTTGTGTTCAGTTTTGGGCCCCTCACTACAGGAAAGACATGGAGGTGCTGGAGCGTGTCCAGAGAAGGGCAACCAAGTTGGTTAAGGGCCTGGAGCACAAGTCTTATGAGGGAGTTGGGGTTGTTTAGCCTGGAGAAAAGGAGGCTGAGGGGAGACCTTATTGCTCTCTACAGCTACCTGAAGGGGGCTGTAGTGAGGTGGGTGCTGGTCTCTTCTGTCAGGTGGCATGGTTAATGGTTGGACTCGATGATCTTGAAGGTCTTTTCCAACATAAATGATTCTATGATTCTATTCTATATGTTTACTGTGTCAGTAATACTAGAGAAAAAAAATAGTCTGAGTGGTGTTGACAGGACTGTAATTGCTTACCTTTACTTATTAGGGGGAAAAAATTGCTACCAAAACTGGCATAATTTAATTACATTTCTTTTTAAATGCACCTTGTAATCTGTCTCGGAGAAAGCAAAACACCTACGAAAACCTAACCAGTCACTCAATTTCTTCAGTCATTTTGGTGTAGGTTTCATGTGGTGTTCAGCCTGTTACCTTAGACCTTTAGCATCTCAGTATTTCGTATCAGTAAGCTGTTAGAGATTACCTGAGAAAAGTTTGGGTGGGTTTTTTTGTTGTTTTTTTTTTTTTTTTTTTTTTGTAAAATCATCACTCATTATTTTTTGTTTTATTTTAAAACAGAAATGAATAATCTGTAAAGATCAAGACCTGCTCTTTTACATTCTTTTCTTCTGTGCTACTAGACTTCCACGGCTTGTTCTCTGAAGTTCTCTGGTGAATAAGAGTGAAATAAGCAGGAACTTACTGAGGTGTCATTTCTTGCCTCTTCAGTCAGAAATATGTATGGATTATTCCTGTGCTTTAAAAGCAAGGCCAAGTTCTAGAATGTACCAAGTTTTCAAGAATGTTAAGAAGAAATGGAACTAAATTCATTTTCTTCTCCAGGATGTAGGTTGGAATTTAATGTTTCATGTAATTATCAATGCAGTTTCAGGTATGCTCCACAAATTAAAATGTGTTCTTCAACAATGGAAATTTGCTTTTGACTTCAAAGTGAATAGTTTCTGAATTTTGGGGCTGTTCATTGAGGCTGAAGTTACAGCTAGAATTTCTTCCTTGACGTCACCAGCTCTGCCAATAAGAGCAAAATGAGAAATACTCCCCTAAAATCTGGAGGTGGTGACTGCAGTTGCTGTTTTGGAGCCAGGTGCATTTTTAGAAAGAAAATAAAACCCAAATCTATAATCTGCAGTAGCAAGTGATGGTATTTGCACTCTTATGCTGTATTTTTATTGAGAGATGGGAAAGAACCACTTCATAATAAATGCTCAGATTAGATAAGACTAGCCAGAAAATTTTCCACTTGTGTAGGGAGCCATGAATTATTTATTAGTCCTTCTATAAGTCTTTATAATGCCCATCCAGAAAATAGGAAAGGAAAAACCCTAAATTTCATAGCATGTGAAAAATACTTGCTTTAGTAAATTCTTGATAAAATAAAATAGAACCAAAATCACCACATAAATACTGTATTATGAAGACCTTTGTAGTTTTTATGTTTTGTTTTTGGTGGCTATGCATATTGTAATAGCTACAAACTGTTTCCTTATGCTATAAGTGAAAACAAGTTTTCAGTAAAAAGAGGTGAATATTGGCGATGTCTTTCAATGCATTTGGATTGTTGGTGTAGATTAAAATAATTTTCAATTACCATGTTTTTATCTTTTTTTTTTTTTCTGATTGTGATGCTAAAAAGCTTTTAAATTCACCTAATAACAAGCCAGGATAATTAATTATTCGGCACCACTTTTATATTATGCTTTTTAGCTTGCTATGTTACGAGGGGACATACATATGCCAGGAGTAAGGAGTGGCTCAGTAAGGATTGTTAATCTTTCCTCTAAGTGTTTGATTCTTAAAGCTCTACTCAGCAGCAATAGGCAGAGAGGAAGAGGTGTTTTCAGCCCGTTTAAACACATTGATTGTAAGTTTCTACTGAAATGTACTAATGATTTATCAAGGAAACAACTCTTCAATTTTGTTTTTGAAGTATGGCACAAAAACGGGAAGTGTGGTGGTTTTTGATAAACTACTTGCAACTCATTTTCAGAATTGTTTGATTTAGAGATTTACCTCTATCCTTGATGCACAGGGAGATTGCAAGAATATCCAAAATAATAGCAGAATTATGCTTTAAAGTATCAGACTGTACCATGTGTTTATTTCAGAAAAGTAATAAAATGTTCCTTGTCTTCAGAATTATAAGGGGATTAAAATATTATACATTACATAGTAACTCTGGATTTTTACTAGAAAGTATGTGGAAGCATGCCTTCTAAAAAAAAAAAAATAAGTCTTTAGATACAGTGCAAATACAGACTCTGAAGCAGAGATTTGTGAACCAGGGCTTGCAACCCCAAATCAGGGTTGCAGGGAAGAGGGATATTTAGACATGCCCATTTCATTAATGTCTGCAGCTGGCTTATGTCGTCCTTCAGTTTGAGTCCTAGCTGTCAATCTTAGTACTAGATGCTGAAGACCCCCTGTTTACGCTGTAGCTCAGGTATGGGTCAGCTCAGGTTATGTTAATTCTACTTCTAAGCCTAGCCTTGGTACCCATGGTGGGTGAGCATCACTATGTCTCTCTTCCTTCATTGCTATAGCCCAAAGTAGTTTTTGCACATCTATTTGTGAGCAATTTGTTTAATCTTGTAGAACCTGTTCCTTAGAGGTGTTGCTACTATTGATGCTAATTAGAAGTCTTGTCCGTAGTCCTTGAATAGAAAATAGGTACTGAAAGAAAGATCAATGTGGAAGTTTCTTCTAGCATTGATAAGCAAAGTGGTATAGCTGATGAGTTTGTAACGGAACTATGAGCAAAGAAGGTACTGGAGAAATGAACATCAAGTTATGAGCTTTGTTCCCAAAAGATTTTAAATAAATTGCTGACATTAATCAAGTGACTTACTGAATATATGTGTTCCTGTATTGAGGAATCTAGATATCATCTGTCCAGATGCGTGTAGGAAGTTTTGCATTTTAAAATTTTCTTTTGGTCTCTTTTAGGTCCATAATATATTGGCCGAAATGGTCATGGGTGGAATGGTTTTGGAGACCAACATGAATGAAATTGTGACTCAGATTGATGCTCAAAATAAACTGGAGAAATCTGAGGTAAGAGTGACATACCGTGTAGCTTCTAAACTAAAAACATGGTTGTAGTAAATGCATGCTATCTAATGCTGTTTGTCCTTCAGCAGCAAACTATATACAGCTTCTTGCTTATAAAGCTAAAAATTGACAATGTATCATTAGGTTAGGATGTCGTACCTTACATCATAAGTAATAATTGCTTAGAGTCACTGCTAATTAGTTTTTGCTTTTTGTATCTGATAGCATTGTGCACCATTGCTATTGAGATACTTCTGTAGTTCTCTAAGTTTCTCTTGTAGAAAGTCTTTTATTTCCAGTGTATTTATTATGCTGGACTAGTGACACTTAATAACACTTAAATGAAATGAGATAAAGAACCAAAGTGTGTATACAAAGACTACATATTCCTGTCTGCTAGTATGTTTCTAGCACCTGAAATAAATTGCAGCATATTTAGTGTCACAGTAATAATGCAACACAAAATAATTAATTGGACTGAAATGGTCTAGATAGAATTAAAATCCCAATTTTAGACACTTTAAATACAAATTCTGCCATTTTTGAAATCTGAACATTTGGTCTTCAGCTGAGTAGATTCGAGTGAGAAAATTGTTTTGTATATGCCCATAACAGTCTAAGTGAGGGACACTCATGTAAGTTGTGGAAATCCCTTTTCAATTCAACAATTTTTGAATTTGTGTTTAGGAAAGAAACTTTCTAACTAAAAGGATTTTAGAATTACTTTAGCTATCACATAGTACGTTACTGTTCCTTTAACATCACCAGACATGCCTTGTAAGCAAAATACTACTAGTACATCTTAGCTGAGTCTGTGATTGGTTCTTCCTGATGAGAGTAATTTCACAGAAGAACACATCATCTGATTTTGGAAGTGTAATATTCAAATTTCTAAACAAACCCTTGCTTAAATTGGAGACTGTTCCTAAAGTTGAACTCAGCTGAGTAGCTTGAAATATTGTAGGTGGCATAAATATGAACTAAATGACATTTTAGGAGAAGACCCAAAGGACTTACTAGTTTTAACTTAAGTGCAACAGAGAGAAATAAATTGTTCAGCTTTTTTGTGGTACAATGTATACTATTCTCCTAATTCTGCTATCTCACACTGCACCACCTCAGAGTCTTTTAATACATTTAGTGTCCAATTTGCACAATTTCCAAACTGTATCCAAGAACAGGACAACACTGTGTGAAAAACAGGAAAAAGCTAGGTACAATATGATGCAGTGCATAGCAATATACATCCAGAAGGATTCTATTGTAGATTATGAAGATGTTCAGAATGTTCATTTTAACATTTTTCTCAAACTCAGAATGAGCCATTGATCACAGAGATTAATATTTGGAATTATTGACATAAATTTTACTATATTTGAATAACTTCTGTATACATACATTTTTCTTTATTTGATGGAAAACTAACATAGTGTCCCAAAAGATGAACTTACTAAGCAGCAATGTTCTACTGTGTATTATGTGCGTATCAGTTTTACCTAAAAGTGTTTAATTAAGGTATTTATTCTTAATTATGTGAATTCTGTTACCAAATCAACTGTAGACCAGTCTCTGACTAGTCATCCTAAACATATGGATTCAATGCAGCTGAATTGCAGCCCAGCTGCAATACTTCCTGTTTTCTATTATTCATCAGTAAGTCATTCTTTCTTTTAAGATGCTTTTAGTATAAAAATAGGTGGTAGAAGATATAAAAAACATGTAGAGCTCAGAGCACGTGCAAGGCAAATAGTAACTTGTTCCTTTACATTCAGCAATGAATTATAGAAGGTAAAGAAGTAGCAGTGATAAATTAAAACACTTGGTGACTGGGATGGAGTAGAACATTTCACAGTCTGCTCACCACAAATGCTTTTTTTTTTTGTTAGTTCAGTGACTGTTTCTTTTCAAATTTAACAGTTACTGTAATGCTGAGATACTTCACAATACCTGGTAAATATTTCCTCAGATCATTAATCATTTGTTTCATGTATATCTACAGAAATTTCCTGATTGCTATTTCTTTTCCTTTTGTCTTTTTGATCAAGATTGTAAATCTTTCAACATGTCTTTCCTGAACATGTATTTTCAAGACACACGCAAATCCAGCTCATGTAAATCAAAATCAGTAATATCTTAATAATATTTCTGAATGCTGGTCACTAAGAAATCAAAACTAGTGGATCTTCTTAGTTCCTTTAACTTAAAAAAATTAATTATTTTTAAAATTTAGAAATTATTGGTATAGTCTGTAGTTCATAGGACTACCACCTATGCCACAGCACTCTTGTTTTAGTCTATTTGGCTTGTTAGACTCCTGTCATAGTTCTTGCATCCATAAAATAGCTGCTTTAAGGTTAAATTGCCTTTTCTTTTATAGCTGAAATGATGAAGCTAATGAAGTTGTAACTGAGCTACATTTTCAGAAGTATTTTAAATTTTGTATTGTGCCCACCTGGCTTCCCTAATATACAAAATTTAGCCATTTGACATCAGCTATTTATTTAAGTACATATTAAGTTTTTAAACAGGCTTTCAGTTAGAATTTAGTGAAGAAGATCAAATTTATTTATTAAATTCTGAAATATCTGAGCAAATTTACCAACTCAAAGAATTTGTTAATGCTTTCAACAGAGATTAATTATTTAAACGACTATGAGGAAGTCCCTAGCTTTGATTTCTGATTCAGCTCTTACATTGCTTGGTTGGGCTACAAAGGAAATTCTATTTCTACCCTGAGAAATGTTGTCTTAAATGCATTTCCCTACCTTTCAGTTTAGTGTTTATGTGTGAATGGATTTCTGGTCAATCCTCCTAAAGCCAAAGGATCATTGTCATTAAGGGAGGGAATTTTTGGGAAAGGGGTCATTGGGATTTTATCCAGAGCCTCTGGAAGTATTGTAGGTAAACCTGGGCTACCTCTTCTCTATTTGGAGTGTTCAACTGCGTGTGATTTAGACTTTTAAGTTGGACCTCATTTTTTCCGAACCTCCTGATCTTTTCTAGCTCTTTCCATTCTTCTCTCTTACAGACCTTTATCTTTCAGTCTCCCAGACAGGACAGGTAGACAAAGGTATTGCTGACTTTTAGAAAAAATGTACTTTTAACAAAAAGGGAAAGCAAAATGATGTCAAAGGCAATAAATTATGTAGGCCAGACTCAAAAATTATGTGTAAAAATACCCATACTAGTCCTTGTAGCCTACTTTTTGTGCTAGTTTCTTCCTGTAGTTCCCTCATCTTTTTATTGGCTATAGTGTATTTTACTAGCTTTCCATTGACATCATATTTTTTATTTTATTTCTCTTCCTGCATTTTAGAATTTAACTTTTCTTTGTATCATTGTTTAAGAAACAAAGGAGTATGAACCTGTATGAATATTAACAAAAAAACCTGCAAAACTAATCTGAATAAAAATTGAACACACAGATAACAAAATATGATGTGGTCACATAATAGAAATAGCTTCCTTATTGGGAGAATTTTGTACCTAATAATCTAAAATAGGTAATATGAACTCTTTTGCTTCACCATTTAGTATTTCCAAATGAGAACAAAGAACTTTTACCTGCTTGCAAAGAGAAGTTTCAGAATAAGTTTCAGGTGAACAAAACATTAAAAAAACTCCCATCAAAACCAACAGACTCAAATAGTTTTATACATACAGAATAAATTTATCAATGCAATTTGTAAAGATGATGTAGAAGTACCAAAGTTGATCTTTCGACCTTATGTATATCAAACATAAAATGAGAACGGCTGTCAGCATGTACTCAACTTCAGATGTACGTTTGCTGAATCACTGGATTTTGCTTTAAGATATCTTGGTAACTGCAGTCACTGAACATGAATATTAACAAGGAACTGAAAAAGGAGGAGGAAAATGTATGTTTGAAGTTCAGTTTATGGTTGTTGTCCCCCATCATTTGCTGTTTGAAACATTTAGTTCAGCTCAACAGTTTGAATGTCAGTCAATGTTAATAGCAGTACTTCAAAATTCATTTCCACTCATTTTAAGTATCTGTGTATTCAAACTGCAGGTATTTTAAACAGCTGGAATCTTAAGCAGATGAAGTTTATTTAATTTATTAATAGCTTTGCTCTTAAATTCTTACATGATCTTTCTAGTATAAAGTAATTTAATACCTTTAAGATTTAACAAATATAATTCTGTAATTGGATTTAATAGCACTAAGTTGTAAAGCATTAGCTAAAAATATTTTTGGGTAGTATGAAAGATTTTACCTAAATTTGAAGTATGCTATAGCACAGGAAGAAAATCAAGCAAATGACCTTCCTCTGCCTAATATGTCAACACTTACAACATGTAATCTGTATTTCATTGCAATAGTAGGGAGCTTGATTTCAGGTTTGGTTGTGGTTTTGGGGGTTTGGGTTTTTTTGTTTTTATTGTTTTTTTTTACTTGTGCAAAACTACTTTTCTTTTTCTCTGTTCTGCTCACACATATTCTGTTTTTATTTTTGGGTCTGGCAATGAAAAACAAATAAACAAATAATTAATCATTCTCATCCATTACTCTCTTTGTGATTCAAGTGCTTAAAATTTCTAAGAGTATGTCTTAAGTCTTCTTATCTGTTTGGCCTCATTTTGATATACTTGCAGACTTCATTTTGTTTTTTCTCTAATTATGTTCATTTATTTAACTTCATAAGCAGGCGACATGATCATTCCTTTATATTATGTATTGCATCCTTTCATGATTTCATAACGCTGCTGCTTTGAAATCATACTTGTTCTGGAAAGAAGCACTGGTATGAAACACCAGCAGCAGAGAGGTCCTAGTACCTCCAAAATATCTGGAAAAGGGTGGCTTATTTTGCAAAGCGTTAGCCTTCATTATTTTGTTTTCCAGTAGGCTGTATATTTTTATATGTTTATTTTAGTCATAGCTAGCTTTGTGTAGAGTTGTTTGGGATGGTGGTTTGAATCTTTTTTTTTTTCCTATTTGTCTGTGCAAACTACATTTGTGATGTGCAATAATTTTTCCAAATGATCTGAATTTCATTTTAAAGAGTAAAACAATGTTTCTGGGATCACTTTCATATAGAGTTATCAGTGGGGCATTATGAGAAAGGGTGATGTTAAGAATGAAAATAATTGATTCCTATAGTGATAAATAATGACCTAAGTAAACTAACAGCAGCTCATATTTCTCACTTGATAGACTAGGACCAGTAGAATAAAAGTTCTGTTATTAAATGTTTATTTCAGTCTTTAAAATAGCATTATTGTTTTGCATAAGTGGCATTGCTCTTTCACTCTAAAAGTACATGAACATGTTTGCAAGCATTTTTTACAGTAACTGAACCTAAAATTTTAATATACAGTGTTTCAACTTTAAAGTACAACCTTCAATAACAAATGAAATTGAGAATACAAAGCAGCTGTGGCAAAAATGTGGTGTATTGGCTTATTGTAGTACCAGCTGTATGCTATTCCTGTTGTATTTCTGAAATTTCATTAATATGTCTTAAGTTTCATTTTCACTTGCTTAAGTCATTTGCTCGCTGTGACAGACAATTCATCAGTCACTGCATGTTTAAAGCTTGCTACGTGTTTTGTTTTTTTTCAAGTGAAACAGTTTTTTCTTTGCACCTCACCAACTTACCTGCTGAATTATTTTGATAAAAAGGGCAGTTGAAACTTGTCCAGTTCAGTGTTACAGTGATGGCTCTTTTAATCAGGTACCTCTATAAAACTACTTAAAAGCATATTGGGCTGGAAGTACTTCTTGAAGTACTTTTGTTTTGGTAAATAGAGTTTGTTTTCTGTAAAAGAAATGGTAAATAAATGGAAGGACTGCATACTAGTTCACTGTTTGACATGCTGAAAAGGAGTGCTAAGGCATTCAGATATAATAGTGTTTAAAATAATGTATTAGTTACCCAGTTCGGGAGTTTAAGTACTTCTCAGTCATTTTATCCATTAAACATTTTTTTCATGAACTGTTTGCTCTTTCTTAGAAATACTGTATGACTGTATTGTGCTTGATAGGGTTGACATTAATCATGATAAATAGCATTCTGCTATGCATATGGTGTATACATTGAATTACAAACCTACTCACTTAATGTAGAGAATTACAGGAGAAGAGAATGTAATAGTTTGAAAACCTCTACTCCAGCATATGATAGCGAAAGACAATCTCACTGGCAAAAAAAGAGGTAATCTGAAATTCGCAGTACTTTTGTCAGGGATATTTGCTGATTCTCATCCAGAATGGTCCTCATGAAATGTGACTTGAAAGTCATGACTGTATAGGGGGGTGGAAGGGTCATGTCAACTGTGGTATTTTAAATAATTCTCAATTGTGTCTCCATTGTATCCTATGCCATTGGGGCGGGAGGCAGGGACTGTAAGTCTGTGTAAAGAGGATAGCTGCAGGTAGGTAAAAATAATGACCAGTTATACTAAAACTTTTATTTGTCCATTAAGAATAATTAACTTTCATTAAACTAGGGCAAGGAATCTCCATCCTAGTCACCTAGAAGGCATCTCTCTTTTGAATTGCCAGCCATGCCTGTTTGTGTGGACCATGTCCATCACTTACAATATTTTTCTGGTTTCCCATTGTTTCAGTTACAAATTGTATAATTCATTGCTTTTGTTACTACTTTATTAGTATTTTCATCTTCTCTATGGAAAACAGTTTACATTGCCCCACTTCTGGTTTTGCTTAAAGAATTTTTCTCCAGTTACTGAGTATAGAATTTCAAGGATAGAACCAAATAAAAAGGAAATGCATTTATTGTTTTATCTGATAAAACTTCACTGGTATTTACCTCCTGATTTCAAATTAGTATTTCCAAGTTCTCAAATATAAAAGGACAGTGTTGAGTAGCTTCATTATCTTCTGCACTGTTTTTTAATAAATAGCAAGAAATTGCAGTGTCTAATACTGCTCCTTTAAGATACTGCAGATTCAGGGGTGCAGATTTTGGATACTTGCATTTCTTAATATTACTAGAGTTAGGTCCAGATTTTCCCCTTCATGAAAGTATTGCAGTTGAAACAGCCTCTGAAGTGAATGACCTGATACACTGGGTGATGTTAAAGGAAACCAAGGAAAAAGAGGCTTTGAAAATACTTTTTTTGTACCTTTTTAGTTATACTTAGTCCGTACTTCTGAGAACCAATACTTTGGATGGTGTCAGGGCCAAACTGAGAGCAAATTATTTGGTTGCATTAGAGATATAAGATCTCCTGAGCTTTCTCCTCTACCCCCACATGCCCTTCCCAACTTTGGCATGTCTCGTATATAAGTGTTTGGAAGGGGGATGTTATAACAGATGACTCATGGCTTTCTGGTCTCTGTTCCTGGTATTGGGAATCCTCCTGTGACTAAAATCTAGGAATTTATGATGCTATAGCCTTTCCACGTGATATAAAAGAGTTAGTTCAAAATTGGAAACTTTAATTGTTTTTGACTATGGGTTATGTTTTTGAAGCGAAAAGAACAGTAGGTAGGATTTCGAGTGGAAATCTTACTTTAATTTGTCCGTACATTTATTTCTTATAAGAGAGCAGTAAAAGGGATAAAATATTTTTTTGGATAGCCTTCAAAAAGTAGAGTTGTTATCTGAGAAGTATATGAAGTGTCTGTCTCCTTTTGTACAATAGTGCAGGTGGACACCACGAAGTCAGGTGTACTCCTCAGTATTTATAATTGCAACGAATTTCAGTGAAAATCAAGAATCTGAAAAGGTTATGCTTTGGGCAGTAGTCACCTACCAACACTATTTAATAATCAAATGTGACAAATTTTTCCAGACTTTTTTCTTTTGTTTTGCTGTATTTCTTGCTCAGAATTATTTTATCTGCAAATGCACTGGTTTCCTCAGTCTTTGACACTCTTATTTATGAAAGATCTTTCATTTCTACCAGTTTAGTCTTTTGTTTAACCAGTTCTTAGCATGTTGCTTTGTTTCTTGTGGAATGCTCCTTTTTACTGGGCCTACAAGATGCCACAGTCTAAAACTGTAGTAGTTCTGAAAAATCACTTTGTGGTTTTTATTCTTTATAAGTATTTTTAATCCTACTTTTAAAACATCAAAGAGTTAATTTTTTTACATATTCCCAGAATTTGGAATATAATGTCTTTTTCTGCAATTAAGAGCTCTGTTTTTAAAATCTTCTAGGCTTTTTGGTTTTTTCCCCAGCAAGAACAAAAATTATTTTTACACTTTTGTGGCAAGCCTGAAGTAAAACCACACAGCTAATTCTAAATACACATAGAGTCTGAACTTTTAGGAGAAACATTTCCGTACTTAAAATGAATAGTACCTTTTCTACACAGCATCAAATACAGTAATAACTTAATTATTGGCCTTTTTTTAATAGTCCTTGTGATACTAAGGTTTTGAAGAGGTATGCTTCAGAAGCAATAAGGAAGGATCAGGTTCTCTATGTCTTCTGATCTCTGAACTGTCAATCTTGGTTAGCATTTCAGTAATATGCCCTAGTGTGTAAACCCAGCAGTTATTTTATTTAAAAGGCAGAACTGAATGGAAGTCAGTGATGAACTTACTTGTATATCGTAAAACTTGCATATTTATACAGAAAGGCTCTGACTTTAAATGAAGAGAGACTACATACAATAGGTCTTTAATACAAAATAAGTACTTCAGTGTTTAATTTCGCATAACAAGGTTATTATATAATGTTCCGTGTGCCCTGGGGACTACAAATATGTTAGCATATAATTAGATACTGTGGGACAACAGATTACTCCAGTTGGTCTATATAAATGATCTCTCTGCATGCTCTTTATCATCCACAAATGCAAGGTATTTATCCTTTTCATTTTAGGCTAAGCCACCTTGAAAAACCTTTTTTAAATACGCATTCATTTAGATAAGTAATATGGTTCAACTGACATTCAGTAGCTTGTTACTTTGAGGTTACATATTCTGAACCTATAACCAGTGTTAGTCAGCTGTGAACCATGTGAACTTTTAGAATAGGTAAGAGACAAAGACAGCACATTGGACTTCAAATTCCTCAAGATTGTTTTATAACCTATACATTACACATGCTTGGATAAGCCTCCTATTCCTCCCTGCATACTTTTCCATCAAGTTGACATTACATGTCTTACCATATTAAAAAGGAATGTGTGAACTGTTTTCTCCTTCTGGTTTAATATTTTCAAATAACCCATTTCATTCCAAACACAACTACCATCTGGTCTTTCTGATTGTGTAACCATGGAAATACTTGAAAAGTTAGTTGTCTGTGTATATTGCTAGTTAATCTTTTTGTGATCAGCTTTGCCTGACTTGCATTTTTCCTCACTTTATATACAGGCTGGTTTAGCAGGAGCTCCAGCCCGGGCTGTTTCAGCTGTAAAGAATATGAATCTGCCAGAGATCCCAAGAAATATTAATATTGGTGACATCAGTATAAAAGTGCCAAACCTGCCCTCTTTTAAATAACATGGCTACTCCAGGTAAAACCAAGGAAGAAATGTAATAGAGATTTACTGCATAATTGTTTACTAAATAAATGACATGTCTAACTTTTACTATTTGGATAAGACTCAAGGTACTGTATAGACATAAGTTGAAAAATCAGTGTGTGGGGTTGAATGTTGCTTTTGTCTTGTTTGTGAAATTAAAGGAAATGGGTAGTTCCGGTGTGATTTCTAAATTACATTCCTATGCCCTTGTAAGGCATATCACTGTGTCTCGGCTGCTGCAGTATTTTGGGAAAGTATTAAAGACGTTATTTACTTTGTATAACCTAAAATGCTGAGGTTTTTTGTATATTCACTAAGGTCTATAATTAGTGCATTCCTTAACTACTTCTGCTGTTTGTCATGATTATTTAAGACTTCAGTGCAAATGTTGCATGAAAACATTAAACTCTTATTTTGTTTAAATAAAATCATAACAACCTGGACTTCTAAATACCTGTTTTTCTGAAATCTACTCTTTGCAATAAATCATGTTATTTCCTATTCATGGAGCCAAGTGACTATATATAAATAATGTTGTAGCAAGCATTAATGTTGTAGTTTAATCTCTGAAGGAATTACATGGGGATATTGTGTTGAACATATTGGCTCTTTACACTTCTCACAACAGCTCTTCATTATTATTCAGAAGGAAAAACTGCCTTTACTGAAGACCCAATGACTTCTGTTTACATGTTGGTGTTGAGAAGATACTTACACAATCTGATAGACTTTCCCTGATGGTCTGACTTTGTTTTGGGAAAAAGGGTCTCTGCAATTTCTGTGTGTTGTGACGAGTACAGAATCGGCTGAGGAGGTTGGGCAGCTCAGAATTGTAAATGTGAGTGTATCAAGTAATGTGATAAAGAAAGGCACTCTGGAAAGATAAATGAGGGTACTTTAATAGGGCCTCTGTGCCTGGTGACGTTTGTGATTCTCTACTTCGAGAATTAGATTTATGAGATACTTAGTATTGTCAAGACCTCAGAAAATCTAAGTGCTATCACCTCTGTGTAAGTTGCTCAGCTCTTAAACTCTTTTGTGATTTAAAAAAAAATAAAGGGGGGTAGTGATTGTTTTTTATAATCATGCTTTTAAGCTCTGTGTGATGTACAAGTCTGTTTAAATGAATAATAAAACTATCATTGGGATATTTAAGAATTTCTGTAAAGTTTTCTTCTCCAAACAAGTATGCAGTTAATACTGTATATGAAAATACAGTGATACTGGATCAAGGATAACACATTTCAGGGCTAGTCTGAGAGGTCCTGCGTTACTTCAGGAATTTGGTTTTGATGTAAACCAAGCATTCTTTTCCTTTGAGTTGAATGTTAAGACATACCCCATAAGATAAACTTCGAGTCACATCACGTTCTCTGTTTCATCCATGGTAACTATCAGTGGTGCCTTTTGAGACCATTTGAGAGAGAAAAAAAGAAAGAGAAATTACTTTTGAAGTAGAAAATCTGATACAGTCCAAGGAATTTTAATGTATTTATTAAGGGGGGAGGTAAGAAATTTCATGTATATTGTTCATATTACATTTAATAACCATCAAGTAACACTATTTTATAAATGCTTTTGAAAACAGGATTGTTCTCTCCATACCTCTTGAAAAGAATATTTATTCTTCCAAATTAATTTTCTTTGGTTAAGGTTTCAGGAAACTTGAGGTAGGGTTTAAGTAGAAAACTGCAGCTTTCTCATTTCCTTCCACTGAAAAGAGAATGAAATGTGCAGCATTTTTTTTCCTTATGGAGTATTCTTTAGTATTCCCAAATTAGACAGCTTAGTACAAATCTGCAACTGTTATAATTTCACCTGCCTTTGCCAACTTTTGTTTTTCTGCTTAATGCATAGACCATGTGACATTCAAACTAAAGATGTTGCAAATTTTCCGCATTGTTCCCCCGTGAGGATTTAGTTAGTGCTGCTGCCGAAGGATAAATAGGAAATTTTGAAACATTTGGTACTCTGACCTACAGAGAGTTCCTCTGGCTATTTGTGAAAGAAGTTCACAATTTCAGAAATTCTTCCAGCTCCTCTATTTTTGTCTCACTTTTTTTTGTCTAGTTCACGTTCAGATTTGTAAGCTTATGTAGTTAAAAGATTTTTCATTCCTTGCAGAGAAATCTTTTCTGGGTTTATTTGAATCGAACATTTTTCCAAATCGTTAGAGAAGATATGTCTGAGATGCATCTTGATGTGAAGCATATTTCAGATTAATTTCTCATCTCTTATCTGTCAGTAACCAAACTTTCATTAACTTCAGTGAACCTAGATCTTGGCTCTTAAAAATTACGTGACTATTTTAAAGCTTTTTTTTTTAAAGTTTTGTGTTTTGCATTACTATTGTTTATACTGCCATTTTCCTACCTGACAACATGACTTGTGCTGGAAAAGATTCTCTGAACAGCTTTTCCATAGACACCAGACTTTTGAAGAAGCTTCTCTGTTTTTGACTGGTCAGCAAATATTTAATGCAAGGCTGTGACTAACAACTGGAGCTTCCTTACTCAGAAAATCTTTGGATGGGAAGAAATTCTTTATCAGACTTTCACAGTAAAATTGTACTCCTTTCAAAACAAATTCTCTCTCACACAGAAGAGGTACCGTACAGAAAGCCTGAATAGTAGTATTTTTTTCTTAAATAAAAACAGATGGTATGACAATGTGGGCTTCCTCAGGGTAGCTGAACCTATTTGCCACCCCTTTGCCAGAGGAGTGTCTTTAGTTTGCCTGGGGAGATAGTATTCTCTTACCATGTCATTTGACCCTGCCAGGCCTTAAACTAAAACCAGTCAGAGGAAGATGGGGTACTTGATTGATAGAAGTGACAGAAATGGTATTCTTACTCTTGACCTTCTAGGGCTTACCTTGTGTTGCAGACATTCAGAGGTTTTATACAGTGCCAATCTGCTTGTATTCATCACCTTCATGAGAATGATGTGCCTTTTGAATTCTTTGTCCTATTTCACCAGTGTCCTCTTAACTACTGCTTAGGATTTAAAATGAAAATAAGCTGTGGGCTGTAAATTATTAAACTCCTGAATATAATTTAAATGTTTTTAATGCTTTTGTAACTGCAAAACCCCCCACCTTAACATATATATATATATCTGTGTGTACATATATTTATATATAACATCAGTCTTGTGCGCTAGCTGTTGTTGAAAAGGAGAAGAGGTCATCCTTCAGCTGCAGAAGCCAGGCAACTAATTTGCAATACTCCACCTCCATATGGCCTGCCTTTTAAGTGATCATCACAATGCCAGCATGTGTAAATGAATCACTGAAAGCCATTTTTCCTAATTCTGGGCATTTCTTAGAACTGCAAATAAAACATTATTAAACAGTAGCTGAGACTGTTTGGTACTTACGGTATCTGACACAACACCTCATGTTGGTTTCCCACATGAGGTTTTCTTTTCTATTCAGTTCAGTTTCTCTGCTAGTGAAATTCTCTGGGGAGAAACCTTTTCATGTGATCATAGCAATTTAACTGTAGTAAGTATTATCTGTACTACTCTTTGATAGTCCTTGATAAATCATGCACAGAGATAACTTTAAGGAAACTTTGTAACATTAATAATACAAATTAGTAATTAAGCCTCCAGGATGTCTGAACTAATTTTTTTCCTGCATTTCCGTACACCTCCTGTTTATCTATTGTCAGAAAGTCCCTGTATCACAGGTGGTTACTTGTCTCAATATTCCACAAGATAAGTATTTTCCACATTTATTTGTATTCTGGGGATGCAGGGTGAAGTGCCCTCAGAAAGCACGTTTGAGGCTTGGGTGTAGTGGCAGTTCAGATTGCTTATCTCCAAACTCTGTCTCCCTCTATGAATTATGCCTTTTAAATTCAGAGATATTTATTGTGAAACTTAGTAATGAGGAGAAGATTAGTTCTGATTAGCCCCTGAGAGCAACTGCTAGTTCTGGCAAGTAATTTTTTTTTTTGTCTTTGAGAAGAAAAATTCTTTTCTGGGGTAGAGACTCCCTCTCAAGTATTGAGAAGAAAGGTGTTGGAAGCATATGCCTTTCAGGAGCCAAAGACTTTCTCTGAAGGCCCATGTGGAGCAGAGAGATTATTTTCTTCCTTCTTGCAAGATGGATTCTTCTAAAGAAGTGGAGAAAGGGCAGAAAGGATAAAAGTTCCACAGAGTGACTGGGTATTCCCAGCTGCCTCCATAGGCTTGAAATGGACCAGCTAGTTTTCCCACTGGGGCAGGGGCAATGAGTACTACTGAAAAAATCTTTTGACTCTTTGTCACTAAAAGAGAAGAATCTCATGTTAGAATCAGCTGAGAATGCTGTCTGCAGTATTGACAGCCCAGACAGTACAAGTACTGTGTCAATGCACTCACCTCTCATCCCTGAATAGTGAATCACTGTTTTGAATATATTTTGGGAAGAGGGAGTATTTTAGAACATTACAAGTGTATCAAAATTCCTCCTCTTAAACAGATGTTGCTGCTCTGATTTATTCTGCTTGACAGGAATGGGTGGAGGAAAGTGTCCCTTGTTGCAAGGGAGAAACAGGTTCAAGCCAGAAACTCAAACTGACACTGCCTTCCTGTGAGCACATTTGACCTTTTCTTTCTAATAGCACATTCCAATAAAAGCTAAAATTAGTCCTGAGTTTTATTTAGGCCTATCCTGACAGCAGAATGGGAACTTGCTAATGTTCTAAGGGTTACCTTATAAAGCCCCTTGGTACTGAATTACAGCATATGCAGGGCATAAAATACTGAAGGAACTGGAAATTAAAATGTCACAAATCAAATCATTGTCTGTTCAGGTCTGTTAAAGAAAAACAGACCCTAAGTCTTGCACAAAATACATTTCTCAACTTCTGCACAGTGTTCATGATTTTACTAGGAGCAAGGAAAGCAGCCAGGTACTGCCAAAAATGACTAAAGGTGAACAGTTAATTTCACAGAAGGGTAATCTTTCGTTACTTACTTTTATGATTATCATAACAAATTGTAAATCACTCTTCCTCTTTTCAGTTAAGGAAATGATCTGTCCTTTTGGTGTTCAGTGTTTACCCCAAAATGCTTACTGAGCTCAGGTCATGTTATTACCTCTGTTCCATGCATGGAATGGCAAAGGTAGTCACACTGCAATGTCAGCTTAGCAGCCACATTTCTTGTCTGCAGAAATTTTGGCCTTGTGGTGCATTAGGAGTGCTGTGACAGTGTGGTCTGACCAGGGAGGAACCAGAGGTCGAGTCATCCCCTTTTTGCACAGACTGAATATACCTGTGGCTGGAGTGCTAGAGGCATTTGAGTTGATCCATCATCCATATTGAAAGGCAGAGTGACAGGCACACTTGTGCCATATTCCACTGCTTTTCTGCCCAGTTTAGCTCTTCTGAAACTCAGCAGCACGCACAGGCTCCACGTGTCCCTTTCTGGGCTGGCTCTGCTGTCCAGCCAGCCAACAGGACTGCACCAGGAGTGGAGCAAATCCCCCTCCAGATCGTCTCTGAACATGTCACCACAGCTGAAGCTAAAACCAGGCCTGTAATGATGACTCTGAGCTGCTTTGGATGGATGAGTGTATCCCTGTTTTCTTTCAGCTTTCATGGTCCAATCCATGGGCCCTGTTGTACGATTTTCAGCACTCAGCCAGCAGAGTTGCTGTGGGACATAAGTTGAACTTCAGAAGCTGTCTTCAGATGTTTGCAGGGTACCTGCATGACCCATTGTGTACGGCGGAATACCTGTATGATCGGTACTCTGTGTGCATCTAAGAAACTTTTGCCTTTGGTGTAGCCATGTTAAGTTACACCCACATCTCCACCAAAGGTCCATCCCAACAAATTTGACCAATCTGCAAAAGTGCATAGAGAGAAGCAGAACTGGAATGGACTCTGCATTCCAGATAGCCTTTACAATAATTTGTTGTGCTAATGTGTGTCAGGACAGCAAAGAACTTTCATGATTCAAACACCCATCCCGTTCCCAGGTGAGGTGCCGTTTTGACGTCAGAAATTGTTTGGGTCACCCTAGGACAGAACTCATAGTTCTGTTCCTCCCTGAGACACCCTGGCATCTCATGTGTCATAGACTCGCCTGCCTATGTCTCTGTTGCAGTCTGCTTCACCAGGGAGGGCTGTCTGTCTGTCATTCTTTTGTGTCTTTTCAGGACAGGTATCATCACAGATACCTCCAGCAAAGTCCAGCAGGGCATATTCTGGCTGCCGTCCCTCTGCAAGGTGTTGTGCACTCATTCAAGTTGTGTTTGCCCAGGTGATATATAGAATATGTTGCTATATAGAAATATGTTAATACAGGCATCTGCATCCTGGTTCAGGTTTCCCCTGCTCACTTAAGGACAGATATGTTAGGGACAAACCCTTATATAGAACTGCATGGTGGAGTCGTGGTGCAAGCGAAGGAGGGAGAAAGTTAGTATGAGAGCCTCTTGCCAGAGGGTAACATTTGAGTTTGTAGTATAGGACTGGTTGTCTGAGGAAGCCTCATGAGGTGTTACAGTTCTCCTAGGTGGTATGAGGCTCCACAAAAGGCCTGAACTGCAGCTCTCCAGCAAGAGGTGCTGTCGCTCAGATGATCTTCAGGAAAAAAACAAGAGCAGGTAGGAACAGCCTGAACTTCTACAATTTCAAGTCACCCAGGAAATAGTCACTGTAGCAAGGTAAGAAGTAGTTAGCACTCATCCTTTTCCTCCTGGCATCATCGCAACAGATTGCAAAAGCTTAGAAGTGTCAGCCCATTAAATGAGACCCTGTGGCTGTGGAAATTTCAGTTCTTAGGAATCTGTTACGGCCCATTTAAGTCATTAAATGCCACTCTAGTATCTTCTTAGTTTAAGTTAGATTGCAGTTTACTAAAACACTCATATCCAAGCATTGTGGATCAGCACAACCAAATTACAGCTGTCCTGGCTGTGTCCCCTCCCAGCTTCTTGTGCACCCCCAGCCTGCTGCTGAAGGCACAGCGTGAGAAAAGGCCTTGATGTTGTGTAAGCAGTGCTCATCAATAGCTGAAACATGGTGTGCTACCTACACTGTTTTGGTCATAAATCTGAAACATAGCACCATATGAGCTACTGTGAAGAAAATTAACTTTAGCCCAACCAAAACCAAGAAAATAGTAAGACAGGTAGTAGGATGAAGGAAGAGAAGGTGGAAAGGTACAAACACAATAGGGCTTGCATCATGCATGAAGTTGTTACTGTAAATTCATTCTTTCATAAGTATGTATGATGAAGGGCTTCCTGCTAAATCTCACTTAGGTTTCCCAGGAGGGAAATATTCAGGAGAGGGCTTGGGTGAAGAGATACTGGTAGTTTGCAGAGCAGCTTAAAAAGAATGCTGCCCAAAATAAAAGCCAGAAGGAAAATAAAGGATGAGGAAGGTTATAAAAGAAGGAACGAAACAGGTTATTTTATAACCCAGGGATAAAAGTATGACAGAGTTGTGAAATAATTTATTAGGTTAACTGATATATATAGGAAAATGGACAAGCCTTTGCAAAACGAGATCTTTTTCAGGTAAAGAGAAAGGGAGCAAGCTTTAAACTGCTTGTAAAATATGTGTGTTTTTTCTGACAGTTGCTGGTTGGTCTAATTTTACTTTTATGACAAACATTTCTCTAAAGCTGGCATGAGTGATGAGGAAGCAGTAAGAGAAAGGCACAAGAAGGGAGCAAATGGATTTGCATATGAGAAAAGAGAAAACTTGCTGTTTCTTAGTAAGTGCTACATAATCTTAAAAGTTTGCAAACAAGCAATTACTTATACCATGTTTGTGCACTTTCTGATGCTTCATGCATCACTCATGCACCCTCCTAGCAGTACTACCTATTAAGTAAATGATAGCCTAAATGGAGAGGAACGTTGGATTTCTTCAGCGTGTATGTTAATTTCAGTGCCAAGAGTTAGATTCCCAAGTGGTATTTTCTTTTAAGATTTCTCTCCTATCCACCGAAAGGATGAACAGTATTCCAAAGTCACTTAAGTTTGCTTGGTATCCAGTTTTTTAAGTTTTTAGATATTATTTGATTTCTAACAACTGAAAATTAAAAGCATACAGGCAATGCAAAGTCTCTTGATCAAAAACAACAGCAAAAATAACAGGTTGTTTCATACTTTAGAGGTGTATTTAGCAATTCAGCTATTACGTGTTCCTCTCTGAGTTTGACTGTAATGGTGTATAACATCCACTCACTGATGGGCACTGTGGCAGTCATACCTGTTCTTAGAAGGACACGCTTGTGGAATTTCAAATGCCTCTCCTTGTCATTCCCACTGGCCTTCCTCATAATTTTTTAGCAATGAAATTCCAAATAGCAGTTCAAATATGTTGGAAAGATCGCACCATTTGAAAGGGCTAGAATTGCTAATGGAGATGAGAAGGGTTATAAGTGAGTTTTCAGAGTGAAGGCACACACTTTCTCCCAGGTTGATCCTGTGGATTTTATCTCCATTAGCTGGAGATGGCACCATTTGCACCAAGCCTGGATTCATTAGAAGAGCTAAGCAAACTGCAGTCTCCAATGAGCCCTGCAATGCACAGTGTATGTGTGTCTGTCTGCTTCATGTGGTTCAGTCATGCAATTGCTCTTCCTTCCCTTTTCTTTCCAGTTCGGATGGGGACTGTGCGGAGCCCCAGGATGCTCAGAGGCCTACGAGGGCCGAGGATGTGCTGCTGTGGCTTCAGGCTGCAGACCCACCCCACAGTGGATGGCAAAAACAGAGCTGTGTCTGGACAGTAATAGGGAGGATGAATCCAGGATGTTTCAAGTTAGGGAGAACAGTAAAGAAGAGAGAGACAGTCCATCACCAGAAGATGTGCTGCCAGTGGCTTTCCACTTATTTAGTCTTTTTATTACATTCAAACATTGTGCCGAAGGTTTGGGCGTTTCAGTGACTAATGACCAAACAAAGACCGGTTCAGCACACAGTTTCAGCACAGGGCCAGTGCAAATGAATTATAGTATGATTTTATGTTGTCCTCAAGTTAATTATTACACCATATGTTTCCTTTGCCTTGACAAAATTGTTCACCTTTCCCCTCCCTAGAGTTTCTGGGTTTCAGTATAAAAAAAAATAATCTATCCCCTCCTTCAGAGTTTTTGTAGAGATCTTATTCTTTGTAAAGATTTAGCAGGTGAGAGTTTTGGGGAGGCAGTTCCAGTGGAGGATTTGTTTATAGGAGGTCTGATGGACAGCTGGGGCTCACAGCTTCATATTTAGGCAGATCCTCTAATCCACTGGCTCACAGCACACACAGGGAGCTGCAGACTTCCACTTTAGCTGGAGAGGCAACAGTAATGCCATTTTTTCTGCTTGAGGGGCCATATTGCTTCCTTGCTTGCAATCAGGCAAGAATCTGTTTTTGACAAAATCCATTAATTTAATGGACTCAAAGGAAAGAAATAGAAAACTTTGGGATGGGAGTAGAAACTGAAAAAGGGAGTTTCTTGGCAAGGAGAGAATGGGAGTTGAGGACAGTGAGGGAAAAACAGTTTGAGAGAGGGGTGGTGGAGAAAGTCATGGGAAGGAGGACAGGCACATGGAGGGCATATGAAGAAATATCTGAAGAAAAAACAGAAGGATGACTCACAAATGTAGGGTGGGAGAGTAAGAATCAAGACACTACTGGAAGACTCTGCTGCACAGGGTGAAGTTTGCTGGAGGACTGCCTGATGAGAAAATCAGGAAGGGCTGTGACTTTGCTGCAGAAGCATTTGACTGGATAAAAATTATGGATCCTATCAAGCCACTGGGGAGGACTATGGGGGCAATTTTCTCTTCAGACTGCTCTGGAATGTCTTCTCCAGGTGGACAGACTTTTCTACCATAAATGAAATCTTAATATCAAAACTACATTTATTCTGTGAACACAGTAATTGCTCCAGAATAAAATCAATTTTATCCATGCCAGAGAATTTGCATGAGTTATGCTAGTGTATTTGCCAAAGTGTACAGGTCCAAATGACAGCTATAAAACTTCTTGGTCTTGGAATGAATACATAAAAGTTGTGTTGTTTTTATTAAGGCATTGTTTTAGTATAAACTTACAGTTAAGTGGTATTGCATGTGCCTTTCTGGTTGTGGAATTGTTTGGGTGGAGGGACTAGCAGAAAGAAGAATGTGAATCAAGGATGGGATCTGGGGGTTATTGCTGATCCTTATGGAGGAAAATGGGGTCAGAGATCTACTGGAAATTTGTTAACTTGTGAAATTTCTAAGCTTATGTGCTGGAGTGGGCTCAGGAGGGAGATTAGATAGATAGATAGATAGATAGATAAAACTACAATAATTTCTTTTCCTACTACTTCTCTAAACTCTTTTTCTAACCACGAAAAAGTGCTTTGTCCAAGCTGAATAAACCATAGCTGTACTTACATGAGAGTTTGCTGAGATGACCATGCAGCGTAGACATGTTCTACCATTATGTGGCAACTGAGGAATAATCACAACTGTCATAATTAAACTAAATTTATCATGGTGTCTCTGCAGTTTAAAACAACTCAGCCCCCAAAAAACAGATACGCACACAAAATTTCCAATTTAGGTAACCTCTGTTCTCTTTCCTGTATTTTCTTAATGAACAGAATCTTACAGAAGTTAAGCAATCAGGAAGTTAGAGTTGTAGCTGTATAAAGTGCACGTCTAATCTGAAAAATCATATGCCCCTAATGAAGAAGTAATAGCCTGCAAAATGTAGATCCATAAGAGGTTGTGAAGACCATCATACTTGAATCCATTTTGAAGTTTGTGTACTGTTTAAATCTGTTCTCTTTTCTGTCCCTTTTATTATGAGGATAGCCCTGAGAAGTAGGTTTTTAAATGTTTTTGAGCTTGAGATGGTCTGAGTAGGTGTGACTGGGATGTTTTCAGATCTGCTTACGTAGTATTACACTTAAGATCCACCACACACAGCACTCATACCACTTGGCACAACCAGCAAAGAGGCTGTGTTACTTGTTTGTGTAGCGCTTATGCAGTGACAGTATAAATGTCCCCATATAAAGGAGATTAAGGATTGTGACCTAAACTGTCCTGGCTGTGATGATGGACTTAATGCTGCTTAGTGATCAGCTGTGCTTGGGGAAAGGAAGAGGGGCAAGCACACTGTTTTTGAAAAGGTTGACAGACTTCAGGCACACAAAAGTATCCTATTAATTCACACTCTACTGTGACTCACTGATATAATTAGAAACACACTGTGTTTATTTGTATTCATAAAACTAATGAGCTTAACTCACTCCTCCTTTAGGAATATTGAGATCCATCTTGTGTTCCAGTGGATCACAGAGGATAGCATTTTCATACTCAACACCACTGTTAATTTAGAAATGTCGTAATTCCCTACCACATAGTAATTCCCGAATGCAACCACTCATAAATCAATCCAGAGCAGCTTGTTTATCTTGGGAGAGAGAGATCAATTCAGCAGGTTAGGAATTTTGCAAAATAAGGGGTTTGGAAAATGGTGATTAGATGTGACCACAGATGTTAATGAGTGAATCAAAGTTGATAGGAATTTTTGCTGAGGGTGTTCACTACATGCAATTTTTGCTTCAAACCAAAGGAGCTCCCAAAGCAATATCACTGCATGGACTGCTGATGCTCTCCAGTCAAATAGTAGTTCCAATAACAAAATGTTATTCTCTACTCTGAGCTTCTCATTCTCTGTTTCTTTGCAGGAAATCTTGAAGGATCTTGGTTTTCTCCCTGAATGGAAAAGGAACAATTTTCAAAGTTTAAAAAGTTTCCAGACACTCCTCCTAACCACCTCTGAACTGTAGTTGTCTTAAGTTACCATATATTTAAATTTTACTAGCAAAACTTACAAAATACCTGCCAAGTCATATTCAATAAAGGTGATGTACAATTTTCCTAGTGAAACACAAGTATGGGAATTAAGGTAAAATACTGTATCATGAAGACCTGGATCATGAGGAGGTTAGTGGGGTTCAGCAAGACAGGATATTTCAAATGTAGCCATTTTGAATGATCAGTCTGAATTAAACTCATGTAAGAAAATCATGTACGATAAACAAATTTTCACTATTAGGTCCTGGTCATAAGAAGGTTTATGCCAACATGCAGTGCAGGTTTTTTTCCTCCTTTGTATGTTATCATTTAGAAAATAAAGGTACATTTTTTCAAGTTTTCACTTTTCAGAATTGTTTCAAGGTTTTGTTACTGAGACTGTTTATGTTGGATGTCAGTACATTCCTTATCTTATAAATACGTGATTTTGAAATGCAATACATTACAGTGCTTGCTTTAGTGTAATACACTAGTCCACCATAAAAACAGTTTCTTCCCCCAAGATCCAAACAAACAAAATATGTTCTTTATTTACTTCATGGGTTTAACCACAAGAAATTTGACCTTCACTTATTTTGCATGTTTTTTCTCCATTTGAAAACATACAACATCCAATACATCAATCTATCTTGTATTAAAACCACTATAAAAATTATTGTTTCAGTATGTAACATTTCAAACTAATACAAGTGGAGCATTTTTATTTTCTGTATAATGCAATAGCAAAAATCTAATTTTTCAAAAGATAGAGAAGATTCTTAATTTCAAGTGGCAGTTAATGTTATACAGGGAGAAAGGTGTCTTTGTTTATGGTTACCATTATTTGTATATATAAAACATTATATCTTTACATCATTCTTCATATCCCTCCAGCTTAATATAGGTTATGAAGGTTGTAGGGAGAGGTTACAAACCAGGTTATACAATCTGCAGATTTTCTTCCTTAGTCTTTGGTACCAGGAAATAGTGGGATCAGGAAATCCAGAGCACTGACCATAAAGAATGTAGGTTTCAAAAAAATCATGCTAGCTTTAACAAAATACAGAGTTGAACTTTTCAGCAGTGCCAACCATTCAGGATTCCACACAGACTCAATGGGAGCCATCAGTCTGTATAGCTGCACTTTGGGAAGGAAACCAACAAACCTGCAAATTTCTGATACTAAGCAGTACTGATCAAACAAGCTTCCTTAACATCCTTGCACCTCAGTGCGTAGCATTGTGACAGGAACAATGGAAACTGAAAGCTAGATTTTGCTGTGAAGCTAGACCAGCTTTATTTAACTGAGTATTTATTTAGCTGGACTAAGGGGTTGTGCAAGTTTCATAAAGTGTCCTGAAAGTAGGATGGGGGGCTGAACCCTGTGATCAAATATGCCAGTGTTGCTCCATTCATTTTTGTACTCTTTTGTATTCTTTTGGGACTTCTGTAATTCTGGAAGCGTCTTAGATGTTACAATTTGCACAAACTCCTCTAAAGAGTGCAAAGATTAGCAAAGACTGGCAAAGAATGATCTAAACAAATCTGTCTGTCTCCCCAGGGTAACCTCAATGACAAGCTCAGCATCATTGAGAAACCACAGGCCATATCAAACAAATTATAACATTCCTAAGTGGTTCAAAATATGGCTGTGTGTGGAAAGACAGGAAGGTCCGTGAGGCGATGTTTAAAAGGCATTTGAACAACTAACTACTATTGCCAGAAGCCTAGGTTCATAAAGCAACTTTGAGCCTCTGTTTTTGGTGTTCGTTTTTTCTAAGTAGCAGTTTCTGTTTCCAGATAGTAAAGTCCTCAGAGAAGTAATCTAAATTAAAGTTCTCTCTTCACACAGAAAAAATCCCTGCCTATAATCTGCCCAGGTGTAGATGAATGTAGTAACAAGAGGCTCTGCCTTAATATAAGGAATTGCAGGTCTCTGTCTACCTACTTATGTGAATTGGCTTCCAGAGTCCAGAAAAAACCAAAATATTGAACAAGATTTAAAACAAGAAAAAAGGATTGGAGTGCCTTTCTGCTGCCTAGATTTCAGAGCCCAGCGTCCTCTCCAGTGGGTTCGGAGAGCTAGGCTTCTGAGAGTCTGTCCACCAAAGCAGGGTAACGCATGGGAAGACAATCTCTAGAGGTGCTGAGGAGAGAAATGAAGGTTAAGTGTTGGAAAAAGCCCAACAACCGATATGCGGTAGGATGTGTCTTCCTGAGCATATCATGTGCTCAAGTATACCCTTGTTAACCACTCAATGACAAGGTGCCAACATGCATGACATCAAAACAGGTGATTCTGGAAGGTGTTGCATACCCTGAAGCTCCCACTGACCTGGTGCTTTTCAGGGTTCACTAAGCACTAGAGCATCCTGACTTGGGATTTGGTCCATTGCCAAGCTGATCGGCAGTTGTGAAGGCAAACAAAACACAGGTTGGTTGGAGTGTCAAATGAGTACATGGGATTTTGAGAAGGGTAAAGCTGTACTAATATTTCTAGTCCTAAATTAATCTGAATAAATCTAAAACAATTTATCCTAACTGCAAGGGGAATGCGGACAGCTGCATGATAGTCTATTATTTCCTGTTAAATAGAGGTAAACGAATGACTGCAAAAGGGAGAAATTATCTGCCTGAGGTTTTTTAAGGGTGGAGAGACAGTTATGTGTTGCAACAGGGACATTTTTCCAGCTGAAGCCTTCCTTATTTGGAACCTGTAAATGTATTTGTCTCCTCCTTTCCACACAGCTGGACATGTGCGTTGTCTCCTGGAATTGGAATGACCACCTGTTCTATCCAGACAGTTTTAGCCAAGCATTACTTTTGAGCAGCAGTATCCCATGACACCTTCATCTAATGCATAACAACTAGAAAAAGAGAACACATATTAGAATGCAGCTCCTAAATATTTGCTGAGTTCAGAAGATGCTATTGGAATAGTTATGTTCCATATACTTGCTGAAACATGGTAAGTAAACCATAAGGGAGGACAAGTTATTCCACGAGCAGCAGAACTAATGAAGCCCGATTTCCTTTAAATCTGTATGCTCTGTCACCCAACACCTCTCCCTGCAATAAGCCAGTTTCCCTTCCAGTTTCCCATGAGATATTAATCCCAGTAACTTGAGATCTTCCTGTGCTAGCAGTGTTTCCTGTTCAGCACTTGCCTCCATGTTCTTGCCTATTTTTTCCCTGCCCTGTGTTTCTGAGGTAAGGGGAGAAACACAAGCTAGAGTTAGGAATGAGCTAATGAGCTAGGCAGTGCCATATGCTGGGGGGTCAGCTGTTGCATATGGGATAAGTGGCCTGCCACTCCATGCCAAAGGCAACAGGGAATAGCTGTTTCCCCAGCTTTGCCCTCAGAAAGAGTACTGGATTTTGTTTTCTCTCTATATAGATATGTAACATCTGGGTAATTAAATATCTTTGAGATGTCTAGTTTTGCCACACAGGCTGAAATGGATCAACAGGTTCAAAAGTGAGAAGAAGGAAGACTGAAAAAGCTTTCTTCCTTGGACAGGTATGCTGGTAATACTAGTAAGAATATCTGCCATTTAGCATTGATAGGCATAGCATATGCTATTTGAGACACTCACATGGCATGTAATGATTGTAGTATAGAAAACCAGATAAATAAATGTGGCTGGATGCCAGGTGCCCACCAAAGCCGCTCTATCACTCCCCCTCCTCAGCTGGACAGGGGAGAGAAAAAAATATAACAAAGAGCTTGTGGGTTGAGATAAGGACAGGAGAGATCATTCACCAGTTACCGTCACGGGCAAAACAGATTCAATGTGGGGAAAATTAACTCAATTTATTACAAATCAACCAGAGTAAGGTAGTGAGAAATAAACCCAAATCTCAGAACACCTTCCCTCCACCCCTCCCTTCTTCCCGGGCACAACTTCACTCCTGGATTTCGCTACCAGCCCCCCCCCAGCGGCACAGGGGGACGGGGATGGGGTTTACGGTCATCACACGTTATTTTCTGCCGCTTCATCCTCCTCAGGGGGAGGGCTCCTCACACTCTTCCCCTGCTCCAGCATGGGGTCCCACCCACGGGAGACAGTCCTCCAGGAACTTCTCCAACGTGGGTCCTTCCCACGGGCTGCAGTTCTTCACAAACTGCTCCAGCATGGGTCCTTTCCACGGCGTGCAGTCCTTCAGGAGCACACTGCTCCAGCGTGGGTCCCCCACGGGGTCACAAGTCCTGCCAGAAAACCTGCTCCAACGTGGGCTCCTCTCTCCACAGATCCGCAGGTCCTGCCAGGAGCCTGCTCCAGCGTGGGCTTCCCATGGGGTCACAGCCTCCTTCGGGAACGCACCTGCTCCAGTGTGCGGTACTCCCCGGGCTGCAGGTGGAGATCTGCTCCCCCGTGGTCCTCCCTGGGCTGCAGGGGGACAGCCTGCCTCACCAGGGTCTTCCCCACGGGCTGCAGGGGAATCTCTGCTCCGGCACCTGGAGCATCTCCTCCCCCTCCTTCTTCACTGACCTGGGGGTCTGCAGGATTGTTTCTCTTACATGTTCTCACTCCTCTCTCTGGCTGCTGTTTCCCGCCTGTCCCAACTTTTTCTCTTCTTAAAAATCTTATCCCAGAGGTGTTACCACTATCGCTGATGGGCTCGGCCTTGGCCGGCAACGGGTCCGTCTTAGAGCCGGCTGGTATGGGCCCTCTCTCGAACACAGGGGAAGCTTCCAGCAGCTTCTCACAGAAGCCACCCCTGTAACACCCCCCCCCCCCCCCCCAGCTACCAAAACGTTGCCACACAAACCAATACAATAAAAAAATGAGTAATCTACTAGAGTTGGGTAATTGAATGGGTAGGAAGTTTAGCATAAAAGCCAACAGGCTGCCCTCTCATGCTATTGAGCTGTTGGGTTCATTTGTAAATTAGTAAATGGAGTTAGTGTCTGCTCTTAGTTCCTTAGTCTTAACTACGTGATGTATAAAGAATAAAATTCAAGCTCTACAGATCCTTTTCTTGAAGTTTTTGCCCTCTTTAATAGAGTAACCAAAACTATCTCTGACTTCCCAGATGAGTTATTATTTAGGATTGGATAAATGTATTTAGTGTTTGGAAAGTTTTATTTGTTTTCCATCACCCAGTCATGCCAACTGTATTCTAATAAATAAACATTGGTATATGCAGTCTTTCAAAAAAAATTCTAATTGTGTTTATGGGGGTTGTGATGTCATAACCACACTGTGTATGCTATTATCATGAGATCTTCATCTACAGAGGAAAAAGAGAAGAGGGCTTTAACCCTTACATGAATACTAATCCTGATTATTCTTGTATGAATTTATTTCCTCCCATTCTCTGTAATTTTTGCTATGGATCTTCATATGAGAAAATGGTTTATTTGCAGTCCTTTCTACTATTTCTTGGTAGGATTTAAAATTTTACTCCTATGTTTTATATAATCCACATCACTGTAAGTGATGCAACCTGGTCACTCTCAAGAGGTCTTTCATGTTGATTACACTGGGAGAGCTTTCTTCGTGTGGCTAGGGCAATTATATTCAAGCCTCAAGAAACAATAATGTATGCTTTAAAAAGTGGCTATTTTAACTGGATCAAAAGTATAAGCTATTCAGTACAAGTAAAGACCATGTAATGGAAACATAAAAGTAACTAACTTGAAAAATCCAAAATTATATATGCAGTTGTTACAGCTCACAAAATAACTTTTAATAATTGCTGTTACAGCAGTTACAGATAAAATATGTTTCTGCTTCAGTCACTTGTTTATGACAAAGTTACTTAACTGACAGGCCTTTGCCATCAGAGGAGTTCAAAATTACAGAGAATTAAGTATCTATCTATCTGTCATCTACCTATTTATTGTGGAGAGAATTAAGTATCTATTTCAACTAAGATACTCAATTCATTCTCTGAATAAGACTACAGCAAAATCCACTACTCTGTACAGTTGAAAAATTCTGATCACTTTTTCTAAGGCTCAAACCCTCCATTTTCTGCCCTTCTCTTTCCTTTTGTACCAAACTCTTTCTGTTTGGCAAATGGATGGACCATCCATGTCCATTGTACCATTTCAATAACCTGTAGTATTTGTTGCCTCTACTCATTATTACCTTGACTTACTTGCCTGGAGAGGGGCAGCAGCTTGCTCTGTCTGTGTCATAAGATGCTCTTCAGAACTGGATAGATTTTACCATAACACATGACATTATTCCTTTATAAGGTCTCCTCCTAGGTTTTGTCATTTGTATGTGACAGATTGCCAGATTGCCCATCAGTCTGAGGATCTGTGCTGCCTGATTGTGCCAGAGTGTCTCATGCGTCTTGTCTCCAGTCTTGGGAAGATTCAGCCTTAGCAAACCATTAAAAAGTGCAAGAGTGAGGCAGGTAAGCTGCAAGAAAAGGTGGAAATGAAAAGGGGCTCCTGAGAGGATATAAGGAGACAGATACAGTATAGAAAGCATGACAGGGTAATTCAGGACAACAACCCTGTGCTGCTCCTCAGTTTTTTATAAGACCTGGAGCATGCCAATACACCTTCAGAACAGTATCTCTGCTTTTCCATGACCCCAGAGCACAGAAAAGAGTTGCTGGCCTGTGAAATACAGTGTGCCATATAACTGTATAGCTTAGCTATGTTTTGCGGGGTTTGGCTTGATTGGTTACTGAGTAACAATAACAGAACGTAAATCTGGGACTAAGCTTTCTCTCCAAGGCTCTACTCCCGTGATTTCCTGTCTGCAAAACCTCCTGCTGCCTCTGACCACAGTCTTACTCTCACCTATCAAATCCAGATGAATTAACTGTAGGATCACTGAACTCAAAGGGACCTCTTGTCTTTCCTGGTATTACAAATGAATGAATCTGATTATTACATCAGCCGTTTTACCAGAGCAATTTTTAGGTGCTTTTCTGAATCTTACATCTGTCTTGTGATGTCCATTTTAAGCAACACCAAATTAATATGTAGCGAGCCGAATGGTGGGCCCCCTTCTGATGCTCCTATGGCAGTATATGCTGTAAAATCTTTCTGAGAAGTTTGGGCATGCAGATGGTTTATTTAAGTATAACTAAGACTAGGGTAAAGTATTCTCTGTTAAACAGCCTAAGATGATAAATGCTAAAGTGGTAAAATGCTAGGTCTGGGGCCAAGTGTCTCCAAACACATGGTAAAGTCAGAATTGTGTCTCCACTGACTCCTATGTTTTTCTTACCATGTGCTGGCAAAGAGTCTGTGGTTGTTTCAGCATATCCTGTCTCTTGATCAAAAGCAAAAGCTTGCTATGGCCTATACATTGTGCAGAAGTCCTCCCAATCATTCCATAAATCCTTTACATTTTTTTCACAGGCAGATGGTTTACATTTACATTCTCTGTTATATCTGCATTGGGATAAAGTCTTTTATCTCACAGTGACTTCAACTGAAAAATAAACACCCATCCATTACACCCTGTTTCTTCAGTCAAGAAAGATTCTGTAAAATGCTTTCTCAGCTTATTACCTTTGCCTTAGAAATCTTAGGACTATATAAGCCTCATTGACATGAAGTATTCATTATAGACTCTGTAACAGCATACAGTAAGTTAAGAATCAAGGATAATTTATGTGAAATTCCAACAGTGCTTCCCACCTCAAAGGTGGAGGATGGTATTTTTTCTTGACTTTTCTGGGCTCAGGAGAAATATCAATACTGATGTGGCTGAGAAAAAGGTGATTTGGTTCCTTTTCCATCTGCTCCTCTGAGAATGCTTTAGTTTTACATTATTGTAACTGACAAGTGTCTTCTTCAGCCAATGCTCCCTAGAAGAAGTGGGTGTAACTCGCGTGCAAGTCATTAATTCGTTAATTCAACAGAGTCTAAACACGAAGTTTAGAAGGAAAAGTCATATCACTTGCACTAATTTGGCCTCATCCTAATATTCCTGATAAGAGTCCAGTTTTGTTATGCTAACCCAGGGTTCACTCTGGCTTGTCAGCCCGCAGATGTCTAGTTTTTAAGTGGGAAGAGTACCATGCCATGTGGTCACTCAGAGAGTGATACTGTACAGGCATTGACAATGTTTACATGGACTTTAGAAAAGCAAATAATTCATTAAATATGAATGGAAAGGGCACAATCAACACTTTATCATTGCTTCCCTTCTTCCTCTCTCTATATTTCCTCTTTAAGGTGATGGGGGGGGGGGGGGGTGTCATATTCTTTCCCATTGCTCTCACAGACCATAACATTGGCTCAGCACGGGAGGGGGAGAAGTGCTGCATGAGGGCAGGAATAAAAAAATAGTCAAGACTGAAAGAGGACGGGAAACTTTAAAACCAGTGTTGCAACTCAAAAGATGAAATTGCACCCTCCTTGATACCACAGAGATAAAGATTTGCAAACATACCAAAAGTTACGTGGTGGCATTCTTGCCTGTATATATCACATCCCCAGAAAGCACAGAGCTGGATGCTGCAATAAATCCAACTGGTGAAAAATTTCAGCATTTCTACATATTTTTCATTTCACTTCAGTTGAAGTGTTTTGTCTGAACTTTAAACGGTTCACTTCGAACTTAGAGCTTTGCAGATATGTTTTTATTCCTTATTTTTATGGTAGATATTTTTAAGTTATCATTGTATTATATCTGTTCATAATTACTTTTGTTATTAGAATTACTGTAGGTATTTTAGTAATAAGTATATTAAATTTTATTCAGTAAATTAGTTATGGAGGTTAGGAAATTATATTCAGGTATTTCATTGTTCACTGTTTCATAATTCATATTAAAAAAGAGAATACAAAGAAAATGACTGTATAAAATTAAAATGTGAACAATTTAAAATACACTTAAAAATTAAAATAGCTTTGCAAGTATACAGTCCAATACTTTTGAAATGGTTTACTTCATATTAACTCAAAGCGTCATTTTCATATTTTTCACTGAAATTAAAGTTTTCTGTTTGCTGCTGGAGATAGATACATATTCTACCACTGCTGTGTAACAAGATTGGCCTTTGTAGGTGTGCTAATAGCTGTACCTATGAACTTCTGTCTACAGTTGGCAAGAGTAAAGCTAAGGATTCAACCTTGAGCATGCCATCTCAGTATTGAGAGGCTCTTGAAGAGTAAGCAAAAAACCAATAGAATAAAAAAAAAAAAATTAAAAAAAAAAAGAAGAAAAAGCTGCCATATTAGCATGCCAGATGCAAGCCCCTGGTATTATTTTGCTACTTACAGCCTGTATCACTGAGTTATTTTGTACTTACTTATTTTGCTGGAACCTAGCAAGCTCTCCACTTGCACAGCTTTTCTTCATTTCACCACATGATCCCCGTGGATTGCATGGTCAAGATGTGATTTCTGAGGCTATTGGAGGGGGTGGTCCTTTCTGCATGATAGGAGGCTTAGTTAGCTCTATGTGTGCATTTTCTGGTACTGCAGTCATTTTGTTGTGGTAATCAATTTTACACAAAAGAGAAAAGGTAAGATACTTTTGGAAGCAACCACAAAGACTTTCTAGGTTAACTAGAAATGAGTGTGTTTGCACAAAGTTTTTAGCATAAAAGATGTAAGAGTGGACCTTTACTAATTTCTCTTTTGGTTTTGAGGCAACAATCTTTCTACACATATTAAACCATGTAAATAAGTGAAGCAGATGTTCAGAATTTCCTCTCTCTCTTTTTTTTTTTTTTACCCCTCCTGTTGGATATCTATTGTTCCAGTTCTCTGATTGTTTGGACCATTCCTGGAATTCTTGGTTTTAAGTTAAAAATTCCAAAAATGTTGTCTTGCTGCTTGTCTGCCTCTTTCTTTTGCAATTGCAAACAAAAGTGCTTTGCTAGCAGTATTTACAATATGGAATAAGAGAATCTTTAAATGACTGTAACCAGCTGTGTATGTTCACATTCAATGTTTTTCTTTTAAATAATCAAGTGTGTGCAAAAGATGTGGCATTTTGTAAAGGTATCCTGAGATCTATTTCAGGATCAGCCAGCAGAAAAGTAATAATGGATATATACCTAGAGCAGTGCAATGCTAAACTTTTAAAAAGGGTTCTCAGAAATTTTTTTCTCTCTCAGTTGGCAAGATCTATGACATTCCCTGTTTAGAGATACAGGAAACCCTCCTTTTACCTATAAAATTAATACTTTGCAATTCCTTCATCCCGTATTTCTCTCCAATTCCAAATTTGTCACTCAGTTCCTACCACAGTACCTCTTTCCCCTTCTGCTAATTTCAGGAAAGGACCTTTGTTTGGCACAACAGTCATGGCAATGGCAAGTGTTGGTGTGACAAACCACTGTACCAACCATGCCAGTTACCCTCAGATTTCTGCATGTGAGTCATTTGTGTGTGATTAGATACTGGGTTTGTGGCAGGTTTAATGGTAGATGAGGCAATAGACTTGTTTTGGTTCCTGAGTCCTGCTGGTTGCTTCAGGCTGCTGGTGAGTATCATTATTTCACAACTGCTGGAAATCTATCATTTATGAATGATAAAGATTTTGAGTTGCTTTTCAGTACTGAGTATATAAGCAACACTCTAATGAGAGTTCATGCAAGGAAAACTAACGGCTGTGCAAGTGGAAGATGTCTCCTAGATGGACTTTAAACTTGGCCCTGTCTTCCCTGTGCTGTGATAGCAACTGGTCCATTGAGCTGTGAGTTGCTGCGGTAGTGGGGAACCTACCTGATACAAACCACTCTGATGGTAGTAAGGGATACAGCATGGCAACAGAGATGGCAACAACAATAAACACAGCTGTTGGGCAAAAGTCAGCTTGGTTGCAGTTTCAGAAGAACAGTCATTATGTTAAAATGAAGTCACCATTCCCCATGGTGAAGTCTTTCATTCTTGCCTATTATGATCACACCACTTTGCTTAGGGATGACACAATGAATTTGGGGAGAGTACTGAGATAATTCTTGGGATGCACTCCAAGCTTCATTATTTCTGCTGCATACTACCCACAACAAAGAACCATTAAGATATTTGAAGCAATCCTGGATTGTCATTGTATGATACAATAAAATATGTTTATGCAACTGAAGTATCTATTATGTGAGTGAAGGAATCATAGAATCATTTAGGCTGGAAAAGACCTGTAAGATCATTGAGTCCAACCATCAACCATGCCCCCTAAACCGTGTCCTGAAGTGCCTTGTCTACACACTTTTTGAATACCTCGAGGGATAGTGACTCAACCACTTCCCTGGGCAGCCCGTTCCAATGCCTGACAACCCTCTCAGTAAAGAAATTTTTCCTAATATCCAATCTAAACCTCCTCTGCCACAACCTGGGGCCATTTCCTCTCATCCTATTGCTTGTTACTTGGGAAAAGAGACCAATACCCACCTTGCTACAACCTCCTTCCAGGTGGTTGTAGAGAGCAATAAGGTCTCCCCTCAGCCTCCTTTTCTCCAGGCTAAACAGCCCCAGCTCCCTCAGCCGCTCCTCATAAGACTTGTGCTCCAGGCCCCTCACCAACTTGGTTGCCCTTCTCTGGACACGCTCCAGCACCTCCATGTCTTTCCTGTAGTGAGGGGCCCAAAACTGAACACAGTGGCCTCACCAGTGCCAAGTACAAGGGGGATGATCACTTCCCTGCTCCTGCTGGCCACACTATTTCTGATACAGGCCAGGATGCTCTTGGCCTTCTTGGCCACCTGGGCACACTGCTGGCTCATATTCAGCCGGCTGTCAACCAGCACCCCCAGGTCTTTCTCTGCTGGGCAGCTTTCCAGCCACTCTTCCCCAAGCCTGCAGCATTGCATGGGGTTGTCATGACCCAAGAGTAGGACCCAGCACTGAGCCTTGTTGAATCTCATACAATTGGCCTTGGCCCATAGATCCAGCCTGTCCAGATCCCTCTGTAGAGCCTTCGCCCCCTCAAGCAGATCAACACTCCCTCCCAACTTGGTGTCAGCTGCAAACTTACTGAGGGTACATTCAATCCCCTCGTCCAGACCACTGATAGAGACATTAAAGAGAACCGGCCCCAGTACTGAGCCCTGGGGAACACCACTTGTGACTGGCCGCCAACTGGATTTAACTCTGTTCACCACCACTCTTTGGGCCCAGCCATCCAGCCAGTTTTTATGTAGTGAAGAGTACACCTGTCCAAGCCATGAGCAGGCATTTTCTCCAGGAAAACACTGTGGGAAATGGTGTCAAAGGCTTTACTAAAGTCCGGGTAGACAACAGCCACAGCCCTTCCCTCATCCACTAGGCGGGTCACCTGGTCATAGAAGGAGATCAGGTTGGTCAAGCAGGACCTGCCTTTCATGAACCCATGCTGGCTGGGCCTGATCCCCTGCACATGCCATATGAGTGCACTCAAGATGAACCACTCCATAATGCTCCCTGGTACCGAGGTCAGGCTGAAAGGCCTGTAGTTCCGTGGATCCTCCCTCTGACCCTTCTTGTAGATGGGCGTTGCATTGGCAAGTCTCCAGTTGTCTGGGACCTCCCCTGTTGACCAGGATTGCTGATAAATGATGGAGAGTGGCTTGGCAAGCTCCTCCACCAGCTCCCTCAGTACTCTTGGATGGATCCCATCTGGTCCCATAAACTTGTGAGTGTCCAGGTGGCCTAGCATGTCATTAACTGCTTCCTCCTGGATTATGGGGGGTATATTCTGCTCTCCGTCCCTGTCTTCCAGCTCAGGGGGCTGAGTACCCTGAGGATAATTGGTCTCACTATTGAAGACTGAGGCAAAGAAGGCATCAAGTACCTCAGCCTTTTCCTCATCTCTGGTGGTAATGTTCCCCTCTGTATCCCTTATTGGGAAGGAGAAAAATGATTAAGCAGTAGAACAAAAGTGGCATGCTACCAGGGATTTGGCTCACTTGCTTTTTTTTAAAATACAATTGTGTTAACTAAACTTTGAAAATATTTCCAGTTTGAGAAATAAAAACCATCAAAGTGAATATATGCAGTTGTCCTATTCAGAGACAGAGTCCTGTATGGCTGCATTTGGTTGAACAAATTTGTGTGGGATATTTCCCCTAGTAGTCTCTCGAAAAATTACCCACTGTCTGAGAAGATTCTCTAGCAATAGGATTGATCCCATAATATACTGAATGTGAACAGAGAGAAGTAAAGAAACTGAGAATGGTGTAAAACACTGTAACTTGGTGTGTATTACCATTCAAACAGAATTATTAAGGGGAAACTTAATTACCAGGGGGAAAGAAAGTGACGTCTATCAGGAGAGGTAGCTCCTGAAGGTGTAATGGACCAGGTAAGATGAGGGCAGATCTTTCTTTGGAAGGCGTATTGTCCACTATGCTCTACGTTGCTTTTTCAGTTTGACATCTTTCTGGCCCAGAGAGATGGGTACACCCATATAATGCCATATTAATTGTATTGCTGTCTATACTTGTTTCCTGACTAGTCTGCACCCACTCTGTATCTTATGACAGCATTGGCCAAGGATTACGGCCCCGACACTTGTGGAAAGAACACAGCTGATGCGAGGACTCCTTTTTGCCCTTTGTGTTTCCCAAATCCAAACGAGGACAAGATGTTACGTTTCAACATTTGAGATTTCTATGTCTTTTGAAATGAGACTGGAAAGATTATTGTAAAGGGTTGGGTTCTAATGTATTATTGTTCATATCCACTTTAAGAAAATACAGACAGAACAACAAAAATATGAAAAGGGGAATAAGGATGAAGGAGAATAGAGCCAGATTTGGCAGAAGGGTCAAAGGTTGCACTTGGGGTTATTAATATTTTGCAAAGTCAGCCATCCTGGGAATTGAAGAAACATCTGTAATGGCTACTCCACATTGTATGATACTAGTAAACAAACCCAGAGACAAGAAACTGGAGTTTTTCAGATCATGGCTCATGAATCATGTTATCATGATCTTTCAGCTCCACCTATGAGTTTTGTGACTCACAAAGATCTGCTCACACAAACACAGAGCAGATGGTGCCTTTGAAGAGTTCATAATGAGCTGTCTGCCTAAACGAATTTTCAGGGCCTAACCCCAGGGTTAGCAACACACAAAAGTGAGCAGAGAGAAAAGAGTTGTGGACAAAAGGGATGCATAAAACACAAAGTGATTATTTTTGACCAGTGCTTTTTCATCCTTTACAGAATCCATACTCTTTTTGCATATCAGTATAGAGCAGAAATTAATCTGATGGAATAAATGGGATATATGTCTAAATGAATACAAGACAAGAAAGGTAATACTCTCTGTTCGATGTAGTGAGATGTCTCAGCTTTTGCCTGTGCAATGTTTGGGGAAAACATTTGCTGAATATCCTTTTATGTAATCCATGCAAAATAGGTGTGTCCCAACTACATGTTGTGGGTCATCTTCACTTTGTAATATGTTATCTCCAGTTTGATCAAGATGCAGAGAAAGCAATGGGAGTATCAGCAAAATATGAGTGATGTTATTCTACACAGTGGTCTCCAAAACTTTGCTGCAGTAGAAGGCCAGCACTGGTGTCACTTTTTGTGAGCCCTAGAATGACATTCTTGCTTTCCACAATTCATGCCAAAATTATTCTGTGTTTTTGTATTTTCACTTTTCTTGTCACTTATTCCTCTGCATTTTGAAACGTCTTGATTTATGGAAACATACCCCATCGAAGCTCAAGGTAGCTGTAAACTCAAGATGTTGTTGAGATGTGAAGCCACCTACTTTTTATGCTGAGATTCATCTTTGTGCATCAACCACAGCAGGAAAAAAGCCTTTGCTGTGAAGTGTCTTTACACCAAGTGTTTATTTACACCAAGACGCTATCAGCTGAAGTAGAGTATGGAACAGGAGCCATCTGAAAGGGAAAGAGAACGCTTTGTTATATTACACAAATAAACACTTCAGAGTTCACATTTTATTGGCACAGGCAATATTTTGAGCACATGGTGAGGGAAGAAGTCATGCAAAGAGGGACTGAGGGAATATTAAATGGATGGATTGAGGGGGTGCTTGAAATGGGTAATCAAAACCAGAAGGGTTTGATACTTCAGAAAAGGAACACTACAAAGCATAGACTGTTCATCCTGGACATCATTTGGAGAGGCCATGAAATGGGTGTGGGGCTGGTAATAAAAACTGAGCTTACTTGAGAAGCTTCCAATAGCTTCCTATGAGGTCCCCAGAACAAAAGTTATTTTAAAATTCCTTTTTGTAAGTGAGCCCATGATAATCCTGGTATAGTTATGTTGGACATCTGCTTGGGCTTTGAGGTTTATCTCCAGGGTCAGCTTCAGGGGGTAGGACATAGATCTTATGGGATTCAGGTTTTAAGTTCTGGTTAAAATTGCAGTTGTGTTTGTAGGGTTACTTCATTCCCAACAGGAGTGACCCCAGGGAAGAAAATAAGACCCGTTTGTAATGTTAGGGGCAGGAACTGAAAATGTGTGCATATGTCCAACTGTTATCCATTATTGTTCTTACGCAAGAGCCCTTTCTTCTGTTACAGCACTGGAGCCTCCCCTGGAAAGGCCTCCATCCATTTTCGTCATTTTGCTGGGTACTTCTCTAGATCTAGGCATAACAGTGATGCTGTTGAGACAGGATGTGATCCCCTCCTTTCCCAAAACCATAAGGAAATATATGATCTGTGCAGTGGTCACTCCAGAACCAGGTGTGACTGATGTAAGGCCAAGAGTGATATCTGATGCTAGCAATAAATCCTTGAAAAAGAGGGAGATATGGTGGCATGGTGGTATTTAAAGATGGACATGACACTGAGTCAGTATGATACCAGAGCAGTAAAAGAAGTATAGTGAACCAAAGAAGTTCTTCAAGATATGAATGAAACCAGTTTGGGACAGCTGTGGGAAAAATGCCTTAAGGACTAAAGTTCATGAAGAATACAGCAAACATTTTTCTCTCCAAGTAACTGAGTGGATTATATAATTTCCCAGAAGTCACTAGCTGACAGTGTAAGAAATAATATTGGTATGTGATGTAGACAAGCTGTAAGAGAAGGACAGGTACCTTATCTGGTTTGCTGTTGAACAGCTTCTCTTTCTCCATGCTGAGTCCAACAATGCAATTTTCTAAAACCTGTCTGACTGGCTTACTGCATGAGGTCCAGTCACCACTAGCAGATCATCCCAAAGGCTTGCCAGATGGTGGGGTGGGAAGAATCCCGGAGCCACCCTTCTTCCAAGTGGCTAGCACTACAAAACTATGCTCTTCCCCAGTGTCAGCACTGAGCTCTTCATAGCCTGAAGCTTTGAACGCTTTCCCACAATGTACTTGCTTTTTCCTTGCTATTTCTTTTGGTTTATCTGCCTGCTAGACTTCCCTCTCTTCTTGCCTGGCAGCTAGATTTTCTAATTTCAGAGTGAAGTGTGTGGCCAGCAGCCCATTTCTGTACTTCACTGGCATAATTTTTTCTGTTTTCAGAACAAACTAATAACATATGTTGTATGCACCCAAACTTTCTCAGGTTGAACTTGCCTTAGTCTTTGGTCACTTCTTCTTTGTTGTTGTTGTTGTTGTTGTTCTGTTTTGGTTTGTTTGTTTGTTTGTTTGTTTGTTTGTTTTTGGTGGGAGGACTCTGCTTCTGTCATCCCTGTAGCAGACATGAAAAATTTGGGATCCTCCTTTTTGTGACATGTCTCTCTGTCCCTCATAGAGATTTGATAATGTGATGCTGCAAGTTGATTATAAATGGCACAGGTTCCCCATCTTGACTTTCTAGTAAAACTGTAGTATTCCTGCAGCTAGACTCTAATCAGTCAGAAACTATCCCCTGAATAAACTAGTGATACAACCTGCTGCTTTCTAAGCCCTGTGACTTCCTACCATTTCTCCTCACCTGCCATCAGCTGGGAGTTTTCTCACTGATCTTCATATCACCATCTCCATCTTCCTCAGAAATGCATCCTGACTGTGTTCTCCTAATGCCTTTCCAGTATCACCTCGGAAACCACCACAGCACATTTAGGAGTCAGTGGCATGGATCAGCCTGCAGTCCCAGCTCTGCAAAAAAGAAAGATCAGAAATATTTCCCCAACCCTATTGTTGCCACCGAGCAATGCCTCTGAGGCATCTACTATATAATTAGTCCTGCAAGAAGCTCTGCCTTTTGTAACTATAGTTTTTAGAACACAGACAAATGCACAGAAGTGGTTTTTTTATTAATAGAAGGAGCCATTCAGAGGCTGATCCACATCCTTTACTCTGTTATGATCTTTTCTGCACTGAAGACAGGGTCTAGTAGCCAGCAGCATTATTGTTTTACACACATAAATTTTAGGTGAAAACTTTATTCCTATCCTATCGTAAGTAGGGATGTCCCATTTCCATATCCTATTCTATGTCACATTCGCTGTAGGAAACTGATTTGTACAACAGCACAGGGTACATCCCCTTCCCAGGTCTATCTATGCAAAAGATTTATGATTTATATTTTGTAATTCATGCATTGTGAAACAATTCCATGACTTCTGTCACATATAGGTTTTCTTGTGCCATGTTGCATGCCACCAAGTACAGACATTTGCCAAAAATACTGAAATTATTTGCCAGCCAATCATACAGACTTCAGCAGAGATCTTCCTCTTTTTTGTCTGAATGGATCAGAGTGTTTAGGGATCAGGTGAGATCAGATTTAGGGTTTGCAAGAGCAAACCTGGTGAGTAGGAACAGAGAGCTGCGATGGGATTGCAGGCTACACCAAGAGAAGAATGCTAAACAAACAGGCACGGTGCTCTGAGATGCAAGAACAACTTGGGGTTGAACATACTAAAGGGTTAAACTGGAGACCTGTTTTATTCCATTTATAAATCAGGCTCAAGCCTTAGTATGTTTCTGCCAAAGGTCTTCCAGAAAGAGGCCCTGGAAAACAGGCTGTCTAGATTCTGTAGGGATACACTGTGCTCTGGCCAATTTGATCACAAGTTGACACGTAGCCACATTCTGCAGTGAAGCACAGGTTTGTTGGAAAAATAAGGATTCAAGGAGTGTTTTGTGAACTTCTTCAAGAAGTGTATCTTGCAAAATATAATACCCAGATTCTGCCAATAAAGAATACCTGTAAGCTTTAAAGCTGTTGAAGTCTTGGGTGTTTAGTTCTCTGACAGCATGTGAATTCGTACCAATAATTTTCAGGGGTTCTGTAGTCTGACTGGTTTAATGAAGATTTTAATAGGAAGAAAAACCAGTGAGGAAGCAATTGTCCTCATTTCTCAGTAATTTTGGAAAATTTGGCACATCACAAAATGTAGCAAACATCTTGAAAACATTTAAAAACAATCTTTCAGTACCTGAAGTGTATATTTTTTTTTTTTATGATGATGATGATCATGATCCAGTGGTGCTTGCTGTAGGTGTGCAATCATAACACTTTGTTGCAGAGCTAACTCTCAGCACAGAAAAAGCAGGTAGTTTCCTAGGACACTGGGACAAGAAAGGTTAAGTTGAGGTATACAGATAGGGTAGCCCAAAAGGAGTGGATCTGTAAGGCAAAGCAGTTGTTACAGAGGACCTAGTCCTCAAAGCATATGCATTTCCAGGGAGTTAACTTCAGATTAGCTGTGGTGTGCAGGACCTCTCTCTTCTGGTGTCCTGGACTGAATGCCCATCACTCTTTGGAGCGCATGAGGTGCACCAGGAGACCAGTTTCAAAAGTTCTGACAAAGACTGAACATTGCCCACTGTTGCAGACAGCCAGGCTGGCTGACACCTGTCTAATGTGGATAAAGAGGTTATTTCCAGCAGGATCAGCCATTGCTCTCTCTTCTGCTATCCTCCTCATAGTAACAGGAAAGCAAGACAGATGCTTTAAGGTTCTGCTTATTTCCCTTTCAGCTCCCTGTGCAGCTCTAGGGCTGAAGTAAGCTTCATGATGCATTTCCTACACTTGGCTGTTCCAATCTCAGGCTTGCATACCATCCAAGAGACCTACTTGCAACAGAAGCAGATGAGATGAGAGGAGACACGTGTCCTTGGTCCAACTCCATTGGTCTAACTCCATGGGTGAGAAATAGTTTACAGTATCTCAATATGTCAGTTCTTCAAAATTTAACTTCCTATTCGTCCTAGAGAGCTGATAAATCTCAGTATGACTAGCACTCGGGACAAATACCACATTCCTGCTTCATTTCAGTGAAGCTGCCAGAAAAATACTGGGCATCTGAAAGCTTGTAAAACACTTAATAAAAAGGGCCAACAACTTCTAATATACCCACATTCATCATATTAAGCAGTATCAACCTACTGACATTTAATGCCATTTAAAAAACTTGCAAGTTATTTCTGGTCAAATGTTTGCTCACTTCCATACAGAAGACTGAAAATGTTGGCATATTTGAAGAAAAGCTGATACCTATTCAAGTTGTTTTTAAGTGCAGTAACAATCAGAAATCATTCAACAAAAGTTAAATGCCATCTGGAACAAAGTTTCACATGCTGCAAATGATTCATGCATCCACTCATCTTTTTCTTTTTAAATCCTTAATATTTTTTTTTTTCAAAGCTTCATTCCAATTAAGAGTGCATGGTTACATGTATTTTTCTTGCTAAGCAAACTGGTGAAAAAGTGATATACTTCTTTCCCACATATCCTCAGTTGCAAGACTTGGTTATCAGTCCTATAATTGCCTGCCACAGCTTAGAAGCCAACTGATAGAGTTACCAACTATACACAAAAATTACTGATAAAACCGCAGCCTCCTTACTTCCTGCTTTGGTGTAATTTTTATCTCCTGCTCATATTCTGGATAGTGTTTTTCACGTCTGCTGTAGTTACTTTTTGGTTACTTTCCATACTGTTCTGTGGATCTCCTCCTGTCCCTTGGAGATGCTTTCCTGACCTGACCCTCAGAGGAGGTTGCTCTCCCAGGTATCACACACCTTCAGACAGGGCTGCAGGCCTCTCTTGCTCCTTTGAGCACCCTGAGCTGTTTGGAGGGAGTCCTCTCCAGCTCTGAGCACAACTCTGCTCATTGGACACATAGGTCATTTTGTTAACACACAGTTTTATGGTTCATCACTACCCCATTTTACGCATACCATTTAGGGATTGTTCTGTTGTCCTCCACAAGTGGAAGTACCCAAAGAAATCACTAGGTTTTGCTGTCTTTGCTGTCTTTTCTTCATTGGTGAGAATTGTTGCTACTACCCACCATTTGCTGTGTAGATCCAAACCATCAGATTGGTACGTAGCTCCATGGAGGCAGTCAGCGAGGCCCTGGTAAAAAGTTCACAGCTGGTCCATCATATGAGAACAGAATTTGCAAACAAATTTTTGCATGGTTTGGTAGTCTGCACTACAGAGGATTATCAGTGGCCTGCTGGTCCAAACCACGAAGGAACATCTTTTAATTAAAGCAGGAGTGAAAAATTACTTCAATTACAGTATCAGACATCATTACCAATAATGGCAACATTTCAAGCATGCTTCCCTACATACAATTTTTTAATTAGATGCATGACTTTCTATGGTGAAAGCACTTTCTTTGCTTACATAGTGACCACCATGCAACGACATGTCACTCCAAACTGTTAATCTGAGTTTTCAATGTCATGTTTTTTGATGATACTCCAATGCTTGGTCAAATTTGACCCTTTTAAATTGCAAGTCTCCACGTTGCCTTTCTGTACTGTCCTGTACTGGCCAGTTAAGACAATCTTGTCAACACAAATATAGATCCACACTCAGTTGCTACTGTGCCAGCTTATAAACCTTATATGCACTGACAGATAAGGTGTGGGAGTGTACAAAATACAGGGAGTGTACAAAATCTCTTTAGGACAGAAACATTGAAACAGAGGTTTTGGAGGTGTTTTTTTTTTTATCGTTAGTGAAAGGAAACCTCGTTCTTTCAAGTCTAATTCCAGTTACTTGGTAACTAGTATCACCTGTGTTGACTTTGATATTGAAGATACATACTCCATGAAGGACGACATAAAGTGTTCATCCTGAGCCTGCAGGAAAGCTGAGGACTTCTTTGACATGTCCAGTAAGAAGTTATGGTCCTCAACTGCTCATGCTTGGCTCATGTATTGTACTTATTTGCAGCTATGCTAACTACGCATGTCCACCTATAGCTCACACTTCTTAATTCAGATGGCTGGGAAGCCTGAAATATTCACTAAATCAGACCTCCAGAGCAATAGTAAAAGTTGTGACTTCAGATCTCCTATGGAATATACTTCCAGCAGTTACGTTTTCAGCTCTGATAGATTATTGGCTCTGTTAAAGAATGAGAAAAAATGATGCAGAGCAAATTACAGCTCATAAAATGAGCAGACCAAGTTAAAAAAAAAAAAAAAAAAAAAAAGGGACTTCACAGATCCCTCATGCCTAGACAGACCATTGGTCTGACTTTGTAAATACAGAAAAAATCAGGCACCTCTCCAAAATCTGAAAAGGAAACAAGATCTACAGTTCTGCTAAAAACAAAGTTTCCGGAGTGCTGATGACCCCCAACTCCCACTGCTGGAATTGCCATACATGCCATCACTCAGAACTACTCAAATTAGGTTGCACAAATCACTAATAATGCGATTTAGTGAAGCATCTTTCAGCCTAACAATTACTTCACATTGCTTAAACACATGATTATCCTTTTTTCTTAGCATTCAGTATATATGATATATGGTGATATCACAGTATTTTTTATGAAAACAATACTATTAACCTGAAAATCTTGATGAACTTTAAGAATGGGTCATTTTAATATTTTGCTAACTGAAATTACATGTTGAATATCCCAGCCAGCTGCCACATGAAGTGTTGTTTACCTTACTGCACCTTAAAGGATAATAGATCCCGTGCTGTCATATGTGACCTTTCTCTGTTGTTTAAAATTTGGTGGACACCGACAGGACTTTGAACAGTTAGTGAGCATGGCACAGACCCCTTCATCTGGAACAAGATTGTTAAGTTTGTCAAATGCTTTGGTGTCCTTCAGAGTAACAGAGCTGTCTGACTTCCTTTATAACAGGTGATTTGTTTCTACCTTCAGATGTGTACTAGAGGCTTCTGCTGACTTAAATACAAGCCTACTTTTTCCATCCAAGGTCAGGATCTGGGCTGAGCTGTGGCCTGAACAAAAGACTGTGCCTGACATGCTGTAGTCAGAGTGCCAGTCCGGGCCTAGGACCTCCTGCAGCTTTGGCTTCAGAAGTGTGTTGTTCAGACATCTTAACTCCACAAATAAGTTCAGCAGGATGGTGAACTCTAATATATGCAACAGAAGCTACTCACAAGTTTTGTACTGCATGCAAAGTATTTTCCCATTTCAAACACGTCAGTGTGTGTGATCCCACCAGGACGGGAATCCAGAGTCATGGACTGGTAAAAGCCTTCACCTATCAGTTGCTTTATAAGGTAACTGTTACAAATTATTTGGGAGGAAAAGGTAGTTAAACAGCACTTCTTAAAATATTTATTGTAAGTCGTAACTATTGTGTTTTTATTATGTGTTGAGGAAAGGAGCAGGTTTGAATTCCCCACTGCAAACAAGAGAAAATAAAGTACAGTTTATGGATATGCACTGTAAACTTTAAAACATATCCTGCACCATTAAGAAGGCCAACCTTCTGGTAGGGTCTGCACTACTTACTGGCTTATTACTGAGCAGTTCTGCTTGTTTTCACAGACATGGGAATAAATGCCTCACAGTTTTGATTTTGCCTGTGTCTTGTTTTGAGGAGGTGATTAATGAGCATGGTTCTACTGAACAATGTCAAGGGTGTATAAAAAACATTTGGAAATCAGGGCCTTGAAACCCTCCATAATCTTCTATGACATCTGGGCTCTTGGCTTAGAAATACTGGTGCACTTCTGTGATTTCTTCCCGTTACCTCCTTTTTTGCAGCACTGTCTTTCCTGATCTTTGTGGGAGCTCTTGATCATTCATCTTACCCAGTCTCTGTAGTGTGTCAGCACTCCTGTGGGATGGAGCAACTCTGCGGACTGGCACAACAAACTGCTTCCCAAAGTTACCCTTACAATATGAGGGAAAAGATACTTTCCTAAACAATTGAAATCATTTTCTGTGAAATCTTTTAAGTGACATGCAGAAGGTCAAACTTGTTTAAAGGCAGTCAGTTCAGGGCTGCTGTGTGGCTCCAGGTCCAGCAATCTCCCAGAAGTTTGTTGGAGATTGTTGTAAAGTCTTAATATTAGAGAAATACAATGAATGTTGCAGAACATGCTAGGAGAATAGGAAGAAGCTGATGATGTGCACGATGAAGAGTAAAGGTATGTGAAGCATGTGCAAGGACAGAAGGGTGAAAAGATGATGGGTTGTGTGGAAAGAGTACAGAGGCCTGAACTGAAGAAACAGAAACAGGTCCCAGGGCATGGGTGGGGAAGACTGGGGTAAATGAGAACAAAATGCGAAAACTAGCACAGAAACAGAAACATACAAGTCAAACTGTGTGAAAGAAAACAGCAGAAGATGGGCCAGTGCCAGAAGACAGCCTGTTGGGAAGCTAATGGGTAACAGCAGCAAAGGCATTGGGGCAGGCAGCAGATTAGGTGAGAAGAGTGGGGGAGCCCACAACCAGCAGGACCTGCTGGCAGAGGGGATCCCCTCCACCCCTCAAGTGACCAGAAAACAACAGATTATGGTCTTCTGCTGGAACCAGACACTTTCTTTGTTCAGTGGCTCCAAGCTATTTTCTAGACCTGTAACAGCCACCCCTGCTGTGCCCAGCATGAGGAAAGCAATAGCTGTATTCTGTACAGGACCACGAAAAGGTCTCTTTCTCAATTAACAAATAAATTAGCAGGAGGCATAACCTTTAGTATTAAGCCATTGAGGTGAATTTACTTCAGTCAGTTTAGCTTTAACTCTGGCAACAAAACAGACTAATATCTAATCCAATGCCTCGATTTTGCAAAAAAGAGCTCTCTAGAGTTGAGGGTGGCTGTTGTGTGAAATATAAGCCCAAGGGACATGACTTGGGTTCAGTGCGGGGAGGGGTGAGGGGGGAAGTGAATTTAAAAAACAAAGGAGGGGGAGAACCTGCTTGTAATCCAGATTAAAAACTGTCAGGGGCAATGGCATGGCAAGGGCCACTGTTCCTGGCTACTGCTCCTGTTAACGCATGGCTCATTGTGATTTGAAAGAGGAGCTGCAACTGAGCAAAACCAACAGGCAAGTTTCACACGGTGACAAAGGTTTAATTTTGCAATCTGGCTGGCAATCCGGCCTCAGTTTGGCACACCCTTTAAGTACGTGTTTAACTGGGAACACGGGATTAATCCTATGGATTGTAATGGGGTTAACTATGCACATAGAGCGCGGTGATGTTTATAGCCTCGAGTGAACTAGTCAGGGAAGTGAGGCTCTAAACGAGGACAGGAGGATGTATCAGAAACCCACTTTCGTCGTGCTTTTTTTATGTGCCAAGGATCCTTCAGACTCGACGGCTTTCCCCCACATCTTTCAACACGTAGATTTCCCTCAAGAGCCGACCCGCTCCAACTACGACTCTGCACGCTGCCAAGCAGCGAACCCCCGTTTTCTCATCCTTTCTCTTGCCATCCCTTACGGCGGTGAAAAAGCACGAATACCCGAGGGTTTGTTGCCTTCCCTTTCTCCGGCCTCCGCTCCCGCCGGGGCGCGGGGATCCCCCAGCTCCGGCCCGACGGCCGGCCCGACGGGCAGCGCCGCGATCGCTCATCCCCCGGCGGTCCTCGGGCGCGGAGCCCCCCCAGCACCCCCGCCCCCCGCCCCGGGCTTTAGGAGCCGCTGCTCAGCTGCCTGCCGCCGCGTCCCCCCGCGGGGCTGCTCCCTTCAGCCCGGGGGGCGGCTGCTCCCCCGCCGCCACGCTGCCTCCGCCCGCCGCGAGGGGGCCGGGGGCCGCCGGGCGGCCCACCCCGCCGGAGCAGCCCTCCCGGCGGCGGCTTCCCCGGCGCGGGGAGGGACCCATCTCCCCTATGCCGGCCCGGCCCGGCCCGGCCCTGCCCTCAGACGCGCTCACTCCGCCGCGCCGCCGCCCGCTAAGGAGCTGCGCGGCGCGGGCCGGCGGGCGGCGCAGAGCGGCGGGGATGTGCGGCCGCGGCGGCCGCGGGCTGTACGTGGGGCGGAGGGCCGCCGCCCTGCTGGCCGCGCTGCTGCTGGCGCTGCTGGCCGCGCTGCTGGCGCTCGCCGCCCTCTACGGGCGCTGCCGGCAGGAGGCGCCGCCGCCGCCGCCCCCCGCCTCGCCCGCCGGCCCCGGCCCCGGCCCCGGCCCCGGCCCCGGCCCCGGCCCCGGCCCCTCCGCCGCCGCCGCCGCCCCGCCGGCGCCCGGCCTCGGCCGCCGCCTGCCTCGCCACCTCGTGCCGCTCCACTACGACCTGGAGCTGTGGCCGCGGGTGCGGCCGGGCCAGGCGGGGCCCTTCGCCTTCACCGGGCAGGTGAACATCACGGTGCGCTGCCGGCGGGACACGGACGCGGCGGTGCTGCACAGCTCCGGGCTGCGGAGCCGCGGGGCCGCCGCCGTGCGCGGCCCCCTGCCCGAGCCGGGCGCCGCCGTGGAGGTGGCGGGGCTGCGGCAGGAGGCGGCGGGCGAGGTGGCGGTGCTGGAGCTGCGCGGCCGGCTGCGGGCCGGGCGCCGCTACGTGCTGCAGCTGGGCTTCCAGGGCCGGCTGGAGGAGGACCTCGACGGGCTCTTCCTCACCCGCTACGCCGACCAGGGAAGGAGCAGGTAGGCGGCGGCGGCCGCCCCGGGGACCCCCCGCGCCCCTCCGCCGACGGGCGCCGGAGGCCCGCCGGCCCCGCGGCGGCCTCACGCGTGGCGTGGAGGCGTCGGACGCGGCGTCGGGAGCTGCTGCGTCTCCGCGGAGAGCGTGTCGGGCGGTCCCCGGGCAGGGCGGCACTTGGGGGAGCGGCTCGCCGCCTTGGGCGGCGGGAGGGAGGGCTGCCCGGGGCGGGGGGAGCCCCTCGGCGCGGTCCGCACCCGTTCGCCAGGGGCACGTCGCGGGCTGCGAAGAGAGCTCGTCGGAAATGGGGGTCCGTGCTCCGTGATGGTGGCTCTCCTCTCCGGAGAGCGCCGGCGAGGCTGCCCTGGCTTTCCTTCAGCAGCTGCCTTGATCCGCGCCAGCGGCTGGCGGCGGCGGCTCGGGAAGACCATGCTGAGGTGGTCTGCGGAGACCTCCATGCTTGCAGGGGCTGGTGAGGGGCCGCTGTGCCGGAGTTAGTCCGGGAGGGCTCACTGGGCGTCTGTCAGACAGAGATCTGTCGTCGGCAGAGGAAAGAGCCTATCTCAGCTGGCCAAGCGACGTTTTCTGGACGGTGTCAAGCCTCTCTTTCCGTGCCGTTGAGTGGCAGCGAGGGCTCAGACAGGACCTGCGCCCGGTTCCTGGGAGCCACCGTCTGCCTCGGAGCCTTCATCCCGGCGCCACGCGCACCTGTGCCGCGCCGACCGCTGACCCCATGTCCGCTGCCTGTGTCTGTGGGGAGCACGTCTTTATCTAGAGCCCAGGATTTCAGATGCGTGTTTGGGCATGAGTTTAGAGACGTCGACCCCATGCAGTTTCAGGAGTGTGATGGAGTGGGATGGGTGGCCCCTTTAGACAGCTGGACTTTGTAGGTGCTGTTGCACATGAAGTTGTCGGGCTGTCATCAACCAACCAATCTTTTCCTTAGTAAGTGCTGTTAGGATCCTTTTCTTTTTTTGTTTTCTTTTGAACTGCAAAATCGGCACTGGGGCATTGTGAACTCGTCAGGCAGTCAATCTTCTAAAACATATTTTCGCCCTTAAAAACAATGGTTGGTTGTTTATTTTTTAATTGGGAATCTTCTCATGGGGAATTGCATTATAAACTTCTGGATGTGAAACTTGCTAAAGAAAAGTAAAACTAAAGATTATGGTTTAAATAGTTCCAGTGGAAGACAAGTTTCTCAAAATAGGTGTTTAAAGAAGAGGCAGATAAATTGCTTATTTTAAAGTAATTTAGTTTTTAATAATTAAAGATGTAGTGAATTGCTGGGGATCAGCAGTCAGTGAGTCGAAAGGAAAACTAGAGTTAAAATTCAAGTGTTCTTGGCTCCCAGCCTACCGATGAGTCCACTAAAGTAAACGGTATCTCAGCAGTCCATAGATTTCTTGTTCAAGCAGGTAATATTCAGTAGGAATAATATGAAAGCACAAAATTAAGTTAATAGTTTTTATTGAAATGATGGAGGACTCTGTAGTTTTTCTGCAACAAGTTGGCTTTTCAGCTGCCAGCTCTTACATCAGTCTTCACTGATACCGTTGTCTGCCACATCTGGAAAATTTAACTTAGGCAGACTTTTTTTTTTTTATTAAGAAAAAGAGGTAAGTTGGTTAGCCTTAGAGAAAAATGAAGTATGGTAATAAGTATTTTTAGGAAATATATTCTGTTTCTCTTCAGTTGCTATTTCTTCATTCACTGATTGTCATTCATGGGATTATTTGTGCAACTTTTGAGTTAAGGAAAATCTAGAACGCTGTGCTTAATTTACATAGTTTAAAAAAAGTCCAAATAAGTAAGAAAGGAACAAGCACTTAATTACTTAATACTCTATCAGTGTGCTTTCCAATGCTGTATTAGTTCAGTCAAGTCCTGTCTCAGAAACACTGAATTAGACTATGACATTTTTTGACTCAGTCTGTGTAAAACTCAGAGGATCAAAAAAAAAAAAAAAAGCTATTGTCAGCTGTGCTGCCACAGTAGAAAATAAGAAAAAAATGTTTTTAAATCATTAAATTAATGATTTCAGTTCAGTTTCCCATTGTTTATAGGATTTGTGACAATTGTTCCATTTCATTCTTAGCTCATCATAAAGCACTAATGAAATGTGAGACCACAGTCTGGTTAAAGAGATGCTAGTGGTGTTCAGACACTAAAATAAATCAGAGGAAATCCACTGATTGCAGATATAATGTATTGTTTTGGTTACTTGTTGCTGCCTACATTCCTGATATTCTTGAACGGATTTTGCTTATCTTTTCTGCTTTAAAAGGGTTTTCTCTGGATCGAGAGTATGCAACAGTATCTTGTTATTTTTTCCTTCACTAAAAATTAAGTCACCACCTTACCAGACATTTCCTAATCTGATGGGGTCCAGTTACACTGAAGGGATTTTGCCTTCCTCTTTTTTTTTGGAGGGCATGTGTTTTGAGGGATATAGTCTGTAAACTCTAGCAAGCTGTTAATGATGTAAAAAGTTGGATTCTAATGGATTATATAGATCAGGAGCAATTTAAAAACATTCAGTGCCCTTCAGCTGTTGGTGTGAAGCCCGTTACTATTCTGCGAGGAAATCGCAATCTCCAGCAGACTGTCCTGTAGCTCTTTTAAAGTGTCTTGTACCTGGCTCTGGCAGACTTTCAGGGTCTGATTCCTGAGCAGCCTTCTGACTGCAGCACCTAACTTAAACTATCAGCTGTAACAGACAATGTGCCGTTTATCTGTGGTCATGCAGACTCCTGTATTTCTTGCATGCACTAGAAGTCTTAGTGCTTTTTGTAATTTGTGCATATGGAACCACTAGAGACCTCTCGTTTCAGAAGAGTTCAAGCAGAGAAGGGCAAGGTTTCAGTAGACAGATCCTAAAGGGAAGCGAAGTCCTTGAAATGTTTGTTCCATCTGGGCGTTGGCACCAGCTTTTTTCTTGGTCAGATATCCCCATTGCTCTCGGCAGGTTGGCAGAATTAGCTAGCTGACACAAAGTACTGTTCCCTGTCCTCTCTCCAAGTTGGAGCTGGAGCACACTGGCAAGGTGGTGTGGGAAAGCTGTTCGCAGAGACAGCTATTTTCAGAAGTGTTAACCTCACCTCCGTGGAAAACAGAAGAAACCAAAGCGCAAACTTCACTAAATTTCCAGCACGGAAGTTGTTATCAGTTTGATCATTGATGACTGCATATGTTTTTACTGTTGTTGACAATTTGTACTACCCACCTGATCAGGTCTTACACACAAAAGAAAACTGAAAAATGGGAGCACTCTTTATGGATAGTGCACAGCCCATATCTGCAGTGCTTGCGAGAGCAGAGGAAGTAAAAAAGGAGGATGCTCCCACTTCACTAGCACTAAGTATTTGAAGGCTTTCCTGTTGAAATAGAGAATCTGTATTCTGCATATAGCTGGGAGAGTCCATGCCAGGATCTGGGTAGGCGGAAAAACCTTTGCCCTCCTTCTCTAGCAGCGCTGGCTCAAACAAACATATACGATGCAGGAGGTTTGTGGTAGCATCATTCTGCATACAGATCTTACACTGCTGTGAATGAGCTCATGTGTACTACTCCAGGGTCAGAGGATCCCCATGGAGTGTACTATAAAATGCAGGCTCTATGTCACTGTTCACATCAGTGTTTCAGAATCCTTTCAGAATTTTGCTCGGTAGCCATTCTGCACATGTCCTCTGCAACTTCTATGAAATACTTGATTGCATAGGGCTGGTATTAACAGGCATCCCAAAATGTAATCAAACACAGTATTTGTGCTGATTTTTATCAGTTGCTTCTGCACCAATTACTAGAATGAGGACAGAGGGGATTAGAACAGCATCGGTGCAGTTAATTTTGCCTCAGAGCAGGGGATCTGAAGTTCTTAGCTCTGTTTTATATCAATGTGTGGGTAAGACCATCAAAGGCATAGGACAGAGATCTGAGCAAATAACAGGTTTGGTGTTTTCTTGGGCTGCATCTTAGTATTGAGCACCATTCACCTAAAAAAGGGACCAGGTGCTGGGGACAGCTGCTGCACAGAACAGGATTCTGCTCACTGTAAAACTCCCTTACTTTGAGCCACTTCAGGGTTTGTGTTACAGTTTAATTCTTACGTATTTTAAAAATGGAAGAAATCAGATATAAAAGATGTTAACACAAAAACCCGTTATGCTATCAGTATGACAAATAACATTATTTTAATGAAAAGGCATTTTTAGAAGAATAACCTTTTTTTGCATCAGCATAAAACATTTCTTCTACAATTATGCTGGGTTTTTATCAGGTTAAACAGTCTCCACTGGATGTTCATGTACTATACAGGATACATTCCTGATTTTCCTTTTCTTGTTTTTAGACACTGAAAAAAAAAAGAACCCATGTAATATAAATTGTCAAAGATTTAGGCTAAGATATCCTGTTATCTGTTTGTTTCTCATTATTTAAAAGTATTGTGGCTTTTATTTTGTTTTACTAGGGGAAGGAGGCATTATATGATACTTACGAAAAAAGAAAATGAAATCTATCCACAAAAGTGTAGGCTTAAGAGAGGAATTTATTTGTCTGCTTAGGCAATGTTAGGCTTTTTAAAACAATAATTTCCTTTGGGGTAATTTGTTTTGTGAAAAAAGTTTGCTAGTAATTCAGTTCATGCTAATACCTTCACCTTAAAAAAAACCCCAGCAAACAAAACCAAGAAAAAAGCCCCAACAATGACTCATTTTGACAAATGATATGAGGTAATGTGTGTTTGAAACACCAGTTATTTGTGTATCATGCATGAAACATTCCCATTTTTCTTTTTTATTTGGAGTCCTGCTGAAAAATAACACTTAATCTGTCCTCATATTTCTTTTTTATCATGATGCTTTTGCCTAATATATGCTGTTTTGTATTCTGGAACAAGAATGTCTTGTGGGCAAATTTGCTAAGTGTCTGCATCAGTTTCTGCTGGTGCAGAGCCTCCTGAGGCAGTAATTGCACTGGTGTGGGGGAACTTGCAGTCGTGGGGTTGCTCAGTGTTTCCTAGAATGAAGCTGCAAGTGATTGCATAACTGAATGCGCAAAAACATACTTTGCACGGGTGGAAGGAGATAAGAGTATTTTCAGTGATTAATTCGCTCAATGAAGTAGCCTGTCACTTTTGCTGCTCCTGTGCAACCCTGGCAGAAGTTTAAGTCACTTTTCTGTCATTGGACAGGGTAAAGGAGGAGAGGAGGTGATACTTCTGTCTCAGGTGGAGCTTCAGCTGCATTCAGCAAGGCAGCTGGTGGCTGGCACAGCACACACTTGACCCTTCAGGGAATCAGGTCCATAAAGAAAATCTTCCTGCACTGACAGTCAAGAAGTCAAATACACTGTGTTGCTCTCTCTCTAGCTGTTCCCCACTTCAAAATAGATGTCATGGTCCTGAAAGTCGCTGTGCATCAGCATGTGTTCAACATGGGTTCTTTTAAATGTCATAAATTGTGTTACAGTACAGCATTAGATATGTCTGTTAAATGCAAAATATACCATGTTTTGAGAGTATAGTGCTTTTACAGGGTCGTTCTGTTGATATTAACTCAGTTTTCCAACATCAGCAATGAGGATGACGTAGCGTAGATGAGCTGCTGATGCTTTCAGCACTGGGTTGATTAGATCAGCTTTGAGCAGTGTTAGATAGCACAGCTATTAAAGTGGCAACAGCCAAACATCCTTCAAAAGAAGAGGGCTCCTGGAGGCCTGGCCGTGGCAACTGGGTGGAAAGCATTGTTGACTTTTGTCAATGGAAGCAGGAAGCTAATGACTCTGTTCCTTGGGTTGAATGGCACACAATGCAGTATGTCTTCTGCAAAGTGATGTAAATATCAATGGAAAGCTAATCCATTCATTTCAGGTCCCAAGAAAAGGGAATCTTAAAACATGCAACCTTAGGTTTCAGACATGGTTCAGTTTGTGGTGGGTTGACCCTGGCTGGGCACCAGGTGCCCACCAAAGCTGCTCTATCACTCCGCCTCCTCAGCTGGACAGGGGGGAGAAAATACAACAAAAGGCTTGTGGGTCAAGATAAGGACAGTTTAATAAAGTGAAGGCAAAGTTTGCATGCGAAAGCAAAGAAAAACAAATGACGTTATTCTCTACTTCCCATCAGCAGGCGATGTCTAGCTACATCCCAGGAAGCAGGGCTTCAGTATGTGTAGTAGTTGCTCCAGAAGACAAAAATGTCCCCCTTCCATCTCCCTTTACTTAGCTTTTATATCTGAGCTGACGTCATATGGTATGGAATATCTGTTTGGTTAGTTTAAGTCAGCTGTCCTGGCTATGTCCCCTCCCAAGATCTTGCCCAGCCCCAGCCTGCTGTTGAGGGGGGCAAAAAAGTTGGAGAGACAGCCTTGATGCTGTGGCAGCAGTGCTGGCTGCTACTTGGCTGACAGGTATGGAGCTTTGAGAACCACTGCGTGTGTATTTTTTATAATTCCTGGTAAAGATGCCCTAATGTGAACAGCCCAGATGTACAGCTCTTCTTTGAAACTTTGGCCGTTGGACACAGTGATTTATCTTTTGATTCCAGCCAGTGTTTGTCACAGAACAGTCAGAGATCACTCAGACAGATCTGATCTAGTAGTTATTTTATTGAGTTCTAATCAGGACTTTTAGGCACGTAAAATATTTAATAAGTACAGATGGATTGGCGGTCAATACTCTACTATTGACTACACTTCAAGTTAGTATGGGGTACAAAGATTACCACGTAAGCTTACTATACATATCTTAAATGTTACATGCATGCAAAAAATGTCACTTACCAACCCATCGATGTCTGGTGTTAGGTAAGGGATCTCTCAGCCTTGAGGGGTAACCTTGAGAAGCATCCCTACTCAAGGGGACATCAATGCTGTGCAGCCACCTGCTATGGAGGGAGAACTCAATGGACCCTGATGGCTGCAGATATTTATAGTGTAAAGCTGTTGATTTGTAGTCGGATCTTCTGCTGTTAGTGCAGTTTCAGACACTTATCAGCCCAGTCTCAGCCAAACCTGTTTTTTGGGTTTGGTGCTGAGTTCTCACCGATAGCCTCACACAATAGGATTAACTTCGGTTAGGCATACTGGCTGAGCATCTGCTTGGACCAAAGTTCAGTTAGTTCAAACAGGAGGAGTACATCTGTCACAGTGTGTCATGGAGATCTGCCCCAGGTGAGGCAAGGCTCCATAGCATAAGGTAGAAAAGGATCCTTTTGAATATTTTCCTGGGCTTGCCGGTGCACTGGGACAGCGCTGGTGCTGCTTTCGCTTGGGTTCTTCTCTACGTGATTTGACAGGAGTGTGCAAGTGCATGTATACCCAGTTACCTAACAGTTACAATTTTTTATTAAAATGTACTGTTAAAGTAAGAGTGCATGAATTAGAGTGAGGAGCAGGTGTACGGAGAGATCCTAATTATGAAATTAAAGTTGGACATTGTATCACTTTTGAGCACTGGCCTGCTGCCTGCAAAACTTTAATCAACTCCATCTTAATAAACAAACTAGAAAAGCTCAAGTATTTAAAATATGATATCTGGAAAAGGCCTGTGAGGAAAAAAAAACCCCAACCTAATTAAAAAAGACTGATTTTCTCTAGAAGCATCCAAACTGTCTGTTGGGCATGGGGATTTAATCATGGCTTTAAATAATAAAAAAACCTTTTCCAAATCTGCATACCTATGTGATTCACTTCTTGCTTTTTCTGATTTGGTGTTTTTATGCACTATATATTGATTTTGATCAGCTGTAGCATGCTGGATTAATCTTACTTGTATTTTTAATACAGTATGGTGATTGCCTCCCAACTGGAACCAACATATGCCAGGACAGTTTACCCATGTTTTGATGAACCTGCCATGAAGGCCACATTTAATATCAGAATTGTCCATGACCCAAGCTATGTGGCTCTTTCCAACATGCCTGCTATTGGTAGGTAAACAGCAAGTAGACTTAAGTTTTTTTTTCCCCTTGAATTGCTTTTAAAAAGGCTGTAATTTATCTAAACAGACTGTATCATCCAATACAGCAGTCCATGTACTAATGCCTTGAAAATGCACAAAAAATCTGTGTGTGTGAACTTAAAAATTTGGAGACAGTTATTAATAATTAATGTCTCTGATGGCAATAATTCTGTAGTTTTGTCAGTTGCTGTGTGCTCTCCTGTGGGTGCTGGACTTGTGGTTGCGCAGGGTTTGATTCCTAACATTTACTGCTTAGTCAGCATGTCTGTCTTACTGCGTGACATCTGCTTAAAACAAAATGGCAGTCCCAGTATGCAAAGCCTGTAATTGTGGTATTAAGGGATTCCTTTCATTCTAAGTAGATTTTAAGACATATGTACAACATACGAAAAATTGTTTTACCAGACAGAGACCCTATAGCCTCCTGTGTATGTGCAGAATAAGAAATAGAGGACTGTAAGGCTCTAGACATACTCCTCCCATCCCTTGCTGGCATCTTGTGTGGGATGCAGGTGGCGTATAAAATTCAAAAAAAATTCCATAAATTAGTATTCCTACAGAAATCTGTTGGATTACTTGCCTCTTTCTTAATGGCTTTTTTTCTGCAGTTCAGTGCCATGAATCTTTTTTTTTCACCTAAATAATTTTCAGCCAGTAAAAGGAATTTTTATGAGATTTGCAGGGAAGCTAAGTAACTTAGGAATTATAGTAGATTGGCTCTCTGTGAGAATCACTTGAAGCATTTTCCTCCCCTGAGAATCTTGTCCATGTCCCCCGTATTTAGAAGGAAAGTATCTGATTAAGTATTTCATAATTCTCGGGCACACGTGACCTATCTTTGAATCATAATAGATCATACATTTTAGAGATATGCAACATGGGATAAATTGTCCACAGTTTGCCCATATCCTGAAACTGATGCAGTTTGATATGGTTCCAAGACTTCAGTTAGGAAGCTCAAGAGTGGATTTTTAGTGTTTGCATGGAAGGTCATGACTCAGATACGTGGCAGTAGCAACGAGTCTGGCTGCTTGCCTTCTACCAGAAACATATGAAGTTAGTGCAGAAACACAGTATATTGAAGAGAGGTGTAAAAAAACATGCAGAAAACACAAAATTCCTTGTTTGTTATGGAAGAGCAATGGTTTGAATATGTCTTTGATATTTTTTCTAGATGTATCTGAAATGAAGGATGAAAATGGAAGCCTGTGGGCTGTTACCACATTTAACACTTCGCTGAAAATGTCAACTTACTTGACTGCTTTTGTGATTTGTGATTTTGATTATGTCACCAGAACTGAGCGGGGAAACGAGGTAAATAGGGGGCTGCATAGCATATTATAGCAGTTTACAACAGAAGTTGGCTCTGTGGTGCATTGTGCTTCAGAAGATATCACAGACATTAACTGTGCTTTCCGTTCCAAACCTATTTGCTTATGTGGCAAAACTACTAACATTTATCCTGCAGATATTTCTGTGGAAAGCTTTCCTTTAGGACAATTAGTTTATTGTCCTGTCCTGTTTCATACAAGTTCACAAGTAGGTATGGGCTCTGTATCTTAAAACTTTAGGAGCAGCTACACTGCAGAAAGTACTGGTCATAATTCAGGGTCTTCTTATCTTCTTAGCAGTCTTAGTTGGAATAAATAGCCATTTCCGCTGCTGTGACAAACCCACTGAAGTTCAGTGCCTTGTTCTTCAAGGCCCTTTGGAGAGCAGCATCATGACATCAATAGGACCAATACTGTACTCCAAGCATTTTGAATACTAGTATTTTAACCTTTTATTCTGCATGGACATATATTTTAGCCTCCAAAAGTGACTATTTTGTGTTTGAAGCTTATTCATCAGTGAATATTTAGTTTTTCTCTTACACTACAATGGCCAAAGCTTCTTGAGGGAAGCTGTAAAAAAATATACTCCAGTGGCGCCAGTTGTTCCACTTTCCTTCTTACGCTGAAAGTCAACAGGGAAAAGATGTATCAAGTTGTTCCAAAATGAATAGTAGACTGAAGCATAAAGCTATTAAGGGTAGCATATACTTGCTCTCCTTAATAAATGAGAGCACAATGTTAGCTTCATGGTTACTTCACTGTCATCCTCCTGGGGAAAGGTGGGACAAGGTGGGAGGACAGTGCAGAGGTGACCTAGGAAGCACAATATTAGCTCCTTTTTAAAGTGAAGATTGGATTTGGTATGTCATTATCTGTATAGAACATGCTGGATGCTTACAGCTTTGACTGTGTTGTCTTTTTCCTTGGGCTGATGTGTACTGACAGGAGTCAGCAAAGCAAAGCATTCAAATGAGCGTTATTCAGAGGGAAGAGGCACCACCTGTGTTCTGTGAGATAGAGGGGAGAGGGTGTTTTGCCCTTTGGTTTCAGACAGAGATGCTCAATTTACACCTCCACAGTATTTGTGTGAGCATGTTAGAGTAGAATAAATAGAATAGAATAGAATAGAATAGAATGATTAAGTTTGGAAAAGACCTCTAAGATCATCAAGTCCAACCGTCAACCCAACACCACCATGTTCATTGTGTCTGTTTTGTGATTTCTGGTAAGTAATTTACAACCTGAAACACAGGTATTATAACTCAAAGCTTATACTAGGATTAGGATTTTAAGTCTGCCCATTGTGTTTACGTTTTGCAAAATGAAGTGATCTGGTCTTTGAATTTCCTCTGAAGCCTTGGCTGAAAAGAGGGGCTCAGAGGCTGAGGGTACTCTGTTGATTGAATATGCTTTATTTTTTCCCTTTTAAATTAAATCCTGATGCTTCCCAACTGTGCTCTCGGGGTTTGGCTGTGCAGCTACTTGTGAGACCAAATGTATTGCATTTAGATGCAAGAAATGTGGGAGTTCTGAGCTGCTAGGCACCTGGAGGGGTCTCACATCCAGAGATACATGATAGAGACAGAAACCTTTTCTCAGTCTACTCCATCACCTTGGACAAGCAGCTGCCCTTTTCAGTACTGCGTCAAAGGAAATGGGCACGTCAGCGGGAAGCTTTGCTTGCTGCTTCTGTCTCCGTTACTTGGAAGTACAGATGTCATCTGCTGAGATGACATCTGCTTTCTCCAGCAGCAGTGAGAGGCCAGTGGTCTGTTTTAGTCTGTGAGAAAGTTCAAGAGGAGAGATGTGTATGTTAGAACAGCAAATGCTCTCTGAACATCCATTTCTCTCTTTTCAGAGAACGAGTGGTGGGCTGAAGGAAAGTTTGTCACCCGGACTTACTGGCTGGAATACATTGGCTTAAGATGTCTGATTATAACTAGTTTTACAGCATTTCTCATTTAATAAAAGAAAAACCAGGAGTCCGTTTGTTCCAGCAATGTGTAGTTGGATTCAAATCTTGGCCCTTTTGGGGCCTCTCCTAGATTTTAGCAGGGTTAGGCTCTGTGCCACATTTTGTTAGGTCCAGCAAAACTTGAGTTGGGATTTTTTTTCATTAAAAGCTTCATTGCATGGTCTAGTGTGGATGGACAGCATTTTCAAACAATGATTCACAGAAGAGAAGCAAAGAAAATGAAAATATGAGGGTTGTCTAAAGTAACACTGCCTCGTTTTATTGCAGATACGTATTTGGGCTCGGAAGGAGGCAGTTAAAAATGGGTATGTTGACTATGCTTTAAATATCACAGGCCCGGTATTTTCATTTCTGGAAGACTTACTTAATGTCAGCTACCCTCTGCCAAAGACAGGTGAGATTACTTATTTTCTTAAATGGACCAGAATTGGCTGCTGATGGTGTAACATTCACAGAAGCAATGGGTTCTTTTACAGTATTCTCTTTTTACAGCTTACCACATTCATGGAGTAAAAACCTTAAGCTTTAGCTTACTGAATTCTCCTTTCTGCGTTTTGGCTCTTATTAACCCATAACTCAGCACTTTTAGCTTTACATCCCACTCTTTCTTTTAAAGCATCATTTCCTAATAAAGGGGCAGATGGGACTACAAAGTGGATAGAAAGGAGTTGTTAAGTCACGTGGCTATTTCTGGGATGCACAGACCATGCCAGGCAAGGATGTTTTAGTCCCTACGTCTTCCTAGTAAATCCACGCTTGCTGTAACCCATGTCTTCCCAAAGCATTCCTTGCTTTCTTCAATATGCTCCTGTCTTACCTGTGAGTTGGCTGTATGTTCCTGCACACTCCTCCCCAGAAAAAAGACTCCTGCAGGAAAACATTGTTTCTACTTAAAATGGACATGGGGTAAGTCACTTAAGGTTCAGTCAAGAAAAAAGGGTGCCATCACGTAGTTCCACTGTACAGTTTGTCCACTACTTGTACTTGGATTCCCAAGACCTTCAGCATGAATATTATCGGGAAACATGCTCTTTTAAACAGATTTTTACAATAGTGAGGACACAGAAGACAGTTCTTATTTAAAATGAGTTTTGGACCTGCACATGATCTTAGCAGATTGCAGGACTGTGGGGGAAGAATTTCCCTCCTTTCTTGACTAGGTAATTTGTTGATTTGTCAAATCTGTATTTTGGCACTTGAAAGAAATAAATTTTCATCTTTGTAAATGTATTATCTCCCAGTGTATTTAGAATAACTTGCAGAATTACTCATTACACTTCTTATGGAAAAAGTAACATATGCAGTCTTCACTCTAAATTTTGTTATCTTTAGTAATCATACCAGCTACTCAAGGGCTGTAGACAATCCTATTTCATGGTTGTGTTCTTCTGTTTAGCATCAGTGTCAATACGCTACTTCATTAGTATAAAAATATTACAAAATTGAAGTAGAAGAACAGTATTGCAGGCTTCCTCTTAGATAAGATTTCAGTTTCGCAGAATGCTGTAATACCATTAGAATCCCCACTGTAATGTCATGCAATACCAACTGCATTTCCCACTTTCTTTGAAGTTTTGCTTACAAATCAATGGGATTAGATCATCCAAGAATAGCTCCTTGTAAATGCTAGACATTTCTATTGCAAACTCAAAATGTGAAATTAAGAATAAACACATTTAAAATCAGGGATGTTTAAGGGTTTGTCTTCACCTGATCTTGATGCAGTTATATAAGTGAGCTCTCTTGCCCCAGGCTGGCTAGATGAGGGCTGCCTCACTGAAAAGTGAAATACCTTTGCTGTAAAGCTGAGCTGATAAGCCCTGCTGAGATGCAATCTAGCTTTTCTTGGGTTCAGCACCATGCTTACGTTAACTGCTTAGCTTTCGGACTGAAACTGGCTCATGGTCAGCTGGTTTGGAGTACAAGCTTGTGTCTGCTTCCAAAATGTTCTGTGTGTCTTTTCCAAATTTTGCTCTTTGCTTCTGAGTTTAAACACTATATCTTTCTTTGAGATCCTTGATGTTTCTCTCTCACATTTGAACTGGAAAACTCCTCCCTGTGCATGAGGCAGAAGGGGAGGACATAGGTAACAACCATGCTGTGGAAGCAAAGAGATGATGTTTCTAAGGCACCTTTCAACTAAGAGTGGAAAGGATCCCTCTACTCACAGAGCTGAAAGAGCAAGATTTTTTTTTTATCAGTTGCTAGGCTGAAGAAAGATGTAAGTATGATCTTTCCCAAACATGGGAGAAACTCATCCAGAGAGAGATTTCTGAGAGCCAGAAGTGAATATATTCTCTCCTAGCATTGGTAGAATACAGCCTTCATTTTTGTTCAAAACACTTGTGTATACAAGATACAGTACAGATCTGGGCGGCTTCGTGGGGATTTATTACGTGGCTCCCTGAAAGAGTGGCAGTCATAGATGAAAAGTATGGCAAGAAGAAATTTCACAGACCATTTGCAAGAGTGTTGCCATAATACTGCAAAGAACCATTACAATGTAGTATCCTTTAATTGTACACTGAGCCAGTGTGAGCATTAAAATCGTGTGAGTATTTTACTTCCAAATATTTTAAAGACACCTTTTTTTTTTTTCTCTGTGTTTGAATCAATTTAGATCTGGTTGCACTGCCTGATTTTGGAGCAGGTGCTATGGAAAACTGGGGACTAATGACTTTCCAAGAATCATCGTTGATGTTCCTCCCAAGTGATAAATTCACAAGCAGAAAGGCAATGATTGCCATAATTGTGTCACATGAGCTAGGACACCAGGCATGTGGTAAAAAATTCTGTACATTTTTTTGCCTATGAGGTTGTTTCCTTCCGGTTGCTGGTGATGCAGTCACTGATGAGTAGAAGAAAAGTCGTGATTTGACAGTAGGGGGTGTGAGCACTAGAGTACTGCAGGACTATTTGATCATATGTTCCACTGATAAATCAGTATTAAAAGCAGATTCTGTCATATCACAGACTGCATAGTGACTGCACAGGACTCATTGATACAAAATTGTTAATGGGCTACTTATTCTTTTTCTTACACAATACCTGAATGTCATACTAGAAGATCTGTAGGGATGTAGGAATGACACAGTGCTCTCTATATACAGTATATTTAGTGCTTCGGTGAGAGGATTAATGGACTTGATAAGTATTCTTTTGTAGTGGCAGTGCATGTACATATTGCAAAAGGTATTTGTTTTTCTGTAAGAAACAGCCTATGGTATGATAGAACAAAATTAACATGAACACATTTTAAACCGTAGCTGGACCTTGGTCCAGTTTTTGTAGAGATTTTCAAAATTTTTCTTACTTGGTTTGGAGTGATAATGCAGTTTCACTTTTTTATTGACTGTTTAATTTACTGTTGTTTGCCACAGCAACAACTGTTTAGACTTAGTCAACAAAGTTAGTGAAAGAGTTTAACTTGGCTAGTGCACTTGTATGCCCTTCTGACAAGGTCTGTAACTTGCCGGACCTTCAGATGAGCAGAGTGTTTTTATTGCAGGCCAATGAAACAATAGTCAGTACTTAATTAAACTCTATTTTAAAACAAAGCAGTAGTTCAAGTTTTTAAGAATTAATGAATAAAATACAAATCCACAAGTGATCAGTTTTTTGTTAAATATGAGCTGCCAAATACAAGTATGTAAAAGCTGTTGTGGAAGTTTTATTGCTTGCTAAGGTAGGGATTTGCTGATTTTGGAAATGGTTATTTCCCCAGTTCTGTTTGTCTTTCCCCTGACAATTTCCTTCTGTTAAGAACATGGAAAAATGTTTTTGTAATTGTTTGATAAATGCCCTACTTTTAATCATAGCCTCATATGATCTTTCAGATATTTAAATTTTATTGTGAAGTGTTTAAAATTACATAGAGTAAAAGAATGACATAAAGCACTGACATCCATACTCATGGTATGAAATTGTGGGTGAAACAATTAAAAAATAACTGCCCTGAACCTCTGACTTTTTCCAAGGTGCATCTTTTTCTACTGTATTTGACTCTCTGAAGGAATATCCAGCATCTTATTCAGTTGATGTGTATACATTAAATAAAGTTACTTCAGCATAGGTATGTGTGTTTAACCTGTAAAAAATGAAAACAGCAGTCCAAAGAGATGTTGAGACATTTTTTCTTTCTATTTCAGTGGTTTGGAAATCTGGTTACAATGAACTGGTGGAATGATCTGTGGCTTAATGAGGGACTGGCATCTTACTTTGAGTACCTGGGAGCTACCTTTGTTGAACCTAAGATTTCACTGGTAAGTAGTAACGCTTACTGAAGTAAGCTAAAGTAGCAAAGTTCCAGCACGTACAAAGAAGAGGAGGGTGCAGGAGATGGGATTTAATTAAGCCGTGGTGTTTTAGGGTGGTTTTGAGGATTCCCGAGAAGGCAAACACACATACACTGACTATGAGGGAAAAAGCAAGCGTTTTATTAACTACAGCCATGCATTACACTAAGGGTATCTTACAAAGCAAAAAAAAGCAGTTAACATACCGACCCAAGGACTGTGAAGAAGATGAACCATCTGTACATTCTGTACATTCTTGTGCCGTCTTGTGCCACAAGCTCAGCCCAGCAGCCGGTAGGTGCCAGCTTTACGTGGGCGTCCCCATGGAGGCAGCAGTGACCTTGCCGTACACCGGCCCACTGCTCTTCAGAAAACTCCAGTATTTATACATTTGCGGAGGAACGGGTGTTGACAGTCGTGACCAATGAGTGCTGAAACGTCTCAATTGCAACATAGGAAGCCTATGGCACATGTGCCCGCTGGTCAGGCGCGCTGCACGTGCCATAGCCATCCCGTCTGTTGGTTCATGGGCTTTGTACACGCGGCATGTTACCATAATCCATCAGTCACGTCCAGTATGCTCTAGCCAATCACAGGATTTTTACAAGGTAAGCAAAATTATGTGTTATGCCTTGTATTCCTCCATTGCTGCACGTCTTCCCCTCAACTTTCTTACTCCTGTGGTCAGCATTTCAAACAACAGTCAAAATAGTCCCTGTGCTGACTGCGCTTTTCTCAGTTATGTACTTCTTACCTAGTGTTCATCCACGGACCAAAATTCCATCTTTTAATGCTTCCGTACACATGCCACTGCCTGGTCCATGGTTGGAACACGACGGTATTGTACCATTTGTATGACATGTTGTTGCAGCAAAGTATCAATCATTTTTCGTATTAATTGGATAATGCAGGGGGCAAAACACATAATACATAAAAAACCAAGACATACAAAAGCTAAACCTAAAATAAGTTGTCATAGCCATGGCCACCCACATGTCCACCCTGCGAAGGGGTTCCAACCCATTTGTCTAAGTCTTGGCAGCCATGTCCATAAGCAAGTAATAAAAAGTCAATTGCAGCTTTATTTTGTAATGTTGCGTGTCTAATACTATCTACATCTAACAATAAATCAGATAATGCTAAACTAGTGGAGTTACTATATTTGGCTAGCCAACGTCCCAGTTTCTTTAGTTAAGATAGGGCTGCAGTGCTTGCTACTCCAGGTGCAAATATAGGTGCTGCAATAGTCCGTGGGGCATTCCAAAACTCCACGTTATCGTTACAGTTGGGATCAAATGCATGTATTTCCTGTGTTTTTTGAGTATGGTTTCTCTGCTATCAGATCGTAAGAGTGACATTCGGGGCTAACAAGGTGAGTCGGCCCAGGGTACATGGCCCTCCTTTGATGGCTCGTGGTACTCCTAGCCAGGCTTGGTTACCACATATCGAAAACAGTCCCGATGGCAAAGACATATGCATGGAAAAACTCTTTGTAACACTTTTGGAGGTGATGTTACACCAGAACGACGTCATGGAATATTTTGGTAGAGTGGCATTAACCCACCATGATGCATTCTCTTTACCGGTGTAACTAAAATAGGTACACTGTCTGCATTCAGGGACCCCAGAGTCTGCAGTTCCTGGGGTGGCAATGAAAGTGAATGCCCAATTTGTGGAAACCAAGCATTCCAGTCCATTGGATTTGTAACTGTATGGTAGCTGTTGAGATCTTCAAACTCCATTGATGACAGTGGAATCCCTATTAGACATGTGAGACAGGCATTATTTGGAGTTGCTGTACTGAGGCACAAGGAATTTTGTCCGGTGACATTAGCCAGGTTCACCCAGACGTTTTCCTTGGGTTGCGGCAGTATCCATGACTGCTCCCACCTGTAAACACAAGAGGGGAGGGGAAACAGCCTATACCCTACTCCTGTCATGTTAAGTGCTGTGCTGGTATGTGCCACCACGCAGATTGTCCCTGCACCACAATAGTTACAGCTTGTGAGTCATCAGCGGCTATAAATTCGGCCGCAGCTGGTTGTCATAACAGGGGCTGATACCATACCCGCACCCCAGCAAACCACCGTGTGGTCTTTGCAGTTGGTGGTGCACTCAGGACATGATATACCAAAACCCATGGGGCAGCAGGTAGGATCACTGCCTGTGAGGAGGTATTTTTAATTCCAAGCATGAGTGGTCTTCTTCCAGATTCCTGAGTTGGGTTCATTAACACAAGGCCCTGGGCCAAGAGCCCTGGGGTCAAACACAATAAACATAGCCAGTTACCAGAGGCTGGATACAGCGTGGTGTCAGTGTGGAACCACTGCATCTCTTGGCTAGCCATGGTTATATCTGCAGTGCTTTGCATGGTGTATCCACCGCCTTGGGGTGTAGCCATGAAGGCCATCCCTTGTAGGACGGATATTCCTGGATTTGCAACCTTGGTGGTTCTGATCTGCCCTTGCTTCATCCGTAGCATGGGGGTTGAGCTCTGGCTAATAATACGGTTATTCAAGATGTGTACTGCCTCAGTTAGATGGTCTACCCACCCAATAAATGTACCACCCCCCAAGCACTTCAGCTGCTCTTTCAATAATCCATTAGTGTGCACTACTAATCCTGCCCCCTGGGGGTGGTAAGGGAGATGCCATGTCCACGTAACTCCTCGGTCACTGGCCCACTGCGCTACTCTGGTGTTTTTGAAATGTGTCCCGTTGTCAGATTGAATCTACAGGGGTACCATAATAGAGCTCTATCATCTCTAAGCATTTAATTGTAGTGTGCGCATTACTATAGCGGCTAAGAACTGCTACTACTAGTCCGGAATATGTGTCCACAGCTACACAGATATAGCATTGTTGCCTGTGTTCCTGTAAAGGTCCAATATAGTCAACCTGTCATACTTCACCCCCAGATGTGCCCCGCCATATGTGCTCCAACTGGTTGGTCTAAATAAGGATGCCTTTTTAGCAGTTGAGAGGTTTCTCATTGGGCAATACATGTCTGCACATCTTTTACTGAAAGTTGTATACCCTGGGCCTTGGCCCATGCTATGGTGGCGTCCCTCCCCCCATGGCTGGCCTTTTTGTGGGCCCACTGTGCCAATGCAGCGTTACTCTGTTCCTCTAGTTTTACTGACTGGACCTTTGCGAGAGCATCAGCTTGTGCATTCCCCAAATGTGTCTCAAATTGTTCTTTCTTGTGTGCATCCACATGAAATACGTGGACATCCCTGTCCTGGAGGAGAGCCCAAGTACACTCCCAGTAAGGACAGCCCCATACGTCTTTAGTCCCAGTTTGCCACTGGTCGGCATGCCATTTTGGCAACCAATGTACAAGCCCCTGGGCTACAGCCCAAGAGTCAGTGTAAAGATAACAGATATGATTGGGTGGAGTAGCGTCTATAGCTTGCCAAGCTGCTACTACTTCTGCAAGCTGGGCACTGCCTCTCTCACCCTCAATACTGAGAGTTGTTCTAGTAGCAGGGTTGAAGGCGATGGCCCGCCAGCATCCTTTTGCAGAGCAGCTGCCATCAGTAAACCAGGCAAATTCCTTCTGTTCCTTTGTAAGCTCTTCGTGTGGCACACCCCACAAACCCAATTGTTAATTTACCACATCAGTAGCTGTTTTCCCTTCCTCAAACACCCCATTGCTCACTGCTTCATGGAGTTGGTGTGTACCCCTTGGACCTGGCTTGGCTCTCTCCTGTAGGTACCACCGCATTTTGATAACTGTGGCTTCCTGTGCATGGCCGATCTTACGTGTTGTGGACGGGGTGATTGCCCAGGCTATCACCGGTGTCTCTGTCTGAACTAAGACATCGTGCCCAAGAGTTCTGGCTTCAGTTTGGAGCAGGGCCCAATAAACAGCAACCAGTTGTTTTTCAAATACAGTATACCGCAATTTGGCCCTGGTAAGCCAGCAGGACCAGAACCCCAAAGGCCGTCTGCGACCATCCTGTAGTTGCCACAAGCTCCAGAGAGCCACATCACACTCTAGCGAGACATGTAGTTCAATGGGCCCATCTTGGATAGGATGTAGTTCCAGATATTCCTGGACTATGTGTTTTGCTTGCTCAAAGGCCTGCTGTGCCTGTTCCCACTGGAAATGAGCCTTCTTCTGGGTCACAACATATAACAGCTTCAATATGATGGCCAGGTGGGGAAGATATGATCGCTAAAAGCTGAGTGCCCCCCAAAATTGTTGCACCTGTTTCTTGGTAGTTGGCTGTGGCCACTCCTGTATAGTTTTCAGCACGGGTTCAGGGATCTGTTGCTTTCCTTGATGCCACTTGATTCCTAAATATTTAACAGTGTCTGAGGGTCCCTGGACTTTCTCGGGGTTCACCACCCAGCTGTCCTGTTCAATCTGTCCAGGACATGGTCAAGTTGTTGTTGCTCTTGCTCTTGGGATGGTCCCTGAATCAAAATGTCATCGATATATTGTACTACCTGGCTTTCAGGTTCCAGGCTGACCTGTTGTAGAGTTTTGTGAATGGCTTGGTGACAAAATGTCGGGCTGTGTAGTTACCCCTGGGGTAAGCTGGTAAAAGTATACTGGGTCCCACCCCACGTAAAGGCAAACTGCTCCTGGGCAGCTGGAGGAATAGGAACAGTGAAAAAGGCATTGGCTGTATCAATTACAGCATACCAGGTGCCTGCGTACGCCTGGATCTGATGTACCAATTTGGCCACTTCAGGAACAGTGGCGGTTATCGGTGGGGATATCTTATTCACTCCTCTATAATCTACAGTCATCCTCCAGCTCCCATCCGGCTTTTTTACCAGCCAGATAGGACTATTAAATGGGGAGTGTGTATAACACACTATGCCAGCTTGTAGCAGGTCTTGTATTGTCTGCTCAATTTCAGCCTTCCCTCCCAGAATTCAGTATTGCTTTAGGTGTACCACCATGTGGGCCACAGGTATATTTGCCTCATCAGGGATCTTTCCTACTTGGATATCCTGAAGTTGCAGTCACTGTGCTGAACCGAAATCCCACAGACCATCAGGCAATTCCAGGGTCTGGCCCCAGAGTGTGTCCATACCAATAGTATATTCTCCAATCTGAGCTATCATAATTCTAAAAGACCTGGGGGGCCATTCCCCAATTTGCAATATTACATGCATTAAGCATCTGATAACTGGTTGGTCTCCCAAACCCCATACAGGGCTTGTTTCCCCTTTATGTTTGGCTGGGTTGTCATGTATAATCGTGACCTCCTCGCCGGTGTCCACTAGAGCTTGCACTTGCTGTTTGTTTGTAGGGGACCACCAAATTGTGCAAGCTACAAAGGCATGTGGGTTATGATGCTGCACACGGCAACTCAGACCTGGGGCTTGGTCTGACCTTCATTCGGCTTTTGGGTGGAACTGGGCTACAGTCTTGTCTAAATCATTCCAAGGTTATTGTGGAGCCTGTTCACAAGTGTCAAAACCTGGATGGGGAATGTCCGCAAAACCCGGAGTGGTACTTTGGAGTTTATGGACTTGGTTTCGGTTTCCCTGTTGGGCCAAACGGCGCAGCACTGATAGGGGTTGTCCATCTATCTCTGTTTTTGGGACACCTTGCTCCAACAGCTGTTTAAACAAGCAATTTCACTCTCCTGACTGTCCTTGCTCACGGCATAGTTCTTTTGTGATTTGGGATCGGGGAGTGTTATTTTCTGCTGTTGCAATGCCTGGAAGGTCCCCCATTTGACCCAGCTTTTCTATTACCTGCAATATGGGGTTCCCTTGCTCCACCATTAGAAGGGGAATCAAATAAGGTCTCCATCCTGCCGGACGACCTTTGAGAAGCAAATTACAACTTCTGGCAGAAGTGGTTGGTCAAGGTATAAATGTGGGTCTCCCATCGATACTGCTAACTTCATACCTTCTGTTTTTAAAATGGCAATAGCCTGTTGCAGCGTAGCCCAGCTTTTCGCCTCTGGAGGCCATGCTCCATCACTGGTATGTCTATTATCAAATCCATTAGCTATTACAGTAACCAAGGGTATATTTCCTCCTTCCCAGGGTATCTGCCGTAAGGCTGATTGAACATATGGGTCCATCATAAGCCCCAAGAATTTGGTTGCATCTATGCTGTCTATCAAAACCGTGTCCCCTCCTTCCTCCATAAGCCATACCAACCAATGCTGAGTTTTTTCTCCTGGCCTCTGTTTATATTTCTCTAAAAGGTTTTTAATATCCTCAGGGGAATAATCTTCCATCTCATCCTGCCGGACAAATACATCGTTAGGATTGGCCACCACCTTTCGTTTTACTATGGGAGTGGCTCGCTTCCCTGACTGAGGCACTGCAGAGGTCAGGGGTGCTGCCTCTTCCCCCTCCATCTCTGTGGAGTCACCATCACTACTTTCCCATATGTTACTGTCCCATGTCTCTGGATCCCACCTGGGGTCAGTTACAATTGCCAGGACATGATGACCACCCTTCGGCTTTCGGGACCCCTTTTACCTCTGGTGGGCTGCTCACACCACGAAATGGGTAGTGAGATTGGCACATTTCTGCACCAACTTCTCCCCCTCTTTTGTTTCACTAAGGAGGGCTTCTTGTTGTAGGACTGTAGTCGCTTTAAGCTCCCGCAACTGATTCTCCAGCTGTTCAACTTTTGCCTCCAATTCCTGTGTTCGCCCCCATTGTACTTTATAGGCGAATAGGAGGGCACCCCCCATCTGCCCGGTGTGGTTAAGGCAGTCCTTCCCGTTAGTATGTGATGTTTCTACGAACCCTTCCCAATATTTTAAAACCTCCATAGGGGATTCATTAGTCCATGGTTCTGGGCTTGCCTGAGTACAGGTTTCCCACTTGTCCCAAAGGGTATTGCAGGGTTCCAGGGTCCAACCTGGTCTCTCAGTTGGGGGTGCAAACCCACCGGTACCCATCCCAGATTTCCAGGGCATTTTTAGAGCCATTATTTCAAGTAAGCAAAAACCTCTTTCCTATATCTTACACAAAAACTAATAAAGTACTCCACCATGTGTCAAAGGTGTAGTACAACCGCAACGGATACAAAAGAACTCTTGGGATTTATTCAACAGTAGATAAAATGTGCCATCCGCACCAACCACAGTCTATATTAACAAAACATGAACAACTCCTACACAAGCAACAAGGACTCTGTCCCACAGTAGGCCTTGTTATCGGATTTCTCTTTAATCCTTCATGCGGAGAGCCTCCCGTTCACTCCCTCTGCAGCTGAGTGGCACAGCTGACAGATAGCTACCGGCTCCACTATCTGCATCCCATGCACTTATGCCTGTATGCCCAAGTGGCGCAACCGACGGATAGCTATCGACTCCACTATCTGTGTCCCACCCACTTGTGTCTGTGTGCCTCCTTCACGGGAATCCCATCTTCATCGCCAATTTATGTTTTAGAGTGGTCTTAAGGATTCCCGAGAAGGTAAACACACATACACTGACTACGAGGGAAAAAGCAAACATTTTATTAACTACAGCCATGCATTACACTAAGGGTATCTTACAAAGCAAAAAAAAGCAGTTAACATACCGACCCAAGGACTGTGAAGAAGATGAACCATCTGTACATTCTGTACATTCTTGTGCCGTCTTGTGCCACAAGCTCAGCCCAGCAGCCGGTAGGTGCCAGCTTTACGTGGGCGTCTCCATGGAGGCAGCAGTGACCTTGCCGTACACCGGCCCACTGCTCTTCAGAAAACTCCAGTATTTATACATTTGCGGAGGAACGGGTGTTGACAGTCGTGACCAATGAGTGCTGAAACACGTCTCAATTGCAACATAGGAAGCCTATGGCACATGTGCCCGCTGGTCAGGCGCGCTGCACGTGCCATAGCCATCCCGTCTGTTGGTTCATGGGCTTTGTACACGCGGCATGTTACCATAATCCATCAGTCACGTCCAGTATGCTCTAGCCAATCACAGGATTTTTACAAGGTAAGCAAAATTATGTGTTATGCCTTGTATTCCTCCATTGCTACACGTCTTCCCCTCAACTTTCTTACTCCTGTGGTCAGCATTTCAAACAATAGTCAAAATAGTCCCTGTGCTGACTGCGCTTTTCTCAGTTATGTACTTCTTACCTAGTGTTCATCTACGGACCAAAATTCCATCTTTTAACCCTTCCATACACACGTGGTATTAGCAATTTAACTCCCCGGGGAAAGCCCAGCAGGTCTTGATTCTTCCCTGGAGGGTCTCCATCTGCTGGGGGCTGTGATCATACCTAGCTCTTCTACAGCTGGCGCAGAGTATGGGTGGACAGCTCTGTTTCTGCAGTGACAAGGAGTTGGTGTTTTGCCCTAGATGTGTCGTGTAGCAAACCCGGCCTGCTCTCCTGGGTCCTGTAGCTGATGGTTTGTCTCCCTGCCTGTCCAAGCTCTTTTCCAGGCATCCCATAGCTCAGGTATCTTTACCAGGCAGTGACTAAGATGTGCCATTTTGAGTCTCTTTACCCCACTGCGTCTGTGGATGTCTGGTTGTAGGTAAGACAAATGTAATGCACATAGCTAGTCCGACAGCAGAGTAAAACTCCCTCCTGTTCCGCACAAATGGGAATAAGCGTAAATCCCATAGCATATTAGAAAACTCCATCGATTGTTAAACGCTGAGACAGGATGGGTGCTGCTAACTGTAGCCATGAGATGAGGTGTACTCACCTGTGCAATCACAAATGTCTGTGCACAGTGCCCTCAGCTTCTGAAGAAAGGAGAAGCCTTTAGTTTGGGCAGGCCCAAGACTGCGGTCAATCCAGTTTGCTTTTTATTTGGCTCAGATGAAATACTGTTTGTCACTTTCCTTTTCTAATTCACCAAAGTCATTAATTACATGCTTAATTGGAAGCTAATACAGGCATGTCAAACAGATTCTGTCAGAAGGATTTTTAGGTCATGGGATATGCTAACCTTCTGGTTTGAACTTCAACAACAGCTCACTTTAATCTCTGTAATGCAGTATTTTAATATCATTGAAAAGTGTAAAGGCCACCAAATTTCAAATTGGAAATAAATCCTTGTCTCCTTTTAAATTTTAATCTTTTCATTTAGAAGCTTGCCTTTCTAAAAATCAACAAGTGCCATTTTATTTACGTCCATAAAGTAAATTTTAATACTGGGTAGTAATTTGATTTGATAAATTACAGTTATGTGGTGTGTCTTGGAAATCCAGAGTAAATTACACAGGTGTGAGAATACAGGGCTTTCTTACGCAGTTTTGTGGGCCATACACATTCACAGGATCACAGAATGGCTGAGATTAGGAGGGACGTCTGGAGATCATCTGGTCCAACCCTCTGCTCAGGCAGGGCCACCTACAGCCAGTTGCCCAGGACCATGTCAAGGCAGCTGTTGAATATATCTGCAAGGTGGGAGACTCCACCATCTCTCAGGGCCACCTGTGCCTGTGCTTGGTCATCTTCAAAATGAAAAAGTGTTTCCTGATGTTCAGAGGGAACGTCCTGTGTTTCAGTTTGTGTCCATTGCTTCTCGTCCTGTCACTGGGCACCACTGGAAAGAGCCTGACTCCATCTTCTTTGCACCCTCCCTTCAGGTATTTATATACATTGATGAGATCCCCCTTGAGTCTTCTCTTCTCCAGGCTGAACAGTCCCAGCTCTCTGAACCTTTTTCCTCATAGGAGAGATGCTCCAGTCCCTTCATCATCTTTGTGACCTTTGCTGGACTCTCTCCAGTAGCTCTGTATCTTTCCTCTGCTGGGGAGCCCAGCACTGGACCCAACACTCCAGGTGTGTCCTCAAATAGTGCTGAGTAGAGGGGAAGGATCATCTCCCTTGACCTGCTGGCAATACTTCTCCTAATGCAGCCCTAGATACCATTACCCTTTTTTGCTGCAAGGAGACATGCTAGTTCATGTTCAGCTTGGTGTCCTTTGTGTCCCCAGGTCCTTTTTTGCAAAGCTGCTTTCCGGCTGGGTGGCTCCCACATGTACTGGTGCCTGGGGTTGTTCCTCCCCAGCTGTAGGACTTTGCACTTCCCCTTGTTGAACTTCATGAGGTTCCTGTCAGCCCATTTCTCCAGCCTCTCCAGGTCCCTCAGGATGGCAGCACAACCCTTTGGTGTATCAGCCACTCCTCCCAGTTTTGTGTCATCTGCAAACTTGCTGAGGGTATGCTCTGCACCATCATCCAGATCATTAATGAAGATGTTGAATGGGACTGGACCCAACATTTGCCCCTGGGGTACAGTGCTAGTTATGGGCCTCCAACTAGACTTTGTGCCACTGATCACCACCCGATTACAAATTGAACCATGAAAATTAAATTTACTGGCTGTTTACAAGGAGAAAAATGGTCAACAAATTTGATCCCATTGATTGGAAACCTGTGTTTTTCTCCTTAAGAAGCAGAAGTACTCAAAGTGGCCTGCAATGTTTTAAAAATTTAGGGTTTTTTCTTTGCCTTTGTAATTATGTCATTTTCCATCCCATCGTGGGACAGATACTCAGCTGGGGGAAATTGAATCATCATTTGACAAAAAGAGAACTTCACTGATTGACACCAAAGGACCCATTTCCCCTCCATATTTCTCACCAAGTTACAGCAGAAATGCTGCACTGTTAAACCTTACTACCCTCAGTAGCTTAGTTTTTAGGTTATTGCTCAGGGTTGCAGCAGGAGAAACAGAGAATTTAGGAGAAAATGCTGCCATATTAATGACATACAGATGTAAATGAGATACAGGTTTTCACTTCCCAGTATTTGTTCATTTGCTGTTTAATATAGTTGACTTACTTTTCCCTGAGGATTTGTGGTGGGTTAACCCTGGCTGGACACCAGGTGCCCACAAAAGCTGCTCTATCACTCCCCTGCTGAGCTGGACAGGGGAGAGAAAATATAACAAAGGGCTCGTGGGTCGAGATAAGGACAGGAGAGATCACTCGACCAATTACCATCACGGACAAAACAGACTCAACTTGGGGAAAATTAACTTAATTTATTGCCAATCAACCAGAGCAGGGTAATGAGAAATAAAAACCAAATCTCAAAACACCTTCCCTCCACCCCTCCCTTCTTCGCGGGCACAACTTCACTCCTGGATTCTCTGCCAACCCCCCCAGCGGTGCAGGGGGACAAGGAATGGGGGTTGCAGTCAGTTCATCACACGTTGTCTCTGCCACTTCATCCTCTTCAGGGGCAGGACTCCTCACACTCTTCCCCTGCTCCGGCGTGGGGTCCCTCCCATGGGACTCAGTCCTCCATGAACTGCTCCACCATGGGTCCTTTCCACGGCGTGCAGTCCTTCAGGAGCACACTGCTCCAGCGTGGGTCCCCCACAGGGTCACAAGTCCTGCCAGAAAACCTGTTCCAACGTGGGCTCCTCTCTCCACAGATCCACAGGTCCTGCCAGGAGCCTGCTCCAGCGTGGGCTTCCCACGGGGTCACAGCCTCCTTCGGGAACCCACCTGCTCCGGCGTGGGGTCCTCCCCGGGCTGCAGGTGGAGATCTGCTCCATCGTGGACCTCCCTGGGCTGCAGGGGGACAGCCTGCCTCACCATGGTCTTCCTCACGGGCTGCAGGGGAATCTCTGCTCCAGCGCCTGGAGCATCTCCTCCCCTCCTTCTTCACTGACCTGGGGGTCTGCAGGGTTGTTTCTCTTCTATGTTCTCACTCTTCGGCTGCAGTTGCTGTTCTGCAGCATTTTTTATTTTGCTTCTGAAATCTGTTATCCCAGAGGAACTATTGCTGATGGGCTCGGCCTCGGCCAGCAGCAGGTCTGACTTGGAGCCGGCTGGCATTGGCTCTGTCGGACATGGGGGAAGCTTCCAGCAGCTTCTCACAGAAGCCACCCCTGTAACCCCCCTGCTACCAAAACCTTGCCACACAAACACAGTACAGGATTACACTGTAATTGTCTTTGCCAGGCCCAAGCTCACAGTCTTCTCAGATGTCAAATTTTCACTGACTGCTAATGTTGCTTTTGGAAAGTGTTAGGATTGGGTATACGGTCCCTTTTACTTCATGGGAAAGTTAGGGAGGGGAGAAATAGATTGTTCCTTGTTTATTGGCAGACTATTTCTGTTAGTGCTAATCCCATAATCTACATTCTGTCCTGAGAATCTGTTCAGCTCACCTGGATTTGTCTTCTTCTTGCAGGATAAAATCTTTTATGATCGTGTTGTACAACCTGTCTTAAGGGAAGACAATGAAATAGGAGTCCGATCACTGTCAGAGAGTGAAGACAAGATCAAAGGATCATTTTCTTTAATGTCTCTGTTTGACAGCATCACATACAACAAGGTTAGAAAATACAAAATTCTTCCTGTTTCTTGTATATTCTAAACTAATGGTGCAAAGTAGTTTTGAGAGGAACTGTTGAATTACAATGCTTTTTGTACATTGATTTGTCATTCAAAATCTGTTTCTGCTGCACACACAAGTTTATTGTATGTTGCAGATCCATTTGGCTATGAAAAAAATGGTAAAACATTTTTAACTCCTGTGAAATATGAAACATAGGAGTAGCCTAACTTCTCTGGAATGTAGTTTGAAAAAATACTGCAATAATAATTGCAATAATAATTCATGTTTTCTCACAGCTTTTTTTGTACTCCAGGGAGCTTCTATTACCTGGATGCTTTCTGGTTTCCTGACTCAGAAGTTGTTTATCAGAGCACTTACTGTAAGTTTGAAAAACTAACACCATCATCTTGACTTACAAGCTTGAAAATTAAAATTGTACAAATTGCTGTTTGCCTTGCTGATGTTTTTCATCGAACCCTCATGAATTCTGATGCTTGTGTTTGTTTCCCTACAGTTGTATCTGAAAGAATTTTCCTTCTCAAATGCTAACCAGGATGATCTCTGGACCCACATACAGATGGTACTAATTTTATCTCTACTATTCTTGGTCTGGTGTTTGGCACAGTCCAAATTTAGGGGTGTCGTGGTTTAACCCCAGCCAGCAACTAAGCACCACGCAGCCGCTCACTCACTCCCCCCCCATCCAGTGGGATGGGGGAGAAAATCAGGAAAAGAAGTAAAACTCCTGGGTTGAGATAAGAACGGTTTAATAGAACAGAAAAGAAGAAACTAATAATGATAATGATAACACTAATAAAATGACAACAGTAAGTAATAAAAGGATTGAAATGTACAAATGATGCACAGGGCAATTGCTCACCACCCGCTGACCGACACCCAGCCAGTCCCCCAGCGGCCAAAATCACTGCCCCCCCCCTTCCCAGTTCCTAAACTAGATGGGACGTCCCATGGTATGGAATACACCGTTGGCCAGTTTGGGTCAGGTGCCCTGGCTGGGCATGAGAAGCTGAAAAAATCCCCGACCATAGTCTAAACACTACTGAGCAACAACTGAAAACATCAGTGTTATCAACATTCTTCACATACTGAACTCAAAACATAGCACTGTACCAGCTACTAGGAAGACAGTTAACTCCATCCCGGCTGAAACCAGGACAAGGGGATATACTGTTTGTAGAAGACTGCACTGGAATTTGGCTATCCCTGGTGCAGTCTTTCTCTTCCATAGAATTTGCTTTGCTGGCTCTTTTGGCTATTGTCTTCACAAGTGTTTATTTGGTTGCTTTACTGCACCTGAGATTAGTGGAGCTAAGTACAAGGAGTAGAGAGATGAGATGGGAAATGAGAGCCAGGTGGAGTTTTGGGTTTCACGGAGATTGCCTAAGCCTACATGAAATTGCATAGCCTATTCCTCTGGAGCTTAAGTTTCGCCAGATCAAAGTATGTGATGCTCTGGGCTTGATGATCAAAGATGCTGATATGTCACAGATCCAGCAATGTCTATACCCAGGGCAGTAGCTCAGCATTTTAACCTTTGCTGGTTTTGGCAGAAATCTGAATAAGAAAACAGGTGCTAATAATAGGTTTATTTTTTAAAATTCCACTTTCCTGTTCCTCTGAAGAAGGCTTCCATTGTGTTGCAGACTCAGTCTTAGGTTAAGAACGGAGTGCCACTATTTCAGATATGCAAGGCAGCCACGTCTTTTAAGCCAACAAGGAGTGTACCTATTCACAATAGTTGGGACTCTAGCTTCATATCTTTTTCAATTTGTGTTTACTATTCAGTTTGTTCATTACATAGTCACTTAAAAATCTTTGTGTTCCGGCAGCTTTATTTGAATGAAATTAGCAAATTAAGTTTGTCATAGCCATACAGGGGTGTAAGTATATTAACACTAAAAAGAAAAAGGCTAGCAGTCAGGTTATAAGAATGAGAAATGTCATCTCAGTATTTCATAATTCCTAAAAAGGCTTATGCTGTCTTTATTATAACGTCAATAATGTCCTTGGGACTTTGTTACTTCTTTTTTTTCATGAATCCAAAAATAGCAAAGTGCTAAGCAGTTACATTTTCTCTAATATGTTAGAATAACCCCCACAGTGTTGCTGAAACACTATCAGTAAGTACCTGTCCATCATAAATATTTCTAATTCCTATTTCTCTTGCAGGTCATAGATGCACAGGATGAAGTTCAGTTGCCAGCATCTGTAAAACAAATAATGGATTCCTGGACATGCCAAAATGGGTTTCCAGTTTTAACGTTAAATCTAACCACTGGCACAATCAATCAGGAACAATTTCTCAATAAAAAGAATGAAAACAGTACTGATTCTTACAAGTATGTTTAGCTTGTGTTTTTATTGTATGTTTATTCCCTATTTTTTGCAGGAAACTCTTCAGTTAGGACATTATGTTTTGACCATCTGATTTTTTAACTTTATGTTTTTTCTTGTCATAAGCTGTCAAGTAAAATCTGTATGAGACTGGAGTTTGCAATTGTTCTGCAAGTGGCTTGTTTTCCCAAAAGGTTGCTTTCCTCTGGAGTAGTGACTTTTCCAGCCACATAATGACTTTTTAAGGACAGCCACAGGCCATGAATAGGTTGCAGGGCAGGAGTTTTGCCTGGCATTTTCTTCTTTCCTCATCCCTCAGTTATATGAACTGGGGACCTGGATGAACCATGCTGTGGCTTCTTTCCAGTGCACATATTCTCTGCTTGGCAAGGATAAAGGGGTTGGTTGCATTTAAGTACTTATATAAATGACCCCTTTCTCGGAAAGTGCTGAGTACCTGACATGCAGCTCTAACCTTCCTGTTGGTGAGCATTGCTGAGTGCCTGGTGCTTCTGAAATCTGTGCTGCTTATTTAGATGCCTAAAAATAGTGATAGAAGGAGCTGCCTTTGGTCACCCACTTTGGAAACTCATGACTAGAGTTTGAACTTTCATGAAATTCAGCAGCTGTCATGAGTGTTGGGATGCATGGACAGGGCCCATGAGATGGGTTCTCATGTGGGGAAGAAGCATAAAGGGGAGCAAAACCCAGAGCAGTTTCTCCCTGGCTGCTATTGCTGGTCATACAAACAGCCAAAAGAAATGTTGATGAGAAACACAGACTTTCTTTTGGTCCCAAGCTCCTGGAATTGCAGACCGTTGGTCCATTCAGCACTTTTGGTTAGCTCAGGTAAGGAGTTCCAAGTTACAAATGTTACTTTACTGTAGTTAGCAAGAGGCAATACCATGTGAACGTAAGAAAATCCACAACATGTGTTACAGAATTTTTCAGGGTTTTGAAGCTCTCATCTGTTTTTGCCAGGAGTTTTACATTCCTTCAGAAAGGAAATTGTAGTTGTCAGAATTACAGTTGCATTGCTTGCCTGGGGCTTTCCTGAAAAGGAGCTTTATGTTCTCTAGAAATAGGGTGAAGCACAATAAGTGAGGAGAATAAAATTATTGCCTGAAGAAGGAAAGCCAGAGCACAGAGATACAGTGGTATTCAAATACCTAGCATCGAACAATATACTAGACGTGAGTGCCTATTTAAAGCCATGCTAAAACTCCCTTATCTTTAATGAACCTAAGTGCTGATCCAGCATAAGTATCACTGTCTGAGGAAGTTTTGTGCATCAGGGAAGAGAGAAGGTAGATGGAGATTCTTGTAAGAAGGAATTCATCTGCAATCTAGTTGAGCATCAGCTGAGAGGTTTTTTTTAAGCATAAGAATTAATAATATTATCTCTTCTTTTTATCAAGTAACACATGGATTATTCCTATTTCTTGGATGAGAAACGGATCATCACAACCCTTAATGTGGCTAGATAAAAGCAGCAGTAAGTAATGTATTTGTTCACACATGCTAAAACCAAGCTGACACCTAATTCTTCTATAAACAGAGGATATATTTGAATTGAATAGGGAGATAAAACTTTATTACAGAAATACCTATGTTTATCTGTTGTGCTAATTTTGTGTTACAATAGCAACAGATTTTCAAATAGATTAATAGAATGGTTTTTTCTATGTTGCATCAAACTTTAGTGTATGTTTTTAATAATACAATGGAACACGAGTAGAGATTTCCACAATAATTTTGATTTCGTCATTTTGTACACAAATCCAAACTCTTAGCTCTTCATGCTTCTGTATTATTCTTAACCCAGCAGATCCCATTGATGTTAATGACAGCTTTTGAGTATAGGTAGGATCTCAGCTGTGATATATCAGCAAATGATCAGCTCAAATAGTAGATACAAGACTGAAAAAATTAAAACCATCTGTGTGAAGTGACCTAACATTGTCACACATGGATATCTATAAAAACAGGAAATTAGTATTTTCAACACCATTTAGTTTAATTTGTTTATGCAAATTAAATGCAAACCCCCCTCTTATCAAAAGAGTAGGATTTTTAAAATTTTTAAAAGTTTACGGTAGAAAAGTGGGTTTATGGGCATCTCCAATCAAATACAAAATTCAGTTCTTCCTCATCTCAGTGTTTTCCAATAAACAGCTATGATTTTTTGAGAAAGAGGAAATATAATTACTAGAGTGGAGTAATAATTTTTCTTTGGCAAGTCAGCCCTGAACTCCACCAGGTTTTGAATCAGTTACAAGGAAATGCAGAGACTGATATGTTTGTGGAATGCTTAAAGCAAAACTACAATATGCTGTGTGCATATTGCAGCTCTCCACCCTCTGTTTGCAGTGGTTTGAAGCTACTTTCCGTCTTTTTCAGGCAATAAGATAGCTTGAGTGATGATTTCACAGTATATGGACAATAAGCAAACAGTGGATGTTTATTCCTCTGAATGTTTTAAAGTTAAATAAACCAGTGTTTGCTAAGGTGAAAATTTAGAAAATTTGCGGAAAAGAATTGTTAGGCAGCACTTGCTTGGAAGAACTGGGTTATGTGCTAAGCTTGTGTTATTGAAGTGATACCAATTCTGTTTCCTCACCCATTGTGTGACTTAAGAGCTACAGAAGTTATTAAAAAAACCCATCATGTTGCATCTGCCTGAAGGGACTATGATGAAGTAGAAATTCAGTCTTTAAAACACATTCCACTTGTATTTGAAAGCCATGTATCAAACTTACCAGAGACTACTCAGTCAAGGAATTTGCATTCACATTTTAAGATTAAAAAGATAATACTTTTCTTTTTTACTTTTTCATACATAAATAAACCAAATGGTTTCTTACAATACTAGAATTGTTAAGGGTAATTTTAAATTCAGTTACCATTTTGTTCCTGTGAGATTGAAATGGCTTCTGGTGGAGAACTGTTAATGTTATCATTCAGAGCTCTTCATCAGAATGGTTTTGATAAATGAAAATGAGGGATTTGGTACAAAGTACAGTTTTAACTTGAATTTTTGATTAGTTGCTGCAGTGGCGTAGCAATACATAAAGAGGAGACATCTCAAAAGTGATTTTGCTTATGTGTGTTTTTGCTGCAAAGAGCTCTGCAGGAGCTGATTTATCTTACTTCTAAGCACGTTAAATTAAACTCCAGGCTCCAAGCTGGGCTGCTACCAGCAGCCAAGTATGTTCATTCAGTGCTGCACTGTACAGTGTTAAAAGCCTGTCCTGTTGTTTTAGGGCTCTGCAGACAACACCTGCATACTTAGCTTCTGCCCATGTAATTGTGTTGGTCACTGGCCCTGAGTGAGATGTCTGCACAGCAAAAGAAAGACACACTAGGAGGATACTGTTGTTATGGTAGAACATGTTTCACTCAGCCTGGGGAGTGGAGGAGCATAGTTTTGCTATTTTAGCCGGATCTAAAAGTGCTCTTAATGATTAGTAGAGCGTTGAACCAATATGCCATTATAGAAGAAGTACTTCTAGTGCCATATTCTAGTCACCCATGCTGTTTTTAAATGGTTAAGCCAGCATCTGTCTTGTGCCACTTTCCCGTCTCATTTAACTTGTGAAGATGACTGAGAACGAATCCTGGAGTACTTGCTCTATCAAAACACATTGAAGTCTCAGTCTTCTGTTCACAGTAAAGCAGTGCTGGGTCTGGACTACTTGCCAGTGTTGATTTATTGTCTTAAGAGAGTTTGCCTTCCTAAATTGGGCTGATTGTAACCAGTTAAAGCAGCATTTGAATCCTCTTCTGATGAGGCAGCTTAGAGCCTTCAGGGCTGCACTGGCTCCTTCCGAGGTACTGTAGGCTATCAGGAGCAAGTAATCAGACAAGCACACGTGAAGTAGGTAGTAGTGAGATGAAATGGGACTGCAGAAGGAGGCTTTCAGTGAGTGATGTAACTCAAAAGGACTATGGGACTATTATTTAAAATAAATGTTTTTGATTACTTGTCTCTTGCATAAATTTAGCTGTTTTGCTTTCCTTGATCTCCACTTATGTGAATACTGGTAGGTGGTTGGTTCTTCCTTAAGGTACTGAGCGTTGTGTTTTGGAGCAGCACTTGCAGGTGTGCTGGGGGTGCATTCCCTGCAGCAAGCATGTGAGGCCATTGCTCCTCCTCCAGACTGTTTATTCTTGCGTAACCTTTCTGAACTCTGTGAGCTAAAGGGTAGGAGCAAAGTGGGTCTTCTGCATCCCCTTTGTCATCTCAAGGTGCTCAGTACCTGAGGGATCAGTTGCTTGATGAAGTTCTTCTGCTGTGTAGAGCAGAGTTCAAAAATGCACTGAGCTTTTGGGGAATTCTCTTTGAGGCCAACCTCAAAATTGCCTCTCAGGTCTCAGAGGAGCACCAAGTCCAATGTTTATAAATGCAAGAGAATTTAGCCGTGCACAGAAATAAAGTGATACATTTTAATGTCACTTTACAGAAGTGTTTCCTGAAATGCAAGTATTGGAGTCAGAATATGACTGGATCCTGCTCAATGTAAATTTAAGTGGATACTACAGAGTGAACTATGATCAATTAAACTTAAAAAGATTAGCACGCTTGCTTGAAAATGATCCAAAGGTAAGATCTTTTTTTTTTCTCAAGCTTATAAACAGAGTCTTTCCATCTATTTCTTCTTGCAGTTCTTACCAGTAATCATAGTGATGAAAACCTGAAATAATGAGAAACTCACATATCGCCTAAGAAGAAATGATCCACTGTTGCATCACTAAAGCTACTGGCAGCCTTCCATAGTGGAAGAGGAAGAGGCCAAAATAGTTTCACATAAGCATGAAAATGACATGAGATGGCATTCTGTCTTCAAAGTTGTCTTAACAGCTTGTGGTTCTTCCAATCTCTTAAATTTGGCTCAAAGGGTTATCGGTATGGATGTGTGACTGAGCTTTAACTGCTGTTAGGTAACCATGGAGAAGGAAAGCTGGAGAAAGCTTTTTATTTCCACATTTCCTCAAACAACAATATTTCTGCCAGTGAAATTTAAAAAAAAATCATCTGACTGGGGCTTTTTGGTTGGTCTTGGGGTTTTCTTTGGTGGACATTTTTCTTAGAAGAGAAGATCCAATCAGTTCTAATTGGGCTCTTTCAGTCCTCTATAGACACTATAACTCGGAGTAGATTTCATCACACCTCTGACTTGCCACAGCTTGGGCTGAAGGTGAAGGTGGCACAGAACAGCCTATACCTGTGGCTGTATATGTGGTTGCATAGTACTTAATGTTGCCTAACCCTAGAAGCTCTAGTAGTAATGTCAGCTCATTCGTTTTGGTAACAACAGTGAGAAAGCTTAAGATTTCAGCATAATAGTAATCAGTGCAGCCAGGCGACTTCTCCAGGTCTGGATGCGAGGCCGAACAGAGCGTGCAGTGTGGTTAAAACCTTTCTACGGCACACTGGCTTCCTTTCTTCTAGGCTTTTTTCTTTCACAGCATTTCTAAGTCAGCAGGAAATTAGGTGTGTGCTGACTTGGGGCTGTTTTTTGGCACCAGTTGGTGGGAAGGTTTGCTCAAGCAGCGGCTGAGCTGAAGGGATGGAGTTGAGGAGGGACCAGCAGTCCTCGTGAGAGCAGGAGCTGTAGGCAGGGGTTCACCCACGGCTCTGCCTCAGTCATTTAATTCATGATAGAGCCAGACACTCTGCTCTGGACTAATTTGAGTACATATTCTGAACTGAAGCCTCAAAAGGAAAACAAGTACTGAAACTATATAACTAGGATATTTTTAGGATATGTAGTGTTTCTGTATTTAAATTTTCATTACAGCATGCAAGTAAGAGGGGTCTTGAAATTCCACGCTTAATGTATTGTAGCTGTACATTTATATATATAAATATATTATGTAACTGTATATTTATATATATATAAACATCCCTAAAAGCACGTACATTATTTTAGCTTAAAATGCATGATCCATTTTATGATGTTTTGTAGAAGATTTCAGCTTAGAAAAAGTGTTACGGACTTGTCTTACCCTTCTGAAACATAGTAAAGATTTTTTAAACTCTTAATGACATGTTTAGATCTATTAACACCACATGAATGCTTTCTGCAGGCTATTCCCGCTGTCAGCAGGTTCCAGCTGATAGATGATGTTTTTGCATTGACACAGTAAGTATGTTTTGAATATGTCATAGAAAACGATTAAACTACATGACTGCATTCAACGTTGCTACTTCTGCTTTGTTCATTCCTACCCATATGTGCATCAGAAAAACAACAGCTGTTTTGACAAAATGGTGAGGGAGTTAAGTATTTAATCCATTCTTCTATCAGTGGTCAGTGATTTCTTTCAAAATTGCGTTTAACTTTTGTTCCAGCTCTTAGGAAATATTTTAAATAACGGGACTGCCATGAGTTTTTTAGGGACGAACCTACATTTGTTGTAACAGAAAAAAGATTCTGAATGAACAGTCTGGATTTCCCTTAATTTATTCTGGGCTATTTCAGCTATGCTGTCCTGCATCACTCTTAATACCTCTTTCATTTCCCTTGCTGATGGATGACTCAGTTGTTTGTGTCTATGGTGCTAGAGAGATCACCAGTACTGTAGTGAGCTGAAGAAGCAATAAATACATCTGTGCCTCAAACGTACCAGAGACCCCAAAAGCATCAGACACCTGTGATGTGGGAGCTCAGGGAGGAGGTGGCCAAAGCCCTCCCTCAGAGCTTGTGGAGGTAGCTCTGAGACCAGGAATTAAAAATTCCCATTCCTCCTCTCATAAAAATGTCCTTTCTTATAAGAGAGCTCAAAACTACTATTTAATAGTAGTATACAACTGTGCTCCTATGTAAGTACACTAGAAATGTTTTTGTTCTGGAGGAGAGGGGCTTGAATTGGAATTTTATTGGGAAGAAATTAATTCTGTGCTAATTCCACACTAAGGCACAGAAATGGCATGCTGAAGTTGTTAAATCTAACATTTGTCCTGTTAATTTGATAGTAGCACTGTGCTCTGTAATAAATGTTTTGAGAGTTCAGCTCTTAAAAGCACCATTGTTTTATATTTACTTTATTTTTCCAATGTCTTTTCTAGATCACTTTCCATGCAGTATCTTGCTGTTTTATTGTCAGTTTCTTAAATAAACAGATACTTGTGGTGGGTAATTAATGTGAATAGGTATGTTCAAGTATGAGGTTTTTTATTTTCAAATAGGTTTGGATACATTCAGATTGAAACTGCGCTTGAACTAACAAAGTACCTTGCCAGAGAAGATGAACTCTTCGTATGGAATGTGGTCTTGTTAAACCTAGTACCTGAGAATTTGGAAAGTACTCTGAAGAACTATGAAGTATATCCACTTTTAAAGGTACCACCTTTTTTGTTAGTTAGCAAAGATACTAGGCCATTTAAATAAATCAGACTAAAATGAATGCTTTCTAAATTCTCAAGAATGTCATGATGACTATGATGGGTGATAGTTCTTGTCATTCCCTTTGCATGATTTTGTCAATTATTTTTTTTAAAAAGGAGGAGGTACTTTTTTGTATGTATTAGTCAATGATAAATATCATTGAATCTTGAGCCATTCTTATTGTAAAGCAGAAATATATTCACATTCTTTATATTAAGCTTGATCCTAGGTTTTTGTAAAACTGAGGATCTGGAAAATACAGCTATCAGTCAGTAGTAAATAGTCAGTAGTAAGTAATGGGAGTAACACTGCTATGTATAAAGGGCATATGGTATGCATGTGCTCTGTGGTTTGTACTGACTTCCAGTTCATCTTCATGGAGAGAAAGAAGGAATTGGGTTTGGATACTAAATGAGATGATTCTCTCCCATATTTGAGCTACCTGAGATGATACTGTCTTATTTATTTCCTTGACTTCTACTTGAAGAAAATTTCCCTTTTGTTTGAAGTACAATTCCACAATAGTAGTTCTCTTAAGTTGTAAAAATTAAGGTATGTTTGAAGTATGTGAGAAGAATGAAGTCTTTTCTGTTGAGAAATTCTTTTTCTTTTTTCTCTGAGAATGAGAATTTATTTTCTTTCATATCATGAGTTCAGAGGTCCTGGTGATGTGAAATGGTAACTTCCCCGTTTGAATGGATGTACAGGTGTATTGAATTTTAGACCCAACTTATATACTTTATTTTAATGTGCTGTGTTGTCAAGAAATTAATAGTGGCAAATATTTAGGATAAATCTGAGTAAAGATAAATAAAGTAAAATAAAAAACTTGTGTCTAAATTAAAGTAATTTTTCTTTCCCTTCTTTTAAAAGAAATACCTTTTAAAGAGAATGTTGCCAATATACCATTATTATGCAGGTTTTATTCGTCAAAATGTTGATGCTTTGGAAGATGACTATTTTGCTCAGTAAGTATTCTGGTTTTCTCAAAAGTTTGTTCTGATGTGATTGGATCTGATACACTGCAGTTTGCTTCTGTAAATTTAAATACAAGATACCAGAAGAATGGTCTAATTAATTTGAATGTAACTCAATTTTTATTTTTACTGTCCTATAAGTGTGTGTTACTTATGATGACACCTCCAATGAAACTGCAGTATCAGGAGAGTTTGGGATATTTTCAGTCTATTTGGTGAGCATAAAAGATGATAGTTTAATGATGTGAGTGGTAGCTTTTGTTTAGTGAAAAGCAGGCTCAACAGGCTGCTGCTAGTTGGGGAAGAACTCACAGGAATGAATTTCAGATATGATTTATGTGTCAATCACTAGAACGTTAAAATACTTCATTTTGCAGGGCCACTGCAGCCACAGTTTTGAATGTCAGAGATTTGGACTAGATGCAACTAGTCTTTTAAAACTACCAAGAGGGATACAAACCACACAAAAAACTAAGACAAATTGTAGTACATGGGTAGCTTCACTAATATTCAATGAATATTGCTGTCAGGAACCCATTATTAGTAGTTTAATTTTTTTTTTTTTTTTTTTAATTAAACCTCAACTGTTTCTAGTAGAGGTTCTCCTGGGTTAGCAGCATCATGTGCTGAAACTGTGCTGGTCAAACACAGTTCAAGTACTCCAAATGTGGAATATGTGTCTTTTATTCTTGCTGTTTTGGCTTCCCTTCAAGAGTGTATTTGGAAAAACTTTTTGCAACAGCATGCTGGCTGGGCCTCCAAGACTGTTTGAACCTGTCATCTGAACTGTATGCTAAGTGGATGGACAACCCTGAGTACAAGTAAGAATGATAATGTGCTTTTAGAGGTGTGCATGCATAAGTGAGGTAGAAAGGTAAAGGGGTTTTATATGGGGGAGGCAGAATGAGAAATGCTTCCGTAAACTGCTCTTCTTCCTCGACAGAATGACAGAATTTAAGCCTAACTGGGCACCCACCCCCCCGCCCCCCACTTTCCAAAATCCCAACTTTATGATGATTTCATAATTACTGCTTTTTACATAGTCTTTACAGGCTGGAGGATGCAAATTTTTGCCATGGAGATCAAAATCTGTTTAGCCACATAACAGGTGAACCTCAGATTAGGGCTAATATCCTTTATTGTCCAGTCCTGTTACTGCAGTCCAGCTTTAGGGTTACTGTGTATACCAGTTTCTAAACTTCTCTTAGCAATACTGAGTGAAATGATGTTTGTATAATACAGGCACCTGCCCATGGTGAGCCCATCAAATTGCCTTGCATGTTCTGTATTCACATAAAGAGGTGCTGGCAACAGCTGTCAGTTCTTATGCTGATATTGGAGCCAAGGGGTCAGGTTTCTGGTCTGTGAGGATGGAGCCTGGGCTCTACCAGGATCAAACTTTCTGTATTTGAGTATTGCATTGTTAAAGAAAATTTATAATGTATTGAAATTCTTATTCTCTTTTCCTCCCTCTTTCTTCTGATGGTTTTCTGTGCAATAGTCAAATAGTATTGGCACCGGTGAGTGAATATTTGAAGTTCATTATTACTTTTATTTGTTGTAGTTGTAATAAATACTTTGTTGTTACTTGTATAGCTGTTGATACATGTAGTTAGCTAAGTAAACTGAACTTGTACTTTTATGTTTGTGTTTTTTTAAATAGCTTTGTAGTGATCATCCTCATAAAAATGAAATTGTGCTTTGCAGTTAAACTGAAAAATTTAAGTAGCCTAAATATATTGTTATATTCCAGACAGAATATTCTTACTATCCCACACTAAAAGAAAAAATGCTATGCTGAATTCTCAGGCTGTTTTCAAAATAGTCACCTATCTTCCCCTATTAATAATAATTGGATTTTTTTTTTTTCCTTGTGGAATACTACATACCTTATCTCAGTTGAAAAGCTGAAAAGTCTGTGAAATATATTAGCTGATCGGGTTTTGAATTAGATGGAGAAGATTAATTTTGCTGTCCTTTCTGGCACTGAGATAAGTTCAAAGGGACTTTAGAGCCTCACACTTCTATAAGTGTGGGAAAAAATACAACTATGAATTTTATTAAGTGAAAAAAGTGAAAAAAATGATCATGTCTTAAGGAAATAACCCCAGGAGTGTGGTAGGTTGACCCTGGCTGGACACCAGGTGCTCTCAAAAGCTGCTCTATCACTCCCCCTGCCTCAGCTGGATAGGGGAGAGAAAACAGAACAAAGGGCTCGTGGGTCGAGATAAGGACAGGAGAGATCACTCAACCAATTACTGTCATGGGCAGAGCAGACTCAACTTGGGGCAAATTGACTTAGTTTATTGCCAATCAACCAGAGCAGGGTAATGAGAAATAAAACCAAATCTCAGAACACCTTCCCTCCACCCCTCCCTTCTTCGCGGGCACAACTTCACTCCCAGATTCTCTACCAACCCCCCCAGCGGTGCAGGGGAACAGGGAATGGGGGTTGCAGTCAGTTCATCACACGTTGTCTCTGCCACTTCATCCTCTTCAGGGGCAGGACTCCTCAGAAAGCCTGCTCCAGCGTGGGCTCCTCTCTCCACAGATCCGCAGGTCCTGCCAGGAGCCTGCTCCAGCGCGGGCTTCCCATGGGGTCACAGCCTCCTCCGGGAACCCACCTGCTCCGGCGTGGGGTCCTCCATGGGATGCAGGTGGAGATCTGCTCCATCGTGGACCTCCCTGGGCTGCAGGGGGACAGCCTGCCTCACCAGGGTCTTCCTCACGGGCTGCAGGGGAATCTCTGCTCCAGCGCCTGGAGCATCTCCTCCCCTCCTTCTTCACCGACCTGGGGGTCTGCAGGGTTGTTTCTCTTATATGTTCTCACCCTTTGGCTGCAGTTGCTGTTCTGCAGCATTTTTTATTTTGCTTCTGAAATCTGTTATCCCAGAGGAACTATTGCTGATGGGCTCGGCCTCGGCCAGCAGCAGGTCTGACTTGGAGCCGGCTGGCATTGGCTCTGTCGGACATGGGGGAAGCTTCCAGCAGCTTCTCACAGAAGCCACCCCTGTAACCCCCCTGCTACCAAAACCTTGCCACACAAACACAATACAAGGAGGTAGGACACTTCTTAGGTTTTAAATGAGAGATCACAGTTCCTGTTCAGTTAAAGAGGCTTTTCATATGCTGGATAGAAAATGAAAAGGGCATAATAAACTTTTGACTCATATTTCACAGGCAGTTTCCTTTAGATGCTCTTACATTCTCCATTCTGAGAGCAAAATTCATAACAGCACACTATAGCTGTTCTGCCACAGGTAGAACCCAGTAGGATTCTCATATCTTTGGAAGGGAGTAATGCTTTTCCCTTTCAGATAAAGTGATCAACTTTCAGCTGAACATTTCCAGACAGTTCCTGGCAGAACTTAACTGGACTTGATACGGTGCATTTTTATCTGTTCTGTGGAGATAATGAACTAAGAGCCGTGTTTCCCAGCCAGTTACTCAGTTTTACTGGTTTTTGCTTTAGGAGTGAAGTGGAGCTAGCTAAATTAATGTATTCTCTGTGCTGCTATACTGGCTTGTCTAGGAGATGTCTAGGAAATTAGTCTAGAGAGAGGGACAATGTTGCTGTACATTTTAGTTATTTACTAAAGGTAACCACATACTGCTGTTTTTCTCAAAAGTTAAGAAATCACTATGTCACTTCTGCATTGGCTTCAGGAAAACAATGTAAAATAATCCACCCTTCTTCCCAGCAGCTTTTTGCATCCTCCCCAAGATCCAGAAACAAGAGAATCCTGGCAGGCCAGTAATATCAAACCACACAATCACTCCCAGAAAAAAAATCAAGATTAATAAGCCCCACCCCTCATCTAACATAACCTCAAGCTTCAAAGTCCCTCTGGAACACAGTGGACTTCCTCTGTGAACTGAACAACCTAAACCGCTTCAGGGCCACTGTAGATGTTAGCAGCCAGTAGACTGTTGTTGTCCCATAGTAGGCTGCCTGTACAGCCTGCCTTGAATGCTGAACATCAGAGCTGCAGCCAAATGATACACAGAGCTGTCTATTTGCTCTTCAACCCACAACTTTACACTCAGTAACCAACATTTTCTTGAAACTATTGGAACAGCTGCAGTAGCAAAATAAATAGCTGTATTTTAGGCAAAGCAGCTTTACTCTGCTGGACTGTACCGTGGCCTCTTTCTGCAATCTTATGGAATGATTATTAAACAAATCACTAAACTCTGTAACTCAAATAAGATCTGTCGTAAAAGGATTCCTCGCAGGACTGTTCTTTGCCTTGACATAACCACTCAATCTCAGTAAGCATCATTCTCGGTGGCAAATCCCTTATGTTCCAGCACATATCCAGCTAAATGAATCCAAATTTTTTTTGCAGTAAATATAAAACGTATCCAAGCTTTCTGTTATTATGCTGGTGAAATCCCCAACAGGACTATCAAAATCACTGCGTCTTGCACTTGTTAACAAGTGGTGTCTGTCATGCAAAACACCTGACTCTCTCCCTCATTCCCACTAGTCTTTCTTAGTTTCCAGAGTTTATAACTTACTTGTCTCTACCTTTTGCTTTGAGGATTGCTGTCATATAGCCTTCCTTCTGACAAATATTGTCTCTTGTTCTGCTGGTATCATCCCCATTTTCTCTAGGATGTTCTGCTGAAACTCACAGGAGTTCTTTGCAAATTACATTTAAATTTGAATTTGCTGCTTCCAGTTTTGGGCCTGAAGAATGGCTTTTGTGACCAGAAACTTGTCTGTTTTTCCAATTCTATCTCCTGATCTAGTGGAAGACAGTTTTTACACCTCTACTTACAATCTTGGTCTTATGTAATGCTAAGCAGATTAACAGCATGCCATTGGGAAGTTAAACATTTCATTTGTAGCAATGGGACCCATTCTCCTACATAGAATTAGTCCAAAATACCATTAATTTAAACTGTTTTCAGAGAGCTTGCATAGTATAACACATTACTATCACTGGAAAGCATTGACAATGTCTTAATGTCAGGGACACATCATTGCCACAGGAGAAATTTTCTATTCAGCCTTTGCACACGAAGTGAAGTATTACACTAATAATGTTTGGATTTAGTTTCTCTTATGAAACTCATCACCATGTTGAGGACTCTCCCCTGGGGTGGGAGTAACAGGAGGCTGCCTGCTGCATGGAGAAATGTCCCTTCTGTTTCCATTTGTGCTGCAAATGGCTCTTCCTACAGGATGCATTCACTGAAGAAACTTTGAAAGGGCTTGTCTGGGATGATGCTTATATGCAGCCATACACTCTTTAATGGTGTGATCTATGTCCTAGGCTCAGTTGTGAGAGAGTGGCAGTGACACTGTATGTACACAAGATAGCTTGATCCAATTGTTCTAAAAAATGTTTTTGGTTTGCCTTTAAACTGCATGCTTTTTAAATGTTTAAATCATGAATAAAGCAATCAAATTTCCTAGCTTTATTTAGATTGCTATTTTATATTTCCTTTCTTGTGAATCTTTTAACTGTAAACAAACATTTGTTTTCAGTTATGTGTTAACTGCTGGTTTTAACTTTACAACAATACAGTGCCTTTTAATCATATTTTGCTTTGCAGAATTCCCTTTTTAATTAGAAGAACAGTCTGCTGCTATGGTGTTGCAATGGGAAGTGATAAAGAATGGAATTTTGCATGGGAAATGTATAACCATACTGACTCCACAAAGGAGGATAAAGACATCCTGCTCTCTGCCATGAGCTGTGCTAAAGAGTCATGGTTACTTTACAGGTGACCTTGATCAAAGTATATGTTTGTGTATATAGAAGTAAATCATAAGAACACAAATACTGTACTGTGCAAACCTGATGGAGGTTTCCCTGCCCCAGAAGCATATGTCTTACAGACCACTGGAAGAGTCTCAAGACTTTTCTTATGGAGAAAGTATGATAAACAGGGCAAACACAAATGATCCTTCTGCTGGTATAACATCCCAGATACTGGTATTCACTGAGAAAGGGATTTCCTGAGCTGGTAACTAGTGTGTCATGTCTAACACTGGGCCTGTCTTCTGTCAATGTATTTAGTGACCTTTTTGAACTAAAAAGTATACCTTCAGGCTTTATAGCAGACTATGGCAACACATCCCGTAGTATAATTGCATGTTGTATGAAAACATGCTTCCTTTTGGTTTGTTTTAAACCTATTTTGTGTTGTTTTTTTTTAACTTGGAACCCATTGGCTGCCCTTACTCTCTGGTAAGAAATGGTAATTATTATAATTTGCTTTGACATTTTTCCCTGCTATTTATGATTTTATATCATTTTCCCATACTCCTTCTCCCCTGCTTATTTTGTTTCCAAGCTAAAGTGTCATAGTCTATTTAGCCTCTGTGTGGAAGCCAAATCACCCAGGTTAAGGGCAAAAATGAAAATAGTCTCACTAGCAAGCTGTTCACCATTTGAAGTGCAGGCTTACACTGGAAAGTAATTTTTTAAATTTCCAGCTTCATAGAATCATAGAATAATAGAATATCCTGAGTTGGAAGGGATCAACAAGATCATCAAGTCTAACTCCTGACTCCTTATGGGGCAACCTAAAAGTTAAGCCATATATCAAAAGTGTTGTCCAAACACTTCCTGAACACAGTTTGGAATACTTTATTTATTATCTTGCACTGACTTCTGTATAAACTCTTTTCACCACATCAGTAAAAAGATGTTGTAGCTGAATTCTCGAATCTGTCATGTCCACATTACCCAAAGAATTCGTCAAAGGACAGAAATTTGCCAGTGATGGCCTAAAGAATGATCATCCAAGAATTGGCATAAATTCAATGGGTCTAAAGCTCTGCAAGTAGCAGAGATGTTTCTCCTGCCAGCCACCTGCTCTTGTGGTGGCAGTCATTTGAGAAGACAGAACAAATATGCCTAAGAAGAAGGCAAGATGGGTTGCAAGGAGATGTCCAGTTAGCTATGCTGATACTCCACCTAACCTATGGTCCTTTATTGACTTTTTCATTCGCTCAGGCTAGCACTGGTCCTGGACAAACTCAGGGAGTGGTGATGACCTCCTTCCTCCCTGTGCCTTTGTAGTTGATAAGCCAATCTATTTTTCTAAATGACACCCTGAAAGTCTTTTGGGGTGAGGAATGTTAAGCTGGGCTTTTCCTGGCCCTCAGTATGTTTTGTCCACGCTGTCAAGCATGGTGGTGGCATGCAAATGGGCAAAACCCAGCTCACCTACTCTACCCATAAAGCAGCTGCCTGCAAGACCATATGAGAAGATAACTCTTTAACAGTGCTCCTTGAAGGTAGAAGCATGCAAGGTGATACACTGAGGCAGCAAAGAGAATAGCTACTTACTTTTTCAAGATATTCAGGCACTCACTGCCACTGACATCATTGACAGGTAGTTCCTTAAGTACTTCTGAAATCATGCCTTAACCCCCATGAAAGCATCCAAGACCCCTTGTTATTGGGTCTTGTTATAGGGGACCCTATGAACAGGTCCCTTTTGCATAACAGAGGGTCTTGCTGCTAGCTTACTCTCTAGGCTTCATCTGTGTCACATCAAAGTGACAAGTTTTCCTCCAGAAACTGAGGAGCAGTTTGGCCTTCCACAGGGTTGGCTGGTAGGAGTGGTTGACTTTCTGTAACACAGATAAGAAAAGCACATATATCCATCTGATGTGCTACACCCTCACTTTACTGAGTAGAGAGTTGATGTGCAAGAACAGGGGATTTCACCAATGTAAAGACAAAACCCAAGCTGAATACACAGCTCAGAGTGACACCAACTTTGGTATAACCTTCCACACTCTGGTATTTGTTGAGACAGGAATTTTCCTGAACTGCATGATATTTCCAGACCGTCACTGTTAAGCAGCAAGTGATAGGTACAATTATTACCTTCTTTTCTAACAGATACCTGCAATATGGACTCAGCGATACATTATTTCCCTCCAATTGTACTTCAGTCATAATCTTATATGTGGTAACTAAGGATATTGGGCACCGTATAGCCTGGGAATTTGTTACAGAAAATTGGCCACTTTTAAGTGAAAGGTATGGTAAGCAACAGCTTTGGGTTCCCTTTACTTCTGTGGCCCTTTGGCTTCTTCCTCCATCTTTATGTTTGAGCTGTAAAATCCAGGTGCACATTTTCCTTCCAGAGATGGCTTTTTTGTAATGATTGATGGAATTCCTTAAGTATGCAGAGCAGGGTTTTCAGAGGATTTGACTCTGGTCAGGGCTTAATGTCAAAGAAGAGCTCGTGTCAGACACAGAATGCTTTAAAAATTGGTCTGTTCATGACTATTTCAGTGCTTTTAGAGTGTTAAATTTCCTGGAAAGTCTGACTCTAGAAATGGGTTTATCTACTAGCATTTCACAAATGTGGGTGTAAAATGCTGGAGTAAGATTGTAACCTTATTTCCAAAGAGAGTATGGAGAGATGGGGGATTGGAGCATACAGGTTATGAGCACTGCAAGGACCAACTACAGTATTATTCCCTGACTTAAGCCCTAACCCATCTCCAGCCTACCTGCACCGATGCAGGTAAACTGTAGGTGAGCTTGGCTTACCTGTCTCGAGCAAAGCAAGTATTCTGATGTCTGTTCGAAGACTCCCTCTCTCCTTGGTGGTAATGGTGAAAAGCAGCATGTGTGTGACAGAGTACATTCCTGCTGCTCTTGGTGGCAGAGGAATCCATTGGGAGCCATTAGTGGCAGCATAACCAGAACTAGCCATCTGGGAGCATTCAAATGTGTATCTTTATTGTTAATGCTAGAAAAGGCAAGTTGTAGCAGATTTGTGTCACACCAACTTATTCCCTTACAAAACTCTTCTGTGTTCCATACTGATGAGGAATTTTCTGGGAAACTTATCCATTATTTTCAAACTAAAAGACTAGTGTGGGCATTAATTTATATGCCATCCTCAAGATACTAACAGAAACATGAAGTTGATAGAATCATTATTGGTTAGACTTTCTAGCACAGTTTGGCTGTATGGGCTCACAAAGATTATCCATTTTAAGCAAAGAATTCACGTTACCAAAGTAGAAATACCAGATCTTGCTGGGAAATGAAAATTAAGGGGAATTAGTGTTTCATCCTGCTCAAATGTCTAAACTGAATGTTAATGGTATTTCTTTAGAAGGGGAAAAAGAGTACAGAGTTGCAAACTTCAGCTTAGCTGGTATTTCCAACATGGTAAATAATAACTAAGTAGTGGGAGTATTTTCAAATGAGATGAAATGTAATGTATTGCTAATATGCTGTTTGAAGGACCTTTATCTCAATTTTACAGGTATGGGAAGGAATTATTACATGATGTCTTAAAAGTCATGGGAAGATATGTCAATACAGATGTACAGATCCAAGAGGTAAATCAGAGAAGCAGTTAGTTTTAACTTTTATTGTCAGTTTGTAAATACAGCTTTTTAAATCTCTCATTTTTTAAAGAAATGATAGACTGTATTGTATAACGTTGCTGTGCTGAGACATTGAGAAAAACTATACTTCCTCATCTGAGAAATAAACATATGAACATGCACCCACAACCCTGCAGTCTGTGTGTGCAGTTGGTTGTTGAGCATGGCATGAAAGTGGGCTTTTGTGCGGGGATGGACATTGTGCTGCTCTGTGTGGTTGCAGTGTAGGAGGTTGCCTGCCCCTGTGCTGATCATATGGCGTAGATGTGTGACACAGTTCATTCCTTTTGACTGTGTGGCAGCCCAGGTGAGCCCCTGAACATTACTTTCTAATTGGGCTGCTGTACATCTGGTAAAAGGGGATGGATTTTGGGAAACCTGCTGAAGGGTGGAAATCTGTGGGAGGTGGCTGTAGGCTGTCTTATTTTATTCCCCACAATAATCCACATTAGTGCCTGTGAGTAATAAATATTGCTGCTGATTTCATACTCTTTCCTTGTTCTTTCACCTCCAGTCCAAATGTCCCCAGATTCATTCCCAAAATACTATTTTCTTTTCTCAACAGCTCAGCTTTTGTGCTGTCTGCATGTGATCCACATTTCTGTGCCAGCCCCAAACTGCTAGTATCTGTCATTACAAGAAAATATTTGCTTCCCTTTTTTGCTGTTGATTGATGCATGCGTACAGAGAGTAGCTGAGAAGGGATGCTTAATGAAGAGAGCAATACAGAGAGTTAACTCCTAAAGTGAAAGAAACCTCCCTTCGATGTTCATGAACTATAAGTTTTTCACCTTTTGGTCTTTAGGGGCAAGTTAACTCTGCAGGATGGCGAAAGCAATAGCCCAGTGCCAGCCTTTAAATTAACCTTCATGTTTGGAACTGGGTCCCAATAAATATTATCAAAGCTGTCTCATTTTCCTCTTTAAAATCTGTCTGTAGAGATCACCTTTGCCATGATGTCTCCAGGAAATATACTAAAACTTGGGCTGCTGGCATGTTAGGTTGCTGGTTGTCACGCTGACATCTATCTCATTACTCTTATTGTTTGTTTCCCGCTCCCCCCATATATTCCTTTGCTATTCTTCAGTCCTCTCCTCTTCTGCTCATTAGACTGATGGGAAAGATTTATTGTTCTGTGACTGTAGAACAGGCAGCGCAAGAGGATTCTGCTACCCAACTAGTCCTAGACACTGTGTGGTACCATCAGTACTAGTGAAGTCGGCTGCATTTGAAAGGATTTTTAGAGGGACAGCAAAAGGGCACATTCCTGACGTGCAAGGAGCTTTCCCACTTTAGTGTAAATCAGTAAGCTTGTGCCATCCTCTCTTTAGTCTCTGCTGTCTCCCCCTTTTCTGTACACTTCTGTCTAAAGCATCTGTCAGGTACACAGTTGCTTGCTGCAAGTGAAGTTATGTGAACTAAGCTCATGTGTTTATATGTCTTCAGTTGCAGGTTTTTTATAATGCTACACTGGAAGAGGATGAGAGAGTGGCTACTACTTTACTACTGGAGTTTACAAAATTTGAAAATATGGAAAGGAGAGAACTGCTAATCAAAGTTGCCAGCTGGTTACAGAAAAATGTAGATGATTGACTTGGAAAACAATTTCCAGTATATTTTAGAGTGTGATTCACTAGCATTTTGGTATTCATTTTAAGATGTAATTAAAAAAGCACATTTTTATGAGTCCCGTGGTTGTCTTCCCACCAGAAAGTCAAGCTAAAATCATTCACAAAGAAAAGAAATATTCAGCAAAGGAAACGAGATATAGATTTTCATATTATATTTTTGTAAATTAATTTCCTACTGGATGAGTTGTTAGTAGGGATGTGTTGCTAATAATAACCTAACATATAGATACAGTCCTAAATCCTTTGTTTTTTCTGAGTATCAGAATGAAAGGTGTGGTACAAGTTTGTGGAAAAAACACACAAGGAAGCTGCAAAAGTTTTATATTCTATTTTGCTCATGATTTTTATTGTCATCTTGGGCAAATCATTTAATCTGTCTCTCTCCACTTCTATGTTTGTAAATTGTGAAGAGGACAGTAATTTAGAACACTGCTATGAAACATAAACTTGAGAATTACTTCAGAGCTGTAGGGGGGAAGGACTAAAGAGACCTCCAGTTTTCATTGTAATAAATGAATACCTTGTCATTCAAACTTTATTTTTCCTTAGCAGGTCTGTACTTAATGTGTCTACATTCATATTGGTGTTTGATTAGGAATGTGATTTTGAGGACACCCTCCCAGTTGTCTCCATTTAGCATGCTTCAACTCCCAGGACAGTCTTGGAGTGTGTGAACTGGATACTTTTTGGATGAAATTTATCTAGGAGATGATGAGCTCCTGGTGTGCAACTGATAGACACCACCATCTGATGGTCCTTTTGTCCATGGCACTAGAATGCAACTAGTCTAACTAACCCCTCTGGAACATCACCAAGTGTTTCCATTCTTACTGGACTGAGCTGCTCACTGATGTAAACATAGGGTTAATCATCTTGGTTACGCAGTATTATTTTGAGGTGACAGACAGACAGAATTCAGTCCATTAGTATTAGCCAACCATACTAGCTTGTGTTTGAAGAAGTATGGGATCCTCAGTCCATGCAATTTGTTTATTTGTGGGGTAACAGTATTATGACAAAATTACTGTACTGGTGCTCAGGTTAATGTAGAAAACAATGTTTTGTGAGAATGCAGGAAACCCAAGAAGCTAGAGCACTGCACTATGAAGAGAAAAGGAATAAAAACTCAGACTTGTTAATACAAAGAATTTTTCACTGGCACCCTCTAAATACATTTAAGGAAAACACTGTCATGTTGGCTGCAACATATCTTCTCTGCGCCCCATGACTGAAAAGAAAAACTGTAGCTATTTTGAGACTACCTGAGGACCCCTTTAGTGTACAAGAATTACCAACTGGTGCAGCCAGGTTTGTGCTGGAGTCATTTGACCTCTAGCATGTGATCCAGTTAAGGGTAATGCCAAAGAAAATTGTGTGCATTCTTGACAAATCTTCATCAAGCTGATTCAGAAAGCAAAGGAAGTCATCAAGGCTGTGATGAGTTAGAAGGGTTTTGCTTCAGCATTTCCTGTGATTCCCACTAGTTAATCACTAGCTCTGCATATCTCATCATACGGGCTATGCAAAGCTCAAGAAAGTAATTGTTGCAGGATTTATGGACTAAACTTCCCGTAACAATGTTTTACCCCTAAACCCAGTAGGTGCAAACCATTTCCTTCCAAACATGAGTAACCACTCTTCCTTTCTAACCACTCTTCCTTATTATTCTTTTGTTATCTTTTTCTTCTTTGCACTGAACAAAACTCTTAATTAGAAATGCCAGTATGTAAACAATTACTAAAACAATTTTAAATAAGAATTATTTTCAAATAATGGCTCCTGACTAATGTATGCCTTTTGGCTGACATTCTGTATTGCAGAATAGGAGCACAGTTTTCATGGCAGAGGCAAATAGTGAAGATGATTGCTAGGCAAGCTGCCTGAATAGGAGCAAATCTGAATTGCTCTTGCTACCAGAGTCCACACATTTCCACCTGGTGGCATGTAACATTGACAGCTGCACAATGGCAGTTCTTGCTGCTGTTGTGTACAAGTTGAGCACAGAGGTTTGTAGAGTGGCAACTGGGATGCAGCAAGGGAAGGAGAGGCGCCTGGGAGGAATCCAGGGCAAGCTGGGAAAGCTGCTTTATTGCAAAGGCAGTTGGGTGAAAGGAAGTTCATTGAAAATGAGTATGAGGATATGGATGGGACTTCAGGAAATGAGCTTGTACAGAACTTAAACAGATTGTGTAGGTGTTATGGAGCATGTAATTGTGAAGATGTGTGTGTGTATGGGGCAGTTTCCAGTGAGAGGTGTGTCGTTGATAGACAGGTGGGATTTAGTAGATTTAGTAGTGAGGGGAAAAAAAAGTAGCTATGATGGGAAAAGACCAGCTTTTTGCCTTAAGTCCCGCTCTTTGCCCTGAGAGCACAGAAGTCAAAAAGTTACACTTGTTCTGCCTTTACAGCATGCATGTGTGACAGGGCAGGAGACTCAGGGGAGATGGCAAGGGTGGGGAAGAGATTGTACAGTGGAAGAAGTAAGGGAGAATTAGGACCTCAGGAAGAGGTGGAGTGGTTACACATGGTTGGAAGGAAATGGCTTGGACCTACTGGGTTTAGGGGTAAAATGTTGCCATGGGAAGTTTAGTCCAGAATAGTTGGGAAGGGAAGATGAAAAGAGGTGAAGGGACCAGGGGTTCAAACAGGAGACAAGATGAGAAAGCAAATGAGGGAAGCTACAGGAGCAAGGGAAAATCCAAGGGGGATGAGGAGAATGGGATAAAGAGGGAGAAGTTCAGGATCCTCTTCAGTGCATTGCTTGCCTTGCTTTCGTTCCCCAAAGAAACTCAACCTGAGGTATTTCGAAGGATTATGCTGTGTTCTTTTGGATCCTGTGTTGTTCATCTAGAACAGGGCCAATATCCCCTCACCAGTGTCCCTGCCCTGGCATACGTTGCCCACAGCCCTCAGTTGCCTTGGAGGCATCAAGCACCTTCTCCCAAGTGTGCATCTCCAGCTGTGTCTGCAGCTCTTCCACATGTCTCCTCCAGTATGTTTCTTTCATTTTCTCCTGCCCCCCAACTGCTCTTTCTTAAATATATTTGAGCAGTGGTGCCATGTGTTCCCCTGACTGGCTACAATTCTGGTGTGCAATGGGCTGTTTTTGTCAGAGGCTGGTGCCATCGGTGGAATTTTGGGTTTTTTGCTCATGGGGAGGTTTACATGGCACCGGGCTTGCTGGCAACAGATGGAGTCCAGCTATCTCAAAGGGGGAAAAGGATTCTTGCTCATGAGATGGTGGGGCTCGTAGAGTGGGCTTTAAACTAGGTTTGAAGGGGGAAGGGGATAAAACTATGCTCACCAGAGATGAGCCTGAGGGCAGCATGCCAATGTTGGGGGTGGAATCGATAGTCCAGCTCAAGTGCATCTGTGCCAATGCAGGCAGCATGGGCAATAAACAGGAGGAGCTGGAAGCCATTATGCAGCAGGATAGATATGACTTAGTTGCCATCATAGAAACACAGTGGGACGACTCCCATGGCTGGAGTGCTGCAATGGATGACATCTGGATGGATGATGCAATAAGCTCTTCAGAAGGAATAGGCAAGGAAGGAGAGGTGGTGGGGTGGGTCTCTGTGTCAGGGAGTGTTTTGATTGTACAGAGCTCCACGATTGTGATGACAAGGTTGAGTGCTTATGGGTAAGGATGAGAGGGAAGGCCAACAAGGCAGATACCATGCTGGGAGTCTGTTATAGACCACCCAACCAGGTTGAAGAGACAGATCAAACATTCTATAAGCAGCTGGCAGTAGTCTCACTATCGAGTGCCCTTGTTCTTGTGAGGGACTTCAACTTTCCAGACATCTGCTGGAAAAACAACACAGCAGAGAGCAAGCAGTCTAGGAGGTTCCTGGAGTGTGTGGGAGATAACTTCCTCACACAGCTGGTAGGTGAGCCTACCAGGGGAGGAGCCTTGATAGACCTACTCTTTACAAACAGGGAAGGACTGGTGGGAGGTGTAATGGACAGAAGCCATCTCGGGCTTAGCAACCATGAAATGATAGAATTCTCAATTTTTGTTGAGGCAAGGAAAGTGGTCAGCAAAACCACCACTATGGACTTCTGGAGGGCAAACTTTGGCCTTTTCAGGACACTGGTTGAGTCTCTTGGGAGACTGTCCTGAAGGGCAAAGGGGTCCATGGAGGCTGGACATTCTTCAAGAAGGAAATCGTAATGGCTCAGGACCGGGCTATTCCCATCTGCCGCAAGACAAACCGCTGAGGAAGATGACCAGCCTGGCTGAACAGGGAGCTTTTGCTAGGACTCAAAAAAAAAAGGAGAGTTTACCATCTTTGGAAGAAAAGGCAGGCAACTCAGGAAGAGTACAGGCATCTTGTTAGGTCATGCAGAGAGGAAATTAGAAAACCAAAAGCTCAGCTAGAATTAAATCTGGCCACCATCGTAAGGGACAACAAAAAATGTTTTATGAATATGTTAACAGTAAAAAGAGAGCCAAGGAGAATATCTATCCTTTATTGGATACAGAGGGGAACATTGCCACCAGAGATGAGGAAAAGGCTGAGGTACTTGATGCCTTCTTTACCTCAGTCTTTAATAGTGAGACCAATTATCCTTAGGGTACTCAGCCCCCTGAGCTGGAAAGACAGGGACAGAGAGCAGAATATACCCCCCATAATCCAGGAGGAAGCAGTTAATGACATGCTAGGCCACCTGGACACTCACAAGTTTATGGGACCAGATGGGATCCATCCAAGAGTACTGAGGGAGCTGGTGGAGGAGCTTGCCAAGCCACTCTCCATCATTTATCAGCAATCCTGGTCAACAGGGGAGGTCCCAGACAACTGGAGACTTGCCAATGCAACGCCCATCTACAAGAAGGGTCAGAGGGAGGATCCACGGAACTACAGGCCTTTCAGCCTGACCTCGGTACCAGGGAGCATTATGGAGTGGTTCATCTTGAGTGCACTCATATGGCATGTGCAGGGGATCAGGCCCAGCCAGCATGGGTTCATGAAAGGCAGGTCCTGCTTGACCAACCTGATCTCCTTCTATGACCAGGTGACCCGCCTAGTGGATGAGGGAAGGGCTGTGGCTGTTGTCTACCCGGACTTTAGTAAAGCCTTTGACACCATTTCCCACAGTGTTTTCCTGGAGAAAATGCCTGCTCATGGCTTGGACAGGTGTACTCTTCACTACATAAAAACTGGCTGGATGGCTGGGCCCAAAGAGTGGTGGTGAACAGAGTTAAATCCAGTTGGCGGCCAGTCACAAGTGGTGTTCCCCAGGGCTCAGTACTGGGGCCAGTTCTCTTTAATGTCTCTATCAGTGGTCTGGACGAGGGGATTGAATGTACCCTCAGTAAGTTTGCAGCTGACACCAAGTTGGGAGGGAGTGTTGATCTGCTTGAGGGGGCGAAGGCTCTACAGAGGGATCTGGACAGGCTGGATCTATGGGCCAAGGCCAATTGTATGAGATTCAACAAGGCTCAGTGCTGGGTCCTACTCTTGGGTCATGACAACCCCATGCAATGCTGCAGGCTTGGGGAAGAGTGGCTGGAAAGCTGCCCAGCAGAGAAAGACCTGGGGGTGCTGGTTGACAGCTGGCTGAATATGAGCCAGCAGTGTGCCCAGGTGGCCAAGAAGGCCAAGAGCATCCTGGCCTGTATCAGAAATAGTGTGGCCAGCAGGAGCAGGGAAGCGATCATCCCCCTTGTACTTGGCACTGGTGAGGCCACTGTGTTCAGTTTTGGGCCCCTCACTACAGGAAAGACATGGAGGTGCTGGAGCGTGTCCAGAGAAGGGCAACCAAGTTGGTGAGGGGCCTGGAGCACAAGTCTTATGAGGAGCGGCTGAGGGAGCTGGGGCTGTTCAGTCTAGAAAAGAGGAGGCTGAGGGGAGACCTTATCGCTCTCTACAACGACCTGAAGGGGGTTGTAGTGAGGTGGGTGCTGGTCTCTTCTGTCAGGTGGCTGGAGACAGGACAAGAGGAAATGGCCTCAAGTTGAGACAAGGGAGATTTAGGTTAGGTATTAGGAAAAATGTCTTTACTGAGAGGGTTGTCAGACATTGGAATGGGCTGCCCAGGGAAGTGGTTGAGTCACTATCCCTGGAGGTATTCAAAAAGTGCGTAGACAAGGCACTTCAGGACACGGTTTAGGGGGCATGGTTGACGGTTGGACTCAATGATCTTAAAGGTCTTTTCCAGCCTAAATGATTCTATGATTCTATAATTTCTGAGATAGCTGGATGCAGCTGTTAAGGCACAGAGCAGTTTCTGGCCCATCAGCAGCCACCGTTGCCTAAACCTTGACAGTGCTGATCAATACAGTCCCATAGTCTCCCTTGCAGCCTCCATCACCACCTGTCCCACAGCACACAGCTTGCAGCTTTCCTCCAAACACCAGGGCTGGCACTAAGAAATATGTGTTGCCGCTTGTCCCCCTGCTGCCACGCGCTCTCCCTGCCAGTTTCTCCATCACTGTAAGCCAAGCTGTTCCCAGTAGCAAGAGAGACTTCAGAGCTGTATTAATCGAGGTCCAAGAGCACCAGCCAACTGCTCCTCTGCACCTCCAGGCACAGCTGCCCTGCTGCCTCCCTCTGCCTGTGCCCCCTTTCCTCCCTGGCATCCCAAGGAACCTCCCAGGCAGATGAAGAGAAAGCAGCTGGTTGTGGAGCCTGGGTGGTCAATGTGCAAGCTACATGCCCCCTGGCTGCACTGATAGCACACATGGATGAGGCAGGTGGAGCAACCTGCTCCTTTCAGGATTGTTGCAAGTCCCAGAAGGGTGAGTATGGGTTAGGGAAAAAGGGGCAGGGGTTAAAGTGCCATAAATGAACAGTGATGTAGCCTTGCCACATTGGTGTTGTGCAGTGACACAGAGGACAAAAAGAGCTGTCACCTTTGCATCCCCTGGGCCAGAGGTGCAGGGGCTCCTGGAGCAGGGTGTGATGGATGGACCCGACTCCTTGACCAAACTGGTGGTAGTTTGATTCAAGCTCCAAAGGCAGTAAAGGCCTAGGCCTTAACTGGGCCAAAAACTTCACTAGTTCCAACCTGTTCTCTGAAAGCTCACACAGGAACAGGATGACATGGTGAGCACTGATGCGTATGAGCTTGGAAACTGGAACACTGACCGTGTGATTAACACAAGAATAGCAGGTGGTTCTTCCAAGACTCATTTGTCAAGGAACAAAGGAAGTTGTGGGTACAAGAAGTCTCATGCTTACCTTTTCTATTGCATGTAATTTGACTGTGAGCCAACCACTTCATTCCATAAATACTACAGCCTAAGTGAGCCTTCTTTGAGCTCTCCTTGCTAAGCAGCTGGCTGCATGGCGGTGATCTCCTCACTCCTCGAGGCTGACAGACCCCTTACCAACTGCAGATCTTTGGTAAGTGAAAGATACCGTGCATAACATTGTATTATAGTGCACTAAGATTTTGTATCAGTAACTTTGAATCATTACTCTATGTTCTGTGCAGTAAGTGATAGAGTGAACCTTGCCATCTGTTAAGTCTCACTTTTGTAATATCTCACTTCAGCAAAACCACTGTTGCTGCTACTTTTGGCGATTCTTTAACCAAAAAGTCGAAACCTTCCCTGCAGCAGAGGGACAACGGGCTCTGGTCTTTTGGGGTCTGTTGTCCATCATTTTTTGTGATGGGATGTTCTCTGAGGCAAGGACCTGAGCGGGGATGGTGGGCTGACCTTGGCCAGCTGCGGGATGCCTGTCCTGATGCTCTCTCACTCCTCAACTAGGCACAGGGAGGAAACGTGGTGAAAAAGCTCGCCTGTCGAGATAAAGACAGGGAGATCATTCACCAGTTGCCGTCATGGGCAAAACGGACTTGACTTGGGGAGGTTGATTTGATTTATCGCCCATTAAGATCAACTCGGAGGGTGCAAAACAACCCGCCAAATTAAAGCACCACCTCCCCCCACCCTCCCTCTTTGCCAGGCTCGTCCTCACGCCCGACTCTTCCACCTCCTCCCCTCGCACAGCCCAGCGGGAAGGAGGAAGGGGGGTCGAGGTCAGCCCCTAACCGCTCCTCTCTGCCGCTCGTTCCTCCTCACGCTGCTTCCCTGCCCCAGCCTGGGGTCCCTCCCGCGGGCCGCCGTTCCTCCAGGGCACGTCTACCTGCTCCACCGCGTCCTCTCCAGGGGCTGCGGGGGAGCTCCTGCTCCGGCGCCCGCAGCGCCTCCTGCCGCGCCCGTCTCGCTGACCTTGGTGCTGTTCCTCACTTTGTGGGTTTCCCCCCCCAGTCCTCCGCTCGCCTGGCATTTCCCCCCGTTCTTAAGTAGGCTTTCCCAGAGGCGCCGCCAGCTTGGCCCAGGGGCTCCGGCGCGTCCCGCAACGGACTGGAACCCTCGTGACCGGCACGGGGCTGCCCGCGGCCTCCGCCCGCACAGCTCCCCGCAGCCCCCGCTGCCAGCGCCCGGACGGAGCCGGTACAGAGGGGGAGGTAGCGCTCGAAGAGGGGACGCCGTCGTGTGCGACAGCGGGCACAGAGAGGGAGGAACGGCGAGGAAGGCGAGCGCGGGGGGAGGGAGGTAACTGGCAGAGGAGGAAAGCGGGGAGAGCGACCTCGCCCGCGGGACGCCCAGCTGCCGGCCGTAACGGCGGGCTGTTGGGGGCGTCGGGAGGTGGGCTCGGAGCCCGCTGCCGAGGCAGCAGCCCGCCTGAGACCGGTCAAGAAGATGCTGAGGCCAGACCTCTGGCTCCGGGCTTGGTAACGAGGCGGCGGGCAGGAGGAAGCGGCCGCTTTTGCTGCCTCCCTTCGGCCGTGTGGAAGGCAGGGCGCCGGACAGGCCGTGAGGTGCTGTCAGCACCGGAGTGCCGGGCTGGCCGGCGGGGAGGACCTGCAGTCTTCCCTGGAGGAAGGGGTTTTGTTCTCCCCTTGTGCCCCTTCTCCTTGGCGTCTCAGCCACTAAAATTAGCTCCCTGCCTTTCGTGTGCTTCCTCCTTGTCAGGTTCACCGGCTCCGTCCCGTCCCGTCCCGTCCCGTCCCCCCCTTTCTGATTTGAACATCCAGAAAGGAGAAAACAAGAGGCAGAAACACCTGATAAACCCGGCAGTTTAGAACAAATGGGGCGGGGGGGGGGGGGGGGGGAATGAATTAGAAAATCGAGGAGCATCACCAAGACCTCACTCTGTGTTAGTGTTTTAACACTGAAGTCATAAAGCCCCAGGAAACCGTTTTCCAATGGGGTAAGAACATTACAGATTAATTTTTAACACTGAAAAATGCATATTATTTTTTTTCCCTTCAGCTGCCCCGTTTGTACTGGCCACAGAATGCTACTGAGCACACCGTGTGGCAGAGAGGACTGAGGTGTACAAGGAGCAATCAGCTTGACATTGGATAATGCCCAGGAAGCTTAAAAGAAATTTAACGTATCTGTAACCATTTCTTTGTTTTTCTTCCCTCCTTTCCCCCCACAAATACTAGGGACATTTTTACCATATCTCCAAAACTTATTTACAGTCACATGCTCATGGTGGGGAAGACTTGTCCCTGAAGGAACCATTAGGAGTTTCACCACCAGAATCAATCTTTCTGAATGTCACCTAAGATTTTAATCTACATGTACACCCTCACTTACTCGTCCCCTACCACCCACTCAGTAAAAACTGTTCTGAGTAGATTGCAGGCTGCACGTTATCATGTATGCCATGATAAATAAATATCATAACTCATGCACAATTCAGAAACAGTTCAGCTACACATACATAAGTATTAGCAAAATGGAAGAAAAGAAGTTATTAAGTATAAGGTGGCTTAATCATAATTTTCATATTTATAGAGTTAATAATTCCTGTTTTCTCCATTATGTAGAATATGGAGAAATCAGAAGAACATTGGAAAAAATCTAAGAGAATAAAACAGGTTGTAGGTTTTTGTTTGTGGGTTGCTGCTGTATGAGTACCTTGGAGATGGTGAATTTTTTTTCCCTTGAGGGATTTCTGGTTCATTTTTCATGACAAGGAAAACAGCCTGTGGAGCAAAATGAAGGTACATGTAGCAGCATTTAAATCACCTAGCTAAGGTCTGCTGCTAGAATGTTACATCAACTTTTGGTTTTAAAAGTGTTTGGAGGTAAAGAAAATAGTGTGGTAAATAATAAATTTACTTGTCCTCAGCCTGGGTTGTGAAATACGTCAGAGAGTGGATGGATACTGCTGATGAAGATATAAAAGACATGTTGGACTATTTGTCTAAGTGCAACAGGAGAATTTATAAGACTTGACAGTTTTGGATGTTTATTACGATTTAGCTGTGTTCTAGGGAAGAGTAATGAAAGCCATAAGTGATTCCAGCGTGATGGAAATTGGCATCTGGAGGTAACAGGAGGAGGCCAAGTTGTCTCCACTAGTGCAACAAACAACCCTGAAAGGCAGGAAGCTGAACTGTGAGGTTGCATTGTCACTTTACCTATTGGGGAGCATATTTATTTGATGACTTTTGTCTGTTGGAGGTGGTGAACAGAATCCAGAATGTTTTGTCTGAAGTGGTAAATTATTCCTTTACTACATCCATGTCCTAAAAAAAAAAAATCTCAATTTTTGTAAAATGCAGTAGTTATTACAGTGTTTTTGTTTACTTACCTTTAAGAAAAAAGACCTCTAAGAAATACATTTGCTCTGTGAACATACCACAGATACAAGTAATAAATGAGGACTCTCATCACAGTTTATATCATTTCTCAATTCCCCCTCTTTGTGCTAAGTACTATTTAAAAGCCATTATTAATGAGACAGAAAGTGTGAGGTCCTTTAAGACAGTTACCTGGCACTGTCTTCAGCTTGCTTCTCTGGGGAGCGCTATTTTGATTATTTGTCTTCTGTTTCAGTCGCTCTGGGGCTAATGTCGTACTTCCACTGTCAGAGGAATTGTGCAGCAGTAAACCCACGCTGTGCCAGCCCCTTCCTTTGGTAAGTACAATTTAAAATTCTGGAGAACCTCCTTTCCCTCTTGCTGTCTGCTCTGAACTGAACCTACACCCTTTAGAACTGCAGGTTTTCAAAATGTAAGTCTGGCAGATCTCTTCTGCCTATTGCATGACAATCAGAAGACGCACATGATTTTATAATTGGTTGGTAAGTTGCCTTTCCACATCTTTACAGCTCAGTCCATAGCTGATCCTGAGGAAGATTAATTTATTCTCATTCTTAATTTGGCTGGCACCAGATGTCCTATAGAGATTTCGAGATGCATACTTGAATGTGCCACACACCTGACTGCTGGTTTCTGAGCCCACAGACATCTCTGCAGAGCTAGGCTATGAGGAAGATGGGACTATTGCACTGGGTCAGTCTAATCCATGTGGGCAGAGGGAGATTAAAGCCATAGGGACAGCATCTTGTCTTGCCCTGGTGAAGGTGGTGAACATGCTTACAGATCTCAGCCAGAAAGTCTCCAATGGCATGAACAAATACAACTTGAAAACAATGTGCCTTCACTCTGGCAAGCCCTGCAGACATAACAGCTTTTTAGGCTGCTGAGATCAAGCAGCCTGAAGTGTCTGGAATGTCAGTCACCACATTTCACACCAGCTGAAATATTTAGCAGTGCAATCTGCAAGGATCATAAATACAAACATTAAATTCTTGAAAGAGCAGATACAGAAAAATATTTCTTTTATGAAAATCATAAACAAATGCAGTTCCTTCCAAATCTCAACATCTTCTGAAACTGTTCTCTGACCAGAAACATCTGTCTCTTGGATAAGACCAAGTCTCTTTTAACATAACACAGCCTCTGATTTTCTTCCTCCCTTAATCTGCTTTTAGCCTTGTCAGCTGTGCCAAGGGTCTGGGATGAAATTGCCAGTTCTTAGCCATATGCTACAGCCACAGTGGGATGTTGAGATGTGGATGATCATCTCCAGGAAGTACTTGCTGTATTCAAAAGGTGTGGGAGAACACAGGTTTTGGTGGAGGAAAAGTGCAACTGATGGTTGTCCTCAAGAGTTTAAATTTTTATGGAAGAGACCAGTGTTTAGTGCATTCCCCCTGGATTATCAGTACAGCCAGACCAAAAACAGTAGATGAAAAAACTCTGCTTCAGGACCCAGAATACTTTCCTTTGGATAATTAGGTTCTGCAGACTTGAGAGTGGATGTCTGAGACTCACAGTCTCCCTTGTTCCCCTATCCTCTTTCAGAACATGCTATGGAGGATAACCAGTCCTGTGAGTCTCAAGCAATTTCTGAATCTTGCACAGTTTCCTAGTCACACTCTGCATCATTTTTTAGTATCTTTCCTGGAGATTAAAACTAACACTTTACCATATATATGGAGACAGAAATTCACTACATTTTCTGTGTGGGATATTGTCACTGAGGTGCAAGGGAGTTTGAAACATGCGTTTGGAACAAGATGCTTGCTCCTTTTCTGCTGGTATTTAAAAAGTGGCTTCTGATTTTGGGTGTTTGGCTCCAGGTAACTGCTATTTTCCAAAGGAGTCAAATATTTACACCACCAGAGGACATGTGGGAATTCTGTTTTACCTCTTACACTGGTAGCTGCTGATGGCTGTTCTGCTCCTGGACCCTGCACACTGTAATAAAACAGGCACGGATGATGGTCATGCATACTCATAAAGTGCTTTAACAATGCTGGATGCATGGTTGGACACAAGAGGAGATGTAGGAAGCAAATCCTTGTCAGGACTCCAATTTGAGTGCAAATGAAGAGCAGTACTCACTTTCTCTGGAGCAGTAGCCTTCATTCTTGTTTTATTTGTGGGTCCCTAGCAGATTTCCAGTAGGAAAGCAGGCTCACCCATATAGCAAATATTAACTGCATGGTAATAGCTTTCCTTTTCTAATCCTAAAAGGATGCTCAAGTGCCAGGACTAAAATTGTTACTGTAGAACATCCCGTTGTGAATAGTGTCAGAATCTCAGTCATTCTTAAGGTCACTGAAGAGGAGAAAGGGAAACCCTCTCCGAAATAGGCTAAAGGCTGTTCTTTTCATCTGTCCAAAAAGTGTCCCCTTCTGTTATGAGGTCTCTCCCTTCTCATTGCTATTCCCACTTTGGCTGTCACCCTGCAGGGCTGACGTGCGGAAAACAGACTCCACAATCAGTGAGATTGTAAAGTAGGTATGTTCATTCAGCACTGGGCGGCACGGGGGGTAGTCCCACCAAAGTTGTGCGCGCCCGACTCGGCAGTTTGCCTCAAGTTTATCCAGTCAGGTATTACATATTCACAATACGCCTATACATATGCATGACCTATCCCCGCTTCATATTAAAGTTAGCTCCGAGAGGTCATTTCCATAGTCCCCTCCCAACTGCGCCTGCGCAGGGCCTCTTTATGGTGGTTGTCTGGTGGTCGCAGAGATGAAGATAGATGACTCCTCTTCGTCACCGCTAGTAACCTCTTTCCTTGCGCAGGCTCAGTGATTTCTAGGTATTCACCCAAGCCGCAAGACCAGTCTTAGCTGGCTCTTGGGGCCTGCTCCTGCTTCTTATCAAGGACTGTCTTTACCTCATTGGCTGGGTCTTGAGATCAGCTCTTCTTATCAAGGACTGTCTCTACCTCAGCTAATTTCAACAATGTAAGCAGTAAACATCATCTTTCACCCCCCTTTATTATGTCTACTGAGATTCTTTTGACTCCCCTTGTCTCAGGGCTGGGCTGCAACAGAGGGAACTAAAGGCCTGGACTCCTCTCCTGCTTTTCTCAGAGAAGTGCTGGCCCTTTTGGCAGTGGTGAAATGAAGATCTCTGGGACAGGGTTTGGGCAACAATCCTAAAGTGCCAGATAACCTGGCAGAGGCCACTACACCACCTTTCAGAGGCAATGGGAGAGACATGGCAGCACCTGGGGAAGGGTTGAAGGAACTCCCCAAAAGGTTAAATATTTCTGGTGGTGTTTGGGGTTAAAGCGTGAGGCACTGGAACTGCATATATTGCATAAAAAGCTTTAACTAAGTACCTTCACAAGTTGGGTAGGAAGAAGTAGCTAACAGCCATCCCAATCAGTTGCCTCCACCATTTCTGTGTGACGGGGTAGAGGTGATGGATGGCCTTTGTAGGAAAGACTCACAGAACCCGTAGTCCTCCCTGGGTGCTTTGTAAGCAGTGTGAGTGATGCACTTCTTTGATGCACTTCTTTTCTATTAAACCTAAAAGTTACACGTTCTATTTATACACAAAATCTTTTGCAAAGCTAAGGACTGAGATTTAAAAGCCAAGAAGTTTACTCTTAATCCATTGGTTGAAGTCTTCAGGAAGAAAATTGTGAATCTGCAGGGAATAGTCTAGTTGTTATGGTCATAGCTTTGACACACACTTTGGGTGTCTATGAATAATGTCACAGAATCTGCCCAGGCCGCTCCTGCTCCCCCTCCCCGCGGCCGCGGCCGCTGATTTTTGGAGCTTTGCGAACAGAACCGCAGCTAGGACAACAGTGTCACCTGCTGGTGAGAGAAACGTGACTGTCGCCGCGTGCTGTTCTCTTCCACTGCGCATCGCCCACTGCTTTTATGTGTTCTGTGAGAATACCGCTCCTCACCTTTACATTAAAGGTGACAATGCGGTGAAGCGGTGCCAGTAACAGATTCAGAGATGACAGTATTTCTTTCAATTTCTGTGTTATTTAAACACTAAAGATTTTCCGAGGTTTGCTTGACAAATTATAGAGTGGCTTTGATGATACAGCTTTTGTTTATGTTAGTTATATTATTTTAATACAGTTTTAAAATCGAGGCTGATATTAAGCCACATTTTGTTCTGCATTTGCTGTTGGTTAAGAATACATAAAAACACAGTATGAATATCACCTGCTCACCTTAAAACCTTCACTTAAAAGTCTGGGAATCTCACACTTCTGTATATGTCTAACACACATGTATGTATGTATTTCACAAGGGTAGTCAAGTAAGTGATCATGCAGAAGAAAACTGCAAGAAAAGCAATTCTGCCCAGGAAACACCTGCAGAAGGAAATGTCTCTCCTGCTAAAGACTGCTCAGCATCACAAAAACAATTGGTATGATTTCTCCAGTACCATTTTATTATCAAGATACTTACCATTGCCTTTAATGTCTTCTATAATTACAAAAATAAAAAGCTGGAATCATTAGGGAAACATCAGTAATAACAACAGTGGAATAACTCAAGTTTGCAGTGCAGTGATTTAGAGGGCTAAGAGCACTTCTGAGATCAAATGAAATAGTAAGTAGGGAAATAGGAGAGTGCTCTTAGAGGGAGGACTATCTCCATAGCTTATTATTTGTTTCCAACATGAAATTGCATAATTCATGATCATGGACAATGGTGATGCTGAGGCATATTTTCTGCACTGAAAATCTACCCCAGACTCAAAAGCAGAAATGTCTGAATAGTGTAGGTGCATGAGATAACCCTATAGGTTTTCAGGAGGATGCAACTGAAGATGCACAGCATGGACAACTTTGTAAATAAGTGCACTCAAGTGCACAGTTATTTCCAAATCACCGTATCAGCAGATTGGACTGAACTGCCATTGCTTTCCCCATGAGAAGCAATGAAGGCACTCACTTGTTCGTAAAAAATGACTGTGGACTCTGAAAGGAATGACATACACCAGGAAAGCTGAGGGGTGGCAAGTCACCTCCATTTACCAAAGAGGAGAAAAGATAAATTTGTATGTAAGTTTGTGCCTTTGCATAATGAATGACAAGTGTATGTGCAATGTCCACAGTTATTGTCCAAAGAGAAATTGTTTGACAAAATGCCTATGATGGTTTGCATTGACTTCAGGCATGACTTTCAACCTACATGGGCTATGTGGAATGGCCATACAGAGAGCTGATGTTTTAACCTCCAAAACTATTTAGCAGTTTTAGCTAACTGCAAACACAAAGTCCATAAAGTAGGCAAGAAAATGCTCCCTCCTATTTCTCAAAAATTTTTCTCCGTTTAGCTTCTTTATTTTTGTCTATGCTTTTTTCATACTCCTCACTTGTGCAAATGCTTCTTTCCTGCACTAGTTGCCCCTCCAGACATTTCTTTTGCCCCCAGATTGTTTGGACAAAGATGGTTTCTAGGCATCTGAGGGAGCAGTGAAAGTAAGTGTGAATCCAGCTGAGATGCCTGTAATCATAGTACTTGTTTTTACATTATAGATAAAGTAGAGGAAAAAAAATACATGGTTCTCCCTCCCACAAGACAACTTTCATACTCTATGCCACTGTACCAATCATGTATTCAGGGTCATGGTTCCTTTTCCTGTCATGATGCACAGTCGGTCAAAGGAATACTCAATTAACAGTTAGACAAGCAAACATTTTAAACAGTGTGATCTTAATTTAGGTTGCTTTGTTTTCCTACCTGTGTTAAGTTATCAAGAATATTAATTTTAATGTCATTTGAAAGCAAGTGAGGACATTTGGCAGCTAGTAAATATTTGTTCTAATTGTACTAATTCTAAACTTTGTGTTGTTTCTTCATAGCAGCAACTTGAGAGACAATTAAAATGCTTAGCTTTTCAAAATCCAGGACCTCAGGTAGCTGACTTCAATCCTGAAACTAGAGAGCAGAAAAAGAAAGCTTGCATGTCACAGATGAAACAAGGTCTTTTTAATAAGCGCAAGTAAGATGTGCTAATTTATTACTTATTTTATTTAAAAAAATGTCTAGTATGCTGTTTACTGAATATAAATTAAATGAATAAAAGCATAATATTTTGCAGACATTTCTTATTACACATGAAAGCTGTGTTGGGAAAGCAAGTTTTTTTCTGTGTGACGAGAATTTTGATTTACTTCTTTGGCACACTTTCATTTTTAATAACAGTTGCAATTAGGATATAATACTGGTATTTCATTATGCTGTGAGGTTGTTAAAGAGGAAATATTTGCTCCTGGACAGATGTTTTCTGCATTTATTTGGTTTAGTCTTTGAACATGTTGGAGCATTCTCTGAGAATCGCTTTTTCTTCTCTTTCGCAGAACTACAAAGAAGTATGACAAACATGGCAGGCTGCTTTGTAATAACATTGATTTGTGTGATTGCCTGGAAAAGAACTGCCTGGGTTGCTTCTATCCCTGCCCCAAATGCAATTCAAGCAAATGTGGACCAGAATGTCGCTGCAACAGGAAATGGGTTTATGATACAATTGAAACTGAAGGTGGGAATGTGATCAGTGTATTGCCATTTTCTGTCCCTGACTGATTTTGTTCTGGTAGTTTTTGCACCTGAGCAAAGTTCTTCTTCACATTTTATTAAAGTAAATCTTGGCTTTATGAATTGTCTCTAGTGAAGTGCCTGGCAGTGGGGCTTGTGCTTCTTTATTGCTGCCTACCTAGCAGACTTTAACCTTCCCCATTAAGCAAAAGTATGCATTTCATTCTTCCTCATCCTTGTGAGCTTTACTGAGGCATCTAGTCAGTCCTCTCTAAATCTTGACTTTCTAAAACTGAAGGTGATGGGACTGCTGTGGGAAGACAATTTTCTTACCCTTCGAAGTTGAACCACATTACTTGTAATGAGTTTTTTTTCTTGTCAATTTCTCTGCTTGTTCATTTACTCAGATGTGTGACACAGCTTGCTCTTTTGTGAATGCTTGTCCAAGTGTCTTTTCCTTCTGATGCATTCATGTCTGGTATAAATGAGGCAGGGGTCATTTGAAATAACAGTTCTTTGAAACTAGGTCACAACTTTCCACGTCCCTCCGTATATAGAGGAGAGTGGAAAAGACTACAATTCTTTCTTGCTGCCCAGGCTACAAGACTGAAACCAACATGTTCAGTCAGCATTTTTTGTTACAGCATATGGCACACTCAACCTTGATTGGTTATTAATTATATAACTAGAGATAAACGGATTGGATATTTTTTCCTCTGAACAGAGAAGTCTCTTCAGTTCCAGGAGTTTCATCTTCATGCAAGACATGACAGATTTCAAATACCATAACTTACACCCAGTCTTCTTACTAGGTAGGTGTTCTCATTCGTGATGGGCAGTCACAGCCTTTTTGAGGAGTGAGGGTCCCTCTGGATCTTGAAGGGGGGAAGGCTGCAGATTGCCACAGGCAATCTCCAGGAGTGTGCTGCTAGTGGAGAATCATTCATTGGGCCCAGTGCTTGCTGTTTTTGAGGAGACTCTCCCAACTTCAAATGTGGCACCACTTTTCTGACCTACAGAAAGTCATTCTCTGTGGACAAAGACCTCCTGCTCCAAGGCAGAGATATCTCCCGGTAGAATAAACTTCCTGGAACAGATCCCAAGAATTCCTTAACACCACAATCTCCTTCTGACTTGATACCTTGGAAAGATTTGTTGTTCCTCTCAATTAATGACACCTCAATACTTAAGCCTGTAGCATGAAAACACCCAGTACCAAAAAACTTCATAAGAATATTTGCTGTGGTGGTTAAAACACTCTCTCTGTTTGGCAGTTGGATCTGGTGCTGTTCTGTCATATACCTTACTGGTCCCAAAGTATCCTTTGACTTGTGCCAAGAGTCCAAATAGCCCACATCATCTCTGAGCTATATTTCTTAAGGTAGGTGGAAATCCTGCCACTGTAGTCAGGGATTGGTTTCTTGTTCCAGGTGTGCCACAGACTCATTCTGAACTTGATCGAATAAGCAGCTCTTCAAGAAGTTAGAGTTGATTTACATGGACAGGAAGATGGCAGCCTTCCTTTGTAATGACCTCGAGATCTGAAATGGACAGGTTTGAATTAGCTTCACTTTCTTTCCACTTAAAGGCAAAAACCCAAATAGTTTCTCAGGTGGATTCCTGTGGTAAGGCTACATGTTAAATTTTCTGAGAAATGTGATTAAACCCAGACTGGCGTAAATCTTTAGAATCCCGTTATTGAATTCCTTGGTGTTACTTTGTGTTTTTTAACATGGACTATGCCTCTGCAACAATCATAGCTAAATGCAAAACATAAGAGAATTCTGTCACAAACACAGTGCAACCTTGAAAATATAGTGCAAAACCTGAAAAAAACAGAAGTGAGAGCCAAGATAAGGATATTGAAATAAGAGGATGTTGCAGAGTCAGTTCTGCTTGGTTTGAGAATGACTTTTTACCACTGCAATGATCCTGCTAACTTTTCCCCCAGTTCCAAATGAGCAGCTGACACTGCACAAGTATAATCCCTATTAGGACAGCTGTATGGGGGGTGGGGGTGGTGGGCAGAAAGAGGAAGAAAAATTCTAGTGTCATCCATATGTTTATACTGATTGTGAAACTTAGTGGCAGATACATGTATATAAAAACAACAACAGAGTGCCCATATCTGATAGTTTTTGTTAGGCAATTACATAATGCCACACTGCATGACATTGTGGTTTTAAATAAAATGCTTTCCCAGAAAAGGCAGAGAACATTTCTTAGTCTTTTATGAAATTGGCCACTCTCCAGATGACACTAGATCATCTTTCTACTTTATCAGATGTCAGTCTAAACAGAAGATGTTTTTCCCTATGGAATAAGTTTGTATTACAAGGCTAAGGTTTAAAATAAGGGCAGCAGATCAATGAACTGTTCCATAAGGTCTGTCGGTCCTTCTTCTCTCTCTCCCCTCTCTGGCCTCCCACCCCAGATTATGCAGGTTAAACAGTCGTGACACTGTGAATTTACTTTGCCTGTCTTTCCCTTGTCCATGTGGCTGCTTTGCTCATGGCTACCAGTGATCCCACTGTGGCTTAAGATGAAAGCACAGGTACCTACTAAACTATAGCCTAGCTAAGATATCACCTCTCAGTTTCTTGTCTAAAAATTGATTCAGTTTGTTTAATTTGAATTCATCGTGCCTTCCACTGTATTTCCCTTGCTTACAATCCATATCTATCTGGCAGGAGATATAATCCTCTGCTTTCTAAGATATTATTAGTACAAAGAAGTCAATCTCATGGAAATGAATAATGTGCTCCTGTGTGATTTTTCTATAGATAAATATGGTTCTTTCTCTACTAAGCTCATATGTGCTTGGGCATTTTCTTATTGGGATCCTCTCAATTGCAAAGACTCCACTGTGCATGTCCTGCCAGTTACAAACTTGAAAACTCAGAAAACAAAATAAGAGTTATGCACAGCATCTTGTTGTTTGCCTTCGTTGCACTCCAGTAGACTTTAAGGCAGAAAGTTAGCCACTGAAGACACTCATTATTTAACAATTTGCGTATACTTCTCAATATCAGAAGTTGTCACATCTTTGAGTAAAAAACCACAACAGCTGTCCTTGTGTATTGCATTGGATACTTACAGCTGCTCCTAAGACAACAGCCAATTTAAAGGAAATATTAATAAAATTATTATCATGTGGCTCAGAAGAGGTCACAATGAAAGTGAAGGACATTAAATATTATGACTTTCAAGATGTGAAGGTGTGCTAAAGCCAAAGAACACCCGAGGCTTTATCAGATGAGTTGAGATGGGAGTTTTGAATAAGAAGGTAGACCAAAGCTGTATTGGGGCATGAGGCTGACTAGCTAGTCAGCTGTAACAAGGTCACCACTCCTGTGCCTGCCTCTGTTTCCATGCTAATAAATGGGCAAAATTATGCTGACTTTTGTCTTGCTTAGTGTTTGCAAATCCTTCATGCAAAGTTTCACAATGAAAACTTAGAATTATTTCTATAAATCCTTTGATGCAAAGGCTCCATGATACTGATTTCCAGTTACATATATAGCGTAGCACGTCTGAAACACAGACAACGAATACAATAGATTATAGCACTGTAAAACAACAGCCAGAAAATGGAGGTCTTTTTTTCCCCAAAGCAAGCTCCCAAATTTTGTATGAAAAGTATTACTGGATTCCTGTGTGCATGGAGACTTAATGTTAGGTAACTGCAGTAAACTGCATGGTATTCATTTTACCTACAGGGCTTTAAAATTAATGAAGGACAGTCAGCCCTGGGAGAAGTTAGGTTTGTGGTTCCAGAAAGTCTAGATATTTCAGTCACAACCTGAGATCACTAAACCATTCCTCCTGGCTTAAAAGGAACTTCTGCATATGGCAAGGTGCCATTCAATCCCACCACATCACTGAGAGGAAAATACGTCCATACTGTTATTGAACTTACACTAGTATGTGCCAGCATTTGTTGAGGTAAGAACTCTACAGTTAATATTTGCCAGCCTCTGTGATTCATACAAACACAGGAAGGCATTAAAAAAAAGTAATTTACTTTGAACACTTTTCCAGACAATTTTCATGATCCTTTTAACACCTTCTGTAAGAGCACAATTGAACTTTCACTATATACATCCACAGCAGAGTAGAATACAGATTTCATTCAGTTCAGTGGGAAAACCAGAAGAGCTTGACTAAAGAAATATAGACTAATACTTTCTGGATAAATATGCCTCAGATAAACATCTGCATCAAAAGCATTACAGTTGTTGCAGCTCTGTTGTGTTTCTTAGCTACTGATAGCAATATTGATTGTAGCTTCTCCTTTGACACATTTTTCATGATCTCAAAACATTTTAAAGCCAATGACGCATGTTTCAGTGGACTATTTTGTTTGACACATTCTATTTGGAAAACAGACATATCAAGTGTGAGCTAACTGCAACTTTGAACGTTAGTTAGAGCATGATACCTGCACTTCATTAACCCTAATTTGTAATCTTGGCATGAACCATAGAAAGATTTGCCTTCATATCGTTTGCAGAGGGCAGCACATCTTTTCTCCATTGACCTGGCCCTGCAAAGTACTGACCTGCTTCTACCGCTACACAGGTGCAACTGTATGAATGCTGGTCTCTTACGGGATCATACCCGTTTGTGTTATAATGGAATAAATTAAGGCCTATTGTCCACAGCTGAATCTCCTGTATGCTCACAGGTGCCTTTGATCAAAGGAGTAGGCTATGCAGCCCTGATTTCCATTGTCAAGCAGTGTGCCACCCACTGTGTCTGACTCCCTTCACATGACTAGATGTAATAGTGAAATTTCACATATAAGCACAAAAATAGCAAACAATAAGCCAGCATACAAAACTAATAAATTAAGAGCACCCCTCCTTTATTCATAGTCCCCTGCCCTTACTCTTTCTGAGCAGAGTTCAAGTAGTCTTGGTGATTTTAATGAGATCACTCATCCAGTGGAATGCAAATAATGACACAGAAAGAATGGCAGATTGTTTCATAATGATAACAGTCACAGAGAGCAAGAGAAGAGTATTTATTTCTGATAGATGTAACTTAACTGAAACACTTGGAACACACTTTACAAAACAGAACTATTTTTTCAACAACAGTTCAAAAATTGAGCTATTTAATACTAGTTAAAAGCTACAATTAAATCCCTGACCCACAAATTTATAGTTTGCTAACTTCAATTGCTTAAGCCACTTGCAAGTTTAAGTGAAAATTTATGTGAAACATTATTGGTTTATTTTCAGTCAGTCGTAGGACAATTATTTAGTCAACAAATAGTGTCAGGGATATTGCACAACGCAGATCTTGAAGGAGTTCAGCATGTTCTTTTGTGTGTACCTTCAGAAGTTAGGAAAAATAACAGAGATGAAGATGACAGGAAAAGGAAAGGCTTGAGTGTAGACAGAATGGCATCGCAAGTAAAAGGCTATGGAATACAAAGAGGATCAAAAGGAGCCAAGAAAAAAGATAAAAATAATACATCCAAAGAAAACAGGTCCTGGTAGGATCTTGAGAGCCTGTAGTCCTCAATGCTGGATCAGCTTTACTCAGTTTCTACACATTTACTATCCATTTTTCATGACAGGTGTTTGACCCTTTGTGCTTTAAAACCTGTAATGAAGGAGATTCTTCAACTTTCTCATGCAATTTATTACAGTTCTTAACTAGCCTCGTGTGGAAAGTATTCTGTAATTCCTAACTTTACATCCTTTTCATGCTCTATATAATCAGTTTCATCTGATAACCACAGAAGTATTGTAAAAAGCAGAGCCTAAATGAATTTTAACTGATGGGTTGGGTGGTGAGAAAAGTCTGTAAAACAAACCGTAATCAAATAACATGAAAGCTTTTTTGGTCTTTGTGAAAGAACAGAATATATAGTTCAATTTCTGGAAATGCAAAGTAGGGAAGACAGAGCTTTTCAAGACTGTTGTAAGGCAGTAAGATTCCCAACTTTCATTAGCAGCTAAACACTCTAAACTCTCAGTCACTGATGCCTAAGATTTTGTCATAGGATGTGAGCCCCCACAACATCCATTTGCATGTCTAAATGGAGTATTTTGAGTCAAAATATGGCTAACATTTTGACTCAAAATATCTCTTAACTAGATGGATAGTTGAGACAACTGATAAAATACATTAAATTGTGTAATATCATTAGCTCAGTGAAAAAAGCTATTATTCACATTGGAAAAATGGATCATGGACACAAGTACAAAACAGTATTAAAGAAATGGATGTATGAGAAGTCACAACTTCTTATAATTCTTTTTTAGGATCAGAAAATGTATTTGGAAAAAAATGATTTAATTGTGCACTTGACAGCACCTTGTCAGGTTAGCTTCATTACTTATTATTTCCAATCAGCTGCTCTGTTTCCTGTCTTTCTTCAGTGAGGCTTTGAACAGAGAATCATACAGGGTGGAAGAAGACTCCAGAGCTCTCAGGTCAAACCTCCTGTGTGAAGCAGGTCCAGCTGGAGGAGGTTGCTCAGAATCCTCTCCCGTTGAGATTTTAATGTTCAATGTTTTAACTCTTCATTTTTAATATTCACTTGATGCAGCAAAGTGTGAAAGAAAACACTTTAAAATAGCTCCATATGATTATAAAACCAGAGAATTGGCAGCAAACCTGAGTGGCGCATCCAATACCTATATCAGCTGCAACTTTTTAAAATAAGTAAGCAATTGTCTAGACTTCCAGTCGCCCTCGCTCGTTTTGACTGAACAAACTTTATAAAATTCTGCTCTCAGGGGAGATTTCCTAGAACAAGAAGCTACATTATTTCAGCGTGGAGTGAAACACTCATGTTTCTTTTCCAGCCAAATAAATTTCTTGCGAGAATATTGTCTTTTCATGTTTTGTAAGGGTACAGAAAAACAGATGAAATAGTTGAATGTAATTATATTTCACCCCAGAACAATAGGATGAGAAATGTAGCTGCCTTTTGTGACAGTGACTGTGGGTCCAGCTTCTGGTAGGAGGTACAGTACAAATGTTGTTGAAGTGTCAGACAGGAATTCTCTGCTTTAAAATTCCCGTTGGAGTACAGCCAGGTTTGTCACTCTTTTTTCCTGAAGTTGGTTCTTAAGGCTGAGTCTATTTAAACAGACATTATCTTTCCAAACTTTGTGGCTGAAATCCTTGCCCTATTGAAGTTAATAACGAAATTCCCCTCTCTTCAACAGAGTCAGGATTTCAGCAGCAACTGAACTGTGTTTATAAAACATTTCTTTACAGTACCTCAAAAAAGCCAAGTCTTTTCCCTCCTGCCTCTTGACCCTGCCATCATTTATTCCCACACACCTAACCCTTCGGACCACATCTTACAAGCCTTTACAACCACATTCAGAAGCCCTTTGCACATTTTTAATATTTTTAGCTTGCTTCCTAGGAAAACAAGGCTGACACAGTCACGCTCCCTGTTCCTCTGTTTGCTGGTCCCATGGTCTTTCAGCCCATCCTTCCACTTCAGCCCACTCCGACGGGAACCGGAGGTCCCACAGACGCTACGTCCGTTCCAGGTAACACCCGCGCGGGGAGGGTTTGGGGCTGCCCCCGGGGAACAGGTTATTTGGGGAGGAGGGACAGGCAGCCAGCCGCCGCGGGTCCCGCCGCCTCCGGAACACGCTGCCGTGAGACCGCGGCCGTGACCGCCGTGTCACAGGTTCGCGGCCCGCCAACAGGAGCTTCGCGGACCCGCGGCTCGGAGCTGGCTGGGCGCTCCCGCACGGGAACACGGAGGCTCTGTGGGGCCGGGAGGGGCCGAGGGGCTTCGCACCACCCACGCTTCTGCGGTGCGGTTCGAATACGGGCACGGGCGACACGCGAGAGAGGGGGCAATGCCGCTCCCCGGTACTTTCTGCTGGGCGCCGGTACGTCCTCAAGACTTTCAAACCCGAGGATTTCAGCGACGGGCTTCCCAGCGGTTGCGGGGTGCCGCCGACCCGTGAGGGAGGCGCCGCCGGTTTGCTTCTCACCGCTCCCCCCAAGCCCCGGAGGCCGCCGCGGGTTCGCCCTGCCTTCAGCCGGGACCGTGCGTGGGGGCTCGGGACCCTCAGCGACAGCGGCCTCGGCCGCCGGCCTGCCCGCGCCGGGGCGAAGCGGAGCGGCGGCGCTTGGGCCCGCTGGGCTGCCGTCGCGGGGGTGGGGCGGGAGGCGTGGCCGCAGCCGCAGTCATGGCGGCGTCCGTCGTCCCGGAAAGTGACAGGTACCGGTCGCTCCGGCGGCAGCGCCGCTCCCGCCTTTGCCTGCGCTCCCCCCGCGGCGGGGCGGGGCAGGGCGGGTCGGGGACAGGGCCTCGCCTCGCCGCGGCACGGTCTGGGTCCCCCTGACCGGCTCCTCTCCTTCCGTGCAGCATCCGCAGGGCCGTGTCGCTGCTGAACGCCATGGACGCGGGCCGGTTTCCGCGGCTCCTCTCCCGCCTTCTGCAAAAGCTGCACCTGAAGGTTGGCGGGGCGGGCGGCGGCGGGGCGGGGCGCGCCAAGTTCGGCAGGCAGCGGTGCGCGGCGTGGCGGCAGCGGCAGCAAAGCCGGGGGGGAGAGGGTCCCGCCGGGTCCCGCCGGCGCTTTGGCGGCGTTGCTTGGGGGCGAAGCCGCGGGAGCGGGTCCGCGACGGGCGGTCGCGGTGTCCCCGAAGAACAGCGGCGTGCCGGGTGCCGCTCCGCTCCCGCCCTCGGTGCGGCGGCGTGGGCAGCCTGGCCTTCCCTGCTGTGGGACGGGACGGGACGGGACGGGGAGCCTCGCCGGGAGCAGCTGCGTCACGCCTCTGTCCGTGCGCCGCCGAGCCGTCTGCGTGGGGCAGAGGCGGCACTGCGCTGAGCTAAGGGACAATTGCTTCCACTTTAAATTTTTTTTTTTTTTAAAGTACTTTTGATCTTAATTTCATTCATCGGTTAATTGTTCAGAGCTGTGTCAGGTGAATGGAATGAGAGCCAGCAATGAGCGGCCGGAGGTGAATGGCGTGAGGAGCGCCTGTTACAAACCGCTTCCATCCCCTCCGGGTGCTGGCGGCTCGGAGGACGCTCTCGCAGGAGACGCTGCTTCCTTGTGGTTCCTTGGCTTTTTGCACAAACTCCGCTCTTGGCCTCGCAAGGGAAGCGCTAAATGCCTTTTTTTTTTTCTTTTAATTTCTATCAACCAAAGCCATCAGTGGAATTGAGATTAAAAATGAAGTCCCTAAATTTTCGTGAAAATGTTTGTCATCTTTACAGGAGGTGTTTTTTTTTTTTTAATTGCAGAATAAAGAAAGAAATAAAATCAGTAGTCAGTTTCACTGCGCAGTGCCAAAAAGTGAAATGGAGACTAAATCTAACCTTTGGACTAAATATTGCAGGAAAGATAAATGCTAAAACAGAAATTACTTTGTTGATCTTCTTTATCTTTCAGTGTCAGCTTTTGTTTATTCCCATGTTCTTTCCTAGAAAGAAACACAGAATTTGCTTTCTTTACATGTATATATGCAAAATAAGCGTTAAAATATTACAGGTTAGGAGCAGCACAGGTAGAAAGTACAAATGTATTAAAGGTCATAATTCTGAGACTCTAAAGATTGTTTTGATTATTTGATTCAGGTGCTGATTTTTTTTTCATACCAAAATTACTAGCTTGGATGTCACTGTTATTGCAGAGGGTTTTCTCAACTGTTTTGCATGGATATTAATTCACTGTTAACTGGAAAGTGTCACCAACTCACCAACTTTTTTTTTTTTTTTTTTTTACTCCTCATTAGCAGTTAAGTAGCTCTTCACAGTTTTAATCAGTGTTTAGGTGAGCTGGAGTGGTCTTTTTAATTTAGCCTGCTGAGTCAATCTCATAAATTGTGCAGTTGGCCTTTCCAAAGTATCTGACTCTAGGGCATGTTAGATTGCTGGAAACTTTAAACTTACTTGCCTTAACAAAGCAGATTCTCAGAGCTCTGCATTTCCTTCTAACAGCTAATGATTCAAATAATGTTTCCATTTTGATACTCTTGCCACAAACATTGCTATCATTGAAGTTTTTGTATAATTGCCTCATTTTGTTTTTTCTGATAGCTGAATTGCTTTTTTGTGTAGCTTTGCAGTTTTGGATTACTAAGTGGTCTAAATATGGTGTTTTGATGTCTGTAGCATAGATTTGTTAGTAATTACGTTTTAAAAGATGGCAATATCTGCATTTAAATTACTATTTAATTTGCTGTAGTATAATAAATATAACTGTGCTATTTTAAAAGCACAGAACATTCTTAGTAATCTTCAGTAATACAGTAGGCTATAGATTCAAATCTGACTTTCAAGATAAGCATACATTAGGCCTTTATTTTTTTTGTAACAGCATGGGTGATTTTCAGGAGAATATCCAGAGTGTAAGGAGCATATGTAGCTAACTTCACTACAGTTTTGCCTTCTGTTTTCTTTGGAGTCTGATTAAAGTAACACACTTTGTACTTTTCTTATTTTTTATTTATGAAAGGTTGATGGAGATGGTGTGATGGTTGAAAGAAAAATGTTTCTTTAGTGTCTCTCAGGTGCAAAGAGAAAGCTTTTTCTTGTGATGTACTTCAAGTAATCCTAATAACTTCTTGTGTGATACTGTTGGCTTTTAATTTTGATTTTCAGTGAGAGGAACTGCATTGTATTTTTCTATTGGAAAAGAGCTTTACTTTGTTATTTCTATTTAGAAACAACTGGACAGCCACTATGTTTATAAAAATGTGGAGAAAGTTTTTGTTTTGACAGGTATGTTTTTGGTTGCTAAATGGAATGTGAGGACTAACCATTTTTGTGCTTCAGACTGAAAGTATCTTCAGTGAAGAGGAGGAAGAAAAACTTCAAATAGCTTTTTCATTGGAAAAGCAGGATCTTCATCTAGTTCTTGAAACTATATCATTCATTTTGGAACAGGTACCTTGTTTTTATCATTATGAATAGATGAATATTTTGTTTTTATTTGATTGTAGATTTAAAAAATATAAAAGTCAAGTTGAAAAGGAATTATTGAAAATATGTATCTGTAGTATATTATGTATGTTTTGGGGGCATGATTTTGCTGCTTTTGTTTGTATGCCTTCCTGATTCAGATTGGACTCATTGCATTTGTGGAGTGAGTTTCCAGCTGATGTAAATATAGGTGGTGGAAGTGAGCTCTGCATGACTCAGAGAAAAGTGCTGATAATTGTGAGTTAGTCTTATTCATTGTAAGCAAGCCAGACATGCGTTTTTTTAATTCCTGTAAGGAAACTGTTAGATGGCATTATTGAGCACTGCTTAAGTTACATGACGTGTCAGTTTTGGAAAATTTTCATGCACAGAAGCAGTCTGTACTTAGGTGAACAGATGCAGCTGATGTAGCTCTAGTATCTGAATGAGTAGGTGACTGCATGGTGTAGAGCTAAGTGTCTTGTAAACAGGGAAGGTTTTCCATTTCTACAGTCTACCACTACTCAGGTTGCAAAGCCAATGTATTACCTTGTAAATATGGTAACTTTCTTAGAAATTGTCACAGCTGTGATGTTATCCATCCATTTCATGCAAGTATAGTAGGTGTAGTTGATGCAGAGGGCCTGCATACTGATGGTCTGTTGTAGGATTTGGATCTTGTCCTTTCTTACACGTCAGTTTACGATTAGTTCACTTAGTTAACACATTCCACAGCATTAGAAAGGAAACAAACAAACAGTCGTCCCTATGGCTCCTACGCACAGAAAAGTCAAAACAAAACCTGAGGTCACATACAAACTGGAATTTGGAATTTTCATCTCAACCAAACAGCAAACTTACCTGTTTTATTGTCTGATCCTAATTTCATCAGACTGCTTCATTTATACAATGATTATTGAGGATAAACAGAAGAAGCAGTTCAGTTTCCTCTAGGAGTTACTTCTTTGGCATTTAAAAAAAAAAAAAAAAGAAAGAAAGGGAAAGATATTAATATCTGCCCAAAGAAGAGTGCCAGATGGAATGTGTTGTATGAGGACTCTTTTGCATTCCCACTGACAGCTATGCTTCACAGAGTAGCTGCTTGTTCTGTCAGAGCGTAACTTTTTTAACAGCCCTGTGGTCTATGGACACTATAGATAATAAAAATGCTGCATGGTCTTTGCTGCATGCGTTGTTTCTTTTTTCTTTTTTTTCCCCGCCCTGGTGCTGATCGAGTCCTGTTTTGAAAGTGGAGATGAGGATACTAATATAGAGTATTTACCACAAAAATTGACGTTAGTAGGGAGGTTATCTCTAAATCACCTTTTTTGGCAAACTGTTCCTGTCTTTTCAGAATATTACCTTGTAGTTCAGGCTTACTTGAGGAGTGTGAATTTGGAAAAGTTGTCCTTTCTTCACGGTCACAATTGACTTCAAAGCCCAAGTTTTTTTCAGTGATAGCTGCTTTGGCATTATGTACAGTGGAAACGTACATATACTTAGATCTAGCTTGTATATACATTTTTTCACAGTTTGTCTTCAGACAAGTCACTTGTAATGTTGCATTTTGAGATGCAATTGAAATAGTTACACTTCTCTGTCTTCTCAGTCAGGGGGTTAAGATGAACAGGATGCTTGCAGTCCCACAGTAGAGTTGCTAGTAAAAATCTTGTGTGAACACTGTGGCCATCTGTGGTAGAATGTATGTGGCACAAGTTGTAGAGCAGTGCTTGACAACAGCAGTTATTTTTCCTTTTAACAGGCAGTCTATCATAATTTGAAACCTGCTTCATTGCAACAACAGCTGCAAAACATTCACCTGGATCAAGACAAAGCTGAAACGTTTGCCAGTGCGTGGGCAGCTGCAGGTCAAGATACGATTGAAAAGTTCAGGCAGAGGGTTTTGACCCCTCAGAAGGTAATGTTTTTTTCTAAGAGAGAATAAAGCTGTGTAGGTTTGTTTTAAAGCAAGGAATTTAGACTAAGATACAAAGTTTATGACAAGCCAAGGTACTGGAAAATAAAAAGGGTACTTACTAGGTGGTAGATAAATGTGACTGGGGCAGTGGAGTTCCATTGTCTTAAAGAGATGTTGCATGTTAGCTGAGCTGCTGTAACTGTTGGAAACTGACTATATGTGCATTGTTAGCAATGTAAAGTAATGCAACCTACATACAATTTGGAGATGTTTGTGAACATGCTTTACGATAGGACAAGGGTAAAATGTGCTCATGAACACTTGTAGTGGTTTAGCTCATCAGCCTGTTGATTCTCTGTACTTAAAGTGTATCTGAGCTCCTGCCATCTTTAGTTTTGCAAGCTGGTTGGATGGTGCATTTTGTGAGGTACTTACTATGATTCTGAGATATTATTATGCCATGGTAAAAAAGTCTTGCTTCACCTGTGCCTGTTACCAGTTAAAACTTTGGTACATGCTGTGGAAGTCTCAGTGTGTCTTTAGGCAAAATGTCTACATCTATGAGCAGGTACAACAACATCCTTCTGTGGATTCATAATAAGCCTTCCGCTGCAGTGGGAGATGTATACAGAACACATCAGTGACAGCCAGGATCAAATGGTTCAAAAGAATTGTGGAACACTGACTCAATTATTCTCGCTTTATTTTTATCATTGCTATATATCTTGTTGGGATAAGATTCAGTTTGTTACTTTATGATTTGGTTAGTAAAATATACATAGAAAATAATTTTATATATAAGGTACACATGATACACTGACAGAAGTAGAATAATATAATTTATACCAGCAGGTTTACACCTAAATAAACCTAGCATTTTATTTAGGTGTAAAATGCACTTTTTGAGAAGATAAAATATGTCTGTGAAGCAGAGTAAAGATGTTCAAAATTGCATCACAGGTGACTTTTCCAAAGTATTTAAACTTGATCCTTTGTAAAACCAGGTAGTTTTAGACACAAAACTTATAGGATTTTAATCTGCAAAATTATAGTGATTCATGAACCTAACCAAGTAAATGACTGATAATGTAAGTATGCAAAAAAAAAATTGAGCTGAACAAGACACTTTGGGCTTCTGTCTTTTTGCAATAATATTTACAGTGCCAAGCGTACAAGTCCCAAAGTTTAAATGGTCAGCGATACTGTGAGTATATAGGCAAGTATGACTCTCCGTTGAAGGAGGTGAGTAATTTGAAAACCAAGTGAAATCACAGAAGGTGATAAGGCAAACTTTTCAGAATACAGTATATGTGTGCAGAACGGAAGGCAATTCTGAAGATAACCCTACCAAGCACCTGTCTGAGAATTTACTTCACATGGGCTATGCGGCAATACGTATTTTACTGCTGGGTCTTCAGCATATGAGAAACTAATAAAACCACCTTTGATCCTCTTTTATTCGGAGCTAGTACGATACACACCTGTGGTCCTTCTGTTTGGCGATGACATTGCTCTGTTTCTTGCCTGCAGTTTTGTGAGCCCTGCAACATACAATGCGTCTGGTGTATGTTACAGTTTTGGAGATTTTGTGACTTCACTGCAGTCTTATATAATGGAATGGCATTTTGCTAGTGTATTACATCCCATATAAAGCAGTTTTAAACTGTCATTTGTAATAAAGCTCATAGAAAATCAGCGGCCAAAATATCATAGTGCAACTTACTTGTTTTTTAGCATGAAAGCAGGTTTAAAATAGGTGTGTGCCTTTACATGTGCTTAAAGCATCATTTCACTCTCTTTTCTTTCCTTTTCCTAGCCTAGATGATGAATTGAGTATCAGTTTGAGTATGAGTGTAACCTGAGTTTGAACTTGAATTTACTTTCTCATTTTGTTTTGAAAACATCTTAATCCTGTAGATTTTAGTTGAGTGACAAACTTGAAGTTCAAGAGAACTTTTCCTTAACCCAAAGCCTCAATTCACAGAACTAATTGCTAAATGAGGTATTTATTCTGCTGACAAGGCACACAGAGATAAAATATTTTAGAAATTGCATGAGATAATGGAAGAAGAACTTGCCATCTCCTTATCTTATGAATCTCCTTGTAATGTCTTATGAATGCAGTAGATGACTGCATGATCCCTTCACTATTTCCTTCTATATTCTATAAATATTTGTGTATCAGGACGTATTTACTGTATTATCTTTCTATACCTTGAGAAATGGTGGGCAAAATATTCTCTTACTTGTGATACATTGTTATAGTAGCCAACTTGCTGTAAACTTTCAACATGTCGAATTAAAGTTAAAAAAAGTTAGAATCCTGAAAAATACTTAGACCAGAGTGCTAGCTTTTTAGATTAGATTCACAATTTAGGTTCTTAGATTGATGTAGAAATTATATTAACTCATTTCTTTGTAAAAAGAGATGTGTATCCGATTAGCAGTACTCTCTGCAACACGTATATATGTGTATAACTTTTAAAACAATTGACCCTAAAAATTTGCCCTCTCTGTAAGTACTTCTTTAAATGCCTGTGTGTAAGTTAATGACTGGCGCTGTTCACTTCTCTCACAGAAGCAATATTAGGTACATAGAAAGAATATGACTGTTCTGTTGTCATAATTGTCAGCAACATAATCACAGAATGGTTGAGGTTGGAAGGGACCTCTGGAGGTCATCTGGTCCAGCCTCTCTGCTCAGGCAGGGCCACCTACAGTCAGTTGCCCAGGACTGTGTCCAGACAGTGTTTGAATGTCTCAAGGATGGAGACTCCACCATCTTCCTGGGCAACCTGGTGCCAGTGCTTGGTGACCCTCAAAGTGAAAAAGTGTTTTTTTGTGTTCAGGCAGAGCCTTCTGTGTTTCAGTTTGTGCCCATTGCCTGTCGTCCTGTCACTGGGCACCACTGGAAAGAGCCTGGCTCCATCCTCTTTGCACCCTCCCTTCAGGTACGTGTATACATTGATGGGATCCCCCTGAGCCCACTCTTCTCCAGGCTGAACGGTCCCAGCTCTCTCAGCCTTTCCTTGTATGTGAGGTTCTCCAGTCCCTTCATCATCTTAGTGGCCCTTGCTGGACTCTCTTCAGTATGTCCATGTCTCTCCTGTACTGGAGAGCCCAGAACTGGTAATAGTACTCCAGATGTGGCCACATTATTGCTGAGTAGAAAGGAAGGATCACCTCCCTCAGCCTGCTGGCAATACTCTTCCTAATGGAGTCCTAGATAGCATTAGCCCTCTTTGCTGTAAGGGCATTTTGTTGGCTTATGCTCAACTTGGTGTCCAGCAGGACCCCCAGGTCCTTTTTCACAAAGCTTCTTTCTAGCTGGGTGGCCCCCAGCATGTACTTGTTCTCGAGTTGTTCCTCCCCAGCTGCAGGACTTTGCACTTACCCTTCTTCAACTTCATGAGGTTTCTGTCAGCCCATTTCTCCAGCCTCTCCAGGTCCCTCAGGATGGTAGCACAACTCTGGTCTGTCAGTCACTTCTCCCAATTTTGTGTCATCTGCAAACTTGCTGAGGGTACACTCTGCCCCATCATCCAGATCATTAATGAAGATGTTGAACAGGACCGGACCCAATATTTGCCCCTGGTGTACAGTGCTAGTTACTGGCTTCCAACTAGGCTTTGTGCCATTGATCACCACCCTCCATGCCTGGCCATTCAGCCAGTTTTCAATCTGCCTCTCTTTCTGCATCATCAGCATACATCAACAGCTTGTCTAGGAGGATCTTACGGGACGCAGTGTCAAAGGCCTTCCTGAAGTCAAGGTAGACCCTATCCACTGCTCTCACCTTGTCTACCAAGCCAGTCATTTTGTTGAAGAAGTTTATCAGATTGGTCAAGCATGACTTCCCCATTGTGAATCCACGCTGGCTGCTTCAAGTCACCTTCTTGTTCTTCATGTGCCTGGAAGTGGTTTCCAGGATTAGTTGTTCCATCACCTTCCCAGGGACTGAGGTGAGGCTGACCAGACTTTAGTTCCCTGGGTCCTCCTCCTTGAAGACAGGAGTGACATTTGTTTTCCTTAGCAATCTTAAGGATTGGTGTTTGTTGGGGCTGATTTTGGATTTTTTTTTTTAATTGGATGGTTGGGGTTTTTTTAAGACTCTTGATTTATTCATGCTTTGTGTATGATTGAAGTTGCATTCATAATGATCAGGTTTTTTTGTCAAGTGTACCTTGTAGTTTTATTAGTGATTCAGATTCCAGAAATATGGGAGTTGCTGTACTAGATCAGAAAATCTGTTCATTGTGTGTCCTGTCTTTGGCACCTTGGATGGAAGTGTAGGGGTGGGATCCTTTAGTTAATCTGTTTGATGAAAACTTCTGCCTCAGCTTATGACTTAGGAGCTGTCTTATACCCTCAAAGATGATTGATTGTCACTTGTGAAATATCCTACTTTAATGAACCTGGAGGTTTCAGTCTGTGTACTTGCCTGATTTCTGATTTTCTACCACTTGAGGGAAAGGTGATATGTATTGATGTTTTTAAAAAACAGTATATCTGTTATCTTTTGATTTTAATGTGTATCCCCTTTTTTATTATGAGAAATACTAAAGAAGACTGTGGTCTTGTTTTTATTTTGAGCTGCACAGTATGTGATTTCTCACTCCCATTCCATGGAAGTTTCCTGTTTGTCATCCTTCAAGTTATCTGTCTCTGACATATTTCTGCTATATTTTGCAAGAAACTAATGTGAATCAAGTATAATACGGGCTTGCCTGAAATATTAATACTTTATGTGGTGGCTTTAATAATAAAGGTCTCCCTCAGGGGTCTGGACTGGGACCAGCACTATTTAATGTCTTCATCAATGCCACAGTGGTAGTGAGTGCACCCTCAGCAAGTCTGTGGATGACACCAAGCTCCATGGTGCAGTTGATTTGCTAGAGGGAAGGGATGCCCCTCAGAGGGACCTTGACAGCCTTGGGGAGTGGGTGCATGGGAACCTTATGAAGTTCAACATGGCCAAGCACAAGGTCCTGCTCCTGGCTCGGGGTAATCCCCAGCATCAACACAGACTTGGGGATGAAGGGATTGAAGGACTTGGGGATACCAGTGGATGAAAAATGGGACATGAGCCAGCAATATGTACTTGCAGCCCAGAAAGTCAATAGTATCCCAGCTTCTGTAAAAAGAAGGGTGGCCAGCAGGTTGAGGGAGGTGATTCTGCCCTTTTGCTCTGCTCTAGTGAGACCCCACCTGGAGTACTATGTCCAGCTGTGGAGTCCCCAGAGCAAGAAGGACGTGGCCCTGTTGCTGCGGCTCCAGAGGAGAGCCACAAAAATGATCAGAGGGCTGGAATGCCCCTGCTACGAAGACAGGCAGAGAGAGGTGGGGTTGTTCAGCCTGGAGAAGAAAAGGTTCCGGGGAGACCTTAATGGAGCCTTTCAGTATATAAAGGCAGCTTATAAGAAAGACGGAGAGAGACTTTTTACCAGGGCCTGTAGTGACAGGACTAGGGGGATTGGTTTTAAACTAAAAGAGGTTAGGTTTAGGTTTGATGTAAGGGAAGAATTTTTTACAATGAAGGTGGCGAGACACTGGAAGAGGTTGCCCAGAGAAGCTGTGGATGCCCTGTTATTGGAAGTGTTCAAAGTCAGGGTGGAAGGGGCTTTGAACAACGTGATCTGTTGACAGATGTCCCTGCCCACAGCAGGAGGGTTGGACTAGGTGATCTTTAAATGTTCCTTCCAACCCATAATATGATTCTATGAATACAGATTTTTTTTTCTTTCATACACTTTTAAAAATATGTATGGGCTTTTTGGTTGTCACTGCATCTTTGGTAAGGCCTTTACTGTCCTGTTCGGGTGGTGTGCAGGACTATATATTAATTTAGAATTCAGAGTATGTGTGAATATTTCATGCTTTTGCTTGCCATATGCTTTTCTGTATGCTTACCAACTCTGGATTTTCTTTGTAACAGCTTTAATGGGTGTATGCATGGGATAGCTCACCTGGTTCTGAGTGCAGAATCAGGGTCATGATTATTATTACTGAGATCCTGATAGTTCTGTTCCAGCATGAGAGGGTGTTCTGGGAAACTGTGTATAAGATAGAGTTTGCAATGTAACTAAGCAAGATCTAATTGGAATTTTATCTTTGTTTTAAAGTGTTTTACTAAAATCCAAGTGGCAAAATAATTCTGAGTCTCTCCTGGCATCTGATACTTAGCTGTGTATTTTGGAAGTACTGAAATGCTGCCACTAAGTCTGTTTCCTGTAGTGTACACAAGAAGGACCAGGCTCTAATCTTGCATTTCTGTTTTAAGACAACATAAAATGGTTGATAGTTTTTTCTTTTTTTATTTAGTGATATGCTTTGCACATTACGCAAACTTTGGAACCTTTGGCCAAATTGAAGGAAGAACTGAGGATTCATTAACTTATGGCCAAAACTAGTGGGTAGTTGACTGTCCGGGATTATAATTTCATAATAATATTCATAAAATTACTTATTCATTTGGCTCATCACCATTTTTGAGAGAGTAGGCCACTGCACCTTTGGATTGCAGCAGTGCTCAGACTGGGACTCCAGACCACTAGTTATTACAAGAAGTAATTTCTTACAGATATTTCACTTGTATTGCCATGTTATTTCTCTTAAACCAGATTTTCTTCTTGCTTGCAAACTACAACTCGGTAAAAACTAGTATTCTGGGTTCTGGGTCTGTCAGTTCTATGCAAGAGATGTAGGTGGTAATGTGCTGGTTGATAGCTTCATTAGAGTGACAAGCCAGACTGAGTTTGTTAGAGCAACAGAACAAGTATTTCCCAGAATACTGATTAGGTGAAGTTTTCTGTGGCATATTGAACTACTTCTAATTGTTAGAGAAAAAATGTTCTTTTTTGAACATAGGTCTTTGAAATTTTATTGGTGCAGACTGCTTAGCTGATAGGACATTATTGTCTTGAGAAATTAATAAAAACTGTGGAGTTAAACTAAAGCTGTACTGCTAAATAGTATTTATTTTCTCACTTCATCTTTTCATTTTCTTCACTGAACTATAGGCAGTCTTCAGCTGCACAGTGTTATTAATTATGTATTCTCCTGTTGCATTAATTAGTTCTTTGAATTTTTACTTGTATGGCAGTCCCTTTATTGTATTATTTCTGCTGTATAATACAATCCTAGTCAATTAGGATGATAGTATTTGTATCAGTTTTTTCTTTGAATGTGTTCTTAATTTGGCCTCTAGAATGATAGGCCAGTGGTAATGGTCTGATATCAATCTGATCCAGTTTTTAAGTCTTTGCTGGCTAATGTATCAGTTTAGACATCAGGACACATATTGATCAGATTAAAATGTATTTTTTTCCTCTCTGTGAAGAAGAGCTAGTTTTTTATTAGGATTCACTCCGAATTCTCATTGCAATTTTTCATCAATGCTGTTGCTTTTCTCCCCCTCCCCCTATATTATGTTCTCTGTATGTTTTTTTGGTACTCTGTGTAAAGTACTCTATCTGTTTTAAAGGCAGATAAATGCCTCATAGCTTTCTTGTCTTGGAAAACTAATGAGGGTATCTTTTAAAAAAAAAAAAAAAAAAAAGATAAGAATCCTATGTTGCCAACCAGGAGAAGTTTTTTATAGCCTTCAGACAGCATTACTTAATATAATGATGCGTGGGAATGCAACTAGTGAAATTACATACCTAAAATTCTTGACAGAGCTGTCAATTCTGTATCTTGACTGGCTGTTTGAAGCCATATGGGGAAAAACTCTGCAAGTATTTTTCTCAGAAACTGGCCTTCTTGTTAAGGGGTATATATGTAATGTGAATATGCTAAATTCCCTCTCCTAAACGCTAGCAAATCTGCAGAAGTATTCTGAAACACATACATCCTATGGTGGTTATGACAAAAAAGAACAGAATTGGTGTGCTCTCTGTGCATGTCGTGAGGGGAAAAAGTCGTTCTGATACCAGAAGATATGCAAAATAAAGAGGAATACAGCTCAAACAGAAAGAATCTCTCAGTTTTTTGTTAGTGTCTGATCCACTAGTCATTCTTACAGTGACAAACAGAGGTCACAAAGACCGTGTCGTACCTATGGGCATTGTCACAGTGAGTTGTGAATTGCATTGTATGATGCCATCACAGACAGTGGCAAAGAGAGCACAAATGATGAAAGATGTAGTAAAGGCATAGTTGTATACCTACTGAGATTTATTTTAATAGCCAGCTACAGCACAACTGGGTCTGTTTAATCTTCCACTCGCCCAACTTTGTTAGTAGGTATTTTAATTGTTTACAATTTTTAGGTACTACTTCTTGAGGATTTTTTTAATGAGTTTCTTCCTATCCTTCTTACCCTCTTATATCTTCTACCAAGAAAGTATAAATAATAAAGGTTGGAAGAAGGTACATTTTGAGAATGTTTAAAAACATCTGAAACATTTGTTCTGTTCCTACATGCAAAATAGCATCTTTTAAGGTTATAAAAGAGTATCATGATTATCTTGCCTAAGTTCCTGTGTAATACAAACTGTAATTTTTTCCTTCAATGTGTAAAAGAGCTTTTGAAATGGGTCTGGTTGTGATTTCAAGGCTTGAAATGACAGGTAACTTCTGGGGTATTTTTTATGGTTAATAAAAATGTGTGCTTTATCTCTGATTAAAATCTGTCTAACTTCATCTTCCCACTGTTGGATCTTGCTATATATTCTTCTGCTAGATAAAAGAGCCAGTCAGCTATGAGTTTTCCATATGAGCACTTGTAGACTGTTGCATATTTTTACCGTAACTCTCTGCCCACAAATTTCCCAGAAAGGGACAAAGCGCAACAACACTTTTATCTTTTGTACAAAGTGAATCCCTAAATACTAGGGTGTTGGAACCTCGAACGCTGTTTTTAATGTTTGTGATACAGTCCCTTTCTGTTTGCTTTCAAGCTAGCTGCTTATCAGTTAAAATACATGTAAAGGTGAAAACGTGTAGTAACTTCAATTAGGGAAAAGTCTTTTGAAGTTGTTGCTTCTTAGCATTAGCCTTGCTCTGCCAATTTCATGTCATATTATTTCTTTTGTTTACTCCCTTCTGAAGTACACTGGTACTTTTTGGTGTGTGTTTCTTTCCTTTTTTAAATTCAAAGATTAAATATATGAGTTTTAGTTTGATTATTGAATGAAGAAGTCTGAAAATACCACTTTGCCTGGCAGATGTGCTAAGTAAGGTTTGCTGAAGAGCAATAGGACATTATCCTTGCAGACAAAAATGGGAAGTCAGAGGAAATTAACCCTCCAGGAGAGAGCCAATCTTAGATGAAGAATCTAGTTCATCTTACATATTCACCAAATAAGATAGCTTTAGGTATATAATTTGTGCAAATTTTCCTTTTAGAGTTAAATCTCAGTCTCATTTTCTATTTTTAATACCCTCTTAATATTCAAATCCTCTCTGAGAGGTAACAGAGGTACTGGCTTTTTGGCTTGCTCCCCTTGCTATTTCTAGTATTAATTACAAACTGGAAGTCCCAGTTTACAAAGTTAAAACACTTATTGCTCCTCTTTTTTTTTTTTTCTTTTTTTTTTTTCTTTCCCCTGCCTCCTAAAGTTGCTGATATCATTAGGGGAAGTTGTGGTGAGGGATCTGAGAGTTGCCCAGCAAACATAATCCATGGCCTGTGGCACTCTTCAGTGCCTCCCTGTCCCACTCACTTGAATGACCCATGCGACTAGGGGTCTGGCCCAACCTATCTTCAGTCCGTTGGTCTTACAGTGCCTTCTTTCGAGGCTAAGACACAAAGCCACATAAATAGTTTCCCCTTATTTTTTAAACTTTCAGAATTTTTTCCTTTGGGAATTGTATTCTATTAGGTCAGTCTTTTTACAGGATTCTCTAAATTCATTGTCTGTCTGCCTGACCAAATCCAACCCTTTCCTTGCCTTTATGTTACAGCTACCACTATTTCTAGTTAGAGACAATTATAGCATGTGGACTACTTCAGAGCCTGGAAGATTATTCTTGTCTACTAGTGAAAAGCATAGTTGCTACTTTCCTGTTTGTTTTGTTTGTCTGTTTACTGATGGTCTTGCAGTATCTCCAAGATTAAGGCAGAACTGGATTTGACATTACGTTCTAGTATTGTGACTAGATAGATAAGATCCATCCAGTGACTCTTACTTTCTTATGAATACATGACTGAGATACATTGCAAAACTAGCATTAAGGTTGCGAAGTCTGGTCTTAAAATTTAGTCATAGGCACTGTAGTTGGCTATGCAACCTCTGCTTAACTTGGCTGTGCGTATGTGTTATGACTGTCTTTAATTACAGGCTTTCATGCTTTTTAAAAAAACCCTACCCTATTGTCCTGACTTTGTGTGGGTGTATTTAAGGTTTTATTGATAGTTACATACTGTTTTTGTGGTGCCTGCTCTGACTCTTGGGTTTAATTTGAAGATTTGCCTAATAATGGCAGCTGAAGATGCTGATCGTTCAATTTGTGACTCATATTTCTGGATAAAAATTGAGTCTTGCAGATCTGCCACAGAAGAGTACTTTTCACTGAAGTGACAAAATGCCTCAGTAATCCATTTATAAAATGGGGGTACTGAATTGTGTTGAAGTTGAGTATGTTTGTACAGTAGGGGGACAGCTTTTGAAATAGTGTATACCATCAGGTTTTTTCCATTGTTATTCAAATTGTAGTAGAAGACTGTAGTCAGAAACTATATGCAACCAATGTGAAAATCCAGCTGTTTCACTGCGGACAGCTTGCCCGTGGAGCAGTTGTAACCCATGGAGGCCTACAGAAAAGAGGCTGCAACACCCAGAACTTCCTTCACAGATATTCATGCCACCTTAATACAACTGAAGTCAGTAGCAACAACAGAGAATAGAAATCAGTGTGCTTATGCAGTCATTGCCCCTGCCCCCAGTGCTAGAGCTTCCCATCAGTACGAAACTGATGTTTGATCTGGGGCTTATCTTAAAGGAAACACTCTCTTCCTAATTACAGAATATTTCTGTGATGAAGACCCTACCTGTGATGACTGGCTAATTGTGCCTGTCGCTCATGGCTTTCCTCTTAAAAATGTGCACCTTTTTTTCTTCTTTAATATTTGTTTGCTGCATTGCATACACTTTTGGCTTCATCCTGCTGGTGTCTCCTCTGCGCTATCATTCTTTTCTTAAGTAGGCAGGGAGAGTTTTTGAAGGAGTTCAGTCATACATGTTTTGTCATCCTTCTCTTGGCCTCTTACCTAAATTATTTTCATCATCACAGCAGGCACAATTGACATTTTCACATCTAATTTGGAGGTTTGATTCTGCAGTGCTGAGTGTGCTGATGAAGAACAGAATTGGCATCTTAGGCTGTAAATTTTAGAGAGCAGACTTAATGGTTTGCTCTAGTTTTATGTTGGTGTGATTACACAGGTCTAAAGTTAGAGGAGTGCATTGTAGATCAGTGCTTTTCGTCACAGGCAATATACCTTTAGTCCTCTCCCATCCTTACAAAACTGATAGTTAATTTATTAAAACCATATATATGTGTTGCGGTGCTTTATTTAAATGAAAGGTATTCATCTGTGTAACTCTGACTTAGTACTTTTTGTCTAATTTGATTGTTGAAAGATGAGTGGAGGAGACACCCAAACTTTAAAATGTGAGTATTCTGACTTCCTACAATGAAATGAGGAGTACTCGGTCTTCAGCGGAGGAACTACTGGAGTTATATTTTCACGAATAAAAACCTGAGTGAAAGGATGGCCATACTCATTTTCCTCTAGGTTATTTGGTTAGAACAACTGAAATAAGTGTATTGTAAGTGAAAGATCTGCACCAGAAAAATCCTTATGTTATGGATTATTTATTTCCTTAAAATATTTTGTTAGTTGGAAAACACTCTTAAATGTTTTGTGTCAGTGTGATATACACTATTGTAATAATTTGAGAAAAAGATTTGCTGAATATGTCTTTCATATCCCATTATCTGTCACTTCAATGGTTGTAACAGCTTCAATGAGAGTAATACTCTGGATGTCTTAAATTACATAAACAGCTCTTTCAGATGGTTCCAGGAAATGTTTTGATATTTAAAGTTGGACTATTCCTCTCAAACTAGAGGGGAAAATAGCTGAACTGAGTGAGTTAGTATCTGAGTTAAAAAGACAAAATTCTGATTTCATTTGTTGAAACAGGACTTAATTCTTCTCATTCTGTAATTGTTGCCTTTGGGGGCAGGATAGGTTCATTTCTAAGGTACATGTGGGCAGAGACATTGAGCTGTTCATTTTCCCTATTACTGCAAGCAGCCACATCATGTAGTGACTTTCTGAATTTGTCAGGCTCCATCTTTAAAGTATCTAATAGTTTTTGCTCACACTGGTGCTATTTGAGGGTAGCTGTTGAACCTTATTTCTCCAGCTATCATACATCTACTTCTTCAAGAATGGCCTGAAGGCTGGGTTTTCATCCCCCTATTATGCACTCTCCTACAGTGTTAGTTACTCACTCTTAACACTGTAATAGTAGCAGTTTAGACTTTGGAATCTTAAGTTATCAATATTTACTGTAGACAGTGAATTAAAGTAGCCTTTTAACTAAGTGAGCACTCCAGCATTGATGTAGTGAAGCTGAACTTACTTCCAAGAGTAGTTGCTGCGTGTAAACTGATACAGTGCTCTTACAGAGACACCATATTTGGTACAAATAGATGAGGAGAGTGTAACTCTGAAAAACAGTGCCATTACACTTGCATATTATTTTGGTTTTTTACAGAAAAAGCTTTATAGAAACAGACATGTATATTTTTTTCTCAGGATATGAAAGGCATAAATGTTACTGCACATGAGATTAAGTTAATTAAACTATTTGAATATCAAATGGGTGGGCCTATATACCAGCGGAGCATGAAACTAATTTCTGTATTACCGCAACCGTCCTACTTGTTAGGCTTCTGCCTAACAGAAGACTGTTTTCTGTGGTACCTGTAAAGAATGAGTCAGTAAGAAGTTCTTTTTGGCATTCTATTTCTATTATGCAGTTTTTAAAACCTCAAAAAAAGAAGTCAATTACACTGCTTCAGCCTGTCCTTAAATTAATCAGACTGCCAGTGAAGGAAAGTAACTATAGATGCACTTAAACTACCTTGAAGCGGCTCTTTGAGTATTGACTCAAAGTGAGGAGACTTGGATGTTAGATCTCAGCTATGCAAGTGAAAACCGGCATTTTGTGCCATAGGAAGCAGCTCGCAACCAAGAACAGGGATGTCCATATTAACCAAGTCCTTTGGCACCACCAGTACCACAAGAGGTGGTACTATTAGAACCACACGGTTTTGTGCCAAGATTTGAATTTTCAGAAGGGATGTTAAGATTTTATTTTCAGCTGTGCTCAAGTTAGTAATGTCACTAGAGGCCAATTTGACTGAACTGATAAATGCATTATGAACTAGATGAGTAAGATTTAGTATCATACCATAATTTCCTTAGTACATGTTCTTCTCAATATTCACAACATGTGATCTAGTTATTCTAAAGGTTACTCTTACTGGCTTTTAATTCTGACTGTGGGCTACAAGCTCAGTTTGCTTTAAAATTCGCATCACTCATGTTGGGAAGCTCCAACAGCCCCTTAGTGACTTCAGGGTAATGAAAACATTTTGCTCTCTAAAAAGCCACATGTTGTTGGGAGGATTTGTTGCTTTTAAAAAGAAGTCCAAACAGACAAACTAAACCATAACCCATTGACAATGGGAGAAATACCAAACTGAAATAATACAATTGAAAAATTGTATTATTGCATAGTTGATTTTCAAACATTACCAAATGTAGGGGTAATGTTACCACTCCTTTTTACCAATTTCCTTTTGGCAATACTGAAAATGTTTGTTGTAACTGTAGTAGTAGACTTCACAAATTGCGTATGCTAGTTTGTTTATGCTATGTGTTCCTTTCCCATCCAGGCTTTCATGAGCTTTTTCCCCCCATAAACATAAAAGTACAGAACACTGCTACTAATTTAGAATTGCTTCTGCATTTTCCACCCATCAGGCTTGTTAACAAGTTCAGCCCAGAAGTCTGTTTTTCTCACTTTTTAGACTTTAAGATCAAACTCTAATTTTGCGAATTCTTTTTCTTGCTCTTTGCTAAATGCTGATCGCATTTCTCTCTCTCTCTGTAGAAATGCATATAACCATTTGATGCTAATAAGGGATATGCCAGGATCTTCATAATCTTTCCTGTAGCCGATTTATCTATAGGGGCTTGTTAAGTCATATTTAACCTATAATACTGCTTAAGTGCATTTGCCCACGTTCTGCATCGTGTATGTGCTCTGAATATAATTATTCTCTCATTAATTGAAGATTATGATTTTATGTTTTAGTATTACACAGAAGTGAAGTACATCATATTTATTCTATTTAGAGAAAGTGAGGTGTTCTGAAAGCAGCAAATCTTCCCGAGAGGATGGAGTGCAAGAATCTGAGTGAAATAATTAGATCTTCATTATACGTTAAATTTGAGCTGCAAAGTCATGTCATCAGGTATTTCATAACTGTGTTAATGTCTGGTGGTTATAAAAACCTCAGTCATGTTGATTTTCTGTGTCCAAGCAGTATTTCCATATTGTAATTCTTCCAGGTTCAGTTTACTCACTGTTACTCCTACCTTCTCTGAGGTCAGTGCTTACAGCACTTTCTAAGGGACAAATAGATGCCAAATCATGGATTACCCATGGAGGAGAAATAGTGGTTTGCATGGTATTACGGCATCTTGCTTGCCTTGTGGTAAGAAGTAAGCTGTGCCACACTGGCAAGTCCTGAGGGCAGTAATACTGATTTTGTATAGTTTCTGTAATGATTCATTATGATATTACATGGCCTTCTGAAAGTTTCACCTTCTAGAAGTGGGTAATTTATATGAAAATTCCAGTTTTCGATGTAAAATTAAAACAAGCTTCCAGTCTTCATGGGTGTAGAGACAGACAGGAGATGTGATCTCAGTATATCACTCCAAAATCAGAAAATATCCCCTTTCCCTGCTCTGGTACTGACTAAGCATTTAAACCCCTTTTACCCTCTCCTCCCCTAAAAATGCTGGACCCTGCTCCAGAAGTTTTGAATGGTTGAAGTTGGAAATATTAGGGAAGACATTTTAGGTGCTTATGTATTTTTTGAAATTCTGTTTCCACTCTTAGTTTACCCTTTTTTACAATATTCCCACTTTTTTTCTTTTCTCAAATCAAAGTCCTTGCCAACATTTTTTCCAGTGTGAGTTTCTTAGTCACTTTGGCTCTGTTCTTGGTCCTCAGGTTGGAGCCCTTCAACATGCCTGTTCTGGACATCCAGTCTGCCTTCTTTCTCAAAGTCGTAGTCCTTTGTTTTTGAGTCTGATAGGCTGGCTCTTGTATAGCTAAGATTGTTTTCTCCGTGATGTTTTTAGCCTGATTTTTTTTTTTTTTTTCAGAAGAACATTTATTTGATTTCTCATGAAAGAGTATAAAATAAATATCTTTATGTAGTTGACAAAGGAGAATTATTTTGATTTTTTGACAACTAATATAGAAACTTGTCTTTATCTGATTTCTTGAATTTCTTCTCAGTTTTGGTTTAATTTGTAGAAATGTTTATGGGCAGTCAAAAGTGAAAATACATGAGAAAGAGACAATAGTATGTAAAAACATAATGGGCTGTAAGTGATGAGGGAAATGGTGTATTCTGTGGACATTAATTTTGGCTGTGTGAAATCCTTTATTTGGTTGGAGATAGTGCTTAACGTTTATATTGGATAAACTTGTGAAAGCTGATGACATTTAGTGCACATGGGCTTTTTGCAGAGGGTGACTTTCACCCAAGCATTTCACCATGGTAGGATTGCTGATGATCTTGTGCTAATATGTAAAATACTACACTCTAGTATGGAAAGCAGTCTGGTAGGCAAGACAGTGGGCATGAGTCAGAAGTTCCCATGTTTTACACTGGAGAAAAGTGACTGTTGGGTATCATAGACAGAGCAAAGTCTTGTAAAGTTGTTAGTGATCTAAAGATGAAGGGTCAGGCCCTTTCATATTAGGGGAACTGGCAGCTCTCTAGTGTGGATCTGCACCTGGGACAGGCGTGGGTTGCCACTGAGAAGCACTATGATTGTAGGGGGTACAGAGTTGGTTTAGCAGGTATAACACCTTATCTTTTCTACAGCTAATACTGAGTGAGTGCTGGAAGGGAGAAAGAAGTGCATAGGTCCTTCCATGCCTGTTAGTCCTGGCTGTCATGGTGTCCTGTTCAGAAGCCTGAGTGGAACAAAATAGACATGGGAACTGAGGATTACAGTGGTTGTTGAAAGCTTCCTCATATCTTTGTTGCCCTGAATCATTTGCCGTAGGGTTCATGGAGCAGATCTGGAGCATTTTCATACGTGCTTACTGTTGGTCTTATTTATTTTCTATGTTTTCTTCCTTACCTTGTTTTCCAGCTTGCACCTTTTTTAAACATAATCCTGAGGTTAAGTAAGTGCCAGAGATACTAGTGAGAACTTACAGTGCTAAATAGTACATTTTCAATGGTGTTTATTGTTGCAGTGACAAGGTAGCTTGTACATTTCTAAACTGCTGAGAAGAAATTGTAAAAAGAAGATAACGGTCTATAGTAACTAAAACCATGGCTTTATTTTCATGCTAGTTATGGAGAACTATTTCCCCCTCCTCCACAGTAAATGCTTTTCAAGTAATTTATTGCAGATTCTGGCATCATATAGTCTCTCCCAACATTCTGTTTTCTGTAACAAGTTTTATATCAGAAGTGAAAATAATTTTGTAGTCCTTTCATTTTTGAAAAAATTGGCCCTAAAATATGTACCACTTCGTGGCTACCAAATACTGTCCCTTGACACAAATGCCGTGCAGAAACATGTCACCACTCTCAAAAGGTTAATTGATATTTCAGGATGTTGAATGTCTTCTAAGTAAACATGACTATGACCAAATACATGTTACATTTTTCTTTCAAGAAAATAAATAGCCAGACCATTTTGAAGCCTTAGGCAGTGTACTATTTGTTAATCAAAACTTGTTCTCATACAACTGTATTTAAAACAGAAAAGACACATGAATCGTATAGGAAAACAAAGTAATTTTAAGGTAAAGCAATATAAAAAAAGAGTTATGGCTGCTGTTCAGCTATAAACTCAGGCCACTGTGCTGCCACATATATTGTATTTGTTCTGAGCCCTCTACAATATTCCTGGATAGATGTGTATTAGAAGTGAAATAGAAGACATAAATTTGAATTTCTTTACTTTTGATGGTTTGTTTTTCATGCTACATACAGTACACTGTTTAACAGCTTTAGAAAAGTCTTAAAAGTCAGGCTTCCTAGGATATTGTTCTTGTCTCTAGTGGCAGTTTTATAATCCTGTATAAGCTGCTAGTCTAAGGCTTGGCTTCCATACTACTATAATAAACTGTTTAAGTAACTGAAAGTCCTTTCTAAATAGAGGAGTATGGGGCTTAAACCTTAGTGACTGCAGTGTGAAGAGCCATTGCATTCCAGAGCTTGCACACTGTCCCTGACCTTAGTGGTTAGGTGTTTCATCAAAATAGGTGGTACTGTTCCCTGTTGTCTGCTTCAGGCTGCTCCCACCACTAACCTCTAAGTCAGCATTGGGGTCCTTCTCTGTTGACCATTATTGATTTTGATAGGGTTCTTTAACTGAACTGAACTTCTTTCTTGATCTAAAACCTAGAATAAGGCAAGACGCTAAGACCTTTGTGCTCCTGAGAGAACCAGAGGTAGTTTCTTTACTTAATTTTATTGAAGTTTGTGGAGAGAAAAATGTTTTCCAGCTGTGTCATTCTGGTGTAATTTGCTGGAAGATTCCAGATACTGGCCAGCACAGGGGCCTAGCAGACTTGTCCATTAGTGTGATTCACATCAGCACGTCCACGGAATCCACTTTGGATTGTGTTGTACTTCTGGGTTGGATGGGCAATGCCCTATTATTTTCATCAACCAAGATGTAATCAGGTTAGAGGAAATCAATACAGAGAATTATGATTAAAAATTAATCTGCTTCTAGAATTTATAAAACTTGTCTTTTAAAACATCTTTAGTTCATAGGCTGTGGGCATACTGAAACTAAAGGTATGCCTACCACAAAATAAGCTAGACCAGATTTACAGCATTTCAGCTGTGTCTGTTTGTGTTGTATGCATGCTTTTATTGATTTGATTAATGTGTAAACTTCCTTATTTTCACCTCAGAATGAAGCCTGAATAGGGGCTTTTATTGCAGAGTGGCTGACAGGCTGCAGGCTGACCTGCTGAAGTTCTTCCTCCTGTCTTGTTCCTATAGCTGTATACAAAGTCAGTCTGAGACTGACTGTGTCCTTCTGTTAACTTTGTTTGGCCTTGGCTAAACTCCCTAACCATTGTGCACTGGCAGTGGTGGTTAATAGGTCATGATATGTAATTTTCGTTTTGATATGCTCAGTCCTATGGCTTTCAGTGTTTGTTACATAATTGGTATAATATTGATGCAATATACAAAGAAATGCAGTAGAACATACACTAACGTGTAAATGTAAATGGTATAGCTGCAACAAATTTTGAAAGTTCTGTCTTTGAGCTGTGCCCATGGAAGATGTTTCTGCCACTCACTTTCTCTCCTATCTTTCATCTAGAGATTACTGTCGCTGTAGGAGGCAGGGTATGTATTGGCTTCTTTGCTGTTCACAGTACAGCGCCTGTGGGATGACTTTGTGCTATTGATGATTTTAGCTGAATTGTTGGACTGGTAAGAGATTAACTGAGATGTGGCACGCTTTCACTTTTACCAAGTCAGCCACAATATTTACTAACAGAAGGGAGACACTAGATTAAAAAGAACTTGTATGCAAATTAACTTGCCAGATGGTAAGACTTTATAATTTGACTTTTCTTTATTCAAGAAAGTGAGGTAGGTTATTTCATGAAAGACTTGTAGTTCTGTTCTTGCATACTTCATTTGTGCGTGAGGTGTAGCTTGTTAATGTTTGAATATCATTTTAGATTAATGATTAAAAAGCAATTTGAATTTTTTTTTGTGTGTAACTTTCTATTAAAAATTCTGTTGCTCACATGCTTAGCTGATTTTTGGCTTTTCAGTAATAACAATTTATAAAGCAGCACAGAATTATTTTTGTCATTAACATCTGTATACGGTAGAACACCCATGAATAGATCTGTTGATTTAAGAAATTACCATTTTTAGCTGGTTTACCATTTATTGGTAATTTTTTTCTTAAAAGAAAAATAAATACAAAATAAAATTGAATCCACAGCTTTGCTGATAAACTTGCACAAGGAGGGGGAAACTATCTTATTTTGGACCCTTCGTTGTATTTTATGGATTGGTTCCAGCAGACCTGAGGCATATGAAGTAGCTTTATTTTGGGTGGTCACAGGCAGGTTGAACTGATAAATTTGGCAAGAGGGAGAAGCAAATCTGTCTTGGAGTCCAGGAGAATTTGCAGAATGTGTATTGTATAAAAATGCTTAACATTTATAGAGCCTGACATTGTGATCACTGACACAGACTGTTCACAGTATTGAAAGTTGACCTGAGTGCTTCTGTACCATCTGATTGTAATCTAAATTTGTGTTTTATAGCTTGAAACAATTGGATGGCAGCTTAATCTTCAAATGGCAGAGTCCATGCAGGCGAAGCTGAAGTCTCCTCAAGCTGTGCTAGAGCTGGGAGTGAGCGACGAAGATTCAAAGGTAAGAAATACATGCCCGGCAGAGTTGGAATGAGTTGTGGTGATGGCCTTGTGTTCAAAGTTCTGAGGCATCCATTGGAACTCTTGATCATTGTTAGTCTTGCCAGTGTTTTCATAAAATTATATTTCATAAAACTATAGTAAGCATTTGGAATTGTAATAGCATACATGTTAGGTGAACTGAGAGCTGTGTTACCAGCTCTTTGGGCTGTAACGTAATAGAGGAATATAATGGAATATGGTTAGTTTAGGTCTCTCAAATATCTTTGTAGATAATTTATTTTTATCATATAGCACGTGATTGGTACTTCTTATACTTTTAATGCCTAGTAGCCTGCAGCCCTCTACCATGTGTGTAGTTATGTAAGATACTACTCATCACTTGCAACCTTTCAGTGCTAATGATGTATTTATATGAATGATGACATAGTATGTGAAGCCACAGAAACCCAATATTTAGAATTTTTAAGGTAAAGTCTTAAGTTCAGGGATTTTAGCGACTGGTGGTGTTTCAGTGCCAAAACCCACTAATGAATGTAATTTTTTATTAATAAAATCTGTATCTTTTGTTAGCTAGCATGTTTTAAATTAAATACATGATTTGCTTTTAACCTTATCTTGCTAACAGAAATTAGAGTCTTTACTGCTGTGGTGTCTGTCAGTGTTTATCTATGAAAAAGTCAGTATAAAAGATTTGAGGGGAAAAATTGGAACTCAGTTCTGCTTTAGCATTGCATTTAAATCACAGTAATTTTACTAATGTGAGTGGAATTTCTGATTTATGGTAGAATAAAAGAGAATATATAGCTTACGTTTGTAAGGTCGTCACCAGGACTTGCAGCAGTTGTATTTTTTTCAGCAGTTCACTGCAATCTGCATTTTTGAAATGCAAATACAGGAACCAGACAATATGTCCGAGCTGCACTGGGCAGCACTGCATACAGGTTCAATTCTGTGGCAAAACAATTTTTAAAAAAATGAGGAAAAAATGTCACTTTCACATGACACACAAAGTTTGTCTGTTTTCTTTACAAACAAAATTCAGCAAGTGGATTTTTTTGATTTTCCTCTCTATTACTTTTTGTGGGTATAATTACCCACAAGATCAGAATTATTTTGCAATAATTACAAGCCTAGAATAGACTTGTAACTGGCATTTAGATAGAACAGTGCAACAAGAAAAATATACTGATGCTCTCACACTACAGACACTAAAAATCTGTGTTGGTGTGAAAATAACTACAGGTTGTTTTTTTTTCTGAGAGATTCCTTCCTAGTATAGAATAAGTTTAAGACTGGCTAATATCTGCTTATATACTGACAAAAACGTTGGAACATAATTTTTGTGCAGTGTTTTGCATCTTCATGATCTCTTTCTGCACTAAGTTACCTGAAAATCCTACATACTAGATGCTTATTCCTCCCCCCCCGCCTCAAATTTATGTGTGTGTGTCTTTTGCGCAGAAATTTGGTATGAATATAGCATATATGTTCTTAATTATTGTCTTCATTTCTCACAAAACTTTTTTTTTTCTTAATAATTCATGGCTATAATTTGCATTTTTTCCGGAAAGGCATAAAACGCTGTTGCAGAGGAGCTTTTGCGGGCTGTCTCATTAGGGGGCAGTAGTGCTCTTTGTCACACTGGCACTGAATGCTTTTTTGAGATCCTGCTCGGAATCAATTTTGATGATGTGGGGAGTGTTAAGTGTTTACACTGCGAATCTGTATATAACAAAAGAAGTTTGTCTTGCTCATCTGCAAAACTAAAGCCTATTAATAAAAAAAAAACCCATACCGAGCAAGGTAAATGAAATTGGCCATTATTTCTGCTTGTGCTAACTAAAAGTAATTATACTAGTACATTAATGTTTACTACAACTCACTCCACTTAAAGATCATTTAAACAGTTCTTTGTCAGAAGCAGACATTGAAAATTAGTATTTAAATTATCTCTTCAGGAGAGGTGATCAGAAAACTGTGGATATATAAATGTTATTGGTGTTTTGTGAAATAAAAAGTCAAAGAATCTGCTATATGCTATATAAATATTTATAGAGTATATTCTGTCAGCTTCAGATGAAATGCAGGGTCCCATAGGTATTATACCATGAAAATTCAAAAGTAAGGTGGCCTTTGATTCTTTCCGGTGGTTCAAGCTGCTAATGACATTTGCATTGCCCAGTAAATAATGCTGCTTATGACTAGGAGTAATTGTGATCAGATGACATGATTTTTGGTAAACTGGTTTTTCCTGGGTTTTGTTACAAATTTGCCGTTTGCTTATACTCAGACTTTGAATTATGCTTGATTTCAATCTAAAAAAATATTTTGCATATGCCATGAAAAGTTTTTCACCATGGAGGTGATTAATTACAGGAATGAGTTACCCAGAGAGGTTGCAGAGTTGCCAGCCTTGACAGGAGCCAAGGGGACAAGTCCCTGAGTATCCTAACTAAGCATGGAGTTAGCCCTGCTGTGAGTGGGCTGCCAAACCATGCCTTCCAGCCCAAGTTGTCCTGTGAGCTAGGCTGCTTTGCAGCTTGGTTGCTGCTTGTGTTTTGTATGAGGAAGAGAAAAAAGGAGCTTTCAATTAAAAATCCAATTAACAGTGGCTTCTTGCAATGATTCAGAATTTGAAATGTTTAATTGCATTTTTAAATCTGAGGGAAGTGGAACTTCTATCAACTAGGCACACAAAACAAGCTGGTATGATAGAAAACATCTTTTTGAACTGCAAGATCCTTTTGCTTCCATTCTGACATTTTAACGAGCTAAGGTGACATTTAGAACTGATGTGTAACATACCAGCTGTGTATAAGGGTTTTCTTTAATAATATAATTTGGTTTCAGATTTTTTGTGCTGTTGAGTTGTAACATAGCAATCTGGGGATTTTTTATACTTATTATTTTTGTGGCTATAGGGTGAATTAACCAGTAGAGGGAGCACAAATTAACAATCCTGATAATTTGTGCTGCTAATTATGATTTTGATTTGGAAAGAAAGATTGATCCCAAAACATGCTGTGTTTATTTAGTATCTGTTTCCTTCAGTAATTTATTTAATACTTTTCCACATAGGCACACACTCGCACATTCTTTCTCGCTGTTAATAGCAGTAATTCCTTAGGCCGCCTAGTCCATACCTTTCTAAACAGCTGTGATCATATTCTATAACCATAGGAGCCATATAAAAAAAATAGATTGTGGTAATGGCCGTAGAAAAGGTCTGAGGGCTTCAGAAATTTCACATCATTGATGCTGAATATTCTTCTGCAGAGGAATATGAGAAGTAAGAGTGTGTTCTTAGAGTTTCTGCTATGCCTCTTCACTAGGAAGATCCAGTAAAGTGCATTACTATATAAGGTATTTATTATTATGTATTTTTACACACGATCTGTAGTTAACATTTACGCTTGAAAATTGTTAGGATAAATAAACTGTTCTTGCGCAGTGTTGTCTCTCGATAGTTACAATTTTTTTCTGTAAATTCATTCCACAGGTTTTATTAGATTCAGTTATCTAATTACAATTTGTCCTATGGAAGACTTTGCTCTTTTCTTGTTTTTCCTTCTCTTTATTTCATTTACGATTTCATTCTTAACCATTAAGGACTTCTTGGGGGAGCTCTTTTTTTTTCATTGTGAATGCTGTGTATAGATTCTTTGTGAGAATTCAATACTTTGTTTATTTTGTTCCTTCTTTATACATGTATTTGAAGAATTTTGTTACAGGATTTTGTCTGCCAATGCAAGACAAAGAATAACTGATAAATGTGCTGGTTTGTTAAGCCTGCTAATGTAATGCTTTTGACAGAAGACAGATAATATTAAAATGTTACTCTACTAATTTAATTTTATTTCCTTTTAATTCATATGCCCTAATTTCTAGATGCTTTAAAAGCGGAATATAACAATGGAAATATATTAAACTATTTTTTTCTGCAACCGTTTGTTCAAAATCAAAATGGGGTCTGACTGCATTTGAAGCTGAGATTGTAATACATATTCATCATTCTACAGAGTAAATAGAAGCCTGGAAATCTTAAATGGTTATTTTTTACTTGTTAAAATAACAGGACATGCTTTCTTTTTTTTACTCCTGGTTTTTACAGACTTTCTGTACATTTCTGAACTGCGAACAAATCTAGACCTTAGGTATTTTGCTCTGTTTACTTCAATAAGTATGCCATTCTGCTTTCTGAGTTTGCCATTATGAATACTTTCCACAGCTTTAACAGCAAAGCAGAGCAGAAGAGAAACAAAGCTTTTCTTCTAGCCGGGGCTAGATCAATCACTCAATTCAGGCTGTAGATTCTGTGCAGCCTATGTGGCATGCAGGACATGCACTTGGATGGATATTTAAGGAAATATGGTTGTGCTTTCCCTTCCCTCTCAGTTTAGCCCTTTGTTTCCTTCTGAAATGAAGTTCTATTTGTGGAGTGGCATAACAGTGAGAACTAGTGGATGATAGTGATATGTTCCCACTCCAGAGAGGTAGGAGGTGGCAGGGTTGAGCATCCATACCGTGATGTACCCCCTTCATTTGCCTCCTCAGTCCTCAGCTTTTGGGGTGATGCATTTAGGTGCCAGTTTTTTTCAAAATAGAGGAGTAGTTTGCATCTATAGGGCCTCAAAGAAAGAGGACAATTAAAAGACATGATGCTGGAGGAACTGTGATGAGGTGCAAAGACTAAACAATTGTAAATTGCTTCTTGAATTCATCAGCTACTTCTCTGTCACTTTCTGTTCTGAGGAGGATATCACCCATTTCCTTCTCAGAACACAAACAAGCTGCATGTATGCTCTTGAACTGAGTTTATTCTTCTTGTCAAGCAGATTTGTAAGTCTCTAGCAATTGCAAAAAGTAAGTGTCGTTGGGTGAATGCAAAAATGTTTAAGGATGAGATTGAGAGAAAAGGTTTTTTCATTCCTATTTGGAGGAGGTGATTGGAGGCCTGGGTAGTCTCAGAAGCACAGTCCTGGTTTGAGGTCTTTCTGAACTTTGGTATAGAAGCAAGTTTGCTGCTTTTGGCAAGGTACATCATGAAACCAATTTTGTTCAGAGAACTAAAATCTAGTAAGTACTGCTGCTGTTAAGGAAGCAGAAACTTCCCTGAGAGGAGGTTTCAGAATGTTGAGAAAAGTCCTCATATTTGTAGGAGCTATATTAAGAATGACTGCATAATCTTGAGTGTGTGAAACTTTTGCCTGAAAACCAGATTCATCCCCCAGTGTGCAGCGAGCCAATAATCACACACCTGGGACAGACATTATTTATTTCATATTTGCACAAAAATGGGCGCAAGGTGGTAGTTCCACAAAGCTAGCACACCCTGCAGTTAAACAAGCAAACAATTTTATACAGTTTTAGATTCACCTGCTTAGTTTCCAAAGTCCTTCCCCAAAATCATTATTGGCAGTGGCTTATCTGCTACCATTTCTTTTGGGCTAAGGTTTTCCCTGCTTCGAATTAAAGGTACAGTGTTCTTTTATTCTACAGCGCATGCTCAAGGTGGGGATGGTGGTGGTAAGTCTTTTAGGTCTTGAATTGAGTCGGTGGTCACGATCTACCCCGATGCCTTTACTTTTCCCCTAGTTCATGCTTCTTTGGCAATCATCCGGCCTTCGGTGCCTTCTGGGGCAGGATGTTCCCTTTTACCAGTCTTTAGCTCCCCTTTCAAGGGCATAGCCTTAGCAAAGCCTGCATGGTTTACACAAACTAATGAGGCCTGCATAGTGAAGCCGTTGAGTAGTGGTCCTCCTTAAAGGACAGTGCATCGTGTTTAACCCTAAATTGAGCAGTATCACCACAGTTAGGCCGTAATTCAAACATATGACTACAGAGCAGCTCAAAGAATGAGCCTGAAATTTGTAATTTGCTTCCAGGCTGTCACGTTGCTACAGAAAGCTGTCAGAAATTTCATTGCTCAACCACGAGAGCCAGAAATTCTGGACTTGTAGTGCACAGCAATTCTTGCATTAGACTGTTTTGGATCTATCATATCTATTATCTCTGATTAAATCCATCTGATTAGAGGAAGAAATGAAGCTGCAGTCCAGAATTTTCAAGATGCTGAGAGGACTTTTGTTTTCTTACGAGTGTAGAAATGGATGGCAGAGCAACCCATGTCCTGTAAGTTGTGAGTAGTTTGACATTTTACTTAAAAACCATTTACCAGATGGTGTGACTCCAGGAGTATGCACTCACCTCAGGCAGTTGTACTGCAGGGTGTAGTTAATTATCTGGCTCCATTTGTGATCTTACATGATTTAATTACCCACCTTATAGTGAGGATCTCTTTACAGTGCTCTCTTTACAGAATTCTTCTGTTTCACCTGGCTATATACACAATTTATGAATACAGTCTGTAACACATGAATTTACAAACCCTGTAACTGGCTACAGCCTCTGCATGTGCTCTGTTCCTGCTAAAACACTTATGACTTTGTCCATGTGTCTTTGTGTCATGGAATTAAAGAGGGGAATGGTCCCAGTTGACTGTGTACAGTTGGTTGCAGCCTTGGGCAACCTCAGCCTGTAGTTAGTACTGAAACTCTGGTTTTGTATAGGAGTAAATCGCATTGTCCATAATATGTAAATTTACCACTATCAGTCCAAATAAGCAGAAGAAAAGTAGCTGAAATACTTGAAAGTTAAGTTTAGACTTGGTGACCCATTTCATTGCCAGGCAGAGTTAAACTTTAAGGCCTTGAGGGCAGTTGAAAAACACAAAGATCTGGTGAGTTTTTCCTCATTTAATGCAGTTGTGTATGCCACCTTTTTTCTTACAAAATTTCTTTCCTGTTTGCCTCAAACCAGTTTTGTAGGCTTGGTCCTTCAGTCTTTTCAGATGAAGAAAAAGCATTCATGGAATTCATTGCAAATTCTCAGGCATCTATATATTTTCCTGCCTGCTATTCTCATAAACTATGCAGTGCTTTAGCAAGTGAACTGTTGTCTTCATTTGTCTGTAGCAATAGAAAATAACCCTGGTTTTTTCAGTACTTTTGCTATGCTTTTGCAGTACTTCCAGGCAGTACCAATCCCCCTGCTTTTACTTAGGCAATAAGCTCTGTGGTTCCTTCACAAATGTGTTAAAAACTGGCATCTCGCCCATATCTGTTTCTTCCTGACTCTAAGGTAGAAAGATAAGGTGGTGTAAGAAATGGGTGAGATTAGGGAGAGGTGAACATAAAAGTTGAACCTTCTCTAACAGCAAGGCTCAGTCTTACCAACATAGCTCTTTTGGATGTGTCCTCTGTTACAACGAAGTTGACTGCTGCCTTTGAGAATTGGAGGCAGAGGCAGAGGAAGTCAACATGTAATCTCCAAGTTAGCAGCTTTCTAACGTGGATGTTTAAAAACAGATAATTCTTCTATGTAGAGATACGTAAAAATTTCTGCTGAATGTTATAAGGTATAAAATTCAGAGGGTCATAAGGCCTTTAGATATAAGTATATTAAGTGAGTAGCATTTCATGGCATTTAAATTGGGTACGAATACTTAAATCAGGTATGAGTGGTTGTCTCTTGCACTATTTGACAATTAGTAGCAAGCAGAGAAGAGGTGGAATATATTTTTTATAAAAGTAGATTAACTTTCTACATATGGAAAGCCTTGGTGTTGGGGAAGCTGTGCAGATCTACCTATAAACATGTGTCTGTACGTTTTTTGAGTACCATTGGAAATGCTTCTCAGTTTTCCATTTTCAGCTTCTCAGTTCTTCCATCTGTAAAATGTTGGACTTGTTACTGCTCAGCAGTTGCAACTTGGAGAGACTTGCTTGTGGAAGTTTTTGTTATCTATTAATCCTTTATTTTTCCTTTGAGGGTTTCTAAATGAGAAAAGTTATGAGAGATGTGGAATTTTAAAAGAGGAATTTCCATGTGTTTTTTCTCAGTAGACTCATGCTTCAAAATACTTCACATCTTTAAGAGCCAACAGTGTTTTATTTTCCTGTAGCTGGTTCCCATCTAAAGGATACCTTCAGAGCTTGTTGGAAGAGGTAGGATTGTCTTCTACAGTCATGATTACTGCCTGTTTTTCATTTATACTGACGCTTCAGAAGCAGTTGCCTTGTTCATCATTACTGTAGCGGTAGCTTAGGAGCAGACTGTGCTTTGCTGTTCACTTCTTGAGTTGGAATGGGAGAGGTGCACTCTTCTTAATGCCTTGTCTTCTGGTAGTGCGTACTGTGTTGGAGGCACTCTCTGAATATGAGATCTTTAGTTGGAGAGAAGCAAATATAAAAAAGAGGGAGTTAAAAGTAAGATCTAAATGTATACAGAATGTTTTAATGGAAGTTGTGAACTTACCTATAAATGCCTCTAACTTTTGTAGCTGCACCAGAGAAAGCATTTTTTGGAGACACTCCAAAAAGAGGTAGGTTAATGACCTTGCTTGGGGTATCCAGAAAGAACAGTATGGAGTGTTCAAAGAAAGCTTTAAGTCTTATGCAGCCTATTTGTTAAAAATAGCAGGCTTGTAGAAGAGAGGGAGTGTGGTGTCCACACCTGCCTAGACTGACTACAGCACTCCACCTTTTCTCTGCATAATTTCCTGGTTTTTTCAGGTTTACTGTGGTTGGTTAGTATTTCTTTTCTCACCACTGCATTGTACTTCTGCAGCTGTGGCAGGATGGGCAGAAAATACAGGAAACTTTCTGCCTTCTATTCCTGTGTTAAACATGCTGTTTACTGAAACACTGCTCAGAAGGCTCTGCGATGGGCATGGATAGAAATGGAACTCTTGTGTTGTAAGGAGAAGAAAGGAAATTCTGTGGAGAAACAGAAGAACAAACCTAATACAAATACTAATGAAATGGGTTCTTACTGTCCACCCTAAGCAGTTCTTTAGTAATTTGTATAACTTTTTATTCCATTTTTTTCATAGAAGAAATAATGATACTGACTTTGTTGAACTTGAGCTGTTGAGGAACACTGGCAGGAGTTTTATTCCTTGTTTTTCCCAATATTTCACCTGCCTTTTCTTTTAATGGTGCACAAAAAAGCATACCTGAACAAAATTCTCAACTTCTTTTTTAAGATGGACTTGATTATTTTGTCCTGAGACGTGGATTTTCCACCTTTGAAAGTTAAGTGGATGGATTGGCTTGGAAACTGTGATATTATGTTGCTGTTTAAATTATATGAGAGATACTCTAAGAGGAAGGAGGATAAGCAGGAAGGTATACAAGGCACGGAGTAGTCACTCAGCCTGTTACCGTCTTACTTATGTTGATTCTCTGTGCAGCTTCTGAAAAGCCTAGCTGCAGGCTGACATATTTTAATCCAAGTCAGACACTGATCTCGCTGTTCTCCTGTGATAAGTCTTTGTTACCTTCATAAAAAAATCTCGTAGACTACAAGTCCACTATAGCTAATTTCCGATTTGTACAATGTAGTATTTTCAATCCATTTAGCTTAATTATTGCTGTAGGGCAGGTTTTAATAGGAAAAATTGATAAGAATGTTATATAAATGAACATTTTTTTAAAGAACCATAATATTTGGGGTATTTGTTTTCTTGCTGAGTGTCATGCTGCCTAAATAACTTCTGCTGTGTTACATCTTTTTGCACATCAAACGAGTAATTTTAATCAGTCTCTAGTTCTGTTTTTTCTCCCTACAGTATCAAATCACTCGCCTGATCTTCAGTTACAGCAGACCTAGTTATTCCAGTTCTTGTATTTGTAAAGTTTTTTTCTTTTGCCTATTTATAGTTATATAGTTACGATGTGTGTCCTGACAAAATAAGGTCAGCTTCAACATCAAATCCAGTTAAGACATTTACATTTCTAAGGCAGTTCTGACACTAAAGTTGTGTATAATATCTGTCTTATACAGGCTGGAATTGATATATAAACTTATAAAAGTCCATTGCGTATTTGTAAGCATTTCATTTGAAGCCTGAGTGTAATTACATGCTTATAAAATCTGTGCGAGTGCCCTTAGATGCTTGAAGAAGACAGAAGAGCTGAAAGTAAATTATGTTCAACAAGTATGATTTTGCCTTTTTAAGTTTCTGAAGTGCAAAAAGGAGGTTTGGCCAAATGGATTAAAAATCTTATAGGTAATTCACAACATTTAAATAACTTCTGAAATCTGGGAATATTTAGCAAAGTTAACGTTCATTATTCTTTAACTTCTTGCATGTCAAATCTCGGAATTTTTTTAAAAATTCATTTCTAATTTGTTTTGTCCTCTCCAACAAACTTTTCAACTCCCTTACCAGCTGATGTGCTCTGGAATGGGCACACAGAGCTGCGTTTGAGTAGCTAGTATGTTTGCATGGAGGAAGATCAGCACCAGCATGAGAGTCAGAAGCGCACTGCTGGAGTGGGGAGCTTCAGATGAGCCATCTCCTGCTGCTGAATTGTGTGCTGACCTGTTAGGTAACAGCGAGGTCCCCATCCTGGGAGAGAGCAAGCCAGGGAGCTGCTCTGGGAACAGCTGCCTACTTTCCCTTCAGCATCTTGACTGCAGCGGTCATAACTCCATCTTCTGCACTGGAAGGGACAGAGGTATTGGTTGAGTGAGGGTAGAGGCTTCCTATCAAAGTAGCTGCACAGGACTTGAGAGACTGGGTGATATCCCTTAAATTTATGTAATGGGACAGTTTACCTTTCTTCCAGAAGAAGCACTGCTGAGTGTCTGAGGGCAGAGGGATGGTTTTGGTAAATTTACAGGGGCTTTAACTCTACAGTGCCATAAGTACCCTTCTAAATGAAGTTGAACAATTGTGAGATTCTGCTTCAAAATATGAGTGCTTGGCAGTATTTTCCTTTCAGACTTTCTCTGTAATCCTTTCAAGAGTAGAGCTAGCCACAGAAATGAAAAAATGAACTGTTTGAAACATTTGAACATGGTGTCTCTTTTGTAATGCTAAAAAGTGAGGCCATCACATGGGAAACTTTAATTTAGATTAGGAAATTACAGATTCTATTACAGTATTTTTACAGTGCAGCCCAAAGGAGAGAAGCTGATCTGTGTCAGAGCATTTGCATCTTGCCAGGGTCAGGTCCCTTACTATGGGACCACTTTGGGGCTGTGCATCCTGCATCCAGTCATGTTTCCCCCCTCTCTGTTGTCATTATATACAACCTGTCACGTGTCTTGTTGAACGACACACATGCATACCTTTTCTTCCTAACCCAACACTTATATCAGAAGAGATTGTTTGGGTGTGAAAGGATGGCAAGGAGCAGCTGCCAGACCAATTCACATACTGTGCAGGTTGTACCTTGCTTTTGTTTCATGCACCTTTAGAAAACATTATGGTGAGGAGAATCATATCCAGTTACTCTGTTGGTTCATACCTTGCCAGCAGCATTGTATTACTTAGACTGTTACAAACTAATTAGGTATTTTATGTGACAAGCATCTCGCCAGGTCTGCTCCAAGTAGTACAGAAGGACCTCATGCTTCTTCATTTGCATTCAGTTTACGTTTGTGTTCACCATCATTGTGATTCTCCCTATGCTCTGCTTTTCATATGTCAGTTCTTTAAATGCATTGTTTCATGAATTTTGCTACAAAATGGTAATGCCAAGAAAAAGTAATCCTCTCGGTGATTATGAGTTTCCGACCAAGCTGCTTTGTGGGTTAACAGCATGTTTTTGAATTTAAAAGCAATTGGATTGTTCTGTATTTTCAGTCCACTTTGCAGAATTTCTGGGCTTACTTTCCTGTTACTTTTGCTAATTTTTTTGTCAATGAGCAAACTAATGAAATTGCCAAATCTGGCTTCCTGGAGAAGTAGTATGTATATTCTTGAAGGAGTACAAAGTGAGCATCTCATGCATTGCTAACATCTGTCCTGCTTAAGGCAATAAATATACAATACACGCTGTCAAACAGTATCAACGCTGTGCATTTGACATTGAACAGGCATCTGTAGCAATGCTGTGACACCCTTTCCAGCCATGCTTCAGGTGGAAGAGGGTGGGTCATCACCTCAATTATATGCAAAGGTGGCAATTTTCACTCATCTCATTTCCTGTTGTTTACAAATGACAGGAGTCTGGTATCTGGAACTGTGTGGCATCTAATTTGTGCCACTTGGATTGTACGAACATTTAGCAAACTTTAAAAGCTGCTATGACAAGTGACCTTTTCCACTGGTTAAAATACATGAAATATGACCTCTTTTACAGGAAAACCACAACCTACAGTGTGGCCTACATCCCCTGAGCAAATTTTGTTCAGTATGATTGTATAACATCACTACTAATGAAATAACAAATACATATTTCTAGGAATGCATGCTCACTGGCAAGGCAGTAATAGAAAGATTTCAAGGGGGAAAGGAAAGTGCTTTTTTTTTCCGTATTGAGACAGATCTTGTTACTAAGAGTACGTTTTGAAGCCTTGTACTAATGAAAGGGCAATACAAAACCAAAAATAGAGCCAAAGTTAGTGAAAATGCTTGTCTATCTTGAAATTTGTACGTGAGGAAAAGCTGCTGCTTTTTTTGACCCCTTGAGCAACATTTTTGTACTTGCATGTAGGTAGTCAGAAACTAAGTTGTCCAGCCAGCCCATGAGATGGAACCATACCAGTGGGTCAAAAGGAAGAGAAAACTGCACTGTGATGCTTTCTTGGTGAGTTTATAGGTGTCTCAGTGTAAGGGGATCACAATTTCTGCTGCGCATGTAATCAAAATATTATGCAAATTGCTTTGTAAGTGGTGTTTGTAAATGCTTTCCTTCCTCAACAACATCAGCATTAGGCACTGAGTTTTTCAGTACTGCCTGGTTCGAGGCTTATTGGATTACTTCTGGTGCATAGAGGTAGGCATCAGAGTTTTAAAGAAGGCTGAAAGTGCTACATTATTTATCTGTTCTCTTTTCCAACATCAACAGAAATGAGGATCTAGGAGGTGCTTATGCTTGGGAATAAGTCATGTTATGAGATTGGGAATTTGACAGTAAAACAAGTTGCCAAGGGCCAGATTTGTAAGCAGCTCTGGTCGATGTATATTTCTTTGATCAGGTACTTCAACACCAAAGGGTGCACTTGTCTCCTTCATGAGATGGAGAAATGTATTTTCCACTGTGTTGGCATAGGAGAGTAGCAGGCTGAAGCTTTCTGGAGAAGGACTGATGCTATACCTTAGGGGGCTGCCCACTGGTGGCTTAGGAGTGCTGTCATACCTAGTAGTCCTGGAGGGTTTTAGAGCCCAGAACTGAGTATAAGATTCATTAACTGCACAGGAAGTACAAATTCATGTTGTCTTTCCTTTTCTCCTATTCTGAATCCTAAATAAAGGAATTTCAAAATCTAACTGTACACACTTGAAAATAAAGACCTATCTTTGTTCAAGAACAAGTGTGTAAACATTAAAAATACTGCCTGCAAATACCTGAAGCTACACTGGAAAGGAAGTATGTTTTATTAGGAGATCCTAAGAGTAGTCAGGAGGAGGAGGTTCATTTGAAGATGCAATTTAAAGTTAGGAAGAAAGGTACCTGTAGATTCAGGAGAGTCCTTGTGACAGCTAAGAAACAGAGTTCCTGAGCTGTTTTTTCTTGTTGTCATTTCTAGATCACTTTTTCTCTTCACATTGCCATTCCTTCTTCCTTTCTGTCATCCCATCTTCATAGGAAAAAACAGATTATGCTCCTATCAAAGAAATGCTACGGATTCCAAAATATCTTTGAAATTCCTCTAACAGCAGAGTTGCCATCAAAGTGGGACAGAATTCCTGGGGTCGGTGCTATATCTAAGATGTTCTACTACACACTTTCAAGTGCTGCCATCATATAATTAGTATTTTTGTTTCATTGTTGCTTCTGTTTCTTTTCTTTTTGAACAAAAGTTAATTAAAGAATGTATTGTTATAATGCTTTATTAGATTGGTTTCCTTTGTTCTTCAGTCCATAAAGCCCTTCTTGTGCTGTAGGGTATCTTCTGCTCCTAAAGGGATAGCATGGAGTGATATAAATGCAAGACAGATGTTTAGGCAGTGTTTAGACAGTTTCGGAGTTCCTGGATGGCAGTCTATTCCTATCTGTACTTTTGGAGACTAACGTTTAACAAGTTCTTGAGTGAGCATTTTAGTTTACTCTTTCTAAGTTTGTATCACGTTGAGTGAAAATGAAAGTCTTTCTGATGAGTACCAAAGTGGTTTGTAGATAATATAGTTGAGATCAAGAATAGCCAGTTTTTAGTATTGAAATTGGTACTATTTGATTTCTTTCTAAATGCAGATGTATTTGAGACAAAAAATAGGAGGAAACGTTTAATACTAAACCTTTTCAGGAGAACTGCTTTGCTGCAGCAGCAAGGAGCTTCTTTGTTGGAGTGCATTGATTTGCCAAGGGTGCTGTAGCCAGGCAGACTCAGGTAAGCTGGCACAGTGATGTTTGAGAACGGTATAACATAGAACAGAAGTGGGGGGGAGGTGGAGGCAGTAAGGGCAATTAACAGCAACAGAGGAGCAAGGAAGTGTGTTGTTCATTGAGAGCTAACTGAAGTAGAGGTGAACCTGTACAGCTTTGTCTGGGTAAGGTTGAGGATGATTAACATGCAGGGAAGCGATGCACTGTGAGAAGCATTATGCCACGTGATGCAGTGCTTTGTTCTCAACCTGGTATCTGAAAAGTCGTTCTGAAAGGCTCTTAAAAATTCAAGTGTAGCATAATTTGAATTTATTTTTTTAGTGGAGTTGCATTAAAATTCACATTACCATTTCAAACAGCAATTGTACACTCCTGTGGCCTTGAGAGAGTCACCAAGAACTTGGAGCCATCCTTGACTTTAAGGTTGAGGCCTGTGATGCCTGCCTAGGACAGAGTACACTTGTTGTGTTTACTGCTTTTTGACGACTTTGGCACATCTGTAACTGAGGGAGCGCGATCCAAGGGTGACCCACAGACCAACAGCAGGTCTTTCAAAGATGTGTGGAAATAGTAAGGCAGAGGAATGATGTAACAAGCACAAAAAAAACCAACCCCAAGCCAAACCCAATAAGGCATCTAGTATATCTGTTCTTTATGGATAGAAAGATGAAACATATTTGTTAGAGCTGAGCGTGAGAGGTGCAGTGCTGTAACTTAATGTCTCACTGAGGTTCTTAAGTTGTGGATACTTGTTCTAAATCCTTTCCTCCCTTCTTTGCAATAAAATTGTTTTCAAAACATTCCAATTCAACGTAACCCAGCTTTGAATTTGTTGAAGTAACTTGAATGTTTTTGTTAATGTGACTATTTTTAAGATGCTCAAAAGTTGCAGAATTGAGAGACTACTGGCTTTTTATAGCAATGTGGCTTCAGACAATGGGAAAAAAAAATCAGCATTCTGTTTTTCCACTGTTTTCTGAAGCACTTCAGTAATGTGCTTTCAGCATTAGCTTTTTTTTAACTGAAGAAGGAAATAAGAATTGTGGACCAAACATGAGTCAGCCTATAAAACTGCAGGAAGAGCTTTGTAGCTCGAAACCAAAATACTATTACTTGAGTATGTGTCTTCATATAAAAATAAGCACTTCCCATTTTCAGAGTTCTGTGGAATTGGCATGTGTTTAATTCTTTCACAAAAAATTGCAGGAGTAGGGAGAGTGTGAATGTTAGGAAGACTGCAGGTTATTATTGCCACTGGAAACAATATCCAGTAATGTGCTGTTCTACCAACAGATCTGGAACAGGTGCAAAATTTATCTGCCATTGTACATGTACAGCATATGTTAATATCTTCATATTACCTCAGAGATGGAGAAAATTAAATTATTCTATGGCTTTGTGGAAGTAAAAGTTTTAAAAAAAATAGATCTAGTTACATGGAGTCACCATTTCTTTACCGTTTGCATCTAATTCTTACACTTCCATTAAAAAAATCTTTGCAGTTTTTGGTGTGGTTTTTTTTTTGTTGTTGTTTGGTTTTGTTTTTTTTTGTTGTTGTTTTTGGGTTGGTTTTTTTTTCAATTAAAGAATGCTAACATCTTTACTGAGTGTAAAAGCATTTGGAATATGTCAAGGAAAAAGCCTTTGGGCTAGAAGAGTATCTTTTAGTTTGTCCCACGAAATCCCTTTCAAGTTTAATTTACTTAAACTGTAAAAATTACCATTTCATTTTTTCTGATTGTTTCTCATGGAAGCCCTGGACTTTTTGCCCAAACACTAACTGATTATGAGCATTCTGATTTAAGGTCAGGCTTTGCTGTCATTAAACACCAAGCACATAACACTTTTGAGCATTGTGGAGAGCACACAGTCCAGGTGCTGAAATAATGCACCTGGGAGGAGAGTGCTTGGCTGAGCTTCCTTCTAGTCTTTAATATAGTACAGGGAATCAGCAGTATACTCTCCACTTTCTGAAGGTGGCGTATAAAATAATGTAGAAGGTGGTGACTGATCTCCCCCAGGTAGATGAATGCTCTACAGAAAACAGAAGAAACCATTTCCAGAGAGTGTAAGATAGAATACACTCATGTACTAGCAGAAAGATGGGTGAGGTGACCAAAAGGATTTTTCCAATGATTTTTTTGATTGTAATAAAAATCCCTATTTAAACTTGTAAATCTAAGAAATATATATATATAGTGAGGGACTGCAGATGTGTGGGTGACAGTAAAATCTATTTTGCTTACAATTACATTACTCTGTGGGCTGGACGAAGCCTGGAAACCAGTTTGGAAAGGGGCAGGAAATCCTTGACCAAGAAGGAGGAGAAGGTTACCCTTGGAACAGGCATCATGGGGAGCAGCACAGCATGGGATTGAATTTCCTTGGCTGTTCACGTTAGAATGTTGAATGTGTTTTTATCCTGAAGTTACTGATACAGACTGTAGACCTTAATGTTGCTTAAATTAAATGGGATTTTTTTGCATGTGAACAGATACCAATGTCAACGGTTGTGAAGCATCCTTCAAAGCAAACATAAAAGCAGTAGAACAAACTGTGGCTGCAGAGATGAACCTTGGAAATAAAAGCAAAACAAAACAAAAACCCTTCATCCTGCTGGCTGTTGAGAAGTGTATTCACTCTCCCTCTAAATCCATCGAAATCCACCTGTGTGTTTTCTTCTGTAGTAGGTGGAAGAAAGGGTGGTGAATGAAGTTCACCACTCTCTGTTGTGTCGATATGTTTGTAAAACTACACTGCAAAATGGATCCCTAAAATGAATTGGAAAATGAAACAAAGCCAATGTCCTGGACATTTCTAGAAATCGTGAGTGCTTAAGTTACCAGTGGGCCCTACAAAAAAATTGCACTGACAAAAGGAAATAGACTGTGGTTTTCAGGTGGTTGAGAGTTGTTAGCGTGAGGAAGGGTGTGACGTGGTGAAGAAAATGCAACTTCAAACTATGCCCTGTTCTTAACTATTACACTTCTTTTTCATGATTGCTGGGCTTGTGCTTTCCAAAATCAGAGTTGTGTCCCAGATTTTAGCAGACAACTTCAGACTTGCATTTTGCTTTACAGATGTAGGTAGAAATGAGACACTTCTGCATCTATGTTTGTGCCTTTAGTATTGCTACTGACACAAAGATCAGGAAGATTTTTGGTAAGGTCATAAAACTTACTGTTTTCAGAGGCAGGAGAGAGAAATGACTTGCATGGAATTTCTTAAGGCTGATGCATTGGTGTTTCTTGTTAATGAAATCAGTGAGATGGAAAGACAATTAAATATTTCAAGAAATCCTACAAATTTAAAAAGCAGGACATTGCTAAGCATTTTTGTTTTTGTAATTGTGTTTGTACGTTTGACTGAAGTGCCATTTGATTAGATTCTTTTTCTTAGTAGTGTCATTCATATCCTCAGTCTTAAAATAATATAGTTTTTATCCCAAGCAATTCACAGTCTCAAAGAGCTTTATGTATAAAGTTTGCATATAAAGTTTTATAGATGGTGAGCTTATCTTATGCTACTGAAGCTGTTTTAAAATAATTTTCTCTTGTGTCCAAACATAAACTAAAGAATACAATAAGAAGAAAATGATTTGTAAGTAAAGTGCATATAACTAAAATGTACAGGTATGAAATAGCAATGATAAGAAAGTTACCTGATGGTAATCAACATGTATTATGAAAGAGAAAATAGGAGGGGGAGAAGAATGGAAATTATGGAAATGTCAATATGGAACACATTTAGAGTAGATATTGTGCACATTAGTAACAGATAAGGTAAAATTGCCAAAACAGATTCACTTAAAGGATCAAGAGTGGCATGGAATGTATGGAATTGACCGAGGCAGGAAATGAATGGCTGAGGAGGAAAACCCTCTTTGAGCTGCAGGAATTAGCCTACCACTTTGTTTTCTTAACTAATAATTGATGTGTAGCTAGCTAAGGAAATCATAGAAATAAAGGAAGTTGCTTGTAACATGTGCAGTGATACAAAAAGCAAAAAATTATAAAGTCATGAAGAAAAGATAAAAAGGAATACAGTGATTAAGGCAACCACAACTCAAACTCAGAGATTCTTGTCTGAGATGATAGTGAATATTATCAAAAGGATTTCAGTGTATTCAATTAGTATTTTAAATAAGATTTTCAAGCTGGAGGGGAGAAAATTTAGAACATCACTGAAAGTGGCTGAATTAAATTTGGAAGGAACAATTTATGTGGTTCTGTAGCTGGAAAGTTTAAAAGAGATTTAAATTTTCACAAAAGTGGTGTCCTTGAGTAAGATGTCAGAAGTGGACATTTCTGGAGAAGCTATATGTTGAAAATTCACTGTAAAGCAAAATACTTAGACTTTCAGAGTTACCCCTGCTTTGAGCAGGGTGGATGGTGATGGTTGGGCCAGGTGACCTCCTGAGGCCCATTTCAAGGTAAATTATTCTGCAGTTATGGAGAGAGATCAGTTACGAAGGTGTTAACTAGACTCTTCTGCACAGTATTGAAAAAGAAGCTGAATAGGGTCATGACTAGTTTAGTATTTAATCTGCTCTGTTTTGTTGACACAAGAAAAGTAAGCAAGAGTGCCGAAATTCCAGTGAGGATAAAAAGTGGGACCACCCTTTTGGAGGAGGAAAGCAACAGAGACATTGAATCCACAAATCAAAAGGTCTCTTTCCTAGGCAGAATTGTACTTAGCTTTTGTGAAACATTCCTAATTTGTTTTGGGCCTTCCTAAAACCCACACAATTCTAGTAAGTTTGTCACATTTTCCATTCTGGATATTATGTTAAGATGTCCAAGTGTATTTTTGTTAGAAATGCTACTCAACAGGAAATGTACAAAAGTGCTATAGCATTGCAGATGAGTTCTTCAATGAAATTGATTCTCATTAAAATCACTCAGTCTCTACTAGATAATGGAAAATAAGGAGTTGCTCATAACCTGGCAGGCTTGGGACCTATGTCAAGCACTAACCAGTATTACTATAGTTAGCATAACCTGGCATTATATTACTTATGTGAAACATGCACAGTAAGGAGCTGTTTGATGAGAATGAAAGCACTGAAATGAGGTAAAAACAATATACAGGATAAAGGACCAGAGGCAATAGTAACTCTGTGCTTGGAGTGCAAATTTTGTGGTATTCCATATTTAATATTATATTGAAATAGCATTTGGGCATACATTTGTGGTTGCACTTACTCTGGGCAGAACTTGTAGTGCAGGATACAAACAATTGGGGACCTGCAATCTGATGTCTTTGCACTCTTTATGATTATTGACTTATTTAATTTTAAGAGTAATAGTAGTGATTTAAGCTTGTTTAGGACCAATAAGCAGAGTAGCATTTCAAGGAAACTTCTTTTTTTTCTATTTCTTCTATAAATCTGTAATCTGATTCCACATTTTACAGTGTAGGATTTGGTGAATGGGACGTGAAGATTATATGCTAAAATTAAGTAATGGTGCATCTCTGAAAAGCTTCAACATTTTAAATGCTGACCTTAATTTGCTGCAGACTTCTTTCTAAAATCTGCAGTGTTCTGCATTGAGAAAGTATGCTATTGTGATAGGTAACTTTTATGATTAATTTCCTTAAGAAGGTCTGAAATTAGTAGGTTTTTTTAACTTGTTGCTTTGTGTCTGAATAAGATGTGCATTTATAAATTCCTTGCAGCCAGGATCCATTTTTCCTATACTTAAAACCAGCAGATTTTTGCCATAATTGGAAAATGTTCCTTCAGACTATTGCTAAATGCAGTTCTTTATTTTAGTCCAGGACTTTCATATTTCCTCATATCAGTGTTTTGACCTGCTAACTGATTCGCCTTGTAATTCTGCAGTGCTTTGTTTAGATACTAATTTTAATACAGTGCTAATGCTCTGTAGAAAAAGCTGTGGAAGCGCTGTGGAAGCACTGTGGAAGATTTGGATTCTGTGTAGCTTTGCCCCTCCTGTTCACAAGTAACAAACTGTAATATTCTTTATTTTAATACACCGTCTACTAAAATTGCATGTTGCCATTCAGTGTGACAAGCTGTGTACCTAGTTACACCTACACCCAAGTTGGTGTGTGACACAGGAATGACCATAAACCTGTGGTGCATTGCTGGCTCAGTACTGCTTTGTAGAGAGGTCTGCAGGCAGCAGGTTGGTGTGATAAGCCACAATTAGGATGCACAGTCCCCAGTACTTTGAGGTGTGCCATCACGTGGCACCTGAGGCTGCGCCTGTATGGTTGTAATGCCTCTATAAGCGATTCGGGCATAAGGGGTGGTGTTGATGTGGTTTCCCTTCAAGGTGCAGTCAAAGCACTTACCTTCTTTCAGTCCGCTGCAAACACGAGCATGAGAATGGTGAATGAGGATGGAGAACCTGGACAGCTTGCTAGGGAGAGCAGAGTAGTGGGTGGCTGCATTTCTGTGGCATTGCTGTCTTGTGTATGTAAGGTTCTTTTTAAACCTATTGGAAGATGATGGTTTCTAAAACCGAAATGTACAAGCCAATTATTGACTGAATTCACATTTAGTTTTCATAAGCTGTAAGGGACAGAAGGATGGTTGTAAAATGTTATATTGCTATATTTAATAAATTGAAAAAGTTTACAGAAAGCATATTATAAAATATAACCTGTTAATTATTGTCAAGCTAAGCCTGGAAGCAGGATTTTGCTGGGAGGCTTTTTAACAGTGGTTATTCTGTCAGTGGAATTCTGTCACTGCTCAAATTTCACATGAAACTGCATACTAACCTGCAGTGTTCACTGGTGATAAAAGTATGTTGCGCTTGTTACAGAACATAGCAGGAGTAATAACACTGTTGCCTTTCTCACTTATTTAATCTAAAAATTATGCTTTGTTTAAAGGAAAAATAATCACGCACTGAAACATTCTACCATTTGCTTCTAATATGTGCCCCCCTCCCCTTGGGGTCTTGTGTATTTTATTGATTCAATTCTTAAATTAGACTTCCGAAAAGTTTTGGAAATGCAAAATTAACCCTTTCTTTATCATAATGAAACAGAGTCTTTGCAGTAAAGTAGGGATCTAGGTATTTTTTTTCCCCCTCTGTTAATGCTCTTAAAGACAAGATGGACCTTTTAGGTGTAACAACTTAAATAGTAGCAGGCAATTGTGAATTAGGAGTGGAATTATGTTTTTAAAAGAATATATTTTTGAATAAAGTCTCTTGGATTTCTGGCATACTGTTTTCAATATGATTTCTGTTTGTAAATTGTTAAAAACTTTACAACAAAAACGTATTTAAATTCTTTAATCAGAAACAGACTAATGAACACGCAGGTAAAATATTAGCAGAAGGTTACGCCACACATTGATGGTAAGTTTGGGAATAGAACCCAAGCACTGTCTACTGGGAAGCAGCATGTCTTAATTCTGGCTCTTGTGAGCAGAGGGGAACAAGGATATTTATAATGTGTGTTGTAACAGTTGACACAATCTGAACTATCCTTACACTGTCAGATACTCTGAAGTAATAAGTATGTCTGAGACACGGCCATACTTCCAAGTGGGAAATCCACACATTCTTTTGTTGTCTTTAATTTTGTGCTGTAACCATTTGCAAGTCTGGACTGTATTACTGTTTACTCCTCTGTGTTTTACTTTTGGCAATACAAGTATGGCATACACAGCAGACTGGTGGGTGAGTGGATGAGTGGGTTTTGCCAATTATGATGTTTATGGCTTAGTTAAAAACAGTCTAAGTGGAACTTCAGATTTGCATCTCAGTATGGCTATATTTTGTAAAATGAGGTTTTATAGAAGCAGAGAATCAGGAGCAGTGAGGGAAGAGGTGGGTAGAGGATGGAGCTGGGCTAGTCCTAAAATTGCTGGGGTGTGTCACCTTGCTTTCTCTAAGAGCTGCTTTCACATTTATTCCTACATCAGTGTGGCAAACATGCAGGAGATGTTTTGGAGCTTCTTGTGGTGTAGGAGTTCTGTGCCTTCTGATGGAAATGAACAACTGGCTATAATTTTTAAAGTAGATTTAACCAAATACATAAACCTGTCTTTCAGGTCTTTGGATCCCAAACATACTCATTATTATTTGAATAATTTATTATATACAACCTCATGAGGATATCAAGGCTATAGAAAATATGTCTTATGGAGAAAGATTCCCTGTGTAATGGGAATCTTTTTGCATTATTAATAGTCTTATATTCTTGTTTTGGTCATTTTCATGTTTGCGAAGGCCCTGTGGCCAGATTGAATACTTATCATATTCCAGATACATTCAGTTACCAGTGTAAGCAGTTTTCTATATTTCTGCTAGTAACTTTTTTAACCTCATCATCTGATAGATAGCTTGCTTGTTGAAAGCAAAAAGCTTGTGTATGTTGGTTTTTTTTTTCTTGATGAATTTTTTTAATGAGCAAGGGACTAATTCATCCCTTGTGCTCTATCAGCCCGACTGTACTGGTTTATTAAATCACATCCATGATACCCATGACCTTGGAAAAGTCATAAAAATTTCAAATGCCCTCTGCTGTTCTTCCATGTCACTTTAAAGGACTGTCCTAATGGGGTAAAAGACAGGAAGCAGAAAGAAATATGCTACATGGATAATTAAAATTGTTTGGTGTTTTTTTTTTCTTCTTGGTGTTCTATTTAGTTTAGAAGACTTCATTTGTATTTTGAGAAGCCAGGTTTTGTAATTCAAATAACCTGGGTAAGCTGAATTCTGCTTTTGGAAGATTTGTTTTAATAATTGACATTTATATTCATTTCCAGACCACATTTTGGCCCCTTTGCAGAAATCAGAGAACTAAGGTTTCCTCAGTGCAACAATTATTATGAGCCTGGTACAAAATCTGAATATATTTGTGGAGGTGGTATGATAACTATCTGTTGAGGAATACTGTTTTACTTTGTCCTGAAAGATACTTCTTAATTGGTGTTTAGAGGGAGTAAGCTCTTGTTTCACAAACTGTGAATATTTGGAAACAGGATATGTGGTTAAGAGGAACTATGAATAATGTGGCAGACAGTTGCTTAAATTCTGGTGAATTTAGCAGGTTTTTTGGCTGAAGGACAGTTGTTTTTTTTTAATACACTTTCATTATCAAGGAACCATAAGACATGGAGGGAAATCAGAGCAGAATTTGTGTGCACAATGGAGATACCCAAATATAACTTTACTTCTCTCCAAAATTATATGAGTCATCCACTTAGCAGAATTGCGTCCAGCACTGGCTCAAAAGAATGGTTATCTCTTCTTTACCCCTTCCCTGTGGCCTCTTCTTTTCAGCTGCAGTTAAAGAATGTGTTAAAATCAAGTGAAGTGCATTGCTGGAGGACACATGTGGAGACTTTCTTTCCTTAATCAAATACTACTGCTTAACATCAAAGACTGTATAAAAAAATTTAATGTGACACTGTTTCAAATTTAATGTTTTAGTTTTTCCTGGTATATGAGCACCAGCCTTTCTACACCTTGGGTTTTCTGTAGCAGTGGTAATGTAAAAGGTTAAGGAACATTTTCACCTAGAACTGTATGTTTCTGACAAAGTCCCATGTTCCCATAGCAATTTCAGTAACCACACGCTGTTTTACTGGAAGAGCGACTTGAGGATATTGCCTGATCTCTCTCTACCTCCCATGGTAAACCTTCTGTTTGTTTTGTGAATTTAGTAGTCAGAGGTGCATGATAAAACTTGCCATCTCTTACTTAATGACAGTTCACAGCCAGTAAGACTGCCAAACAGCTATACAACTTTCCTTTTTACTTCATTAAGCAACACAGAGGAACAGATCACAACAATTATTTTCTACCCTAATGCCTCATATTGACTGAAACATTTAAGTCTTAAAAATAGATAAGTGCCATAAAATGAAAGGCTTAAATGGGGGAAGGGACATCTTCACAGCTCCAAATGGGTCTAAACAGAGGAAAAAGCAAAGAAGGACCTAAGTCAAGAAAATGGAGCTTCTTCAGATGAGTGAAGCATGAGTTGGAGACGGGGGAGAAAAGGTTAAGCTATACTTATCATAGAAGGTTAAACTAGAAATAAAACTTAGGGGTTTTTTTTTTCAGCAAAACCACACTAGAGGAAGAAACTGGAACAAAGTGTTTCTGCTTTCTCTAGTGGCAACAGTTAAACTGTAGTGACACTTAAAATAACCTGTGTGCCATTTTGCAGAGAACATTACTGTCTCAAAAGTCCTTTAATAACTGGCTGACCAACCTGCATCTTTGTGCTTTAAGGGTAAGGGAGCAGTAGTCTGATACTCCTCCTCACATAAAAAAATGACTTGCAATAGAAATTGTTTTCTTGTGGTTATGGAGTTTGTGATTTCCCCTGTGTTTTCTGGTTTTCAAGAGTTGTAAATGCAAAAAAAGTAAACACATTTCCTCCTTTCTCCCTGCCTTCTCTCCAACCAAAAAAAAAAAAAAAAACCCCAACAAAAACCCCCCACCATTCACCTACAGTAGTGCTTTGGCACATGGTATCTTATTAGTTAAAAGGCAAATAGAATCAATGTTTGTATTACCCTAGCTTCAGTTTTCTTTCTGCAAGCAGCAGACCAGACAAAAAGTTCAAGAAAAGGAGGTGAAGGGTGGACAGGGAAAGAGAAAATGTGCTCTCTGGGCAAACCGTTGTACCCCTGGAAAACACTTCTGTGGCCTTGGAAGAAGCCTACAAGTCAGTAAGAACAGAAATTGATCTCTGCAGTGAGTGGTTGTGAATCTTTAATATGTATACAAATTTGAAAAGTGTGGTTTCTCTATTGTGGGTGGGTGTAGACCACAGTTTATGGCTAAAGACTGTGGTGTTGGTGATGTTAACTGAGCTTGTGTCTTACTGAGAACTTATTATTTTGCTTGTGAGTTCAGATTTCACTGGAAATTCAGCAATCATTGAGGTGATGCATTTGCAGAAAAAATTTGCCAAAAAAATTTGCCATTTCAATAGGCATACAATGTGACCCCACAGATTGTGGACTGCACTTGGAGGGGGAGGAGATAACCTGCTATTGTTTATATTATTTTTACATTGCATTGAGGATAGATAGTTTGTAAAGCAGAGGATAAATATGTAATTACTTTTTTTTTTCTCTTGTCCTATAAGGAGAATAAGTTCTGGAGCCTTTCTTTGGTCCTTCACTCATTGCAAACAAATGAAGACCTGCATTACTTCTTAATTTACATACTGATGGAACTTCCAGCCAGCTGGAAGTGTAGAATGGGGAGCATACAGATTACTGCTATAATATTGCCTGAAAGTATTCCAGAATGCACTGCTGTAGAATACACTGAAATAATCTTGCACTTGAAAATTGGCACTCTACAATTCTGATTGTTTCTGTCTTTCAGGCAAAGTGGGACAAAGACAACATAGAAGATCTGACTTTTCCAGAAAGTAATCGTGAATTATTGTTACGGATTTTCACTATTCCTTTTTTTTTTTGTTATTTTAACCTACTTATCAGTTTAAATTTAGGTCATGATTTCGTAAGTGGTGTCTAGGTTGTCAGGTTCAGTTATGGCCTTTTTATAAAATAATGTTTGAAAATTTGACATTTCCTTGTCTGAGATTTCCTCCCTTGTTCTGGCTTCATAAATCTTGCCCTGAATCTCTTGCCATTTCAACTTCTTTTTTCCAACATAAATCTGAAATATTGAAAATACTGACTTGAGAATACTGAAATATTTCAATTGAAAATGCTGAAATTGGTCTTTGTGTACCAAGCTGAGCCATGATTCGGTATGTAATCCTTTTCCCCAGTTCTACATTGAATTAATCTAAGAGGAAACCACTGGGAATTCCCTTCTGCTGTGCTTTGGGATTCTTCCTGTATGATTTCCTGTCAGGATGCACAGAGTTCACTTTAGCGAGCAATTGGTTAATGTAATTAGTTAAGTAGACATAAATTCAGCTTCTGCATTAGCACTAATGAAACTGCAGAGGCTGATTGTGTTCTCGTGCTGCAACAAGAAAAACCAGGACCATTTTTGTTGTGATTTTGAAGAAAGTGTTGAGTATGTACAGAAAATAGTTACTGTCACCATGACAAAGGCATTACTGATGCCGGCTCTTTGTCTGGGGGAAATTCCATAGAGCATATAGGTATGTCTATACCGTATGTGCTGACTGACACAGTGATAACTTGGAGTACTCATGCAGCACCCCAGTGCTGCAGTGACTACAGTGGAAGTGGACAATGACCATGCAGAGCAAAAGAGAGCAAGATTTTTGAATAGAAGATGACCCACAAAGGTTCTCATGTTAAAATACTAGATGACATTTGCATAATGTGTGACTTAGTCCCATAACTTACCTTTTTAGAGCTGGCAAATATTCAGCCATATTTCTTAAGAAAATTTAAAAAACCCAACAAACTAGAACCAAACCCACAACTAAATTTCTGGATTATTTTTATTTCCTTGCTTCAAGAGGTTAAAAAAAAATAGATCAGTGTGGTGGGTTGACCCTGGCTGGATGCCAGGTGCCCACAAAAGCTGCTCTATCACTCCCCCTCCTCAACTGGACAGGGGAGAGAAAATAGAACAAAAGGCTTGTGGGTTGAGATAAGGACAGTTTAATAAAGCAAAAGCAAAGGTCCTGCGTGAAGGCAAAGGAAAACAAAAGATTTTATTCTCTACTTCCCATCAGCGGGCGATGTCTGGCCACTTCCTGGGAAGCAGGGCTTCAGTACACATAGGAGTTGCTCCAGAAGACTAAAGTAAATAACAAATGCTCCCCCTTCCTCCTCCTCTTACTTGGCTTTTATTGCTGAGCAGATGTCATATGATATGGAATATCCCTTTGGTCAGTTTGGGTCAGTTGTCCTGGTTGAGTCCCCTCCCAAGATCTTGCCCCAGCCTGCCAGTGAGGGGGGGAAATGTTGGAGAGACAGCCTTGATGCTGTGCCAGCAGTGCTCAGCAGTAGCCAAAACACTGGTGTGTTATCGACACCTTTCTAGCTACTGATGGAGAGCACAGCACTACGAGGGCTGCTACGGGGAGAATTAACTCCCTCTCAGCCAGACCCGAGGCAATCTGTTACTCCCACTTCTGTACCAGGAAAGGAACCTATTTGAACAAATATGTGGGGAGCCAGTAATAAGACAGTGCTACTTGAAAAGACACACAGTACAGTCTGCTAATTGACTTGAGATATCAGGCTGAAAAAGTTAAGCTTTTTAAATAGGACTTTTATTATCCCATTATCTTATTTCTTAATTAAACTGTAAATCAGGGGTTGTTTTAATTACCACTGGAGGTTTAAAAAAAAAAAAAAAGTATAAGCTGATATCTTATTAACTTTGCACTGGTAGTCTGCAGATCTGGTAGCACCAAAGCCAAGTTGTAGAACCCCATTCATTGTTGAACACCAACATTTTAGGTCACAAGATGTAAACACTCTACCACTTTCCTTCATCATAAACCTCAAATGTATCCAATGTGTATGTTTTAAAAGTGTTTTGGCTTTAATTAACTCAGCTTGTAGGAGGAAAGAGTTGTAAGGTAAGAGGAACAAGAATACAAGTGGTTTCTCACAGTTGCCAAATTTTACTGTGAGTACTAAAACTTGCTTTCATATAAACTCACAGAATAAAATAATCATGAAGTAAAGCTTAAAAATGAAGGCAAATAGTTTGTCTTCATGTTCAGCTATGATTGACTTAGTCTCTCTTATGAATTTGTTATGCTGAGCTTGAAGTACTTCATGTTTTTACAAGATATAAATAAGATTTCTTTCACAATTTGCTAGAATATTGGAGCATGGGAGTACTTTTAAAAAAAAACAACAACCCCCTGAAGAATAGTTGAATGCTGAGGACTAAGGTAACATTTGCATTTGTGGCCTTTTACTTCCATTTGGGTTTGGAGACTTTTCTGAAAAACATCATCATATCAGAGAATCCTGGAACATTTTCCCCTAACTTGAGATTTGTGCTTTGAGCAAGTTTACCTTGCCGTGCTTGCATGTACAGCTCAATGTGAGTGGACGTGCTTTCGGAGACCAATGCAACACTTGCATTAAGTGCTTACAGTGCTGCAGGCTTCGGTATTTTTAACATGAATTTTTCAATTTGTCTTTTTCTCCCAGGTTTCATGTGAGAATCTTAGGTTTCATTTCTTCTGAAGAGGAATGAGCTCTTTCTGAACTGAGGCCCAAGTGCCTCTCCTTGTTGTCCAAAAGGACAGGCTTCACCATGGTTACCAGATAGAAATATGAGAACTTGCGTACTTGTTTCCATTGTTTCTTTTGAAAACTGACATCCACGTTGCTGTTACTGGATTCCTCATAAGGAGCAATTCTTTGTTGGAAAGTAGTGAATCCTTTCCTGTATGAAGAGAATGGTGGGTAAAAAAAAGGTAAAATTTAGGTCAGGATTTATTCCAGCTCTTAAGAATTTGAAGCTTTCAGGTCGGAGATTCTGTTTGCATGTTATGTCTGATTTGCTTAAAGAAAGAAAGAGGTTATTAGAATGTGTTTATAAAGTATGTTAATAACTCTTTGATGATTTGAGCATTGTGTTGTCTGGAAGTTGGATAAAATACTTACTGAAACAGACCTGAACAGCTATTCAAACATTCTTTTGTGCAGGTCCAGCATGGGTTGATACAATTTTTATTTTCATTTACAATTTGAGGTGATTGTATTTTAAAGTACAAATAATCTACATATGAAAATCTGTTCCCCTGGATAATGTAGTATTTTTAAAGAAATACATTTGTTGTAATCTGTCAAGATTGTATTGAAAAAATAGCCTCCAACCCACTGAATTGAAAAATAAATAATAAATCACTGAGTAGTAGCATTTTTTAAAAAGTGAAAACAAACAAAAGCTTAGAAAATGCAAATGTTCGCATCAAAGTAAGGGTACATGGCACATGTAGCTTTCATAATCCAACAAGTATCCGTGCTCTGTTTTTTTGTACTTATTAGAGTTTCTTCTACTTTCTTGTATTTTGCATTTAATTAGGTTTAATCTTGTGAAGGGTAAAACTATGGTTTAGGTCTAAGGGACTTCTTAGGTGCTCTAAGTTTGAACTGCATGAAATTGCATGAACTGCATTTTCAGTGGGAAATACTGAACAATACATAAGGAAAACTGCATGTACAACTGCTTCAGTGCAGCTAATTACTTGCAGATAGAGGGGGCAGTTTTAGTGTGGAGAACTGGTATTCACACCTGCACCTTTGTGCATCAGAGAACTGTCTGCTGTTTCATTAATGCCTGTTTCGGCCAGGTGTTTGTTCTCCTTGTTTGAGCCATTACTGTCACTACCCTACAGGTGGTAGAGTGGTAGAAAATGAACTTTATCATCTAAAGTCACTAAATATAGGAAGGAGAGAATGGTGCATTTAAAATGCTCCTGTTTAAAATAAGTTCAGCACAATTAAAAGTTGGTTTCTAATCAAAGTGTAAGGCTTCAGTGCACAGAAAATAAAACCGACTCCAGAAAAAAAGCAATATAGGAAGCAAAGCCACTTTCAGGCAGGTTTATCAACACACCTAAGCTTCTTATCTGGGTGTCCACCTTTCACAAATGCATACAGTTGTGGCCTACTTACTTCTTCCAATTACTTTAACAATTTTCTAAATGCCCATAAGCATTGGCTGCTATATGAAAAAAAATATTCTCCCACAGTGTGCCCAGTTGAAATGCAGTTATGGGTTCATCAGCTTTTTCCTATTATAGCATCTTCGGCTGTATTTCAGCTTAATTAGTTTCAGAACTCTGTTTAAAAGAACACAACTATATTTCATGTCCATTGAAGCTTTCACATTGCTTTGCAGTTTTCACAGTATCTAAAGAGTAGGAAAGGAAGTGCTTCATGAAATTTTGCAACAAAAAGTATTAAGAATATTTGATAGGCTGAATAATGATAGGAGAAAGGGTGTTTTGGCTGGTTGTTTGTTTCATGTGTGCTTTTTAGGATTATACTTTTTTTTGACTGCCACGGTACTCTTATTAACATTGAATAATAAAATATTTTTCTGAAAAACACCAATAACATCCAGTGTTTAATACAACACTGATTTTAATTTTAGTTTTATAGTGTTCTTACTGTGCATCTTATTCCAGCTCAGCTTCCTATTAATGGTGTATTTGTTGGAATTTAATTTCATACCATATTTTTTTGTAGGAAATATATCAGCAGCTTAAACATACTTCTGGTTTTAGGGAAGGGTTTTTTGGGGTTTTTTTTGTTGGTTTTTTTTTTTTTCCCATCTAAGGAGCAGCTTGGTGCTCCTAGTCAAATTTCATGGCTTCCAAATTAAATTTCATATTAAGTGTAGGGAGGACAGATCATTATGGTGTTGTATGTTTTCAAAAGGAAGAGTCCTAGGAGGGAAGCCTTTCTTAATGGCATCTAGAAATCAGAGGGTATTGAATATATTTGTTTTGTTTTGTTGTTTGTATTGTGCAGTGCACCTTTGTGCTGAGGTATTATCAAACAGCTGTCATATTCACCACGGGTTATGGTTTAGGATTACTGGTCTGGGCGCTGTTCGCAACACACTGTTGATCTCCATTCTCTGCTATCTCAAAAGCATCCGATAAGTCTTTACATCAGAGGGGTAGTCCTAGTCAGACATTGCAGGATGCATCATGCTGTCCAGTCAACTGCCTGATCCCAGTGAGGTTGCTTTGCTGGTGCTTCCTGTGGTTCAGGCAATGCCTTCAGGGCTTCCTCTGGCTAGTTGTTTTCTGTGCTTTGAGCCGGTGCTATCTGCAGCAGTTTTTCTGCTTCTGGGATGAGTTTTATTCTTTTTATATTCCATCCTGAGAAGAAGGAGTATTACAAAGGAAGAACAGCATTAATGTATGTTTTACTTCAGGCTAAATATTGAACCATGATCTTCGGAGTAATTGAGACTTGAGCTTTACCACAGGTAGTCATGTTGGTCTTGCAGAAAAAGGACATTATGAATTTTTTCTGGTCATGTGGTGTGCTGAAGTTATTGAAAAATTCCTTTGGGTAGAATAGCAGGAGAACATGGCACTTTGCTGTGCATTTCTACTGCTTGTAACAAACTATCATTTTATCTGTGCCATAGCTTCATCTGAAAGTAAGTAATATATTTTACTTAAGCTGAGTATTGAAGTAGTATACATAAGGTGGTACGTGATCAGGGACCTAGAGGAAGGCATTGAAACTTGAAAATTACAGTGGAGATGTATGCAATGGGCAGTTTCTCACAACTTCTTGCTGGCATGCTTCAAACCTGTGTTTTGGACAGAATAAATTACATTTAGAAAAGAGAACAAAAAAGGCAATCTTTGGAAGGCTGTCATCTTGGGATGCAGATACACATTTTTAGGGAACTAGTCTGAGATTATGCTTTACATCGCCACCAGTAGTTGGTGGATATTATCAGCTCAGACATTAACATATACTGCAATGAGGTAAAGCTGTCCTGTGGTTGTGTTGCATGGTTAGAGAATCATAAAATCATAGAATGGTTTGGGTTGGAAGGGACCTTAAAGACCATCTGGTTCCAACCCCTCTGCCATGGGCAGGGACACCTTCCGGTAGACCAGGTTGCTCAAAGCCCCATCCAACCAACTTGAAGACTTCCAGGGATGGGGCATCCACAGCCTCTCTGGGCAACGTGTTCCAGTGCCTCACCACCCTCACAGTCAAGAACTTCCTCCTTACATCCAATCTAAATCTACCCTCTTTCAGTTTAAAGCCATTACCCCTTGTCCTGTCACTGCATACCCCTGTAAAAAGTCCCTCTTGGGCTTTCCTGTAGGCCCCCTTTAAGTACTGGAAGGCTGCTATAAAGTCTCCCTGGAGCCTTCTCTTCTCCAGGTTAAACAACCCCAACTCTCAACCTTTCTTCATAGGAGAGGTGTTCCAGCCTTCTGATCATTTTCATGGCCCTCCTCTGGACCTGTTCCAACAGGTCCGTGGCTTTCCTGTGCTTGAAGACCCCAGAGCTGGACGCAGTACTCCAGGTGGAGTCTCACCAGAGTGCAGTAGAGGGGCAGAGCTACCTCCCTCAACCTGCTGGCCACACTTCTTTTGATATGGTTGGCTTTCTGGGCTGCAAGCACACATTGCCAGGTCATGTTGAGCTTCTCGTCAACCAACACCCCCAAGTTCTCACATCAGTGAGAAGTTGAGGCAAATGGAAGAAACCACCAGAGGGTGGAGCTCAACTCCTGATCCTCTGCAGATCCACACTGTGATTTAAATAATCATAAATGCCTAATTGGATTTCCATGGGGCAGAGCACCGAGATAACCTGTGTTTTTAACCTTGTGGTTCTTCTTCTTGTGTAAATACTAATTTTTAAAAATGTATTCACTTGTATTAGTGACTTTTTGTTTTCTCTCCAGAAATGCCTGCTATTCTCTTGGAATTTAAAGAAAGAGCTACACAAAGAATTACTAGTTTTTCACTGTCACATTTGATTTAGCTATATTATTTTAGCTATTTTCCTCAATCTTTCTTCTTTTTTCAAAGACTGCCATTAAAATAAAAACTCTTTTTTTGATCTGTTTCAAACTAATGAGCAAACCCTATGTTAGGAAAATAACATACTGTCTTTTTGTAGCTCTCACACCAATAAGAACGTCTTCTTGAGGTTAGCAGCAGGAGGAAAGATTACAGTGAAACAGAAAATCAGTGGTGTACTGTTTTTTAAAGTGGCAAATTTTAGAAAAAATATGTTCATTTATATTAGCGTTATACCTTCTTCATTTCTTGTCAAGGAATCCTTTGTAATGTTAATTAGTAAATCAAGTAAATTCAATAATCATATAATTCTTGTTAAATGAGTGATTTTTAGAGAACCAGTGAAAATACTGGTGCCTACTGAGATTATTGTATACTTCCAAAGAAGGCTAAATAAGTTTAAGTAGAGAATGCTATTTAGCCTGCAAGGACAAATCACACAGTGAAAGGTCATTGCCAAAGACACTTAATGTGCCGGTTACAGGTGAAGGGCTGTGTGCCCACAGAGTTGAAAAGGAATCCAGCACGTATGCTGCTCAGTCTAATTATAAAGTTACAGATGGTCATTACATAAGGAATGCCTCCAAATCAATATTGTCCATGCAGAGAGACTTCTAAGTATACCTCATCCTGAATGAGCAGCAGCTCACTATTTCTCTCCAGGAATATAGCTCTTGAAGCAGCAAGGTGCACCTTCCCTTCCAAGTTACCTTCTCTCTCATACCAACTCAGTATTTACAGTCGATTTTCTCTCCCTGATCACCATGCTACCCTCCTTAATGTTTTTTTTTTTCTTTACTGTATGCATGCATCAGGCTAGACTGCATATTAGGTGGAGACAGTTACATTTTATTAAAAATTAATGACATATGCCCTGCTTAGGATCTTTTCATTAGAGGTAAGAGTATGGTGATGCAGAGACTGAATTTAACTGAAAGGGAATAACCCTAGCTAGCAAGGGAATAGCATACAGAAGCCATAATTGCCCAAGCCAAATGTGGCTTCAAGTGCCTACGAAAACTGGCACTGAGTTTTCAATAACAGCAGTACTTAGGATCAGTGTGTTAGCACAGTATTTGGAAGTGCAAGCTCTAGCGAGCTGCAGGGAAAAGTACTTCCTAACTGTTGTATGGTCAATACAACAGTGGTTGAAATTGGGGAAAAAAATTAGCAGTTTAAATGACATTTAGGAGTAATAAAAGATTAGACATTAAATATACCTGTCCTATTTTCATACTGAATGAAGATGCCTCCCCATCCCTAGATGAAGAGCTCATCGCCTTTCCTGTCTGCATGGACAGTACCTAAAGAAGAGGCTTGTGATTGTATCAGTGGTCCATATAGTTCACATTTTTAACTAAGCATGCATTTTTGTGTTTAGATATGTCCGAATTCTAGTACCATCCACTTTTAAAATACAAAATGCATGCTAGCTTGCCCTCTGAATCTGCTGCCAGGTTTAAGTAGTGTAGTCTTCCACCAGCATCTCCACAGTTTTAGGATATGTATGTGTTTTCCTACAGCTGACTGGGTAAGAATCGTGAAGGGTCTGGACACAAGGGATTTGGGGTGTGCCTACATGTCTGCTTTGCTGGATGCACATTCATGATCTAGCCAGACTAATGTAAATAACTAGTGTGCTAGATACTTGGGGTCATTGCTGAGGAAGGCTATTGCTAGCCTGCTCTGGATTTCTGGCTGTGGATCTTTCATAAAATGGCTTTTCATAGCATAATGCTCTTCCTTAGGATAATGTCCAACTTCTGGGTAGGACAAGCAGTGTTTTGAGAGTCCACTGCCCCCATGTTTGAAAATAATAACTTCCCTGAGAGGCTGCTAACTGTAGGTTCATTTAAGTATTACAGGTGTAGTATATAGAGTAGATTGGAAAGATTTAGGTATGAGATAGATTGCAACAGCTCATATCAAGCTATTGTCTGGTCTCTGTTCAGGTACACGGTGTTAGCTGGCTCTAATTAGTGGTGAAAATTTACTAAGCAAATTGAAGAGAACTCACTCTTTTCCAGTGTTACTACTTTTAAGCACCCTTATTTATTTATTTACCTTCAAATTGGAACCTTATTTTTAAAATGCATTAGCTTTTTAGCATTTTAATACTAAAATTTATTATTGGAATGATATGGTTTTTGTGTTTCTGTTTAGTGGCATGTCACATGACAAAGTTATGTGTTTCTTTAAAGATTGAAATCTTTACATAAGTTGCCCAGGATGCCAGAAGCTTGCTTACATTAAATAGCGTGGTTAGAGTGGTTGACTAGTTGATTTAGTTTGTTCTACAATGCGGCATGGAACAGATGTTAGTTTATTACCAGCTTTCTGTGGAATTACAATATAAGGAAGGGGAGAAAAGGCTAGAACTGGCAGACTGGTTAATTATGCAGAACAGCATGATCTATAAAGTTACTGTCTGGTGCTGCTGTATTTGGGATGTATTGCAGACATTAAAAATATGCTGGGTTTTTGTTTAAGGGAGAGCCTGTCAAAATTTCTTCTACACCTTTAGGTACACTAGTGGTTAAGTCAGAAAATGCTAGTGTTTTAGTCTTCGGGCTAGAGTCCTTGAGCTTAGGAATACCTCAGAGTGAGGAGGTTTTATAGGGAAGTGCATGCAAATAGTCTTGTGCTTCTGCACTATATGTAGGAAAAGGGAAGACGTGGAAGGAATGACAGTCAAAAAAGTGGCGTCCGAGCTTGGAGTATGGGTCGTGCACAGGTCTGTGGAAAAGAGGACTGCCGTGATCTTCTGGCCCTCAACAACAGTAGTGTTGTGTATAACCATACAAAAATGCCTCTCACTCCTATGATGTTTCTTGCCCCTATTAACTACTAGTAAAAACTGTTCAGAATGTTGTTCACCTGATGACAAGGGCTTCCGGTTCCCAGCTTTGCTTGTTAATATCCACTTCTTATGTGCCAGTGTTGTCTATAGCTTTAGAGTTTTTCTCCTTCCCTTTTCTTACATCTCTGATTTGTTTATAGACAGCACTCTCATTGCCTCTCAGCCTTCATTTTACTAGTCTAATTAAACCAGGGTCTGTTAGTATGGTCTTTGTACTATCCTCTCCTTGCTTCCCTGGTTATTCTCATAGCTTTTCTCTGCACATGCTTCAGCTTAAATCATGGTTTTTTTGAGGCAGGTGACCAGAAATTTTCACAGAGTTCCAGCTGAGATCTTACCAGTTTTTTGTAAAATGGCTTTAATATGTCCCCATCTTGCTGAAAATTTCTCCCTTGATAGAGTCAGACTGCAGTTGCCTTTTTTGCAACTGTATCTCTCTGACAGTTTGTATTAATCTCTGACAGTTTGTATTCATCCCGATTGATTAATGCATCCAAGTCATTCTCCTCCTCTGTTATTCCAGCTGATGATCCTTTAGCTTACAGTAGAAGTTCTCCCTGTTCCCAGAGTGCTTAACCTTAACTTTGTGCTATTGCATTGTGTCATTACTATCACTAGGTCCTTGAAGGCTATTCAGTTCTGTCAATGTGATGGTCTTCCTCTGTAGAAATAGTAGTTCTAATTTTTAATTTTTTTTTTTTAACCATCATCAAGTGTCATTATTGTGATCCAATTTTTTAATTCCTTTTTTTTTTGCTCTAAGGTCAGTTCTCAGAATGGTTTGTAAGGAACATCACTCAATCTCATTCTAGTCCAATAGCTTCCTTCCACATTGTAGCCTTACTTTTTCTTAGTAAAGCCCTTGCAGTTTTGCATTCATTTTGTCTTTTTCTGTTGTATTCACTGGTGTCTGTACAGTTTGGTATTGTAGGACTTACTGAAGTACCTATTTTTAAGACATTTCATTTCAGTGATCTAGAATTTTAGTTACTTCCACAATATAGGAGGTTAGCCTGAATTATCTGCTTCTGAGTGTGACCATATCTGAATTTTTTGTTTGGGTGAGAATCTGTCCGCTAAAACACAACATGACTTGATGAAAATGCCAAATGAAGAAAATCAGGTTGTTCAGTGTCAAAAGAACCACAAGTGACTCTTAGCAGTCTCTCTGAATAGCTTATGAACTTTTCTGAATGTAAAATATGTTTGTTTATAAGCTTGTCTAGGCCTTTTTATAAGGCCTTTATTTATAAAACTGTCTAGGCCTACCTTTCAAAAATGTATTAGGCAAGTAATTGGTGATACTTCATCTTTGGGTTCTAAAAATTAATGTATAGATAGACGCAGGACTACATTGAGTTCTGCTTGATGCTTGCTGCATGCTGTGAGGAAGAGGCAGAGAGAGGATTTTATAAAAGTTTTTGTGAGATGCTGTTTTCCTCTTTATGATGAAAAAGAATTTCAAATATTACAAAAAAATCCAGTAATATTCCTCTAACAGGCCAGCCAAAGGATTACAGAACATCTTAATGAAATACAATATTCAAGCCTGTTTTTCTTGCACAGAGACATACTCTGCAAATCTGCTGGAAAAGGTCTGTAGTGGTGTGTGCCTTCCTTAACCAACATGATGGTTAGACATAAATCCTACCTGTGTCAATCTTGCTAGCCTTCATCTTGATAGTACCTGACTGTCTCCTTTGTATTTAAAAACAGAAATGACAATCTTTCTCCCTCTGCTTTTTTAGCTGGATTAGTTCATAGTTGAAAGTGTGAGACATTTGGGGGAAAAGCTAAATTGAAGGGTTGAGGCTCCCATTCTGAATGTGGTTAAGATCCATTGTTCTTCTTGCAGGAGTGCTTGCTGCCATCTTTTGTCAAAGTCACATGAAAGTCTTCGTTTCAGTGCTTTTTATTGTTTGGCAGTTTTGCTGGTGCAGAGGAGCGTAGCTGTTGTGGTGACAGAGCAGTGAGCAGTGGGTAGGGAGATGACTCCTTTGGTGCTGTAGGAAACACTGGGTACTGGAAGATGCTTAGAGTTGTGCTCAGAACACAGAAAAACCTATGCCAGAGCAATGGGTGGTGACCATCCTGTCATTTAGGCTTTCTAGGCTCAAGTATACATGAACTGGATTTTTGTTAATGTGCTCACATTTGTTTTTCACCACAATGATTTAAATAATTCAAGGTGGAGGTCAGGCATATGTGATAGAGTATGTTTTTGCTCTATCACATGTAAGGATGGAGTGAAAGGTTGCTGATTATAGATGGCTGTGAGTGGTTTTTCTCTTGTTTCTATTTTAGTGTTTAGTGGCACTGACACCATTGACAATGTGTGATGCTAAGCAGCAGTGAAGAACACTTTCTTTGCTTTGGAGAATGTAGATGCATCTATGAAACAGCCATTTCAGTGATTATTCAACAGAAATTGGTGGGATGGGAGTTGTGCAAAGTAAGACTCAGATTTTGTTAGGGTTGAGTATTATTTAAGGGGAAAAGGAGTAGGACTTCTTAGGGGCATGAAAATACCTCCTCCTTCCATATACTGTATTGATCCTGTCCAGACAAAACAAAGTGCATGTTTTGTCCTCTCTCATGATTCCTCACTCTTATTTTTTAACACTGGAAATAACACTTCTAATTACTCTCTGTCTCTAGTCAACCTTACTGTAATTTCTTCACTTAATGTAATTAATGTTTTTTATGATTCCATAATTTTTTTGTGGGGGAAGAAGGCTGTGATTTAACATATTAGTAGCAGCTTATGATCAAAGAGAAGAAACAGATAAACTGTTGATAAACTTACACATAAACCACATTAATATTTTGAATTCTCTATATTGCAAAAAAGTAATGCAGGGTTGTCCTGGTTTCAGCTGGGATAGAGTTAATTTTCTTTCTAGTAGCTGGTATAGTGCCATGTTTTGGATTTAGTATGAGAATAATGTTGATAATACACAGATGTTTTCAGTTGTTGCTAAGTAGCATTTAGATTAAGTCAAGGATTTTTCAGCTTCTCATGCCCAGCCAGCAAGAAGGCTGGAGGGGCACAAGAAATTGGGAGGGGACACAGCCAGGACAGCTGACCCAAACTGGTCAAAGGGGTATTCCATACCATGTGATGTCATGTCTAGTATATAAACTGGAGGGAGTGGGGGTGGGAGGGCAGATCGCTGCTGGGAACTAACTGGGCATCAGTCCACAAGTGGTGAGCAATTGCATTGTGCATCACTTGTTTTGTATATTCCAATTCTTTTATAATTATGATTATTGTCATTTTATTATTGTGATTATTATCATTATTATTTTCTTCCTATCTGTCCTATTAAACTGTTCGTATGTCAGCTCACCAGTTTTACTTTTTTTCCAATTCTCTCCCCCATCCTACTGGGTGGGGGAAAAGTGAGCGAGCGGCTGCGTGGTGCTTAGTTGCTGGCTGGGGTTAAACCATGACAAGGGGTTTGTATTTTTTAGTAACTAAAGCTATTTTAAAAGATGTATTTTGAGCTTGATACCATCAGAGGGGTGCAAGTGCAATATGGTTAAGTCTAAGGTCTTTGTGGAGCTTGGGCGGGCATGGACGGGAATGTTTAAAAACAAGACAGTTCTGAGAAAGAAACACTAAAAAAATGCATATGTATCACTCCAAGCTATGTATATAAATACAATCTATGTATGTTCCTCCTCTCCCTCAAACAAATATGCTGTTTTCTTGTGGCATCAGAGGGTCTTTAAGTAGCTGTGTATCCCTGCACCGCTGTATTGAGAATTCTTCTACTCAGGCAGGGCAAGTTGTGATGCTTCAGTGCTGTGTTAGCAATTATGAAATGCAGACCGAAGAGGGAGAAGATAAAAGAAGAAAACTTGTACATTTTCTCGTGGGAGATAGGACCCAAAGCACAATGGGGAAGTCATTACAGTGATGCCAAACAAACTTCTGGGGCATTCAAGCTCAATTTAACCTCCAACAGTAACCCTGCTTTTGTGAAAATACTCCCAAGTGTAGCAGGGAGTGAGCCTGGCCAACCGTATCTTCAGACAAGTTTGTTTTAACCACTGGAATTGAATGTTAATAGATTAATTTGGAAATCTACTCAACCTGAAATTTCATTTAATAGAAAAAATGCAGAACTATAATATAACTTCGGTTGAAAATATTTATTTTGATAAACTTCTGCAGATGCCGCACATTAATAACCCTCTCGAAGTGGTGTATCTAAGCCTTGTATATCTAGGTTGCAGACTGTCATGGGCATCTAAGTAATTGGGTGGTCCTGCCCTACAGAAATGCCCGTGTTGTCAGAAACATGAGATAAAAAAGGGAGTTTCATGAAGCCATGTTATCAGTGAGTTGTCTCTGTTTTTTATAGGCATAGAGAGCCTTTATTTTTAGTATTTCAGAAGCATGGGAAGTTTATGCACAAAGGTGTAAATATGAGGCTCTTTTTTGGGTTTCTTGTTTTTTTTTTTATTTTGGGCTTGGGATTTTTTTTAAGGTGTGAAACCTGATGTCTATCTCTGTTTCTGTCTCTTTTGTTTTTCCACCTGAAAAGCCAGTAATTCCATTAGACCTAACACCCAACTATCTCTTACATTAAGAGATTGTTTTATTTTTTGTTGTGATGTGCTTGAAGGTGATTTATTATTAATTGTTATTATTATTATTATAAGTAGTAGTAGTATTCAGATATGCTTGAGCAACAAGACCTTAGTTCATCGCATTTGGTAGCTACCACTGTTTGCAGTGACAGAACAGAAGTGACTGTATATGCCCTTTTAATACAGTAGGACCTTGAATCCTGGTAAGTTACACCTAGATCATAAAATGAAACTCAGGACAATCTTGGATAATGAAGAAAAAGGAAATTAAATTGAGAGCTCAGGAGTAAAAGAGGTGGGTGCATACAGGATAAAGCTATCTCTTGAGTAGGAGGGAAATGGGTGTGGAGAACTGCAAGATGTGCTTCTACTCAAACCCCATATGCTTTGGAAGAATGTAACTCAATGGGTAGTTTGCAAAACTCAAGAGGTTAGTTTGGACATCAAAGAAGTGTGAGAGGTATTTTAATTCCCCTGAAAGCTCGAGATTACAGAACACAACTAACTTACTGGAGTTACTGTTGTGAGAAATTTATGCTGTTGTAACTCAGAAGAGGAGGCCAATTGCGTTTTTCTGTGAGATGAAGGACTGATTGGAAAACCTAAGTTCTATCACTCTTTATGTAGCTAGGGAAGATGGATTATGTTTCTGTCTGATCCTAGACAGAAGAGCATAGCATTTAAAATATTGACCATCATAGCTATTTTCATAAAACCCACCAAAATACCCAGTACAGTGTGTACTTACATTTTTATTCCTAATTTGGCAGGTCCCAAGGTCAGTATTGTCCTTGGTCTTATTTTCCAATCGTCCTTGTAGTTGATATTTAGTATATCCTTTACATAAATATTTGGTAAAGAGAAATATATTTCAGTGAAATTGCTGAAATATAGCATTTAAAGTTAGGAGACTTACAGGTAGCTTATAGGTAGGTTTGTATGGTTTTGGATTAATCTAAGTCTAATTTACTGTAAATTTAACGTGCAGATGAAAGAAGTCCCCATTTAAAAGAGTTAATAAGAATCAGTCTAGCAGCAATGTATTCATTTTTAGATAAGTATTATAGGTATACTTTGTGTATGTATTCTGGGCTGACCATATGGCTCAAGTATTCATTAGTACTTTAGATATTTAAACACTTGGTATTTGTAGTCACTGTTAAACATTCCTATATAAACATTCATATATTGTAAATGTAGACAGAAAAAAAAGACTAGCTTCCAAGTCACTCACTAGATTATTGAAAATAATCTAGTTATGTGTTACTTGCTGATCCTGCAATGTACTGTAAAGTTTGTGTCATGCTTACTGTCTGCCATTTGGTTGCTGCTGCTAGCAGTGATGTAATTTCATCTTTCTGTCATGGAATCAGATGCAACTAATTATTTTAATTGACTTCATTGCTTCATATAGCTTAAAAGAGCTCCTAGTTTGATTGCAGGGAAGTACCTACTTTTTAAAGTTTTATTTTAATTCACTAGTTTGAAAGTTCATGTGTTAGTTGCTTGAGGACTGAGTTATCCTGAGTCAAATTACACTGATGTGGTATGTTGTTTTCATGCAGCAATTAGAAGCTCATGTCATCTTACCCATGGTTGGCAGAAGCTAGAAGTACTGCTCCAGTCTGATTGTTTCCTTGCTATTCTCTTTTATTGAAGTATTCCTTTAAAAAAATCTACCTGAAAGATTTGCTTTAAACCTTCAAGACTTTAAAAACTACATCCAAATTTTAAAAATTTTCTCTATGTTATTCATGAATAAGACAAGTATCTTTATGCATCACCTGTGTGTAACATTGGAAGAAGAATAACATTTTTTATGGCTATCATTTATTTTTGTTTCCTTTTTTTTTCTTCTGAGTACAAAAATATTGATAAATTGTCTTTTGAAGAGCACCAGCAGATTTTGTTCTTAATTGCATCTCTAGATATGTAGCTTTACAGTCAAAACAGGGTCTAGGTTCAAGGATAATAGACTGGTTATCAACAGAAGATGTGACTGGCCTAAAGGTGTAAGAGACTTATAATTTCAAATGAATGAATGTAAACTAATTTGTCCTGAGTCTTGTGGTCTCATCTGTGACATTTGTTACAGCATTATGTATATTTATTATATGTTTCAATAACCTGATCAGTGATGTGTAGGCTTCCCTGCTACCATCAGTTTTGCAGTTCAGAAGAACAGACTTTTCATTTTGCAGTATCAGATTTCTTTACTACCATCCCCTCACTCCCAGCAAAAAAAAGACCAGAAAAAGTAAAACTATAGTTGTTATAATCCAGACTCATCATTATTTGCAAACCAATAGGAACCAGACATTATGCTGGGGCAAAATCACTTAGGAAACTCAAGGTACTTTTTCACCATGCTAATTTGATCTTTTATAAATGTCACCAAGAGAAAGGGAAAGTAAAACGCTACATGCAAGATGCACATATATGAGAAGCTGCTATAGGTAACAATGACTGTAGTTTTTTCACCACAAATGCTCAACCTTGAGAGTTAGTGCACTCGTTTGAAGTGCTGGTGTTGTAAGAAGGAAGATTCAGCTGTCATTTCAATTAATATCTAATTGTAGATTGATGGAGGAGCAGTCTATAGAATTGATGCATGTTTAATGAATGATCCAGAATTAATTACTTATATAGCATTATTGAGCTAAAGCTGCAGATTCAAGCACAGAAGTTAAGAGGACGTGTCTGCTTGTAACTATCATCATACTACATTCTTTGACTACAGGACAATAGCTGGTTTTCCATAGCATTTCTCTCTTTTGTTGTAGAAGCTGTACAGTGAATGAGTCAAAAGGTAGGAGAAAGAGAAATTGACAGTCTCGTGACAAAGAAATTAGGATGTTGCTTGAAAATTCTTGGAAAAAGCTAGATCATTTTTGCCAAAAATTGATTAAGTAAATTTAAAAGCAAAGTCTGAGGCAGACACCTGCATGGAAAATTTTAGCTCAAGTATTATTCTTTTTGGCAGTGTTGCCAAAAGTCTCCTTAAAAAAAAAAACAAAAAAAACCCAAAAAAACAAAACCAAAAAAATTATTTGTATATTCTTGTGAAAACTGGGATTGGATGAATTAATGCAGAGTATATGGAGACATGTGGTACAGGTAGCTTGAATGTATGGTATGTAAACTCACAGGAAGTTGATTTATTTATTTCAAAGGTCAGTAGATCTAAAGTAATTTTTAACAAATTACTAATACCTTGGAAGTTTATTTTAAATTGTACATAAGACCTTAAATCTTAGTTAGAAAGAAACTGTGTTACATGCTGGTCCATTCCTCTTGAGTTTACAGTGTTGTCTGTATATGTCACTCTGACGATTTCTGTGTTAGTTAATATCTAAATACTTCAAGAATTTTATTTGTATGGATGGCAATAATGGGTTACTCAGAACTTTTGAAAATCAAGCTACCTTCTCTCTCTCTCTCCCCCTCTCTCTAAAAATAAAAATTCAGAATTTTAAGTACAGTTCTGTCTTTTTGGAAACTATCCTTTTTAATATGTTCTTTGTTGTTTAAACTTTTCTCAAAATTCACCCATAAAATAAAATCTGCAAGCTAACAATGAATGCCATTTCTAGACTATGAATACATTTCAGGAACCACCAAACCCTCAGGTGAAAGGTGGGGAAGTATGAAAAACTGACATCAACATTCTCTGTTCTCAGTGCAAACCCCAGCAAGCATCCTGCCCCTTAACTCTTACTCATTTGAACCTTGTATATATCACAAGGAAGAAGCTTTCTGGAAGAACTTATTGGATACTTCTCTAAGGTTTACTGTAATTTGACCAAATATGCAGTTTAGAGAGAGAAGCTGTTACTTTTTGGGGACAATGCATCATGTTCTGCTGAGATTCAGTGCTTTGTAGCTAGTGACTAAATTTATGGCACTTCTAAAGAGCTTTACAAAAAGTTTTAGAAATATTTACATCCTGTTTTTACCACCTCAAACATGGTTTAACCCCCCCCCCCCAACCCCACAAGGCTCCTAGTTTGAAACTGCAATTATGTTTTATTTTTCTTTTCTTTTTAGAAGGGCAGGATTTTAAAAAAATCTGTTTGGGACATCTTTTACTTTGTTTTGGTTTTTTTTTTTTTTGCTCACACAGAAATAGTGGTAAGCACTAAATAGAGTCTCAGGTTTTGTGAATTGACTTAGAGAAGAGGTTTTAGTTTGCATTGTGATTTGTGAGATGTGGGATTTTCATGTGGTAGTTGTCAAGTATGCATTTTAAGTACAAGTCTAGAATAGTTTTGAAGTTGATAGTAATAAAATATTGCCTGATTATTAAAACACTTCTTAATAGATACACACCTATAAATATAGCTGCCTTTCATTTTTTTATTTCATAATTATTGCATCATTCATTTTTATGACTTTCATGGAACAATAAATAATAAAGTTTATTACTGAGGAGAGATCTTCCTCTAAAAATCTTTCTCTGCATATTTTAAGATAATTTAATCTTTGTTCTTGTCCTCTTCACTCTTCCTTTTTGTGATTTGTTTTGACTACACCATTTGTTACATTGTTTTAGAAAAAAACTAAGTTTAAAAAATAGTGAAAGTCTCTCCCTACAGAATTGAAAACCCTAATAAATTATAGATAATGTATTGAGTACAACAAAATTAGTTATACCTTTATAATCTGTATAGGGGCATTTTCAGCTGCCCTGCCTTTTTTACTTGGGGTTTGAGACCAGTGCTTAGACTTAAATCGTATGACATTACTTATCATAATTTTGCAATTTTATTTCACTTATAGATATACCCAGAATATAGGTTGACTAATCAAATTCAATACACGTTTACAGTGTCAGACAAAAAAATAGGCTTTCTTATATATCTAATGAAACTAGTAGTGATGCCTGACTGCAGGGGTCTTATTGGTGTGACCATACAGCTCTTAACATGTCTAGAGGCAGTGTTCGGGTATTTAAATAACTTACAAAAGAATGGGTAAATTGGAGGGTAGTTTAGACTAAAAGTCTCATAATGTCAGCAGCTAGATAATGGGACATAGAAAGATACATTATAGGAGAGAGAGGAAAATATAAGGGGAGATCCCTAGGTAGCAGAGTATTACAGGAGAGCAAAAAATAGAAGCTGAGTAAATGAAGAGGGAGCTTGGCCACAATACAATTTGTATGGTGATTTTATAGAAATCCAAGCTATGTTTTTGGTCTCTTAAGTTCTAATTGATGCAGTCCATTGTCTTTGCAATGTCTTTGTCCTGAGTAGATTTACAAAACATTAAGCTTAGACTTTATTGCTTTGTAACCCATTCTTTCAAAATTAAGGTTTTTCTCTCCAGGATTTAGGACAGGGTGTTGTATATCAGAAAGATACAACACTTTTTGGACAAGAAATATTGAAAGTCAAAGGCAGCTTTTCTACTTACCCTCAGTTACAAGTAGAAAAGCCTTTAGGATTTTTTTTTCTTTATACTAAATTCTGTGGCTTGTGTACCATGTATGGTAAACGTGATCTTGAACAAATGCCTAGTTAACACTTACTTTACCATCATCCCATGCATTGCACCTTTTTGTATTTGCAAAATGGGCTGCATAAGATTAGATGGTTATTATGGTTTTGAATTGATGTTGAAAAAGAGTTTGTGAAGAGGACTGTTTCTAGTGCTGCTTCGTACTGCATTTTGTTGGAAAATAAAAGGAATATATTGTTTATTTTTTTCTTTTACTACGTAGTCATGACAGTATGTTGGTTTTTTTTTTAGCTGTTCGTCTTTCATTTAATCAAATGTAGCCTGAAATTGTGGCACATATGAAAATATACATTAATTTGGGGAGAAGGAAGAAATTTTTCATAGTGACTCTTAATTCTTCATAGGGCATGTTAATAAATAATTTCTCATTTATTAACCAAATCCTTCATTTATTTGGCAAACTTGTTTGCTCCTCCTGGATGGCAGATCCAGACCTTCATTTGAAACAGGCTGGGAGGGATGGAAGTTGTTGAACACTTGGATCAATCCATTTTTGACAGGTGGAAGGGAGAAGCGTTGAGCAGGCAGGTTGGAATATATAGTCTCCAGAGGCCTCTTCCATCTTCACCCACTGTGTGACTCTGTGAAGGCTTGTGGTATTGCCTGCTTAGATGAAAAAGCGTAAGGACCTGCAAAACGGGATCCTGCTCAGTATTGCTGGATTTGCATTTATTCTGCATTACTGCAGAAAGTTTTCTCATGATTGTTTCTCTAGATACAGGTGTAGGTGGCTGCAGGCATTTTGGGTGCCATGTGTAGTGGGCTGGCCTGAAGTGCTGCAAAGATCCTACAAGCAGCAAGGTAGAGTCTTTGTAAAGATGTAAAAATACCTATTCTAACTGTCCCAGCCGTACTGGAAGCTGGCTGTGGTACCCTATATTCTCACACTGCTCTCAATGCAAATAGAGCAGGTGGTTAGTAGGAAGGAGTCTCTGGTCTCATTACCTGTGTTCGTCCTTTTGAACTTGCATTGTAGGTGACAGGCTGGAAAGCAAAAGCAAATTGATGCAAAGATAGGTTGTGCTTAACCCTTCCTCAGGAGATATTTCTTAACTGTTCTTTACAATTTCCCAGTGGCAGAGATTCCTTAAGTTTCTTACATACTTTCTACTGGAGCAAATTATTCATATAGCTGGAAAGGAATCTTTCCAGCTATATAGATACTGACACTAAATCTCCCTTACTGCAAATTGGTCTATTTACTAGCTTTTACCATGTGAAGTGGCCATGGAATACAGATCTCTTTTATAACAGTCTTCTGAATATATCAAGATGTGAAGTATATGCCCTTGATAATTTCTTTTATTCTAAACAAATTATTTTTTTCAGTTGTTTAGTAAATCACATTCTCTGAATGTTACTTCATGCTCTTTTCAGTTTGTCTACATTTGACTTAAAGTAACTGAAATTGGACACAGCTGATGTCTTACTTCTATAAAAAAAAACGCAAACCAAACCCAAACCGAAAAACCTCCATGTGTCTTCTATACAACACTCCTGTTAATGTACTAGAGAGGGCAGCATCATCCCACTGTTGATTCAACTTGTGGTCAGCAGTAGGTTCAGAATCCTTTTCTACAGATTCAGATAGGTCACCTCTTGAGTGAACATTTCAGTATTAAATTTATTTCAGTGCTGCAGAAGAAGGCATGGTGTTTTGGTTTTTTTGTTGGTGACAATTTTGGGTTTTGTTTCCTCAAGTCTGGAACCATTTTTCATCCTGTAGCAAAAGAAAGGGAGAGGGAAACTATCTATTTTTGAAATACTTGATATCAGACTTCTGAGAGGTTGATCATTTTCTTTTGTTTTTCTTCCTGTTTCCTCTCTTCTCCATCCCCTGTTGCCCCCACTTCCCCAAATCTGTGACACTGAAGTAGAAAAGATTAAAGAACAGAATAAAGAGCTCTGCAGAGACTGACTGCAGAGGTCACTCTTCTATAGAGAAAAAAATTCTAAGACTTGGGTTTTTTTCCAAGGAGAAAATGAAAAAGAGTTTCAGGAAAGAGTACCATAATGCAAATCTTTCCACTGGAAAGTCTCTGAAAAGAACAAAACCCAGCTTAGGAAGATCAGAGAATTCTTCGTTCATTTTATGGGAGCAAGGATGGCTCTTTAGTCTTGGGGTCAGAGTTTATGGAGGAGAATACAGCTTTTTCTTTTTTTTTGCTAGGAGCATTTGAATCTAATCCTTGGATTCTGTTTCAGATCATATTTCCCAAAGAAACATATGAAAAGGAATGAATACATCTACATGTAAATCTACCACATTTATAAGAAATTGTCATTAAAAATAGTAAGCAGAGCCACCTCAACAGTTTCCAGAGCATCTAGTATTCTCTGCATCTCTTGCAGATTTCATCTACTGTGAGTAAATGATCCTCTATGGCAGGAACCTTGGAAAAATAAAAGTGATAAAATGTGTGTATGTTATATGGATACTGCATGAGAGAGGGGAAAAAGGAGGGAGGATGGAAATTGCTAGTCTGAGTGTCTTGTCTGGATTGCACTTCAAATGCAATATAACTCTAATGTAAAAGCAGTGATACAGATTTGTTAGCCTCAGTAAAAGCTACATGCAATTGACTTTACTTGTGTGCATCATTGTATTAAGTTTCCAGGATGCTTTTCCATGGAGGACTGATATTCATGAAAGAGTGGCTACAAGGCGTATCTCATTTTTAGCCAGTCGCATTTGTACCAACCAAGTGGCTGAGACATGCCAGTGTTAAATATTACTCTGTCTGGGTCCTCATCAGAAGCTTCTGATGAAAAAAGATCACTTTAGAACCCATTTTGGATGAATAAAGCACAACAATAAGTAGTGGTTAACTTAGTTCAGATAAAAATGAAATGTAATTGTGTTTGGAGTTTTCATTAAACTCACAATAAGGTGGTACGCCTCCTATTATTTAGCTTGTTGCCTTCTCTGTGGCCATGAGCATAGGATTGTGTGAGGATGTAAAAATGCTCATTTTTTACATGAAAAAAGTGCCTGAATGCAGACCTTTTACTGAATGCCCACGTAGCCTTATTTTTGTTTCCCTCTTACAAACATTTTGAATTTCCTATCCTTTAAAGCTTGTTATCCAGCTATAATCACTTTACAGACTAGTGTTTAGGGGAGGATAAGGAAACAATGGCATTGTTATTCTTATGAGGGTAGAATTCTGTTAAGGATCAACATAGTATTTATTGCAAAAACAAACTTGGTTGCAGGAAATTCTGTCTCGTTCCTGTCCCCTGTCCCGCATCCCCACCCCCCCAAACCCCCTGCATTTGCCCACATGCAAAACAGATTTAAAGTAAGTAAATTAATTAATTAAAATATAAAGCAAACAAACAAACTGACATATGCCTCTGGCACACTTTTAGTTTCAGATGAGTTCTAAAATTCCAGATTGAATGCAGCTTCTTTTCCAGAAAATATCTAGCTATGCTGGTTTATAACTGATATTTTATCATTAGTAACAGCTGCCAGGATGTGAATTTTCATATGCCCCGAAAGGTGCATTTTCAGTTTTTTGAAGGTTAATAAGAGGTGTTTTTTCTCTTCAGTCTTCATGCTCTTTCATTAAAGGCTATGAAAACCTCTAGCCTGGGAGACCATATGGAACATATTTAAAACAATGGTGAACAGTCTCTTCCTAACGGTACTATTCTGCATTTTTAATTTGCAAAATGGAGTATCACTAGTGTTTCTCTCTGAAAGCAGTATCTATTTTAAAAAATTGGATCTTTGTCTTTTTAATCCTTTTCTATCTTTGGTGACACACTGATGTTGGACATCCCATCAGGATGGAGTTAAATGCTTTCCCTACAAAGTGGAGGAGAAATACTGTATTTCTTTACTTAAGTTTATTTAATGGAGAATATTTGTGGATCCATCTTGTTCAGCAGGGTAGGCTAATTCTGAAGCAGACTGGAATTTTCACTTCTGGGGTAAGCAATGCTCCCCCCCCCCCCCGTTTTCTGTGATTCTTTTTATTCTATCTATTAGTCATCAAAGTCATTTGTCTGAAGAACAGCGTTGTCCTTTATTCCCCTCGTTCAACTGGAGTTCATTGTCAGATCTTAACCTGCTATTCCACTGTCACAAGAGCTTCTGTTACTATTTCTGCAAACACAATGTTCTTGCACCAAATCACTAATGCACAGGCTCATGCCTCAGGAGGGGCTGCCTCGCTCAGTGCCGCTGCCTGGGACAGTTGATTGCTGCGGGCAGTGAAGTTACCATGACCTTGCTGTGTACCTTGCCAAGGCCAGCCACAGGAATGCTGCTGCTGCCTGGTGAGTTGGCTTCCACTGGCAAGCAGGAATATTTGCTCTCATTTACAGTAGTTGCTGTCACAGTCCCTTGCATCACTTCCAGTGGCAGCATGTAGGTTAAATACTCAACCAATAATAAAAACACGCAAAGCAGAAAATCTGCATGCATTTCAGTCATTTACTAGTAATTGTGTTGCAAAGATTTTTCACCTCTTTCAAAAGCAAGTTGAAATAAGCTCTTTTTTAGGAGTTGCTGAATATTACAAATTCAGAACATATATGATGGTCCCAATAATGGAATGATTCAGGTGACAACTCAAACTCATGGTTTATGGAAATTATTTGTGTTACCAGCGACTGTGTGCACAAGTGTGAGAAAAAGCGCAATACCTTTGTTACAGAGCAGGGAAATATACACAGGAATTGGAGGGACAGGAATGCCTAAGAGAGTCCACAAGGTTATTATCCAGATCTTGGCCTTGGAATTTTGTATTTCTTAGCAGAAACCAACAGCAAAGAGATTTCATAAAGATTTCTATTATGACAGCTGCTATGCTTGTGGTTTCATTTTGTGAAGCCTTGCCGTTTTGAGCAATACCTTATTTTTCAGTTCTCAAAGTTTTACTCAACAGTGGATATTTAAGGAGTTGTTCAGCTTTTTGTATGAACTGTGCCATTCCCAGAGGAGAAGAGTTGGCTGATATATCAACACCGTATGTATTACTCCTGCTGATTCATTAGATCTAAAATAGTTCAGATGTTGGAGTAACTCTTCTCATTGCTAATGGGTATATGTTCCAGAACCTAGTCTGAAAGGGAATCTTCTGGAAACTTTGATATATATTTTGGAGGTTGCTTAGTAGAGTCCTCTAACCTTTTCCCATTTTCTGTATTTAAAAAAAAAAAACCACACACTTTTTAAAATTAATTACCAAAGCCAGATTTCTCCCCCCTGCCCCAAGTTATTCAATACCTGTTATTTTTGTTACTCTTATTCTTGTTTAGTAATCAGATTCAAGAGTTGCTAAATCATATATTGAAAAAAATTATTTTCTTTTCATCCTGGGGGCTGGTGGCATAGCATTTACTTGTTTTCATAGCAGAATAATAAACTGTAGAAACTAAGGCCATGGTACTTCAGTGTATTTACTGCCACAACTTTTATGGCTACATATTTGAATGTTGATGCTAATTATGTGATACACTTTGGCATATTGAAAACAAACAGTCACCGAAGGGAAAAATGAAAAGGTGGAGAATGAATCTGAAAGACATCTCCTAGCTGTGTGATACAGTTATATGTATCTTTAGCTAGATGGTTTACCTTTGCTGTTGCTGCTAAGTGTTTGACCAGAATCTCTACTCTGAGGACAATGAACCTTGTAATATTTGGTCTCTTTTCGAAGTCTACCCTCCTTTTTTTTTTTTGTCTTTTGTGTGTGTAAGACTTATCTTTCATCCTAAGAGTTTTTTATGACACTTCCTCTGATATTTAAAGAGCAATCTGACTCCCTACTTGTCATTGTATTGCAATCCTTATGTAAGCCAAGCTGGTTTTGTTGCTAATATAAATAAGCTTTCAATTCCCTGAAATTCCTAGCATCCTTTTCCTCTTCTTGTGCCAACTTGAATCCTGTTTCTTGCAAATGGACAACCAGATTTGCATGTAGTAGTTCTGGTGAGGTCTTACTGGTACCCAGTGTTGTGGCCTGCAAAGTGTTCCAGCAATTTAATAGCTGGGTTCCTGCACTTGTCCTGATGAGTCCTTCTCTCTAAAGTAGGAAAACTTGCCTCATCTGTGTAGTTAGTGTTTGTCTTCCTATCCCCTAGCAATTTGAACCTAGTATTTGTTTTCTTCTAGGTTTGGAAAAAAGAGCAGAGGTATCAAAGATAATTTCTTTCCTGCTTATTTTGAGTGCAGGACGTACTGCTCCCTGTAAATCCTTGACTAAATGAAAAGCTGCAGAATGAGTTCACATAGTATCTGACAGAAAGAGTCCATATAAGAAAGCCTCAGTCTTACCTGGACCACACAAGTGTGTGCACACAGGCACAGAATCCATTAAGAACCATACTTAATTATTATCAGTACGTTATTTTTTCAAGTTTTAGTTTCTCTGCTTCTTCAAGAAAATTACTTATTCACTTAACAGTATGAAAGATCTGTTTTCCTCCTTTGATTGCCATACAAGTTCTTCAAATATTTGGGTTGTTTTTCTAATCTGTCTTAAAGAAATGCCAAGTTTTTGCTATTCAAGTCCTGAACTCTTCAGTAAGTTTTCATTATTTTTGTCTTACATGTTACTGTGTGGGAGCTGTAGTCCAACAGACCGTTTACATGTGCTTAACTTTGCATCTGTGATACTTCTGTTGTCTTCCATTTAGTACTCAGGTATTTAAAAGTGATTGAATTTGTACACTCTATTGGACTGGAGCAACCAGGATCAGAAGATAAAAAGTATTGCATCTGCCTCAAAGTTGCATGGGGATTTATGTTCCCATTTTACATTTTCTTAAATGGACAAAAGTTAATCCATTGATCACCTCAGTGAACTAATGAGAATAATGACATACACTTTCTGGTTTTTGGTTTGGATTGTTTGGGGTTTTTTTTGGTACTCTTGTTGGTATTTAGGATGGTAATATTACTTCTATACCTGAAAGCAAGAGAGTCTTGGATGCTAAATGCATATGCTTCAAAACAGTTTAGGGTCAGCTGAATGGTTAGTCTAAACAAATGACAATATTAAACAGATACATACTTTGATAAATGTAGTTTACTAGCTGTTCTGTTAGAAGTGATGAACTGTTAAAACCTGTAGTTAATATACAATAGTATTACTGCAACAGAAACTGCATCTGTTGAGTCTTTGCACATTCTGGCACTTTTCAAGATGATCTTCTGAAAGTACACTAAGCATTTGCTGTATTTCCAAAAAAAACTGTCTCTGAGTTACATCTCTCTTCACAAATTTCCAGTTGTGTGTGAGACTACATTGACTCACCAGCCCTACACAGACTCAGTTTTTCCCCCTGAAATTTCTGAATGAACAATACAGGTGACTTTTTTGTTTGGGCTTTTTTTTTATCTTTTACTCTAATAAATAGATCACTATGTAAAGTCCACTTTAAATATATTGGAAAAGCAGTCTAATTAAAGAAGTCAGGCTATTTAGTGAAATGAGATTGAAACTGTTTCCTTGAAGAATAGACAAAAGAAGTTATTTTTGGTCTTAGGAAAACAAGCAGCGCTTGAGGCTGGCAATTTTACAGAAGTGAAGTTTGTGAACAATAGTATTACAAGAATTCCTCTTACAAGATAAGCATTAAGACATGTTAGCTCATATGTCTTTCATGGATATCATGCTTAGGGAATGTTTAAGCATAAATGTAAAATCAATGTTTTAGATTTGTCATGGTGATAATGGTATCACAAGATCTGTGCCTTACTGTCTTACTGAGAGGAAAGTGGACTACAAGTATAGCCCAGTTCCAGAATTATTTTAGGTTTAAAAATACATACGATGTCCTCTAAATGGTTTTATTTTTTTATTCTCAACATTCCTTTGTATTCTTTTTTCTTAGCATTTTGTATATTTAAATGATATTAAAGATATTAAAAGCTGGATTGAGAAGCATAAATTCACCTTACTTTTATGAAGCTCTTACGTTCAAGAATAAAGCCTTTGTTTAATATCAATACAAATCAAGATCACTTTTTCCCTAATTCTAACACTAAAATTGGCTTTCACTCTGCTCTTCAGCAAGTTGTAGGTCCCATGATTCTCATGAGGTACTCTGTTTTATTTAAATCTGAACTGAGGCTAGAAGGAAAACTATAATTTAACTTTATTGTGTAATGTTATAAGAAGCTGAAGCAGACTAATTAGATGAAGTACTATTCATACTTGTTCCTGAAAAAGTTACCTGTTTGGTTCTGAAGAGAAAGATACAGTGGGTTGCAAATCCAAAGAAATTTGCCCGTGTGGAAGGAATGGTGTGAATGATTGGTGTCTGTTATAATTTAACTTTTCCCTGGATTTTCTAAGAATGTTTTATGAGAAGGGCCATAGATACTGTGATTGACAAAATGAAAATGGAGGAGAGACAAGAACTACTAAAAATGTCCCCTGCCCAAGAGTGGAAATACTTCTTCTGTTCAGTCTGAATTCCTCTGGGATCCCCTTTGCAGTTCTTCTGAGCAGCTGGAGAGGTGCATGGCTGATGGCAGCAGCCTTTGGCTGCAATCCTACTGCCTTGGAAAATGTCCAAGTTCATGGGATGAAACAGGAGGGGCAGTATTTCATAAATACAATGCTGTTCCTGCCTCAGTGAGCCTGAATGTCCCCTTCTTTACAAATCCTTACTCTTCCTTGTCCAGTCAGCAACTCTCAAGCCTCCACTGAGTAAACTCACACACTGGGATTTTCATCTTTCTCCAAGCCACATGGTGCTGTGCATTGCTGTATACTGGAGTAGTTAACAATGAATCAAACCCTTTTGCCTGGAAGCTTTTTAATAAAGGTGAATTTTAGACTATGACTATCATGCAGGAATGGAATGACCGAATCTCCTGAGGATGACAGGAGACTGAGTGGTATAGAAATGTAGACAGGACAGTAGGGATGGCTGTAAATAGACAACTTTCCTTATTTCTTAGGAAGATGGTGTCATGCAAGTAAAAGAGAAGTACTCTTGGAGCAGAAAAATTTCCCCAAATTGGATGAAAGAACAAGGGATTAAGAAAAATAATAATTTCCTTAATGAATTACATTTTGATGAGAAATTTTGCATTTTTATCAGTGTGGCTTGTATGACTTACAAAAGGGCAGTAATCTTCATGAGAGATGAGGTTCAGTAAGCAGCAATATGTGTAATTTTTTTCTAGAATTGTGCCCCTTGTGCTGTCCAAGTAGAATACTGCTTCCCCTGATGCCATTTTATAATGGTAATTATAAAAGTTTTCTGGAAACTCTACAAAAGTTGTAGTTTGGATGAAACTACATATTTTACAGGAATTATTCTTTCTTATAAGTCTCATTTGAAAGTTCAAGGATGCTGCATCCTGCTGAGCCATTGGGTGTTTCTATTTTCAGTACTTTGTGTGCTACTTGAGTCATATTGATTTCCAAATACTGTAAAACTGTAAAAAACAGGAAGAGTGTAATAACCTTATACAGTAGCTGAGATTTTTTTTTTCCTCTAATCAAAGTATTTATTAAAATTGAACAGGAATAGCTCAATGTAATAAGAAGCTGCATTTTCTCTGTTTGCAACCAAAGCTACTGTTTGAACTGATTCCAATTGTTTCAATTGTTCAAATGTAAGCTTTATCTGCTGTGGAGGAAAAGTAAGGGAGAAACTTTCTTTTAATGTCCTCTCAAAAGTAGAAATACAATTTGTGGAGGTCAGAAGAGATGAAGTCTAACAATAACAAATTGCTGAAGAAAGAATAATTTTCCTTGTGCCTGTGTTATCATTGCCCGATCCATTTATCTGTATTTTGTTACAATAATTAATATTCTAGAACACTAACTTGCTATAATTAAGCTACTTTTTGTTTCAGTTACCCTGAATGTTCTAAAATATGAAACTTGTGGTTGTGAAATAGTGCTGGCAGTTCACCTTTACTTTTTTTTTTTTTTTTAAAGTGAGGATGCCTGCAATATTTTTACTTTTAAAGTAAGTTGAGAAATGTGGCAACAGTATTTTGTGCTTCTAATATATACAGGTACCACAATACTTCCCATTTGCTTTTTGCAAAAAGCCCCAGAGTACCTGTTTGGTTCCCCTCTGGAGGTTTTAAGTTCTGAGACTTGATGGTTCCACGTAGCTGGTCACTTCCTAAGAGTGATCAACAGTCTGCCAGATTTCCTGCACAGACATTAACTAGTCTGGTGGAAATTGTCCAGTAGGATTTATTTTTGTGCTTTTAAGAGACTTTATTCATTTCTTCCCCTCATATATGCCTGTGCCTTTCTCTGAAGGACAGGGACAAATGTCACTGGCGGAAGCCAGCACCATCAGTGTGCACCTCCCTCCCATAATGCAGAAAGCCTGCCTTCTGCTGGTTGCACAGTCCCCACACCGAGGGGGAGAGCCGGGCTCACACGCAGTGCTCTGTGTTTTGGCTAACAGCATTTTACAAACATGCACTCAGCCTCTGTTTTTCGTGTACCCTGTTCAGGTACAGCTCGTACCCCTGAGTCGTGTGTGGTTAGACAGACCTTTCTGATGTAAAGATGTCCACCTGAAGGCACTGGCCATTAGCAGTTTAGGTCCTACAGACATATCCTTTATTACTACTGGTGAAATTCTTGGTTTAAAGAAGCAAGATAGCAGCGAGAAGGTTATATTTGTCGATACAAAGGCTTTATTGATCTGGGTGATGCAGGATGGTTTGGACCTTGTCCAAGCCTTGATAAGGTGACCGGGTTATTTCTATAGTTCCTTGTGAACTTTAACGGTAGTGGCTTATATACAGGCAAATCTCAGTCTAACTTTAAGCATGAGTATGTGTTAAGCAATTTGCCCCAAACTGCATAATAAACTTGTAACAGCAGAATATGAAGTCAGAATTTGCCAAGGCCTAAGTCCTACCTCTATCCATCTTCCTCTGGTACTGCTGGTTCCTGCTCTTTCATAACCTTTTAAATACAGCCTTGTTCCAAACCAGTCCTTTGCTGTTCTCGCATCCTCTGCTCTTCAGTTCCCCATACCTTTACTAAGGTTTGCCTTTCTGGGAAGATACCTCAGGAGTGTAAGCCAGGCTGTGCTGAGCAGCAGAGAAATGGGAGGATGATGTAAGGGCAATGAAAGGAGTAATTACAGCATTCTGTATTCAGAAGTATCTCCTCAAAGAATCCACATAAATGGATAGAAGGATTAGGCCTGTGAATTAAGGGCCTGCCAGGAAATTTGTTGCTTTGAAGACCAAGGAAATAAATGAATAAAAGCTTCACTAACATGGGGTTAAGATTATTCACTGGTGCTCTGTAGTTTTTGAGGATGTAGAGAATAGCTAATACAAAGCCTCTAGAAACCAGAAAGTGGATGATTTAATGTGTTCAGCTTCCACTGCAGGATTTAATTCTACTTTTCTGGAATGATGCCTCGCTGTATCTTCACATGCTTGTGCACAGCCTCTGCAGGTGCCCCGACAGATCTGGGCACAGAACACCTAAGCTCTCTAGGGCAAAGCCCTAACACGTCCTTCTTTCCTGGCAAAATTTGGATTTTTAAATAGGTATGGCGAGTAGGGGCTTTTCCCAGCACTGGCTTACTCTTCACAAATTACACCAGACTTGCCTGGGGTTTCATTCTGAGATGCTCCTTTCACTTACCCCTCACTATACTTTCAGGATTCATTGTCATATATGCCAGTAGGCTATTAGTAATTCCATGACATGAAGGCATTTTTGTTCATCTCTAGGGAACCTTTGTAGCTGAATCATTCCCACACAATCAATTCAGTTCAGCCCTGAAAGGAGGCATTCTTAATTCCTTGGGATAAATATATACTCTTTTCAAATCACAAGATGCAGTTCTTCCAGGCTGCTCTCACTAACAACTCCACTGGTTGCCACACTGAGCGTTAACATAGTGAATGCAGCTGGAGTGTTTGCAAATATGTGCCGGAATGTAAATGTGTGAATACAGCATAAACAATAACACATTGTTCTAGTTCATTCACATATCTATTCATGTATCTTGTAGCAATTTTCAGGCCCCTGAGAACCATCATCTAGTCCTGCCTCTTGGCTGTCCTTCCTGTATGGGTTTCTCAGATGGTAGCTTTCTTCAGGAGTTCATCCTTTTGCTCTAAAGAAATCAAAAGATGGACAACCTCTACTAATTGCAGAGGTTTTCCTATCTGTGAACCCTTGTCACTGAACCGTTCCCAGGGACTGTTGGCAGTTCCCTGACTTCATAACCAAAGTCATGTTGCGGGGGTGGTAAGTACATTATTTTTCGTAGCCTAAGGCACAGTCTAAAAGATCTGAGACACCACTGGCCCACTTGAACTGTGCTAACTAAGCTTTGGGACTTTCAAGACATATAAAGAGTGGGTTTTTCCATATATTTTTCTATCTTCACTTTTCATAGGAAAACCTGGAGGAGGGCACTAGGATTCTTTGAATAAAGCTTTTAGGTCCAGGTATAAAATTGCTGACGTTCTCTTGCTTCATTCCTGTGTACATGGCTCAGCAAGTTCTTACAGGCTGTAATTCAGATGGAGAAGCATCTAGGAAGAAGGAGTTAGCACATGAGGTGCCTTAAGGGGAAAAATTAAAAGCAGCCAATTCAGGAAGAATACTTTTGTTGAACTTGAGTTTTGAGTACTCAGTAATACCAACACAAGGGTTGGAATATTAACTTCTGGACTGCGTTTTTCCAGAGTCTCAAATATGCCCTTCCTCTGTTCATTTTCTGTATGTGATTGAGCTGTGTTTTGGGAGAGCCATAGTCTCTAAAGCTTTAATGTTTTGTATTACTTTATCCATGGTACTTTGCTGGCTTATTATGAGAACAACGCTTGCCAACACTCTCTATTAACTTTCATAGTTATCCTTACAAACAGTAATTGATCTTTTGGTGAATTTAAATGTCCTTCTTCAAAGGCATGCTGGGAGATATTTTTCTGTGGCTGAGTGATAATCTTCTTTATTATATTTACAACTTTTAACAAAGCTCTGGTTTCTCAGCTAATTAAATTGTGTGGGTTTTCTTTCTGTTTTTCTTTTGATAGAAGTATTTTCATCTTTAGTGCTTTTTCACCTCTTGAGATATTTTGAAAATTAAAATGATAATATGAAAAAGCCACAAGACATATGTTATCCAGTCTTGGTTTAGATATTTGTAATGGATTCTTGAGCCTCAAGTGAGAATATATCAAGAAAAGTTTAATTCACTTAACCAGAACAACGAAGGAAGTTTGTTCAGAATTATACTTCATTTTGACACAATTCTATTCACATTTTCATAGAATTAACTCATGATCTGTGTAGTCATGAGTTAAGACTATGTTAACTTCCACTTCTTTATTCCATTTGCTGCATTTCCGAAACAACATTTTAAGAGCAGCTGTTGAGGGGTGCTACATCATGCTCCTATTCTGTTATTTCCAAATGCTGCAATATAGATTGCATTAGTAGAACTTATTTTATTTGAAATAGTGTCTGAATATATTATTTTTAGTAGCATATGTGTGTTTCATAACATGTAATATTTATGCATTCTTTTAAATCATTGGAATGATCTATATTGTCAAGCTGGGTCAAGTCAGCAGAAGGTTTTTCAAATTTGTTCTGGGATCCATGAAGAAATACATGCTATGTTTTCTTCTTGAGCAGGCGGATTTTTTTTCTGTTGTTATGTAAAAAACCAAAAATGCACAGGAAACACTGTTTTTCCTAGTGCAAATGTGAGTTCTGTCTCACTAACTTCAATATTATTATAATGATCAGTTCTACATGGATTCACTAATCTGAATGCTTTCTTCAACAAAATGTACCAAACCATTTTAATTAATAGGCTTTAGGACCTTTTCAGTATCCTGTCCTCAAAGCTGTAAAGTGGAAGGGTTTTGCTGTTTTTTTTTTAATTAGGAAAATTATTTTTTTCTTAATCTTACAACACATTTCTCCTGTGAAATACTGTGCAGTGCCATTTTGTTCTGTTGATAAATGAAATATTCTAGAAATTTGTTAGTTGAAGTCATTTGGCTTTGTCAAGCTAAATACTTTGAACGTGTCAGTATGCTCTTTGTTCTCCTTGATGTTCGGTATTTTGAGGAGGGGCATGGCAACTAAGGCCGCCAAAAGTAGAGACAGTTTTGAGGGGGATTTTCCATGTTGGGCATGGCATCAAGCTTTTGGTTCAAGCAAGTGGAATGCTTGAATTTTCAGGGTTGAATTTTGATTTTTTTTGATGAATTATTACAAGAGGTGACTAAACAGTAAAAGGATAAAGGGATTCCCTTTCTGGAAGCTGCATATGAGAAATGTAGGTAGAAGGTGGGAGCTTCACAAGTTGGAGCGAAGTCTGCTTTTGTTGGAACTGGGGGAATAAAACTTTTTTGGTGAGCAGCATGAGTGAGGGACAGCAAAAAGGTACACCGTATTAGAGGCAGGGTGCCAGAAAGTGGCATGTTTGTATATGGGCAAAAACAGATTCATGAAGGCTGAACTATGATAGAAAAGAAGGGATGCAATATTGAAATGTTTGAGATAGGTTGCTCTTCATCACTCCATTTGAGGTAAGTATGCTTGCTAAGGACAAGAATCCCTATGGTATAAATAAAAGTATGTTGTAATTAGAGAGGCAGAGGGTTCTTTGTGATGGCCCTGGACTCTACAGTTCAAAATAATAAATATGCTATTCCTGATCACAGGAACAGTGATATGGTGCAAAAGTTTTTCACACCTGTCTTACAGAGTGAGTTCTTTTACAACTAGGTAGAATTCATTGTTCTACTGCAACATTTCTTCTCTCCAGTGAGGCTAGGATTGAAAATATTCAAATGTCAAACCCCAAAAGAAATCAGTCTGAGGTCCAGTATCTGAATTCCTTCTAAAAGCAGTCTGAATGTTCCTTTTCAGTGTCTGAAGGGTGTAAGGTGGGACAAGCAGTGAAGAGACCACTGGTCCCATTGTGGTTTTTTTTTAATTCTGGGTAGTTAGTGTATGAAGTCTGTCTTATGATACAGGCTCCGCATAGGCTGCTGAGAGCGCGAGACTGTATGGCTTGTGGGATAAGCAAGTGTACCTGAGTCTCAGGCACTGATTGTACTTTGTAGAGTGTGTAGAAATCTACCAATGCAGACCATGCTGTGTCAGTGTGAACGTGCATGATGCTTTAGTAGTTGTATTTTTCCTTTGGTTTTCTTAGAGAAAGAAGAAAGACTGTCCATTTTTACAGTCTCTATTCAGGAATATTTTTAGGAAAAATAAACTCTGTGATCAGCTGTCACCTAGGCAGTGTACAGGAGTGTTCTCAGCCATTTTATGGATTTAGAAGAAAAGGAACTGAAACTGAGGGAGACTTTGGATTTTAACACAGCCAAAATAATCAGCAGTTTTTAAGCCAGCGTGTGCTTTTGAGCTGCTTTATTCAACTTGATAAATTATTCACAGATGACTGTAAATTCTAGCCAAATTGCTTATTTAAATGCATCATTACTGGACACCTCACCAGCTTCTCATCCATTTCAGTGCAGTGTACTTCTACTTCATTTCAAAGCTTATTTTACTTAAGAAACCACTTTATTTTTCCTGGCTTACTGGCTGTACTCAGAAATGATGATTTTACTACTCTTTTAAACCCATTTATATGTTGCTCACATTGCAACAGATACAATGTTTGACTATAAGGCTCTTTTCCTGCTTACCTGGTCCATTTTATGTGGTAATACCTAAAGTAATCTGTTATTTAATGAATAGTTGTTTATTCATTGATTCTCTAGATTTTAGCCTTCAGATCTGGTTACTGGCTATTTCATACAGAATGGCTTAGGATTTCTGGTTACAACATGTCATAGTATATATAATGCCTTTTGCTATTTAAATGTTTTAACTGGAGTGTAAGTAAAAACAGCCTGGATTTGGTGTCCAAAACCAAATTTTAGGTGCCAGACTGGTTCCCTTGAATGATACCACAGTTGTGGTTCAATCCATAGCACTGCAGAGTAGGAAATCAAGTCCTAATGAGGGGGTAGGGAAAAAAAAAAGATTAACTTATTACTTCTTCTTTTATGTTATTTTTTTATACTTACAAAACCCACCAGCAACACAGATGAAAAACAGATACTTACCATGCTTTGTCCTTTGCAAGAAATGACAGTTGTCTTTATCAAGCAGGCTGAGGACCGTAATAACTACAAAGTCTTGTTCAGGTCTAGCAGTAGTTGTGGGAAAATCACATAGAGATAAGGATCTTCGTTTCTTGCCAAGGAACATATCAGACTCTGTAATAACCTGGATGACTTTGTACCCTACCCTGTATGACAGAGTAGCAGATGTTTGGCCAGCTGCCACCCAGAAGCAGTGGTAGCCTTGAGGGTCTGGCTGGCCACCAGGCAGCCTGTTGGCAAGATTTTGGAAGCCAAAGCTTCCAGCAGCCCCTGATGGTGCTGCTGTTAGGCCTGGACCTCAGAAACCCCAATATCTTTGTCATTCAACAGCCAGGGATGGCAGTGGTTTGGAAATCCAAAACTGTCGCTGTCCTGGTACTTTCACTCTGCAGCAGCCCTCTGGACAGATTGGTGGAAGATGTGAGAACCTCATTAGCCTTGTGTCCTTGGCAGTCTTCAGGCCCAGGGAAGCAGGCAGAGGAGCTGCCAGAAAAGCAGACAGGTTTCTAGCTAAGCTTTCATTAGAATTAAAATTTTCTGCAGTAACATGTGAAATTCAGCATTTTATAGGAGAAAGTTGCTATAATAGAGCAATCTTAACCAGCCTTATTAAAAGCTTACATTCTTTCAGCCTGCAGAAGAAAAAAAATTGAGGCGGCTGGAAGTTGGTGATACCTCTTTTGCATTTGTGCGGTTATGATACTGTTCCGGTAACATATAGAATAGGTCAGAAAACCGAAACAAACAGAATATCCAGAAGAAATTAAGGGTTTGCATGTTTGGTTGCCAAGAAGGAGCTTGAAACGGTCTAAAAAGTTTCACAGTTCATTTAAGAATTTTTTTCAAATTTGAGAGAGAAGAAAGAAATTATATTGTGCATCATTTCTTAGCCTCTTTACATTTTAATCAGATCACAACAGAGGTTTGCAAAGTGGTGTTCCACCGGAGACGTTTTGCCCGTATTCTGTAGTTGAAATCTGAAACATTTTTCATGCTTACATTTTTATTCCTGAATATTTGTTCGACTTCTAAGCTGCTGGTTTAAAGTTTTGTAAAAATTACAGAGTTTAATAATAAAAATTTCATCTTAATTAATTATTTGTATTTTAATTACTACCATACCAGAGAAGGGGAGAATAGTTTGTGATGTTTCCGTATATGTTGTAAAGCTTGACAAGACCTACTTTCAACTGAACCGTGATCACTGCGCATGTTCCTGACTGAATTTTTACAAGGATTACCTTGAACACAACTGTTATCTTTGTGTTATATTAATTAAGTGATATATCCCTAAGCACATCAACAGTGAACAAATAAAAACCCAAATGAATTGCTACTCTCATTAGAATATCTCCTTTTCTTTCCCCTCCCCTGTCTGCCTAGAATTGATATTTCTAATTGGAAATGCCAGATCCCAAAGTGGATGTTTTGAAAAGTGAATGCTGTTCTGTGGTAAAGCAGATTTATCATTCAAAGAAGGAAAGATAGCCAAAGAGGAGGAAAAGGCAGTTGGCCAGAGGGCGGAGGCCCTCTCGCCTGTTGTACTTCATCCTTTTTGTGTGTCTCTATGCAAGTCCAGTAACCTTTTAGTACTAACAACATGTTGGAGTCTAATACTACATAGTTCTTTGTCCCGTAAGTTGAGGTGATTATGTAAACATCCACATCTAGGGATTAAGAATCAGTAAATTTTGATTTAGAATGGAGGACAATATTGAAATGTCAACTATATAAAAGTAAAAATAATAATAATAAAAAAAAAAATCTTGTAAATCTTTCACTAGCAACTGCAAATGGTATACAATACAGAATTAAACATCCTGACCATTTCAAGATCTGTTCAGATTTTTAGAAACTCTGAATTGTTCTCACATGCTGGGACTATTCTTTTCTTCTGTACCAATATCTATAATGTGTATTTTACAGGTGTTGCTTCTTTTGCATCTCTTCTCAATAGAGAGCTCTTTGTAAGTAGCATGTAAAGCTAGGCATTTCTTTTAGTGGTTCCATGCAGTGTTAGCTCTTGCCCTGTGCTGAGGAACACTACTCCTTTCCAAATATTTTTGAAAGCACACATCCCTTTTGTTTTTCATCCTTTAAAGTAAGTTATTCAGGCTTGATCCTAAGCTGTGGCTTCCATGAACTGCTTAGCTTGAATTTGCATACTATCTTGTATTTTATTTTTCTTAGTGCTCATCCCCTCGATACATGAATTTACTACTTACTCCATGTTTGTTCATACAAACAGGCATCTGACAAGAAATTTGCGGCAAGCTTTGTCATTGTTTTATTTATAGCTCCTCTTTCTTCTAAACCAAAAAACTAAAGATGCCAAAGACACTACTACACATCAGTTTTTTAAAAGTTTGCTTTTTAGAAATCAGAATGTGCCTCAGTTTGCAAAGCGATTTTTGAGGAATGGGAAACTTTTCTTACTATTTGAGGAAACTTCCATTAAAAACAGTGAAGCCTGTTTTCAGTCAAGTACAGATTGTTTAGTTATATACAATTACTGAAGTGTGAAAGGATCCTTCTACAAAATCTTCTAAATTCAGTAATACAGTTTAAATGTTCTTTATATATCTGTTAGCAGAATGAAGGCACAAGAAGAAAATTAAAATTAGTTTCTGTTGTGCATCTGAAACAAGCGTCAGAAGACTACATTTAAAGGAAAATTTGAATAAAGAAAGCTTTGGGGGGTTTTGGTACAGAAGCAGTAGGCTGTAAGAGATGAGGTATTATGCAAAAAGATATGAAGATTGGAGATTTTCAATTTGGACAAGAGCTGACTGAGAATGTTTTCTTCCTGTTGTGTGGAAATCAGTCCTATGATGATAGCAAAATTAAATATTCTCCCTGTGTTCATTTAGCTACAGATTGGCCCTTTTGGGACTCAACTCAAATCCAGGCATAAAACTGAAACTACTTCTCAGAGTTTTGAAGACTTTGTCTTTCCTCTGCGCCCAAGAGAATTAAAGGAAAAAATGTAAAACATGGATCAATGAACTCTTTTTTCAGTTATTTTACAAAACAATACAGATTGCAGAGAATGAATCATCTAATGATATTTCACTTCTTAAAAATTTAATGAAAGAGATTATTCTCTGGAGTAACCTGCTGTGCCTGTTTCACAGTGACAATATACAATATTCCCTGAAGCTATTTCTGACATCACTGAGTCTAACATGGTTTAGGATGTTTGATGGGAAATTATGTGTAGGAGAGATGCTGGTTAGAGTACCCACTAATCCCGGGGATACTACACTAAACTGAGAGTCTGGGCAGAGTGGATTTTTATCTTACCAGCTGTCACAAATACTAAAGCAAAATAAACAAATGGACTGTGTGACAATATGATATACTATTCTGTCACTCCAGAGCTGCTTCTGACATTTTGTAGGTTTGATAAAGATAAGGTACATGTTGCTATTTATGATGTGTTGGATGTAGAACTGAAAGCTTTATGTTGTGTTGGGCAGTATTATCAACGAAGCTGCAAACAATGGGCAGAGAGCAAGGTACGTGGGAGGCTGCTTCCTTGTTAAGTCTTGAGCTTCATGATTTTAAGATTCAAGGGAGGTTTGTGGCACTAACTGACCTTAGCTGTCAATATACAGTGGATTTTTGGCTTATTTTTGATGTGGATTAATATTTAGCGTGCTTTGAGAAACTAATATTCTCTAATACTTTTGAAAGTTGCTTTGTTCCAATATATCCAGTGATATAGTGCCCAGAAGTGACTGCTGAATTGGGGTACATCACTCTTTGGATGAGAATTTAAAGTGATAACTTGTGCTACTATTTTCATGCTTTCATGAGATGGCTATGTCATATAGCTCCTTCATAAATTCTGTGATCTTCATTATAAAATTAGTTCTGATTTTTGGCCCCATTATTTTGATGGGAAGACTCCTCTAGGTTTCTCTGTCATAGTGTTTAAGAACCTTCGTTTGAATTTGAGCTGAATATTTTGTTAATTTATGTCAATTTGTTTTCATTCCAATATTCTTTTACCCTGACAGCTTTCTCTCTCAATAGTGTTTAAACTCCTGTTGTATTTATGCTCTGTAAGAAACTTAAGGAATCCTGCAGTGTAAAAGAATTTGGAGGGCTGATGTAAACCATCTTCAAGCATCTCAGTGATTGATTACTTTTGATTTGTCTTTGCCTTTACACCTGTCACTCCTCTTTACTTTTGGTGTGTACAGAATGCAAGTTTTAGTAATATAGGATTATACCAGTGATGCAGTGTTAAATACAAAGTGTTCAGTACTCCTTAGGATCTGTACAGTACTCCTTAGGATCTGTATTCCCTTACTCTTTCTAGATGCCCTGCACAGCTTCATGCTTGGCAGTGTAGAAAACTAAACATAGTATTTCTCTGCGTATATGGGCACTAGATTTGCAAAGACCATCCATGAGGTTTGGGCTTTCTAAATATTCAAACTAGCTAGTGCTATGTAAGTCTAAAGTGATATTCAATGCAGTGGTAAAATTACTTATTTTACTTTTAAGGGAGCACTACATTTTCCAGCTAAGATGACGTCCATGTCATCATCACAGATTGCTGTTTGTTCAGTTCCTTTTATTTGGATGAACCTTAGAAAAGTATGTATTATGTATGAACTCTGTAGATGCACTATGAAATCATAAGCCATCCAAATGTTGAGCTGTTTTGTATAACACAAATGCCAGTAAATTTGCAAAGTTACCAAATACTAAACTACTTCTGTACACAAGGTCTAAGGCAGCATGTACATTCAGCAAGTTCTTTGTTTTCTTTGTTACTGCAAAGACAAAAAGAAAAACACAAAGCTGTCAATGAAGAAGAGTTTGCTAAACGAAGAGCAAAGATTGCCTTTGCAGCCTGTGCTTGAGATTGTTGCATAGGCAGCTGAGGAGACACAGCAAGATCTTCAACTAGAACTGTGCTGCTGTTGTGTTGAATTTTGTAAGCGTAACAGGCATGAGCCAGAATAAATTCAGAGAACTGTTATGCTAACATTAACAATAGGATAAGTATAGATACAGATTCTGAAAATGCTGTGACAGATACTAAGGGAGAGAAAATCACTTTCAGCATCTTTAAATATTTCCTGCAGAAATTTCCTGCTTTCCTGCAGAACATTAAACTTAAACATTGTTATTTTATGACTCGTTTCATCAAGTTTTTAGAGCAAATTATGGTTTTATAGTGTTCTTGTCTTTTTTTTTCATATTAGGAGAATAACAGTCTTGCTTATTATTTATTTCTATAAAAAAACAGGGGACATAAGTGTATGCCCTTATTAAAATAGTTTAGTGTTAATTGGTGTTAGCCGGAGTGATGTTACTGCAGTTGCAGGCTAAAATAACAGAATTCTATTAAAGGCAATGAAAAATTTTCTTTGTTCTTAATTAGAATTTTTACATAGCCTTAATGATGTTGCTTGTGATGGGGAAAAAAATACAACCTTAGAAAGTAAATAAATCTGGATTTAAAAGTTAACATGTATGAATGATTATACATTTTTCTTGTTTAGCTTATTATAAACTCCAATGAAGTTTAAGAAACTTAAATAGTCTGCTTATTTGTCCTTTAGATAAAATTTTAGGTGCTCAGGTCCTGAAACAAACAGAAGAAAAAACCTAACAAAGAAACCCCAACCCAGTAATAGTGTCCTTGATTGTGTTAAAAACATAAGGCAAGTTAATGGGTACTAATGCTCTGTGTGCTATAAACAATATTTTGGATTAAATACTTTTATTTTGCTTTCAATACATATGAATTTACTTGCTTCGTTATTGAAAAATTTCTCTCTGAAGTTTTGGTAAAGAAAAACAATCTGTGGTATGTTCAGTTTTAGGGTGGCTAGGTGACACTACTTCCTATCATGTCGTAGTGTATCAGCTTTGTAGTGATTAGAAGATGCTAAGCTATTATGAGAATGTAACGTCTACATTCTACCAAAAAGTCTGCATTCTTCACGGTTTTGAGAAGTTTACTCACATTACCCAGTTTACTCTTACGGATAAAAATGTCAGCTGAACTGTTTTGAATTGTGCAACTCTAACCAGTTGTATATACATAGAAATCAGCTGTTCTTTTAACATAAGCTGATAAACAGTTGGCAACTATTGCAAGTCATTACCAGATTTGGCTAGATGGAAATCCTTTTTGTGTTAATCTAAATGCTGTCACCTAAAGACATACGAACTTTTGAAGCGTATTGGAGTGGTAACTTGCAAGGGGTATTATGACAGAAGAAAGCTGGCAATGCAGTAGCAGTTGGCCAACATTACATTAATTTGGGAGTTGGACTTGATGATGCTTATGGCTTCCTTCAAACTCAAGATATGTTATGTTGTTATGTTGTGTTGTGTTAGGTTATGTTATGTTTAGGCAGAGTCTAGTTTTTTGTAGCACGTTGCTGGGAGGTTTCTACAGTAGGGCAACAGGCTACATTTTTATGAAATAAGAAACTAAGCAGATGCATTGAAGTGATAACCTTCATAGGGGTTTTGCACGAGGAAGGAAGAATATTTTACTATCTAGAGATAGAGTTGGCGCTTTGGCAGCAAGAAAAATAATTACATCCTTTTTGCAGTCTGACTATGATTTTTAGTAGTTAGTCCTGCTGCTACTTAAATTTAGTATTTTTACTGTAAATTTAATAATAAGTAATGTTTATTAATAGTTAACACATTTATTATTATCCATTATTTGATAGAAAAAGGAATCATTGGGTTCATACATTTGCAAAGTGTAAGTGTAAAAGAAATAATACGTATTTACTCTGAAGAAACTGTAATTGAATCAGTTACTGTACTTTGTAATTGTGTTTACTTAAAAATAATGTAATGTTCTGAAATTCCTAGCTATAAAGGACAGCAACCTTTTTGTCAAAAAAGGGAGTTTGGCTTTAGGAATGGGACTGCAAAATTGAAGGAATTATCCAGGTGTTGAAAAAAATAAATAAGAAAAGAATGGATGTTTGCAAGATGGTTGATGGTGAGCAGTAATTCCGTTTCATTAGCAACATAATTTCATAATAATAACCCCCTCAAAATTCTTTTTTCAGAATCAACATGTGATTCTTACTTTTAATAATTGTATATTGATTACAACTAAAACCCAGGAAATCATGCTTTTCTAAAGTTCATTTCCATTCTAAAGTCATATTTTGCCTATTCTTGGAGTTAAGGATCTTCTATTTTCTGAAAGGAACTGAAAGTCTCCCAAATCATGAGTTCTACTTGTAGGGAGAAAATTGGATTCTTCAGTATAGAGAAGCTGTACTAAAGGTGGAGAAAAACTGAACTAATGGATAAGGTGCTTTGGGAGTTGAAGCAAATCCCCTATTACTGCATTATAAAATACGTCGTTCTAAAGCTCAGTGGATAAAACGTAGTATAACCTTTAAGTAGCATCTTAATATATTCCCCTCAATTTGACAATAGTATGACAATTAACAGATGGAGGGAAGGCATTTACTGAGATTAGTAATACAACTGTCATTGACTCATACTAACTTTATAAAAGGAGCTGATATGTCAGGATGTGTTTGGGTTTTTTTTAATTAAAGCTGAAGTATTGATTCATTTACATAAGAAGTAGTAGTCCTTTGGAAAGCCTTGCCCAAAAATGTGGTTGCAAACATTCTACTTGGGCTTAAGGGAAGATGCGACAAGCTTCTGATTAGAGGTCTACTGAGGATTATTAGACAGATAAACCCACTTGAGGCTCAAGAAATCCAGCTGGAGTCTGGGAGGTTGTCTGATAGGGATGTATATACAACTGCTACCTCTAAAGTCATTGGTTTCAGACTGTTCACAGTGAAACAGAAGAAATCTGAAAATGAGATTTATTTTTTTTTTCTAAGCTGGAAAGCTAATTATCTTTTAAGGGAAGCTTTGCTTATTCATTTCCGTTACCTTTCTCTTTCTGCATCTTTGTTCCATAATTACTGGTGTTTCATCCATTGTGTGACTTGCTTGAGAATTCACCAGGCTTTGTGTTTTGTGGTAGAAATAAACTGCAGGGACAGCTGGGTCTATTACTTCAGTGCAAAACAAAAATTGCAGTGGTGAAGAGTGTATTTCTAAGCTTATTTTGTCAGTTAAACAGACACACATGCAAGGGTTCTTTCCATACTGTAGTTAGATTTGTTAAAAATGAATTAATGGTTGATGACTTCTGAAGGCCAGACACCCTGTTTCAAGAAGCAGTTTCAAGGAGCTTTGACAACAATCCCAAAGTGTTTGAAGTACTTACCTGCAAACAGATGAAGGGAGAAGAGAAAGTCTGACGAGAGGTTACCGATTGAAATTGATGGAATATAAATGGAGTTGAAGTTATGGATAGCAGAGTGTGACAAAAGGTACTTCTTTCTGCAGTGTTGAGGTGCTTTCAAGTTTGAGAAGTAAGTTTTTAAAGGGAGTATGACTGCGGCTTTGGGATCTCCTTGGATTAGGAGTGGAGTCTAGCGTTAAATATGCCTGTGTTTTCTAGATCCTTTGATTTTGTGGTATTGCAACAGAAAATAGCTTCCTTCTCCAAGTTTGTATCTCTGACTTCCATGGCAATGCTAGATATTCCTATGATGTGCTTTAAAGTCTCTTATGAAGTCATCTTTAACACAGGAAAAAATTGCATTTTGTATCTTAGATTTCTTTAATAATAATTTTTTCCCTATGGAATTTATTTTTCTGTCCTCTGCCAGTTCTTCTTGGTCAAAAACAGATAAAGGCATGTATTTTAAAAATAATGCCACTTACTTGTTTTCTCATGGCTGCATAAAATGCGTGCGTCACAATTGCCACAGAAGTAGTTTGGGGCAAAAGATTTGCATATTGAGAAAATTCATATTGTCAGTTAGCTCGCTGTATAGACATGTCACCTACTCATGTTAAGACTGGCATTCTGATTCCATGCTAATAGCCCCATTGTTATTAATATATGCTGCCTGATTTTGACCTGCTTTGTTTAGAATGCATGTTGGTTTTTAATGTGCATGACGTTTAAGGGTTATGGATTAAAAAATTAAATTTTCCAAAATAAAAAAAATCTCATACATTTTTAATAGGGTTTACAAAAGAGCTGCTCTTCCCCTCTAGCAAGATGGTACAGTATTGAATTAAGTGTCAGTACTTCTGTGGTCATGTAAGATTTAATATTCTGGGCAAAGCTATTAATTGTCTTTTGGAATGGACAGATGGATTTGCCTAAAACCTGCTTGTTAATTAATTGGATTTTTTGAAAAACAAGTAATTTTCAAATGAAATTTCAGACTTTTAATTCTTTGATAGAGACATTTTTCTATTGTAGGTGTGTCTTTTTTTTTTGTAGAAGTGTATATAGAGGGCCACAAGAAAACATTACTTTGTGTGATTTATATATTTTCTATATGAGTATGAAAGTAGAACCTAGGTAGTGTAGAAATTCAAATCATCTCTCATGCAAAACATGTCCAAGCTTGGATTGAAAATAAATAAAAGTATCTCAAGAGTCAAGCTGTTACTGCTCTTCACTGCAACACGAGGGAACTGAATTTACCACTCATTTATACAAATCTGCACTTTACTCCTAATAAAAAAATATAAATTGCTGCTACGAAATTATGTACGAGGCAAGTTACCACTCTTACAGTCTCCTAAGCTTTTTCAGAAGTACCACTTTTAAAACTTCAGCTTTTAGTGTTGAGGATCCGGAGGAAAATGAAGTCAGCAGAAGCGTGTGCAAGCCATTTCATCTTTCAGCGAAAGTGAGAACTGAACATCAGAGCTGTGGCTAGGTAAATGTATCAAGAAAGCATTAGGCTGTAGAGCCAATCTAATCTCACGCTGTGCTGTAGATGACACGCAAACCTGTGAACAAAGGTAGTATATATTTGGTAAATTCTCAGGGATCCTGGAAAGCTCAAATATATATATTTTTACAGACTTTCATTTACCACTGTTGCTCTTTTAATCTACACTGATGTAGTATTAATTCAATGCATACATTAAAAGCTCTTACTTTTCTCCTGTTCCATTCCTCCCTTTCATCCACTGAAATTATCTAAACCATAAGTTCTTTGGTGCTAAGCATTTATATAAAGTGTGTATGCCCATGAGCACCTTTCATTTTTGTTAAAAAGAAAAACCTCTAAAATTTACTTATTTCAGGTGCCTTTTTCCTCCATAAGAGCTTGAATTGAAAAAAATGTTTAAAAGGACAGAATACAAGATTTTAAATAACGAGTGCTGCATATATGCACCTAATATTTACCCACAGGTTTTAGAACAAGTTTTTTCCACTGATATTAGATTTTCTACATTACAGTAGTGTGGAAGGAACCATTTCTGATATAGCATGAATAGGCTTCCTGATAGGGGACCAAAAAAGAAAGAAATTAAAAAGCCCAAATAATACTATGTTCACTGCAATTCACTGAAAAGCAGCTACAAAAAAGCCCAAATAATACAGCGTTCACTGCAGTTCACTGAAAAGTAGCTATACTGGCAAAAATATTGGGCATACTTCGAGACTTTAACATCAAGTGAATGAGAGATTTATGGATTTTAAAATTTGTTTATTTAGTTGAAGGCATTAAATACATTTATTGTACAAATGGAGCAGAAAGTTTTTATCACAGCAAAACATAACATCTGTATTTAACTTTTTTGAAAATCTTTTTTTTTATTATTTCTCTATGGTACTAGTGAACCACTCTGGTCAAATACTTATTCAGTAGCAATAAGCTGATTGTGGGTATATTTTTTTAATATATGGACTTTATGTTGGTCTATGACCATAGTCCATCAAAATTCCTTTTTAGAAGTAGAAAAATTCTGCTGGTGGTATCTGCCGTTGTCAGGCCCTTGCAGTAAGGAAAGCAGTAAGCTTTTCTGGCTGTAAGAAAGGTCTCTGTTCCGCCTTTCCTGTATTATACATTGTTATTTTGCAGTTCTGTTGTTCTTAATGCATAACAAGACTACGCTTCTCTTACGCCCTGCTCTTCAAACACGCATGTGGAAGAACAGTGTTTGTTTCCTGTACTAAGACTCTGTCTTGGCTACCTCTTTGGATGAGTGAGTAGTTTATCTCTCACTGGTTAAGTGTTTAGACCAATAAAACAAGCAAACTTCGATTGCTTTTTTTCTGCATGGTGTGGGTTATGACTGAGACCCCCTACCTCATTTCACACAGCTGCCAATGTAGTAGTCTAGAAATATAGGGAGAGGCTGTTATTGAAGGCCAGGTATCACCTAACTGGGAATTACAGGGATGGTGAAGGAAGGACTATCTTTTCCTTCTGGCTCCTAGAGCACAGAGTGATGGCAGGGCTGCACAGCACCTGCTGTTGCAGTCTCTTGATCCTGAGGTCGGCCTTTTCCAACATCTACGTCAATTTCTGAATTGATCTGCGTAAGCTAATTACTTTCTTTGTAATCCTCAGTCAGAGTTATCTCACACATTTTCTAGACTATGAAACCATTGCATATTTAAACCCCTGTGGTCAGGGTGGAAAACAGGATTTGTGACAAAGCTATATTTTGTTTTAAAATTCTTGTATTATTTTGTGCTTTCAATTGTAGTCATTCAACTGGCGAGAATTTAGGAGCTTTATGTAGTCAGCAGCTAGAAGCAGTGGGATGCTGGGATTTTATGAAGTAGCCAATGTAAATTGTCTTAAAATTTCATTAATTTGTGTAGGTTTTGAATGTGGATCTCTGACAGTGTTTAGTGTGTCTTGGTTTCTGTAAACACAGTGTTAGCAAAATGCATTATATAGGAAAATGCAACTGCTAAGGAGATGATGCCATGCTGCATTAAACAGAAGTGTAGAAAATGCAGCATCTTCTAGTAACTATTATTATTATCTGAATAATGCCCTATGAGATTCCTTGTGGTATGGCTTCACATTAGTGAAAAATTCCAGGGAGCTTTTGGGTAAGAGCTTTCAGCATGGTAATTTACAGCCCCATTTTGATAGTTATCTTCACTTCTTCATTCTCTTGTTTGCTTGGAAATTTGCCACATACTGGCCTGTAAATAGTGTCTTCAGTTCAATTCACAGCCAGTCAGTACCTGGAGAAGAAATTAAGTCTAATGCCATGGTTTCACAATTAAGTTTACACCATGGAGTCTAGGCATGATTTCACAATCATAGTACTGTATCTCTGCACTAACCAGATTGCTCACAGAAGAGTTGTACTGTTGGGTACATGATTGCCATTCTGTCACATTATCTAGAATATATGCAACTAATACAGAGTTTATGCCAGCCTTGTGTTTTTATGCTGTCTTTATTCTGAGAGAATGGGCTATGCAACCACTAATGCAAAATTAACCTATTGACTTTCTATTAAACACATTTTAACAGTTGAAGTGAATCTAGCACCTTGTATTATCTGACCATAGCATTTTGATTCTACACCAAGAGCACTATTGGCTAGGTGATGCTCTGAATGGTAGTATCTAGAGGGGTAACTGACTAATAGCGACAATTTTTTATCCAAGAGCTCCGAACCCTTTGGGTATTCAGTCCTATGCATCACCTATTCAGTCTTACTCTTTATGGATGTTTTAGACTCTTTTTAAAGTTTCAGAGCTATTGGAGATTGTGCTGGTACACTTTTGCATTGTTTAAAAATCATTAATCAGACTCCAGTTGCAGCACTTTTAAACTGGTGGTGATAGACAAGCAAGAGGTTAGGCAAGTCTTTGGATCCCAAGATTGACCATTCAACAGCCTTGTCCCTTGTGAATTTTACTGGCCTACTACCAAGTTATCTAGATCATTTTCTGCCTAATGTCACTGCTGATCAGCCAATATCTGTTGAGATTACTTGTTCGATGTACATCCCGTTCCATGTCTTCTAAGAGTCAAGAACAGTGGCCATTTAAAATGTGTGATTGCCAACTTCTAGGGATTTCATTTGGGTCGACTCCCTGTGAAAAAAAATCAGAGAAATTGAATCCTCATGGATGGATTGAAAGTGCATTCCTTATCAACTCTTCAGCTAAGGGATGGTTGTTATTTATTACCAAAATCATTCTTTGTATGAGGTGGGGTCTCTAAACAGATAAGATCTGTAATCTTTAACAAGATAAACTAAAATCACCTGTCACAGAGGTACAATTTAATGCTAAAACTGTTACAGATAGGATTGCAGTTAGATTCCCCATTCTTAACCCTGTTTCAAACTAAGCAAACCCAACTTGTCCTAGTATCTCCTCACATGCGGTGCATCCAGATGATAACCATCCAGATGATGCTGAACTCCCTCCACTTTCTTAACATCTATCCAGTGCTGGGGGTGTGAAAGGCTGGATGCAGTGTCTCAGATGAAGCCTCACGAGTGCTGAGCAGAGGAGAATCACTTGACTCTGCCTGATGGCTGTGTTCTTGCTAACAGAGATAAATGCTCTCTTCTCTTCCTCATACAATGGGATATGTTTTAAGACAAGAAGTCTCTTGTCTTACATGTAGAACTATTGAAGGATGTATTTCAGAAGCAAAAGTTTTAGTTCCCAAAGAAAAAAGGAATGGAATGGATCTTCAATAGAGGATCTTCTGGATATTCAGTATCAAAAAGTTTTCATTCGTTGCTGTACCAACCATGGTTATTGTTGAACGGCTTGGAGTTTTTGACCTCCCATGTGTTTACTTTCACATTTCAATACTTCCAACACACAGAAAATGTGGACAATTCTTGGAGAAACAGTTTAAATTCAAAAACTGACTTTGTGTATTTACCAAAGTTCTTGCTGATATAGAGATGCAGTTTATTCAGTTGGTCCTTCCTCTTGCAATCTCGGGCTGTGTTCTAACATTTTGGACTTTAATATCTCTGTAGGCTGCATCTTTAGCAAAACCAATGCCACAAAAAACCAAGTACTGCATTTATCAGTTTGAGAACTGGATTGCCAACTGTCAAATGAACTGTTGGATCTATGTATTCCTTAGACACCTTCTGATCCCACACTGCCTTTGCCTGACCACCAGAGTTCTGGCTAGTTTATGGTTGCAGACAAGTTAATCTGTTTATCTCCAAGATGAACAAAACAATCCAAACAGAATTGATTCTCCTACACAATAGTGATTTAATCCTTTTAAAATAATGGTCCCAAGCATATTGGACTATTTGTTCTCATTAAAACAGCTATTTGTTCTCATTAAAACAACTGGTTTGCAATTTTGGTAGTTCTTTCCTCTGCACAGGGCTGTGGAATTACTCTCTTTTCAGCAGTCACAAAATTTTTCTCATGCCTGGAATCTAATGGTATCTCCCTTTAGTGTCTGTTCAACTGTTAATTCTGTCACTCACCAGTAAGAGAGCGCAGACACTCGTAGTATGCTTTTTCATAAGACTGCTGTCACCCTGAGGCCTCAGCTGACTACCTGACCAGGTTAATGAGGTTATCTTTCTGGTTCATCAGTTCATCTGTCAAGCATTTGTTTTCCCAGTTCATTTTTCTGCCAGTTGGTGCACAGTTTTACACATTGAATGCAACTAGAGGACTGGCTTGGTACTAAATAGGAGGAAATAGGAAGTCTAGAGTCTCCATTTTGTCTCTGATGTATGCTTAATTTGAACTTGAGATAGTTCAGTCCTCCTTACTTCCTCATTTTTCTTAGGAAAACAGTGCAAAAAACACAGAATCTTGCTTTAGATAGAAGAATAGGTGAATCATGAAGATTAAAGACAAAGCAATTTACTGTACATGGATAGTCATACCCTGAAGGTGTATAACAACCAAGAGTATGGGAGAATGTACAGTGTGTTCAAGATAGTTACATTTTCCCTGAAATTGTTGGAAAATATTTCTGTTGTATAAAGGAAAGACAGACTTAACAGTCCCCATTTAGCCAGTGGGGAAACAACTATTAACAGTCCCCTGGTAGTACTCTTCACCATCATATTCTTCTTTCCCTCTTTAAGCTAAAGTCCCTAGTCTATGTAAAAACTGCATTTATATGTATAACATTGTATGTGTCATTATGTCAGGTTAGAAATCAGATTTTTTTATAACCTACTATACCTGCATATCATTCTTCATTGTTCCTTTTACCATTACCTCATTACTTATGTCTTAAGAAGAGAAAATCGAGCTGTTTTGGACTTGAGTATTTTTGAAGTCAGTATTAAACCCAAGCTATTTCAGTATTAACTGACATCATTCTAATTTGTCTGAATATTGTAGTACAAGTACTAAAATGTATTTTTGTCTGTAAAATAGTGTCCCATGTTAAGACATGTATCTTTGTATCATAGAATGGCTTGGGTTGGAAGGACCCTTTAAAGATCACCTAGTCCAACTCCCCTGCCATGGGCAGGGACATGTGTCAATAGATTGCATTGCTTAGAGCCCTGTCCAGCCTGACCTTGAATGTTTCCAGGGATGGGGCATCTACAACCTCCCTGGGCAACCTGTTCCAGTATTTCACCACCCTCACCATAAAAAATTTCTTCCTCTATCTAGTCTAAATCTACCTTCTTTTAGTTTAAAACCATTACCCTTTGTCCTGTCGCTACAGGCCCTACTAAAAAGTCTGTCCCCATCTTTCATATAAGCCTCCTTTAAGTACTGAATGGCTGCAATAAGGTCTCCCTGGAGCCTTCTCTTCTCCAGGCTGAACAACCCCATCTCTCTCAGCCTTTCCTTATAGGAGAGGTGTTCCATCCCTCTGATCTTTTTTGTGGCCCTCCTCTGGACCTGCTCCAACAGGTCCATGTCTCTCTTGTACTGGGGACCCCAAAGCTGGACACAGTACTCCAGGTGGGGTCTCACCAGAGCAGAGCAGAGTGGGAGAACCCCCTACTTCAACCTGCTGGCCACACTTCTTTTGATGCAGCCCAGGATGCGATTGGCTTTTTGGGCTGCAAGTGCACATTGCTGTCTCGCATCCAATTTTTCATCCACCAGTACCCCCAAGTCCTTCTTCACAGGGCTGCTCTCAATCCCTTCATCCTCCAGTCTGTATTGATGCCAGGGATTGCCCCAAGACAGGAGCAGGACCTTGCACTTGGCCTTGTTGAACTTCATGAGGTTCACATGGGCCCACTCCTCAAGTCTGTCCAGGTCCCTCTGAATGGCATCCCTTCCTTCTAGCTAATCAGCTGCACCACAGAGCTTGGTGTCATCCACAGACTTTCTGAGGGTGCACTCAATCCCACTATTTGTGTCATTAATGAAGACAATAATGAAGATATTAAATAATAGTGGTCCTGGTGCAGACCTTTGAGGGATACCACTCATTAGTGGTTTCCACTTGGACCTTGAGCCATTGATTGTAACTCTTTGGGTGCTGCCATCCAGCCAATTCCTTACCCATCTGCCAGTCCATCTGTCAAATCTGTATCTCTCCTATTTAGAGGTGGGAATGTTGTGGGGAACAGTATGCATGTTGAAAACCTTCTTGTGACTAAAATGAGGAGAAAAGTTGTGTTAAATTCCTTTCCATAGTAGCATATAAATACTATTTCAAGAGAAAATATTTTAAACCATTTCCTATATTTATTTTTCTTTTAAATTTAAAAACCTTTGGTAGTCAGCAAATACTTCTTAGCATTCTCTCCATGTATAAGAGGAGATGTAAGAAAAATCTGGAAACATGTTAGGTTGCTTTAAAAGTTTCAAAACTTCTTAGACTGCAAATCTAAATATCAATGACTAACTCATATATTACACTTTTAACCTGTGTTATAATCAGTGCAGACAAGACATTAAACAAATCATAAGCTTTTAGTATTTTTTTTGAAGAAGTGACTTGGTATCTTTAACATGGATTTAAACAGCAGTTTATAAAATTGTTCATACAGAAAAAATAGCATTTGCAAACTGGCCTGTAACACCTTACTTTTCCTTTTTTCCCTTTGAAGAACATGTATGTTAAAAAGGTAAAAACCTGAAAAGCATTAAGCATAGTTTCAATATTAATTTCATGTCTATCTTTATGAAAAGATTATACCATATAATACCACTTTTTATTCTTTGCTTTAGCATTTTAGGTTTGCATCATGCAGTGCTGGCTGGAAAGAGAAAAATGTAATTAATTTGGAGCTAAATGGATTCATTTTGAGAGAAAAACATAAAAAGTATCTTTGTTTTGATATTCACTGAGACTGTTGCAGCCAGCCTGAGTACTGCATTGTACTCCAGCCATCTGTAGAATAATCCAAATCTAGTAGTGTATTCCTTCATGTTGCTCACTCTCTTTTAAAGCAACCTGTATGAACTGTAATTTGATAGCACACAGACTTGAAGAAAATAAAAAGGGATTTGATACTTTCTTTCAAATTGCTTATGTTGGCCAAAAGTTGTTTTTTTTCTTCCCTGAGAGGGTATTACCTGTATACTTACGTTCATATTCTGGCTTTGAAGGAAACTGTGGATGAGTGGTTTATTTCATCTTCGGTGTCTGTGAAAACACTTACATGATACTTGTAGTATTTTCTGTACTTAGCACTCTGTCCAGTTTTCTTTGTAAGCAGTGAGAATCCACTCTGCACCACTGCATCAAGCTTTAAATAACTTTTCAGCAAAAGTAACAAAGCAAGAAGATCACTGAAATTACATTGTGTAAAATCCAGCATAGCTCATTTTTGCATCATTAGAACTTGTGTAACCTTCAGCGACAAACTGAGAAAGAAAAGTTGGTGGTGGATTGCTTCGTAATAAGTGGTTGTTTCCACATTCTTCTTAATTTTGCAGAGGCATAATCGGAAAAGACTACCCAGTCTTTTTTTTTTTTTTTTTAATCCTTGTAAAAAGGAAGACCTTTTTTGTGTAATTTAAGAAACTTTGCTCTCAAAGACCTGTTCCATTTTTGCACTGTGCCACAGTGCCTGAGAAATGTTGATGTTTGCTTGTGTCAGCATGGTGATGTCTTCTTCATCACAGTCCAACATCAGTATTTCCTTGATCCAAACAGGTAGCCCAAGTTCAAGGCCTTGCTAGTTGCTTCTGGTGAGGAAGAGATACTGGCTAGAAGTCTGGCATTTATTTGTAAACTGTGAGTATTGTAGCAAAAGCTGTACATCTGTTCTATTTCTTAGAATACAGTAAAAATAGTAGGTGGCTTCCTAATAAAAAAAGAAAAAAAGGAAATCTACTTTACAAAAAAAATCTACTTTTACAAAAAAAGGAAAGCTACTTCACAAACAATCTTATTCCATAAGAGCTCTGTCTTTGATCCTGCTGGGGACTAGACTGCTAGTTAACACCGCTCACTCCCGCATGGCTTTCCAGTCTCTTTCAGCAACTGAGGCTTGTGTACAAGCACCCAGTTGCTAGCTGCTAGAGTAATTTGCCTGCTGGAGATCAGAGATATGCTTGCTGACACCCTTTTAGCACAGAAAAAAACCCAAACATTTTATCTTTGCTTGTCAGCCTAACAAAATCCAAATTGGTGATGCTCTGAGTGACCCATCCCAAACAAAAGGACTGATTTACAAATTATCTGATCTTGACATTTTGTAAAAATTTGTGCAGATTTTTTAGAAGGGGTATTTTCACATCAGTTACATTGATTTCATGTGGATCTGAGCTTCCTTAGATCTTTCCTCTCACTGCTGGCATCTTTTAGCCAGCCTCTTTTCTTGTGCCTCCGTAGAAACAGTGGATAGTTTCAGGTTTTCTGGTGGTGAAGAAAGGCCTTCCGTGGTAAAACAATGCAGTGTTGCAGTATCTTATTGAACCCGGTAGGCTCAGAAGCTAACACTACAAAAAGATGCCAGCTTCCTCCATTCTTCTAAAATCTTCTTAAAGTGTTACACATCTGCATGGCTACATCACATAAAATTTCTGCCAGAGCAGTTGCTCTAGATGTGGATGCAGACTACAATAACCCAAGTTTCTGCCCCTGGACAGAGGAGGTTTTGTCTGGCTTTTAGTTCAGACCAAAAAGGTGGTTTCCTGAGCAGTTTGGATCACAACTTGAGCTTTCTTTAAGTCCAGCTTTCTTCAGACTCAACATTAGATGTGTTATTGATTTGAATGTAAAGGATTTACAACTCCATGTTAATCACATCAGCTACAAGCAAGCTGTGCGAGAAGCTCTCTGAAACATTCTGTGCATGTTGTTGAGCTGCTCTCCTTGCTGTAGGAGGTTTTGACCACTGTATATCTACATACAGATCTGTCTCAGTCTGCCTTCGATGCTGTAGGGCTGAGCTTCACTGTTTTAAGATACTTATCTAAGTTGCAGTGTTTGCCATTTGAGTCCATAATCTTAAGTTTTCAGATGCCAATGCTAGGCTAATGTTGCCCTTAAAGTTTACACTCAGTTCTCTTAGCTTCCTAGAACTGGATTATTTTCTGAGTACAATAATGGAAATATTTTATAACCATGCCTACGTGACATCTTGTTCATGTGTAGTTTGTAAAAAATGAATTTGGCTGTGATTAAATCCAGCGAGCACATGAGGTCAGAAAAGCTTGAAAGCATTTCTGGAGCCAGCATGCTTACTGCTGGGCTCTGTTTCTTCAGCAGTAGTTCTCTGTGAGTACAAGCATAAGAAGAAAAGTGAATTCCTTATCATTCAAGGTGAATGTAAGACTATTGTGTCAGTCTTGATGTGAGTTATCTTTAGAATAGAAATGTGAACTCACTGGTCTTCATGGTGTTTGAAGACTTACATAATAACCCTGGCTGAAATAAATGAAACATAGAGTTGTAACTCCCTGTTTTTCCTTGCAGTGTTCATGAACTTGATTTTTTTTTTATATCATAATTTCTGTGCCAAATGAGCTGTACCAAAACATGGAAGATGAAAGAATTTAATTTCTTTTCAGGAGTAAAATTATTTAGTCATCAAAGTAGCATTCTGACTAAAGAAGAAAGTTGTATTCTGACAGCTACAGACTGTACACTGTATAAGCAATATGCAACAATTAGTGTGTATGTGCTTTCCCAGAGACTCTTTTTTCCATATGTGATACAGTGAAATTCAATAGGAAGAAAGAGTATATTTGTTTTAAACTTTTAGTGAGGTTGCTTCTTCAGAGAGCTTTCTACAGTATTAGGAGCACAGTATAATTTGCAAAACTAGGTGAGAGATGAAATAGGAAAGTTGTCATTATTAGGACCTGTGTTCCTTAGATTAATCGGTGGTATTCTTAGTAATTGTGTGGTAGCCTATTAGTGAATGAAACTAACAATTTTCAAACACATCTTTTCCTGGATACTGTATTTGGGAATTATACCTGCAAGTTTTCCTATTGAATCCTGAAATTACAATGTCACATTTGTGTAGATGGATGCTTTATGCTGTTAGTGACTGATGTCCTGTGTGGAGACTAGTAAGGAGTCATTAATGAGCTTGTAATGTGTAGAGTTGTCTTCAAAGAAAGGAAGGGCATGTGACAGTATATACAAAATACAGAACAGGCATAGAAGGGAGTCAGCCTTTCAACAGATCTTCTATGAGCCATTTGCTGTATGTAGAACATATAGGGAGGTATCAATACAAAAGACCTGCTTTTAAATATTTCTTGTGATAGGCATGCACTGATACACGTTTACCACCTATTTCCCCCAAAATCCTGTTTGTTCCTTGTGTTGTTTTTGTAAAAGTGTATTAAACATAATCTTTGCACAGAAGTGACAACCCTATAACTCTAGATTTCTGGTTTTGGGAGGTTTCCCATGCAAAAGTATCATTAAGAGACCAACCAACCTAATGTTATTTATAGGAATGTAAATTCCTAGCACATTCAAGGCAAACTGTTGGAAAAAAAAAAATGCTTTGCTATCTCCCCTTTTTTTTAGCAAGATGGTGTTTACTCTGATTAGGTGTATTAAGGTGAAAACTGTAGTTCTTTGTTTCCAGACAATTGTGTCAGTTTTAAAAGCCTTTTCTCCCCTACTGTGAAGAAAGGGGCCTGTTTGCCTGTAATGCACTGTAATCTTCCCAGCCTATGTGGTCTTTTTAGTAGTTGTGTCCCATTTCTTGTCTGTAGCTTTGCACCAGTTCAGCCAGCCAGTAATGGATATTTTCATGAGGGTGAAAGGGAACAGGAGGAGTGAAAATGGAAATGACTGACAGTTTTTGTTGCTGTTTGGAAGCATGTCAGGTCTTCTGCATGTCTCCAAATGCCTGCAGAGTTTGTTGGCTCACTGTCGGATTGGGCAATGAATTTATTCTAGGGACTTTCCATGAAACATGCTTAGATGGTCCTGTATCTGCTGGAGTAAGATTATCTGTACGTAACTCCAAACGATCAATTTCCAGTAACATGCTGTTGGATCTCAGGAATCAACACAGAGCTTTGGATAGGGAGCTTATGAATACATTGCAGAGGGAGGGAAAGACATCCTCAGTATGTTGCTGATTTTGATCTCCCTAAATACCACAGGGAATTTGAAATTCTTAAGCTTATATGAAAAAGAAATGCAAATTTGAAAGGTAGAATGCAGTGTATGTGCAAACTAAATGTTAACGTATCGATCAGGGAAAGAGGGGGTTATTATGAAAGATGTTCTCTTTTGTAACAGTTGCACACTAAGACTTGAAGATGCATGTAATTCAGTCATAAGGCACACATTTTTTTCTCTACAAAAATAATTATTTGGTATTGCAAATGGAAATAAGCTTGGAAGAAGAATGAAGTTTGAAGGTCACATTTTCTGATGATGTGAAAGAAGTGTAATTAGGAATATATAAGTCAGTATTTAACTCCCTGTGTTCTGCTGAATCTCTGAGCTGAATTACATCCATCTACTACTGTAAGAATATAAAAAAGTCTTAATTGCTGTCTCTTATGTAAAGAGAGTTAAGGAACAGGTATGCTTTTAAGTAATGCTGGTCTGTTTTAACACATCTGCTTTTCTTACCATGCTACAATTAATCTTTCTGACCAAGCAGCTTAAACTTGCTGATAAATTCTGTGAGATACAACTTATGACCCTCTTCCCATCTGTAAGTGTCTAAGCGAATGCATCATTCTCCAGGGTCCAAGGAAATTTAAAGGAAGTCTGAACTGATGTAGCACAGAAACTGATAGGTCCAGTGGGAAATGCAGGCTACTAAGAATCAACTGGGGTCTGTTTAGGAATGCATCTGAATTTGGCCATAAACTGATTAGTTTAATTATCCATATCCTTCCCTTACATCTGAGATTTTAAGGATATCTAATAGGAATAAATTGGAGAATGGAAAGCAAATGTGAAAATAATCTTCTCTTAAACCTAATTGAGATGTGGCTCAAGATAGTGTTAAAGGCTATGTTAAAATATGGACACTGGGATATCTGTTGCTTCAGCTAGTTACTGTCAACAAACTTCACTGAATATACTGTAATTTTTTACATGTGCTCAGTCATAGAACATTATCATTATCAGTAGACATTTAGATATACAAACCAGCCTGCCTCTCCATCTGCTTGCTTCAGAATACTTGGCATTTATTTTGCAACATCGTAAAAGTAGTTACAGCTTTGCAGTTGAGAACTATTACAGCAATATCAATTTTTCATATTCAAGTTAGCTTTAAAACTAGAAGTTTGCCTTTTATTTATAACTCCTAGTGCCTTGCTCTATGCTTATGCATGGGGTGGGGGAGTTAAATGTGTGGAATACAGCTGGGCAATAAATAAGGTTGCAAAACTCTGTCATTAGTAAAAAAGCCTTTTGCAGTAGTACATTAAAATAAGAAGTATCTAGAGCACTGGATTAAAAAACCCAAACCCCGCAACAAGCAAACCAAAACCAATTCCTTTGATTATAACCAGGAATTTGCCTCTGCTTTCCAAAGTATTTTAAGAAGACATTTTTTTGTGTGGTTTCCACAGAAACATTTTGCAGCAAGAAGGTATTAGTGTTTAAAATAAATTGTTAGCTGAGGCAATGGGAAATTGGAGACTCTATTTACATCTTGTGTAGTTGAATCTTCATCATATTATGCTGATGATCATGTTCAGCTAAAAATTTGCCTAATTGTTTTCTGGTGGTTGTAAGCTAAGTGTATATGAAATGATTGTGGCTATTTTGTAAAATTAACCATACATTCAGAATGGCTGTTTTGGATAGGATAGCATATTAATGTTGACTGGAAGCAGGAAGTTTTTATTTTCATTTTCCTTTCCTTTCTCTCCCCCCACCCCCCAAGGAAATTTGTTTTTGAACAGCTGTTTTAGAGACTGCAGAAGCTGTTACATTTTTCAAAATTATACCAGACAATAAATGAGAAGATAGGTAAGGGGAGAAAACAACCCTAATCAGTTAAATTTATTAGAATTTCACAGTTCTCAGGAGGCTGTAAATTGTAAATTGATACAACCCTGGAGTGAGAGAAGAGGTAGAATGAAATCAGATTCCATCTAGATCTATAAAGGCAAAATGGCACTAAAATTTAATTTTAACACTTAAAAATACCTTCAGTGGTGATATGTGGCCAAGTATGTTAAACTGTACGTTTCAGAAAACTTATTACCGTATTCCTTACGACGGATTCAGAGTGATGTAAAGATTTTTCTTGGGCGACACCTGCAATTCATGCAGACTTTTCCAGTAGTAAATGCAATGCTTTGTCATGTTTAACAGGAGTTGAGCACACTGAACTTAACAGCAACTTCATTTAGCTGAAGATGCTGCACATCACCTCTTTAGCTATGCTCATTGAGCATATCACTCCAGTGCTGTCCCTGCCACTCTTCATGGGTACTGAATCAGACAAAAAGCCTGTCTCCAAGTTTTCAAAGCTGCCCAAAGAATGAATGTTTGGTATTTTAGAGATTTCTTTGTCTTCATAAGAATAATATCTTCAGTTATGTCTCTCTGATGCTATGAAGCTGTCACCCTCAAGGCTAAAACTCTTAGAAGTATGAGCTAGGACTTTTACTGCCACAACAACAAAGTTTAGGATGTAATTAGAAAAAGTACTAGAGTGGCTGAGTGTGACAATGGGAATAAATTCAGTTTAGTTTTCTGGTTACTCTGTTTAGTTTTCTTTCACATGAAGATGATAACAGCAAGGAGAAAATGAGATGCCAGAAATGAGGGAAAGAGTAGAGCGAAAGCAAGGAATGGGAGGAGATTTATCAGGAAAGAGGAAAAGAGAATGATATGCTTCATAGAAGGAAGAAAGAAGTTAGACATCCACCAAATTACTCTTTTCTTATTTACCTTCTGGGAAAAACATACTAGGTTGGAGACAACATCTGAAAACCTGTATGTGCAGATAAAAGAAAGCAGCTTAGCTGCACTTTTCATAAATAGGCTGAGACTCTATCTGCACAAAGTGACATTTAATTAAGTCAGTAAGCTGAAAGTGTGTTTTTTTTTACCCTATGTTTTAGTTATGGCTAAAAAATTATTGCAGTTTGTAATTTTGTATCCTTATCTGAGCAAAATTCCATAAACTAGATTAGGAGTTTGCCTACTCTGAAGTCTCTATCAATAGTCTATCTATACAGTAATTTTTAATACTATTTTACTGAGTAATTACAGAACTAGATGGTAAGCTAGTCCTGTGACACATTGTTTTAATTACAGTTGTTTGTGTTCACACAGAATAAAGCAAATAAGTGAATAATTGATAACTCAGCTAAAAATGGGGGGCCATCAGCCTGCTCAGATGTAGCTTTTTCTTGTAGGGACCTAGTTATGATATGATGTTTTTGTGGTCTTTACAGGAACTCCTGATCACATGACAGTGATCATTTGGCACCCTTCTCAAGGGACTCATACTAGTGAGAAATGTAATATTGTAAAAATAACATTTTTAACTGGTGCCACACTTCTGCACATTTTTTTGTGACACTGCTCTCTGCTGAAGTGGTGTAGTAGATGTACCAGGTTTTTACACACAGAAACAATTCTGTGTTAGCAGAGGATTAAGTGCAGATAAATAACATGTTTCATAAAAGGTTGTTACACCCTCTCTCCCATTGACACTCCCACCTGCACACCCAGATCAGAAACACAGCCTGGCACAGCATGCTTTCTTTTAGATCTCTGCAGACATTTGCCTGCCACAATGCAACATAAATTTTGTCTTAGTTATCAGACTGTGATTATTAAATAATAATGGGAAGAGAGATCTCAGCCTGTTCATAAAGCACAGTGATTTTTTTTTTTAGTGTAAAAAGAACCTGAATTAAAAGGGCCACACTTTTTTCATTTGCATATCTTATAACTTACAGTAATTAATATACTTAGAGGAAAATATGAAAGACAAGTGTTTACATTTCTTTTTTTGTGTGTGTGTGAAAAGTTGATGTTGCTTGCTGATCAGAAGTAGTACTAGAAGATGCCCATCTTGAATGAGACATAGTGCTCAGAGAAATGAGATCTGGTGCTTGGAGGTGCTATGCACCCACTGTCACTCTCTGGAGGCATTGCAAAACTGTCGTATCGAAATCCAGCAGGCTTTTCTGCCAGACACGATGCAAGAGATGACCCTGACTATTCATTGTGACTGATAAACTTTAAGATATACGATATCTTCCTTTTATTCTGAACGTCCTCTTTTCAGTTCACTTCCTTCCATTCGAACACCAAAATCCTTCTGGAATGGCAAATGCCAAACAAACATCCAGGCTGAAATGGTAGATCCATTTGTTATTAGTGTATCTTTCTTTCCTCTACCCCCTTTATTTTCTGAAGAAACCACTTGTTTGCTTTCTCTTTGTTTCTTAGCTGTTAGAAAGCCTTTAAAAATGCTTTTACTTCCCTGACATGGCATTATGCTCTTTGGAGGGAGGATCAGCTGGAGTCATGGCAAAGAGAGCTGCTGTCCTGGAAGTTTTATTTTGTATTCACCATATGATTCCCAGAATTGCATTGTTCCTTCCCAGAGGGGGAAGATTGGTCTTTCATGCAAATCACTGGTCCTTTTCTAGGCTTTTGTAGCCTTCCTGAAATTGTTGGAAAGGATCCTTCTTTCTGCAGAGCGGGGAGGAGGAATTGCACCAGACAGGCTGGCCCCAGTCATTTTATCCCTTTCCTGTGTCTTACAACTCCTTTTGACGAGCAGGCACCAGGCAGTACCTATCCTGAGTTCCCAGGGCTTCTGCTGCTCTTGTGCAGTTGGTGCGCCAAATTCAGCAGCATTATCTGACTTAAATCGAGACTTGCATCTGTATGAGAGTACACAGAATCTGGCCCACAGCCTTGTCTGTATGCAAAAGTATCCCTGCTCATTTAAGCTGAATTGATAAATAAGTGGTTTTTTACTAACTTAAGTGGTACATGAAGTTGATACCAGTTAAACAAAATTATCATGTGTACATTATTTCAGCTGATAATATTTTGTGAGTAGAGGTGTCCACAGATTGAGTTTTCACAGAGCCTTGTTAGTGCTTATGGAAGTGCAGCTGTTATCCTCAGGAATACCTCCAAGCCTTGGAAAGTCTAGCAACAACACAGACAATGTGCAGTAATAGTTAGGAATTTATTTTAAAAGTAGTAAAGTGACAAAGTGAAGTGAAAGGAATAAGACTAGAAATTGTCTGGACAGATCTGCACGGTGATTGAAAGTAGCAGGCATTAAAGTACCTGTTTCATGCAAGCGAATTAGGCAGGACAGAAATTTTAATTTAACCCTCATCTCTACAGACATCAGCACATGCAAGCAGAGAATTATTACCACCATCTGTTTTATCCACAGTAGTTTCCATCAGTTGTGTTACTTTGCTTTTTTAGTGTTTAAGCACTGCTTTGAAGCTGTTGTGTTAATTTTTAACTTGGGCTGAATCTGTGCATAGATGCTTATAGCAGTGTCAGCATGCTAAGATCATAGCTGTTAGTTTAATGAATGGAAGTATTAGCTCTGTGCTGGTGCCGTACATTAATAGCTGTGCAAGTTCAATCAAATACAGTACTGACTTTGTCATTGTGTAATGGTATTTACCAGATCTTAGATGGACTGCTGAGAAAGATGAATGTAATCTTTCATTTTTGTCTGACTTAAAAATAAGGTAACAAAATCATTTTCATAGAATATTTTATTATTATTCTTTGCAGCAGGAGAATAAATGTGCCTGTGGACTTATGTATGTATGAGGGACATTGTAGTGAATGGAGGGAAAACTAACTGTTGCAACTGTTATCTTTCATGTAGCTTAATCTCATATACTGAATTAGTGGAATTAATACCAAAAGAAAAGAAAAAAAAAGTATGCTTATTCCTTCCTTTTTTTCCCCTTTTTCCTTCACAGAACCTCAAGAAAGTGTTTGTAGAATTTAGTCATCAGGAGCTGTTTGAGTTCTATAACAAGGTCTGTAGATTTTACAATACTATAGCTTCTTTGTAAACACCTTATGCTGCTCAGCAGGAAGTGTTGCCTATATGAATTAAATCTAATGAAACTGGAACGAAAATGGATCCAACTTTAATTAAGGCTGTTGGATTTGTTTGATCACATAAAGCATTTTCAAGAAGAGTCTGTGCATTCAGATTTGGCATAGGCAGGGCTTGGGTCATTGTAAGCATACCTGGCAGTTAGATCGAGAGGAGTAGCTGATGATTAACAATGAGGAGCTCTCTGGAAAGAGCATCTTTGTGTTACGTCTTCAGTTGAAATGCCAGGCTCGTAATCCAGTCAAAATGAACTCTATTATTTTTTTTCTTGTTATTATGCATTGGAAATTCACAGAAAAACATCTGTGCATGTAAAAAGGCAGTATTTAGACAACTGTTTCTTTAAAATTTGAATATTTAGACTGCAGCAATGAATTCTAATAGCTTCATGTAAAAACAAATATTCATGAGTACAGGTTTTTTTTATTGCTATGTGAATAGATTTAGTATGCATAGTTGAAGATATTGGAATGTGGTTTTTTTCTGTTTGCATGTTTCTAAACAACATTTTATATGAGTGGAGTTTTTTCTCTCTTTTTTGTTCCTTTAAATAGCTGGAAACTATACAAGCACAGCTGGATTCCCTTATGTGATGTTTTTGAAGACTTATTTCTCCATCACACTCCTGCCACCTCATTATTTTGAATTGAAGATAGTTTGCCAAGCTGTGTTTGCTGAAGGATTCAGTGGGTTGCTTCCTGTAAAATTATATGGCTTATCTCCTTTTTAGACCAGTAACATTAGCCAAGAGCCTTTGTTAAGAGTCTGAAGATTTTAATGGACTTCTTCTTGTTTTCTGAGCAATTGTGAAGAATAATTTTACTTGCAGAAAGAAAAAAGAATGCTACCATGCTTCAGAATTTTAATTTTTTTTTTTTTGTCCTGTTATGTGTGTTAGTTGATTCTGGTAGAAATTTGCATACTAGTGAGGGACCAAGAATCAAGTCTATTTCTTAGACATAAAAGGAATATAAAAGTAGTAAAAAAAATACACTGCTAATAAAATCTCTATCATTTTAAATTGTTATTCATATGATTGATAATGCTTATTTCAAATTTGTCAAAATAAATTCACAATTTAAAAATTAATTGGTTTAGTTTCGGCTATTTTAACTTCATTTCATTGTCTTTGTTCTTTTTTTATTTTGGTTTTTTTTTCTTCTACATAATCAACAATGTCACTGATTTCAGTGTTTACTTTTGGCACAGAGAATAGATATGGCTTCTTGGCACTGCATGCATACCAATGAATCTAAGTAGTATGGTGTATAACTGGGGGAAGAAGTCTCAGAGTATGTAACAAAGAACACTGAAATAGTCTGACTATCAGATTTCTGAAAGCTATTTGTTGATCCTACCACCATTTTTACATCAAACAGGAAGAAATAAAGTACAGTGACTTAAAGGCCAAGTTACTCGTATTTTCACATGTTAATTCCAGATGAATGGAGATTCATGAGCAGTATGAGGAGATACTCATCTTAGTTCTTGTTTGTTGCTGTTCATTGACAGGCAACTTCATTGCTGCACCTTGATAATGGGCACAATATACAACTCTCTACTCCAGGCTAATAGAAAGTGAGAGGAAATAAAGAACTTTGGCATTAGCTTGTCTTTCTTCCTCCTTAAGGGATTCCCTGAACAAGGCTTTTTCTTCCAGATGCCTAAACCAGGGTTGGTTAGTACCCAACCAGCCTGTTTTCTTTTGAAGTTTGTTTGCTCATGACAGCAGATGTAAGTATAGCCAAAAGGTATGTTTTGAATAGCTAGTGTTTAGGTCCTCTTGTGCCAGATTTCTTGCTTTGTTGCTTTTGGAGGGTTGTTTTGGGCTTTTTGTGTTGCTTTATTACGGATTGTGCTGTACTGAAGGTGTTTGCACCAGTTGTCTAAGCTGTGAGATAATAGATTTAGAAGATAAAGTCGTTAACAGCCTACATGTGAGTAAAGGGCACTGAAGAGAAAAAACACATTTATCATAGTTCTTAACTGAAATGCCAGACAATACTGTACCACTCTGGTAAGGTAACTCTGTTACCCTGTTGAAAAGAAGAAATGAATCACTGTTGCAGGGCAGAATCTTACCCTCTACACCTTGTGAGGCTTGCTGCCAAAATCAAGCCTTGTCTCAAACTGGTGGCAAACATGCCTTATCTTCTGGGGATGTAATACTCCCACCCACAGACACCACATTCTTAGTCTGTCTATTCAGCAACAGCTCGATGGCTCAGTCGTCTCAGGCTGCATAGGTTGGTGTGTGTCTGCAGGTGACCACATACCCACCATTCCCTCTGCCTGCCAGCATTAGCAGTGCTTTGTAGTTAGCCCAGCTAGCAAAATCCCCTTCTTCTTGACAGTTAGGTCGTGGCTTCTCCACTGGTCCTGTGGGACAGTATGTTGTGTGCTAGGACACTGCTTTTCAGTGTTGTCCCTGTGTTTCCAGAGCTTAAGTTCTGGAAGTCAGGTCTGAATTGAATTGAAGACTCTCCCGTATGGATGCAGGACATACTAAGGCAGTTGTCCAAATGTGAGAGAGGGGTTAAGTTATCTTTGTGAATGTAGGCGGTGGTGGATGAATCCTGGAGGAGGGGGTGAAGGCAGGACTAGTTTGGAGTGCAAGGAGCATTGGACAAATTAGCAGGCACATCTGAAGAAAAAGAAGTCAAAGACAGAGTAGGAAGAAACTGGGTGGGGGAAAAAGGAAGGAGACAACAGAGTAATGGATACTCCCAAAGGTGGAATTTGGGAGTTGGAAAACTATAAAGAAGAGACGAGGAACACTGGAAAAGGTGGCAAAAGTATATATACAAAGAAAATGTTAGGCAAAGGGGGAGAAAAACCTTATATACTAGGGGAATGGGAAGAAAATTGGGGAAACAAACCAGAGTTAACTATGAAAACTGTGGCCAGTTGTGGCCAGTTGTGTAACTGTATCTAGTATTTTGAACTAGCCCATAAGTGTCAGCCTTGGTGCAAATTTGGCCAAAATCAAATAAAAGTTTGCAATAACAAAAAAGAGCATTTTAAATCTAGCTTTAATAGGAAATATTTTAAAAGTGATAAAATAATCTTAAAAGGAAAGCCAGAAGAAACTAAGCCTAAGATTGCAAGGATTCTGTAAAATTTATTTAGTGATTGTCCTTGTTTGCAGGTGGATGAAGAGATTTATGATTTCTTCAGCAGTGGCTGCCTTTTCTTTTTTGCTAAATGTACCAAATGTCTTACTGTCAGAAGCCATAATAAAAGCCATAGTATACCTCACGGTAGGAAGTACACTTGTTATCTTTTGTCAAGGAACGCTCAGAAATAAACAGTTTAGAAATACTTTTCTGTGTGTAATGGGAAGCTTTGGGGTTGAACATGATTAGGTAGCAAAGGCATAACCAGTACCATCTTAGGGAAGAACATTGTCACTTATTTAAGTGCTCCTGAATAAGGAGAGAAAATTGACCATGGAAAAGCAGAACTATTTAGGAGGGTTTTGTTAGGTCTTTCAGAAAAGAAGGCTTTTATTCTGGTTGCTGCTTCCCTGGGCCTGAGTGGACCTGGAGAGGGGAAGATTAGTCTGACCCTGAGAGCAGCTTCCCCTGCTTAATTTGGATAAAGTCCTGGTGTCCCAGCAGTGTCAGGGAACGAGAGAAAAAGAAGCACCAGCACAGACTGGGGGATGCCTGGAGAGAATGGGAGATCTGCCTGCAGCAGGGACTAGAACCCATGTCATACCTCAGAGGCAGTGAAAGAAAAACACTACTGAGAGGAAGAAGGCAGGTAGCCACTTCAGAACTGAATGCACCAGGTTGGTGTGGAAGCATAGGCAGGGGTGTGCATGCCAAAGGTCTTCAAGCTTTTGTTTTGCATTCTGGTAAAACATAGTTTTGAAGAGTGAGTCTTGTGGGTATTTTGGAGTTTTTACTGCAGGAAAGGAAAGGGATACGTCCCAGGCTCTTTTCAGTTCAGAGTCCTAGCAAACCATTGGTCTGTAATATCCCTTGGGCATGATCCAGAACTGAAATTACCAAGGCTTCTGATAATGTTGAAGGAAAATATTTGCAGAGATTTACTGAGCTCTAAAACTGGAAATTTCAATGAGTAAGAATTAGTAAATCTACTTTCAGATCTTTCAGTGCATTTTAAAAACATTTGATTTATCAGACATTAAAGGTAGTATTTTCCATGACTGTACTTCTCTCAAAGCTGTAATATCAAAATCTGCCTCAAATGGACTATTAGCAAAAGAAGGAGATCTTTCGGTTTGGGTGTAAACAAGCATCAGTATTGTTTTGATGTGAAGACTTGGAATTCTGAGCATAAAATGAAAACCAGTGTGAGAACTACCTCAAAAATATCAACTTACTGGTAAACAGCAACCACTCGTACATCACTTAGCAACACTAATAGCACATTAGTGCTTGTTAAGTACAAATGCATTAGATTATCTTTGCCCAGTTCAGCCTTAGGCATATACTTCTTGTTTCTCAACAAAATATGAAATGTGTGTAAGTTTCTGCATTCTGTTTTTGTTAAAATACATAGCTAGATAGACAAATACAACTTTACTATCTCAAATTTTGACTAATTACCAAACTTGCTTTGGCTCTACAGAGGAGGCTTTCAAATTCCCCTTTAATTCCTGGGTTTATTGCTACATCAATTTTGAGTTATGACTTGCAGCTTCATTTCCTACAGTCTGATTTTAAAGACTCTGAATTCTTGTTCTTTCAAAGCATAAAGAATTTACTGAAATGCTAAGTCTTACATTGGTTAAAGGAAGAAAAGTGTTTATTGTGATAGAATGGTATAAGCTCTCCTTCACACTTGTTTCATCTCATGTTCTCTGATTTCCAACAACATCAGTAATATTTCATTGTTTGGCTGTATTGGCATATCATATCTTCAAAGATTATGAATTCACTCACATTATGGTAAAGAAATGGCAGCTTAATAATGCCTATTGCCCAGTGAATAAGTATCATATCATTTTGTGAGCATTGTGTAGCTTATTTGACTAATGAAAATGAACAACATTTGGAGCCAGTGTGAGAAAGTTCCTTTTCTATGGAGCAGCCAAACAGGCCTTCTGAATAACAGTGATTTCATATAGGTGGATGAACTACGCTGCTACTGTCTGATACACTCTTCATGGTGTCTCATAAACTAGTAAGATGCTTTTATCTGCAACTCTTGCATAAAGTGATTTCTAATTTCCATAGTAATGAATCAATTTTATTGGATTTTCCCTTGGCCTTTGTAATCATGTTGATCAGACCCAATTACATGCTGTAGTTTTAACTGAAATAAAGTGTTTAGATGATCCCTTCATTCCTTCTTGAGTTTTTCAAGAGATAGGGGAAAATATTGGTCTGTTACAAATCAGATGCTGTCCAGCTGTGTTGAGCTATGTATCCAGGAAGCACTTGTCCCTCTCACTGACAAGATCAGTTCCTTCTGTACTGAGGCCAAAGTATCTACCATGGTTTTCCAAGCTTTCCTCTATTTACTGAAATCATAGAAAGGCAATGTGGAGCTCTACACATGTTGGAAATATAACTGTCTTGACCAGCTCTTCAAATAAGATGATCACTTCGTTAGAGCAAATTCTTCTTCCAGTGGGACACTTTTAATTTCTTGTCATCAATGTTATCTTAACTGTCCCTTTATGGTAATATACAGCATACATTCAATGGATGAATATAGTATCTGTCTCTGAGATGGCTGTAGAGTACTTTTCTGTAGAGAATGTTATAGAATTGGACATACTGGAGCATCAGATTGTGTTTTTTTGAATTCACCCTCTGGTCATTCAGGACAACTGAAGGGAGGAGAAGCAGGACTCCCTGGTCAGTGCTAATGAGATTCCTTGCATCTGCACTGTGTGGGAAGGTTCATCCCACGAGGGTTAATATGAAGGGCTCTGCGTACAGGTGAGCTGACTTTGTTTCTTCTCATTCCAATCCATAGGTTCAATAGTAGGACGACTTAACTAAATTGCATTTCATGGGCAGCATGAGATTACTGTGCTTTTTCCATCACCCGCTTGTTTGTTTTTCTGCCTCCAAGTGTTAAGAAATGCAGCTTTGTTCAAAGAAAGAAAAAAAAAAGGCAAAAGCAATTTGATTTAAGAAATTATGCAATTAATGTATACAGTAAGCATTTTAAAGAAGGTTTGCTTTCTTGGGTTTTTTTTCTACTTTTGAAGTGTTTGCCATAGCCAATATCCTTGTAGGCAGCTGAGAATGATTCTGAGCAAAGCCCAGGGGAGTGAGGAAAGGACCATGTTTCCTGTTCCACCCACTGCTCCCTGTTGAGCATTGGGGTACAGCTTAGGCTATAAGCCTTGGTTTGCATCTCAGACTGCCAGTTAGGTGAGCACTTTGTCTTTCCTGGACGACAGTGAGTCAGGAAAAGATCAGAGAAGCTGACTGCATTGGGCAAAAAAAGCCCATACTGAATGTTGCTAGCTTAGCTCTTCAATCTGGAAGGCGTGAGAATATTTTCTTGATGACAAGCAGCACTTTTGCCCAGATCTCCTCCATGTGAAAAATGAGGTCAGAGGAGTAGCGCTTTGCATCCCAGATGAATCCCTGATGTCTCAGTCAGGAGCTATGCCTTGTGATGGTGGGTCTCTGCCATCTTTTCTAATTCCTAACACATTCCTGCCACTTCCAGCTCATACACAGCCTGGAGACAGGCACTACAGACCTCGAGAACTAAAAAGGACCTTTCTCTTCCCCTGCTTCATCTCTGCTCCCAAGGGGACCGTCTATCTCAGGCCAGCATTCACCACATCTCCAGGTAGGGTAAAGCTTTCATGGAGGTTGTCCTAGCACCCCAAGTTTAAAACTCACTTTGAGAGAGGGCCAGAAAAGGTCTGTGTGGGAAGGGAGGTAAAACAGGACCACCAGTCTTTCAGGACAGGGGGATTATTTACCATTTGGCCATTTCTGGAGCAAACTTTCAGTCCAACCTGTGAGTGATCCAGTTTCTCTTTTGCAGTCAAACTCCTTACATGAATAAAATCATCCCTGTTTCTCCCCATCATTCTTACGGATTGCAGCAAGCTAAGTCATCCTCAGAATCTGATTTAGAGCAACAGAAGTGAAGTACATCAGATAAATGTAGAAAAAAGAAGCCCATAAACATGAGCTAGTCCCTTCAGAGCTGTGTTCACTCACTGTCTTTCACAGGATGAATGGCAGTGTAGTCATATGTTTGAGTTACGGGCAAACTGTGGTGATACTGCTCAATTTAGGGTTAAACACGATGCACTGTCCTTTAAGGAGGACCATTACTCAACGGCTTCACTATGCAGGCCTCATTAGTTTGTGTAAACCATGCAGGCTTTGCTAAGGCTAAGCCCTTGAAGAGGGAACTAAAGACTGGTAAAAGGGAACATCCTGCCCCAGAAGGCACCGAAGGCCGGATGATTGCCAAAGAAGCATGAACTAGGGGAAAAGTAAAGGCATCGGGGGGGATCGCAACCACCGACTCAATTCAAGACCTAAAAGACTTACCACCACCATCCCCACCTTGAGCATGCGCTGTAGAATAAAAGAACACTGTACCTTTAATTCGAAGCAGGGAAAACCTTAGCCCAAAAGAAATGGTAGCAGATAAGCCACTGCCAATAATGATTTTGGGGAAGGACTTTGGAAACTAAGCAGGTGAATCTAAAACTGTATAAATTGCTTGCTTGTTTAACTGCAGGGTGTGCTAGCTTTGTGGAATTGCCCCCTTGTGCCCATCTTTGTGCAAATATGAAATAAATAATGTCTCTCCTGAGTATGTGATTATTGGCTCATTGCACACCGGGGGACAAATCCACTTTTTGGGCAACAGGTTTTGGCATCCCAGATGGGACAGCTGTGAAACCTTGCCCAGATCAAGTTGCTGGCTACCAATGGGGAGAAGCTGCTCTTCAGACTCCAGTGCACACCGACTTTTTGTTTCGGGGACTCCGCGAGTACTCTTCCCTTCCAGAGCGGGTAAGCGACACAAAGGTGTAACACGCATATTAGAGACATTGCAAGGGGGGTACTACTGTATATGATAAAGGTATATAGAGGTATTTTATAAAATTCATACATGCTTGACAGTGATGACTGGAGTGCATGAAAGTGTGGATAAGAACGTTCTTTTGGGGTAACAGTATGGGAGCAGGACAAGGGGCAGGACAGTCTGCAGAGCCTCCCCTTTGCTCTCCATTAGGATGCATACTAAAACATTGGAACAAGTTTGGTGGGGATCCCCTAACAAAGAAGAAATTAAAAGAGTACTGTACTCAGTGGTGGCTGGTGTATAAATTAGGTGATGAAGAAAGATGGCCAGAAATGGGAACTTTGAATTATAATACTATTTTATAGCTAATGTTGTTTTGTAGAAGGCAAGATAAGTGGTATGAAATCCCATATATGGATTTGTTCTTTGCTTTAAGAAACGATTATGAAACAAGAAAGAAATGCAAATCATCAGTATCTGATTCAAGCGTGTTAATGAATGACAATATCTCAATTGATTGAGATTGCTTATAAGGTATATAATAACGAAAAGAGTTGGAAAAAAACAGAAGCAAAAGGAGAAACTAAAAGATCAGAAGCAAAAGTCTGCTATTTTAGCAGCAGCATTCACTCAAGTGCAAACATCCTCCAGGGTGAGGCGTTTCCCTGGAGGACGGGAATGTGGAAGAGAATGGGGAGAAGGTGGAAGCATTGAGAATAGAACCCCTTTGGAGTTCAACCAATGGGCCATTTGTAAAGAAAGGGGACATTGGAAAAATGAATGTAAGAAAAGACTGACTTGGTTTCCCCCTTCTGCCCCTGTCCCTGAGGCTGATTTACTAATGATCAGTACAGAGAGTTCTGATTGATGGAGACTGGGAGCTGAGGAGTTTAATTCCCCAGCTGAGCCCCTGGTCTCAGTCAAGCTGGGGAATGGAATTGTTAAATTTTTGGTAGATACAGGGGCAACTTATTCTGTGTTAAATAGCTGTAAGGGACCTATGTATAAGTTCTCTGTGTCGGTGTTCAGTGCCATCGGAAAGTGAGAGGTTAGGCCCTTTCTCTAACCTATGATGTGTGAAATTGGAAATAAAACATTGATGCATGAATTTTTGTATATGCCAGAATGTCCATTACCTCTAATGCAACGGGACTTACTAAATAAATTGGGAGCACAGATAACTCTTGAAAAAAACAAAATTCAAGTGCATATTCCTCAGAATAATGCCTGGGGAGCGCAAGTTTATATGTTACAAGAATCAATTGGAATCAAGGACATAAAAAATGAACAAGTTGAAATCCCCTCTGAAATTATGAATGTGGTGGTCCCCTTTCTGTGGGCAACAGAGAGGCCTGGAAGACCTAAATCAGCCTAACCAGTGAAAGTAGAATTAAAACAGTGAGCGAGCTGATAAGATGTAAACAGTGTCCCAGGAAATTAGAAGCTTGCAGAGGACTGGAACCTACAATAAATAACTTTTTGAGGCATGGACTGCTACAAGACTACCTATTAAAAAGCTGTACTCTCAGGAATATCATCTAGTACAACATCTAAGTGCTATTAATCAGATAGTGACTGATGTCCATCCAGTGGTACCAAACCCATACACTCTGCTGAATGCGATAGTTGATTCTAATGTTTATTTTACAGTTCTGGACCTAAAAGATGCCTTTTTTCTTTATTCCTCTGGAAGATCAGAGTCAAAAACTGTTTGCCTTTGAGTGGGAGAGTCCTACAACGGGATGCAAGATGGAGCTATGTTAGACAGTAATTCTCCAGGGATTTAAGAATAGCCCCACCATCTTTGCTAATGTACTGGTGAAGGAACTGGAACAATGGCTAGGTAAGAACTCGTTAATTACCTTGCTAAAATATGTGGGTGATATCCTGTTGGAAGCAAATACCGTTGAGGAGTATAAAGAAGCAACTATTAGTTTTTTGAACTTTTTAGGGCTGGCTGGATATCAAGTGTCTCAGAAAAAGTTGCAGATTGCACAGAAAAATGTGACCTATTTTGGTTTTGAAATTTCTCAATAAGAAAGAAAATTGGAGATTGAGAGAGAGAAGTGGTTTGTCAGATTGCCCCACCCAAATCAAAAACAAAGTTAAGAGGATTTCTTGGAATGGCTGGGTGATGTTGCCTTTGGATATCTAACTTTGGATTGATGGCTAAACCTTTGTATGAGGCTTTTAAGGGACGAGGAGAAGTGTTGGAATGGACTCCAGAATGTCAAAAAGGGGTTGACCATATAAAAGTTGCTCTTATGAGGGCCCCTGCGTTAGGTGTCCCCAATTTGACATAGTCTTTTGAACTTTATGTGCATGAACAAGGACATCAAGTGATGGGAGTGCTTGTGCAAACTTTAGGGGACTGGAAAAGACTGGTAGCTTACTTTTCGAAACAACTGGATAAAGTAAGCTCTGGATGGCTGGGATGCTTGAGAGCTGTAGCCACAGCAGTGATGTTAATACAGGAGGCACAAAAGTTAACAATGGGGCAGAGAATCACTGTTTATGTGCCACATGCAGTTATAGCTGTTTTGGAACAAAAAGGACATCATTGGCTGTCTCCAAGCAGGATGGTACAGTATCAAGCAATATTGCTTGAACAAGAGGAAGTGGTAATGAAAATATCTAATACTTTAAATCCAATGTCATTTTTGCCCTCTTGAGAAGAAGGATTAGCACATGATTGTTTACAGACCATTGAGCAAGTATATTCTAGTCATCCAGATTTAAAGGACTCCCCTTTACAACATCCTGATTGGGAGCTATTCACTGATGGAAGTAGCTTTGTAAATAAAGGGGAACGGAAGGCCGGGTATGCTCTTGTGACTTTGGAGAAGGAAATAGAAGGGGAACCATTGCCTGTAAATATATCTGCCCAGAAAGCTGAACTGATTGCTTTAACTCAAGCTTTGGAATTATCAGAAGGAAAATGAGTTAATGTGTATACTGATTCAAAATATCCCTTTGGTGTGATACATGCTCATGTTACGATTTGGAAAGAAAGAGGATTATTATCCTCACAAAGAAATCCTGTAAAATATGGCAAAGAAATTATGGAACTGCTTGATGCAGTTAATAAGCTTAAAGAAATAGCAGTTATACATTGCAAAGCCCATCAATCTGAATGTACTGATGTGATTAAAGGAAATGAAAAGGCCGATGAGGCTACAAAGAGGGCAGCTTTATTGATAAATGTGGCAGCATTAATCCCAGAAAGAGTTGTGAAAATTGAAGTACCTGTATACACCGAAAAGGAAAATAGACTTGCAGAATTACTCAAATGTAAGAAGACTCTGGAAGGATGGTGGGTAACCTTGACGACTCAGTGTATAGTAACTTTGCCTATAATGAAGGAGTTAATGGAAAGGACGCATAAAAGTACACACATGGGAGTTGAAGCTTTGCTTGAGGCAACTGGATGATATGCTGTGGGAATTAATATGTTGTTAATAGCTAAAAGGATTATACAGAAATGTGACGTTTGTTTAAAGAATAATCCTAAAATTCAGAAAAGGCCCCCCCTAGGAGAGGTAAGAAAAGGTTCTACACCTGGAGATTACTGGCAAATCGATTTTTCTGAGCTACCTAGTTGCAAGGGATATAAATATATACTGGTGATTGCGGATACTTTTTCAGGATGACCCAAAACTTTCCTGTATTGCATCAAAAGGGCAAGAGAAGTAGTAGAGGTTTTATTGAAAGAAATCATTCTGAGATTCGGTGTAGCAGAGGGATTCTCCTCAGATTGAGGACCGCACTTTGTAGCAGAAATAGTCCAAGGGGTATCCAGATTTTTACAAATCAAATGGGACTTGCGTATGCCATGGAGGCCGCAATCAAGTGGGAAGGTAGAAAGGATGAATCAAACAATGAGGAGACAAATTAGTAAATTGTGTCAGGAAACACACATAAAATGGCTTGAAGTTTTACTATTAGCATTATTAAGAATTATCGTTACTACAAGGGTCAGAGAAGGGGTTAGCCCTTTTAAGATCTTGTATGGAAAACCTTGTATAACAAATTTAACTGGAAAAGGCAATCAAATGTGCCTAAAAGGTGACCAGATACTTAGTGGTTACCTCTTGTCCTTGGCAAGAGTTCTTTCTTCCCTCCACAGGTATATCCAAATAAGAACCCCATACCTTTGGATTCGCCTGTGCATTCATTTAAACCAGCAGATGAAATATATGTGCAAACTTGGAAAGAAGAGGCACTAGCAGAAAAATGGAAAGGACCTTATTTGGTATTGCTGACAACTAATACCACTGTGAAGCTGCAGGGAATTGACTCATGGATTCACTATACCTGAATGGAAGCAGCACCTCCTAAAATGTGGAAAGTTGAGAAAACTGGACCTTTGAAGCTGAAAATACACAGAGATACATGAACTGTACTTGGATTAATATAAAGTCCATCCTGCATTTAGAGTGTGTACAAGGGGAAGTGTTTTTCTACTGTCTTACAGGAATTATTTTAATATTATTTTTGTTGTGTTTGTACAAGTTTACTACCTTTTTACAACCTAGTAATGAGAAGAATGTTGTGGTTAGTTTTTCTCACTTGCATGAGTCACGTGAGTCAAGGGAACCAGGAGGGAAATGATGGTCTGTGGGGAAACAACCTCCATTTGGAATAATTGTGGAAACAAACCCAGATATTACATGAAGCCCAAAAGGATGGCACTTCCACTGGAGTGGAAGAAATATTTAGATGGTTAACTTCCTGGTTCCCTGAGTTAAGAGTATGGGTTAAGAAACTGATAACAATCTTAACAGTTGTAGTAATGGTATTTGTCTGTATCTATGTAATCATACGATGCACTTTTAAATACAGTTCTAAATTGCTACATTTAGAATAAGACTTATATGAAGAAGATTCATACGAGTCTCAGAGGGGGGGAAGTGTAGTCATATGTTTGAGTTACGGGCAAACTGTGGTGATACTGCTCAATTTAGGGTTAAACACGATGCACTGTCCTTTAAGGAGGACCATTACTCAACGGCTTCACTATGCAGGCCTCATTAGTTTGTGTAAACCATGCAGGCTTTGCTAAGGCTAAGCCCTTGAAGAGGGAAGTAAAGACTGGTAAAAGGGAACATCCTGCCCCAGAAGGCACCGAAGGCCAGATGATTGCCAAAGAAGCATGAACTAGGGGAAAATTAAAGGCGTCGGGCGGGATCGCAACCACCGACTCAATTCAAGACCTAAAAGACTTACCACCACCATCCCCACCTTGAGCATGCGCTGTAGAATAAAAGAACACTGTACCTTTAATTCGAAGCAGGGAAAACCTTAGCCCAAAAGAAATGGTAGCAGATAAGCCACTGCCAATAATGATTTTGGGGAAGGACTTTGGAAACTAAGCAGGTGAATCTAAAACTGTATAAATTGCTTGCTTGTTTAACTGCAGGGTGTGCTAGCTTTGTGGAATTGCCCCCATGTGCCCATCTTTGTGCAAATATGAAATAAATAATGTCTCTCCTGAGTATGTGATTATTGGCTCATTGCACACCGGGGGACGAATCTGGTTTTTGGGCAACAGCAGTGATCCCAGTTTCTTAGGAAATCTGATACTAAAACATAATCTTAAAAAAAAAAAAAAAAAAAGTTATAAGGAGCCAAAAAGAAAAAAATAAGAAGAGCAGAGCCTCCTTTAAGCAAGAAAGCACAGTATATCACTGACGACACTTGCAGTGAAACGGAGTTTTCTCAGTTCTTATTTGGGCAACACAGACTGTGTGCACTCCTCATTGCAACACCCAGTGAGTGACTTGGAGTCCTTTTAAGGTCCTTCTACAACTGAACTGCAGTTTCCCATACCCTGTCAGATGTCACCCCTGCATCTGCCCATCAGAAGTCTGTTTGGTAGCCTACTGTTTGATTCCTCTGTGTCTCTAGTCAGTAGAAGGAGTGCCCTGAAGCCCTTCTATGTCAGGACAGAGGATACAAGGCCCTGAATGAACTCATGCACAGCTGGGCAGTGCTGCTCTTACCTGCCTCTGCAAACAGCACCCAACTGGGAAGGCAAAGCACCTTGGGCAATTTTAATGTCTTTCTGGCTGAACAGGCTATGATTGTCAGGGTTGACAAACCAAATTTTGGACTGGTGAATGTCTCTTTCTCAGCACTGAAGTCAGTAAGTTTTTGAGATCAGTCTCCTCTCTGGGAACAGAGGGGTTTTAAATGAATATTTAGTTGAAATGGACCATATGAAAGAGAAGCCAAAGGTGGAGCTTACTCTGGTGCCTGGAGCAAAGTTCATGGTTTAACTACTATGTTAGATGAATAAAATCTACCCTTGAGTTCTTTCCAAGAGGGCCTGGATATGAATGTGTAAGAGTATCTGAGCAAAAGGTCATATCCCTGTGGTATAATGATCTCAGCGTATTGGAAGAAAGGAAATTTCCTATTAATCAGCCTTATTCCAGCGTGCAAGGTCACAAAGTATGAACTTGGAATGTCATTCTGCATTTCATAGCTCTGCCTATATCAAACCCAGGCTGCAGACATGACTGTACTTCATATTTGCCAGGGTAGCCCCTTCATCATAGCTATCTTCAGTCAAGTGATTTCAATGGTTTCATATCAGATAGTGCCTTCAGCTGTGTTAGCCAACTTCTGCATCAAAAGTAATAGTTCCTCCCTTGAAAATCCAGCCCTTGAGAGCTCTGTCATCCTCCAGATAAAGTAGCCATATCTCTTGTATAGATACAAGAGATCTTCATATCACTTGTATGAAGGTCTGCTCTACCTCTTGACTGTCAATACTTCAGTGAATACTTGATACTGGCTTTGGTTAAAAGCATTTCATGATTTTCTTTGGTTTGACAGAATCTTTCCAATGACTTGGTGACCAGGAAAGGATGCTGCAGATTTCTTTGCATAATCTTTTCTCCTTATTTCTCCCTTTTCTCCTCATATTTCTCCTGTATTTGAAAGCTGATCCTTTTCCCAGTCTGGGAATATGGTGCTGCGGTAATCCACTGGTAACTGTTCAATGGGCATGAGCGTGAACAGGAAAACACAACTGCGCCAAGCTGTAACAATACTTTGTCTTCAAGGAAGAGTGTGCTTGGAGAAAAAACAATTAGAGATTGATTTGCAAAGATTTAGATTAATAGATATGAAATGGAATGGCTGTCCATGCCTCTCCCTGGCTGCAAGTTGGCTGAAATCCTGCTGGTGTGGATCTTACTAACAGCACATAATCTGAAAAGCGCAGATACCTTTCCCTAGTCTCTAGTCGTTAAGCCATCAGATTTTATGAACATGATCTCTGAGGACAGTTCTAAGGCTCCAGCAAGAATGATGCATCCCACTAAACCATGAACTGGAGTTCTGATGCTCCCTCTGATTTTGTGAAAACCTTCCTCCAATTTACTAGTTTCTTCTTTGACCTCTTTGCTGACAGATTCTGTCTTTTACTGTTTTTACCGTGGCTCACTGTGCATCTTGAGCTGGTTTTGCCCACAGTTTGCCCTACACTATTGGATTGTAATTAACATTTTGCTATGTTCTTTCCCTATTTGTAACATATGTACCCTAGCAGCTTTTCAAAAGAAGGATCAGGAGATGCCCTTTTTCTGTCAAGAGTCCTCTGTTGGTGTGCACTTTCAAAGGACTCAGTACAGATCTTAAAGCCAGTAAAACACCATTCTCAAATGGATTATACTGTGTAAAATTGCACTGTTCATCACAATGACACCCAAGGTCAGTACTGCTGGTACGGGGAAGTGCCTAAATAAACCAGCCAAACACCAGAGAAGATCAGGAAACAGTAAGATAAAGAAAAGCCTGTTAAAAAAAAAAAAAAGAAGAAAAAACAAACATCTCTGGACACCTGAAGCACATTTCTAATCCACCTTTATTAGAAGATCAGTCCTGCTAAGAAACAGATGTTTCCATTGCTTCCTTAAGTGATCACATAAATTTTTTCTTTATAGAGGTTTTGTTGCATTAGGAAAAAGATGTTTCTGTTTGCTGCAAATACATTCTGTTTATTTGGGTATTAGTACACAGTAGTTTTCAGTCACTTCATTGAAAAGCAAATAGGTCTGAGCTTGTTCTAGAGGATATGGAACAGCCCTATAGATTAATTTTACCGTCTATACGGACTGACAGGAGCATTGTGTTCAAAGGAACAGAAGGTTGAAAACACGATGCTTCAGAAGTACCTATATTTGAAACAGATTTTTATAATCAGATAAAAAAGGCTAACATGTAACATAGCATGGCAAAAAACCACTCAAAAAGTTATCTGCAAGTCTGATGAGATTTATGATCCATGGTCCTGGCCCAGGCATTTTTGCAATGCTGAAAAAGCAAACACAAGGTAATGGAAAACAATTATGAGTCATTCCTTTACTTCAGAGGTGATTAATGTGACACGGTCAAGTTAAATCCTCTGAAGAGAAATCAGCAATGCTTTTCACTGATGTGTTTTGTAAGCATGGATTTGATACTATTCCACAAGAGATTTTAATTTCCTGCTAAAAAATATGGTTCATGATCAAAACTGAGATATACATAAATACTAGCTGCTGAGCTTGCAAGACTGATGCATTTCTTATCAGCAAATGATAAGAACATAGAACATCTTCAGTTTTATGATACAAATAATCCTGTATTGCCAAAAACATGCAGAACTGAATTGAAATATTCTCATGGAGTGTGCTGTGAAGGATCTGATAGCAGCACAGCAGACTACCAAGTAGCCTCTGCCCATATTCCAGAGGGTCTGTGTGTACTCCCAATTTAAAAACTGAAAATACTTGCTACTTTGAATGAAGCAAAGAGAGGCACTTAGAAGTTTGAATGGCTTAATTTTCTACAGTGAATTTGTGGCACGCTCCGATTGCTGGGCTCTGAGTCCTTTGATGTCTAGTATCCTGCATTATGAAGCTAGTTCAGGTGCACATATACTTCATTTTCATGTAGATACTGTTTTAAGTCTTAGTTTGCCATTGTTCTGATGCTTTTTACTGAATGCAGATTAACCTAATAACTGTCAGGATACAGAACATCTGAACTCCGAGAAACCAGCAAATTTTAGTGCTTCAGGTGTCACAGCCCATTACCTCAGCTGAACAGTGTGCTGGCATACTCCTTTTGACTCTGTATTGCCTACACTGGCACGTTTTTACAGAAACATTTTTGTTTCGTGTGTTGGGTTTTTTTGTTTGTTTAGGGGTTTTTTGGTTTGTTTGGTTGGGGTTTTTTTACCAGCTTTCAGTGTTAGTATTTATACAACCTTTATTCTTAACTTTTAATCTGATTGCTAGGAAGGTTGTTCTATTTTTGCAGGAACCCAAGTATCGGGTGTTAGACTGTAGTTATTCCTCTAGTACGTCTCTGTTATATTGGAGGTCCATAAAAGAAGGATTGCTTTAAATGTGCTGCCTACTAAAGATACAGATATCTCTTAATCCACCTTTTTCCTGAGAGACATCTTCAGGCTGTGAAAACTTTTACAAGGGTATAAGATGATAGGGAGTTTCTCGTAAAAGAAAGGCCAAAGGCTGCTTGAACTAAAGCTAAGCCACATCAAATTTCAGTCCTAAAGATTTTTGCCTCTCCTTGCAAAAACCTGAAGCAAAATCAAAGGATGAAGCTGAAACTTGTATTTATAGCCATATAGTTACTCACAGCTTGCAGACAGATCTACAGAAAATGCCGTTGTTGATGAAGTTTGAAGATACCCAGGAACCATCCATCTGGTGGGATGTTCAAGTGGGATAACTTTTATGCATAAAGAGTTTGAAATTGCTTTGGAGCAGATATAAGTTTCTGTCTGTTGTTCAAGGGCAGATGTTTTCTTGTTGTGCTTACTTAAACTGTTTATTTCTTTTCAAATTAATATGTATTCATAACCATAGTCCTTAGGGTCTGTTGCTGATTTGGAGTTGGGGTGGGGTCAGGGGTGCGAGGATAGAGAATTTTTATTTGAGGGGAGTTCATCAGGAGGCACTATCAAATTATTTATCAAATGTCACATATAGAAAGTGCAGAGAAAATTATTGTAGTGTTACAGGAGTCTGGCAATCTCTAAAAAGGTGACAGAAAGCTAATAAATTGGACAGAGAAATAAACTATTACAGGATCTTGTCTACTGCCTCTGTTAAGATCCATTTTAAAGGCATTACGTCAGCTTAAATAGAGGTAATACTCACATCCCCTGTTGGATCAAGAAAGTCAAATGGTCAGGAGAGGAAGGAAGCAGATGAAAAATTATTTCCTACTTTGAATTCCATCAAGCTTCATCTGTGGACCTATCTTAACACATTGTAAAAACCTTAACAGTCAGTATGTGTGACAGTAGTGTCTAGTAATATAAGCAAAAAAGAACAAGAGGAACAATTTATTCCCTGACAGCAATAAAATCCACATGCAAGGCAATATTTATTCCTTGATCCATAAAAGCCAGATATGCAAAGTATAGCTTCAGTGTCTGCCTCATTAGATAAAATGGAGCCTAAATTGAAAGGGAAATAAAATGTTTGTTTGCTTTGGTATATTTCTCAATGCAGATAATCTTTTCAAGGGAAATTGACCAAGCAGGTTGGCTTCTGCATAGTGGACTTGATATCTGAAAAGAATAGCTCTAACTTCCCAAGACTTCTGTTTTAAAATCATGCCTCTCATTGAATGCTATAAATGTAACTAATGCTATTTAAAATTAAAAAAAAATCATACCTAAGAATTTACATTGTTACAACATGTATCCTAAGACCATAGTACTTAAATTCAGTTAAGTCCAGATTTATTATGTAGAGCTCATTAATGCAGAAGGATCTATTTTTCTAGTGTTCGCTGTCATTTGCAGCCAATCTTATCCTAATTAAGGAACCTGGGGTGCTGCCACAAAAGATTTCATGAGGAAAGGATACCCAATGTGTGTTCCACAGCAAATGAAAGTGAAAAATGGGAACACAGGCAGATTGAAGCAGTGATATGTACAGATACCTGGGCTAGCTGAGGTGCTGAAGTAGCCACAAAAGAGCAGCCCACTATCCCAGCTAATATATTTTGCTTCTCAGCAGAGTTATTTAGACAGACTGAGCAACATGGGAACACTACAAAGGCAGGTGAAGGTAGCTTTACATAGCCCTGCAGTGGACCATGAAGATGTCATCCATTAATTGCAACCGAATAAAACCCTTTTGTGAAATAATTTCCGGTGCTGTGATGATGTAGAGTTCATTTAGTCTTGGCAGATTGAAAGATGTTATTGTTGAAACAAGAATAATGTTTTATCCAAAAGAATGGTTTAAGATCACCATTTTTTGGTGACCAGTGGTGACAAATGGTTCATCATTTAGAACTCTGCAAAAATTATTTATATTCTTCTCCCTCCCACTGCTGGCTTCATCTTCTAAGGCATATATAAGCCCCCTCTAGTACTTTTAAAATAATTTTAGAATAATTTCCATTTTTGTTTCCTATGAAGCTTGTCACTCATGCAGGATTCAGGATACTGTGTGCAGCAGTTTTTATTTGCACTTGATTTTTTCTGACACGTAGTCTTTTTATGGGACTTGGTTTTTTAACTTTTGGGATAGGATTGCTTGTACAATGACAGAGCAAGGCAATCCTGATCCTGAAAGGGGCCTGTGGGTACTACTGTCATGTGAACAATGCTGAAATAATTCTGTTTTGCACTGAGATTGCTTTCTTATTTCCTAAGCTTCCCAGAGGAAAGTGGCAGAAGCAAGGGCTCTGACTGCTGGGTGCCATTCATCAGGATAATGTCGTGCTAAGAACTGCCACAGAGCTCACTCTTAAGGTGAATCTTATACCCATTAATCTCCAGAACTAGCACTGTCATCATTTCTCTCTGGATCCTACACATATAGCAACGAAAAACTAAGGTGTGTGTTGGCTGTTGGAAGACTTAAGTACATCTGCAGATGTACTTAAAGAAGAAAGCTTTCAGAGTTCAGAGATTCAGACTTCTAGTGTCTGTGTTTGTATATCTGCATGCTACATATTGCTCACACTAGATAGTCACTTAAAAAACGCCTATCTGAAGCCTATAAGACCAAAGAGAAATCTCCAGCAGAAGTGATCAAAGCCCCCACCAGAAGTTCATTTCCAGCCTCCTGGGCTGACAGAACAAGCTCTTCTGCAGAGGGAATCTGAAAGGCAGTTACCTGTTTTAATAGCCTGACTGTTTTATAAACCGTTATAAGGTAAGTCTGCGATGTTCAGCAGATGTGGTGTTTGGAAGCGAAGACTCCATGCTGTGATGTCTAGTTAGTCACTGTACATTTAACCAGCAATCTTTATAGGGTGCTCGTGTAACTATTTATGCTTATCTTTAATGGGAGAAATAACAGCTCTATTTCTTCTCACTCTTATCTGACTGTTGGCTATGTGTAAACCTACAAGCTATTATGTGGAAGGAAGCAAAGTTAGGAATGTATATGAAAAAGTGCAGGAGTTCTTCTAAAAGGCATTTTTTTTCCCTCAGTGTATTTTTTTAAAAACTTTTTTTCTCGGAGAGGGGCTGCTGTGCATTGTCATTAATATTGCATCTCTCAGCATTGAACAGGAACATGGAGGTGGCTCATCTGTCATCTCCCTCACACATCGCCGTGAAAAGATGATGTACAGTTGCCTTGGCCATCAAGGGGGAGGGATGCCTTTCATGCTGTGTAACTCATGGGCAGCTGACAAGGTTAAAAATATGGTTTCAAATCTGCCAAGTTAGATTACGGATTTGGTAGTCAACTTCCAGCTTTTAATCCAGGGCTTTAGCGGAACTTTCTTGAGTAACTTTGCTATGAACGCCCTTCGGACTTGTTACGCAGTCTGGCAGCTGAAGTGAGACACTACCCTGTCACTTGAGGTAACAGGCACATTAGGCAGAGCAATGCAGTGAAGGAGTAAATATATTTTGGGGTCTATATTTACTGTTGTGATGTTTGCATTCTGTTCTATAAGCGTTCTTTTGGCCCAGTCTCAGCTGCACTTTCTTGTATAACAGAAAGATCAAAAAGTTGACTCTCACTCAGGTTCTTTGTTGGAACCAGATTACCCAGGTTATTTCAGAATCTCCAGAAATTAGACACACTCCATTTGTTTCTTTTCAGAACAGATGGTGGAGTAGAATTTGAATCACTGAAGTGACAGTAGGAGAGAAGTTACAGTGGGGAAAAAAAAAGGGAACTGAAGTGAAACTTTTCACACTTTCCAGTTTTTTGCTGATTCCCAGCTTTTGTTTTTATATGAAGAGTTTAATAGATCCAGCTTTCAGATTTGTCTCCATTATTCGGATAACTATAAAATCAGATGGATAAAATCTGGAATATTCTGCACTTTTACTAGATACTTAATGGATACTCATAAAGCATTAGACTTTCACCTCTCTGACTTGAGTTCAAATCTATTTTAATGGGCTGATTCCTTCTTGGTGTACGTTTTCTGAAGTGACAGAGCTAAAATAAGGATTAATTTTCCCACTCTTGAAAATGAGATGGACGTATGAATTTAGCATGGTGTCTGAAGAAGGCACATCAAAGCCACCATCACTGGCAAAACTGAAGCCCTGGGTGAGAACTCGGTCTATTTCTAGATCATCCCTTTAAATTATTTCTGTGGAGATATTTTTGATTTGTGCCACTGTATTGTCTGCTGTTGCGGAAGCACAGACCAAGCTAACCTGAGAAAATGACTGGCTCAGGGCGGTCATGGAAACAGAGGACTGTACTCCTGCTCCCAGTAGAAAAGGCAAAACTGAACCCTAAGCTCCTCTCTGCTGGGCTTGACTTCATTTTAATGGTGGCTCTTGGACTCGGCGCAGAGTGCCCTGAAAGGATAGAGGGACATGAATTAGTGTGCCCTGAGCCTCTGCGCCTGCAGTTCTCTCACTGACACCAACAAAAAGCCAGAAATGCATTGCTGCAGATTAGATGAATGAAAGATTTCCCCAGCCCTCATGCCATAAACCAGTAAATATGGTGGGGTTTTTCTGTTGGCTTCTATTATTTCTGCTGTATTGAATTGCTCCTCTTAATGTACCATGCACAGAGGCTTGCAGAAGGCTGAGCACAGGGCACGTGTCCCCCAGTGCAGGAGGTTACAAGCTCAGTCATCCTGCTTTTCTACAGGCTCCCCTCAAAAGTATCACAGGTGGGCTCTGCAGGCTGGGCTGTGCCAGCCATTCACTGCTTGCTTACTGTTTTCTTAATTTTCTGTCTTCACATCTCAGTGTGCTCTCTCTGCTATGGAGTGCCTAACTCCAATACCCCGGTTCCCACTGAATGTCACCTTATTGCTGCAAGGGTCTCGTGGAAGCCAGCTGGACTACTCGTGGCATAAGCATCTGATACAAGGTTATCTGAATTTTATCCTATGGGAACTTTTATCTCTTTTCACTTGATCTGTCTTTACTTCCATCTGTGCTTTAAACTGTGCTTCTGGGTCACGTAAGCGGTGATGGGGTTGTTAATTAGACTTTGGCAAACTGTGATGTGGGGTAAGCAGTCTAAACATGGTTTTAAAAAAAAAAAAATCAATAAGCTCCCAGGGACAGATTCAGCAAAGCACTTACGGATAAATGCCTAGACGGAGGCATGTGAATAGCCCTGCAGATTTCGGTGAAATTATGGATGCACTTAAAATTACACCTGTGATAAAATACCTGGCTGCACTGGAGTCTAGTCAGGGCATTGTCAGAGCTTTGCCTGGCTTTATGCAGCCCCAAACTCCCCGTGGTTCCCAGGGGCTCTTCTGCAGCCCAGGCGTGGTACAAATGCTAATGGCTGTGCTGTGCCACCAGCCTCTCCGGCAGCCAGATTTCCTTTCAGAAACCGCAGATCTAGGTTGGGAGACAAACAAAGGTGAGAGTTTGGCTTTGCACGTGTCTCTCCTCTTTTTCTGGTGGATAAGCAGCACCGCCAGGCTCGCTGGCTCTGTGACCTGTGGTGCACTGGCAGACGCAGCCTCGGGGCTTGATATCTGAGTTGGCCCTACTCATCCCCTGCCACTCTTCCCAGTGATTTTCAGGGAAGCAAAGCCAAATGAGATTGGTAAACTTTTCGGCAGTGTTCACTGTAGCTTCAGGAAACACAGTTGTGGTGAGTTTTATCTCGGTGCCATCTGGTACACGAAATGGTATGAAGAAAGGGGGGAAAAATGCGTTAGGAAAAAAATGTGGAATGGTAAGAGAAAAATGTAACACAAAAAAAGCAGAATTCAGAGAAGGACATTAATATGAACATAAAAAGAAAGGTGCCACATTTCATAACTATGAGGGAGAAGGATCCCATTATTTAGTTTAAGCCATTGCAAGCTATTCACATGATTTTCCACCTCCCAGATGCTCCAGATAGCTTTCCAACCTATTTTCAAGCACTTCTAATGATAAAGCACCAATTAGAAGGCTGTTGTCAGACTGCCCTTACAGTTAAGAAACTTATTGTGTTACCGAAATGCTTCGGCATACCACTGTCACCTAAAATACCCACAGTGCATTAAACTGTAGGTGTTTGTGGGATCCTGTAAATGTCTTTGCAAATGTAAGCTTGAACAGCTTTCTGTTGACTCCCTCATTTCGTTAGCAGAAACTCCTGCCTCCTCCACATCCTCCCACCCCTGGTGTCTCCAACTCCACGCAGCCTCATTAGCTACTAACCTTTAAATGCTACCACCACGCCTAGGTCCAGACCACTTTCCACTGAAAGAGACAGAGCACGAAGTTGGAAGCTTTTTGCAAGAGATGAATTTATATCTTCAACTCCCCTAGGTTTCTTTTCCACTTTAAAAAAACCCAGCCCAAAGACACTGAAGTCACCAGGGATCTTCCCATGAGCAGTGGTGGCGTCTTAGGTGCATGCGGTTGGGCTGTTAATGGCACTCCCGGTTGGTCATTTAGGAGACCCAGGGCTTGTCTTTTCCACTGAACAATGCAATATCTCTATTTTCTGTCTGCTCCTCTGTTCAGAGCAGCAAATCATCTCCGAGGAGACCGATCTAAGACCCCTAGTTCACAGGCATTGCCTCAATATCTAAGGCAAGGAGTTAGTCCCACTTGATTTTTTTAAAATCAATATTTCATTAAGCAATGCTTTTATGGCATTTCAGTATTCAGCTATAATAATTAATATAAGCCTTTTATCTGTGTATATCAAAGCACTTTGTGAAAGTTGGAGAGAATAAAAACTCTGTATTAAAGAGGAAGAAATATGAGGCATGCAGAGGGATTATGTGCTTTGCCCAATTGCCCAGCCAATTAATGGATTAATTCTTAATCTAGTTCCATATCCACTGGGCCACACTGCCAGATTTTATCTCCTAAATGTAAAATATTCTACATCTGAAAATATCTAATCAAGTTAATGACAGAGTCACTTTGCAACTGAATTAATACTCTATTTTTAATTAACAAAAATAAAACAAATGTGTTTGATTAGGGTGTTTTTCTGAAATTTCTGTATTTTGCTTCAGTGTAAGATTTTCAGTTAATGACATGTTTAACACTCAACTGTCTGGCAATGTGTTTAATTTTCTTTATTTTAATGTTTCACTCTGGTTGTCTACACATACAACTGGGAGAGAAGTTGATGTCACACAGAAGCATTATTTTTAAGGTGTTTTAACACCAGGACTTAAATGAAGAATACAAGTGGAAAGCAGTGTTTATATAAACTTGATGTTCTCTGATTTCCCTGTATTTTTTTCGAAGGGGTTAGCAGCTTTGTATTTCATAGCAGGAAAGCAACCAAAGCAGAGGGACCTCACCTACACAAACACACTTTGTGAGATAATTATTTGACTGACATTACAGAGCCTAAAAACACTCAGACTTCATGGTCTCTGAAGGCTGAATTAATTGTCTTAAACAAGAGAAGATTCTCCTTTGGGAATTTTCTGTCTGTCCATTTTTCTTGTATATATAGTTTACCTGCTTAGGAATGAGACAAGGAGAATAGATCAGCTCTGTTTAGTTGATACTTTTGACACTTTATTTTTTTCTTCGGGGGGGGGGGACAGGGGACGGCGGAATCTCTTGCTATTCCAAACGTAACCTACTTCTTTTTATGTAGGCAGGCACATGCTTCTCCCCTCAGCTGAGACACGAGGCCCTATTCTTAGCTCCACTTTCATTTACGTTGTGCCTTGAGGCAAGATGCACAGGATATAACAGCTCTGTAGTTATGACTGGTTTAAACCATGCAAAATTAGAGCTCTCTGTAACATTACAGGCCATTTTAAGGATATGTGAAAAGATGTTAGAAACCTGTTATAGAAACCCTATTCAAGGATATGTAACCCTGACAAGCAAGAAAGGAACATTAAAATTGTTTGGAAATATTTGGAAACAGTCACCCAGAAGGGTATATAACCAGCCTGCTGCTTCATCCTTTTGGCAGCCAAGAACCGGGAAATCTCTGCAGTGAAGGGGTCAGCTCCCCTGTGGATGCAACTCACTTCATTTCACCGATGTTGACTTGCACAAATTGACAAACTAACCCCTCACACCATTCACTACGTTACTTCTCCAGCATTGCTTCGGCACCACCTTTTGCCCTTTTCTTTCTGCACCTTACTTCTCCCTCCTGTCTCTGCATGCGGATGAAAGGAGAGCAGAGTAAGCGCTCTCCTGGGGATATGACCTTCATTATCCAAAAAAAAAAAAAAAAAAAAAAATTAATTCACAAATATCACAGAAGATTTGACTCTCGGTAAAAGAGTCGATCTTCCCAGTGAAAAATCTATCTGTGGTTGGTTTTTTTTAAATGCCCTTGAGTAACCGACAAGGTGTTAGGCAGAAGAAACAATATAGAAACAGTTCTTTCCAAATCTCGAGAACTAGGTGTCAACATGACTGGTCATGGCTTTGCAGTTCATCCCACAACATCCAAACCAGGGTTTTGCTCTACAGGAGCTCAGCTGGTTACTGATCATGTTTGGGAAGTGTCCTTGGGAGGTAATGGGTCACTTCTTGGTTACTTCGACCTGGGTTGTGGGCCTGAGGACACATTGTTCTGCTGGTGGCAAGGCAAGGCTGTGCTGTGGAGGTGCAATCTGTTCCACCTAATGCCAGAGACAAAAACATCGGCTTTGGAAGCTGTAGATTGCTTCCCAGTCAGAAATGGTTAGGAAGATCCCTCTCCCTCCCCATGAAGCTCCCAAAGCCCTCCCTGAAGCCCTTGAGCAGAGGAGCAGCCCACAGAGACTGCGGGAGAGCAGCTCCGCGGGGTGCCTTGAGCAGGGCTCACCCCATTGTAAGGAGAGGACAAAGCAGAAGTGAGAGGAAATTATTTATTTCTCTCCCTCCCCACCTCTCCAAGCGTGTCAGGGCGTCACGGGGACGCTGGCCAGCAGTGGACTGGCATCATCCCCGTCAGGCACAGCTGCTGCAGAGCTCGACACAGGGGTGGGAGCAGGGGCCAGTTTGGCTTGACCTGCTGTACTGGTTCCTAGTCCTAACCAACTATGTCGATTCCTAGTTTGGGGATTTGGAAATAATTTCCTCCAGGTGAGGAGTCTGGCAAAAAAAGTCGTAATGGTTTTTGGATGGTTTTTAGGCCTTTAAATGACAGGCATCTGCACTTTGAGCGTCAGGTGCGTGAAGAGTTGCAGAGGACCTGATCTGAGACCACATAAATCAGAGGGCTGATTAAGCAAGTTGGTTTACTGCAGCGGCATATATCTCCATGAGAAAAAAGACTCTGGCTTCAAATCAGTATCCCTGGCTGTCCCTGAGGGTAAAGAGAAAGCGTGGATTTCATCACCTCGACAAGGTTTTCAGCAATTAGAGCTATTGACATGTCTTGCAGCTGGTGCTGGAGCAAAACTGCCAGAGATCTTGGATGTTTCCCTCCTCTGGGTAACAATGGTAGATAAAGATGTAACTTCATAATTGACCAGGCAGGGATTTATATACTCATTGGGCTTTGTTCACAATGTTTCTTTGCACAACACAAAATTTTCATCTGTCATCTGCTTGCTCTTTCCCTTGTTATGCCTGAAGAACTGTCTATACCATACAAATACCCTCTGCCGAAAAGCAGCAAACAGAGCGGTACCATTTCTGCAGCCAGGGCACATATACAGGGCCTGGAGCATCTACACGGACCAAGTCAGTGACTTGACATGGCTATGTGATGACAAAGACATCATTGGACCTCCCTTCCCCAGGACTTCATTACTCCTTCTCTTGTGTGAAAAGCCCTAAGTAAAATCTGTCTGCTGTGGTGCCTGTTATTCATTAAATAGCTCTCCCCCTTCTATGTTAGCTCTGATCCAAGACTTCTGAATGGTTTTGGAGGAACCATGCTGCTAGAATGCTTTGTGTGGGATATTCCCTGAATGATCAGAAAAATTAAAAGACCCCTTGGTAGCATAATTACAGACTCAAGATTTGCGGTATCAGGTGAGCTGGTATCCATGTACCTCGTGGCATTTTTTTAGGTTGGTGGTTCCAGAGTCTGCTTTGGATGCTAAAAATGACTGTACTGCTGTGAAAATGCAGTCTTTGGGAAGTAATTCTATAAAATGTTACAGTACGGCTCTTCTCTGAAAAATAACCTTGGAAAAAATCTGTTGTAAGAGTCCATATTTATTGTGTTTCATAATTACTTGGGATCTGTATGTGAAGCTGTGGCTTCTCATTGTCCTGCACTGTCCCTGGCAAAGAAAATTGTTGTGAAAGCTTATGAAATAAGGAGAACACTCCATCTTTTTCCTCTCTTTCTCTCAATGGTGTTGGTTTTATGCAGCTAACAAGCAGTAGGTAGTAAGAATCTATTTCAGTCACCTGAAGTCAGCAGATGTGACAATTCACAGAGTGAGCAGGGTGTCTATGTGAGAAGGTGCTGTGTTTGCAGTCAATTTTCAATGCAGAACTTCACTGAAATTTCTCACACCCAGGAACAGATGACTGTTTGGAGCAAAGGTGTGCATTTTCTCCCCCAGGAGTAACAGCTGTCCAGACACAGGGAGATGACTGCCAAGGACCTGGAGGCTAGTCTCTGGTGGTTTGTAGGTAAGGACTAATTACCACTTGCTAACCCTCCCAAACTGGAACTCAATCCCTAGGCATGGCCAGGCAGTCTCCACTGGGCAGACGTTGTCTCTGGTATAAGCATTCCCTGAAGGCTGTAAGCCAGATGTCACCAGAACACTGGAAACCTCTTCCCCATCAACACCCCTTCCTGAATGCCCATGATGGGGAAGAAGACCCTGCATCTTCCTTGCATGCTTTGTCTCAGATATGAATTTGCTTGCATGGCAGATCTTCTCAGTTGTTCAAAGAAGGAAACTCCAGGACCGTCCTTTTGGGGCAGCCCAAAACAGTGGAAGGTGGAAGGTGTCTTGGGGAAGAGCAGCTACGATCATCTGAATCACAAGTCGAAAAAAAGCTGGACTCATTCCCTTGGTCTAAATGGTATGGCCATGCTGACAGGTCCCACCTGGACAGTGCACCCACTGAAGAGCACAGGTTGCTGTTAAAAGTATTGCTGCAACTTCTACAACTTCTTCCATCCACAGGGTGGATGTTTTATTTCTATCTTTCACACTGTGTGCTCTGTTAAGGCAATCAGCTCTTCTCACCAGTTGCTGCCACCTCTTCACGTGCTGATAGCACTTTGCTCCGCTCTGGTAACGCTTCAGCTCCTTGCAGCAGTCCCTCTCCCTTGGGCAACCCCTGTGACGAATTGAACTGCTCAAGATGGACGTTAGGGGAGGCAAGAAAATCATTAACCCTGTCAGGCAAGAACCAGCCAGCACAGGCTGTTTGCACCTACCCTGTGCCTTGCTGCCGGTGAGTCTCAGACCAGGCCGCCTGCTGAGGCCTGACAGCACACACTTGCCCACGGTGCAGCAGGAGTGTGCACAGCACTTATACACCAGCCCGATTAGAAGAAACCTCAGTGCAATTTGGGCAGAGCTGGGTTGGGGTTAGGGAGCTCCGGCTCCCAGGTGACCACATCTGAATATGGCTCAAAAAGGGTCACAAGAGGTGGGTGAGGAGTGCCTCCAACGTGCTTATAACCCACAGGCGGAGGTGGAGATGCGACGCCCGCACTGGGTGACCTCTGGCTGTCTTCTGACCCGGCGGCGCTGACCAGCAGCACCTAGGTCAGTCCTTGGGGACCAGACGCCAGCCTGAGCCGTGGCAATGTGGGCTCCCTCCCCTCTCTCACTGAAAACTGAGGTCTGGTTTCCCCTGCTAACGTCCATTCTGCAGCAGCTGGCATCATTTGCGGGGGCTGGTACAAACATGCCATTATTTCTGTAGTGGCATGGGATGCTCCAGGAAAAAAGAAATCAGAGGCTGGTGCCCTGTGAAAAATTCCCAAATTAGGCTGCAAAGCAGGACTGGGCAGGGCCGCTGGTAATGACAACGGGAAAAAAAGGCATTCTGCCTCCCTCTATATGTAGCTCAAAGTGCTGCCTCTTGGAAAGTAATTATCCAGGTGATTTTACTATTCTTCAGGAAAAAAATCTTAAAACGCCTTAAAAATATGTTGGTGTACTGATCTAGTAGTGTGACTTTCCCAAAGAAAGGCAGCCAGCTCCAACTTCTTTTCAGCAGTGATTTGTAAAACACTGGTATTTTTCTTTTTCCTCCTGGTGATCAAGCAAAATGGTTTTAAAGCACACAAAAATAAGCCAGTCCCTGGAATTAGTTACTGGTCTTGGTCTTGACTGTATATTTTATTAAGCCTAATTAAATATTCATACCATTAGGTCACTTTTAACTCTCACTTTGTTATTGTTAAAGGTGTTAAGGTTTAGTAAGTGTTTGGTTTGTTGTTTTTTTTTTAATTAAATATTACATGCAAATGCTTCTGTCAAAACATAATTGTAATTTTCCTGGCAGTTTATTTGAGGCATCTCTATGGGGCTGAATATTATGTCTGAATTGATGAGACTATATATTTGCTCTTATTATTCTTGTTAGGTGCTATTATACCTCGAAAATGAGCCTGGTGGGAGAGCCTGGCAAATATGAAATAAACAGGTCATATATGTATTGTCATGATTGAAGCTAAGAAATAGCTCATTAGGCTTTTTCTTCTTTGCTAAAAATGCTGTAAAATGGTTGCTTTATCCTGGACAATAATTGGTACTCTTCTCAAAAACAATACCAGCTGAACTCAGTGTGTTATGTCTTAGTGAAGAAGTAAAGTACAGGGTGTGTTTAAGAGGACAACTACCAAAACGTGAAGCATTCTTCAGCTTGAAAGAAAAGTGAAAGGCTGCACAATTTAAAGTACTATACTGATTATGCTCCATTGCTGCCTCATTCATAAATATCTATGTTCTACATGTTTTTCAAGCATGAAAATCTTTACGTGACTAAGATCTCGTTGGACTAGCAGCCAAATTAACTTCAGAGTTCTCAGACCAAAAATAAATACCTTTTGAAAGGAAGCTGAGGAAAATGTGCCACTTATTACCACTGAGCAGCTTGACACCACTTCAGTCCAAATTTCAAGCCGACTATCCACTCAGCAGGAGATATATTCGTTTTAAATTAAACATGCCAGGAATCAGACTTCAAAGGGAACAAGGCGAGTTCATTGTTTCCACACTGGAAATCTCTATGTCTGCATCAGTGCATTTTGGCTCCCTGTTTTTCCTACTAAAATTAATTGCTATCCATGCTAAACTAGAGCAATTAAGGCCTGAAAGCTCCTGCACAATGGTTCTTGGTGAGGGAACCAGAGAGTGGGACAGGGGAGAGAAGGGTAACTAACGGTGAACCAGCCTTTATCAGAGATGGAAAAATAATAGGAATGCAAGAGAGCTTAGGAAAATGAGATCTGGTGTTTTAGCGAACTGACTATTGGGCTAGGATACAAAACAGTTTACTGTGTGTGAAAACCTGGGATTATGCTGTGGGATGAGGGAGATGAGCCTTGCTCCAGCACGCCTTTCACAGCTGCAATGGATGTTGTTGCTAGAGAGGTATCCGCCAGGATGGTATCTGTCATGTCTGTGTTTACAACAGGATTAGGAACACCCATTTTAAGGGGTCTGCAAATCAACTGGAAAAATTGGCTTAGATCGGGAGTCTGGCTGACAAAGCTATGCTCTGAAAGCAATTGTAAAAAACCAGATCATCTGCTTTTCAAATTGCAGCAGGAGAGCAAACAAATGGGCCTATTTTCTGGGTCTTTTGGGTTTTTTTCTTAGTTGTAGTTGCATAACACAGGATATTTCTTGTATTTTAAATGAAACCATTGATTGTTGTTAATTAGAATTTGAGATGTGAGAAAGAAGTGTGAATGTATTAGTAAAAAAATAAATTGATTGATGCTACAGGGCAAGCTTTTATAAGTATGGAGCTGTATTTTTCTTGTGGTATGCAGATTGCAATATAGTATCAAGGTCAACATCGTTTGAAAACATCTAAATAAATCTGGATCAGGAATTACTGGGTGAAGCGCTACTCCCAGATCACACTAGATGGTACGGGTAGTCTCTTCTGGCCTTAAAATGCACATTTTTCTGAAGTTTCCCTTCCTTTGCAGAGAGCCCTGCAGCGCCAGGAGGACCGGCTGGGTCTCGGGCAAGGCTGTGTCGTGCAGAGCAGCTCCCCTCTCCTCCCGCTGCCTCGACGGCTGGTCCGCAGCGGATGCATTGGGAGCATCCCCCTGCAGACCCGGCCGTGATCCTCGCCCAGGGCCGGGGGCTCCCCTTGCCCTGTCAGCACCCTGCAAGGGCCGGCGGGCCGGAGGAGGCGGTGAGCCTGGGGAAGCCGGCGCACAACAGCCTGGTGCGCCGGTGCCCAGGTCTGGGGTTGCAGCTGAACTGGTACCCTCCACCTTTGCCTTTACTGTGCTCCGTAAGCCTAGTATCTCTCCCTGGAGCGCTGAAGGGCTGGACGTGCCTCTGGGGTGGTCTGGATCGATAGCATGCTCTTTCTCTGGGCATACACCGGGCGGTGAGGTGGGAGCGGACGCGAGTGCCCGACAGCTCCTGCTGCAAACCCACCTGTGGCAAACACCCTTACACATAGGCACTAACCTCTTTTTTCCAGCACAATAGGTATCTGTAACTGGGTTATTTTTGAGTAATCTCTTTGCTGGTCTAAGTTGTTTGTCTGTGTGAGACCTCGGGAGCGCTCTGGTGGGATTCCTGGGTTCCAACACGGTCTCATGTTAATGGCCGTGTGCCTGCAGATGGATGTACTTGTGAGTGAAGTCTCCTGGTTGGGCGAATTGTCCCGCTGGAGCTGGCAGATCAGTCAGTTCCTTGGTTTGGTTCGGTCGCCTTTGGCAGGGTGGAGGTCCATCAGCTGCAGCTCGCAGTACAGCATTAGTAAGAAAGTCTCAGAGGGCCACGCACCTGTGAACTCAGCATAGCTCGTACAATTACCAACACAAGTGAAATCTGGGACCTTGAAACAAAGCCAGCTCTTTCTTCCAGTGTTGACTGGGGCCTGTTTGTACAGGGAGAAGAATGGCAGCACCAAATGAGCAGGATTATTGAGGGAAAGAACATAGCAACAGCACAGCCTCGTCACTTAGTAACAAGGTAGAATTGTGATGAAGAAGGAGTGAACGTATATAAATAAAATATTCAGGAATATACATATTCATTAAAATGATACCCAGAAAACAGAGAGGAGAAAAGCAAGAGCTAAGCATCTAAAAATGTTCTTTAATGAAAAAGAATTTTAAATAGCTGTCTCCACCGTTCAGAGCTGTGCGATGGTATTATCTCACCGCATAAGGCTATGCTATTTCAGGTTCTCCTGGGTTCCTTGCCCTATCCCCTCACCTCGAGTACCAGAGAAGTCTGACAGATGAACTTGCAAGTGTTGCTTTATATTCCCAAACTTGGGTTGCCAGTTTATTATCCTAACCACGTCTATGTGAGTAATGTTCCCTATGTGTCGTCATGCCCAGTGCTGATGAATACACAGTGATATATTTCAGCTCTAAACAGCATCCCAATTAATTTGCCTGCTATGGTCTTTTGCCCCTGGACCAAAAGCATGTTCCTTATTGTTATGATTGCTTTCCTTCCCTCCTGGACCAGGAGAAGAGGAGAAGATGGAGAAACTACGCTAGTTAGTAAATAAAACTCTTCCTGTCCTTTCCACACCTCTACATTTAAATTTATTCCAAAGACGTCAGCTTTCATTTAGAAAAAAAACCCCAAATCAAAACCTCAATAATCTGAAATTCAAATCACTTTCACGGAAGAAAGAGTGAGAGCTTGGAAGCAGTTGCAAAACAAGATTTTATGTTATTAGATGTTGTTCTCCTACCTTGGATATTTAATCAAATGCCCAAGTCTGTTCCCACATAAAGTGAAAGATTAATCATTGCACTTATAAATCATTCTCCTCATCTCCCTCTCATTTGCACCAAAGCTGCTCTCTTCTCTTTCAATGCTGTAGAAGCTCCTGCTCCTTATCTCCAGGTTCTCTTTTTCTAAGGGCTTAAGTTGGGATTGTAAGAAAATGTTAGGCAGTCACCTTTATTGCTTATTTTATGTATGACAAACTGATCACAGGGATGAGCTTTTCTCTTCAATCCACTGTTTTTAATAAATATTTTACCTTCCACTACTGAAACACTCGTTATGAATTTTCATGAGCAACTTCACATAAATCTTCTTAACTCTTCAGATAAACAGGGGCTTCAAAAGCACTGTGCCTGGCGAGGCAAGGGTCATCTTGTATTTGGTTTCTCTTTTTCCTGTTGAGTACTTTCAGGGATTGAATGGAACATTTAACACAAAGAAAGGTGCTGTTCCAGGCTCCATTCATCTCCATCAATAGCAAACATGTGATGTGACTGGAGGCTACACAATGTGCTTGTGGGCTGGTTATCAGTTAGTTTTGGTAGATCCCTAAGATACAAATTGCTCCAGTTTTGGAAATACTCAAAAGAATTGACATTTGTGTTTGGATGTGTACCAAGATCACATTTGGTGTTTTCCATCTGAAATTTTCATAGTAAACTTAGCAGCATGTATTTGAAGTATAAATGCATTTAAAATCTATCTTGAGGTATAAATATTAATGGGATCAGTTTAGCTGTGCAACACCAGTCCACAGTCCATAGAGATGATCAGGAGCTGGTGGGGCCAGTAAATGACCCCCATGTGAAAAGATCTGCTGGCAGAGAGTGAGGGCATTGCAGAAAACCTGAGCAAATTCTTTGCATTGGCATTCACTAGAATGGAGACGCTGTGAGTAGGGAGGGAGCCTGAGGAACCACCTCAAATGGAGGTGTTGGGAAAAGGCATGTTAGAACAAATTGATGAACTAAACATTAACAAATTCTCAGCACCAGATGGTGTTTACCCAGGAGTCCTGAAAAAACACACACCACAAATAAGAAATTTCTGAATTACTAACTGCGTGTAACCTGGCGCCAAAATCAGCTCTGGGTTTAGAGGGATGGAAATGGGATGTGATGCCAGGGTTTGAAGGGGGCTGCAGGAGTGATCCTGGGAGTTAGCGGTCAGTCAAGGCTTTCATTTGCAGTGGTCATAGATTTGGCTGGAGGTTTGAGAAGAAACAAGGGTGTTGAGAGGAAGATCAGGCCTGACAGACATAAGAGCTCTTGGGTGGATTTCATGAGCATACAGAGTGTGCTTGTCTGGGCTATTTAGCTTTCAACACAGCCTTAGGGAAGCAAGAAAGGCTCCTAACAAATGACATTTATTATGGAACAGGAGAGGTTACCCTCTGGGCTAACCCAGCAGAGGTTACCTGTGGACTAAACGTCAGAAAAGAGAGGGTTGGAAGAAACGGTGACCTCGTATATCAGGAGGCGGTCCTACAGACACCAGTCCTGGCCCTGATGTGCAGCATCTTCCTAAATGGCTTGGAGAAGGTGACACAAGCAAATGGTGACAATGTTTACAACCAATGAAATGTTATTCAGGATAACCAAAGCTAGTGCTGACTCTGAAAAGATGCTGAAATAGCTTATTGCACTAAAATGAAATTCTGTGTTGGGGCTGTCAGGGGAAAAGTGACTACATATACAAAATTATGATCTTTTAGCTCAGAAAAAAATGAAAGACAGCTTGAGTCATTGTGGAGAGTTTGCTAAAAGCATCCAAGCGCTGCTCAGTGAGCAAGCTGGTTATCAGATTTGAAGCAGAGACAGGGAAGTGTTTTTTTTTCATGTGATACAGAATTGCGCTGTTGCTCCTGTGTATGAGGGATGCCGGAGTATCAACCTGCAGGGAGGGTTAAGTAAACCAAAAGAGGGTGCGCGCAGGGGGCAAGTCAAACCGGTCAGTGTGGTTACACCCTCCAGCACAGCCAGGTCCTAAAGTGAGGCCAGCATGGGAGCAAGGGAGAGGTGCTTGCCCTGTTTCATATACCCCTCTGAAGCCCTCACCGCCAGCCTTAACTGGCTGTGGTTTGTGGGCTAAACAGGGCTTTGGCATGACATTTCTTAAGGCAATCCCAAACTGTCAGGCTTTCAAGGGTTTGAGATGTGTCATTATTACACCCAGGAGAATAGAAACAAATTGGTGATGGGTAGTGGGATGTCCGTCACGGCTTATGCCTGTAGCTGGGTGGCTATGGTTGAGGGAATGTGAGACACACCTAACCAGCTTCTAGACAGAGGGTTTTTTCTGCTGGCACTTGTTTTACATGCTGGGTCTTGAACCTGGATTAGGTGCACTCCCAGGTGTCCTGTCTTATCTTCCTCCCTTCCCCATCTGAAAATAGCATTGCTTTTCTCCCTGGAGAACTGAGGCTTGGCTCTCTGCTGTCCTTGTATTACCAACACGAAGAAAAAAAAGACCAAAATGAACAATGAATGTAGCTGCTTTTTCCAATTATTCTGTATATGATTTATTGCCTTATTTTCAAGACATGAAGAACACTGTTAATGAGATTATATTGGTTGCAACAGCTTATTGTTTTTATCCTGGTGACTTTCTCTTTTTATCATGAGAGCGAGCAGTGGATTTGCATCTATTTGACATTTGAAATGTTTTGCCTTTGGTTCATCTGCAGCTCTGTGCAGCAAGATCCAGACTAAGAAAAGCCCATTTCAGTTCTTAGGACAGGTGCAAGATTAAGCATCAAGCATCTCACTTCTAAAATTGCTTGTGATTGTTTTCTCCTCCACGAAGTCTGCATAGCTAGCAATTAACTGCATCCAGAGATCAAAAGCTAAATTGTCTCAGACAGGAATTGCTATATCAGAGCCTAGCGCTACTTGTACCATACTTTAAGCAATCAGGCACTTCTACTGATCTTTCTCTGCTGAAGGTGAAACAGCAGGCTGGGCTTGCTCTGCAGCCAGAGACAATAGAAAGGGAAGGGACTGCATGGCAAGATGGGGAGGAGCAGGGGTGTTATGGTGCTGGGACTGTAACACCACGGGTGTTGGAGTGAGAGGCAGCTCCTCACTAGAAACACAGACTGTAGCCTTGGAGTAAATGCCGTAGATACCCTCTGCATGGCTGTAGGGGTAAGCCCTGCTGCACCGGCTTGCCTCTGGCACAGCGTGGTGCCCAGAGCTGGGCATCTCCTTGCAAGACAGGCGGGCACGGGGGAGGCAACAACTCGGTCTGCCCAGCTGGGGCAAAACCGGTCCCAGGAAGGAGAGAAGGCTGGAGCATGGCCCCCCCTCATGCTGCAGACAACGTGGGCTCAGGGAAGCAGAGGGTTCAGTGCCTTGGCGACTTCATCACTGTGATTTGGAGGGAAGCCCCTGATTCCTTCGTCTTTAATTGCCTTAATTAGTCCATTACCCTCCTCTAGGGGAATTTTCTCCAGAAAGAGAAGACGTCATCCCTTGAAACGTTTGACTGGTAGACCAGAAACTCCACTGTCAGCTTTTCTCTTTTTTTAATATATTCTAAATTGAACTATCATATTGACAAATTAGCATCTAATCCTATTGCTCTAATTCAATCATTTGCCTGTGCATTAGGATAAGAATGATTTGCATAACAGTCTTCAGTCTTCTGTTTAGAAACAAAATATTTTGATATTTGCTTGTGCTAAGTGGGATCAAACTGTGAACAGGCTGGTGAGTAATCCCAGGGGATCTGCATTTACTCTGGCACTGCTGGGCAGCCGTGGCTGCTCCCCCTCCCTTGCAGGATGCCTCACAGGGAGCTGGGGCCTGCTGGTAAATGTCCCTCCTTGGGAAGTTTGAAGAAAAAAGAGGAAAATGGCTTGCTTGCCTGAGTCAGGAGTGCTTAGACACCACTTGCCTGCCTTTATAGCAGGCTGCACTGCTGATGATGACTGTTTTAGCAAGTCAGCCTTTATGGGCAGTGTTTTCCTTCCTCGCAGCAGAACAGATCTGTAAATGAGTTGTAAACCTTTCACTGGACTGGCAGGACTGACGGTTCTTTGCTTTCATGGGGATGGTCGCCAAAGAGACCATTGCACCAGATTTTCCTGGTGAGAGCTGGAAGGGTTTATTCCCTGTCCGATGACTGGAGGGCTCAGCATGGGTCAGAGTTGCTGCAGGTCCCCCATGAAGCCTGTTACTGAGCTGTGGATCCCCCTGCCCTGTTGCCCAAACAGTCCTTCTCCCACAAGCTTCATTAAGCAGTAAGCTAAAGCACGTCTGTCAGCCCACCTTCCTTGTACATTGCTTTGAAATTCTGAAGAGGTCATTCTTCCACCTCACCCACTTTTTCAGTTTCTTCTACTAGGCATTCTTATTTTGTTTAGTAGCCAGATTTTATATATAGCATGCAGCATACCATAGAAATTTTGCAGTCATTTCCTGTGGCTGGTGCATAACATTTTCCCAACTGATTAAGTATCCAGACTCTCACAAAGGTAGAGCTGCCATGTCAAGTGCCTCATATGACTTTAGGCACCTTCAAAGTTGTAGCCCCTTGTGGCAGATCAGTAACTTCAGATCAATAGGAAGATCACTTTTTCTCCTCCCTTTTTGTTATACCTTTATTGTCCACTGTCTAGTTGCTTCTCAGGGAGGCATTTTCAGAGAGCTGTCATTCCTCTAACATAAACTTGTATCATCAAAGTAGTTCTGCAGGTAGTACTAAGAAAATACTGAAATGAAATGCAAATCTAAACATTAAAGACAATTTCCTTAGTAACTTATGGTAGACTTCTTCAAGCTTTCCTTTTTAAAATTGTACTTCTTTTCCTAGTAATATGGGGATAAAAGGATGTTTCTACAAAAAGCCTGTTTTTACGACCCTCCCTTGACTTTGGTACATCTCCTCCTGAGAAGGTCGATGAGATCACACCATTTGCAGATGTCCACACTGTGTGATGTTCTCCATTGTATTCTAATACATATATTTTTATTAGCCTGTGTTCTATGTATTTAATTCAAATTAATACTCTGTGAGGGAAAAACCTCTATGGATGTTTTAATTTTCCAGAGGCTGTCAATAGCCTGGGGTTTGCCTGTTGGAAGAATGTATTTCAATGTTTTTTCCTTTCTGCTGCTATATTATGTGCAAACACTCCTTCTGAAGCTAAGTAAACTCTGTTTTTCATTTTGAAGATACTGCTGGGGTGTCTCTGTCCTGATGTCATCCCTTCCATGAATTCTCCCACTGGTATTTTAGCATCTCCCCCATAGTACGAGCAGCTGACGCAGCCCTGGGCTGGGCAGCCCTGGAGAAGGGAGGCTGGCTCAGGGGCTCAGGGACTGGCAGCCTGGTCCTTGTGCAGCATGGGGAGTTCAGGGTGCCAACCTGCTGCTGGCTCCTTCTGTGCTCCTGTGCGAGGGGAAGAGTGGAGAAGGTGACGGGTCTCCTCTGAAGCCCTGTTTCTTTCCAATGGATATTGTGGCATTTAATACCTCTGTCTCTTGTTTAATACCTCTGGTGCTTTCAGCTGTGGGAACTGCTGTGCCCAGACTGCGGGGAAGCTGTCTCTGCAGCAGGCTCTAGGTGTTCACAGTGCTGATCCTGCTCACTGCACAACCGCTGCCAATTGCATATATTAATACATCTCACTGTCCCGGGTGGGAAGCAGCCAGGTCCCTGCCATGTTCCAGGCTCAGGCCTTTAGCTGCATTATGTAAATTAATCCCTGTGCATGGATCACGTTGTTTTTCTTCTGCACCAGAACCTGTACAGAAACATGAAGTGGTGCCTCTGGCTCGTAAAGGGTTAATATTTTCAGTCCCAGGCCCTTTATTTTATTTTCATAGCCTTAGTCAATACCATAAAGCCCCCAAAACACTGGCAGTCTTTACTTAGATAACTGCACAATGAACCTATCTGCACATCAGGTAAAGCCGACAGTAAATTTACAAGTACTCCGTGGGACATGGGGCCTCGCTGCTGATAACCAGCTCTGGTGTCGAATAGGAGCTGCACATTTATGCCTGCTTTGTTGTGTTTTTTTCCCGTGCAGATAACAGCTTATTGTGGGAAAAGGCAAGGACTACTGCTGGAGCATGCTCAACGCCCTTGAAAACACATCTGTACTCTGTCTCAGCTCTCCTACCTAGTTTAGTCTGCACTAGTGTTTGTTCCTCTCTTTTTTTGTGCCTCTCCTCCCTTGTCTCAGGTAATCCATTTCACAGCTTCTCTGTATCTTACAGGCCAGAGATAATTTCTATTGAAACTGGTTGAGTTGCACCAATTACAAGATGTTTTTCCATGGCGCTCTGGGTTTAATCTGCGTTGATGTTAAGATCCTCGTCTCTGCTGAATGCTTGCTGGGGTGTGAAGTGTCTGCTTAGCTGTTATGTAAAGAAATACATATTAAGGTGGTTAGCGTAATCACATAATCTTGACAGACATCGGTGGCGCAGTCACAGTTCCATATTTTGTGAAGACGGAGGGTACGTAAACAGGCAGGCAGCAAAGGGAAGGCGGGCGCGTTCCTGCTGCTGAGGGATGTGTTATCAGGACTGCGTTTCCAAAGTCGGTTTTTGGAAACAAACATATGGGCGTTAGCTATCTGTGAGCCTAACAATCGGGGAGGGGGAGGAGGGGGGATGACGGCTCTGTGTCCGGTGCTTCCCACTTGAAGGGGTGAAGGGTGGCTTTGCAGGTGATGCAGTGCCTGGGCCAGGGCCAGGGCCAGGGCTGGTGGGGTGGAGGATGGTGCTGAGGACCCTCCACCCTCTGAGCTGGTGGAGGTGGTGGTGTCCGTGTGGGGGGCAGGAACTGTCCCACAGCACTGCCAAAGCTGGATGGCGTTTGGCTGGGGGAGCAGAGGACCCCCAAGGTGCTGCAGGGAGGAGGGTGTCGAGAGAAGTTTTGAAGCATCCTCATTGAGGTGCTCAGCACTGAGTGGCTCCTCCAGGCGCAGCTGGTTACCAACTGGCCATCTGAATTTGTTAGTGCTCTTGAATGGAAAGGAAACGTTTCAAGCCCCCGTGCTGCTCAATCTGCAGCAGAGCTGATCCCAGATGTACACAGCTCTTAGCAAGATGCGTGCAGGAGCAGGCACAGGAGGGGATGGGTGTGTATGGGGAGACCCCTGCAGATGTACCCTTTGCAGGAATCCCTCTGCCTGCCCTGCCCAGCACTGCTGAGCAGCGAGGCCTGCTGGTAATCTCTTCCACAAGAGGAAACCTGAGAGATTCGAGCTAGTTGTGCCCAAATGCCCAGAGCGGAGGACTTTCCTCAAATCCTTTCAGTGCAGAGAGCTGGCCAAGGCCACAGGCTTGCTTTGTTTGCCCCCATACATGCAGGGGCCGGGTGCTGTCACCCCCAGCTCTCTGGATTCTCTTTACCCACAGAGACGCCAGCCCAGCAATGGCAATAATTTGCATTTGTGGGAGAGATGCAGGATAGAAAGCTCTCTAAGCAGTTTAGTCATGCAAAACTGCCACCTTTGATTTTCAGAAAGCTGCTACCCCCTTACCATCTGCTCTTGGTGCCACTTCCCTCCCTGGAGACACCCAACAAAATAATAATATGGATCTTTGCATGTAAGGATGGAGATGATCAATAGCAATCCTTCCCACAGCAGTGGCACAGTATGAGAAGCACAATCTATAACATTAGAGTACCAGAGGCTCAAGAGAGCCAGGAGCAATGCCCTGAACTTCCTTGCTGCCCTGCTTGTCCTAAAACAATTCCCAGCACACTAGCATCCCGAAACTCTGGCTGCTGTGCTTGCAGTGTGTTTCCCCTGATGCAAAATGAGAACAGAAAAGGCTGACCTACCCACCTGCTCTGAGGAAAGTGCTTGCTTATGGTGAATACACTGGAAAAGAGTTTTCTTTCTGTTTCTTCTATTTCTTAATGACCTCTGTTATATTGTCAAGGTCTGCAGTGATTTGCTATCTGAGTGCCAGTCAGGCCGGCTAGATCTATTGACTGCTTTATTGTATGCGTCCAGGATGCCCTCCGGCCACAAAGGATGCAGGCAATTTGTGTAATGCAAGTACGAGCAACTTCTTTGGGCCAATTCCTTTATTTAGATATTTCTGCCTCACCCAAACTCCCAGTGTACATCGCCAACATTTCTGAGATTTCTGCAAGGGATAACATCAGCATTGAATAATTACAGTGAAGACCCCAGTGTGTCTACATATTTTGTCTAAATTATTCAAGAATGCAAGACAGTTTCGTGCAGCATGAGTGAGCTGTGAATCTGTACGTGTGTGAGCCTGCCGGCGTGATGGACTAACGGTGCACAGAGCTTTTGGAGGAGTACCTCCTATTTTCCTTAAGCTGTCACTGTTGATGATGAGAAGTCAAAAATATTTCTAATTTCTTTTTCACTTTGCTGGTGGTATAAAACAAGCCAACCCACCACCCCAAGATGCTGTTTCTGTGCTCCTCTGTCACAACAGAGGAATGAAACTGGAATACCTCAAACAGTTGTATGAAATAGTCTCTCTCTCTCTCTCTCCCTCTCTCTCTCCTGCCAGAAGATAGTCAGAGATGGCATCCTATTCTTTCCTTGCACAACATAGTAAGCTCTTTTTGCATTTGGAATTAATTGTGATAAGCTGACAGAGCTCCAGAGATTTCTGAAAAATAAATCAAACGTTGTCAGTTTGCTCTGAATTTTCCACACCTCTCCAGTGCATGTTGAAGCAAAGACCTTTTAAGTATGTTCTAATCTGGTATCAGACATTTCTCAAATTAACATTTTCTGTAGCATCATGTGTGAATTAGAATTCCATTGTTACTTATTTTAGAACTTAGCTGGGTATATGTTACATTTAGGTGTGTGCCATTGTGTCCATTTGTGTGGATATATTTTCAGCAAGTAAAATGTACGCAGTTTGAAGGATTTTGCTAGCTGGTGATGTTCACTTTGGTATGCATGGGTGCATAGTGGGGAAGGCGTCTTCTCATTTAAATGTATTACCCTTTGGATAGTTCTTAATTTGCTTCACTCTGTATACAGGGTTTAAATACATCTCAAAGTAATTCTTTTGCCAATCAAATCCTCTTCACAGCACAAAACCACATAATGAAATAATGGCAGTTTCAGTACAACTATGTTAAAATTAGTGTTAGCATTTCTAGAATGCCTTAATATTTCTGTGGTGCTTAGGTGTCACACTTCATGCCTTTATTTTCCATATTCTCACTTCCACCCTCCTAATAACATGTTATTGTTTTAGGGAGCTTTACAGATGTGTCACAAGAGGATCTGTGCTCTCGGTTCACCTACCGCATGCTGGGTAATAACATCAAAACAGCCTATGCTGGTGGAAATAAACTGACTTTCTGTTTAGAGCAATATTTACAGAGATGTGAAAACAGCAGCGCTCTCATCACATGCATGAGGATGGGCTTTCTGCTGCCTCTGGTTTCTCCCCTCTGGCACTTTCTGCTCTGCCCTCCAAATTTTCTCCAGTGCTCCAGCAAGAAGGGGGCTTTCCAGCTCTTTGAGCCTTGTGCATGTTTATGCTACAGAGGCACAAATGTTCATTCATCCTCTTGCCTTTGTTTGGCCCAAAGAAATCTGCTGTGGGAGGGTAAGCTCATGCTGCTGAGTGGCTGATTACAGCTGTGGCTGGCTGCAAGCCAGCATTGTGCTGTACACTATGTCTATCCCATACGGATATTGATGTTTGAGTGCATTTGCGGATATTTGGACTAGTTTTAACTTTAAGGTGCAAGTAAGGAGAGTTGCCTCAAGCTGAGACATTAATGCTTTGGGAGCTGGATAGCATCTCCTTTTTTATCTTCAGGAGTAGCTGATTAACTGGCCAATTCCAGGAGACAATGCTTGGCATTGCAAAACTGTGTTTGCATCTCCCAGGAGCTGAACAATGTTTGTTTTGATTAGAGGATGGCAGAACTATCTCAGGACCATGTCAGAGGGAGGAGGAAAGAGGCACAGATGTATCAAAGGAAGGTTAGATCCCCTTGGAAGAGATTAACTGTAGGCGCTCCCATGCTCTACCAAGGTTGGGTGCTCTCCAGCCAGCTCTGGAGAAAAGCCAGAAAAGCGGAAGAAACAGAGAGACCTTTCATATTTTACTAGCTGTGTGTTAAGCACATTTTCCCTTCCTTTCTTCACCTACATCTTCAAAAGGATAAACTGTCCCATCTATTTTGAAGTTTGTGATTAAATGTTTCTGTGTTAACGCAGCTTGATTTAAGGGTGAGTTGGGAGTAATTGGACAACAAGCTGTCTTCCACCAAAGGGCTGCCAAGTCCATACTGGGACACAGCAGCAAGTGTCCGTTTTCCCGCCATGTGGCTTTCACTTGGTACCCTTCAAGTTAGCAGGGCTCAGGAGAGAGGAAAGTCCCTCCCTGAGGGTGGTACCCAGGAAGACTCTGTGGCACACCTCCAGCTCCTGCTGGGTCTGTGCATCCATGCCCCTGTCATGGCATCACCTGACCACGGGGGCTCTCCCCAAAACAGAAACTGTGAGTTTCCTGGGCTAGCAGTCCCAGAGCAGCCAAGCCTCGCAGAAATCTCAGCTTGTGTCTACATGTCATGCCTGTGCCTTGCACCGACTGCTGGAAACTTATAGGAGACCCTTGCTGTGGGATTATCTGCCCTCTTATTTGGCTATCCCTGGGGATGTGCATGGGCCCATATGAGGCTCCAGTTACGATGCAGGGAGCTGAGGGCCAGATTTTGTTCACCATGGGGTAAAGGCAAAAATTGCACCAGCTTCAGCAGAGCAGGGATCATAGTTTGATCTGAGGAATGTATCTATCTGGCTCATTTTCTTTTCGCAAGTCTGTCTCAGTATGTATGGTATTTGCTATGCCACCTAGTAGCTGTCATTGGCAAGCTGTCCTCAGCTCTCTACTGTTGAGCAGATGAGAAGGTAGTCAGAAAAGCATCTGGCAAACAATGGGCCCAGGCTGCAGCGTAAGACCCTGTGGGGTAGGTGGGAGAGGTTCCCTGGAGCTCGCAGCAGCCTCAGGGGTCACTGCCAGGCGGTGATGGGGTTCTGGGGAAGAGAATCTGGGGACAGTGCAACACTTGCTATGGGGTGTTTGTAGGGCAGTTGCAGGGATGTGCAAGCCTTATGATTGCGGAAAGACCAGAAGTAAAGTAAGGGAGGATCAAGGTGGATTGAGAAGGAACAAGTGTGGGAAAACAGGGAAGAAGGGATAAAAGGGGCCAACTGTGTGAGAACAGGAACGGTGAGTGCACTTTACCTGGGTGAATGACCCTGTTCTGCATGCATGTGCATGCATGGGGTGTGAGTGCTGGCTGTGGGAGTCAGACCACAGCCAAGGGGTCACCTGCCCAACTGGGGTGCCAGCACCTGGGGAGACCAGAGTGTATGCACCTTTCCTTGGGGACCTGTGTGTGTCTGTGCAGGAGGGGCTCTGAAAAGCAGGAGCTGGAGTGGAGCTGTGGCTTGTAAGGCAACCAGGGAGGCTGGGGATCCAGGACCAGCTACTGCAGAGACTGCATGTCTAAGGTCACTTAGTAGAAGGGGAGGAGGACGATGATCAGGCCATCTGCATGCTTTCCATTCAGATGAGTGCTCTGTGCCTATTGGGAATACATGCTCAGCCTTGCTGCTGGGTGGATCTGGGGACACAAAGCGGCAACAGCCTTGCATCTGTCGAGCTACCTGTTCAGCAGCTCTGAACACTGGGACTATTCAGTAATTCACTGTTTACCTGAATATTGGAATAGTGATCATGCTTATCAGTGCTGCTGCAAGGAGGTTGAAAGTCTGGATTAGCATTTCACATAATGTCAACAAATTAGAGATATGGACGGAAAAAAATAGGTTATAACTCAATAGGGATGAATCTAAGGTATAACACATAAGGAATAAACCAGCTGCACAAAGAACACTGGGGGAAAATATGGCTTTCAATAGAAATAGACATTAATACGCAGACATAGTGTTGAGTGACAACCCACCTGCCTACAGTACATGAACAGGACTGTAAGAAGGCAAGGCACATGATACACATCTGCTTCACACAGAAAATAGTTCCTTGAACTACTGGGTCCAGTTTTGGACACTGCACCTCAAAACCAGGGTACTTTACCTGATTAGAGCCAAGAGGACAGTGGGAGTAGTACAGTAGACTAGAAAACATGAAAAAAATTGGACAAACTGTGCTTCTTTAGCCAGAAAAGCAAAGCCCAACTGGAGATAGGGTAGCCTCGAATCCCAAACAAGTTGTGGTGAAGGGACTTGATATTCTTGGACAGGCAGGAAGAACTTGATTGCCACAAGGCTAAACATTAGAGAGAACAGAAACAGGAGGACAAGTGAGGCTATGGGGCAGGCTGCCAGCCTCCATGGTGCTGGTGGTGTCTCCAGTGCCCCAGGGCTGGTGCTGCCAGGCAGGCATCTCCCAGCAGTGGCCCTGGCACACAACATCCCCTCCAGCCTATTGTCCTCTGCGGACATCTTGAGGAGGTCACATCCCCCCATCTACACATGCCATTGCTGGAAACACAGGCCAGGTGTCCCTGCCTTCCCCAGCAGAAACGTACAGACTGCAGTGAGACTAGTTCAGGTAAGCACCAAACCTCCCAGGCTTGCCCAGGTCTGGGCTCACCATCAGCCAAAAGTCATGCCTTCCCTCTAAAACTCTGCTGACCTGATGCCTTGTGGGAAAGAAAGGGCTGTTGAAAACAGCTACTAGCAAAAGATGAATGCATAGAAGTGTTTGTCGCCTCCAGGCTTAGTACATACGTCGGGTACAAAGTACAGAGTTACTAACCCTTTGTAAATAAGTAATTAGGGCACTTAATGTAATTGAATAGCATAATGAATAGTAGCAATAGAAACGAATTGCAAAATATTTCTGTCCTTCAGAGAAATTCATAGGTACACAAAAAGCATTTGCTGGTATATGTTACCATGTTTGTGAGTGAGAGTAGTTATCAGAGTGACAGAAAGAAATCTTAGGTTTTCCACTCCAGTGTCCTGCTGGGGCAGATTTGGTTCCAGCAATGCACTTTACAGTATTTTATTACAAGAACTATCAAAGGTAGATGAAATATATACTTTTTAGACATAGGTCCAAGAGCGTCCGTGGGTGTAGGCTGTCAGAGCACTGCTGAAGCCAGCAGAGGTGTGCCAAGTTGCACTGGTTGAATTAGCTAATGCACACATGGGTCAGATCCTTCTGTGTCCCCCATGCCTCTGCGAGCTCAGCAGATTTTGTCAGCGGTAGGAGAAGCTGGTGGCAGGTTAGGTCCTCTGTCCTGCCTCCACCTCCCCCTCCGGCATTGCCTTTCCTTTTGGTTTCTCCCCAGCTTGCTCCCCTGGCCGTGTAATGGGGTAGCATTTTCCTGCCTCAAAAGCTGTTGTTAAGGGTCAGTCCATTAAAAGGATCACGAAGTGACTGGTATCATGAGGAAAAAAACCATTTGATTATCTAATGTGAATGTATTGGAAGTTGTTGCTGGGTATCAGAGGGTTAGTTATAACTTAACTTCTGTAGGCTGAAGTGTAAGGATATAGCTCCTGGTATATAATTAATGTTTACAGAAGTTTCATACACATAGCTCCCAAATTACTATGGGAGCCAAATACTCATGAAGTATGGCCCTAAGGAAAGCAGGGTGCCTGGATAGTTAGCCACTCCACCTTTTTCTTTAATTAAAAATTACCTTTTTTCCCATTAATATTTTGTCTCTTGTGTTTGCTGAAGGCCTAATTCAGCTGTGCTTCAACTGTAGAGCACACTGTTCATGCTCGGCTGTAAGCAGTTCAGTGTAAGGAAGGATAGGGAGTTTGGTCCCAAAGGTGTCCTGGTGGAGAACCAGAAGACAGTCCTTTTACCTGCAGAGCGGTCATAGCTGGAGTTACCCCTCAATCCTGGGCCCAGCTTTTCGCACCCCCCTGAGCTGCTCGCCAACCCTGCCTGTACTCCAGGAGCCCAGGATGTTGCTCCTCACAAGGACTAAGAACACAACAAGTGAGTTGGCTGTGTAGTACATTTGGAGCTGTGTTTTATGTGCTCATCTTTAATATAGTTCCCTAGGGTAACATATATAATTCTGGTTTATTTTATGTATAATCTTCTGTGCAAACTACAATTACAGATTTCTGTACAGTTAAATAATGCAGTTGTAAAGCAGAACAATAAATAATATCTAAGTGAGTGAGAAATTAAGAGTTACAGGTGAACGAGAAAATATATGTTTTCAGATGAGATTTGAAAAGAGATGGGGAGTCAACGGGGCATGTAAATGTATTCTTTAATCTTCATAAAGGAACTTGTGCTCCAGAAGGATTTTACCATTTACTAGAATTTCTCCTTTAGGCTACAGAGGATCAAAACCACCTGGTGTCCTTGGCTGTAACCATGCTGCAAGCAGTCGTCCCACAACACTGTACGTTCTGGGGTTGCGCAGGACCAGAAGCAGCTTAAGAGATTTCAGAGCAGAGCAGCATATAAAAGAGAACAAAAGAGATTCCTTGAATAAGAGATGCAATTTAGGGCAGAAAATCTCCTCCTGCTGAGTCTTTCCTTTCCCCAAGGTGCAGTCTTGTTGGGAGTGGTCCCCAGAAGACCATCGCTCACTCTGGTCTCCTTGCTCTGGTCTCTAACAGCTTAGTGGGTGACGTGAATGCAGCAGCTCAAGTTGCAAAGGTTGGGGAACACTCGAGCCAGTGCTGGGAGTGTGTATACATGCACATAAATCACGCACACAAGCCCTGAAGCATATATTGAACTGCAGAAGACCAAGAATTAATTTCTGCAATTCAAATAATGACCATTTTAATTTTTTTAAAAGCTAGGTTACCTGAGGTTTATTTGGACTAAGCTTAACAGTCAAAATAATATGATGAAAAAAAGTTAAGACTGCTAAACACAACAGCATTTGGCAAACAGCCTGTTTTGTAAAACAAAGGGGTGGATAGTTCCTATCTGATGCATAATTTTGGTCTAACAGGAAAGACGCAGTTGATTCAACAAAGAGCTGATTCAAGACAGTTGTGAAATGTAACAAACTAGGAATAAAAGTAGGGCTGTTTCATGGAAGTTTTCAAAGGAATTAGTATTTTTTTCTTCCTTCTCTTCAACTTTTACCTGAATGTTGGCTGAAGTATTTCAGGACTAGGTTAAACATTGTTTAAAATGTCCTTTTTTAAAGCTCTCCTTCCCCTAGGTTTTTACTGCCGTGTCTTTGAATGAATGCAGTTTCTGCTTCTAAGTAAATGAGATGTCTTTGAATTGCTCTTGTTGCGTGGTTGGTTTGTGTGCTTTTATAGGTTAAAAGATGTCTGCATTCACATCTCACTGTGCTGGAAATGTATTATTTTCCCTGGAATAAGTTTAGACAAATGTTTTCTGTCCTCTCAAGCCCAAAGTCCCTCAGGTATTTTATCCTTTAAATAATCCCTCCCAGTGGATGAAAAATGCCTTGTAGCTTTCCAGCCAGGAGGGCTGGTGAGATCATCTGGTGGGACCCAGGCACTGGACTTTCCCCTTGACCTGGGCCCTGTCCCCACCATCCTTGGATCCCAAAGACAGGAGAGGCCTGTGTCCCGGCACTTTGTACAAGCCACTGCTGATGTCATGGGGCTTTGACCACCTCCGCGTGTGTTTAGACATCCTCCTCCCACCCATCTTCTGCTTTGTTTTCCTCCCTACACCGGAACACCCCAAAAGGCAGATGATGAGCCTTCTCATGACCCTAGCTGCTTGGCAGGAGGTCCCCCGCGTGCTTTCCAGCCCCTGTCTTCTGCCATCCCTCTGGTGGTCACAACGACCAGCTGTACGAAGCTTTTCCCTCCAGCGCAGCCTGCAAGGAGAGGGCAGGCTGCAAGCCTGTCCGGGCAGGTGGCAAAATGCACCCAGCAAAATGCATTCAAGCCCTCCAGGGACCAGAGATCTGGTTACAAGAACCACATAAATCCCCAGGTTTTCTTAGGAGCCTGGCCACAGCTGCCGGTGCCTGCTCTCGCCGTTCCCCCCCTCCCTGTGGGACGTGGGGAAAGGGGGGTGTGAAGTGGAGCGGTGGGGGTCTGTGAGCCTGCATGTGCCTGCCCATGCGTGTGATGGTGGGGGGCAGTGCAGGGATGAGACCCATTAACTGCATGGCCGCTGTGCAGAGGGCTTTGCTTTTCCAGTGATTTAGTCCAGACAGTGTGATTTGACGCAGAAAGCTGTGCCTCACCTAGCTGATGCTTTATTAGGCACTTTCCCAGCTCGGCTTTGCATGGTTAAACAGACTTTGAACCCTATTACATGACCTCTCGGGTCCTTGCCTGTCAATTGAGTTGCTTCCCACATGCTGCTCTCCCCATTTACAGCTAGCACCAGACCTTGCCCTCTTTGAAAAGCATCGTGTGAGTGTGACCTACTGCTATTTTAAGTGAAACTCGGCTGTTACCAGCTATTCCTACTCATACCCCCCATTTACTGAGAAAGCAGGCAAAACCAGATGTGATCACAACCTGCATTTTCCCCTCCCTTCCCCAAAGTGGCCTGAAACCCAAACCTTGGATTCATCTCCTCATCTATATACATACTGAGAAAGAGAGATTATTTCCAAATTGGTCCTACGCTGCTTAGTTTGGCTTGCACCAGTGTGCAGCACTCTGCTGAGCACTAATTAAATTCAAGGCCATCTATGCAGTCTGGCTGGGGAGAAAAGCCATAGGGACACTTCTCCCTCATATCTGCCCCTGGGATATTCAGGCCATAGGTGTTTGCTCCCAGTGTGCAAAGGCGTGGAAAGAAGAAAGAAACCAGGAGACTGCTGGGGCCCTATCTTCCTCTCCTTGGGTAGTTCCCCCTTGCTCTGGTGGTCCCCAGTGTCCCTGTGCTGGGAATAACGCGCTGATTGTATGTTTTGCATTTCTGAAGGACCAGTGTTTGCATTAGAAGGTCCTTCATGCCCTACTGCAATTTACATGTTAAATAGTAATAAGATAATGAATTAATGATGCTTATTCTTCCTATTACATGCAACACAATCATTCAAAAAGACCTAAGCAAATAAAGCCCTTTAATGTGAGAAAATTATAATTACATCAACATTTGAAATGAACTGTGCTCTTTTCAGTGAGTCTGGAAAAGGAATCTGAGAATATTTTAGATACGTATAGGTCATACCTCTGAAAGGTAAACTGAACAAGCCCCACAGTCATGTTTATTGCTTTTTTTCCACAGCTACAAGATGTTAATAGTAAGTGGAAGTACTGTTGATTTGAAAACAAGCAGGAACAGTTTTTCTGTTCTGATAACTGGATCACTTGAGATGCACAACAAATGCCAAAAGAAAGTAATTTTTCATCAGGAAATTCCTGTTGAGGGATCTGCAGGATCTAATCTTTTGACCATGATCACTGTTTATACTCATGCATGATACAAAATAAAGTCAAGAGCACTTTTGCCTACTGCTCAGACATATAGCATTGCTTGTCCACACCACAAAATGTTTGCTGTGTCAGAAGAATGCAGCTGTCCCACTCTGTGATCCCCTTGGCATTGTTCACTGTAGAGGAAAGCCTGTGTGGAGAAAGCAGAGGAGCCTGGTGTTTGCATCGTTGTGCAATTTATTGCTTCACGTTCATGTGATGAAACAAAGCCCAGGGTTAACCTGTATATCAGTGCTGTCAAAAATATCTTCTAAAAGATGACATTTTTCTCTTTTTTTTTTTTTTTTCATTTTAATTTCTTTTTCAGCTGCTTGTTTTGGGAAGGGGGAACATGAATAACATGGCTCCTTTGGGTCTGAAATGCCCTGGTGCACTCCTGGACCCTTTGGCAGGCACTGCTGCTGCAGCAGCGGACTGGAGCTGCAGCTTTCTGTATTTGGTGGAGCCCCTCCTGTCCAAGACAGAAGGCTGGGTCTCCACCTTATTTTAAATGAGCTGGCATAGTAGGCCTGTGTGGACAAACCAGCTGTGAATATAAAGCTTTCTGTACTAAAAAAAAAAAAAAAAAAAAAAAAAAAAGAAAATATCAACAACAACCCTTTTAACAGCAAAGGTAACCTTGACTAGCAAATGAAGAATTGGTTTTCAAGTTGCTGAAAACTACCACTGTATTTAAGAAACCCACTTGATCACATCAACTTCATTAAAAGCTGGTTTTCTGTTCCAATGCTGCTGCTGCAAGAACAAGGTCAAAGGCTCAGCCTGGGTGCAAGGCTGGGGGCAGGAGAAGCGGGTTTTGCTCTTGGCTTGGCCATCAATGGGATATAAAACCTGAACTAAGTCCCTTCATCTCTATTTTGCCTTCCACCTCCTTGGACTTCTGACCTTACCGGGTGCAGCTTTGATATAAGGAACAGCATCTCAGCAGAGCCCTGCAGAGTTCAAGTAATGAGCATTAAGTAATCTCAGCCTAGCCCTCGGTAAATCATGGGCTATTAAGTTGTCTGCTGGCCCCCCTGCACATCCTGCAGGCAGAGGTTTTAGCAGGGCTGAGCCATCTCACACCCCAAAGGCCACAACCCAGCAGCCAAACAGCACACAGCCCAGGTTTTGCACAATACAGAGGTGTTGGGATGCTGCTGTGACATCTCTGGCAGCTGGACCATGTCCTTTGGCAAGGCCCAAAATCACCCTGCTCCCTCTCACGCATGCACTGACTGTGACCACTGCTGTGTTTTCCTATGGAGACATGGCTCCCACTACCTCCCTTTGAGGTGGGGTGCAGACTGAGCCTGTGTGGCACGTGGGAGCCAGCCTTTCCCTGCACCCCACCTGAATTATCCCACTGGGGAGGTAGGTTCCCACATACCGGAAAAATCATTGAAATGTGGCATTCATCTCAGCTCAGTGAGCAGCCACAACACATACTGCTCACCGCTCAGTGCTGGGTAACCAGTACAGCATCTGCAGACACTGCCTCTGAAGATTTTATATCATCTTTTGGAATATTACTTAAAAACAAATTAAATAACGTTGGCCCAAAACTCAGTCCTGTGAGAACCCTCCTGGATCTAGCCCCATTAATAACCATACTTTAGGATCTACCAGAGAGCCAGTTTGTAATTTATGTTCATGCACAATTAATGCAATATTGTTTTGGAACCAAAAAGTCCATGTCTAGACTTTAGTGGTGTTTGAAAATCCTGGAGGACATCTGCAGATGGGAACTTCAGCGTAAATCAGAACTTGGTCTCAAGGCAAAACCTCTTTTCATGCTCTTACCGCTCTCACCAAGATATGTGAATGCAAATACAGCGGGTGGCCGTTATCAGGTCTGCTAACAGTCACAATCATCTGTGCTGTGGTTAAACAAAGGCTAACTAACAGAGGGGAAAGTTCACTGCTTCTAACATTTTCTTGCAAACAACTGTTTTCTTTCAGGCTATTCTTTGGTATATTCGTCTGACCTAAGAGATGCTGAAGGCCTGAACAATACTGATGTAAGCCCTACCAGGGACATTGAAGACTCAAAATGTGTTGCCTGTGTCTGTGGACAGGGTGAATGAGGCAGCACAGCCGGCTGTGAGGGTCATTGGAGGCTGTGCGGGACATACAGGGCAGCAGGGGGACATACGGGGTGGGAGGGATGCAGGGGGTGGTGGGAGCCTGCAGACGGTGTGAGAGCAGTGCAGGAAGAGCAATGTGAACCTTCCTTGCCTGTCTTATGCTCACACCGTAATTAGGATCACATAAATGCCAGTGCTGTTAACAACCACAGTGATGACTGTTGTATCAGAAAAATCCCCGTGCCGCCCGCCTCCCAGGTGTTTGCACTTACATATCACTTCCCATTAAAATGGTCTGCAGCAAGTGCCAGGGGTGTCAGAGCTGGGTGATGGAATTGAATTAGTTTGAATAACTGAATAAGTTTTAGATCTTGGACTGACAGCTTGTTCATATACATTTTAAATGCCCAGCAGCAGCTGCATAATTTGCTTTACTTAGGCACGGCTGTTCACAGCGGCACGGCAGGGCTGTATACAGCTGCCGCTTACTTTTAGCTTCGCTGCCCTCAGGATCCCTTCCTTGCAGGGATGCTCTGAAAGACACAAACTCAAATGGTGTAACTGCAAATAATCAACTTACACATTTCTTTAATTCTTTTTTTTTCTTTTTTCTTTTTTTGAACTTAAGAGAACTGAGAAGTCTGTAAATTTTTTTAGGTACAGGGTGGCTTCAGGTCGCTTGAGAAGTGTCGCTGCTGCGCCTTGACGACAACAGTGTCTATTCTGATTTATTCTGATTCTACCTCGTCCTGTGCAGCATGGGCATGATGGTGAAGAGGGGAAAGTTTCATAAAGGCCTTTTGTGTATCTCGCTCTGAAATCTGGTATCAGTAGATAAAACGAAGACCAAGCAAGCAGATTTTGAAGAAACATTTAATAATTTATGATGTACTTGGCACTTGTATAGCACCTTTCATCCATGGTTCTTAAAAGACTTCAGAGATGTCAATAAATGATACAAACATAATAATGTCTTATTATAATAAAGCCATTTTGCATGTCCATAAACAGGAAGAAAATGCATTCCCAGCAAGATGAATTGTTTTATCTATAATCAAAAAGGGGAGTCTGTAAGAAAGTGGGACACAAAAGCAGAAATCTTAGTTTCCATCTCTTCCTTGTAAACTTTTTGAGGAAATTCATAGCTTTAGGCAGAAGAATTATTTCATACTTTACCAAAAATACCTGCTTGACTGGCATTCATTATCCATGGCACTTGTAAGGCCTCCTACACGTGGTGGATGTTTGCCCTCCTGTTTGGTAGCCTGCCAGCAGAAGGGGTTTTACCTCTGTATAAAGCAGCAATGTGAAGCCTCTGTCTCTGTGATTAGGCTCATCTGCAAATATTTTCTTTTACATGTTACTAATAAATAAGATATTGTCTGTAAAGTCTTCCTCCCACAAATACAAAACAGGTGATGGACGGCTGTGAAACTCAGAGCCACCAAATCCTCAGTCTCCCCTGGAGTTTCAGTTTGTTTTAAAGATTGCATTATTTCCCCCCATCATCTAAAGTATATATGGGCAAGTGTCTGAGGTTTTGAAGACAAAATTTCCAACAGGTTTTTCAACTTACAGACAAAAGTTTAAGCTTTAATAGGGCATAAAGCAACACAGAAGGAGGAAGGCTGAGGCTCAGTGCATGGTACTGCTCAGCAGCGTGCACTACCCAGAGCAACTGCTCTCATTCACTTGGTGCTGCTGTATCCTATAGAAATGTCCTTTAACTGATGGCAAGCAGTTCATCAAGTGGCAATGTGGCAGATATAGCTATAGAGGTGGGTTCAGAAAAATCAAAATGGCCTTCAGTGAGATTTTGAGACTGTTTTTCTGTAATCCTTTACCCTAGGCAGAGGACAATAAAAACACCTGACTCTGGCTTGTGCGTATTTCTACTGCACACGAATTAAATGAAAATGCAGAAATTAAATGGAACTATTCAGAAGGAAAATTCCTTAATGTACAAAGGTCTTCAAATGAGAATGTTACATGCAGTACTTACCAATAAAAACATTGTTATACGCCAGTGCCTACTGCATAGTGGCATCTGAGATGTTATTCTGATAAGCTATTCTAAACAGATGGGTTAACTGTGGTTTCTTGGAAAATGCACGGTTTTTAATTGCAGTAACATTACCTGCATTAATGGACATGGTAGGATGTGGGTGAATGTGTACTTGTACTTAAGGCTGTCCAATATTTTCCACTGCAAGAAGCTGTTTGCTGCTCTTTGCAATATAACTAGGCTTTGCCCAGCAGGAACACAGGGGCCTCAGCTAGGTGGGTGTTTCAAATGGATGTTGCTTCTAAAGTGCCAAGAGCGGTGGTTTGTGCAGCTACAGTGAGGCAGCTTCTCCCTGCCCCATCTGAAAGCCTCTAATGCCTTCCCATTTTGAAGTTTCAAATGTGCTTTGCAATAGCACAAGCTTTTGAAATGTAGTGGGGGATTAGGGTGGTGTTAGCCCAGTGAAAATCCTTTTCACTCTGATGGAAACAAACACTTTAGGAGATATGTAAATATATGATCCAAGGAAGTTTGTTAGCATCTGACAACAAATCTTCTTGATGCTCTCATATGCGGACAGAGAAGCTAACTGTGTATTTTACCATGTAGCTTTGCATTCCACTTTTGCTTTCCTGGCAGTTTGCCTCTCTTCCTTTATGTGTTACTTGGCTCAGCTCTTGCTTCAGTTACAGAAACCCTCTTTTATTTTTCTATTAAATATAGGGTATTAAAAAAATACATATAAATATACAAATACCTGATGGGAGGGAGCCAGTCTCTTCTCAGTGGTATGCTGAGACAAGCAGTAATAGGCACACGCTGAAATACAGGAAATTCTGTTTAAATGTAAGAAAACCCTTTTTGTACTATGGAGGCGATCTAATGCTGTAACAAGTTGCTGAGAGAGGCTGTGGCATCTCCACCTGTGGAGATACTCAAAACCCAAGTGGACATGGTCCTGGGCACCCTGCTCTAGCTGACACTGCCTGAGCAGGGGGGGTTGGATGGCGTGGCCTCTGGAGGTTTCTGCCAGCCTCAGCTGTTCTGTGAGCCTGTGAATACATCTGGATTCTGTAATATGCACAAATATACATTAAAAAATTACGACTTCATTATGTGGTCAGGGGACCCGGGCTTATCTCCACCAGCCCACGCTGCTGCCCAGCAGAGCTTGCCCAGCCTGTGCGGGGGGTGTTACAGCTCTCCAGCGCTTCCTCTCTGGCACAGCCAAGGTCACAGACGGGACCAAAACCATCCTGAGACGAGAGGAAGAAGGAAAAGGATGTGGTCCAGCTCCAAGTTGCTGCGACTGAAGATCTTCCAGGCCTCCTTGGCAGAGTTGCTGGTCAGGGATGGCAGGCAGCCTCCTCCCCTGCCCTGGCGCCGGGGCACGAGGCTTACCACCATGCACAGCCGCAGAGGAGAGCAGGAAAAGAACGGCATTGGCATGTGCATCATGCTGGTCATGCAGACAGCCGGCTGGCACTTCATCTGCAGGACCTTCCCAGCCCACTCTAGCTGGGAGCACAGAACAGCCCTGGGAAAGGGACAGCAGCCGAAATAGCTGTGCATGATAGGTAGCCCTTCAATTCTGGCATTAGCTTCCACGTAAAAAAACCCAAGCCCATACAAACCCCCCATAAATAAACAGAGAGAAAGGCTAAGTGAAGACCATCCAAGCTACTTTGACAGCAGCGGTACAGCTGATGACTGATTAGAGAGGTAGCTCACTGAAGCCCAATTATAATCTAGTCTTTAATTGCTCCTGGCCAATGCCAGCCCCCTGGGCAGGAGGCAGCTGGCTGCCTGCAGTCCTCATACCCCAGAGGAGAAGAGGAAAAAACTTTGCTGGCTCTGTGGGTTTTTTGTCTTTGGCACAATTTGGAAAAAAATCACTCATCATTTTTATTGCTGTAAATGTTACACTTTTTTTTTTTCCTTTACGTGAGACAACCTTTAATTAGCTGCATGAGTAAGACCACACCACCTCTCTTAAATTACTTAAATTCTAGCCTCATAAGGTTATTCCTTCTGTGGGAAGCTAGCAGGTTTTTAAGCCCCATCTACTCCTACCCTCCTTGTGGAAGAGCCTGCTACTGTACCCCCCTGACATTGCTTCCTTCTGTGACCATGACCTTCACCCTGCATTTCTGAGGGAGACGTGAGGTCTCTGAGTCCCCCGGGCACCTTCCTGTGCCTCACCCCAACGACAATGCTGCTCCATGGGGAGGAAGCCCCCTCCTTGCACCCACTATCCCCAGGCTGCAGCACTGGGGCAGCTCCCTGCTGCACCCCCAGGCAGCCCTTTGCTTTCCCGGTAAAGCCATGTGGAGCCAAAAAAAGATGCAAAGAATTACTTTCTGTCAGACTTTCTACAGCTAGCAAACCTCACTTTTGAAGGGACTGGGAGAGGAGGGAGAAAGGACTGGTGATCGTCATCTCTTGAAAAATAAACTTCACAAATTGCCACTGCTGTGAACAAGTTGCTGTACCAAGAAGTGAATATAAGCAGTTAATTTGTTGTATACTATCAAGCTGAGTATTGGGGTTTTTTATATATAAAGTATATGTAATATATAGTAATGTATCTTATATATCATATATGTAAATTATGTAAGTATATCTATATTATTATATATATTTTATATATAAATCAGTAAAGTTGAAGTTTTACAGTCAAATTGCTGCAGGACAGTTTCTGACAGCAGAAATCTCACGATGCTGGAGGCATCCCCTTTGCCTGCCAGTCCCGTGGCAGCTGGCCGTGCCGTGAGCGTCCAGGCAGGGCAGGAGCTGTGGGGTACATGGCGGCTGATGCGAGCCGCTGGCTCAGCCGCTGCCCAGCCCGTCACCTGCACCTCTCCACTCAAGGCAGGGAAGTGCTCTGTGGAGACCCCCCCCCCAACCCCGAGCGACCCGCGGCCCTTGCACCGCAGGGCACCATGCTGCTTTCCTTCCCTGCTCTCACACTTGCAGCTTCCCTTTTTATTCTTCTTCCATCCTGCAGGAAGGGACATTTTTTGTTCCTGGCTCCTTTTGCTTGAGACAGGAGTTCCCACGTGCCTGCTCTATATGGAAATTCTTGACAAAAGAGAATTCTTTTCCTTTCAAACCCCCTTCCTTTTTTCTCTGTTTCTGCCACCTGACTCTGCGGGCTCTGGAGCTGTGCCTTTCCTCAAAGCTGCCAGTTAAACCAGGCAATTCGGAGGAGAATGTGGATGAGAGCGACCTGGGACCTTGTGACTGCCCCTTGTCCCTGCTGCTGGTTTGCAGGTAGCCTGGGACAAACCGGCTTCAGTCCTTACTTTGTCTGCTCATAAAATGGGTCATCCAGCCCATTCTGCATCAAAGTAGTCCCTGTTGGGCAGCTAGCAAGATAAGGGGGAGAGGAGAGAGAAGAAGGATTTAAAAAGGAACAGCCTGGTTCAAAACCCCTTTTGAACTACATGAAGTTTCCCTGCATTCTCCAAATCAGGTTGAAATCACCTCTGCATGCCCACAGACTTCCAGACTGGAAGGGAGCAAGAGCCACTTCTGTGCAACCACCGCAGAGGACTGCAAGCATCCTTGCCGGCAGCTGATCCTTGCACCCACAGCCATCCCCCTCCCTGCAGCACTCACAGCACCCGTGTTTTGGAGTGCCAGCCACAGGAGCAGCAGTGACTCTTAGGCCTTCCCTGTCCCATGGGGTGAAGGACCCACAGACATGCTAAATCCTGTTGGTCATGACTGCAGTTCTGGCAGTGCACAGAAGTCAGGAAGGACATCACACTAGAGCACTGAGTGGGTGATCAGTGCTAATGGGACATTTTTCATTTCCATTTTTAAAGCAATGCAGAAAGCCCACATACATCTTTATCTAGACCAGGGGGTAATTTATCCTTTCTCTTATATGATGTAGTCACAGAACCCAAAGATGATACATCATTTTTTATTGCTTTTAGGCCAACTTTAATTATGAGTAAAGTCCTTCCCAGCATTGTAGCAGCTAGTAGTTCAGTCTTCGGGTAGACTTGTTTTTCTCACTTTCATTGAAAAATCAAGATGAACAAAAAAACCTACTGAGTTGCATTTGTTATACAAAATGGCATGTTCATTTAAAAGCGAATACTCTGGAGACTGTTTAGTTTTCTGCCCGTCAGCCTAATGCATTCCATATTCCGTATTTGAGTTATCAGAGAAGATCTTGTATCATCTGTGATTAGGGGTGTTACTGGCTTCTGGACAGTCTCAATAAACTGTGTGGTGAGCTGGTTAGACTGGGAGACAAAGCCAAAGCCCCAGCATCACAGGCTGACTAACTCATGGCTCTTCTCCATCTCAGAAAGCCCCTGCCTGAAAGTCAGGTTTCCCTGCATCGACTAGTATTTAGTATGAATTACTCACATCGGTAAATGTGTTTGTCTACACAGGGTTTTTAATCTCTAAATGGCAGATGTACTGCAGTTAGGAGATACTTAAATGTGCAAGTTACACTAAAGGAGAGCTGTTTGAATGCAGACATGAATTATTTAATTCTTCAGTAACTGGGCACCCAGAATAAACAGTTTAGGACAGTGGGGAAGTGCGATGTATGACTACTCAGAAAGTGTTTATATAACCATAGCGCATCTCTGTGGGCTTGATTACCTGCTGATCTTAAAGGTGAAATCTCATTGAAATGCATTTTAGTCCTATTAGTACAGCAGAGCCGGTACAGCAGAGGGTGAACAAAACAGTGTTACAGATTGCAACAGCCAAGCCCTATCCTGTATCCTTGGTGCTTCACACATTCCCACAAGGACAGCCAGTGAGTACCACCCAGGGTAACCAATACATCCACATGGAGTTAGTGGGACATGAGCAAGGAGCATGGAAGCAAGTCCTGAGTTTGCAATTTACCTTCACTGGCACAGCACTGCTTTACACCCGCTCAGCTCTGTCAGGTAACTCTTTCAGGTTTCCTGGTTTGAAGGGCAGTTTTTCCTATGGAGGATGCATGGCTGTCTGCTCTGGGTTGGTCTGGAAGAAGCTCAGCACTGTTCCTAATGTGATTAGCATGTTTTCTTCAGAAGGGCACCTGCCCAGAAAAGTGGTTGTTCGGGCCCAGTTTTAAAACCTGGAGCTCACTAAGTGAAATCATGCTTACAGTTAGGTGTTTCACTGGGTCAGCACCTATGTTTCCAGCAGGAATGCACTCCAGCTCTTCCAGGGTGCACATCTGGATCCAAACACTGCTCTCTCCTTTACTCCATGGTCATGTTGCCGAATTCAGTAGTTCCCCAAAGTTCACATTTCCGCACTGACAGTAAACATCAGCCCTTAATCCACCCATGCTTGGGCTCTGCTGTGCTTATAAAGATGAGCTAACATCTCAGGACTTTGTTCTGTGACTTTTTTCCCCTGTTTGTCAGTTACCTGCAGCACAGAAACACTCTAGAGACCTTTCCCAGGATCAGATCTGGACACATCATCATGCACACTCCAGCTTGCTACTGTCCGAGGCTCTGCTCGAGGCATGAAGGACCATCCACTGCAACAAGGTGGTGAAATTTAGCAATTGGGGTGGGAAGGCAGCACTAGGGATCAGCACATTGTGTGTGTGCTTCTCAAAGACACAGTCCAGTTAACTCAGGGAGGTTCACTGACCGAGACTGCCTCTGTCATCTATGAATGACGCCCTGCTTAAACTAAATGCTATTATTTATGAAATACTGGCTTGCCCTTTCTCCAAACCAGGCAAAGGTTGTCCTAAGATCCAGTTCCTATCCCCAGCCCGCTTCAAATCTTTTATCCAGTCATGGACTATTGGAAAGCAACTTCTTGTAAAATATCTTGCAAGAAATGAGGCATGCACCCACTGCTAGCCATGCTGAGGCTTGGGCCCTGTCAGTCTGGCTCTGTTGCCTTGTATGCACTGTTGTAGTGCTTCTGCAGCTGGGCCAGCATGCTTTTTAAATTGGCCATAATGCTGGGCAGAACTGCATGGGTCTGGGTGCCCAGGTCACAGCTGGGAGGATGAAGGACACGTTAACAGCACTGCATAGGGTCATATATTGTCTACCAAAGGACTTCAGAGTATCAAGGTCTTGAGAATAGTCAGAGTTGGGGGAAAGGGTTTTATACATCAGTATTTCTGCAGTCTTTTAACATGCATAGGAAATGCATCTAATGCTGTGTCACTATTATCATCCGTGACAGTAGTACAGGTAATGAAAGAGGCATGAAGTCAGGTAAATTCAGACATAGTTACCTCTTGTTTGGATACAGCTGAGCTGTCCCAGTCAGAAACTTTGTGTTTCTGGGGACACACTGCTTGTAGATAGGGAAGGGGAAAGTGCTTCTCTCAGATGGGCAGATTATTAGGCTTTAATTAAAAGGAAGATCTGGACATGTGTCTGATCTTCCTGTAACACATATGTCCAGATCTCTGATTAGCATTGCAGCGTATTGGTTTATGCTTTAGGTCTATCAATTTATGTTGTGTAGTATAGGCTCCATACAGATGAGAAAATATTCTGGGTCAGGCACAAAGACTGTCTGAAATGTGAAATTTGGCTATGAGAATTTTCAGTCATTGTTTTTTCCTTATTCTGAAACCATGGTGCTACAGATTAAAAGACTTGGTTTCGATCAAAATTTTTCTTTTCCGTTTAGAGAAATCATTTGATTATCAAAGAGAAAAGCGTCCTTCAGATTGTGGGTTGCTGTGGTACAGGCTTGTTCTATTCGTATGATACCATCAAAAGGTAAAATTGGCCAGTGATACCATACACCACACCAAAAAAAAAAAAAAAAAAAAAAAAAAAAAAAAAAAAAAAGAGGGTCAGGAGAAACACAGGCGCTCGCACATACAAGTCCTTGAACTTCCACAAAGAGGTATCACGTTACATTTTGCAGTGTTTCCTAGGAAACCGTTTTAGTGTAAAAGGAACTCTTTGTCTCCTGCTCTTTGCAAAATTGTTTGAACCACCATATCTCATAAAAGGTTGCTTCACAGGCAATTTATGCAGCATTAAAAAAAGCTCAATCTGCAGTTTGCTGCACCTTTATCAGCAGCCTGAATACTTTGGATTGTATTTGTTGAGAATTGATGAGATTATGTCATCATTTCTAAAAGTCAGAGAAATAAAACCTTCTTGTTTTCTTTTTTTTTTTTTCTTTTCTGATATGGAGTGCATTTCTCTACAAAGCAAGGCAGTATTAAAAAAAAAAGGCAGAAATTGTTTTGGGAAGCTCTTATCAGCACCTTTTTACTAGCATGTTGGCTGAGGCAAAGATGCATTTTGGTTTTTTTCCTCTTTGACCACAGAAGAGGGTGGAACAGGATTTCCGCAAGCAGGGCTCTTACTCCCCGGTGTTAGCAGTTGTGTGGCTGAGCCCACGTGCTGATCTGTGACACCTGCTAGCCCCAATCCAGCAGGTCAGAACAAAGGATTCGTCCGCCCTGAATTCTCTGTGTCATTCCCTTCTGCAGCCTGAGCCCCTTGGCCGTGCAAGGTGCTTCCCCAAAACGGGGCAGATCAGGCGTCCCAGTCCCAGGCTGCAGCGGGGGTAAAGTCCTCCATGTGGCTGAATGCTAGGGCAGAGCTGGGTTTCCACCGAGCTCTTTGCCAGCTACCTTTTTTTATTTAATATCTTCCTTTAAATCCAGTGCTAGACATCTGATATTTCATCTTAAGGAGTATGAATGTGAGGGCACGCAGAGCCTCCACTGCTGCCGGCAGGCTGGCCTGTGCTTCCCCTGCACTTTGCTTAAAGAGCTGACCTAATGAGTTTTGTTCCCTCCTGTAGTCCCTGTCATTTATAGTTGTTATAATTTCCTGTCATAGCTACTTTTTTCCTCCCCCCTTGCGATATTGCAGGGTTCAGCTATATGGCTGATGTGCTCTGACTGCAGCCTGCTAGATTTGTCTTCGTCTTAATATATTATTTATGATGCTATTATTCCTTGCAGCGGACTGCCAGCCACACTCTGCATACAGTTGCTGGTCTTCCAAATGCATCATGGCCAGCAAAGAAAAACACTGATCTAATTGAATTAACAGTGGTGCTGTTAGCCTTAATAGAGTTTGTCATGAAACACTAAGCAGATGTGACAATGATCTTGGTTAGTCATATTTTTGTCCCTACTCCCAGTAACTGTTAGCCATATCAGTGGGGAGGATAATTCTCCTTTGCTGATCAGTAATTGTGCTTACCTAGACATGTGGCAATCGCTTCGGCCTGATGGTTGAAATAAGCCAAGGACTTGAATAGCAGAAAGTTTTATATTCTGATGATAAACTTGGCTAATTAAAACAAGATGCAGATGGTACTGCCACCTAGCAATTTTCACCTCGCTTACTCTGACTCCAATTATAGCCTTTCCCTACTGACTTACACTGTTTAAATTACAAAGTCAGGGGATGGATGACTATTTACCTGTTTCTATTCATACAAAGAAGTCTAACACATCATCGTTCTCCTGCACAAGGCATGTGATGATGGTCTTAGTACTTATTCTGAAAAGAAAAGTATCTCCACTCTTCAAAAAAAGGGAAAAAAGTAATAAAAAGGCTGCTTAGAGACTCATTAGCAGACACACGCATCAGCAGGAAGCATATGAATATTACACACACAATGTGTTTCTCTAACACTTGTTGGTTGGAGCAGGTGCCATACTTCTGGGAAATTAACTTTAATTGGATAAATAGAAAACTGGCCTTAACTAAGCCAGCCCAACCCACTTTCTTAGCTTATTATTTTCTTTAGACACTCTGAAATGCTTGATCTTGATCCCTTGGGTGACTTTTGCTTCTTCTTACAAGGAGAGGTTAGACAATCAGCCATCAAGAATGGGTTAGGTTTGCTTGATCCTGTCTCAGTGCAGTGGGGTAGAAAAGACTACCACTTGGGGTCCTCCACATTGCTTTAAACAAGCTTCATAAGCAAGGTTTAGGGAGCAAGAATCCATGTCCAGCGCTGGGACAGAGCACAGAGTAATCCTGCTAATTCTGTGACAGAAGAATGATCTGGAATTGCATCCCAGAAATTACTCTGGCCATCAGCTGGACCGCTGTGTTGTTCCTAGTGTCGATGCATTACTGTTCTGGCACTTTATTCTGGCACCCCCTTTCATGCAAAATCAGCCTTGTGTATTGCCATCCTGCTGGCAGTAAAATGCACTGAACGGCCCGTGCTTTTCCTGATTGCCTACTGTCCTGGTTTCAGCTGGGATAGAGTTAACTGTCTTCCTAGTAGCTGGTGCAGTGCTATGTTTTGAGTTCAGTATGTGAAGAATGTTGATAACACACTGATGTTTTCAGTTGTTGCTCAGTAGTGTTTAGACTATAGTCAAGGATTTTTCAGCTTCTCATGCCCAGCCAGGGCACCTGACCCAAACTGGCCAACGGTGTATTCCATACCATGGGACGTCCCATCTAGTTTAGGAACTGGGAAGTGGGGGCAGGGAATCGCCGCTCGGGGACTGGCTGGGTGTCGGTGTGTGGGTGGTGAGCAATTGCCCTGCGCATCATTTGTACATTCCAATCCTTTTATTACTACTGCTGTCATTTTATTAGTGCTATCATTATCATTATTAGTTTCTTCTTTTCTGTTCTATTAAACCGTTCTTATCTCAACCCAGGAGTTTTACTTCTTTTCCCTATTTTCTCCCCCATCCCATTGGATGGGGGGGGAGTGAGTGAGCGGCTGCGTGGTGCTTAGTTGCTGGCTGGGGTTAAACCACGACACCTACGTTTTTTTCCTGTGAGGAGCTTTCAGGTGCAAATATTCCCTGCTGTAGAAGCTATAATGGGGCAGGATTTGCAGTTATCTTTGAAACCACACTTGTGTAGTTTGAAAAGCTATATCTATTGGAGGGAGAGGGTAGGAACAGGGCGATGGACCAGGATTTATTTATGGAGACCTGTTAAGTCATTTAGCTGGGTTCCATCTTGTGTAAAAATATGTATGCAAATTAATGCTGATTGGAAAGGAACTTCCACGCATCCTCGATGACATGCTAAATGAGGTCAACATGAGTACCATTAATACTATGAATAAGGTGACACTAATTTGACTGAAGTGTTCAAAACACCCCCGCTTTCTCCTGGGTATCTTCTTCGTCCTGTTCAACCCCAGGGAGCTTCTGCAGTGTGGCACCAGTGGTCACTGCAGGAGGTGGACCTCATGATTCAAACAGACAGCAGGTAGCTCAGAGGTCTCCTCCCCTGTCAAAAGCCACCACACTGGAGGCTGAGGGCACTGCCTCTTCTGGCAGGGGAGCTGCGGGTGCTCAGCGGAGGGACCTTTCCTTGGCAGGGTGCTGCTGTGGGTGCCTGTGCTGTGCTTGGCTGGCTAAGACCCCACCAGGGCAGTGGGGTCTGCTGCACCCTGTTTCCTTCAGTTCCTCTCCTGGTCATTTCTGCACAGCAGTACGGTGAGACAGGTCTCTGCCAGAGACTACATGCGTGCCAGCGGAGAGATGCTTTAAGGAGCTAGGTTCACACCTTCCCTTGGGCGGCCGTTTGTGGCCACACAAGCAAAGCAGTTACAGACCTCATATCAGGGCGTGATGCTGCTCGCATCAGGGCATCCCCCTTTCCACCCTCCCTCCTTCATGCCCGTGTTTAAATGCACCTTCTTTCACTGGCAGCGGGTGAAGGAGCTCTGCAAAGGATGCAGCCAGCACCACTGTCCTCCAGGCAGCAGCCTGCAGTTGTTTAAAGAGGAATACTATTGTTAGCGTTAAAATAGAGGTAGTCTTTGAATAGTTTCCCTAGGTATTGCTTACATGAAGCGTTTCAAACAAAGCTGGACAGAGCAACTTCACAAAGGACTGGCTGCAGGACTGAAAACGACACACGTCTGTAAGCACCCGGAGAGCTTTCGCTTTCCCGTTTGCTGCGACTCTGGGAGCACGCGGGTTAGGCGCAGCAGCGCGGTGCACTGTGTGGCCGTACAGTGCCCCCGGTCCCCAGACTGGGGGTCCCTTAGCATCACTCGGGGCAGCCTGCCAGGTCCCAGCCCTGGTAGGCATCCTCCCTGCCTCCACACCGGCGGCACACCTGCATGCCAGTGTGCCTGGCCCAAAGGAAGCCTGCGCCTGAGAAAAAAACAGACGTGTCTGCGGGCAAGGCCCTGAAAAATGATGTTGGCAACGCTCTGCTCTCGCACGTCACTGCTACGCCAAGGCCGCCACCTTTGGAGCCCTGGTGTCCTTCAGGGCAGAGAGGGGGAGACGGAGCTGCAGGGGGGGCTGCTGCTTTCCACCAAGGAGAGCGTGACAAGGCTTTGCGACTGCTCTTTTTCAATCCATCATGTCCCACTCCTTAAGGAAAGCTAGTACTTCACCACTTTCTGCGGAGCCAGTGACAGGGCTATCCGTGGTGTGAGGTGGGGGACTGGCATGTATCAGTGAGGATCTAGGTCCAGAACAGGGTGTCCTGACAGGGCAGGAAAGCCCAAGTATGTTCTGACCAAGGGTAACTTACTGGATCGGATCCCGCGTTTCTACAGGGTCACACAAAACTCCTGTCACAGAACAGAATCACTAAGCCCAGTAACCAACGTAGCTGAGCGCTTACCCGAACTGTAATGGCTGTGTGTTAAGTGATCCCCATTTACACAAAATCAATGTGGAGAATGCAGGTATGTTTTAACAACTCCCAGGACTAGGGAGATTATATACTCTTTTGTTATTTAACAGTTTACTAGCACTTTTTTGCAGAATTAGTCTCAGGCAACACCCTCTAGATCAGGCCCATGAAGCACAATGGATTTATGCCTGCTACAAGAAAACACAGGCTCCTCCATTATTAATTTGTAAAGCCTGGAGATGAAGTCACATCTGTATGATGATCTATTTTGGTGGACCAAGCGTGCTTAAATCCCAGCCTTGATCTTTTAAACTATCAAGTCTGCCATAAATATTTGATGATGAACAAGCTCATAAAAAGAAAATGCAGAATATGAATAGAGGGAGAGCAAATGCGTGATTCAATTTTTAATTACCGTCACCTTACTTGGAAGTCAAGTTCATCTTCCGTAACAGACATAAAGCAACAAATTTCTTTCTCACCATAACCTGATCTAAATGATCAGCATCATATTGTCTGTATTTTTTTAAGGAAACAGAAAAATCATCAAACAAAAGAACCAGGACACAAGAAATAAGGTAGAACAGTCTGGTTTTATTACCATATGTAATCAAGAGCTTTTATTTCCCCTTTTCTCCTCCTCCTTTCTTTTTCTTTCTTGCTTTTTTTTTTTTTTTTTTTTTTTTTTTACAACATACATTAAGTTGTGAATCAGATGTTAGGGGGATGTGGAAATGAAGGGAAACTGGTGACATCACAATACTTTACAACTTTACAACAAATGAGAGTCTGAATTTGTTGCATCTACCAGTGTATAGCAAGGGTGGAAAGCAAAGGCACACATAGGTTCATGAACACCTCAAAACAGAGGGTGGAAGGGAACTGAGGGTGGGAAAGGACAAAAACAGAAGACCCACTGAGTACAAAATGTGTGTTTCAAGGTCAACCTGGTAACTGATGTGGTGTACATTGCGAAGGCAGATCGCTGCACAAGCTGTTGCCATGATCATTTTGTCTCTACGTTTTGGGAGAATGCTTTGCAGGGTAGTAACAAGGGGACCTGCACATTTGGTGCTCCAGGGGTTTGGAGCTTGGTAAAAAGGTTGCAAGTTGGTTCTTTTAACACAAATGACCTTGCTACCTACTGTTTTCAAAGGGTTTTCTGCTTGTTTTTATTAAAACAACAACATTGCTTTGGATACAGATCTATCTACTCCAGTCTGCATAGTTCACTAAGGGTGAACAAAACTGTTTCATAAAAGAAGCCATGATGAAATGAAAGAACATGCAAGCACCCTTGTTACACACTTTGGTCTAGACCATCCAGACTTTATATATACCATCTATAAGCTAATGGACTTAAAATCTGTCTTTTCAATCATTCAGAAACAAAACCAAAACCCTGAAAAACAAATGGAAGTATAAAATTTTAAAAAACAAATTGAAACAGAAACAACCACCTTACTCAAACATACTGTTCAGTAGATATATATATATATATAAAAAGCTTAGAAGCGATCCCCATCATTTTTCTACAGTATGTTGACACAGTTATTGTAACAGATTAAAAACACATCTACGTTTTTGCATAAACTGAAAGACTGGAAAGGAACTTACACACCTGCGCGCACACACACACACGCACACACCTGTGTGCGCGCACACTCCCACGCTAGCTACATGCACAGTCACACAAAAGAAACAAAGGAAAAAAAAATTACATTTTCCCCAAAGAAGTATATGCAGCATCCTTCTGGAGCAGCAGGTAGCTACAGCAGGAGCCTGCCTGCCTGTCCTAGCTCCATGTGCACTGCGTGCTGCAGGATGTGCAGCCGGGCTTTCTGCAGGGCTTGGCCCCTCTCACCGGTGCTTGTCCCCAGCCAGGGGACACACCAGCCCCGTGGACAAGGGTGTTGGTCACTTCCCTGCTGCCCAGTGAGAATGATCCCCATGCTGACGTGTGGTAAAGGGGGAGCAGGAGGTGGGGGAAGGCAGAATCCCCAGCATGGTGCCTTGGGAGCATCGCCGCTTGTGGGTGGTTTTGAGAGAGGACTTGGCACAGCTAGAAAGTCAAATTGAAGTGGAGGGTATGGTGCTAGCCTAATTTCTTGGGGGGCACGGGGTTATGACAATAACCACCACGTTGCTCTTTCAATGTCTTTACTCCAGTTCTTGAAGGGGCTTGGAGGAGGAAGGATCAATAAATATTTGCATTACTCAAAGGGGAAAAAGAAAAAGGTTTTACATACTACAGCTCACAAGTATACACAACTGAGGGTGTAAGGCACAAATTTACATGTGGAAGAAAACAGGCTATTCACAGATATATTCCCACGAAAAACCCGTGTGATAAGACCATAATTTATGCATGGTAACAGCCGGCATATTAACTAGTTCACACTGTTTGAGGATTTTGTTTGCCGTCTCACATGCAAGGTGAAATGAGATGGCACATCACAAGCTGGTGCCTTCACAGAAAGTATTAGCTACTGACAAAGCCATGTTGATAGCAATGGTGCACAAATGTGCGGCTTTTAAGAGTTTCTCTTGCAGTTAGAAGTTATGAACTTGCAGTATTTGTTTGTTGCTGTCTTAGGTCAGAGGCCCAGCCAGCTAATTAGCTGAGAGACTTAAATAGATATCCCCTTTTTTTTCAGCTAATCAGGCAGTCCAGGCACAAAGTTCAGAATTCCAGCTCCAACTTATCTAACTCAGTGAATTTATTGGAAAAATAAAAGAGTTTTAATTACTCCAGTTAATGGGTTTCATGTTAAATAGGTATAACTTTCAAGGTACTTCTCTGAAGAGCTGCTCACAGGATGATACGCAGAAGTAATTTCCTTAGGAAAAACAAAAGTTGAACAATAAATAAGAGGAGTTACTTGCGTTAACAGTCACGTGTTATTCATTAAAAGAGAAGGGTAGCAGAAATCTATGACATAGTTTGCCCAACACGGCATTTAACTGCTGTAACCAAATGGCTGTAACACTGATGGGCATCGTTTCACAGTACCTGCACGTAGTAAACTTCTGCCATTGTTAAGTCAGAGTTAGCTTTATCAATGGATTCTTTTTTTTCTTCTTTTTTTTTCTTTTTAAAATTTGTTTGTTTTTGTAATTATTTATTTTGCTTTTCAGAGCACTCCTTCCCAGTTCAGGAATGCGCTGTGCAGTTGGGGGCAGGGGGTGAAATGTCACAGTCATCTTTCACCTGTGTGCTTTTGGCTCAATGTTTGTGATGGAGGGTTAGTCTTTTGAGCAAGGAACTGGCGGGTTGTGGGGGCAAGTCCTGCAATTGCAAACCTTCAACCATGGGTCATATGGCTCGGGTTTAAAAAAATATTCCACTTTTCCCAGAGAGCAGAAATCCAACACATCTTCAGCTTGCAACAACCATCTTCTCAGAGGAGCGAGTGATAACAGTTGCAGAACACTGGCTTTCAAGGGCAACCTCTGCTTAATTGCCGCGCCCCCCCCCCCCCCCCCCCAATTATGTACACGCATCATTGGGCTTCATGGATGTGGAGAGCGGCGCAAAGGAAGGTTTGGGAGGTACGTCTGGCTTTAGCGAGGGTGTGCGTTTCAACCCTGACCTCGTCAGTGAGTTGTAGGCGGTGAGACTCGGCTGCCGAGATACAGTCACAGCCTGTGCCTGGGCAGCGTGAACTTGTATGGAGTCCACTCGCTGCGGGGCCGGCGGCGGATTGTCACCCCGGCCAAAGCTCTGATTGCGGGAAAGATGGGACGAGTTGGAGGAGTTAGTGTTGTTTCTTTTGAGGGTCGACGTCTGGTGACTTCTCGTGAGTGAGTTTGTAGGGTAGCTTCTCTTGTAGTCCACGTTGTAAGCAGAAGAGTGCATCTCCAGCCGCTTGCTCAGGCCACTCTGTGACAGTGAGGTGCTTGGGGGGCCGAGGGAAGCTTCCCGCTGGGGTACTTTTGGTGGCATGCTGTCGAGATTTTCCACCAGGTTAACCCCGTGGCTGGGACTTTTGCTACCGAGATGATCCTTGATAGTTTTGTACTCAAGGGTGGCATTCTGGTCCTCCACAGATACCTGAGCCCCATCGCTCATTTTTGGCTGGTCAACGTACTCGTGCTGGTAGCCTTGCTGGGCTATGGGCAGGACCACAACACTGGGAATGTGGCTAGGAGAAGCCCTGAGCGGCAGGTCGGTTGGAATCACGGGTGAGGCCATCGGGGGGATATCTTTTGTGCAGGCATTGATGAGGTTCTGGTTTCTCTCCCACTCCCTGCTGCCACGGCTGGGCTTTCTCTTCTGTTGCAGGGTTGGGGTGGACTCAGGGGTTGGCAGGGCGGCCAGGTCCAGATGGTGCTGGTCAGCTTTGATTAGCATCTTGGCAGTGCTGCCTGGGGTAGCCAGCTTGCCATTGTGCATCAGCGGCGTGAGGATAGCTTCAGGCTTTGGCTCCTTGGACTGAGCATCCCCAAAGAGGCCGCTGAGCTTGGTAACACTGCTCATGGAGCCGCGGCGGGAGTGGGTCAGCTCCTTCTCCTTCCTCTGCACAACAGCCACGTCTCTGCGGCGATGGTCACAGACGCAGTACACTATGATTCCTGAAAAGACGGCCCCCATGACAAAAGCAAGAATAACAGCAATGGCTAGCAGGGTGACCGGCACCAGCTGATCATGACCCTTCAGGTAACTCTCACGAATCACTCCTGCAATAAACAGCATATGGTGGTTAAACAAACTAAGGACAGGGAAAAGCTACTTATCATTAACTACTTTGTTCAAAGGCACACCCTGGGAGGTTTGTTTGTGTTTTTTAAGGTGATTTTTGATCAGCTTGCCCAAAATTGGAGACATACTGTACCTGCCAGCTACATCTAGCATGTGCAGCCTTGGGCTTTCAGTACAGCTTTCAGAACTGGAGTTGAAAACTACAAAGTTCAGGAGGGGAGAGAGAATTTACTTGCAGGGCAAGTGCAATCGGTTTGAAATCCTGGCCCTGGGCAACTCACACTGACTTCAGCAGGTCAGAGCTAGTATTTCTCCTCCTTTGACATACTGCTCATTCCTCCCCTCCCTCCATCCAATCTCTCCTCAGCTAATACCGTATTATTTTTACTATGGTAAACCATTCAAATTGAAAAACCTTTAAAAGGAGGAGAAAAGAGAGAAGCTCTGCAAGTACCAGAGAAGTGCATCCTACATTGTTTAAAGCTGCTTTCTCTGCTCATCATTCTGTTATCTTTGTCATGTGTTTTAGAAGTCAGTGTCACATGCCTGAGCTTCAGGAGGATGCTTAAATAACTATGAAAGATAGAACACGGTGTTGAAATCTGTTGAGCCTGCTAGATGACTGTCCTTGCTATTTTAAGTTTAAAAGCTCTCTCTTGTTCTGAACACATGAATAGGTTGACCTCTGTGCTGAAGCCTATGCTTTCTCATCTGAAAGCCCTGACTCTGAAGGCCTCACTTTGTGGTCCTTTGCTATGGCCAGAGATCACTGTCAAATCTTACTTGGCCCTCCAAGCACTCGCTGTCAGAGAAAGCATCTTTGGCAGAGTGCACCTTCTGCATCTGAAGTCCCTAATACAGCATTAATTAATACCCTGAATTTCTGAAGAAAGTAGTTTTTTTCTGACATAGTTGGGCACCAAGCCAGCAGCACTAATGAAACATAAGCACGGAGCCTCTAGTTTTCTTTTTTTTTCATTTCTGGTTTTGTTCTTAGTGCTTAACAAGGAGCAGCCACAGCCTGACAAGGAGCTGAAGGAACATCTCTCCCACCTCTTTCTCCAGAGAGGGTCCAAGTGCCAGGGCATTAAAAGCTCCACATGCTCTAAGGAAAAGTAATCCTTGTCCTTATTACAGGAGAGACAGAAAGACAGAAAATGTACCTCCAAGGCTATCCTGAGACTTCGTGAAGATAAAAAACTTCCATGTCGTAAATCAACTCCTTCTAGAATAATGTCTCTCCATGTATTAGGCAGAGAAGGTATTAGTGGCCCAGAATTAGAACCAAATGCAAAATACTCCTCAGAAAACTATGTCAAAAGAGCACTGAAAAGTTGCCACTATCTCACAGAAACCTTTGGTAAGTATTCTGGCTAGATATAGTATTGCTTCTATAGCATATATTTTTCTGTCCTCATTTAATTGCCGTGTTTAGGTGGACAAGGGATATTTGCTTACAAGATAGGAACTTTATATTTAAAAGCAAAACAGCTTTTGAAATCATAAGCCCCTGCATGTGACATCACAGCTGGTTGCCATGGAAACTGTTGTGCTGTGACCAATAAATTATTTCTTGAGGAGAATAAATAGCAAGAGCGGATGATTGCTTAAGAAAGCAAGAGCCTACATTCATATAAATGTCTTAATAGTAAAAAAGGGAGGAAAGCAAATCTTAGAAAACAATATATAATTAGAAACAATCTTCAAATTAAGTGTTTCTAAGAGAACCCTCTTTTAAAGCCCAGAAACTTTTTAAGAGGCAGATTTTTCTATTCTTTGCCATCAGCACTTAAAAAGCAACAGTAGAACCTAGCTCTGTAATTTCAATCCACATGCAAAATTGCTGTATATAGACCAGAAGCACAGTTTAGTGGTTACGGCACAGTCAGCAGTAACTACATTTCACTGCAAAGGTGTTGGTCCTCTGTGGACCTTCATCTGCTGATATTTACACGCTAGACTCTGCAGCATTTTGAGATAAAATTTATTTACACTTGTAAAACTATCTGCTGCCATTAACGGGAGAACTGGAAACAGAGTCTTAAATGGGTGGGAAGGATGGTCAGGGAAGTGTTAATTCTTACCCAGAAATGCATTGCTGGGCATGAAGTTAAGAAAAGCTTCAACTTAAAAAGCCTAATTTCATGGACACCTTCCATGCACAAACTTCTCAAAGATATGCCCCCTTGAGCACTTAAGTGTAATGTTTTTTGCATGAAAAAGACTCAAAATCCTGCCAAGTGCCTACCTAGGGATGTAAGCACCTACACCTTTTATGCATAGACTGGTGGAAAAGAGGCTGGACTGCAATCCTGCAGAATGGGATCTGGCAGTTTTGCTTGATGATGGTTGGTTGACCTCAATACAGGTCAACAATGTGCCCTCGTGGTCAAAAGGGCCAACTGTGTAAAAATATTAGGATGTGTCCAAAGGAGGGCAACAAAGACGGTGAAAAGACTACAGGGCATGACTGATGAGGCGTGGCTGAAGAGACAGTTTGTTCAGCTTAGAGAAGAGGAGACCTCATTGCTATCTAAAACTTCCTCATGATGGGGAGCGGAGAGGCAAGTGCTGATCTCTCTCTCATGTGTCCAGTGATAGGATGCAAGGGAACGGCTTGCAGCTCACATCTGTGCCTGACACCTCCTATTGGCTAAGTGAGGTTGTTCTACACCCTCAGCCTTCTGCTTTAGGCTAAGTCCTACTCTGCAAATGGCAGCCTTAAGCACAAACCTGCATCATTGCATACAAAAGCCATATGAAATCTTCAGTTTTACATTACTAACAGATATTGAATCATTACAACTCACTTTACAAAATTAACACACAGTTCAGACTGAGCAACCATGTGTGTCCAAGAAAGGGGCAGCTGAAAGGACACACTGCAGGTGTTTTGTCAGCAGAAATTTATGAGGGTCTTAAAACAGCCTGATTCCAGCTAGTTCCTCTTGAGCTCAAACCTTCCTGACGTTTATTATGTTTTCTGTACTATAGTTAAAGGAAATTCAACATTAGTGGCTTTGGTCTAGGCAGGCAGATCTTCTCAGGACACAATGTCAGGTTAATGATGTGATCTATTTTTAATCATGGATCTCATCCATGTGTCTTTAGTTATGCAAGCAATCCCAACAAGTTTAACTTAAATGAAGTAAGATGGGCAAGATTTGACCCTGCATTAATGTTTATGGAACAGATACAATTAAGTAATGAAAAAGTATGAGGAATGTTTAGCATCTTACTGTCGTGACCACAGGGGAGGGAAATCTAATACAAAATAGGCTGGTAATTGCAGTCGTTGCCAATCAACTTCTCAAGCCCCTAGCATCAGTATTAACTGCCTTCACAGGCTGGGATGAATAAACAACTGTGTGATCCCAACTACGTCCTCAAAACAAGCCAGTTTGAAAGGAAACAGATAGGACAGTATTCATGCCACTTTACAGACTGCATTGTGTATGCTTTTACCTATTCTGCAGTTCTTAACACCACAGTCTCCAAGGCTTAGTCCAGCATCATTCATTAGCACTCATTATTCAACGAATTAAAATAAATGGAGAAAATAATCAGAAAAATGTAGGGCCTACATTTTTGAAAGTCAAGTAAAGTATCCGGACTCCCAGCTTTGAGGAAATAGCTGCTATTGAAAAACCTTACAGCTATATATTATCTGACATCTTTCTAAGACATTATGTACTGGAAAACTGACTGGGCTGCCTGCATAAAATGCTATGGAACCAGACTGTAAAATATGATTGCTATAAATATCAGTATATTATTTTAATCTTGTATTTAATAATAAAACAATTATTCTAAATTAAATACTTTTACTTTTAAAATATTATGTCTAGCACTTTCTTGTTTGCAATATCTTCCTTCCAAATGTGAAAATACATTGCTTATTTTATGTGGTCTGAACTGCTCATCCATACCCTTGACTCTTTTCTGTAGTGCATGGAGATGTATCACCATGGATAATAACCAGCTATTCTTTGGAAAGGAATATTGTTGACAGAATTACCTGTATTAACATTATACTTGGGAGAGATCTGGCGGTAAATATAGTAGTAAAACTGAAAAAGCTTCAAAGACACAGACAAGGTTAAATATTCACACCTTTGAGGATCAGACCTTCCATGTCGCTAATGACACAAACGTGCTGACACTTGTCTATCTCCCTGAAGCCTTCCAGTAAAGTCAAGCTCTGTCCCTTGCAAATCACAACTGGGCTTACAACTTCAGGGTCTTCCCACATGTGATGTACTATTATTTCTGGCCACTACAAGAGCCAAGCTAGTCACCTGATATCCTCCACTTTTCATGGCCATTCTGATTGCTGTAGACAACCTGATCCTTCCTCCTCCACTAACTTTCTGTAATTTCATCCCATGTCCTTTTGTCTCCATCTCCTAACATCACCATTCATTTTCTCAGTCAGTATGCCCTGTCCTGTAACAATCTAGAACATGCAAAATCACCTCTTTTAGTCATCTAATGAAAGAAGACCTGATATGGTATTGTATTATTCTGCTATACATAATTCATTCTTTCTTCCAGTGGAGCTTGTAGGTAAAGTACACAGTGTTGACTGGCTGGCTGGTTAAAAGGACATTAAGAAAAATGTTTCCAAACTTTCAAAGTAAGTGTTTCAATTCTGAAATGAGCTAGTGCTTGGCTAAATCACATGAGAAGAGTATTGATCTAGCTTGTTCATTAAAGGTAGCTGGGGAAAAAGAAAGGAGATGTTAAATTTTGTATCAATAATACATATACTTTTTCTGAAGTCCTGAAAAAAGTGAGCAGCAGACTGTTGAATTGTCTCTGGGTAAAAATAGGAGAGAAAAGAAAAGACCAGAGGTGATACAATGATATAGACATACTGTATACTAAATCATCGTAAGCAGGAAGAAGATGAGGCTTCTTATTTTCACCAATTAACAAAAGTATTCAAGGGTTAGGACTGTACCTGTATATCTGCTAAAAAACAAGTTAAAAAGCAAGATGTGCACAGTGCTGAAAGTGTTATCGCATGAAAATGCTGATGAAGCTATTCTGGGCATGTTCTGCTCCTTCTAATTCTAACAGGAAAGAACTTCTGAGGGCAGAAATGTAATTAGGATGAAATAATCACAAAGGAATAGAGTTCATCATTCTAAAGAATACATGGCATGAGCATTGAAGCATTTACTCCTTTTCCTGCTTCACTTTTCAGCAAAAATTCCCACTCTGATCCATGATCAGAAATGTAACAAAGTCAGGGAATAAGTGTCAACCAGAACAAAGAGGTAGAAATATTTAGATAATGTATATGTTTTCAAATTGTCTAAAGGAATTCATCCCTGACTGCTTAAGGAGCTAGCCAAAGCAATTTCTAGACACTGTGCAGTATCTTCAAGAATGCTGGAGAAAGTATGAGCATCAAGAGCTCTGAAAAAAGACAAACATATTACGTGCCTTTGAGATGAGCCGAAGGGAGGACCTAACACAAGACAGACCTGCCAGTGCAGTTTTTAGAATGGGAATGACAATAGAACAAGTGATTCAACAATCAACTTTATGAGCATCCAAAGGATGATAAAGTAATTATAAAAAAAAAAAAAAGCAAATATGCCAAAATTAAATTACATTAACCCAGATACACTTCCTTTCTTGACAGGAGAAAGGCTTACTTTTTATGGGGAAACATTAAGTATAATACCCTTTGACTTCTGTAAAGTCTTTGACCTATTTTCTCAGAAGCAAATGAAAGTGAGCTAAAACCTGATAAAAAGCTGCACTTGAAAAGTACTGATCAAAGGTCTACCTGGAAAGAGATCTGAAGTAAGGTGTGTGTCTCAGGAGAACAGGAATTAACAGGCATCTGCAGAAAGGAGACCTCAACTCCAGAGGCCCAGCAAAAGAGCTGTGTCGTTTTAGCATGTACAGTGTAAAAAAGAACATCCCATGATGAAGCCTAAATTTCTTTGTCTCACCTGTGACCAGGGACAGGGATGGCAGAACATCAAGAAGAGCCCCACAATCACATGATTCTATGTCTAGGTTCTGGCGTATCCTTTGGAGTGATCACAAACTGAAATTCCAGATTATAACCATCATAACTGCTTGATGAAAGAAAACAAACAGCAAATGACTTCCCAGTTTGAATAGCTTAATGTGAGGCTGTTTTAATGATACAATAGTCCAAACACTGCCTTCTTTCACAACCAAGCTGAAGTCAGTGAGAATAACTCACAGGGCAGAGAGCAATACCTGGTCCTGTAGCTACAAGTTCCCATGTGTAAATAACTAGTTACCTGCCACCAAAAATAACGCCTTTCAGTTTGAGCATTACAGTTAGCTGTAATGTGGAGACAACGACACCTCTGCCCCAGAAATGCTTTATGGCTGTGAGAGGTGTATCCTGGACAATGAGATGACCACATGCCATGTGCACCAAGAACACTCTGTGATGACCTCTGCAGGGAACTGTCATTGTCTAACTTTCCAAAGTTGCCTGCAACAGATGGTAAACTAATAACCCCAAATGGTGGCACACACCAAGCCGAAACACATAAGTGGGAAATGAAGAATGATGGTTTTGGCAGGGAAGTGAGGGAATAACTATCAGGGAATAAGGTATTATTTACGTCTACACCACACATTAACAGAAGTCATGGAGTGAGTGTCATTGCTGTCTTAAACTTCACCTCTCTAGCTAAATGGGAATGACCCCACTTCCATCTCCAGCACCTACAAAATCACTTGAGACTTTCCACAGAACAAGTCATTGTTCTAGAAAGGTACAATGGTTTCTTTACTGATGTTACTTAAGGGGAAAACCTTGCAGTTAATTTAATTCTTCAGTGCAAGCTTCTCTGTCTGACGCATGTCTCCCTCTGCTTAGACGTGCAAGAAACACTGCTATAGACTCATTATGAATGGAGGTTTTTATGGGCTTCAGAATATCTTTTTTAAATACCACTGAATAGGTTTTCAACATGTGTCTCCAGGTGTTAGAACTGTGTTTACAGGCAGTCTCATGCTGCTAAAAGACTATTTCAGCCTGGAAAATCCCTGCAGGTATTAACAAGCTTTCTTCCTCCTTTTTTAACCAGCAATAGGAATAAAAAAAATTCAGATGAATTTAGACTGGACACACAGATTTAAAGTGATATCAAATTCAGGAATGACCAGAGTCTATCATGCATTTCTGAGATCTTATCTTACATTTTTCTTGAAGGAATAATCTCAAGGCTTGACATAAACCAACCGCATTATAATTCCCAATGATTTGGTGATGCCACTTTATTGGAACTGCTTTGTTGAAAACAGTAAGCAAGCTTTTTCCATCATCTTCCTTCTGGCTGCAAGGACTTGTTCTGCTGACTCAGTGCAATTCTACCCAGTATCTGTTTTTCTGGACTCTTGGTGTCACCAGCTAGAAAAAAACAGCTCAAACATTCATAGTTAAAGCTGCTGGCATATGCTTTTTTTCCCCCTTCCCTTGCAGTAAAGCAGTATTGTTGATTTATAAAGGTCTGCAACTGTAAGTTTTGCATGACTCTGCTGAGAAGAGCAATCCATCTTCCCGCAGATATTGCTCTATGGCTCTCAAAGCCAACTGGCTAGCCCAAGCTAGCCATCTGAGATAGGCAGCAAACAAAAAGGAGATGCATGTGCTTGGAGAGAAGAATGAATGTGGTAAAGAAAAAACCTTCAATTACAAGAGGCCTGGGGATCACTGGAAGTATGAGGAGAAATCGTACTTCAGAACTATGAAAAGAAAATCAATATATAACGTGCCTGAAGTAACACATAACAAAGCCTTGAAAAGGATCTAAACAATCAGATCAGCCACAGTGGCCTCTGTCTGGGTTTTTTGGCCCTTAATCAGACATACTTCAGAAGCAATCCCTCCAGGATAGGTTCATCTATTGATCTCTAAGGGTGGTTTTATTTCTCCTTTCAACTGGTCCAAATTATATTACTTCTCTCCACTTTTGATGAATGACTGTCAACATGACTCTCTGTAGAAAAAAGGTGGTTGTAACTTACTAAAAGAGGGAAGATCAACAAGTAGCTTTGTTCTCAATGGGAAAATGGAGAACTTTCATTCTTGTATTTTTTTTAAGCCAGATAAATTAAGCAAGAAAGGTGAGAGAAACAACTCCACAATGTCCATATGAGATAACCCGTCAATCTTGACATAACATTTTCAGAATGGATTTCAATTACCTGTTTTTAGTTTGATTATAAGCCTGCAATCCAATTTTTCTGCATGCCACAACACCCATACAAAACCTACGTGATGGCCACACTTGTGAATTTTGAGAAATTAGAAACAAGCAGTTCTTTTTTGAAAGGGATCATTACAGATGGAAATTACAAGATCTGAACCAGCAAGTTCATGCTCAGACAACTCCCACCCCCACTGAAATGAAGGGGAGGCAGACCTGAAAAAGACTGGAATAGCAAGCTCTTAGAGCTTTTTTTAATTGCATTACTTCTAAGCAGTATCTCTGTAAATAAACCAGTTTATTAAGTTTGCAGGTGTGGGAGAAGATTTGAGATACACAACCTCCTGGATCTATATTGTAACAATGAAAGTCATTACAGTCCTGAAGCCAGCCCGATTTTATTTGTCCCAGTGGCTCGGCTCAAGGCCAGCTCTTGCACTAGAAGCACTTGCTTGACAACCTTTCTCCCACTGGCAGGTGGTATGCAGTAGCTGGTAATTTTGAACTTTCCTGACTTCAGTACTTTCCTTCACCTCTCACCCTTTCCCAGTGAGCACTGATAATTTTAGATGCCTCTGTATGATGGGGAATAAGCAGACATAGCAGGTCCTTTAAAAAAGTAAAACACAGGCATTCACAGTAGTTAAAACAAGATGTATAAAATCCAAATGTCAAGGAAAATTAATTCTTTTGTAGCTTGTCTCAGCAGAGGCAAACTTTATGCTGCTTTGCATCTTAAAACACAAATTTCCTTTAAAGTCTGCTGCATTTCCTCTAATGACGTAAAAAAAGCTCAGTGCACATTCTGGGACCTTTCTACTATGCCTGGGATGAGCTTAAACATATCCAGCTGCTCTTTATTAGTTTACTTTAGGGGATCTTTCACAGCTGGGCTAAACCAGATTTACATATGTTTGGCTGAATATGCATGATTTCAGGGCTCCAGAGAAGTTGTTGTAGCCTGCAAAGTGAATCTCTCATCTTCACAGTTCCCATTTCACTGCATGGAGCTCCTCTGATGGCGCAGAACAAATGCTGTTTTTTTTTTTTTTTTGGTGGTGTTTTTTTGTTGTTGTTGTTGATGTTGGGGTTTTTTTTCCTTTTCTTTTCCTGCTGTGGGCATTATGTATTCTGGACAGCCCAGTGCCTTTCTAGAAGCAGTTTTTACGAACAGTGTCAAGGATAGAGAAGCTGTCACTGAGAAATTCTGTGGCTTTTCCTCTTCTTTTTTACAGCCTGTTTTGAACTATGGCCTTTCTGTGCAATAGGGAAAAGTGAAGTTTGCTGAATGTCAACATAAGCAGCTCTGCTTAGCAGGCTGAAGCTCAAAGCAGCCTGATGGAAGAACTGGGGTTAAATTTCAAACACTGCATATGACCTAAAAGCAAAAATTATTTCCTCAACAGCTCTGATCTTCTTTAAAGACACAAAAATGGAAATGCTAGTTTTGAGCTACTAGTGTGACTGAACACATCACAGCTGAACTAACAAAGGAGCCATCTATTAAACATCCAAGACATTTAAATAGTAAGACTGTATCCTATACATCCTATTCCCTGAGGTCCCTGGAAATGACTATTAAACTGCTGAACAACTATGTGACCAAGCCAACAATGTTTACTCCTGCACACAGACTGTATTTCTTAGTGATAGTCCTTCTGCCCACAGCTGCGTTGCTGGTGCACGTTAGGAGCATGGCTGGACCCCATGTTAGGCCTGCTCTAACACAGAGGAAGGATGAAACCTCTTCTGTCGTTAAAACGCCAGCACTGTATATTTTGTGACAGAAAGCAAACGCTGTGTATTAACTCTTCATTTCTCCTACACTCATGAACACTGCAGGTGTAGTCAAAAGACCTGGACTTAAGAATTAAAACATGCCCCCAGTGATCAATAAAAGACAAGACTGCTTCTTCTAGAAATATTTGCAGGGCTGGTGTTGTAGGCAAAAAATAGCTTATACATGTCTGATGTTAGGTTTATCATTTCCCTCTGCACTGCAGTCCCATAGCCTCATCTGCCTTTGAATATATTAAGTGACTGAGGAATTGCAATGAGTTTGAAACACTGGCCGTAACAGCAAGAATAATTGTACTGCTAGTTGTTTTTCTGTATCTCACTACTCTTCCAATACAAATATCAGAAGACTTCTTTCCTCTCAGTTACATTCATTTGAATCCATAGTATCTCCAGTAAACCAAGCATGGTTACTCCAGCCATATCCTGAGGTAAAAAGATGGCATTTCCCTGATGGAATTCTTGTCCTGGTGCTGCTATCATCTCTCTCTCCCTTCATTTTCTGTCTCCAGTAGGGGCTTCATTCATGCATTTTTCTGTCTGTCAAATTTAAAGTTCTCTGCATTTTTTTACCTAATTTTTTTTTTTATCACCTCCCCACCTTGCAGGCACTGCATGTACATTTACACTTTGGTGCCATAACTTCATTGATGTTTCCCGTCTGTGCATTTTTTAACATGCTCAGTGATCACTATGGCCAGTCTGCTTCCCTGGCTGAGGTGAACCGGTAGCTGCATCTCAGAAGACATACTTTGGCAAGCAGGTACCTGCCCCAGCTCCAAGAAAGCTACCCTGGGGCCAGCAGCAACCTAACCACAGCAGTGTGTGCAAACCAGTGTCTTCTCCAACATACATTCAAACCCAATCCAGACACACTCTTGACTGTCCAGTGGCAGGCCAGGTAGACATACCTGTGTATTTGCTTTATCACACATCTCACAAACAGCAGTGTTTCTGCAATACAACTCCCCTAGCCTTCCACTCATTTCTGGTACTGGATCAAATCTCTGTTTTCTGGATTTACTGTAGTGTTTGTTCAGTTTCTGCTTATGCTCTTCCTTTAAGCCAGTAGTTTCCACTGCTGCAGGCAAACCAGGCAGCTTGCGCTGCTAGTTAATCAACATGAAGGTAGGTGCTATAACAAGGAACACGACCGGCTTTTTTGTATCTGTAGACTAGTTCTCAAGATATGTTTACTGATCTACAGATATACAAACTTCCATGTGAAAGGTTAAAGCCTCATTTTTTTCCTAGCATTGGGACCCTAACAAATTTTATCACAATCTCTCTTCTCTCAGTGATACATATTTATTCTCTCTCCTTTCTAAACACAGTGTAGGTGAGACCAAACCTTTCAGGGAAGCACAGCTGATGTTATCAAGTTGTCTTGCCATGAGTAAGTAGAGATAAACTGTATTGTCTTTCCAGGTCTTGATGCTGGGTATATGAAAGTACATGCTGATTTGGTATTAGTAATTTAGTTCAATGAGTGAGAGCTGCACACTCAGATACACAAATCCCGCTGGGTATGGAAAGTTAATTGGTCTTACTGGATGACTGCCTCAGGGCATTGCCTGTAGCTTGGTCATATTTAGACAAAAAGCATATAGAGTGCTGCAGGACTGTAAGACCTCTTTAAGACACTGAATAGAGACTAGTGTTTTGTAGAGATAAAGCCAAATGCTATCTGCAAAAAAAAAGCAGTGCTCTTTATGTTCTTTATTATGAGCTGTGATTGCCCAAACCTCTGGGCAGGCTCTGTGGTGAATGCAAGAGGTTCAGCAGGGAAGGCAGGCAGAAGAAGGGACAGAGGGCACTCCTGGACTGATTGGGACTCATTCAGCAGTGAATACACATGGAGAATTGTTGAACTGTTTGATGGGAGCTATAAGCTGGTTGCAGGAATTAAAATCTCTCAAGTGCTGACCACAGGCTCAAAGAAACTACCAACGGCCTTTTCTGCACCACACGACAAGACCACTTCTGTTAGCTTCTTTAAAAACAAGCGGTACTCAGTGTTTACCCAGCATTATGGCTTCTGTCTCACTCACCCTGCTTGCTTCCAAACAGGAACTCAGTATAGTTTTCTGGTTTAAAAAATACGGAAACACCTGGAAAATATGTGCTTCTCAAAAGACTTTTGGAATTATTTTAATGAAGGCTTCGGTGTGCTGCTGTTCAGGAGGTCTTTCTGTGCACACTTAAATTCCCTGTCTGTGCTGATACTGTTTGTGTTTAAGGAATTGCGGATCTTTCAGGCTCTCCAAAAAAACCCCTCTGTTTCTTTCTACAAGAACAAGATAGTGAATAACAGTAGCTTTGTAGGGCTTAAAAAATGTGCCTGCTTCCCTCCCTTTTTTTTAACAGCTGTTCTTTTATTTTCTATCACAATTGTGGGTAAGATGGGATGGAGCATGAACAAGATGGCATATTACTGACAGCATGCAGCTGGTGTTATTTTCCAATTAAAAAAATCCTTGTTGGGCATATGAAAGAACTGTCTAGTTTATGCCCAGTTGTGATAATGCTATCAAGCTGCACCTTCATCTGAGATTTTATTTCACAGAAGATAGCAATGTTTGGTTGCTGGTGGGAGAACTACAGTTTAATATCCAGGGCTAACCACTTTGGTAGATGTGGGAGGCTGGAACTGGTCTGGAGGCTATCCACTGAGACTCACTATTTCAGAGTATTACAGGTATTCTTCCTGGCCAATACAAAGTTGGTGATGAATGTGCTGTTAGCCATTTCCAAATGTTTGCTGAATTGTACAGCTGTGCCAGAAATGCCTCTTAATGCTTCCTGAGCAACTTCTCTATAAACTGCCCTAAGCTCTTCTAATGCCGATGGAGCTGTTAAAATCTACTTCAGCAGGGACTCTAACTTACTCTGATCTGCTGGGGCAAGGAGAGCTGTCAGACTATCAGCTGCTGGTTGAAGTGCTCATCAGTCACAGCGCCAATGCTCAATGTACACGGAGTTGTCTGTGTGTTTAGTTGCCTAACTGTGACAAGTCTCTTCTGGGTATGAGGGACTGAGATTTTTCAAAAACTTACAGCTTGGCCAATGAAGTTCTTTTTTCCCCTCACAGAAATGTCAGGATGCACATGTTTGATATAATAGTAATTTTGCACTATCATCTGCTTCAAAACCTCTCAATAAAATGCCCTTGAGACTCTTTTTTGTAACATGAGAATAACAACATATTTTTCCCTATCCTCTTTCTCAGCTACTGGCACAGAAAATCTTAGAACACATGATTAAAATCTAGCAAAAATCATAGCAACAGTAATCGGATACCAGAGACTAGAGTGTCTTACTAAATGACTATTAAAGAGCTCAAAGTAACACCTGCCTAAACACCTGCCTAAACTAAGGATATTCATAGGAATGACTGCTTTCCAAATGCAATGACATTTGTTATATGTATTTAATGTTCAATAAAATGAACACGGCAAAATCTAAATTATGCCCTCTCCAGGTTTTTCTTTTTTTAATTAACTGCATGCTGTTAATCAGTAAGCACCAGCCCATCCTGACATAAAGAATTAAGCTCGCCTTTTTGACAGTCTTAAAGAAAACTAAGAAAAAACAGGAAAAGGGTCAGTCAGGATCCTTCCTACATACTGAACGGGATGTTGATACCATTCACTAAAAGGTTATCTATATGAGAAGAACGTAGGTGGTGTTTTGTACAGAGCCATGTAATTAAAGAGTTCACAGTCCACAAATCATATTAAAAGTGCTCTGAACCAGGACCGTCAAAGTTTAGGTCATTGTAAAATTACTACAGGACATCTTACCTATTAATTAATATAATTGATGAAACTAGGCACATCCTATATGAGAAAAATTAATTATTCAAATATCTTTAACAGCATATTGACATTCGAATTGTACACTGGCATTAACACCAAAAGGCGCTTTAAGCATCTTTCAGCTACTAGATTTTCTGCTCTTAAATCCCTTCAAATTTCAAAGCAGTTTCAGAAATCTCTTATTTAAAGGGCTAAGTTGCCCTCCCAATTCAGCATCTTTGTATGGCACAACATCTCCCTATACTCAATGCAAATGCCACAAAATTGAAACTGGGTGTTACTTAGCATCCTGTTCACCAATTACGCTTTGCTATTTCCAGATAGAGTAGTGGCCCTGTGTGGCCAGCATACCCTACAGCAAATTCCCAGCTCTTGATAAATATGTCAGTGCTACAAGGGTCAAACAAGAGCATGAGGCGGTCTGTGTCCCTCCACCGAGCTGTCCTCACCGGGTGACTGCGGATGAATGCAGCCGGGGATCTAGTCCATCACACAATAGCTCTAATGGCCTGAACCCTGAGCAGCTGCCTTGACAAATTAGACATGGCCTCTTTTATTGAAAAAGCAGATCAAGGTCCTGGGGCAATGACAGTTTTTCCCTGTTTTAGTAAGACAAGGTTCTACTGCTCATTGCAGCCTGGAAATGGATAGCCTGACTCTAAATCTATGCAGGCAGACAATTACAGGTCAAGGACACCTGCTGTTTCCTGCAGCCACAGCTGACATTTGATGAGCTCTATTTAAACTTCACCCTTCTTTTATTTGTAGGATCCAGTAATCTGGGGACAGAAAAGCTCTGTTGATCGTTTTCATACCCAGCAGTTGCACATTGACACAACTTCTTCTATTACCAATGACGGTTTTGTTTGGCTACTAAATAGCAGATGGCTCTTGGTTCTAATCTTGCTCCTCACGTTTCCACTTCTGCTAGTCAATCTGAAATCCGAACTGTTAGTGAAATGTAGAAATATTTTGATTTCTGAAAATTTTAAGTTAGTGCCAGTGCTGAAGTATAGGCATTTCTTTAGGTGGGGCACAGGCAGTTGGTACGTCTTGGGATATACCCTCTCCATTATTTAGATTTCCTCACCCTTGCTGATCTTTTGCAGTGAAAACCGTTCCTTTCCTTACACTTTCAGAAGGTTACTATGGAAAATCTGTGAGTAAATGAGCTGGGGCTTTTTTACATAAGGTTTGAAAAGAAGACTTAGTCACAGAGAAGACACACTAAATCACTGCCCTGTATTCTAATACAATCCCCAGGTTTGATTAAAATTGGCTTAAGGATGTGGCCCTGCCCGTGGACTTAGTTTCTGTCATCTTTTCTGCATGCCTTGTCTGCTCTGTCTCTTCGCTCTTGTTCTCATAGAAACTTACAAAAGATAATGAAAACAAGTTTGAAATAAGTCTGTTGTCAGAAACATCCTTCCAGCATTCTTCTTTCATCAATTTTATATACAATCTCCATTTTATTAATTAGCATCTAGTTTTCTACTGCCACTGTTTGAACTTGAGGATGCAGTCTGAGATGATTACCTGTCTCTAGCCCTGGGAGCAGACAGCTCGTACATGCAAGACAGAACAGAGGAGGGATCAGTGTCGTTCCTCTGGACAAGTCTGGTGTGTTCACTTAATGCTGACTGCACAGCCCTCTGGTGTGTATCACAGCATACCAGTGACTCCAGCGTGGTGAGGTCATCAATCTTCTGGCATGTTTCTAGTTATTAGCCTGGTCTGGTGACACAGGTATCTGGCCATTAAAAACTCTGCTGAGAAATTTGGTCTCATTAAATTGCTAACAATGGCTTTTTGGTATTTATCTGATATGGAGCTAAAATGGCGCTCCACAGCAGGTATGCCATGATTAGTCTCTGAGACATTCAGATCCTGGACAAGTTGCTCATTAGAGCCATTCTAGACAAATACAGGGTTGTTTCTTTGTTTGTTGGTTTTTAAAAAAGGATTTTTTTAGTATTTCACACAAGCAGTTAGTACACGTGACAAATGTAAATAAGGCCCCCCCTTCTAGAAACAGGGATGTTTACAATAAGCTGATGCTAATTTACCTAAGAACATTTTAGGAAGAAAATCTATAGGGCTTCGTGTAGCACAGACTCATCCCACCAGCCTCTGATTAAATCCTAATGGGAAAAGTAAGTAGGTTTTAATCTAGATGTGGCTCTATAAAAGTTTAAATGGACTTAAGTCCCACGTCATTGTGTCTCATGTAGGTGAAATATGTTTGTGAAGCACTACAGCTCTGAATAACACCTCTCACTTCAAATCTCAGCCAAATGCTACAGAATCGTAGACAGAATCAGGGCAAATTCCCTACTCCCTTTCTCACAGCACTATTTTACTAGACTGTGGGCAAAAGACTTAAAAGTATAGTAAGTGAAGGATCTGGTCTGATTCGATCTTCATTGTTTCCTCAGCACTTGAAACTGGTAGTGAACTGCAAAGTACTCGCAATCTGCTTTATGTCTGTGCATATAATGGTTTGAGACACGGGAAAGAATAGCAATGTTTGCATAGCTTCCTCCCAGGCACACATGCTTTAAGTTTATAGCTCTTCCTGAGCCCCATCCAGGCAGAATTGACTATGGTGCAACTCCTTCTCCCATTAGCCTAACAGTTTTTTTTAGAGTCAGTCAGTTTCTTCTAACAGTGCCAGGATGATGACACAGATCAAATACAGAGTATTTGCTTCAGCTTGAAAATCCAAGCCCTCCCCCTCAGACCTGCAAACACCAACTCAAAAGATAAGTTTTGACAAATTTTGTGCCACTTTAAATCCTCTTCTGAATTATAACAAAATGCCAGCAAGATAATAAAAACTTCTCCCTGCTTTCTCTGATACAAAATGCTTTGAATCTTTTAAATCCTTAGACATATTAGCATACAACAATATTTTTGTGTAAAAACATACTCTGCAAATGTACTTCCTGGTGCAAAACTCAGCCCTCCCATGATGAACACCAGTTGTTTAATTTATGCAAAAAGGAGTCCGAAGCTTTGCTTTGCCACAGATATTTTTTTTCTCCTGTTTCATGTCTACTTGTAAAGTATCTTGTTAAATCAGCACTTTACATTCTTTATCATAACTGTACCTGAAGTTTCATATAAAACTGTCTCACTGCAGCAGAATCTGCCTGAACATTTGCAGACTCTCCGGAGACAAGCATTGTCAGCACTTGGCAAATCTTTCAAGTAGCGATAATCACAGTAAAATTTAGTAACACTGCCACTTGTGTACAATATGAAATATCTTCTGGAGTCAGGTTTTGAAATGAACAGCCCTTGAGCTCCCCAGTAGCACAGCCCTCTCCAAATACAGGAGTTGACTATTGCTAATGATGTCTAATTCTGTACCAGAGGAAGGGCTGCAGTTATTAATAATATAGATTTTACAGTCTATAAAATAATAGGTGGTACCAGATACTGTATCGACAGGAGCATTCTTGACATCCAAAGACATCAGCAACTCTTAACTCTGTAAACTGTGTCCGCTTCTAATCAGCTTTTTCTACCATAGTTACATGGATATTGACAAAAGGCTTGTTAAGGGAAGGAGATGCCACCTCATAATCTTCACTTAATGAGTGCTGAGACAAGTAAGAATACAAACATTAAGCCTGCTAACAGCAACGCTACACTATCATCATTCAGTGCCCCGCTTGGCCACATCCACCTGAATGCTGTGGAGCAGAAGCTGTAGCAGAACCACGAAATTGTAAGCTGAATTTGCAACTGATTTATCAAAACTGTGATTAAAAGCAGGCTCCAGGCATTTAGGGAGCGAGTGAGAAAACTGAGCAGTTGGCTACATTTGTGCTAACGAACCCAGGACTTGAAAAGCATGAAGCATTTCTGAACGGAGGCAGGAAGGACAGGAGGCAGCAGAGAAGGGCAGCAGGGTAATGAGGGGCAAGGCCAGCTACTCCTGAAGAAAATCACTTTGTTTTCTTCACGTAGGCCTCTCTATGAGCAGTACGTGCCTACTCCCCCCTTCGTTAGTAGGACGACTACAGAGAGACACAGCGCTACGGCACTACTGGGGTGTAGAAGGTAAAGCCTTGGAGTGCTCCACAGGAGAAGCATCACGACTGCGGAGGAGCGGGGGAGACCAAGTACAATGGCAGCAGGGGGAAGGTTAGACGGTGAGGTTAGGAGAACTGTTTCAACGAAGGTGAGAAACACACAATTAAATTAACACTAAAACACAGCAAGAAAGGAAACAAAACGTAAACATACTCCAGAACATGTTTTTTTTCTTTTTCTTTTCTTTTTTTTTTTTTCCGGGGAGGAGACAGAGGAGAAGAGGAAAGAGGGGTGCAGTTTGCCCAATCAGAGCTGATTTTTTAATTTTTTTTTTGTTCTGCAACAGGAAGGGCAGATTCCTTAATGGCCAAAATGAAAATGCCAGTGGAATGGCAACGCATAGTTCCCACTCTATGGGTTGCACTACACATTTTCATCTTGGCAAGAAATGTGATGTAGCTCAGAAACAACAATCCCAGAGTATATTTAGCTACTAAAGCTGTGGCACACAAATGTCACATTCCCATGAGTCAACCCTTTCAAAGAACCCCCTCTTCACGCCCCCACAGATATTCCCCAAGATGCCTGCACTGAATTAAAAGTGAAGCATATGGATAGATGTGACATCATCAAAGCACCCGTGTTACAGAAAAGAAAGCAGCAAGTGGATTCTGTACAATTAGTACAATCAGTAAGAAGCCATTTGTGAGCACAGGAAAAGAAAGAAAACACTGTCCAAAGGATTAGACACAACCAATGACGAACAACACAAAGCACCTTGCAAAACAAAGAGAAAATGTTAAAAAAAAAAGAGAATATTTTTTCTTTGTGAATGTGTGAAAATAAAAGAAATCACAGCAAAAGTGAAAACAAAATCTTGCTAAAAGGATAGCAAGCGTAACATTTTCTGATTTAATTTTGTGCAAGAACTCTTTCCTTTGCCCTTTTAAAACAACAAATCAATAGTAATTTTGGAGCCAACCGGCTCTGACTGGGCAAGGCAAGGAGTAACAACACACAAGTAGATGGTAATGGTAACAACCATGCGGTCACCTCTGCCGCCATTGTTTTGATTGCATGTAGACTGCTTCCAGCTTTGTCAATATTCATACTTAGGCACCAATGAATGCATGATATTTGAATGATCCCATCAAGTGCTACTAAGGCTTTTTGGTAACCATCAGTCCCTGGGTAGGGAACTATTGAATGTAAGCCACCTCATCAGTCAGTGAATTGAAGCGAAAATGATTAGAATCCAACAGCTATACATTTATTAATATTTTCACTGCATGCTCTTCTGAAAGCTGCTACTGGCATACAAGATGCTTTTAAGAGCTAGCTTTCCATCTATTAAGCATCGCTTTGCAAAGGATTTGCAAAGTAGGGACCCACACATAACAAATAGTGCCATTAAAATGCATACATGTTGCCGCATTCCTCTGGGTACATAAAGGGCCAGATCTTCCACTATTGGTGGTTTCTGACACCACTCCCCTGACTGACGCCATCCCCTCCATCCTTCTTTCCTTCCTTCCCTCCTTCCTTCCTTCCTTCCTCCCTTCCTTCCTTCCTTCCTTCCTTCCTTCCTTCCTTCCTTCCTCCCTCCCTCCCTCCCTCCCTCCCTTCCTTTCTTTCTTCCTTCCACATCAAATCTGCTTAATGACATCCCCTCCTCTCAGGGTGGAGGAGAGAACGATATCACTTATTTTCAGAAGAGGGAATACTGGAGTTTCTAAGAAGTGTCCTCTCACCTCAAGCATTTTGAATACCAGGTCTCACTAACAGACCGGACAGAAAAAGAAAAAAGCCTTATTTTTTGGCTGTCAGCATTATCACTGATTTATTACTGAAAGAGGAGTGCTAGGTAAATCACATGCCATCTTTAGAAGGCATGCAGGTTTACCTGCCTTCTCTCCTCTACGTACATGATACCCAGAAATCACTTTTTCTGAATTGCCCTTCTACAGCTGAAGACCAAGGGCTGACGAATTAAAAAAATGACGACGATATCTCAAACTGAGCTTAAGTAGGAATTAGGAATCTGAGCTTTTGCCTTCAGCACCCTCAGTCCCTTGCACCCTAAGTTATGGTTTTGAGTTTTGAGTATTGCAGCTGCCTGAAACTTTTCCTCTGCCGAGGCTTAGCAGCCTGCAGGTCTGCAGGGTGCAGAGGAGCCCTGTGCTTAACTCACATGTAAGTGTGATCAGGTTCTAGAAATTCACCTTTTTGCTCTGAAAAAAATTGTTTAAACAGGGGCCACTTCTAAGACACAGTTGAAGGAAGAGCAAATGGCAGTTTTTCCCTTTTTTATGGGAAAAGCTAATTGCTGGGAGGTGGGAGACAATCTCTGCCTGAGGGAATTCAAATCTTCATATTCCATTTCCTGCCATCAAGCCTAAAAGCCAAGGCTACAAGATTAATGTTTGCCATGGCATCTCAGGAAATTTTACTGCATCTCCTGCCTAATTTGACTGGTCTCCTCAGCTTGAAAAGCGCTTCAGGCTTCATCTCTGCTGGGCCAGCCAGGTGACACCCACTGCCCTCATGGCTAGGAACCGTGAAGGCTCTTTGAGGTCAATCCTGGGGAGTTCAGTGAGAAATCCAGGATATCCCAGGACTGTGGGAGGCACCATGTACTTGGGGCTGTTGTGAATAACAGGCACTGAGTTCACAGTCTGGGTCCAGACCGTTGCCAGCTGTTCGTGCAGCTCTGCTGAAGACTGCTCTGCAATGTTAACGTGCTCATCACCCTCTGCTGAAAGTCTCCACAGCCAATCCAGGGGATTCAAGATTCACTGGGTCAGATGGAGGGGAAGGAATATGATTTAAGTAACCAACTAGTTTGGGCAGAAAACGCAAAGCAGCAGGTCTGACATGCCAGTAGCTTCTCCAGGAACAGCTGATGCTTTTGTCTAATGAGTTTTTCATGTAAAATGCATGAACAATAGAGACTGGAATCCACATTTCAATTAATATTTTAAGTGTTTTATATCAAGTATTCATAGCAGAAAGGACTGAAGCTCATGTGTGTTCTTGCCCCTGGTGAGTGCCCTAACCACTCAGCAAGTGAGTTTTGCTCATACCCATCCTCCTTCTGGGCCACTGAGTACTTAATTAGTCCATACAGAGTGAAACGTCTTCAACAGAGAAGAGATTGAAAGAAGCAATCTAAGAACACCCTGGAGAAGAATAACAAGGACTCAGATCTCTCCAGGCAGTGGAGCTATTTGAACCTAAGTCCCCTATTTACAAAGGAACCATTTTAACCTCTTTGAGACAGATTAAAAGGAGCTGGGAGAACAATGGAGGTCCAAGATGGAATGAGGGGGCACCACCATCCTTACATAGGAGAAAAGCTTCTTCTTCTCTAAGTATGTTCAAGTGGCAAATTTAGGCAATTCTCTGCCTAATTCTCTGTATGTATAGCAAGGGGGGACTGGAGGGCAAAGGACACGGCTGTCACTTGTATTAGACCCAAGTGTGCTTCAGTACAGGGCTGAACATTGCTCAGGTCTCACTGAAGACAGTGGGACTTAGGCCCAGTGGGTAGGACTATTGTCAGTTTTACTTCAATGGTTAAACTAGAGCAGAGCTTCAGTATCTCTGTCTGTTGTTGAGAGACGGAAATAATGTGAAATTAGCTGAGATTTGCTGTCCTGCCCTGGGAATTCAGACAAAAAGGCATATAAAAGTGCACCCTTAAGAACAATGGGAAGCCACGGATCTTCCTCTGCCAGATCAACAGGGTAGATCAAGTTTAAAGAGAGCTAAATCCCCACTGTTTGCCTCCTTCCCGTACACATGCACAACACACTCTGCAAAGGCATACACTTCTGTTTGTTTTGTGTGGTTTCCTCAGGCAGTGAATTATCTAGGACTGAGTCTGAGATTGGCTGTTTAGTTTCAGGCTTTACGATAAGCTTTTAATTATAGCACAGGAGTTTCATTACATGTTACTCTGAGCCAGCTGGAAGCAGTTACACTTTAGTCCTCCCCCCCCCGCCACCACAGGACGTCATTTCCAAGGCCTTACCCTTCTTGTCTTGATGATTATGGGATGAAACTGCCACATATGGATCTGTATTTTCAGATGAACCAAGCGGATCCTTCCAATCCAGCATGCGTCCCCTAGCATCATAACCCTGTCGAGCGCGAGAGTCGGAAGTGGTGGTGCTTGGGACTAGGGAACTGGAGTGTCCTGTTTACATTATAAATACAGGTAGGGAAGACAAGTCTCATTAGTCTCTTACCATGCTACCTCCCCACGCTCAGGAATGCACGCACTGTTTTGCTTCCGTGATGGGTGAATGTCTCGTCTTATGCTGAGCAGAGCAATATTTCAAAAGTCCTTCAAAGCACGGGCCCAAGGAAACAGGGGATTTGAACCTTCCAGATCAGGGTGTTAAGAGGTGCATGCATGCCTCGGGCAGCCGCTGAGCTGGCAGTTGTGTCCTTTTACTCAACAGAGTTAAATGTGTGTGGAAGAAGGTGAGCACACTTCATCTGAGTCAAGCATCCTTCGGCTGGATTCGGTACACATGCCTGGCTGACACTGAAGTGTCAGCCCATGGTGTCTGGTATTGGTTTAGTTAAAAAGCAATTTTAAAACCAATTTAAAATGGAACAACTTCTAATATGGGCAAAACTGAAGGGGAATGCTAGAAGAGCTACAAAACGGTGACATCCGTGGCTCTCTGCCCCATGCCCCCAAGGGAATGAAGACTTGCCCAGCACCAGTGTGCTTGCACTGTGGCATCGCCCTCCGGATGGGAAATGCGCAGGACCTGTCAGCCGCTCGCACCCGCTTGCACCCTTGCCATCGGTCCTGCCTGAGCTGATGGTCCAAAATGGCTCTGAGGTAAGGATGAAACCAAACATCATTTCTGCTCAGAGAGACACTGAAGACAGCACCTTACTACATGGATCTGCCCAAGAACCCGAGACTCCAGATGCTGCTGGACAAAGGTCTCGCATGCCTTTTTTCCATTACAACTACTCTAGACTTTCTTACTCTTCTCCTGAATAAGGCTGATAAGCTCTTTGCCTATCAAATACACCCCAACAAACAGCATGTTCACAGGACATGCCCTGCTGGAAACACTGCACAATTTTAACAGTGGTTTGGCTGGGGAGGACATGTTTGTAGACTCATACGTCCTTTGCAGCTAGATCCTGAGAACTACGTCAGCACCCAAAATGCTTGGACTGCTTGGACTGATGGCTCCAACCTGGACTTCCCAGTGGCTCAGGCTGCTCCATGGCTGCTAGAGAGAGAGCACCGAAACTCCATCCACAGCACAACATTTTGACTGCAAAACCGCATACATCTCTGAAAGTTCCCTTTTGGCACATGCACCAAAATGAATTATTTTCAGCAGGACTCAAGGAGCCCTGGGCCTTGTTAATTTGATGTGGAGTAACTATATTTCCCCTTAGCTATTTTCCTGAAAGAGCCAATCAAAAGAGGGGTTTTTGAAACATGCTCAAACACAAACTAACAGAATCAGATTATTCACAGACAGAATGGCAAATAACGCTTTCTCTTCAGATAACGCCAGACAGGCTGACAGCAGCCCTCTTTTCTCATGCCTCCTTTTAACAGCCCAGCAAATTAATTTTCCTTCCTTAAATGTGAGTCTTGCTTGGAGAGGAGTCCAATCACCAGGCTACAGACTACCCTAGCAGGGACCCTCTCCCCACTCCTTCCCTTGATGTTGTTTCACTGCTCAGAAAAATAATTTGAGACTCGCTGGGGCAGAGATAGAGCAACACCAGGAGACCAAATTTAAAGCCTCACAGAGAGGGCACAGAGCTGGGCAGGAAGAGACTGTGCTTCTGTAGTTTATTTTAAACATTCACTGGATAAGCATAAAACTTTTGGAAGCTGCATCTCAAAAAGGCTGGTTTAAATGGCTTCTAAAGCCATCCAACCCCAGCTCTCAGAAGCACACAGAGAGCTGATTAACCTAGCTCCCCAATTCCACTCCAGCAATCAGCAATAAATGCTGGCCACCAATGCTCCTAAGCTTTTCGATGCACCCATGTGCTTTGTTTTATCCAGCCCTTTCGCCAGCTTCATGGGGCTGAACTACTGATGAAGTCAGCAAAAAAAGCTGCAACTTCTATTAAGATGCTGCTATGATTTAAAGAAGTCCTGCTGAATATTAATCTGTGCTCCTCCATATATTTTCGAGGAGCCCTTTCAATTTACTGCACAGGATTATATATGGCAGCACTTCAGACTGGGTTTTGCATAGGACATTGACACAACTAACTCCTATAACTGGCATGCTTAGCAGGGAAAATTGGTCAAATTCACAGTGTTCTCACCACAAAGCCAACCTTCAGCTACTACAGCTAATCATTAACACAATTTAGCTCTGGACCTCAGGCTGAAGGCTTATACTGACAACGGCACTGGATTATTTTTTACCTTTCATGATAGGAAGTGTGGTTTCTCCCAGCCATCTTTCTTTAATACATCAAATTAGAGGCTGCATTTTGTTGAAATCAGAGCTTTTAATGTCGCTGTCGCTCAGATAGAAAAGAGAAGCCAAACATTATCCACTTCTAAAAGGTTTCCATAAGCCACAGCATGGCTGGGAGCATTGGTAACACACAGTTAGATGGATGATGGACTCTCATCCAAACGTACTGCCTGTTACACAGCAGTCCTCCAGGAGGATGCTTGTTTCCAAAAGGACAGGTAGAGAGGTCCAGCAACTGAAAACACATGCCCTCTTGAAGTAAGAATGTGCTGGAGCCTGAAAGCATGCACCCCTACACCATTTTAGGCTTGTCAACTCCTGTGCCCATCCCCAAGAAATATGAGAAATAATGGGACAGAGAACAGGCCAGAAAATGGAAATTATGAGATTTCTATGTCTTCTTTTCTCTAAGGACTAAACCACAGTGCCAGCATTCATGGGGTTGCAGTCTCCAAGTTAATACTCCATTCAGAAACCACAATAATCTGTACAATATTTGGTCAGCCTACAAATAGTGCTGCACTCAACATAAGAAAGCAATTAGTCATAGCTTGATAAGGAGGTAAAAGAGAAGAAAATCTTGCCAAGTAGCAATCATATTTTATGCCTGTGTTTCATATGCATTTATATGCCCATATCTCTGTCCAGACACTTGCACTTTAGGTGTGCTTAAAGGGGGAATTCTAAGGAAAAGCCATAAGTATGGTTAAAGAAAAACACTTCTTAATACAGTAATCTAGAGGAAATATATGCCTAAGGGACACATTTTCTGAAGGAAAAAAAAAAAAAGATTTCCTGAACCATATGCTGCAAATACATAGAGAACTTCTTCGTAATGGAAAGCTAAGGCTTTGTGAAGATATTAATGTGTACCATATGGTTGTTAGGTAGAGAAGGGTTTCACACAAACGTGAGAAATCAGTCTATTCGCTCTGTTACTAATGTGTTAGTCTAGTACATGCTGAGAAACAACCTTCCACACCTAATCGAGATAAACTTTCTTCCACTTGATTTTGAGGGAGCAGGGCAGGAGCAGATTAGAACTTAATAGCCCGTCTCACTTGTGTTAGAGCTGCATTCTGCAAACACTTAGTACTGGGCAGTGGCTGCTCCCGTAAGCAGTATCACTGTGTCCTGTAAGTGCCCAAATAGCCAGTCCTGCTGAGTGAATTTCACCTCTGAGCAGAGTGGCACCACAAATGTATGAGCTAGTTAAGTTTCTCTCATAAACAGAGAAAAGACTGAAGTGGCAGGCAACCCAGTCCTGGCCCTCTCACACAAAGACATTATTAAACCTTTACAATGTGGTGTATAGTTTGCAACACGTAGTAGGCCTTTTTTTCCATTACACCATTTTTACGACTCTGACTGTGGAAACAGACTTTGCTGCAATTTAAAGAGGCTTTAGCATATCTGAGATGTGGTCAGTACCTCTATGTTAATATGGGTTAATACCTAAATATCTAAAAAACCGATTCTGCCTTTGTTTTAAAACAAACCATCTGAAAAACTGCAGACACAGTGCTTTTGAAATGTCTTTGTTTAAGGCAAACGTAAAAATCAAAATAGACACACTTTTAAAAAATCTGTTTTAGGTGCTTCCATTATTTGCAAAAACTTTTCATTTGGAGTGCTGTAATCAAGTAACAGAAGGAGAGTAAAAGCACTTAGTGTCTACAGGCATGGATAATGATTCAGAAGGGCTGCACTTCTGAATGTAGCTCATTCTGAAGTGCACTTGTAAAATATAAGCAGTTTTTTTCAGGTTTAAAACAAAGACAGGGATTCAATACGTATTTGATAGTTGCTCTAATAAGCACAAGTCATTAGGATCTCAGAGGTTAAGATGTCTGCACACTATCCTATTAACAGCTATGGCAACCTAATTAGACAATTAGAGGGAAAGGCTAAATCAATACAACGGAGGGAGAAAGGACTATGGCTAGGGGGTAAAATAAGGGCCCAATTCACTAAGAATTGATGTTTCCAAAGGTAATTGAAGCTGCTTACAATTTTGCAGAGGAATCCAGCCTAATCTCCTTATTTAAATATGTGGCTCTTGCATCACTTCTCTCTGACCTTCTGCAGCCAGACCTTCAGCCTGCTATCTTCTCCTTGGGTGTCAAAAGGGATGCACTTGAACAGTCACCTGTGTGGACTTTGCACTTTACTTCTTTGCAGCCGATCACATGACACTGCCCCAGAAAAGGGAGCCCACCTGCCAAATTCAGGAGGAGGCTGATGCCAAGAATACAGGGCTTGGTTCTCGTTTCATTCACACTGCTACGGATCGGCAGTAAGACTGTTGAAGCGAGCTGATTTATAGTGGAGTAAATCAAGGGAATCAGGCCTTAAAGACTTCTTCTGCAACTGGAGTTTCAGATGCCTTTGAATATATTTAGCCCACTGGATCCAAAAGCACCCTGAGCATTCACTTAGTTGGTATTCTGGTATATCCAAGTGTTCTGAGGTTTAATCTATTATGAAATACCATTTACTTATGCATTTAACTGTACTCAATAACATTAAAATGCACCATTTATAAAATTTTCATTTTCTCAAGAAAAAAATTACTCAGAGCAGTCACTACAGTTAGCAAACATGTGCATGTTTACTGAGACTGGTTTACTACCTCATGCTGGAATTTTTTATGCTCCTCAACATGGAAGATCAGCAGAGGTGACTAGCACATTTCCTTTCATGTTTTGCCATGATAGGTGAAAAGAAAGACTGCCTGCAATAATATCAGAATGGGTATTTTAACTAAACCCATAAAAGGAAGAGACCATGTTATCAGGATGTACCTGGGGAGGGTCAATGAAATCATCTGTGAAAGACAGGGCAGGAATGGGAACCAATGTTAATGTTGGGTCAGCATTTCTCCATTGCATCTGGCCGTAGGGTCCTACTTTAAGAGTGGGTTAATTCATGGAGTCTGTCTTCGGGCTTGACATGCCTGGACAGTAAAATGGACTCCCTTTTGTTACCTGTACTCCCTGGGACTGCAGCTTTTTTCACTCTGCTGCTTACTTGAATCACTCTTCTGCTTTCTTGGTCAGATTAAAATGTCAGCTTTTGCTAAAGTCCCTGCTAATATGATGGCTGACAGGATCCAGAACCACAGGCCCATAGTTATAACTGTGCAGTCTATGAATGAACTTAGAAGCAGGAACCCTAGAACGTTTCTGGCACTTCAGCACTATGCCCAAGGCCATTTTCTTTATCTTTACATTCAGCAGTATGGATTTTATTATTACTGTTCTTTAATTACTGCTCCCTGCATTGGAAATATAGCAATTTTCAAATGAAAGAAAGTACAAGCTGTATATGCACATGAAACCATCAGTCTTCCATACATTATGAAGTCTCAACTTGTCTTTGGTTTTGTACATTCCTTTCACTGGTTGTCATTATCATACTTTCAAACAAGTTTCACCTGCACCTTTTCCATTTCCTGGTAATAAAAAACCATGGGGAATTTGATTTTATTTTTACAAATGTTGAACAGTGTTACTGTGCCTACAGTTATTTATATTCTGCTGTACTGAGCTGTCATTGGTTCTGTTTTGTACCTACGTGTTTTGCAGGCATGAGATGAAAGGATCATTTAAATATTCATCGCAACTGCATGCTAACCTATCAGCCAAATGTAAGGTGAATTTGCCCTAGCTCTGATGAACTGCTAGTCTTGTACAGTGTGAAAGCAACTTCACAAGCAAGCTCCCATCCCACATGGAAATTTGCCATTGACTTCACTGGGAGCAATACCACACATCCTCTTAGCTTGTGAGTACTTGTCTTTGTTCAGGATGTCTATAAAGAGAAACTATTGCAATCTAAGTCTAGGTTTGAATTTAAAGTGATTATTTATTCTGCAGTAATTCCTCATGAAGACACTTATTCTGCACTCCCAAGTACCAGCGTAATCCACTTCCAAATATACAGAACAAAGTAGTGGAAAGTACTGTGAGCACAGATTAACAGCTGCCTCATGGGAAACTGCTACTCTAATGCTCCTCTTCAGCTCAGGTCATTTAATTTGGTATGCAAATCCCTTTTTTTTTTTACAGACCAGGGTTCATTCAGGCATTAAGATACTGCAAGCATGGACAACAAATGACTCACCCTAGAGGTGACAGGAACCTTCAGGAATCGAGGCATAACCCAGCCTCAACTCACATGGGTAACAGGTTAGTTTTCCTTATGAGGTATCTTTCTGTAACCCAGCGACAGTTCTGCTCCTTTCCCTAAGGTATCTCTGACTGGCTGCTGTAGCAGTCATGACACCAGCCTGGACGACTCATGAGTGGGATATGAGCTGCTATCTTGTTTTTCCTGGTGAACAGATAAGATGCATCACTGTACCCAAGTGTTCCTTTGTCTGAGTGTTCAGATGAAGCATGCTATTAATCATGTCTGCTGGCATGCCCTTAAAATAGGCCATACCTGACTTTAATTCAATGGAGACAGTTTCGAGGGAGGAGTAGAAAAGAGGGATTGAAAATCAAGAGGTATGACTGAATCCTAGTTGTGATTAGTGAATCAGGCCCTCAAAATCAAGACAAAACAAGTAAAAAAAGGGTAACGGCTATTTGAGTACAGGAACTACTAGCTAACACAAGGATCTAGGGAGAATTTTTAAAAACACCCATAAACTGACCATACACTGTGTCGTAAGACATTTCATGATCAGGTGAAGCAGTTGAAATGTCTATGAACAAAATAAATTGGGAAAAAACATTAAATAAAACAAAACTATGAAAATACTTAAAAGTTTAGTAAAAAGTGATTCCTCCAAAATGGATTTGCTGTCAGTAAATAATGAAACTAAGAACTTCCTTACCATTCAGGGCTACGAAGGAATCTGAAAGACAAATAACAGGGGAAAAATCATTATTTCTCTCTCATTTTTTCTTTTAATAGTTTGCTGCTAGCAAACTTTTATGCTTCAGCTGATATTTATGTGTTTGTGATTAGTACCCTAAGGACCCAGGCAAAACTAATATTCAGACACACCTGACAACAATGTCTGGCTTTGAAAGTGTTCTGCACCAGCCCTGTGCAAGGGATACCAAGTGGGAAGGTCAGTGTCCTCCCTGCCATGGCTTTCTTTGCAAGTCCTAATCTAACACAATGCACTACAAGTGATGCAGCCAGCAATGTGAGTCAATGAGGACAAAACTCACATGACCCAAGACCACATGAAGTAAAGATAGCTGGGTTAGCAGGGAGTGAAATCTACCCCTGTGCAGTGTCAAGGTTCAATGCATCATTCAGGGCTAAAGAGGGATTTAAGCAGGGTATGGGCTTTGCTCCTCTCTGCACAGGAGCAGATCTCTCTCCATGAGCACAATGTGCTGTTTCTGAATAATTTCTTACCCTTCTTTTATATTTAACTGATATCAGGTACACTCCACTCCCATCTAACCTATTTGCCCAAGGAGAGCAAAACTGGCTGAACAGGGCAAAGTTGCACCAGCTGGGAACTGACCTGATTTTGGTGCTAGCCCATTTTACAGGGAGCACAGGAAGGACTATGTGTACACCTCCTTCAAAAAAACTTAGAGACAGCCTACATAACCCTATCTTAGCGCAGAGGCAGAGGCAGGTGTAGTTGAGATGGGGGGCATGCAGAGGCTGAAATCCTTGTATTCCCTCAAGCACAGTGATCACAGTAACAAATGGCTCTTGAACAAGGATGCACAGGGCATAAGAAGCCTCTGGCTTCCTCCAGAGGAGCTGGCCTGCACTGTATCCCATGGCACACTCTAGCCCTCCATCATTTTGCTCTGTATTCCAAAAGTGATGACTCTCTCACTGTACGTTACCTCCTCAGCTTCAGCAGTTTTATTGCATCTACAGGCATCAGTGCAAACTGGGCTAAAAAGAATGTGATTCTTGATTTCATAAGGTTTATAAATAATATTTGGGGCTCAGAATTAAACCAACCCTGGCATGAACATTTGGAACAAGAGCTGTCCTGAACACAGATGTTGGTATTCCTGAAGGCTCAGAAATCAGCACGCCAGGTTTCTTCGCATGCAGTGCAAGCTGTGCACTTTTAAGCACCTCAGTGCAAAATGTAAATGTTTAAAGACTGTGTTTAAGCTTCCAACTCATGCTGTCAGTACCTCAGGTTTCCCATCAAAATTTCTTAGGCAGTCAGTAGTGCCTGACCCATAATAGCACTATGTTGTCCAGCCTGTGTGTAAAATCCACTAAGATTCACAAGCTAAGTAGTTGCCACTTCTTGATCTGGATCCAAAACTGAAGCTTTAGCTCACTGTCTCCCTGTCCTGCATGGGAATGTAGCCCAAGTCACAGTGTACACCAAGAAACCAAGCCACTTCCATACATCTACATAAACAATCCAACCACCATGGCTAATTAAGACAATGAATACCTAATTCATTATGTCATTTGTATAATCAATATCCTGTAGAACTGAGGTTTTCTCACTACATAACTGCTTTGAAGTCTGATGTTTGTATAAATCACACCACCTGGGCTATTTTCTTTAAATATATTTAAACAACCGTTCCTCTTCTGGACCTGCATTATTAGCCACAGTTGCTGCCTCTGTTGTGGCTTACATTGCTACAAAAGAACACCGGACAGGTAATGGTAATTTTAGGCATTCAGAAGGATGCTGTGACAAATGGTAAACAGAGGGTAAAAGCTTTGCTTACTTTGGCAGTCACCCAGGCCATCTGTATTGCCATGTTCTATGTCCTGTTCAAATACCAGTCTAAATAATAGAAAGAAACAAAACAGTATGAATAACAGTCACAGGCACTACCAGAAAGAAATTATCACATGTGCAACACTGAAATAAAGCCCCACCAGGAAACTGGCTGTTTCTTTGGAACTTCCACGCAAAGGATGAAAAATCGCAATATAGACATTTGAGTTATTTGTCATTGATAAATGATTTCTTATGATCTTCTGATGATGCTTTGTCTTTTTTTATTTTTACTTTTTTTAAATCCACTGCATGGCTCATTCTCAAGGGAGGCAAACATTCATATTTTTTGAACTGTTAACTCTATAATACATGATATTATCAGAAGCAATTATGATCCTACCTTAACTTATCCATATAGTAGACAAGGTGCACTAATACTTTGACATGAGAAGGAAGCTAACCCATTGGGTAGGTACTGTGCTGGGGGAAGACAACCTGCAGTCCCCTACAACTTGCTATGGAAGTGCAAAAAGACTCAAGAACTTTGGGCATGCTGAGAAAACCTGATATGGACACAGGTGCATTTTAACATTATTCTACCAAATGTCCAGTCAGGAACAGTCCACGCTCTTGTAGCAAAGCATATACAGACAGATATAGCTATAGCATCCCCGGCGGACAAAACAATTTGAATTGAAATAGCTAATTAAGAACAAGACACAAGCACAGGGATGGTAACTCATCCATTACATACTGAAGACCCGTACAGAAGCAGGGTTAAGGGCGACCAGCTGTGGGGCTGTCGAGGTTGTGTGATGTTTGCGCTACACTTCCACCACTACCTTGAGGTGGTGTACCAGCTGTACCTCCGAGTGGGCAACCATGAGCTGTGTCAGATGTGGCCAAGAAATGAGAGCTCTGAAGTGGAGCTCCCAGCAAGGAAGCTTTAGCAACCACATTTAAACAAACCTTCACAGACTTTCATCATTATAAAATAATTAAATTCTACTGTTAAGCAAGGGGAGATCCAGCACTTCTCTGAATCTGCTTTAAGCTCTTACTGTGCCCTGTGATTCCTCTTAGTGATGCACAGTAAATTAGAAAGACTGGTTTTGTTTTCAGTGGACAAATTGCTTCAGTAATTTAATTTGGATTCTATTGCCTCTTTAATCAGCTGTGATGGCTCCAGTGTGGGCTGGTCCAGACATACCCATCCAGTTCCCTCCTTTCAATAACACGCGGACCTTAGTACAGCGCTTTCATTTTCTTCTTCCTCCTCTTTCAGCAGTTACCAATCAGCTGAGAGTTCACATCAAAAAAATTTGTGAGACATTTCAGAGGTGAATGCAAATGAGGTGGAAACAAACACTTCCCACGTTTTTCCTTCCCTAAGAGCCCCATGTTTCACATAGCTCTGCCCAAGACCGCCTGGCGCCAACGCCAGGGCTTCACGGCCCGTCCCCCAGAGCCCTCACTCACTTGGAGCCAAGGACCAGCTGTGTGCATGACCCGCTCTCCTTCACCCACCCGCAGTAAGGGTCTCTGGAGGCGATGCAGGCCCTGGAGAAAGAAGAACACAAGGCGCCATTCGTAAGCGCTCCCGCCTTCCCCACGCCTGCCGCGCGGGCTTCTGACAGCCACCGGGAAACACATACTTTTTGCATTTGCCGTGACGCTCGCAACGTCCCAGGGGAACCTCGATGACACAGGTGGAGAAGGCGACATACAGGGCGCTGCTGGGCTTGTCAAGCTGCATGCCCACAATCCGCTTGTCCTCCATGCCGTCGTAGCTGCACCTGATTTGAAAAAACAGTGAGACGAGGTTATAAATAAGTTCTGCTGGGAAACCGGGTGAAAATTTAACAGTTCCTCAAGCTGAACACCTCCCCTCCCCCCTCAACTCCCACAAAAAACCCTGAGAAAGGTAGAATTGAACAAGCCAAGGAAAAAGAACACACATCAGCCACTAAAAACATTGACAGACATATAAGCAAGTATTAAAAATGCATGGGACAGGGGAATAAGAAGTGAAGAGACATAGCACACCATACAAGCTTTCTGAGGGCCCTTCATTTTTTCTGTTTATTTTTCTCCAGCACTCAAAATAGCTGAAATTTCTGCGTGATTATGGGCCACTTCAAAGCCCCCTTAGGCATATTTGAGTGAGGCTGAAATGTGGGAAATTCCCCTTGGAGAGTGGCTTGCTGGTTGTTGAATTATTTGGAGAGGAATCAGTTTTTTTCATAGGATTAGAAAATTAATCTTCCTTTGCAGAATTTCACTTTTAATTATCCATCAACTGCTGCATAGGATGGGCTATTTTCTACACATACTGAATAAAAAATATCTTATTGCAATGCAGAGACTGATAAGCAGACATCCCCTCCTCAAACAATTTAAAATTACTCAAAAAACTTGGCTTCTCTAACCACTTCCCTTTTCATGGGACAACCTACTCTCTGGGAAATCTGAAGTTCAAAGTCACCCATACATTAGTACAAAGAATGAGATACACACTTTTCAGGATTGTAAACATTCATCTCCTCCAGGAAAAGGCTGTCATTTAGGAAACCACTGTTTCCTGTCCGTGCCAAGAACTTCAGGATGATTCCCTTCTCCGATCCCAAGAAAACTACAGTGTAGTTCTGATACGGCCCAGCAGCAGAGTCCACAGCAATTTTGGTCAGGCGGTATCTAGAATAACAATACAGCATTTTGCATTGCTTTGGATTAGATTAACATTCACTTTATCACTTTTTCCACTTCAGAAAATTGTGTGGTAGCCTTCTAGCAACCATATAACATATTTAAGCACTTTTCCTAGCTGAATAACCCTGTAAGTCAACAAAGACTGTACCAGTTTTGCTCCCCAAATGGTGGGGAATTTTCCTGTGTTTGTCTGCACATCCATATGTCCAATAGATAGCAGAAGTGTTTGCAGAAAACTGAAGGGGTACTAAGAGTCTGAGGCCATTTAGGAATTATGCTTCCAACCAAAAGTAAAGTACTAGCCTGGTGACTTCTTCAGGCAGAGGAAGAAAATCAGCACAGTGAATTTTTTTTTTAATTTGAAGCTCTGTACCATTAAAAGCAGCAATAATGGTAACTGATCTACATTCAACTTTTTGGCAGGAAAAGCTGTGCCAGTGCAACAGTGAGACATTAAACACCATTCTACCTCACTAAAATAATCACACAACTGGCACTAAGCGAGTTCAGTGCTGAGATGATATTGAATCTTGGGATGATACGATTTATTGAAAATGATTTGGTGATTTGGTACCACTTATCTGGTACTGGCGATCAAAGGAAAGTGCTCCTCTGCAAGAGTTTGCTGCTCTCGTCTTTGGTTGGAGGTACAGAACCTGACATAAAAACCTGACAGAAGGAAGATACATTACTAAAACTAAGTGAGACCCTTCCAGAGCTAAACACTGCGCCTGGCACAAAACTCTACCCGTGTACAAAGGAAGAGAGGAAAATATGGAAAAAGTTAGTCACATTATTCTGTTCACAAGTGGAGGGTAGATAAGTAGTGTAGTGACCACCGCAGAGAGTGGGAATGTATTTTGATAGGAAGGGGATGGCGTGTTTGAGGCTTGCTGATTTATAAGTCTTTGTTCAAATCTCTTCATTATTATTTTTCTCTTGTTGCCATAGAAAGGATACAGATTATGTGATTACTTCTGCCTGTACACTTCTGTAAACATTAAAACATACCACTACATATCCCGACAGACTTCATATCCTGTGAACATATCCTGGCAGACATGTTTGTACCCTGTGTACATATCCCTGGGCTGTCTGCTGATCCTTGCCCAAAGTTTTCTACAGAGCTGTCTCAAACACTGACCCATGAGCCAACAGGCGGGTCAACCTTCCCCACAAGGCATTTCCTCCAAGAGTGGGGTTTCAGCACAGCATGGCTGGAAAGGACTGAGTTTTTTTCCTATCTTGAAAGCTGCTCAGGGAGTTCTGAGGCATCTGCTCAGCGCTGCCATCATTCCTAGCTGGATTCATGCCCAGCATACCAAGGATGTTTACAGAGTTTGAGAGTATTCTGAGCAAGGCTATTAGCACAACTTCACAGCTACAATGAGGACAAGAGTCCACTTGGAGGTACATACCTGACCATTGTTCTCAGGAACCAGGGTCGATTGACAATGGAAGGTACAGCCTCGTCCATCAGTGGATGTGTTTTGATGAAGTTCAGAGTATCATCTGGGAACTCGTTAGAGGTTACATATTTTTCTAATGATGTAGAGCCAGCACAGCAACCAGGCCTAAATAAAACAAGAGGGTAAAGCCAGAACACTTATCAGATGCCTAGTGCAAATCTCATTTTGTAATGAGGCCCTCAGTGAAATCTGATGTGTATTACAGGGGTTTAAATGGAGGATTGAGAAGTCTGGTGGACTTTTTCAGCCCCTCAGGGGAAGCCTAAAATCCTGCTCTATCCTCACTCAGCAGGACTCATGATGTTACCAAAAAGCACAAAGACATTTCTTCAGCAGGAGTGTGACACACACAGTTTGTAGTTCATCCTCACATGGAACCTAATCACTGCATGTATGCATTTGGCTTGATGCTGCCCATTGGCATAGGTGCTTTCTGATCTCTAACTTGCCTAGCTGAGTACTCTTTCCTGGAATAAAAGCAGTCCCTAACATACAGAAGGAATGTGATTTTTTTAGAATGTGTGAAGGAATGCTGCTTTCAGTCCTGTCTGGTAGAAAGCGGATTATTGGAGAAGACAACCCAGCAAGCATCCATGTACACATTGGTTTTACCCTTCTTTCAATTCGGATGAGACAATTTCAGTATGGTAACACATTGAGGACTTTCACTGAAATGTTCTCTAATTGTTCTTCCACAACTTAAATGCAAACCTGCTCACCCTATTCCTAAAATCTACCCTGCTCCTCAGAGGTAACTTAACCTTCCTGCCTGGACAGGTCATCTCTACACAGGAAGCAGTAAAATGCTTTGCCCGTTATTAATATTTTGTGGGTTATTTTCTCCAGCAAAAGGTCCATTTGATCCCATTTCCGAGAGCATTACGATTCTTCAAGTCTTAAGGCCACTGTGAGATGGGATGATGAAAGATGGACCACCCACTCATCAACATGCTGCAGTGTCCCATTTTCATCTGCTCTAACATGGGCAGAGCCACTGACATCAATGTAGTAATGCCAACTTGAACAAAATATAGTACTAGTCCTACCATACCTGTCGCTCAGATTTAGATAAATATTCAAACCTTAGGTAACTAAATGTTTTGTAGGAAGGTAGCACAGGACTGGAGGGGGCTAGCTGGGTCAATGAGTCGGGTTCCACACAGCTGCACAATGAACACTACATGCAGAGACTCTGTGCTCTTCCTCTTCGTATCCAAAATATTTTAGTTGTCTTGTAACGGCATATTGAATTAGCAATAGAGGGAAAGAAGGAGAAACCAACAGCATCACCGGTCTCCTGGGTCCTTGCAAGGGCACTGATTCATGAGGTGACATTCCCAGAGAACTCTAGGGAGCAGCCTATGCCTTCTGGCAGCGCGGTGCCTAGGGTTTCTGTATATCTAATCTGGAGGCCTACTTCCTCCTAAATCCTAATAACATGATTGGATTAATCTTGTTTTAATCTCAAAACTGGTTTAACTGAGTAAACATAAAACTGAGTAAACTCTGCTGTGTACCTCAGCAGAAAAGGGAAGCGAGGCCCCTGAAATGCTCTGGCATGTTTCTGAGAAATGTTAGGATCAATAGGAGCACTAATGTTTCTGCACCATACTGAGATATCCAAATAAAAATGACTTTATTTCAAAGGTGTCTTGTGCCTCTCATGCATTTCAACACGAGTTAGAAGTAATGATTATTTCTATTAAGCAGATTTATGGTCACATGTTACATGAAACAGTGTTCACCAACTCAGTTCACGTTATCTCCTGATGGCTTAGAAGGAGCACTATTATCCTGTCTTCATCATAACTGTTAGCCTGCTATAGGCTCATCCCACAAACTCAAAATGCAACTTTCTCTTCTTCCTTCCCACTGAAAGAGAAGATTTCTCTTTCTCCTTTCTCCTTTCCCTGCCAATACTCTCTAAGTTCCAAACGTATGACCTTGGAGCCCTGGTGCAGCCTTGCACTACCAAGGCAGCCCATCATGTCAATGAGTTGTTGAAACACTGCAAAAAGGAGAATAAAATCCAGCAACAGTACTAGCAGGTGCCTTACTAAGGCTCAGACTGAAAACACACAGAATTTACCAGATTTTCCAGTCACCTCCAGTCTCTTCTCTTGAGTGACAACTTCAGAATAAAGACAGCAGAGGAATACTGTACTCGGCAACTCTAAGACATGATGGGCCAAATTTGGATTTAGGCAGAAGCTCAGTTGCCACCACGGAGCTTCAAATGTGTTTTTCTTTTGAAGTTATGTAGGATATCACAAGCGATGTAAAACATACATTAAAGTGGTAGAGCTTGACTGAGATAAACGAATTTTATTTATCTACATTCATATGATATTCTCAGAGCAAAATGGTACTGGTGTAAATGAGTTAACAAATGGCTGTCAACAGCAACTTGTACGAAATGGGTGCTTGTAGGAAATACGAACAGAGTGTAGTAGAGGAGCCACGTGCAAACAGTAGGGAAGTGGAAACAGGGAAAACAACTCATAGGAGGAACGAGGTAAACCGAATCTCCATTTTGATGGAACACTGTTTTTTTCGTCTCACGATGTGTCCTCTGTGGCACATAAATTGCATGTTAACCGCAGAACAGCACACCACAGAACTGGTGCAGGTTTTGTAATGAGATACATCCATTACTGAACCAATCTGCAACAGTTGTGTAACTCACATCACTCTTAAGTGACAGATTATTCTGACCAAGTGGATCTGATGCTGGCCTGATTTATGTTACACAATTCTGGTTTAAGTGGAAAAATTCTCACTTGCATACCTTGGATCCAAATGCAACTCAACTTCTATTTTACTGTTACAACATGTATCTTCAGTTGTATTTGCACCTTACAAGGCTGTTCAAATTAGCAAAAAGTACTCTGTTCTGCATACAGGAACAGAACAGTATCACTATGCATGAAACATACCTGGGCTTGGGCACTCGTTCATCAGGAACTGGTGTCCATGTGGAGTCTGGAGACTTTTGTTCTTTGAATCTCCCAGTAAATACATTGGCGATGTCAAGCATGTCATAGGCACAGACTGCAGAGCCAGGGATGCTGCAAAGTGACATTTCCCAGAAATTGTTACTCATTCTGCAGTTATGCATAAAATCTTGAGTGAAAAACATGCTGTATAGAAGTCTTCCTGTCACAGGCTGCTCAATCCTGAACTCTGTAACCTCTGAGTATTGACAGGAAAAGCCAGCCCCATGGAAAAGCCTCAAATGTACCAATCAGCAGACAGCTCCTGCCAGCACAATTTGTTTCAAAGCCTCTATAGAAAGAAGTAATTACAATCATCTTGAAGAAGGGAAAGAATCTGGGAAACTCTGGGTACCACTGGCGATGCATGAGGAGTAATAGCTAGTCTTATTCAAAGCCCATTATTTGGGAATTTAAGTTCTTGTAAGTCACAACATCTCTCAGTATTAATTCTCACTGTCCCTGTCATGCGTCAAAAATACACTGCAGACAGTTCAGAAGTTGGTGCTGATCAAACTGGGAGCATGCTGCAACATGCCATTGACCTGGCATTTACACATTATTACTCCATCCTCCCACAGCCTGATCTCCACCAAGTTTTCCCCACGGAAAGGAGTTAACTATGCTTAGGATTTGCTTAACTCAATGAGGTGTAAAGAGCTTAAAGAAGCAAATTTAATTTTATTTTTAGATCATAAAGTTGTAAATTTCAACTTTTTGATTATTTGCAAGCAACTGCACGATAGCATTGTCTAAACGGAATTATATCCTTACCTACATACTTTCTGAAAGGCTTAGGGGTTTCCCATGGTCAGTCGCCTGGAAGCATGAATTATTCATTTATCTACCTTTCATTTTTTTATACGTGAACTACTGTATTCGTGTCTGACTTTTACCACTCGATTTTATCAGGTAAACAGCATGAACGCAGCTGGCTGAGGCTTTCAATCCTGCTTTTAGCTAGTAGGTTATTATACACCAAAGAAAAAATGTAGGAACTATACTGTTCCAGAGAATAAAATTAAACTCATAAAGGTATATAAATTGATAGAAAAATAACTGTTTGAATATTAAAAGGTTTCAAAATGCTTATTACTGAAGGAAACAAGTAGGGAGTCTTACTTTGACCTTCACAGATTGTTTTTTTTATATGGAAGGAAACTTCAAAGCTCTACATTAATGTGATACTACATAGCAAGAGTTTTAAATGGAGGCAGCCACATGTATGCCAATGCAAGAGTTGGTCAACGGTGTATTTGGCCACACACAGGACCTCATCCTAAAAGACACCTCAAGACCCCCACCAGCTAGAAGATTTTGCACTTTGCTAAATTAAGCCTTAAGAAAAAACAACCCTAAAATCTTGAGGTGTCCTATACAGAACTAAAAGCGCTGAGAACTGTGCTCAACACATAACTACACAGTGATGGAGGGATCGCTGCAGTGAGAAGACTGCAACAGCTTTTACTCTTGAGGATGACAGTTTGCAGATCCACAGTGTGATAAAGCCATAAGGATTAACTACTGTGGATTGCAGACAAGCCATCTCCCAACCACTGGAGTACAACCCATCACCAGTTCCTACTCTGGGTGACCTCAGGTTAGACTGGGGAATCTCTTCCAGCTCACTCTAGGGTGAGGCTTTGTTCCAGAGATCAAAGATATTTGTCGCAGCTTTTCCTCAGTGGAGGAGGAATGAGAAAGAGGTGTCCATGTCAGAGGTAGGTCTGTTAATGAGGTGTCTCCAAGCCTATGCGCCTTCCTGTCATCTTCAATGTCTGGCAAAAACCGGGGCCTATAAAATAGTACCTTGATTTTAACACCAAGTACTTCGGTGATAAAATTCAGGGTTTCAGAACAAGTATTATCCATGATACACCACAGGAAATACTAGCAGAGTGGGAAGACAATCTCAATTTTGACATAATCTCAAGATACAACCTATTTTCTGATGCTGAATCTCTGTTCCCTTGTTTTTATTAAGCCAGTTTGCATAAAAAGAGATCATCTTAATTTAAGCCTGTATTTCCTATTGGTGGCATAATTATTCCATTGCGGTTCCTATCGTTTTGATGTTAAAAGCAGTGATTATACATTACAGGCCTGGGCTTACTCTCATTTGAAGTCAGTTCTGTGCAAGACCTCACTGAGGTCAGGCTTTGACAAGTGGTGGTGAGTGTACAGCAAAACCAGATGAATTTCAGCAATAAAGTTCCCCTTTCAGCTCAAACGTTACTCTGTGAAACAGCAATATATTTTTTAATTAGAATGCTACTATTTTTTTAACTTCTCTGAGAGACCTCAATAATTAGATACAGTTACTCTTCTAATAACTTCTGGAGAAACATGTTATAATGTGTAATGGTAATAAATTGTTTGCAGATGAACTTTTGGAAAACCACATGAACAATGAAATACGGGTGTTCTAGGGACCTCCTCCCCAGCCAGCAGGACAGCTTAGGATCTTGACTCTCCCAGGAGAAAACGCAAGAGTCAGTAGGGATGCATGAAATAAAGGGAAGGAGCACTAATGTGGTTCTTGGAGGTTTAGATGTAAACAGGACAGAACCAGTCCTTTCTCTGTGAGAAAAAAACCCCATATTTTCTCTTTGGAATAACATTCTGCAAGTTACATGCTGCAAAACTTCTTGGTGGCTGGTCTGAATTATTCCCATGTAAAGAAAAGTTCATCCAAGGAATGTTTCCAGACAGTAAATGGCTGAAAGCTGCTCTAAATTATTAGGTATAAAATGCAGTAAGCAATACCAGAGTATCTTAAAATGAAACACAAACTGTCGGTAAGCGCGTGGTACATAATAATTACATTGTATGAGCAATCACTTCTTCTACCTTCATAAAGTAAATAGAAACTGCGGTGAAAAGCAAAACATAAAGGAAACAGAAGGTAAAAGGTTATTGCGCCTATTACCTATTATATGGAGTGGAGAAGGTTGCTAAAACAACATCCCGGCCGTTGAAATGGATAACATCTGTAACTGCCTGCAGTATGTTAAAGTAGAAGTGTGAATCGCCAGGAACTGAGCAGTTCAAGCGAGCCTTGAGAAATGAAGTCCACTGTTTTTCCAGCACTCTCTGAGATCCTCCCATGTCATTTTTGCAAACCTGAGCCACCCTTGGGAAAACTACCTGGAAGAAGTAGAGCAAAAATAATGGAGAAAATGAAATGTTTGTTTGAACTAAAATATTTTGTTGGAGTTGTACTTTTAGAACATTTGGAATAACACAGCAAGGTGCTTAATTTAATCCCATGTTTCCATAATCTGTGACAAATAAGAAACAGAGAAAAAATTCAGCTTTGGAACAGTGTGCTATAAAAGATAAGGCTGTGGCATTTACTATACAGCCATAAATCCTTCAGGAGATCTGTTCTCAACCCATATAAAACTCATTTCCATACAGACTGCTTAGCTTTCTATTTCCCCAAACAAAAGCACATTTTATATTCACAGTCCCTGCAACCCACGCTGCCTGCTCTGACTCTTGTGTTTTCAGCACTTAAAAACTATGCAAATCTTGCTGGGCTTTTATTCCTGCCCTCCACCTTTGTGACCTTGGTCAGCTTTTCTGACTGCTTAGTCAGAAAGCTATTATGAAATTAGCAAAAATGCAGAAAGTGTTTAATTATTCTTTGCAGAACAGCAGAACACAAAATTCCTGCCCCTGTTTACTCAGCACTCCAGATTTCTTAAAGAAAAATATCTCCCTGCTTTGGAATCCATTTTTAACAATTACCTACTATGCTGAACTAATTACATTTGCCTTGTGCTTTTTACGATTTGAAAAAAGAGATTCCAGCATACACAGTCACCATAAGAAACCACCCTGTTTCCTTTCAAGACAGTGCAATGTTTCACTCCAACCAACCTTTTGGCTTGAGCGATAGGAATCTTCTCAAAATGATGACCTTGTCATCATGATTTATAGTTCTCATTTCAAGGTCACTCCTAACAGCATTGGTCCAAGAATAGCATATGTTTTCCTCCTCTTGAATCTGACAAAATCATTCAAGGCAATGTTTTTGCCCTTACCTTTCCCATGCTGTTGTACTCCACTGCTATTTCCCGGAAGAAGAAGTAAATGTAATTGCCATAGTCCACTGCCTGGACAAAGTATGGTTCTAGAAAGAAAACCCAGGCATCCTATTTAGGCACCATGTACAGCATATAGCATGCAAAGAGAAGCCAAATACATTCACACTGAACATCCAAAGGTGAAATGCCCGCATTAGGCAAACTTGTTCAGTTTTCAGAACTAGCAACATCACCACCACAGAAGAATCACTGTCTGGGGACAGGACAGCTGGGGTCAAGTCTGTGCAACATCACTGCAAGGTAGTTGAGGGTTCGTCACTAACACGTCTGCCCCGCGTTGTACGAGGAAAGGTAAAGAGGCAATATATAATGGTATGCCTGAGGGGTCCAAGCAGTGCTCTTTATGGCATGCAGGCTGTGTGTGGAGGGAATAACAAACCATGTAACTGTTTCTGCCCACACATGTCTGTAGCAGCAAGCAAAGTGGGACAGCTAAAATCGACACCTGGCAAAACATTTCTGCATGCAGAAAAAGACTTCAAACTATGGCTTTGCTCACTCTTAAAATCACTCCAAATGCTAACTATTCATAACGCCTACATGAAGCTAAACAGCTCCGTTCTTAACAATGAGGGCATTTAGAGCACAGAAATTGCCTAATTCAATGGCAGCTGTACAATCCCTACGAACCATAAAAGAAAGGCTTTGTGCAATATTCCCATAATTTTATTTTCATTGATGAATCTTAATGTTACAGGACAAGCCCTCTATACTTCATGAAGCCTTGACTGTTACCTAACACAGTGCTGGGGCAGGAATATTTTCAAACACAGCCCAAGCACACTGAGCCCTGCAAGTTCCAACCTTTATATCCAACAGCTGTAAACTGATGGATTTCAGCTTGGAAAGCTCGCTGGAATATATATTCTGATCTACCATGCTCATAGTTTCTGTCAGGTCCAGTAACTTGGGGTCAGGAGAAGAGGGAAGAGATAAACACATCAGTGTAAGTAAGAGATGCAATTTACTTCCTTCTTGCTGCCAGAAAGCGTTGGTGAAATGAAATGACAGAGAGGTCTGTCAGGAACCCAATACTCTCATCAGAGATGCCACTTTTTTCATTTTGTTTGTTTATCTACCTTTCAACCACTTTGAGTCATGTTTAACTGTCCGCAGAGTTGGGCTGTCTCCAAGGCTCCGGTATATGACTGCATCTATTGCAAGGAAGTCGGTCACTGTGGCAGAATACAGCTTTCCCTCTGGGGAGGAAGGAAAGAAGAAACAAGAGGGGAGGAGCACTGGAAATAATATAATCGCCTTCTCTCATCAGTCAGATGAGATGGGGCAAACAAAATCATCACAATCTCCTTAGGAACACGGAAGGGAAAAAATCCAGCCAGGTAAGTGGGACTCAGCACTGAACAAGCAAGTCACCAGTTTTTGAAACGGTAGTTTCACAGGGATGCTGTGGGAGAAGAAACCTTATGGTGTAATTGTTCTCCACTTTAGGTAAGTCATACTGAACTACCCTATCCATAGTTTCCCTACACACGCCTCTGGTTCAATGCTCATAAATTCTGCCTACATATGTGGGCAAAATAATTATGGGGAAGCCGCAACAGAACTGTTAGTTTTAACTGGGAGGGCAAACCAGGCAGGTCTTAGGGACTGTCAGCTAATTGACACTTATGCAAATTTCTCCCTTTGAGAGCACTTCTCCTCTGCCAAAGATCACTAGCAAAAAATTAAATAGCGTGCAGGGAGCTCAGGAGAAACAGGGATGCAAAGAGATGGAGGAGGATTGCCTATCTATGTTTCTTTCCTACAATGTGTTTTAGGCATTTCCTGCATGAGTTATGCATTCCTCTCTCTTGAAGAACCAGAGGACAAGCGGTAAGAAAGGGTCTACAAAATGGCACCCCAAGGACAACCAAAAGATGCAAAGCTATCAGTAAAAGCATGAGCTCCAACAACATTTTTAAATGCTAATCTGTTTGTGGGTCACGGTAACTGTACAGGGGTGTTTCATGTGCGAGACAGATCTTGGAACATGATGTCTGGTAGGAGCACAAGCACCATGGTATGAGGACAGCAACTTGTGTCTCTGTTGCGTCTACATAAAAATCAGAATGGCCTACATCTCCTTTGACAGAGATTATTTTGGGTGCTGGGCCGTGAAGGCGCCAGCACTGAGAACATACCAAGGACAAAGCAGAGAGGCTTCTATTCATCAAGCTCTCCTCATTGCACATACAGACAATGTTTAATTTCAGCTCAAGATTTAAAAATCAGAATGTTTGTTATTAGCAGGACTGTACTCTTTGTTCTGAGTCCCACAATTCCAATCACTATTTGGCTCTTTAAAAATGGACTTTTTTTCCTTAGCAAAACCAGAAAAAACCAATTACAAAAAAAAGGCGATACTAAAACAAATTTTAAAATAGAATAAAAAGCTGAATTGTTTAGATATGGATGTCTGAACTCATGTTAATACAGTCACACATTTATTTTCTTTCCTGCCAAGTTCCTGAAGACTATGTGACCAATTACAATTCGCACATATCAGCTGTAATAGCTACAGGCTACAAGAAGAGCCATATTCATGTAAGTGCACCCAACAGACTCAGATGACCTGGATTAGTGCCCTAAACTGCTCTGAAACTATTTTTCACTGCACTCTGAAAAGTTATCATGGGTATCAATATGTATGGCATATCAAACAGTGATTTTCTGAAGCTAGCAGATTTACAAGGTATATTCTACAAGAATTCACTTGAATAGTATCAAATTTATTCTGAATCATCATGAAAGATTATGATCACTTCTATAAATATTCTTTTTATTTTCAAATAAAGTGAGGAATTCTTCAGTGACAGAGTAGGAGTTATCTTACCAAACTTCAACTGAATGCAAGGTAAGTGTTTACATTAAGTTGGTCATAAATGCTTTCTTGGCTAGTATAGTGAGAAAGGCCCTTCTGAAAGGTCATTCAAACTGCCCTAAGGATAGCGAATCTGAGACACATGGGGTAGAACTTTCTCTGAAGGTGTCTCTCTTTCCATCATTTATGAATTACCTGCTACAATCAGAGAATTTCTACTTTATGTTCTTTTGACTGTAATTAAGAAATTACATACTACCACCATCATCATCACCATTATTTTTGAAACAAAAGGACTGATTTATTTACACTATAAAGAGTAAAAAAAAGAAAAATAAAATTGCAACCTCTTATAAAATCTGTCCTTTTTGAGGCAGATGCCACCTCAAACACAGTAGTGTTTAATCAAGCCCTCCGGCTACAGATTCAGTTGAGAGTGGCTGAAATACTTGCACACTCTTAAATCTTCAAAGGAATAGCTAAAGTATTTCCACGTGAGTGCCCAGACTCTGCTTTCTAGCATCACACCTGCTGAAGAGGACTGGCATTATTGTAAGTGGCTTCTGTATTATCTTTACCACCTATTTTACAGCCAAATCTAAGAAAAGACAGGCAAGGTTTACACTAAGAGAAGTTCAATAAATAAACAATTTAATCAGGAATTCATGAAGAGAAGTACAAAAATACCACATAATCAACAGCCCAAATTAACCCCATTAATAAACACTCATTTTTTTTTAGCTGTTGTAGTAGAAATCAGTTAACTGTATTCTGCTGCATGCAGCATAAATCATTATTAACCAACACACTTCTCTCCTTTGTCTACAACAGCTGGTAACACCACATTGAGATGTTTTCTGCTTGAAAATAAAATCACCTTCCCTTTCCTTCTAGATCTAGAAAAGGGCACATCACAGCATGTTCCCTAGCTTCCTTTTATTATGAAGCTTAACTTAAGCTTACAGTTGTTAAAGAGCATATCCTGCCCGCTCCTCATTAAAGTTCACTCAAGCCTTGACTTTCCTTGACTTTTGCAGAAGCTGGATGCAGCCAGAAATGGTGCCTCACACTGGTGTGGCATCATATTATCACGAATCCAGGAAACACTGAACCAGGAAACTGAGGCTTCAGGCAATGTTTATGATAGTGAAGTCAATCCCAGAGAAGGGAAGGCTTCCATGCTACTGACTTCCTCATGCCTCCTATTTTTAGCCATTATTCACTCCCTTGGCCACCTTTTAGATTTTGGCATTCTGGACTCAAGAGACACAGTGCTATGCTGAGCCTGGCTGCAGGACAGAAAGAAAAAAGTTTATCTCCGTCACTTTACCTGCGAACAACGCAACATTGGCATGCTTTGCATCATAGGGACACCTGGCCATTCCACTGAATTCATCTCCCAGGAACTCCAAGGTATCCATCTGAAAAACAAAAGGGAGCTCCTCAGATAGAGAAACAAAACTTCTTATCCAGGATGAGGCTTATGACAGCGTTTCTTCTTTTCTGGGCAGGAAGGAAGGTCTTTTCTCTAACTGTGCTCCTGACTATGAATTAAAAACCTGACAAAAATCATGGTGTTAAATAAAATCAGTCTGAAGAAAACATATCCAGTAAGTCAGTCATTCTTTTGCAGCTAATCACTCTTACCCTGACACATTTTACAAAAGTCTTCAGTCTATATTTTATCTGTACACAAGCTTCCTGTTGAACTACAGCAGGCTATGTGGTCTGTGGTTCTGGCAGGGATTCAAAATTTATCCTCAACAGTGATCCAACAGAAGCGCTCTTATACACAGAAAAGACTGCAAGCCACAGCAGTCAGAAGAAACAACACTAGGACAATTATCTGTGTGTGCATTTTTCTCCCCAAAGTCCGGAGATCCTTCTTGCTCTAGTCTCAACAGTGGTGCTCTCTTCCTTGATTTGCATACTCAGAAGGATGCTCTCCAAGTCTTACTGTATCAGTTGAGTCTGTGTAAGGGAGAAATCCTCTTACCATCAGGCAAGAATTAATCTGTGCAGGAATTGTAAAATCTGAGGCTTAAGTGTAACTCCTGGGAAATAAATTCACCCCGGGCACTGATAATGATACAAATACACAGATCAACTTTACGCTAAGTTCAAGAGGGTTTAGTAAGCTATAGGGGAAAGGTACAGCTCTTACCTCTTTAAGATTCTTATACCACCTTATTTTGGGAATAAGAGTCTTTCTAGCATATTCAAGTAACTTGAGCAGCTCATACTGTATAAATCACATACAGTACAGGTTCACAGAACATGAAAAATAAGACACCCAGCACCATCAACTACTCCAATCAACTTTTTGCGTGTATGTTACAGCACCCAAGTCCTCCAGTGGACAATTTGTCGTCATTTGTTTTCTGTCATGTATCCTTCCTGTCAAAATCCACTCTGAAGGGAATTAGTTGTGTTTACTCCAGGGCTGAAAAGCATTTCACATGATAGTGAGAGGAAACGAGTTACAGCCCTGAGCAACTTTCACTGCACTGAGCCCCACACCCCAGGCTCATCAACACTTCCATTGTTAGCGTGAAGGGACAGCCCTGTTTTCTGTCATCTTTTGTGCTCTCTCTATATAATGCAGAAATACATGGAGCAAAAGCCAGGTCAGGTGTTGGAGACCTTCTGCTGCCTCCCAGAGGTATCACTACCCAGCCCCTGCAGCTCAGCAGCTGGTGAGGCAGTCTGCAGAGGCCATGCATCCATCAAAGGGAATGAAACACCTGCAGTAAGGGTAAGGAGGGCGATTTATATCCCTCACATCAGGATGCCAAGGAAATCTGTATTTGTATTAGAAGACCTAGCTTTCTAGCAAGTGGACTGGTTGAGATTTGTTAGCCACATTAATGGTATTGAGAGCTAAAAATGGACAAACTGTGCTGGAAGACTAAAAACAGCACTGAGAACGAGAAGCTTTGTTGCACGCTAGGAGCAGGATGCAAGGAAAATAGGAAAAGAAGAAATGGCTGTTAACAGACCAGCTATCTGTACCACACAGTTACCAAGCCACAGGCTTGTATTTTTATTCAGATCTGATTCTTCCTCCACAGACTGAAAGAAAAGACTACCCTGAACTTCTCTCCTGTGTTTCCTAGACTATAGCCATCACAGTGGCTAAACAAGGTAAAGCAGCATTGCAGAAAGAGCAAGGAAGAGCAGCAGTCACAGCAAATACCACTACAGCAGTTGTTTCCCTGGATGTTAATGTCTTTATTCTGTTTTTTACAATAACTCTGAAACCAATGACATGAATGAGAATTGTGCTGTGACTTTATCAGAAGCAGCACTAGCAAGCTGTTTTCTTTTTCCTAAAGAAGGATGAGAAACAACCTGTTGGACATAGCAGTGCCTGGAAAAGAAGAGTCTGGATCTCAAGAGCCTAAGTAAATCCATTTCAGAGCTACTCCAGAGACATCCACTGTTGGGGGTTTTATCAGATTATACTGGTGCAAGCCTGAGAAAACGGGAAATATTTGAATAAATGGGCCCTGTTAAAATGCAGATAACAGGGACACAGTATGTCAAAGGAAGAAATTGGGGTCAAGGAATTAATGTCAAGTGTCTATGGACCAGCACAGTTTTCTACACTGCTCTAAATAATGTTTTGGCTTTGCAGATCCCCAGCTAGTGAGGAACACATCACCTTCCTTCTGTACCTTTCCCTGTGGAGATCTGCTGTCAATCGCTTTTACAGCATACAGTGCCATAGGACCTCCACAGCTTCCATATCTGTGGAGTCCCCAACACTAATCTCAGCTTTTGGTTGGGATTGAGAACAGTACAATAGAGACATTTAAAACATGCTACCCCAGAGGTAATCCTCAGCATCAGTCCATGACTTGATGTGGGTGTCAGTGAACAAGCTGAGAAACTTTCTGAGGAGTGACTGCATCCCCAAGCAGGGATCTGGAGGATTCTGCACCTATGGAGGGCAATGTAAAGTGGCAATAAACTCTTGACATGCAGGAGTTGCAAAGAAGTAGGTAATCAATGCAAGCAGTCCTCAGAAATCCACTCAACTTTGAGGTCTGTAGCCCTGAAACGAGTCAGGATAAATGCTACAGAGTTGAATGATGCATTGTTAAATGACAACCTCATGCTGTTGCCAGCATAGTCACAATAAATCCAACAGAAAGACAAGGCATAAAGGAAATCCCATAAACAGATCACATACCTTGTAGTTCCTGCAAGAAGGGTTGAATGCATTTGTTCCACAGATAAACAGTGTATCCTCATTTCTTTTTAGAAGAACCTTAATAAAATTATGACATTCATCCTGAAGAAAAATAATAAAAAGTATTTTAAGTACTGCATTTTGGGTGTCTGGTTTTATTTTTATGCCATGATATTTCATCGTCAGCTTTAAAATGAAATTGGCTGGTAGCCACTGTGATATTCTGGGCTTTATTTCAACTATGTTTAACTGACAATGAGCAAGACGCAACTGATTTATATTCTAGTGGTTTAAAAATGGTTACAAAGAACTGAAGACATGATATTCATATTACAGGTCAGATTTTTCTATTGTTCACATAGGTGAATTTTGTTTGAAAGCTGTTGTTTTCCTCATGAGTGAAAAATCTGATCTTCTCATCTATCTTGCTGTAAGACAGTAGCATCACCAGTGCAATGTATTGGCATAAAGCATCTGTAACTAGAAGGGGAAGCAGGCGTAGAGAATCAAAGAGTCTGCATCTAATTCTGATACCACTTGTGCTAGTCATAGGTTACAGCAGGGTGAAATTGGTGTGAGAAACAGTCCTTCTACAACTGTACACATTCATACTTTCTGATGCTTTACACAAACTTCTCGGTAAATTCCTGCAGGAGGATGGACAGCAGCACTTAGCTTTTGAGGCAGTAGTAAGCAAAATCAGTACACTAAGCATTATGTCCAAAATCCTCAGTGCTTTAAGTATTACAGGATATTGCTGTGGCTCCTGTCATAATGTTTTACCACATTAAAAGTAAACTATTTCTGCAAATTAAAGCCTTCAGTAAGTTGATGAAAAAAGCAATTATGGCAAGAAGTGAATGGCATGATCCATTCCACATCACAGCCAGCAGCCTGAGATAATAGTGAAGCAACTAAACTAAAGTGGCAGATGCAGAAGAAATGAAAATTGCCTACCTTATGTTTTCCCTTCATTCTGCATGTGTCTACATCAGCTTGTCTAGATTTCCATGTCAATTTCTGCAAGGATCAAGAAAGAAATCAATTAGAGCCCAGAGGTTGTTGCATTTGATTTCAGAAGTAGAAGTCCCTTAAGGGAGAATAGCTGTTGAACATATATTTATTGAAAGCTTTCTGCACCCTTTCTCCATGATTAATTCACCACAACAATGAAAGATCAGTGATGTGGAGCATTCACTTAATTTTGTGTTGCCATCTATTCATTAGACTAGAAGCCTATCTTTTTTTTTTAAAACCTAAACCAATGAAATTGAGCAATAAGCCAACTTTCAAAAATATGTGCGCTTTTCTTAAAAGTAGTAGAAGCTCTCTTCTTTTGATTTGAATTTCTTCTGCACATCAGAATAAACATTTATGGACTATAAGTCCTAACTGGATTCAAAATGAAATATGTATTGTAGAAGACAACATTTTAGATTAGCAAAGAAATTAAATTCAGGTAATTCTTATCACTTCAATTCAGCTAACAGGCTCAGAGAGCCCTCCACCTATCAAGACACTGCTGACTTTATCTGCTAACACTCTTTCTCCAGAACACTTACAGGTAAATCCCAGCCTGGATATTTTTGTGGTGAGTTTCAGGAGTGGTCAAATGTGGTAGGCTGATTAATTATAATAAAACTTTATTTAAAACACATGGCCTAAGATAGTAACACCTTAGACACTATTGCCACAATACTCCTGACAGTTTCCCACCAGTAAACTAAGGCACAGTGCATTCATGAAGTGCTCCACACTGAAAGAGTAACCATGGATGTTTATTACCTTTACAAGCCTGTGCCCTCACTTTTTGATGAGCAACTGGGCATAAGCTCATCTTCAGCATCTTTCACAGTTATAATGAAACGGTCTCTCCTCCTACAGTGGAATTCATCCAATGCCCAAATTCGTATGAACTTCTGCTGGACCAAGGCTGTGTTTGGCACGTATTACACAATGTGAATGCAATGCAAAGGAGTTGAAGAGAGGTTATTTCTAGTGTGTTTATGTTGATACAAAAAATGGTAATGCAGACAAAGCTCTTCTTAGTTTGAATGTAACTTCCCATGGAGATAATGTGAATACATCTACAAAGTGGTGTTATAATAAGATTTTATTTAGTGAGTACTTGCATGAGTGAATAAAATTTGTGTGCTTGAAAATATGTAAACAGCACTTGCTTTTTATGATGAAAGTTTCCGTATACTTAATTGGGATAGTATAGCTGTTACAGAAAACTGCTGAATATAAATGAATAGATGTTTGACAGATGTTCCATCAGGGACCTCACTGTATTTAAGTACAGATTGCTTATCAGCCCAGCTAAATCACTTATCAGAAATTCACAGAGGACATGATTGCTATTCTAGCTTTCCCCAAATATGATTAGCAATGCCATCTTACTTGCTTATTACAGTTTTTACAGCAGCACTCACAAGTTGTTTGAAACAATGTCATCTTCCTATTTATTTGAAGTTTGTTCTAGTGTCCTTGGTTTCTGGATGATGATAAAAGCTACTTACTTTGCTAAAATAAATTTCTTCTGTATGTGATGTGTCCATATCAACAGTATAAATATGGTCCCTGTAAACAAAGGCAAATGAATGCAAAGTCAAATGGAGTAGTCAGACAGTTCATTTTCTATGAAGAGAGGTATCTATCACAAGATAATCCATAATCCATTCAAAAAAAGATCACAGGTCTTACCAGGGAACATTACTGGCAGCATCGCCTGCTTCTCCCAGAAAAGCATTTTCATATATAAACTGTTTTCCTTCCCATTAAGAAAAAAGAAAAATGCTACAGAACTTCGAGGCAAGATTCTTTCCCAAAAGCAGTTATTTGAACAAATGAGATTTTGGAAAGGAGATGAGCCTCATATAATTTCTGCTCTATAGGTCCTACAGCAGATGCCATGATCTAGCATGCAGATGTTTTTGCACATCCTGACATCAGCTGCAACAGCTCTTAGGCAGCCTTTGCCAGATTCCTGGGCTAGCAGTCAACGTGCCACATTTAGCCATTCAGGGTTAAAAAGAGGTTAATGCTTCTTTCTTTCTTTCTTTTTTTTTTTTAAATTATGTGTCTAACCTCAGCTGTGATAATTTGATTGACAATATGGTAGGCAAAAGGCCGACAGCCACAAAACTATTCCCAGAAATCATTCTTTTCTTCACACACCAGTGGCCAAACTAAACTAAACTGTAAAATACTCTTCTGAAAAAAAGTTCACATTTCTTTCTTCCATTTACTTTCCTGTTTTTCTGAGAACCTGTCCCTCTCTACAATTAGCTGCCAATCTCTCCTTGGAAAGAGGAAATAGACTCAGCTACCCAGGTAAAGAGATATTTTTAAACATTCTCCTCTGTGTAAGCTGAGAACAAGGACATCTCTGTATGGAACCTAAAATCTGAAAAACCCACCAACCCACAATGCTGTCGTAACCACCACATCCAGTTGGGACTGAGCATCTCATTTTTCCTTGAAATAACACTGACTTTTTTCAAAATGCAAGAAGCTGTGCAGCTGGAGCATGATCCCCAGCATTGGAGGGGTCTGCTACAAGTAGGGTATAGACTGTTTCCAGTCTCTCAAGGTTAGCTTCATTTTATTGGTTTTTGGGGAAACAGTGCTAGTCTCTTAAATAAAGCAAACACAAAATACTGCTGTAGAGAGGAATAAGCAACACTTCTCTCACGTGGAGAAAAGAGGCAGCACTGTTGTGGGGAACTGGCTTTTAAAAATCTACTGTCTGCCGCGGCGCTTGAGGCTGTTTGCTTTGTAAGATGCTGAACTGCAGAGCTGTGGGTTTTCTTCTCCTCCAGACTCTGTAAAACCAGAGCTGTCATTTACTTCCAAGTTTGGTTTAATGCTTCAGTTTATTATTTGCCTGACTTTACTGGCAGAGCAGTGGTCAGGGCTGGTGCTGGACTAAAATTACCTATTAGCATGATTCCAGCTTCAAAGATTACTGCACGGTTCCATTTTTATGTACACCACTCTTCGTTGCTGTCACTCCTACTATATAAAAGTGGGAACAAGACTTCTTAAATTGCAAATTAGGTGTGGCTGGAGCTCTAAAAACCTTCCAGCACAGCTCTTGATTTTAATCACCAGTCTTGTTTTCCAGTGGTTATGATGCTTTCTTTTTAAACAAGACAATTAGAAAATACAGTGGTGGTACTCAGAATGAGTCTTGAGTTATTTAATTGCACTCTCAATAAAACAACTCTCAGAGGACTTACTTTCTGGTTCAAGAAACCGCTCAAAGAAAACTCAGATGCTAAGTTACGGGATCATCTGAAAGAGGGTTAGTATCACACAAATTACACAGCATTTTCTCATGCCGTTTGTGAAACATAGTTGCTGACAGTGTCATCAGCGAATGAAAGAGCTGTCAAATTCAGGGGAGGACTCTAACCACAGACAATGCGGGATTGTCCTTGCCCTCCTTTTCCCACTGCTGCCCAACTCCTACTATCTACTAGCTGTGGTATGTGTACAGCTCACTGCTAATTAAGTTATTCTAACACAAATTGACTTAATCCTAGAGCTTCCGTTTTTCCCACCTCCAGTCAGCAGAACCAAGTTTTGTTGCCATGGCATAATCTTGTGGAGGAAGGGAATTTAAATAATGCCACCGGCTGTGCATGACCCTTGGCCACTCAGTGCATCGTCTGGAAATGTGTAACTGCAAACGAGGAGGGAGCCATCCTGATTCCTCGTGGGCTCAATAAACCTTTTTGTACATACACATGAGGGGAGGCAGATAACGTGAACAAAAGCTGCCACCATACAAGACAATGGAGGAGGAGACATGGCAAACTTAGAAAAGGGGGTGTGTGCATGGCTGTGGGTGAGTGTGAGAGAGGCGGCGAGGGAGCACCCTTCCCACCAGGAGAAAGAGAACAGAGCTGGTCCTTTGCAGACTGCAAGCCAGGTATTTGGACAGCATGGCTTCATGGGCTTCAGCTGAGTTATTCTAATTTATATTGGCTGGATATCTCTGCCTGATAACATGAAACAAAGCCTTTCTGAAGTGACACAAGATTTTATTTGGTAATAGCTAATACAGGAGTCATGTACACCATACAACAAAATAAGCAACTGACAGAAATTTTGTCCTATGCCAGTAGCTCAGTAATAAAGTGTTAGCAGTTCTCAAACCTGACTTTGTCCGCTCCTGCGCACAGAAACTGTCTGCAAAGTAGACACTGGATTTTCTAAAACAAGCAAACAAACAAAACCACCCAACCCAAACCCAACAACCCCCAAATAAAACCTCTCAATGTTTAATAATTTTTTTTGATTGCTTTTCAGATAATTGCATACAAACATAAACTTAGCATCACTATATTTCAATGTCTAAAAAAACCAGCATGAGAGCAACATCTGATATGATAGCTAAGGGATTTATGTTAGCTACAGTTTTCAGTGAAACTTGTTACAAAACTCTGAGAAACACCTTTGTGTACACCTCTGCTTCAGCCTCTAGATTTACTCCTACCTCTAAAGGAGATGGGGTATTGCAGTTATAAACTTTCATTCACACTAGTTATCAAAGGATGACTCATTTTCTGAAGTTTATTACTTAAAGATAAAAATGACCTTTGAATTTTAACTTGTATCACATAGGTTTCTCAGCCCAGCAGGGATTTTATTCAGTAACGTGTGGAGGGGGAAAAGAATATGTCAAAGAGTTTTTATGTTATCAAAGGAAAAAAGTGTAAGAAGATTTTTTTGTGCTTATGTAAGCACAAAACAGATCAGGTCTTTATTCTTTTTTGTAGGTCACAAGACCCTAGGAATATATAAGCACTCTCATTGTAGTAAACTGTTTTATACAAATATATAGCCACATAATATGTAAGAATGCATATTCAAATACCAGTACATATACTATCCCCCAAATATTAGCATTCTTTATCTAATTTGTGCACACAGTGGTTTCATATCGCAAAATGTTTCGCTGGGTTTTCCTGCTGTAATGCCAGTTGCTGGGGCACTGCACCAGTCTAATTGCGTCAATCTCAGTCTGGGAACAAACTATGAATACAGCAGAGCAAAATCCACAAAGCGGATTTACCACCTTCCAACTGCAAATGATTTCCTAATTTAAAGCAAAACAAATAAGGAAAGCAAAGGGAACTCAGCCATGAAAAGGAGGAAATCCTGCCACCACCTTTCAAACCCCTTCAGCCTGCTCCCCCGCCTTGCTCATTATCACACTAAATGCAGCAAAAATACTAATCCCCAAGCTCAGGCAAAGTGCAGGGAGGCCTTGCTGTGGGGTTGCCCGCACTTTGTGCCCTACAACCACCACCAGCACAGCTCCCATGAAGGATGCATGCTCTTTGTCCAGACTTCACGCAAGGGCTTGGCATGAGCGAGAACCCAGAGCTCCGTCACCCAGACCCCATACAGACTGGTGTATGCGAGAAGCCCGAAGAAGCCAAGCTTTGCCGGTACAGCTGCAATGCCTGGGTAGGGGAACGGGTAGAAGTGTGCTCTTCTAGCAGCCAGGGACACGACCAGGTGAAAACGGCATTTGGTGACTCTGCTGGTGTAATGCAGCTGATCGATTACTTGGTGCCGAGTGTAGATCAACAGACAGATCTCCACCACAGGACACATCCGACCACCCAGAAGACGGAGAGTGTCTGTTTGAGAAGAAAGCCAGGCAGCTCCCGAAGGCTGCCAAGGGCTTTGAGGACAGGGCTGGTGGTGAGAGGCTGCCTGTTCAGCAGCTGTTCCCTCTCACCTCCTGGCCATCCCACCCACCGCTTCTCCCATCTGCATGAACAGCCTGGCCCTCTGTGGCACACGCAGAAGGGTGTGTATTTCTCCAGTGGAGGAGAAGGACCAGAAAACATGCAGGAAACAAGCTGCTACCAGAGGGGCAGCTTGCAGGGAGGTCCCAGACAGGATCTGGGTCCAAGAGCTCCTAAACTGGACTACCCACTCTTGCTAATCTGGACCCTTCTTGCTTTCATCCTGCACCCATCAGGTTAATTCCCCCTCTAAGATCATCAGTCTCCTTTGCTAACAACAGACAGGGAGAGGAAGTGTTAATGGCTGAGCTGTGCCAAGTTGGCAGCTGTATAAATCGGTATAGCTCCACTGAAGCTGATGGTGCCATGCTGAGCTATGCAAACTAAATGGGTGGCTTTAAACGCAATTTTTATAAAAAGGCATGTGCTTGTATCTGCACAGTATAGCTCTCCAAAAAAATCCAGACACCAAATTCAATTAACCTTGCTGAGTACATTGAAAGAACAGCAGCAAACATGTTTGCCTCTTTTTTGTCTCAAGATATTAAAAACATGCCTAAGCCAGCAACGTTACTGTTTAATAACTCTTATCTGAACATGCATTTGTGCACCATCAGACTCATTCTCTAAAATATGTCATTAATGGTGTGCACAAACAAAATTAGAGGATGAGGATGGACTCTCTCCTCTGCGGGGCTAAACAATTTCTCTGGCAACTTCGCTTTTGCCAGACTCCAAGGGAGGGAGAGGTGTGTAGTCCTGAAAGGACTGGCTCAGCACCTTGCAAAACTGAACCTTAGTTGACCGACTAACAAGGTTTCCAATATGTCTTACTAAGAGCCTGCTAAGCTCTCTCCGAATGTGAGAATATCCTAAAAATAATGTGTCCGGCAGAGAACAACTCTGAATATCCCTCATCTTCTCCTTCCTCCTCTGAAAGCAGCAAGGGAAGAGTGGCAAAGCAGGGGACTACTGACCTAGCAGCAACGTAGAGGGTCCTGTTCATGACCATGACCAGCTGGATGTCCAGCCGGTGCCTCTGCGTGGTGTTCCGCCCTGGTTTGTGACCCACAAACACCGGATACTGTCTTGTATCTGCGGAAAGGGAAAAAAAGATACAGGGTCAAAAGAGAAACGCAAACTGAAATGGTGATAACATGGAGCACCATGGACCCCAGCTACAGCTAAAACCTGTGGTTTCTGTTCTGTTCTGGCAGCACAGCCTGGAGTTGGAAGGCGCAAGCATAGAGGGCTGGAGAGTTCTTTAAGGTTACAGTCTTTGCAGCTGCAAAGGAGAAAGCCATCACCTTTGTAGAAGACAAAAATTGTGAGGTTTTTTTAGAGCGTAAAGCTGTTCTGGAGCTCTTGGCACACAGGTACACGGCACTTTCTCACAGTTTTTCTTTCACTGCTTGCAGAGCTTAAATGTTTGCTCCTGGCTGCCAAAGTGTGTCTAGCAGGACAAAGCTGTTTCACAGTGGCCCATCAATCACCACAATGACTGGGCTGGTAGTGGTTAAAGCAAAAGACTTGGCTCTCCTTGATTCAAACTGCCAGCTCCCTGGGTTTCCTACAGAATTGGACTGCCGTTGTAGAACAGCTGTGGGGATTTCTGAGAAACAGTGGGAAACGACCACTTGGACTTTATAAAATGAAAGTCACTGCATATTATTTTGGCAACCAGTCTGATACTCCAGTTCTGGCAACTGGACAACAATACTGACTGGAAGGCCTGTACTGAGCTTATGCTATCAACAAGTCAGCTTTCCCTCACACTCTGCAAGTCAGCAAGAGCATTTATTCACTCTGTTCCCATAATTTTTTTGGTGAGACCTCAGCATACATGGGGTGTGCCGCAGCTCCCCAGATGATCTGTGTGTACAACCTGTAACAATGCCGAACACTTCTGACCAAGGGCCACCTTGCTGTTAGACTTCATATGTACATGTGATCATGACATCTAGATGCACAAACTAGGGAGCTAGTTAAGTAAACAAAATGACAGATGACAGCAGGAGGATAAACCTCTGATGAGCACCATCATCAATGCAGAACTGCTGCATGTGCATGTTATACAGAGCTGACTAGCATCTAGCTGTGCCTGAGCCTTTTCCTCATCAATGTGCTTTCCCAGAAACCTGGAGCTGTTTGAGGGAGTCTATTTCTTCAGAAACTCATCTACTGCTTTAGTGTTTTCAGCTATTTTCCTCTAAACGTATTTTCCCTATTAAGCTTGGCCAAAGTATTGATTCACAGCATGGCTTCAGCAAAGCACCTGAGAGTGCCATGTGTCAGAAAGCCTGGTGATAAAACTGGATAGGAACAGGAACCTCCCTGCAAACCAGATGCTGAAAACTCCTGGAGAAACAAATTAAGACAGCCCAGGCAGGATTTACGTTCAGAAGCTTAACCCTTCTGACCAAGTCCTACATGCAAAATGCCAAGTTGAACCGTCAGGCTGTTCTCTGTCCAGTACCGTTTCCTCTCTAACTCATGGATCTAGCATGAGCCGGGAGCCTGTACATTCATGTGCACTTCAGCATGCCATGCTGCAGAGGAAAAAGTTATCCCATGTTCCACTGCTCCAAAAGCATCAAGACTGGCTATTTCTGCATTAGCAAGGACAGTTAGCATCACCCCTCTGGAGGGTGAAAAAGTTGGTGCTGAAGACCCGGTGGTCACACTAGACATGTTTCAGCAGGGTTTGCTTCAGAGCAGTGCTGCCCTGTTCTTGTACCCCAGATGCCTATTAGCATTTGGAGCACATCAAGTGAGCCCCTGGGGTCTGCCTTTCAGCTTGCTGTTACCCAAGACAGACAAGTTTACGGGTGCCAAGGCCACCCCAAAGCACAGTAAGCAAGGACAATCGAGAGATTCACTTTAAAATCAAATTCCTGACCCAAAGTAGGCTTAAACATAAGCCTACTCATTGCTGACTTGCTACTCCTTAGCATACTTTTACAGACCCAGGCGCCAAAGACTTCCTTTTAAACATCTGAACCTTTGGGAATTCAGAAGACTTTTCTTTGCAGTAATCATAATTGAGCTGAGGTAAATGTGAAAGAATCAGTTATGCTAAGCCTGACTTGCATGGCGAAATGCACAGAAAGCTTTCCACCTGTTTTGCCAGCAAATCTCAATACTAATTCGCAGCTGTCTGTGTTACCCTAGATTTTGGAGAGTTTGCCAATTACTGCTGGTAAGAAAGAAGACAGATTCTGTTACAAAAGATTCTTTGTCTTGATTTGGTTTTCAGCTACATTTCCAGCTCAGCAAAAAATGCCTAATGCTAAAGCTGAATCCATCAGAATTTAAAGAAGTTCAGTTATTTGTGTTAGATCAACAAAGTATGTTTTCAGAGCTCAGTTTAGTGTGCTATGCTTGAAACTCTGAAGTGCTTCACTGGTTATCCAGTACTATATTTTCACAAGTCAGGTGAGGGACACTTTGATTATGGGGCAGAGCAGGGAGAAGGCTTCCTTCCTTTGCTGCTGGATAGAGGAAGATAATTGGTTTGATCATGCTACTAAAGTGTCTCTGTTTCAGGAGAAAGGCTGTGGTTTTGGAAGATCAAGGAGTTTACCACCCAGTAGTCACAAGTCAATGTGAAAAAGTCATGTTCCCATATTAGTATCTGAGAACATAAATTGCCTGATGTGGGAGACATCAAGAAAAACAACTTTATTCATTGCAACTGTAACAAAATACTATTGATTTGAAGTTCCCTGATCAGTATTAAGCAAATAAAGTCCTCTGGCCTCTTATACTTACAGTTGCCATGCGAAATACTGATCGGCTCAGAATCTTCTGGGAAACCAGCCCCAGCAGAGTGTAGCAGTATGAAATATAGCAGCAAGGCTTCTGACCTCATAGTAGTTCAGCTGTGAGGCTTCACTTCTTCACTTCACCCTGTGGAAGACAAACAAGGGCTTAAGCACCTTCTGTCTATGCAGTTTTAACGACTGCATACAGAAAGCTAAAAAGAGTCAATGGGAAGCAGAGGGAGCTTTCCTTCTCCTCAAGCCTCTCACCATACCTGAGGAGGTATGTCACGTTTCTCAGAAGAGACTGCCCTACCAGATCAGTTTCCCTTTAGCCCATGCCCCAGCAGTGCCACGTCTTGCTTGAGTGTAGACTGAAGTATCTGTGAGTTATGAAGAATTTTCTGCCTCAGCTGCTTTTATGCAATAAAGAAACTTTGTCTCCCGCACTGATCGACAGCTAAGAAGAGTTTTCCGGGAAATATTTTGTTTTCCCCTTCTTTCGTTTACATAATTAGATGATGACACAATGACACACACCATAAATAAAAAACCACACCACATTATTCTGGTTAAAAAGAGATTAAGGGTTATACTACGGTACTGATTCATACCCTGCAGAGTTGTGAATCAAGTGAAGAAACACTGAGAGAGCTTGATGGAGCATGCAGTGCATGTCATTGGGCTTTACCATAAAAATATGTATCCATAGATTTAGGTGCCATAAAACCAATACTACAACTTGTGATAAAATAAAGAAGAAAAGAACTGTCTAAAACCAGTGGTTTTTTCCCCTGTGTTCCACTGATGCATTCACTCATTCACATTTCATGTACAAAAATATCCCTAAATCTTGAAGATAAAAGGAACCACAGGGGCCATTGGATACAGTGAAAAAAACCAGCACATAATACAGTAAATAGCTCATAATTCCCAGGCAAATTTTACAGAGATGTTGATCTGTAGGGGAAATCAGTGTAAAAGTGGGGTTTTCTTTTCATCCCTTCCAGAGTTTCAAACCTTTGATGCCGCCTGCCAAAGACTCCTTTTGAACAAAGCTATTTTACAGTAGTCTGTCAGTCATTCAAGATTTACGGGCAGAAAGTCAAACTTCATAACCTACATAGTCTTTGAAACTTAATTTGGCAAACAAAGTGCTAACTTGCTCTTCTGCAACACCATTTAATATTAGATACCTATGTCTCCTTTCTTGATGCCAAAAAAACCATTAACAAGTCTTGAGTGTTGCATTTTCAGTTGTAATTTCACAGACACAGCTGATTCTTCATCTTTTACACAGTTTGAAAATGTCACAATAATTAACTTGCCTTATCAGATACTTGCTTTCAACTAAAATTTCAGCTTCTATAACTGGATTGGAATAGAGACTCTGTTGCAGGGCGATACAGTCCATAAGGACTAATGATTTATTACACTCTGTGTTTGCCTATTATTATTCAAACACACAAATTGGAAACTTGGCTGATTCTTTATTTCTATTAACAAAATAAGTGAGAGACTGAGTTACACTGAGACTAGAAAAAATAAAATTTAATGTAAGGCAATGACTGACACCTTAACTGAACAAAGTGTCAGATGGATGGCAAAGGATAAAAATAACAAGAATAAATGCAACACAACGCAGACACTGTCTGTTTATTATACCTTGTATGAGAATGCATGCTAGAAGATAGTACATACAAGCCCCAAGAGAAGCATTTCCATCTAGTGCTGGTTAGGCCAATAGCTGAGTATGATTACTGACACAGCTATGTCTGCCTGCAGACGCTTTCTTTACCTGTTTCCTCCATTTGTCTCTTTAATCACCTCTTACATTTTCTCTTGACTGTTAGCTCTCTGGGGCAGAAACTGTTTGTTTCTATTTGTTTCCATGCCCAGTGAAACATCATTTGGGGCTGTTAGGAATGCCCAAAGTAGACATAAGCAGCAGAAGTAAATATAATACTCAGAAACACAGTTTCCCCCCAAAGGTTTGAATTAAAATTAAGAAATACACATTAAAGGGGTTAATTCCTTTCTCTCTACACTATTTTTTTTAAATGTAGTTTTGCAGCTTTAAAAATTTTGCCCCTGTAAGTACACTGCAAAGTGACAAAACAAAGTGCCTTAATACACAGATAGATCAAAATTCTTTACTTCTTGCAATTGTTACAGCCCAATGCAGCAGTCTTTCCAGAAACGCACATGAAGAGCAACAGTTTAACTGGAAGAACTTATCAAGCAATCCAATTCTTCCACTTAAACTGTATTCATCCACGGTATCAGTCTGCAGGCTGACAATTCAAACCACTTGGCTCACAGTGAGACTCTGGAGCATAAGAATAGCTACTTTCTGCTACTCCCTATCAGCACATCATCCACTATCTAACAATGTGTGTACGCTATGAGGAAAGCATTACAGTACTGCAGACATATTGCTGCCATTCCACTCTAGAGCTTGAAAAACTTTTCCCATGGGTGATTCTGCACCACCGTTCCCCACTTCTCATTCAGACATGTGTACTGCTTCACGTAAATATATAAGGGAGACAGCTTCCAGGAAAATGAACAATGCCCAGCACGCTTACTTTGTCATTTTAGGTACATGTTATCAGGCCAGATCTTTTTTCTTTTACCTGAAAAGAATTAATGACAAATGAACTGACATATTGCCTTGTAACAAAGACTAAAAACTTAGTAGGTTTTTAAGTGTATAAAATTCTCTGTTATTCTTAAGGGTACCTTCTGGGGAAGAAACGAGGGAGAAGAGAGAAAAAAAAAGCATAATTCTCTGCTGGTCTAGTGCTAACAGAGTTGTTCAAATTCATACAAAGTAAATGCAAAGTGTCTACTTTGATCCGTCAACAATTCAGTTGATACATCTGTAGGAATGCCTGTGCCAATAAAGTAACATTAAGTAGGACTCAAGTTGCATCCAAAGGTAGCTTTTTACTAGGAGGTAATTATTCAAACATAACGTTACTTTTGCTGTTCTTACAATGGTGGAAAGAGCTGTACTGTTTCAGTGGAATTTCAGAAAAGTGCTGATTTGAGAAGGTCACACCTATTTTTAGTACAAATTTCCTTTTCAGCAAATACTCAGCTTTGGTTGGGCTCCTGGGAGTGATACAAATGTTCTCACTTGCAACTGTGCTGAAACTACTTTCTCATCAAAAGTGCTTGTGAACGCAGTGTCTGATGAAGCATGAGCGAAGACAGTGATGCTGAGTGAGTACAGGCACTGTCTCCAAATGGAAGTTTTGCAAACATCAGTGGAGAGATCTTCAGTCACTGTAGACCACTGCAGTTCAGTCTGGCCTCCATTAAGCCATACCGGTTGAGAGAGAACTGGCTTTGAGAACTCCAGGTCTCCCTGTTCAAAACATGATTACTGCTCCTGTTGAAGGAAGCTAGTGGTGAACAAGAGGAGTGTGTTTTGGTGGTGGTTTTATATTAGCAGACATGCTAATAAAATACATCCCTGGAAATGTTTTAAGAGCATGTTTTATAATCTATGTCTAATGCAATGACTTGTAGACACTGAGTTGGTGGAGTAGATCAGATTTCTTCCACACTTCAGAAAACCCCCAAGTAATCTGCTTCTTGCATGCCTAAGACCAATGCAAATACAACTTTATGCAAGATACTTGGTGCTCTGATTCTTCTTCCTGAAGCTGATGGTTTCAAATACCTGTGTAAGATGACTTGTTCTGCTTATTTCTGTGTTTCCTCCTTTTTGTCATACTATGATTAAGTATAAATAAACCATATGATCTCTTAATCTACAGAAATTGAAGTTTTGCCTTCCTACATGGAGTAAGTTTTTCTGTTTGTACACTGAAGCCCAAACGTGAACCACTTCTAAGTAGGACATTTAGATACTAGTGCAATATAGTTGCTATTACTATTATATTTACTCACTCAAAGCCTATGTGTGCATATAAATACACATATTCATATACATACACTCCCCATGTAGATGCTTGAAATAAGGGCATTTAATTTTTAAAAATCGTACTGCTGGCATGAAGGGGTTTCTGAAGCTAAGAAAGTAATGATCATTCCAAATCAAGGAGAAAAGTCTGATTTTTCTGTGCCAAGTGCCCTCCACTATGGCTATCGACAGCTATCTGAGCCAACAAGAAGCCACCATGATGAGCTCTGCTTTTTGCTGTCTGATATTTTTAGTGTTTAGTGAACAACACTCTGGGCGGAAATGCATATAGAATAGCTGCTTGGCTAAGGAAATGATTACATGGCTGCTGCCATAATACCCTAGTAACCAGGTTATTGTATCTACAGCTTGTGAGTTCCAGAAAGGTTATACAAATCACATGAAAAATCCTAAATGGAACAGCTAACTTCCTGGTAAACTCTATAAAAGCTTAAGGCCAGATTTGATCTTGAGAACAAATTCAACAGCAACAGCAATGACTGCGTAGACACATTCTATAAATAACTGTTGAAAGGGACGTCTTCCATGTTAGAAAACCTCCCATGTCGTTGCTTTGGTCTCACTGTACTTTCAGCTAACCCCAGCATAACTCCAAGTAAAATCAAAGTATGTAACCATGTAAGAATTTTCCCATGGCACAGTAAGCCTGCTCAGTAATGGACAGATCTTGTTATATTCATTTATTACAAACCTTCTTTATACCATGATGGGTTGTGTTCATACATGACAGCTGCACTTAGATCCACAAATTATTAAGCTTAATGTGAGAATTACCAGACAAAATTCAATGGTCTGTGTTATGCATGAAGCAAGACCAGAAAACCTAATGGCCATAAAAAACCATGACTGTCTTAAACAAATTCTTTTTTTTCTACAAACATGTAGAAATAACTTATTCTTCAAAAAGACAGCAAGTCTAGCAAGAAGGAACAGCATTTAACCAAACAGTGAGAAAACTAAAAACTGAAGCTGGATGAATTTGAATTCCTACAAAAGGAAAAATGCATGACCAGAAAAGTAGCAGCTTCTGTGAAGTGACCCTGGAAATACTCAGCAAATAGCCCTTCTCATCACATTCAGCATTTCTTACCCTGGGAAAAACAAAAGGACCATAAAAAAGCAAGGAAGAAAAAGATTGAATTGTGTAATAGATGTAACAAAAAGATTTGAGATTCTCCTGCAGTAAGAGGTTTAAAGGCATGCAAGTGCACCAGAAACCCATGTCCTACTTCAGCGTCTCATTGAAAGAGACTTGCAGAGCAAGATCTGTTTGCCTGTACATAAGAAGATACATATGGATCTACACAGCACATGCTTTGCCCTGCTGAAGGCAGAGCACAGAAACCAGTCGGCTGACCTGACTGCTGTTCCCTGCTATGGTGCAGATTTGCCATGAGATGCTGGCAAGCTAAGTCTTTGGAAATCTCTGAGTGGAAGACACTGCTACTGCTATTTACCCCTTTAAATTCACAGTTCCTAGAAAGTGAAAGACAGGAGTTCTGTGCAAGTCAGAGAAAGGAATTAAGAACAATGCAAGAACAACAACAAAAACAGAGGAATACAACCTGCAGGCTGCAGCTTCCAGAAAACGAGAAAAGTTAGGCCGGCACAGCAGAGCTGTTCAGGAGAGCATCCTTTGTCTGCGCGTGTTTGGGTGGTGGGCTAGCTGCTGCTCAGCCACCTCACACGGCTGCACCTGGCAGCAGAAAGGATCACGCACAATGCCCAGGCTGTGTGGTGCCAAGGGGATCAGACAGATGTGAGCGAACAGAAGCTCAGCGGGTGCTTGGGGAGTGCAAGAGAGAGGAGACACAAGTGGCTATCAGCAAGACACAGCATGGTGTGCCAGACATTACAACTGAATTGGCACGTGGCAGGACAGTGCCCAGAATGGCCAGCTTTTTTCTTGTGTTGTCCCTTCCCTGACAGTTGCTGCTCAGTCACCTGAATGGTGGTGCAGGTGGTCACAGACACTTAATGCCAGCTCTGTGCCCATCATGTCTACCAGCCTCCATCATCTTTTTGTGACCGATGGTGCGGCCATCATTCATCCTTCCTCTCCTGTCCTGCTCCTGTTGTCTCTACAGCTGGCCATTCATTTCATGTGGCCAAAAAAGCACTCTAGCACTCCAGGTAGCTGGCCCTTATGCCAGAGAGGCTGGTGTGTGAATGCATTGGGGTAATCACCTGTACTCCTTCAAACCATGCAGTAACGAGGGGTTGCTCCTGAATGCTGGCGAGGGTAGGGAGCCAGTGCCCAAGGGAAGCCCCCACCTGTCCAGCATCCCTGTTGACCCTAAATTATGTGTGTGAAGCACACCCTCTCTCATCTTTTGTGCACTATCAAAGAATTCTCCCCGACCGTAAGAGGAATGCATGGGTGCCCTCTGCTATACACGCTTTACTACCATTTTAATTGGATTCAGTACTGCTTACTCATTGCCCAGCTGCCGCGGGCTGCACGCCAGATGTGACGATTAGGCCCAAGGGAAAGACACCAATGAGAGCGATTTTGCCTCATATAGTAAGCAACAGCATCCACCTCCATTAAAAAGCATAATATGAACTTCATTACTAGTCTGATGAAACACAGACGCATGGACCGTGCGGCTCTTCCCATGAAAACTTGCAAAAACGTGCGTCTAAAACAAAATTTCAGCCAAAATACAAAGTACTTTTCACGCATGTTTCAGGGGTACTTGCTTATTTTGCTCAGGTTTGTGCAAGCGTGAGTCCTTACCAGCTTTCCTCTCCCCTCATTTGCAACTTTACAAGGCCATACATCACGCACAATAATGTCAGCTGTGATACGTAACATCACTCCCTCCTGCTTCAGTAAGCGATAAGTTGAAAAGATTTGGACAACCCCCAGGCAGCAGTGATGAGCCTCGGTCTGCCGAACCATAGTAGCAGGTGTCAAGTCAGTAGGCAAAACTCAGCATGCTTAATACTGGCAACCTGTCTTGTCAAGATCAACATTACTGCTCGATCCAGTGCAGTGCAAAAAGAAAATGTAAAGAACAAATGGAGGCCTAAATAGGAGAAACCTTCTGCTGACCTGAGTGAGACATCCCCGATGACTGCAGCATTAATAGGATGCTGCTGTTCAGAGAGGGAACAGTCAGATGGAAGATTAACATCTCCCAGATGGAATTAGAAGCATCTCAGGCCTATCGATTTTGGCTGTAACCTTTACTGTAAACAGTCCACGGGGGCCTCATCAGCCACCTGTTCAGTGATATCTGCATTGAAATATAGAGCCAACGCAAATGAGAAAATGGCCACAGTTCCTTGCTAAAGCATCTGGTCTGTTCCATCCCTCTGTCTATGCATCACCAGCAGCAGCAAAGGTACAGGTTTTAGAGGAAGGGGTAATGCAGTGGCACTAGCTCTCTGACACAGCACCAGAAACAATGAACGCTCCATTTGTCATGATGTTGATGGTGGCGGTAGTCGTATTATATCATGCAATATTTCACTTTCTAATAATTGCTCAGTTTTATACTGAAATCAGGCTTGCCAAAACTGGGAGGAAAGCCATCTGTGCCTGGAGGATGACTGCCAGAAACATTTGCAATTTTATTTTGGGGTTATAAACCTGCAGAATGGAACAAAGGCAATGCCTAAATAACCCCTTTCACTCACCACCCCCAACCACACAGAGCAACAGACCTAACTCTGGAACAGCTTGGTTGGTCATTACAAAGATGTCTTTATTGTTTTTAAAAGCCTCACTCATTTAAGAGATAAAAATAGCTCTATTGATTATTTGTGGGACTTCAGCAAACCTCTGTCAAGATTTTGAATTGATTTAAGAGCTAAATGTAGCAATCAGTGCCTTTTGACAGGAGAGAACACCATCTCTAATATATACTTTGCTGTTTCTTCTCAGCATGCTTAATAGAAAACAGATACACTACCAGCAACACCATTACTCTCCCCAACCCTCTCTTTGACTGGGAAATATCAGTGCCAGTCAACTGACCTTCCATTCTCTCATCCGATGGATGGAATAAAAATTATGTGGCTGCAGGTAACCCAAAGCTGTAATGGGAAAGAAATGTGGCCTCCCTTTGTTTTCCCCTCCTTTTAGATAACAAAGGTGAAACATGAAGCCTGATACATTTTCACAACAGTATTGACAATTGTCACTGATTAAAAGTTTGACACAGCCCTGCACACATTGTCTCAGCTGCCACATGCCTGCTGTAAACATAACACTAGTATCAGGCAGTAATCCTAAAACAATCCCTACAGCTCAGCCAACTCTTCAGGTCAGATTCCTTCAGATACTTAGCATTTGCTTCCTTTCACTGCTGGTACATACTTAAATGGATTGCAGCCCTCCTCCACTCTCTAACCAGGAAGAAAAACTTAATTTCCAGTCCTCTTACGTCTGCATAACAGATTGGATCGATATACAAGGGCATAGGTTAACTTTGAAGAAAAAGTTAGGATCCCATAGATCATATCACTGTGTTCAAAGCTCAACGTAATCACAAACAATTCTCCTTTGCTTTTTGTTAATGCAAGAAATGTTCATGCATTTAATGCATGAACCATGGCTTTATTCTTCAGGAAACTTGTTTCATTTATTTGAAACGGAATTGTCCATTTTTTAAGGTGATAAAACAGTAGACAAATGCAAATCCTCACATTTAAGTCAGCTGTTAAGTAATCAGAGCATACTGCTTAGCTTTTGTGCAATTTGGCCAGTTCTGGCCCTAAATCCATTTATGCAAAAATTGACTCATTAACCCAGCTTCATTCACCTTGAGTGAAACAGCAAGTTTTGTCAGAGTATTTTTTCAAAAGGCACCAATCAACTTTGGCATGAAGTGGCCTGATACAACATCAAACTATGTCCCTACCCTCAAAATGTGAATGAAATCTACGGTAACACTGCAAATGCTAAGAACAGACATTACCATTTACATATTAATTACTCCAGCTGTGGACACCATACTACCCACCCAACAGCCACCTCTGGAGAGCCCACCACTTGTTCCACACTGCAATAGTCTAGTTGTGGCAGCAGGAAAATGCAGGCCAAACCTCAGCATTGTATTCTGGGGAAGGCTGCTCAGCGTAAGGACATGCAGACACATTGTGGTCAGGCAAGCTGACTGCTACAGGTGGAAAAAAGCGTAAGGCTTTTCCCTCTGGAAATCAGGCAAACTCAACAGGATAGGTTATGTTTGTCTATGACAGATAAAAAATGCAGGTAAGAAAAGAGTTCTCAATATGTATTTATAATTTTAGCCCCTCATTTGTTTATGAAATCAGCTTTATCATGTTTCTCTGCACCTTGCAGAAAAGCATGAAATAGATTACTGCAAAAATGTCCACAAAACAAATGTAATCCCTGAGGGAAATTTAAAAAATGCCTGTGGATAAGCACAAGCAGGTAGGGAAAAAAACCCAAAGGACTCTCAGTGCTAAGAAAACAATCAAATTAACTGGTAACATTGTCTCTCAGCACTACCTCTGACATCTCCCTCTCTCAGACATCCATCCATTCACATATACCTATATATTCATAGATATTCACCCAAACCTAAAAGGCTCAGCTATCACAGGAAAGGTTTTTTATTAAAACTCTAGACAAATTTCATAGATTTCTGTCTTTCATGATTACTCTTTGTTGCCCAATGTTTTTTGCTGATATTTTTGGAAACCTTAAAGGGGTAGAATAAATCTGACTCTGAGACAGAAAATCTATGTAGTTTGCTTTTCCTCTGAGATGAGCATGATGCTTGCAATAATACAGTTCCTGCAGTTTGCTAGTAATTGCTAGCTGCAAGTGGCAGACTCTGAGCTTTGCTCCGCCTAGACTCATGCCCAAGATATTCCCAAATTTTACATCATATATAATCCAAACAGATTTATGGACAAGTTAATATAAGAAAGTACTCTACCCTCAAGAATGCCTTTTGAGTAAAGGGATCACCTCAATATCCCAACATGGCACTTTTTTCACTCTTCTCTTCATTCCACTGCTTCAGGGTTATGAAGAAAACAGAAGGCAAAGCAAGAAGCCAACAGATAGATAAGAAAAATCCTATTTCCAGGATACTGCTGAGACAAATGATATTGTCTGTTAACCTGGACATAAGGTTAATTACTGTAATTCGATTTATTTTAAGGGAAAATACTATATGCAGATGTCATCAATTAACCTCTGAATATAAAAATCACAATTCCTGTAATTAATAGAATGGTGCAAGAGCACTTTAATTACTGGGAGTCTGCTACTGTGAGGGAACATGAACTACCTGATGTGATTTCAAGGGCGAACTTAAAATTGAGGTGGTGTGGGTCAGAAAAAGTAAAAGAAAGAAGATTACAGTTAGACAGAGATGAGCCCCTGCACCACATAAATACACTACTCTCTTCTGACACACATTCACCCACTTACTGAAGAATACAGGCATCCTTACACATTTGTTCACACCTGCTTCTTAGCACAGCATGAGGGAATTAGAGCAGCATAGAAAAGGAAGTCAAAGCAGCATTGACAAATGCCTGTAGTACAAGTTACAAAAGCAATAGCTCTGTTATTATGTGCTTTACTTCTTTGGAAAAGCTGTGGAGAAAAAGGTTCAGTGTAGCAAGAGAGAACAAGCCCACTGAGTATGACTGCCTGAATGGGGCATGATAGATGAGCTTCCTTGCGGATAGGAAAAGCCTCTAATCCGTTCTCCGGCTCATTGGTAGAGCAAGGCAAAGTCGTTCTCTTCTTTTGCAAGAAATATCCTCTGTCTTTTCGATACCACATGCAGGGTTTTTGCAAAGGACAATCCAGACTGTCACCCAGATGAGACAGCAGCCTGTTTCCAGGTCCTGCACTAGGGCAGGCTCAGCTATGCAGCCCAAAACCCTGCAGCAAGACAAAGATGTTTCTATATTGCTCACACGTCCTACAGCTATTTTAGGAATGATTGGCTACATTCAGGTTCCAACTGCAAATAATGAGATACACGGGAAGAGAAGTCATTGTCATGGCACCAGCACACAGCTAATGACTGGTGCTGAAAACATCATTACTAATATTCCAGCTAATTTTGTGGAGTTGAAAAAAACCATGCTGTGTGCAACAGCCAGACCGCAGGCATCATCCCAGTGATGAAATAACATCCACCAGCACCAGGACGGGAAGACTCTCGCTCTGGGGTTCACTGAAGAAAGTTTGGCTCTAACTGAAATACTAAAGCTTTCTCAGACAACCAAAGACCTATTCCCAAACCTCCTCCTATTCTCCCCCATCCCTGCAACTCCACTCCTTAAAGGTGTGGGATGCAGGAAAAACAATGGTTCATTAGCTGAGTGCATCTATGTGAATTCAGCAAGATTGCTTGATGAGTAGACACACACAGTTATGCGTTTTTAACAAGTATGCCAGGTGTTTTCAAACCCAAATGAATCCTTCCTAGCTTGCCTGACAGAACAGAAATTCCTGTGCAGGAACAGGGAAGAAGACAGCGTAGCTGGCAAACTGCTACTCTTATTTCTTACTCTGCAGTTCTGCTGCTTATGTGATTTATATCAAATGCTGCAGGGAGAGTTTCCTCTAACTTTGGGTTGGCCTCAATAATGTGGACGTTCAGCTGATCAGCTGCCAGGAGCTTATCTACAGCCAAGACCCAAATTCCTGCCAGCAGATAGAAGAGGAAAAAAGCACAAAAGACATTAGACCAGAAAATCAAATTACTTTTTAATGAGACTGAAGGCTGTATGCACGAACCATGCTGAACTCACTAGAAAAGCTTGAAGAGATCCAGGCTGGCATCAAGGTGTGACGTTCTCAACTGGAATCCAATCCGGCAACCCCACGTCAAGTCTTGCCTACATGTATGAATGATGTCTCACAGATAATGCTTCTTTGCACCAGCGAGCAGTGACTCCCCAGCTTGCAGCACAGTCACACAGTTAGCAGTAAAAACTAAAGGGCATTGCCTTGTTTTTATTTATGCCAGTGGAAATGCTGACACTGACACCTGCTAGATTGTGGAGTATTGATTCCCACTGGACTTCAGAAAGACCTGTAGCTGCTTACAGCTCATACCATCTGCATCAGCTCAAGGGTGATGTTGCTTTACCTATTTATAAGCCTTCCAATTATAGAGAACTGTATATATTTAATACTTTTATCCTCGTAAAAGTACATAACCTTACATGAAGACTCAGTTAAATTCTGCTAATTTTATATGGCTTATGGGCAAAGTCTCCCATCTAATGTGAGGAAATGGAAATACTGCATCCAAATTTCCTGTGAAATTTGAGGTTATACTTTATCTTTTAAAAGAAGAAATTTTTGGTTTGGTTTGAATTCTTGCTTTCTTAGAGTATGCAAATTAGATGCTCTTGGTCATATTCCATGCTGTATTTCCTCTTGTTAAAATTTGCCTGTGAGCAATTCAAAACAGAATCTCATGGGTATTATCCTTCTGTGGTAAACATCACTACATCAGCTTTAAGTAAGAGACTATTCTTGCACATGCGTGCCCCTATATTCAACCTGTGCTTGTGAAAAAGTCAATTTTGCAGTGACTATGACTATATACATTGATAATTTCTGGTATCCTGAACAACAGGACTGTCCTGGCTTCAGCTGGGATAGAGTTAAATGTCTTCCTAGTAGCTGGTATAGTGCTACGTTTTGGGTTCAGTATGAGATGAGCGTTGATAACACACTGATGTTTTCAGTTGTTGCTAAGTAGTGTTTAGACTAAGTCAAGGATTTTTCAGCTTCTCATGCCCAGCCAGTGAGAAAGCTGGAGGGGCACAAGAAGTTGGGAGGGGACACAGCCAGGGCAGCTGACCCAAACTGGCCAAAGGGGTATTCCATACCATGTGATGTCATGCCTAGTATATAAACTGGGGGGAACTGGCCTGGGGGGATTGCTGCTTGGGAGCTAACTGGGCATCAGTCCACAAGTGGTGAGCAATTGCATTATGCACCACTTGTTTTGTATATTCCAATCCTTTTATTAGTATTGTCATTTAATTATTGTTATTATTATCATTATTAGTTTCTTCCTTTCTGTTCTGTTAAACTGTTCTTACCTCAACACACAAGTTTTACTTTTTTTCTGATTCTCTTCCCCATCCCACTGGGTTGGGGGGAAGTGAGTGAGTGGCTGTGTGGTGCTTATTTGCTGGTTGGGGATAAACCACGACAAGGACCAATACCACCTACAAAACAGTCTGTGATGGCTCAGTGAAAAAGCTGTTTGGAAGAGGTCTTCTTTCAATGACTTGCAGCAACAAAGAGATCAGAAGGACATCCCTTCAGGCACTTCCCCTCTTCTGATGGAAAAATGCAACTTTGAAAGAAAGCACCTAACCTACCAAATCTTTTCTGGAAGCTCTGAGGGACCCTGTTACCTGTCATCCATTTTACCTCAGGGTTGTCAGCAATAGGTTTTTCTAGACACCAGCCACAGAGGTACCTCAGGGGGACAAACAGCCCAGAACAACTTCACGCTCTCACAAAAATTCCAGAAAAGAGAAAGACCTTTATTTAGCTCACTTACCAGTAAGCTATGCTTACTGCATGTGGAGTCAGAAACATGTCCAGCCACAGAACAAACAGCACTCTCAGAACATGCTGAAGAACAACTTTATTAAAAAAAAAATAGTATTGGAATATTGAGTGTGTTCTCACATATTTAAAAAAACAGGGGAAAAAACGTGGAAGTTCACTGATAATTTACAATTACCTCATTGAACACTGGTGCCTATCACAACTCCCCTCCTTAATTTAGAGCTAGAAACCAATTTTTTTCCCCTCAGCAAATTACCATACTTTTCTTCCCTGGTGTCCTAAAAGTATTACTTACTGCCCCAGACAGGAAGAAACAATCTGCACACAGTCTGCATGGAGGGGCATGCAGCCAGGAAGGGCAACACAAACCTGTGACTAGCAAGACGAAGTTGCAAATGCTCTACAATAAAGTGCTGTTATAAAGAATGGAATTGGTTTGTGAGACTGAAAACTCCGATGCCTCCCTGGTACAGGCTGTGAGAAATGCTTGCACGCTTCCTTTCTGAATCCTAAGGAGCTCCCCACAATCCCTTCCCTTCCCTGCACTTATATACAGGGTCTCTCTCTCGTAAAAGGACTTGGCTTTCCTCACGCAAGAACAGATTTGGCTTTCCTTACACCAGAACAGATCACACACACCCTTACGTTCCCCAAAAGCTGAGAACGTTATTTTTGCTTCAAGCTTGTGGGGACAGATGGTATCTTCCCTCTTTTTTGGACAGCTTTAAGAAGATAGCTAGTGCTTCACATAAATAAAAAACCAGCTCTTGATGATCAAAGGATGACTAAACTTGGAATATACCTCTTAATGTACATTTTAATAAAGCTGACTTGTGACATTATTTCTCTTAGCTGGATGCTGGTAAGCTCTGAAGGCAGGTGTTACATGGAGAAACTGGGATAGAGAGATGCGGTACCTTTCTTCCAGGGGTTGGACAATGAAGAAGATGGAGAGAAAGCTGCTTCCTCCTGGAGCTCACCAGGCATGTTCCTTCTTTGTCTGTCATGGAGACAGATCAACTGCTGTGCTCTTTCTCAGTCAACGGAGCTAGGCACCCTCCTTTCCCTTGACCCGCCAAAGGTAATCATTTCCCCCTGCCAGTAATGAAGCGTGTCGCCCTGCTGTGTGTTCCCCACAGGCTGGACACAGTCATCCAGAAGAATATTGCCTGACTGGAAACGCAAATGAGGACAGAAATCTTTTCAGCACAACTTCCACTTCAGTCTCTTCTCTTGCTATGCATGCTTAGAAATACACAAGGTCAAACATATGAGAAGAAAAATGCTAAGCCACACATCCGCCATAGGGTCCTCCTGCCTAGATCTCTCTCAAGTAGGGTTAACGGTACTGCATGAACCAACACACACAAACTCCATAAAAAACTTTCATTTCCAATATGCCACTTTCAAGGTATTTCTAATGTAAACGCGCACAAAGGTATGCTCTCTTTTATGACAGGCCTGAAACAAAGCAGCTCTAATTAGCAAAACCAGATATGACTTTAGTGGTAGCACAGTTTTGAACGCAAGGATAAGAAACCTCTCCTTTGAGCCTATTCAGCAGCAAGCAGTCTTCCACCTTTCCTCCTTCCTATATCCTTTTCTCTTTGACTCTGCAGATCTATACAATAGATGAATTGATGATTTCCTACAATAGCAATTTGATTACTGATTGCTGCTTTGTCACAAACCAACCGCACATCATCTACAGTCAACCAATGTCCTGCATCAGCTGAACAAAGTAGTGCATTACACAGCCCTGTCCACGCTATCCCTTCCATTGCTGGCTGGACCCAACTACAAACTAGAAGACTGTAACCTACTTTCTGTCTGTCACTGGTGCAATAATAAAGTTTGGGCTACAACCCACATGGCAAACTACCGCTTGGGATTAAAGTAATGCTACCAACAGAAAGGGAAAAGTATCTTCACTGGCAGAAGATATTACTGCACTGGAGCTCCTTTTGGTTATTTTTTCCTAAAGTTGTATTTTACCCCAAGAATGCTAGGCCTTGTCCTGAAAAGTTTACAATCACATACATATGTGGATAAAGGAGGTTTTTTTAAATATTACAGGTACAAGAAAAGCTGTTCCTACCTGCAGTTCTCTTGATTCAAATACACAAGTCTTCTCTGGCCCTGTTCTTTCTCTAAGCAAACATTTCAGTTACTAAACTGTAAAAATACTGACAGCATTTCAACAGTGTAACAGCGTCCATAATAACTGACTTCCAACATCCCAAACTGCTCAGATCAATGTTTTGGGCTTGAACAAATGCATTCAATTGCTGACCTCCAGTCCAGCACCAAGTCCTGAAAAATTGAATCATGCACACACATGGGATGCATTCCCCAAGATAGATGAGTTATTGCTTGCAGTTTTTGTTTCAGCAGGGACATGGCTTCAGAGCACAGTTTAGCAGTTCAAGGAGCACAAACATGATAATTCATTTCACTGTAAATACTCAACTCATAATCATGCATTTGTTTGGTTTTTCCATCACTACCAAGTGGTCAGTCAGAGCTCTATTTTTTCCTAGCTATACCTACCAAAGTTATTCAAATAACAAAAGAGTTGTTATCAAATCTTTTTCCTAAACAACAGACTTTAGAAACACTAATGTCTGAAAAACCCTGGGCAGGGTCTGGGAACGGATTGCAGAATTCATCACTCAGTATTGGTGCAATAACAAGAGAAATGATGCCTCACATTTTTTCAGTTGTCTTATGAAAGTTTTTGTTCATTCTGTCTAATCAATCAAATTAAATTACGTTTAATTATTAGACTCCAACAGCTGGGCTTAACCAGAATAATCTAATTATCACAACAAATAAAAGCAAACCTCAGTCACAATGTCTTGGACAAACTGAAGGTTTAACATGCAAACAGTTACCAGATGATAGAACTAAAAGAATATGGTTTCACTCAACAGTCATTAAGTTTCAATTCTAGCAGTAATGAAAAGGAAGATTTTAAATATTACCTTTCTTTTTCAAAGAAAGAAAGACAGACAGGCAAAAATTCAGTACTGAAGGAGGACAGTGCCACGAGCACCAGGGACAAAACAGAAGAACAACAGCCATCTCAGCACATTGCAGCTTTCTGTTAAAGCCACAGCCGGATCTGGTACGATATAAACACCAGCAGCAATTCCCTTGTGACTGCAATGTTGTGTGAAGCTACACACAAAACACTTCATTGATGTCTCTCAGGGACCAGAGGAGGCTAAAGGTCTATTTTAGCTAACTATTCTAATCCTCCCAAACCAACACTTACCTTCCTCTTCAACCACAGCAGCGGCTAAAAGCCTAACTAAGCACTGCTTTGAAGATCTTGCACTTAATAAAGGTCTGTAAGTTTAATTTCTAAGTAGAAGTTACTAAAAATAAACTTTATAAAGCTTACTAGTCTGTATCTTTGGTACCCAAAAGCAATGAAGTCTTCTGAGAGACTAGGAACTATCTCTGAAAAAAGCAACAGACACTACCACATCTCAGTCTTGCATTGCTTACCATTTACTCCTCCCCCTCCCCTTATTTTGCTGACAGCAAGGTGGACAATACATGAAAATTTGATTCTTGGTAAGCCGAGTCATGTAAATTAGCTTAATGAAATAGATGACTTTGTGTACGTCCCTTTGATACTGATTAAGCTCAAGTATCCACTCAGCTAATGACTAAAGCAATACCATGAGAGCTTTTGTGGAGGTGTCATAGCTATACTTTCTTTTTTAAACAGCCCTTTACTCAGCACTTATTTCTATCATCTCAGATCCCCCTGGCCAGGAAAACAGGCCAGCTTCCAAACAGCAGACAGAAGCAGTTAGCAGCTTAAGACATGACTGACATAACATAAAAATCTGCAGCTACTTTGCACAGCTTGGGCCTCAACATACAAAGGAGATATGCCTTTGTGCCCCCAGTTTTCAAAGCAGATTACCAGTGCGCTGCAAGGGGCTGCTTTGACTCTGTAATTATAGCCATCTTAATAATGATCTGTTCGATGGCTGCCTACTGCTGGTGCCCAGACAGTTTAATCACTATGCATTCAACTGTAGAGAACTAGCTATCCTTCCTGTCTTTTGAAACATGGGACATGTTGTGTGAAGGCGGTGTAAATAAGCTCCCCCTGAACTAGCTGGCTAATATACTTTCATCATTTAGAGCCTAAATTATAAAACAGACCAGTAGAAGTGATAATGCTTGCCTCTTATTACAAAAAGATGTTTCACCTCAGCTGCACTAGATGAATAGTCACTCCTTACCAAGCCTATACATACATTATTTATTGAGCACCAGCTGTGTGCTCGGCACTGTACAGACACAGAGAGATGCACTCCCTACTCCTGGGAAGCTTTTATACTCTAACGTAGTGGAGTTTGGCATTCATTCTGCATGTAGAAATCCCATTGACTTCACTATGGGGAGCACTTGCAGTAGCAGGTCTTAACGCATTTTGTACAAGCCAGTATAGTATCAAGTAGTAGGTACAGTGAGAAATAAAATTCAAGCAGTGCTCCTACACGGACTATGTTTTAGGCCTTGTGGAAGCTACTGTGAAGAGCGACACAGAGGAGGTATGAAAATACCTGAGCATATGTGATGACGCAGTGTTACAAGTTCCAACGACCCTTAGTGCTGATGCTGGCTGCAGCTCTCCACACCTCACTGCTGTGTGGTTGCTGTCTTAACCTGTGCTCATACTGCGATGCTTTCAAGGCAATACTGATCCAGTCATGTCCACTGATGGAAGAACAAATGTCCAGTGTCTCCCAGTGCCACGGATTTGTTAGGACTCCTAGCTAAACACTAGGAGTGGGCCTAATGTGAGAAGGAGACATGAATCACCACAACCTCCAAAATGTATCTGATGCTTGGGATTAAATCCTGCTCTCGGATTCCTACAAAGATTTCCCACACTAAAGAACAGAATTGGCTGAAGGTACAGTTACATTTACACACCATGGGTGGAAGAACCTGGAAAAGAAATGGGGAAGAGCAAGGCTAAAGTGGGAAAAAAACCTGAGTACAGGCACTGGGAAGCAGAGAACAAAGACTGAAAACTGGGAACCTGGAGGTTCAAACAGGTGAAGCAGGCTAGGGAGGGAGAGCTGTCGTGGCATCTGGGCATGGAGGGAGAGAAATGATCAGTGAGTGGGAGATGGAGTGAAAAATACAAAGATGAAAAGGACATTTCAAAATTAATATAGCTGTAAAAAGACTGTGAGGCAGGAGGACAGGTGCAGATATGTGTAAAGGAATCTTCAGAAGTGAAGGAAGTCAATTACGGGCAAAGGGAGAAGAAAGGGAAAAGATTCAGAGGAGAACCCTAAGAAAATGGAATAAGAGAAGGACATCAGCTGGATGGAAGGAACTGAAAGAGTAAGAAAACACATTGTTAAAGCTGCTGCTGTGTATCACGCTCATTTTCATTTGGAGTCCGTGCTTGGAAATTGGGTCTCATGGGTGTGTGTTATTTTGTTCCTTTACTAAGTTGTCAACTTTCTAATCTTACAGAAATAATTCAAGGAGAGGGAAGGACACAAGGAAGTCTTCTGTGTATTAAAGGAGGCAGTGATGCTGCCCTCTCAGCAGCTGGCTCACAGGAAGACTGTAGGTCCCAGTACCATGGCTAAATCCAAACACAGGTTCACAGCTTGTGTCCTGTGGGTCACTACTGAATGAAAAGACAATTCCCCACCACTTCCGTCAGCACCTGTCTGGTCACAAGCCATCTAAATACATTAAAATACATTAAATACTTTCTTAAATGCACTCTTACATGCCAGCAATCACTGTAGTTGTCTGAGATGCATTCTAATCATAAATGAAAGGGAAAATAGCTTTCAGATCATGGGTGGGAAGGCAGGTGGTCCACCAAACAACAATATCACTCTTGTGAGATCCAAACTAAAAAAACCTGGAGACTTACTGAGCAAAGGGAATTTTGCCTGTGCATGAGAATTGTCCTTATGTTTCAGAGATGAAGGATTTGGAGTCTGGGCCCAGCTCCCTGTGTGTATCCATGTGTGCCTTGATTTTTATAGTAATCCTGTCTGTTGCCTGCAGCACAGGGACTTGTTATAAAAGCACAGGAAAACGTCCTTCTGCAGAGCACTACCATACACCTCAGTCAGTGGCTGCATCGGAGAGGACTGACAAATGGCCCACAAGGAGGGGAAAAGACTTCTATGCTGCAAGGTGGGATGGAAGAAGACCAAGACGGGAAGGACAGAGTTGGGGGAGAAGCACAGGCAGTGGGAAGGGAACCTGCAAGAAATGAGAGGGAGCAAGGATATATACAGAAAGCCTAACACAACTTGTACCTAACTTGCCTCACGGGAGTTGGGTAGATAAATCTAAATGGAATAGACCTCTATTTTCATACAGCTGCAAAGATAAACATCCTTCCCATGAAACCATTATAAATCCCTCATCTTCAGGGTTGATTTAAAAAGTGTAACTCAGCTGTTGCAATTTGTATCGGACTGGAATTTGGCATTCCCAGACATCAAATCAATTCCACATGAGAAGGGGATCTACAATGCTCCATTTTACAGCCTGAAATTGTACTTTCAAGGGTTCTAAATGTTTCCTATGCCATTCCAAAGTGAAAGAAAGACTAGGCTAATTTTTAAAACGAGGGATCAGTTTAGCTCTCAGTAGAGCCAGTGGAAAGATTCCCACTGGATTTAAAGGATCCAGTCAGAAATACAGATGATGTGCCTTCAGCATTCTTCCTCACAAAAACAATAAAAAAGATGAAAAAGCAACAAAGCACAAATATTTAAGATGAGAACATTTAAGTCCTGAGTACATACAATAGATAGTTGACATTGGTATATTACTTACCAGCCTGCCATGCTGTTATTCAACACATTGTTGTTGCTTGCACACAGTCATTCATTGGTCTCCATGCCGTTTTCCCATGCATTTTTCTCCTAATACTGTCTTATTTTAATGGGGTTACATCTCCCGCACAAGGTTAGTATCCCATATGGCAAAGATCAGGAGCAATGCACTGTTACGCTTTCAAACTGCTAAAAATATGCAAACTGTGGGTCTGGATCCTGAAAAACGCAGGCAGACAAAACTGCCATTTAATTTAATAAAGTAAATGGGAGTGTAGCCAGCAAGTCAGACCTTACAAAATTAATATTCTCCACTAGCTAGTCTGCTAGTTTATGTTACAGGATGTGTCGGGCACTGCAAAATGCAACATACCAAATTCAGCCTCACACAACCCTACAGAAGGAACGTTCTGTTTATTTATATGGAAACGTTACTACTAAACAAGCACTGGAACCAGTGAAGCCTGGTTGTTAGGAATTTGTGTCCTGATGCTGATGTCTTTAAAAGGACAGACTTTCCCACATGCCCTTCGCCTCTCTGAAGCCACAATCTTCCACCTGCTTGCCTGGTTTCAGGAGAGACCTTGGAAAACCCCTACTTTGCAGCCTGGGCTAAGTCAACCCAAAAACTCACAAGTTACTGGGAGCTGACAACTGCGTGTACACAGACAATACGATCACACAAGTCTTGTTTCTTTAGGATGCCAGGCTAAAAATATAGCCATTCGCATTAATTGCTCAGAAGAATTTCAGCCCTGAACTACAGTGGGAATTGTACCCCCGGTTGCATAGAGCCAAATTTAGCCCTGGAGACTGAATGAGGCTGAGCTTATCTCTGACCCCCTCCCTTCTGTGGATTTCAGACACTTCCTTCACCCTGTCCTCACACAGTTGTTTGTGCTTAATTGGAAACAGTTGAATTTCCTGTTATCTCATAAGCAAACAAAGCACCCTCTCCACCAGCACTGGGATCCCTGCTTGGCTGACTTTAAATAGATGAGGCTGACCAGATACTGACCATCAGTTCAGCGAAGAAAGGGCCGTTGTGAGAGAAAGCTGCATTGCCTCCACCAGGGACCCATGCGGCACAGGGCTGCCATCGCCCACCACAGCCCCACTGTCAGCTCTGGAGAAGCTGAAGACAAGAAACATGGACCTTCATCACATCAGGAAGACATCATCGTGCAAAAATCCCGCATCAGATGCTGGCAGGCGGACAAAAATTTGTTACTTATTTACAAGGATTTTAGAATGGGAAAAACGCAGGGGGATAAAATGCCTCAGCTCTCCGTGCAGGGATCTGGCAAATCCCCAAGCCCAGCTCCTCCTGCAAAGCTCAGCGTGCCAGTGTTTTCTGCAGGTACTACTTCAGTGTTGACAGCAAGATGTTCTCAGCAGCAGAGTAACAGCTGCACAATACAAGCAGCAACTGAATGGCTGAACAGCTCTTTATACAGGCATGGTGTGATAAAAACCTGGTGTTCTTTTGTGCTTTACAAAGCCCCTACTTTGCTGACTCCAAGTTCAAATCTCACGGGCTATTAGGAGAAGGAAGAAGGACAATGCATTAGCATGCATGGTAGAAAAAGATGTGTTTTATTCTGGAAACCAAGCCTGTGCTAGGAGCTCTGTTACATCCTAAATACCAAGCCAGAAGCTGCTTTCATGTCAATTAGAAGGTATGTATTTTGGCATGCAGGATCAAGCACTTAGTCACAGTGTAACTCAAGCCTGGTCTTCATGATGAGGCATAAGTGGAGCACTTTCCCTCACTAGTTATGCTCCCCAGTAGGGGATACAAAGCCGTCAACAATTGGTGGTCTTCCAGTTTAATTTTTAAAGGTTGGGAAATGTATGTTTTTCCCCAGTTCCCAATCTTTTCTCCCAAAGGAATAAATCATAGCCAACTAAATGAAAGATGGGAAATACCCTTTAGACTGCTGAGTCAAACCCTGTGTTAGCAGAGACAGTTAAGCCACTAATTCATTTGAATTGCACTGGAAGAACAAGAAAAGAAAGAAAATGAAGTATCAGGAGAGAAAGGCAGAGCAGGACTGCAGTGGCTGCTCATTGGCAAGCTAGTAGCCAACTGATACACCAAGTCTCCAAACTTGTTCTTTTCTGAGGGAGTTCTTTAACATCCTCCTTTTCACATTCAGAGACAATTTTCTCCAGGGGAGGGATGCCAGGCACCCATGCCGAATTAAGACTCAGCAATGTATGGGTGGTCCACCAGTAGGTATCAGTCCACAGTATATTAGTTCGGCTTTGCCATCCCTTCCCAGTCTTCTCTTGAGAATATTTATGACTTTGCTGAGAGTCCCAGTATTGCACTGGGCCTTTGTTTATTCACCTGCAAATCAGTATCGTAATGCAGTACCTGCCTCACAGGGAAGTTATGAGGCTCCATTACTTCTTGTAGTAATGGAGTAAACTTCAAGATAATCAAATAAAGGATGCTAGGCAAGTGTACGGTAATGTTATTGTTCCCTGGAAATTCCACCTTTTCCTAGTTGGCACAATTCTCCCTTTTCCTTGCTTAATTTTAATCTCTCTTAGCCCTTGGGCTACAGTTTATTGCTCTGTCTCTAAATCGAGGCCAAAAACTCTGCAAATGAGTTTCCACTAGCAAAGTTGAGTCAGAGTTTCTAGTGTAAACTATGGGAATTAAAACATGCTATACCGACAGTAACATAAAAATTCAGTTCTCTCATCCTTGCTGCAAAAGCTCTTTACAGAGCTCTCTTGAAAGACGACAGAGTGTTTGAAGGTCAACAACTGGTTTTGTGCCATATGGGCTGAAGGCTGAATATCCCTGTGAACACTTGCACAGATTTGGGGGTGGGGGGCAGGTGCAGGGTGCAGTGAGAAAAACCCCAGCAGTAAAGGAAAGCTTGAATTACATGCTGGCCTTGCTGAAGCAAATTACTACCTAATTGGAATTAGCTTAGTCTAAAAATCTTGAACTTGTTGGAAGTGAAACTAGACAATGCAGTCCTCCCATCTATCAGTCTTATAAAAACAAGGTGTCCATTTTGAGAAGAAAAAGAACAACTGCAGAGAGACTTCATTTGAAAGCCATGATGTTGGAATGAATAAATCATACAAGACGGCATACCAAAAATACAGTTGAAGTAACTGCTAAAAAGGAGATTGCTGTGCACACAGGAAAGGGTTAATGATTATATACTGACGATGATAGTCCACCCACATAACTTTTGTGAGCCAGTACTTAACACGCTATTGCCATTACAGGTTCAAACACTGTAGTAATTCTAGCACACTTACTGCTATCTTACACACAGCTGGATATCTAGGACAGGAAGAAGCTCCAAGTTCTGTAAGCCTTAAAGAAGATTGATTTATCCACACAGGAATTCTCCGGTGTAGCTCTACCATGCCCTTGTTCACATGTTTTTTGCTTTCTGTAACCCCCATTACTAAATTAGTGTTCTCTTATTTCAGTGAGCTATTTCACTCTGCCAGATTTCATAAAATCCATTCAATCACAAAAAAAGCATTCAAAAATGCCCAGCAGACCCTATGCTGGTGGACTGCAGAAAGCACTTCTGAAGGCTCAGAGGCTCTGAGGACAACCTCAGTCCTCATGGATATTTGTTCACCAACATGCTGCTCCTTTCAGCAGAACAAAACAAAGTACTTTAAGCTTCATTTTACCAAAAAATATGCATGCCACTAATCCCAGCAAAGAATACCACACTAGCAGTAGTGAAAACTGTGCACGAACTCACGCTGTTTAAATTCTGCTCTGCAGGAAAATTCAATGTTAGGTTCCCACCGAAATTAAAGATTCTTACCTAAGTGCCACCAGGTTGATTCATACTCAACAATGGTATTAGCTTGGTGGTACAATTCCTGACTTCCTCTGCTGTGAGAATGAAATTAAGTACAACATGCTTTTTACTAGAATTCAGTAGACAGCTAATCTCCATGGTCCTCATTAGAAAGTGTACATTTTTAGCCTTTGCAATGCTTAATAACATGGTGTTTTGCTAAGCCAGCTTTGGGGCTTTCCCCCCTGAAATAATAAATAATAAATATAATGCACAGTGTCTATCGCCCTCACGCTCCAATTTATTTGCTATTTTTCTCTTTGCCTAATGAAAGCCCAGTTTACAAATTACTAAGAAGAACATGTAAATTCAAATACAAAGAATTTATTTTTTTTTTTAAGAATCGCACACATTAAGGTCATGGCATTTTCCATGTCAAAGAACTTTCAGAATACCTTAATTCTACTTTTTTTCTGAGTTTTTGAACTTCATTCTTTGATTCTTAAAAAGTTCAGTTATCTCGTTACAAGACTGCCTTCTTAAGACTTTCTGCACTCACATTTGTTGACTTTGCTTGTGATGAATAATCAACATGTTAAAACAGGCTAATAAATCTGAGTTTCAGTAAATCCCAGCACTGTGACTAAAGACCTGTTTAAGCCTAAGTGGCATTTTTATTTACTTGAAGATTATAAAAAGTTGGGCAGATGAAACAAGGGGAAAAGCATATGCCTTCACCTTTTAGCAAAACTTTCTTTCGAAGGCAGTGAAGGTGATGACAGGTTTGAATAAGGGCCAGCTGCAACTGGCGCAACTTTAAAGAGTACCAGAGGGTGTGCTCGTTATTTTTTTCTGTCCAGACCTGAGCAACTGTGTCTTGGATACAGTCCTTGCTAACGTACAGAAACTACCCCCATCACTAGTGATTCCAGCTGGACTGCTTCTGGGATCCACCTGCAAGCTGAACCTGGGGCATGAAAGGTGATCGGACTTTTCCCGTTTTTCTCATCCTCCATTTCTCTTTCCCTTTCGAGAACTTATTTTCAATCGAAGGGTTACCTCCATCTCTACTTTCACCTTCGTTCATCACTAAAATCAACAGTACAAACTGCAAGCTATGTATGCACCAGAGTTAACATAAAACCGCTTACACTGCTTCAGGCTTTCCAAACCAGCAAGCAGTATATATACACCCCTCCTGGGCACCGCACGCCCCAAGGTGTGCACCAGTACTTCTGAATTCCAGCTTTCCAGAACAGCAGAGAAAGCTGCCTCATCCGACGTGAGACGGATCTGCACAGAGGCAGCTCTGGCTGCTACCAGTTCACATGGCTGAGAGCACAGACCGCTCTGACAGCCAGTAATGAAGGGCACCCCAGCTGCTTCATCCCCAGATAAATCCACACGTGTTCCCAACAGTTTGGCAAGAACCTGGAACAAAATCACAGTTAGAGAGAGTTTTTCCACTGACCTCACAAGAGCAACTATCTCTCTCTTGCTGTGAGGCTTACAGAGTGAAACTCTGATGCCAACAGGAAAGCACCCATTTTTTATTAAGATGAACAGGAAAGCAACCGTTCTTTTAAGATGGAGATGTATTGGTGGATATTTCTGCCTATTTTGTACATAAAGGTTAATAACCTAAACAAAAGCTTAAAAAGGTACAAGTTTTGCAGCTAATCATGTAGACAGACCTGCAGATGACTCTGACACTCATTCCCAAGCACACACCACAGCTGCCACTTTCTGTGGCTGCAAGAACACGCATTATTAAAAATAATTTAACTAGCAAAACAGCTCTGCTAGTGACGATTCTGTTCGTGTTAGCAGGTTATTTATTCGTCAAAATATTTTCAATGATAACGAAAAATGAAAACAAGTCTTTTCCTTCAATACAACATTAAATTTTTGGTTGAGTTAGCAATAGTTGCTTTTGTCTGGGGAAAAATTAAGAACCAGCTGCAACTGGAACTCCAGCTCAAATCCTGAACCCCATCCACATTTTCTACACATTTGTGTAACTAATGCTTTATCTCTATGCCTGGCTCACCATTTACAGAGAAAGTATTTTTATTAATATAATGTTGGGATCAGCAAATACAATGTTGTCTGCTTCTCAAAGATCTCCTAAATCTCAGATGATTCAGGTTTTCCTCAAAGACTGATGGTACAATGCATCAAATAGCCTGAAGATCAGACCTCCTGAGATGTTGTCACATACTGGAAGACAAGGGCAAACATCCAAGAGGTAAAGAGTCAGAAACCAAGCAAAAGAAAAAAGAATACAGAGGAGCAGGCACCACTGCAATCAACATGTAGAGAGAAAAGCAGCTGCAATTACAGAGAAGAAAGGAGAAAGGCTTGAAATATGAATCCTTCAGAGGAAGAAAGGATTTGGTTGAACTGCAGTAAAGATTAGGAGGCTGTCAATACTGGGAACCTGAGGAAAGTCAAGACAATTGAAGAAAAATGTGAATTCAAAGTTAATTCTCAAAACATACTAATCTTTCAAACCACGCAGAGTTAAGCTGAGGTAGGGTCACTTCAGAGTAAGATCACTCATACAGGGATCAATGAGCTTTAATTAACGCACAGTTGTAGATAATGGGTCTTAACCTACCTATGTCCTGGAGAATAAGGACATGGTGACATACAGAAAAGAAGATATGAGAAGATAAAAGACACAGGGAAAAGAAGAGACCTGAAAAAGTATGGTTGGCAAAAAAATGGTAAGACTTCATCTTAGCTGACCAGATCTTTGACATCCTCGTCTGCACTCAGTTTCTCCAAAACCCTTATATGTAGGAGTAACATTTGGTATTGCTGGTAAATTGTAAAAGTTTACTCTGCAGGTTCAGCAAGAGATTACATCCTAGAAGGTTCCTGTAGATGTTATGAAGATCACATAGCCTGCTATGGCTAATCAGCTGGATATCCGGTGCGTTACTACAGGAAATAATGAAAGGAGCAAAGGCATTTCAAGTAAGAGCACAGGATATTTCACCTCCCTTGTTCCTGTTATTTAAAAATTTAGCTGAGGCTGTAAGACTGCAGGACTTTGACACACATTGGATTGTTCCTTCACCCACTTCCCACCACAATCCTGCCAGCAGCCGTTTGCAAGTTCCCCTAATTCCTTTCCAGCTACCCATATGGCATCTGCACACACAAGGTGTTTGTTTCCCTTGCTCCTTTCAGACAAAAGCTTTTTGAGATGTTTTTCGTCTATAAACTACAAGAGCTCATTGAACAAATAAAACAAAAGTACCTTTTCTCAAGTAACTGTTGTTGAATTCTCTGATAAGGATAAAGCTAGTAGTATAAACAGCTGCCTGATGTGGGGTAACTCTTCCCACTGTTTCCAACCAGCCACGTCTGGAGTCTCTGTTTACCCTGGTAAAAGACGGCTCCAGCTCTATCAACAGAGAATTCAGTCCTGTGGAGTGCAGGTGTTGTACTCCATAAGGCATGCAAAAATGCCTTAGTTTTCAGATTAAGTCTGGCAGTTTAGTATGTTTTATGTGCAATGAATAAAAAAAATAAAAAACATGTTCCAAACTTAAAGGGAGTTGAAAAAAAAAAAAAACAAAGCTAAGAAAAATTTCCTTATCCCTTCTTGTTTCAGGACATTCTGCTTTTGAACTGCAAGCATGAACAGTGCTTTTTTGGCCAGCTCATGGGAGAATTTTTTTTGGTTCAGACCCTTTCAGTGCTGTCATCCCGGCTCTGGAGGGTAAATTGGACACAGACCTCTGCAGCTGAGCTGCAACACGGCTTTTTCAGAGAGGGAGTTGTCCAATGTTGGCACAGAGCTGCCAGGTTGTGTCCTTAACTATTGGTTCCCAAAACACCACGGTGTGGGAAATAAAGAAGGGAAAGAAGCCATGAACGACTTTGCACCCTACCAAATTCCAGGAACAGTATGGGCGGCCCCTGGCTGTGACATGCTTTTCACACACCTCTCCCCAGCGCATCCTCAGCCCAGGCTTTTGTAACCAAGGGCTGCTCTAAAGGCTCATCATGCCACATGCAGGATTCCCACAGGCTTCTGCCACTCTCGGTGATCTTACATGCTATTACAGGCAACTGGAACTTTCCTCCACAGAGTCTGCAGTCAGGGTCTATAGCTTCCCCTCCTCCTTTCAAACCCTGAAAATTACAGTATTGTTACTTCTCTAAAGCAAGGGTTTTCAAAGAGCTGCAAATTAGTTATGTGAGACTGGGTTGAATAATACCTTCTAACCACTGTGAATTCCAGTAGGAAACTCATTCCCACTAACTGAGTTTTATTTCAAAAGCGTTCATATACTACAATGGTTGGCTGCAAATATGGTTTCCACATGAACTGAAGAATTAGGAGTTTTTTCATGACAAGTAATTATCAAATATTTGGTCTTCCTGTAAGGAAGAGAGATATCACTTAGCATCAATTTAACTTTACCTGGAGGCTATATCCTGTTTTTGAAAGCGGGTGCAAAATCTTAATATCTGTAACATCCATAAGCCTATCTGATTAATTTGTGAACATCACCAGAAAATAATTTTGTTTATAGCTTTTATACTCCTTTTCACTTTCTATACAGAAATACTCAAGTACATTAGTTCATTTCCTGGAATATTCCATAGGAACAGTAAGTATTACTTTGTCCGAGCTTCTATATATTGATAAGGTGAAACAACAGCGAGCCTACCTCAAACACGGGAGTTTATTTTCCCTGGCAGAACCCTGTGCTGACAAGGCCAAAGGGCTTCTGCACAAAACCACTAAGCGCCAATTCACACACCTCAGCACACTGAGCCATGATACTGCTCCTCCTGTTTCTACACACCAGTGCCTACATACAGGGGGTTAAAAATGCTGTTCCTTGTCAGTTTGCTCCACAAAAGCACCTTGCTGCTGCGGGCACAGGGCTGCTGCAAATCCATTCACCAGACAGTGAATGTACTTGCAGCAAATTTACTGGACCAATTCCCAGCTCTTTAGCAGATTTTTTTAATAGGGTCATTGCTACATGTGCTGGTGACTGTGGAACTACCCTCAGCCTATTCAGAGCGACCTTCACTTTTTATATTTTTTTTCTCGGTCAGCCCTGATTCAGTAGCTTTGGTTCCTACTTTCAAATACAATAGGACTGACAATCAGATACAAGTTCTGAAAACTGTTCCTTTTTTTTTAAAAAAGGATTCACTGCAGATGATACTTCTTTTCCCAGTGACAGTCTGATTGCTGATGACAACCTAAATTTCTTCTATAAAGTTCAAGAATCAAACTGCAATGTCACTGCTCTTCATATTCTTTACGAGTTGTAAAAAACTATTTCCCAAGAGTCACACTCTTCCCAATTTCCCTCTCGTGCTGCCCTAGCACTCCTGAATTTTTGAAGTTATTCTTAGTTTCCTCTCGGAAATACACACCCCCTGTCTAGAAGACCCACAGAACCTGAGATGCTTTTTCTTTTTTTTGTATTGCATTTAAATATGCAAAGCAGATGCAGATGTCTGCTTGCATTTTTCAACCATCTGCTTTAATAACTACAGGATGGACTCGACACTGACCTTGCTTTCCAGTCCCATAGTCTATGAATAAAGCTGTTTAAAACATAACTTAAATCCAACAACTGATTTGCAAGAAACCCATCGCTAAACAGGCCTGGGGTCTGAAGGCACACCATTAGTTTCACACGCTCTCTGCTCCCAGGGAATGTCTCCTTGCCTACTCTGACATACCTGACAATGAATGAACGGTAACACAGAAGTTTATGAACTCTTTATTTCTTTATTCATCAAGTCATCTTTTGTGTTAAGTGGCAGCTGACAAAAACATACACCTTTTTGAAGATAACTTAAGAATCACCAGAAGATCACTTGCCAGCTAATGCAGTGCATATTTATACGATTGAAGAAAAGTTCTCCCGTGTGCCAGTGTTGCTAAACCTACAATTTTTATCACAAGGCTATATAACATCGGGTATTTTCTTTGATGCTCTGGCTTCTGGAATCATGATATTAAATGAATTTCGAGGAGTAAGAGAACTCTTTGGTCCCCTGGGAGCCATTGCAAGCTTCCCTGTTTCATCATTTTGAAGACCTGATCAGTGGAGGTCAGCAACAGTATGTCACTTCCTATTTCCAGAGACTCCACAAAAACAGCACTCTGCCATGAGTGTTAGGAGAGACTTGGCGACATATTTTATCACCACTTGTCAGACGCAGGTTAAGGAATTCAAACCACTGATAAAAACGAGCTTTTCGAGCACCACTTCTTGCAGACAGAGGGGAGCTTGTTCTGGCCGCGGGCAGAGCTCCACGCAACCCAGCAGAGCCTGGCCAGGGGCTGAGCGGGACGGGGCGGCTGCACCGCAGGGGCTGGCTCCACCTGATGCCAACACGCCGGGGGGATTCTGCATCAGCAGAAACTGCAGGATCTGGTTAAAGGAAAGATCCGTGCTGCCTGTTCTTGTAAGCGAAAAGTACACGTCTGTGGCCTGCCCTTCGAAAGTGCGCTGCAGCTCCCAGCCCCACCGACTGCACCAGAGGTCTTGAATATTCAGCAGTTCTGAAAGTCATGACACCTCCCTCAAGCCTCCACAAAAGCAAACGAAGCTAAAGTGGAAGAGCAAACCCCTGGAGAAAATAAAACATTAAAATCTCTCTATTTGTAAGAGAGGGAAAATTTTCAAATGCATCTCCAGTAAAACATTCACTTTAGCGTTAAGCTTTATTATTAAGCAAAATAATAAAAGTGATAGCTCTTCAGTATTTCCACTAAAAATACAGAGCAGGCAATTAATACTACACCTCTTCTTGTCCCTACATAGAGAAGAGGTTGGGGTTCTTTTTCTGTTTTGAAAAAACTGGACAATATATTTAGTGGTCAGCACCAACTCATGATCACTTAAGGGATCAGAATGAAAATAACTCTACCTACAGTGCTTTCCCTTGCAGTCCAACTCTCCCATGTGCAGCCTATAAACAGGTCTCTCATGATTAACTCGCATTGCTCTTCTACATAATTGTACAAAGAAAATTGTTTAGCCATACTTCCATTGTACTTTACAATGTCTAGATCAGTTCTCATACATACTGAATACTAATGAACTACCAAGAAATACAGAGATCACCCTATGTAACGTGTATCTATCCTTCAACACCTTTCACCTGAATACAAATTTTAATATCTGCAGATTTCCATAATCTCCCTTAATATAATCTGTTCCTAATGCCAATTTCTGAACTCACAATTTTCTCATACAGAAGACACAAATGTAAGCATCACTTGTTTCCATTTAATGACTGCAACTGAAATAATCATCTAGCCTGATGGTCGCCACACACTCAACAAGACTTATCAGGATTGCCAAAAGGTTGCAAAGAGATCTACTCTCTCAAGTATTACTTGATACCAGTAGATCTGCAGTCCTTTAATTCTTGCGCTTGAAATTAGCACTATGAAGTAACTGTGGGAAGTCACGAATCATTCTGCTGTGTGGAAAGTCCGTGAAAATTACTATGTCACCAAGGTGGCATGTGGTTACCTCAACTTCTCCTTTATTATTTTGTTGACCTCATCCCAGCAAAGAGCTGGAGTAGTAACATTAATTTTTTTCATTCAATCTGCATACAAACCTCCACCAGTAACTCTTGCTGAACAGCAGACCAAGGCACATGCCCGAAACTCTCCACACCATCAGAACGTTGGAATGGACATGCAGGCCATTACAACCAGAAGTCCACCTACCCTGATATCCCATCTTTAGCAACAATTATGAACAAACCTTCAGAGAAGAGCCATGAACAGAAGAAGCATTCCTGAATGCTTGTAGCATTTCACCTATTTAAACTGTCTTATGGCTTCGTACCATTTTTCACATATTTCTGTGAATATCCAACTTCAGTGCTTTAGCTACCTAGCATCTATCTACAGAGGTAGATAGAGAGGGCAAGGAAGGAAAAAACAGTAATTAATTAAAAAATATAAACTGTGGAATGACCCAGTCTAGGGTTTTTTAGGCGCATTAATGCTTTACATTCTGATACGCATGTAAGTCACACAACTAGAAGGCAAGTGGTGTGTTTCTCCTTGGAGGTAGGGAAATCTCCTGCTCTGCATACTGCAGAGCACTGACGCTTGATAGGGAGCAGTGAGTGAGCACACACAAATCACCTGGGGGTCCAGCCATCTGCCTCTCACCCTACCAGATCAGAGATCTCGCTTTTAAACCTACTTCCTACCTCAGAAAAAAACCACGTTTTACCCTTGGCAAATGTACGTCTAGATAGGACACTCTTCATTTGCTGGGTAAAAAGGCAACCTTCCTACCCTGGGCTGGGCTGGTTTTTTTTTCCCTCTAAGGAAATGGCAGCTGCCTGAAGCTGTTCAAGGAGGCTGAAATGGTTAATGTAATCTTGAGGGAGAATTAGGAAGCAAAGTGCAAGTAAGGTGGTCAAAAGTGTGTAATAAATGCTATTTAACCTCTGACTGTCATTCATCATAGATGTCGCTGAGCATGTGTGGCATACACAAAAACGTTAATAAATTTCACAAAAGGCCTTTCCCACATGGCTTTTTTTGCTTCTAAATTGTAAGTTTGGTCTGGGTTAAGCTTTACTTTTCTAAAATTATGTTGCATTATCTAGCTTAGAAGGAACAAAACAATATTTTACAGACTTTATTTAAATGTTGATAAAGCATAATACAAACTCAGCAATTGCTTACCAGATCTCCTCCCTCAAGACCACCCTGAAACTCTAAACAAGTCAAAAGGGCCACACTGAGAATAAATATCAAAGACATTGCCAACTTCGTCTTTCTATTTAATTAGCAGACAAGCTCATTAGCAGAAGGGCTGTATAGGAGAGTATGCCTGCAGCCCCTGCTCACATCAAGGACTGCAGAGGAGTAGGTTGCAGTCACACATGCAGAAAGACGCCCAGCGCTGGCAGCAATAGAACTGGGGCCAGGGAACTCTGCCCTCTAATGAAGGCAAAGCTCTGCAGCACACTGTGCTGTAAAGTGAGGTTTGGCATCTTTGGGGGGAAGCCGAACAACGGATTCAACAGCACAGAGCACAGCTGGCTGAGCACACCCTTGCTCCATTAACGGGGCATGCTCGCAGCCCGAGTGAGGAGCAGGTGGGAAAGACAACCCATGCCCTCAGCATCCGAACATGGTCCTGTCCCACGGAGCACCACACCTTCAGCACAGGCATGGGTGGTAAACAAACACTACCGCCAGAAAAGATGGGCGATACAGGTGTGTGTGGGAGGGGGCGAGTGTCTGTGCCTAGCCCGCGCAGGATGGGGGGGGGACGGGTAATTCACAATGCAGCCATTGCCGCCTGCTTCTGGGTTCAAACAGCCTGTCACTGAGCAGCACCATTTATAACTTGGTTAGATTTTAGTACTTGTTCGGCATGCAGCAACTAATACTCACAAAGTGCTCCAGGAACTGAAAAGACTGTTTGTCTGAACTAAAGGCAGTTCATTGCAGCCTCTCCAAGCAGGAGCGTGTCCACCTAATTATTGCTGGGATGTTGTCAAGCACACTTTAGCTTAAAATACAAACAAAATCTTCATTTACAATAATTTGAGGATTTCTTAAACTCTCTTCTATTGAGAAAATAAAATTTGGGGGACTTGAGGAGTCACAGCTGTTTCTAATCAAATTTATTTAAGAAAGTAACCTGAAACAGCATGTTTGCAACAGTTCATAATCACAGCAGAATTAAATCATTTTTACAGAGCATTTATTTGAAAAGTTCTGTACACAAACTTTGAATACGGCAGAGAATATTTCCCTCGCAGTTTAGGTTTGATTTCATTCCTGGAAACCGCTATAAAAATCCTGCTTGCTTGCAGCAGCGTTCTTTATTTACACTCAGTTTTAGTTTTAAGACCTGTGACAAACACCAGATTGCTCACGTTCGTCACAATGCAGGCAGAGCCCCCACACATACTGCCCTGCCTCCTGGTACTACCCCGTTGGTGTGCTGCACTCCTGGCTCACTCCAGAGCTGCTGTCTCCGCAGGTTTTTCCTCTGCGGACATCCAGGTCCGGAGCTGGAAACGGGGCTTTGAACTGCACACGCCTCCTGGCACATCAGCAGCTGCAGCTGCGGCGTGACAATCACACCTTAAAATGACGATCCTCGCGCCGATGTTACTCTTCCCCTACTGCAAAGACCAAGCCTATACTCGTCGCCTGCACAAAGGCAAGTCCTGCTCATCTTGGCAAGAGTTTTGCGTCCAGCAGAGACCTGGGGGTCTCCTGACTCCAGAGCCACCCTTTTCCTTCCCCACCCACAAAACCCCTCTCTTCAGAAACACAGGCTGCCATGTTTTTTAAAAAGGTATAATATATCAAAATCTAACTTTTAGGAATTTCAACCCCCGCGTTGAGCTAGGCTTTTGCTTCCCTGCTGAGGCTACCCACAATTTTCCTAAACAGTGCCAGGTGCGGGGATCTTTTTTAAAGGAAGTTTTACTAGTTCAGTGGAAACTGGCCAAAAGCCATGAACTTATTCCAGCCAGCTGACCAGCCAGCTGCAAAGGGTAGTGCCAATGCTCTTCCCTCATAGCTGCAAACACATCAACTAACCGTTGGCCTGGCAGCAAGGAGATCATACAACCCATTAGCAGCTTCCCTCAAAATGGACATATTATAAAGCCTCCTTCCACTTCTTTGCCCAAGATTTATTACAACAAAATTGTTTACTGTACTTCCTTTCAGTGCCTCTTCTCTCTGCACTGCTACCTGTCAATCTCTCTTCCTGCAGAAAAAACGCCTTTCCATGCCAATCATTCGAGATGCTCAGCAATGATGGAAAACCTTTGAAGGAGTCTCGTGAGATTTCCCAGGGCAAGGAGGAGGGTGTGGGGACAGAGAAGAGTCCCATCTGGGCTTTCTTCCTCCCCCACCTACCAAGTTCTCTATGAAGGGTAAAGAAATCAGGCAGAGAGACAAACGATGTCACTTGCATCTCCCATGCGCCATCTGTTTTTTCCACTCCAAGCTTCCTATATACTTAGGCAATGACAGCTCATCAGAAAGGAATCGTCCCACAGCATACTGCCAGTTTGTAAGGTAGAGCGAGCAGTAAATACAGCACTTTCATCCTGCCCACCCCTCCTATGCCTTGGCACTTCGGCTATCCCTCTGTACCAGTATGGATATACACCTACAGCTATTCTTTAATCCCTCTGTTTCAGTATGGATATACACCTACAGCTATTCCTTTAATCCCTCTGTTTCTAGAAACCTTCCACCCCTCAGCCTTGACCTTACAGCTACTTTCCTTGCTGCCTATAACCATTTCTTCCTTAAACGTTACTCTACATATCTGTGTTTGTCCCACCATTTGTGGGGGTAGTTGGGATCGAGCAAGAGCAGTATGGTACCATAGCTGTATCTGCTCATAATTTCAAGGTTTATGGGTTTCTTGTTGACTTACTCAGTCATGATGTTATCTTTTCAAAGATATTGTTTTTGAGAGAGTACACATGCCAAAACCACTGATATGCCTCCATAAATTTAACTTCAACTTAATTAACTGGGGGGCACCTATCAAAAACATCTTTCTCTTCACTAAAATATTTTGAGGGAAGCTTCAGTCAAAAGAATGTGGTCAAGATAAAGTGATGTCAACCTGGACCATCTTAGTGGTTTTGCTATGGGGAAAAAAAAATAATCTGCAAATTATTCATAACCTTCTTGCAAACTGTCTCACAAGCTCACAGAACAGGCATTAACCTGACATACAAACTTTTCCAAATATTATTAACACTTCAAAGACACCACAAATATTGAAGTAGATAAATTCTCTATTACTTATTCTCTTCCAACGTATCCTTCAGCAGGACAACACAGCTTCCCATCTTTTGCCCGAGTTAATGCTGAAAATATGTATTAGGTATGAAGTACTCGGTTCAAGAAGAAGGTTTCATTTAAACTGATAAAAAGTGAGGATTTTTCCTGCAGTTCAGGGAGACATCTTGTCTTTAATCTTGCAGGCTCCACAAAAAAGTTTAGTCTTTTCATATCCCACGCTATAACATAAAGTTGCAATGGAGTTGAAAGCAGAGAATGACAGCAGTGACTTTAAGGCGCCCTAGTGTTTTCTAAGCCAAAGCCATGGCCACAGACGGTGCCCTTGTTTCACACCTGCTGATGTCTGTGGAAATACTGTATACAGTATTTTCCTAGGAGATCACAGGTTCCATCACAAGAGTGTAACATTTTATGGAGTATCCCACCTGTTTCTTGGAAGATAATCAGCCTAGTTAGTATGAGCTGCCTTGTCACTCAGTGGCACCTCTGTTTCATCCTAACTGGTTTCCCCACAGAGCGGCAGAAAGCACTTTTCCTCGTCCGAACTGGCGAGACCTGAGCCGGGGCTGGCAGCATGTCTATGGAGCCAGGGCTGCTGCGACAGCACTCTTGGCAAGATGACTTGGTGCTACAACACATTCTCCATCTCTTTGCACCTTGTGTTGGTCACACTGAAAATCCAACGCCCTCTCCAATGTACAACCTCCCTATTTTCCAGGCTATGTAGCAAGTATTGAGATGGCCTTGGGACAGATGCCTACACAGTCTGTGGTTTGTACTGAGAAGAACTGGAAGATTCCAGTCTTAACTCACTAACTCACGCAAAGTAGAAATCTAAATAAACAAATGCCTGGTCCTAAAAGTCTGGTTTACTAGCAGGTAACAGGTGCGAGTGAAGCAATCAGGCAACATCTTTATTTGCAAATTAATTTCCCTGCATCACCAATGCATTTCCAGTGCATCACCTTCATGACATACCCAGGAAGGGAAAGCTTGGAATCTTTCATAAGTCTTTTGGCATGTCTGATTTATTTCTGTATGCATTTGAGTTGTTTCTGTTCTGAGTCTCTAGACATTTTAGCCACCGCACATTTAAGCACATGCAACTCACTTTTTTTTTTTTTTTTTAAGTGAGACCTGATCAGATAAGACTGAAGAACTGAGTGCTTTCTTTGTGACAACACCTTTCTTCTGCATACAATGCCAGCTGCTTGGCAAAAAAACCCGCAAAAAAATGCTAACCCCTACAAGTTCTTTTTGTTAAGACTTGAGCACCTGGGCTTGAGTCCTTAATGCAAAAGTAACTCTTGGATGGCTAAAAGCACCACTTTCAGAATCTGCACTTTACCTGTTATGGGTCCATAATATGACTATTGTTAAGAAAATGAAGGCTGAAAGATGCTGTGTCTCAAGCAAGACACAAATGAAATGGTTTAAAATAAGCACTGAATTCACATGGGATTGACCTGAGGCAAAATCCAAATCCAAGTGCACACTATTTCTCAAGAAGTTAAAAAAATTGATTGGAAAATTGAAAATTAAAACAGCCTTAGATTTGTGGGTCAAACATACTTCTAGCTGATTTCTAAGTCACTTTTTAAAAAAAGAATCACTTAAATTACTATTTTTTTATTCTTCTAAACACTGGAACAACATACAGCTGCTGCAGTCTATTTTTCTGCATGCAAAAACTTTATATAATTCTAAATTCTGGAAGCTCTTTAAACATAAGAGAGTATTTAAATACTCTTCTGAGCTACAGAAAATATACTCCATACAAGCAAGGGGAAGTGCTAGAACTACTGCCAGAAACTATTTAATAGCTTGAAGCAATTTCTACCCTCCTGTTTGAACAGGAGGGAAAAAAATATTGTTTAAAGGACATGGAATCTCTTTCAGTCTTCCCTTCTCTCTCAAAAAATGCAACTAATTTGCCTTAACTTGATCTGTGTTTTTAGCCTCAGCTCCCTGTGATTATTGAAGAACTAAACAATAAGATAACAGGAGCTCAAGATAAGACCAACTGAATGTTAACCTCGGACACCGTTTTGCTAAGGTGCACAGTCACTGTTTCTGCTCAGTGCAAGCTGTATTATTTTGTGTTCAACTGGTTGCAGTTGTATAGTTTGATTGTCTTATCTATCCTGTAGGGCTGAGCAAAACCGTGCAACCACTGAAACTAAACATGAATTTATTTTCTGTAAAAGCAGGGCTGAGACATGAAAGCTGTGAAAGAATCTTGTTAGCAGTTCCTTGTGTAGGCAGCATGTCTCACTTTAATCATGTGCATTACGGCCTTTACCCATCGCTGCGAATTCACTCCTAGAGCTTTTCTGCACATCAGTTTGGCTAACCCACTTTCTAATGTCTCTGTCTCTGTCTAAGAAAGCTGAAAACTATATTGCTTCTTATACTGCAAACAGCAAGACGACACACACTCACACACACAGACAAAATCAGTGCCTTTGAAGAGCATGGCTTGTGTCCATCATTCCTTGGTTTTGCTCCATGTTTTTCACTACCCTGAAGCATCTGCACTGAGATTTTGAAACACAAGAGGGCAGGCTACATGCAAAGGAAAAAGTACAGTGCATTTTCCTATTGGTTTTCACAATGTAAATAGCCCAGCTGAACAGACTGTCGGAAAGAAGCATTTCTCCCTTTCAGCATAAAAATATGTGACCAAGCTCTTCTTCTGTTTCTCTAGACAGCATACTATTAGTTATAGCTGTACCCCTGCATTTAGAAACTGTGTCAAAAAGTGAAAGGCCTTTTTCTCTTAAAATCTGTAGCAATTTCTGAGGCCACTATGTAATGGTGAGAAAAGTTACTTGCCTCTTTCCAGGCTTTGACATGCAACCCAATGAAAATACAATGGATTCTCTCTCAGTAAATTCTACCCTTGGAAATCTTTAAGGCCCTCCCCCCATAAATGTATTTCAGTAAGTGTTGTGCGCCTTCTTACACAACCCTGTTTTTTAAATGAGGGTAGTTGTTAGAGTAGGCTGTCATATGATGGCTGTCTAGAAGTAGGCAGCGTAGCTGCAAAGTAGCACGCCAGCCCCCCTACTAACACATTCTCTGCTGGTTTACTGCTGAAAAATTTCCAGTACTAGACTCTTTGAAGCTAAAATATCAATTCAGTGTACAGATGCCATTACAGTACAATGTCTTCTTGATGGTTTTGGTACGGTCATAAGTTAATTTCCTCCAAAGAATTTAAATTTCGGTAATTAACAACTCCTACTGAAGTCAGCAAGGTTTATGTGACGAACATGAACAAGTCGGAGGCTAGGTTTTCTAGACAAATCCCATGCCTGGTGAAAAAAATATGGACATGCAATCTGAAGCAAAACTGTGCCCTCATTTTTCTGTTTGATGTTTAACAGATCAAAAGTTAGATCCTGCTAACCCATATTCTTGTGCCTCAGCCCAGCTCCTCTGCACCTATCTACATAAGCAATGTAATTGCTTCTGATTACGTATTCATGTAAGCTAAGGCGACTTGTTTGAATAAAGGTTTACAGCTGGGAATCCAGATATTTGGATCTTGGGAGCCTGGCACAAAGAAGGAGGTCAGGATTAGTCCTTCTAAAAAAACCAGTGGTGTAAGCATCTGTGTAGGTGTTCCAGGTTTTGAAAAGTTCTTTAAGTTCTTTGACTGTGACAACAATGAATTCTTTCATCTATTTCAAACTAAAACAGATTACTGACCATTTATGGCAAAAAAAAAGAAAAAAAGAAGTCTAAAGAGCTGATTTGCTATTCAAGGTAAATCAATGCAAGCATTCTTACAGACTCCTTCTCCAACATTAGCAGTCATTATACAGTCTACATTTTCCACCCTTCTGCAGCACATCACCAGCATTTAGTTGCACCAACATGTTACCAGAAAGGGCCTGGCTGAATTGCCTCTGCTACATAAACAACACTTGAGTTGGATACTATTTGGGTTAGCAAATGATGTTACCTCTACATTTTCAAGCTACACAAGAGAGCTTATGACAAAAAGGGATGAACACAAACAAAAACAATTGGTCAAAAATGTAAAGGGTGCACTGAAAAGGAATTAGAATTTGTGTCAGAGAACTTACTCTATTCCACACTTTGCCTTTTATTTTTGAAGTTTTTCTCTGATAGATAGTTTAACACATGTATGTAGTACTCTAAGAAAAATGTTCTGACAAATCAAAACTGCATTATTCTCACAGCCAGTCACCAGCCTTCATCCCACACCTCCAGGCTATTAGCTCCAGGTTGGCTAAATTTGCCTTTCGGACTGTACATGCTGTTGAACACAAAAAGGAATTAATTTTTTTTTTTTTTTTTTTTGTAATCTTGGGAAAGGAAGTGTGCTGGCATTATCTCTAGGTCTTATGCTTAGAACAGGATAAAGTAAAAAAGACGACACCACCCTACAATATATGCGTCTCGTGACGGAATTAATCACTGTATCTGAACATGCTGAACTTCCCTACAACAGAATTAAAAGGAAACACCTTGCAGATATTAATGAAAAAGTGTAATAGCTCATGCAAAAATCTTTCCTCTTCCCAGAGCAGCTCTTTAAGGATTCAGTTTTTGATTTCTTTTTAAAGAAAAACAAATTCCTATTCAAATTAAAGAATAATTTCACCAGCTGAGAAAAAAAGCTTCCCAAAGAACCACTAGAAAAAAGTTTGTCTTCTTACTTCTCCATGAAACCTGATAATATTCTCCTCTTTAATTGCTTTCCAAGAACAAAAAAAATTCTGCACAATGTATTTCTATAAAAGAAAGTCTTACTGCATGGACAGAGTCCTTAAAAAATATGTTATATAATCACGCTGCTATAACAGACTACAGTAAATTTTAAAAAATCAATTTAACTGTGGTCATTTCTGATTAACATGGTTAGGATCAGTAAGTTCTAATTGCAAAAGCTGTGCATTTGTAATTAATAAGTACAAATTACTCAGAGGCAGAATGGGTCGAACACTATTATAAATTTATACACATAGTACCAAATCCTGTTCATATGGAAAACTAAATTCAGAAGTTTATTTTAATGCATGATGCTCTTCTTTCATTAGAGAGCTATGACGAAAAGCCAGTACTATAAAGACTATAACCCAAAGTTCAAGATTGCAGTTTAACAGCCTGTGACCCTCTCTATATAATAAAAAAAGGGCATTTTGAATCAAATACCAGGCTGCATTTCGCCATGCTCATGGCGTGAAGTTCTAGTCACGGAAGATAATCCCGTGGGACTCAACCTCTCCTTTGCCATCAGGCGGCAGACGCTGAGCTGTACCCTGCGTGTAAAGCCAGCGGCAGAAAAGCAGCTCCAGGCGGCACAAAGGCATCCCATCCCATCCCATCCCATCCCATCCACCTTTTTCCTCGGTCTGGCGTTTTGGGACGGGATGCAGTAGCATCCTCCCGGCCCGCACCCACGGCGACCGCGGCACTTCCCAGGCTCCAGCCGCCTGCCCACCTCTCCTCGCCATCCCCCCGCTCCGAAGGACCAGGCGGAGCCGGGGGTACTCTCCCCACAGCCGGGGACCAGCTGCAGGCACCGGGAGCGCCGAGGCTGAGCTGGGGGACACCTTTCCTCTCTCTCATGTCCCTTCGTGAGCACGCAGCCCAAGCCAAGCTTTAGCCTGCCAGGAATATTCAGGCAGCAAGATGCTGTTCCACACGTGCAAGATTTGCAAAGCAACCTCCGTAACACTGCTAAGAAGACACAAATACAGCAACTGCTTTCCCAGAGATGATTATTTTCTTTCCTTGATGAGATTAGTACATTCGATGCTAAAATTCAGCTGCTCGGGGAACTTCTATGACCAACCACAAACAAAACAAACCGAAAGAACTGTATTGAACTGTAAATGGAGTAAGGGCTTGTTGCTGAGGTGTTCAGTAGAAGCTCTTCTTTACTCTCCAACAGGAACAAGACTGGGCCTCTATGCTGACTACACAACCACTTATCACTCACTCCTCTGTTTCTTGCAGGTAAAAAATACATAATAAGCAATAAAAACCATTAATTAAAGAACGTACAAACATACCTTACAGAACTGCTTCAATTAATTTGTACACAGAGCAATTCTATACCTACCCTGAAACTAAATGGAGTACAATAAATCCTGAAAAGAAAAACACAACTGAATTTGTACCTCCACAGCTTTTGACCTAAGATATTTTTCCACTGTAACAATTTTTTTATGCAATCACCAGCTCCCTTCGAAAGGGAACTACAAAATGACCAGGGCATATTATTTTGTTCTATCAGACTGTCAATCTGCTAGATACATGCACATTTTGCGTTTAACAGGAAAAAGGCTGGGATTAATTTTATGTAAAATATGCATGTACAACAGAGTGCACTAAATCCAGACTATAAAACAGAAACCTCCGTACTATGCGAGAGTATAAAACTACAAACTCAAATTTACTGTGCATCTACCAGCAAACAAAGCTTTGTCATCTTTAAAATTAATGTGAAATTTTTGGACTTCAATTTGTTCAGTTGGTAGCGCTCCTGAGGGTGGATTACAAATAACAGGCACATGTTCTCAATCTGCTTGTTGATCTCACTTGAAAAATTGACAAGATTGGGCAGTAAAGTCCCAAGCTGAAGCTTTAAAACTCATCTTTGAATGCAAGCAAACCATATGAGAGTAAAAAAGTGGCTAATTTTCCAGACTAGTTCCAATTATACTGAATTCTTTAATCTAAACTGCAGAGCTTTTAACATGATTCTTTGCTTGATGTGAATATTCAAAGCTTTTTTTGTGTGTGTGTGTGTGTGTGTGTGAACAGAAGATATGTATCAAGCTTATCTGTGCAAGAACCAAATTGCTTTATTAGAGCTGGAGGGAAATCAGTTAATTCTGGAGACACTGTAACGTAAAGTGCAAGAGAAATGGGATTTAAGTATCTACTAAAATGTGAGGCTTACTCCTGCTCACACAGAAGTGATGAAAATTTTTTCTCAATGGGAAAAGAAAAAGGAGACCACGATTTGCTTAGTGAAAGATGTTTTGTGCATCATTTTGTATTACCCGTAACTGACAAAACAATTAATATTCAGCATGACATTGACAAGTCAGTCTTCCAGCTACTTTCCTGTTAGACCTATTTACTACTTTACCATTATTCTCATTTGTCAAAAAAGCTCTTTCTGACTACTCACAGCTCCACATTTCTTAAAGTATGCATGTTTTAATGCTGAATTTGTGAACAGATATTGAAACATTAAAAAAAAATACTGCCAATGCCAACACAGTGCTGAAAGAGCACTAGTTCTGTCTGAAAAAAAGTTTACTTCCCCTCTTCTACTTTGTAATTCAAGCTGCTCTGCAGCTAACAAAAGGGTACTTACTGTCATTTTATTAAATTTAAAGTAACAATAAACATTAACTCAGTCTCAAACATGATGTCACGCTGTATGTAGCTAGGTTAAAAGAGAATGTAAAACAAATTACCTGGATTGCTTAGGAAACCCTAAATGCCCTAATTTACCCAAGCATTTATCAGCAGAACTAATAAAAAGCCTTTTTTTGCCCTTGCAATGGATAAAGGTAGCCATTAGTCTCTGAAGTGTATAGTTTTACCAGCAAGACAAAACAAAAAGCAAATCTTGGGAGTAAATATCAGCTGGACGTTCACATAACAAGGTCCAGGGAGACATATCCAGAAGTTTCCTCCCTCAGTCCAACTCTGAATAACATTGGATGCTGTTCTCTCTTCCTTCAGAGCTCTTCTACTGCCAAAATAACTGCAAGGCTTGCAAGTCCGAGTATATCTCAAGCCTTTCCCAAGGCACCCCAACACTATCTGAGGCACTGAAACTATGGCAACCGAATAAGCAAGCAGCTTCCATGATTAATAGATGAAGATCCCAGCGACAGTGCCTAGCTAGGCCATAATTCAGGAATGCAGGAGGAATTAGCATAGAATCCATCTCAATCCACCAATAAAAAGTAGATTTCGAAAGGCTTCAACAAAACAGCAATTTTTTTTCTGCTAAAAAAGAAATATACTATAGAACTATAAACTGTTCAAATTCTCATTAACATTTCAATAAACGGCTGCCTCGAGTGCAAGTAATGGATAAATGTTCATGAACAATGGTGAAGGAGCCAACATAGCAGATTTCCCATCTGACTATCAAAGTCATACGTAGGAATACTCAATATATAGAACATCTGAGCGAAGCTGAGCAGACAGAGATAAGAAAGTAGAAATAATGTTTGCTGCAGTCAGGAATATATTTGGACACAGTTTTTCCTATTGTGTTGGGGATTCATATGAGCGAGTACTTTTTCCACCCGCTGAACTGGAACACCCGACCATATCTGTTATATACTCTACACATTTTCATTACTAGAAGGCCCTGTGAGTCTGTCAGGGTCATTGCAAAATTGATGAGGGTTAGGAATACCTTTTTTCTGAAGTGCATAATCAAACTTCCGCTATTATCTCCAGTAAAAATACTAGTATTATAGTCCTCATCCACTAGACAGTCTCAGGCTAAGGTGAAAGGGTATAATAAAAATATTCTTTATTTCCTTCCACTATCATAAACGTTAAGTTTTCACTAAAGGCAACTGGCTACAAAGACCATAAAAGCATCAGAATGATTTTTTTGCCTGCATTACACAAAGGTTATAACCCTGCAGTCAAGGCATGGCTTTACCTGGGGAGGGTGAGGGAGAAGGAGCCAAAGGCTTCCCATAGCGAGGACAGCTCACATGCTGCCATGTCGCATGATATGCTGCAATGCTGTGCATCTGCCCCCAGAAACTTTAACTTCAGCATTGCATGAATGTTGTAAAACTGTATTTCTGTAGAAAGTTCCTCAGTAGCAGTTTTGTCAGTAGCTAAAAAAAAAAAAAAAAAAAAAAAACCAAAACGAAAAAAATGGCATGGGGTAGTCCATGATATGTGAATTTCAAGCATCTAGTCTAAATGCTCTATATAGAAATGCCTATTATTAACAATACTTTTAAAGGAAAGGTCATCACTGAATGTAGTGAATTACCATATGTCTTCACTCTAGAGATACAGCAACTGGCAGTTCTGTTAATAGCTGGTTTATCTACTTCATTTTACATCTCTATTTCAGCCACTAAAGAAACACTTTGGGGCTTGGGGAAAAATTCCTTTCATACAAAAATGACTCTGTATTCACACAGAACATAGTACACCCCTCCTTTTGGCTGATAAATAACTACAGTTCTATACTGGGAAACACTTCAAGAGGTTTTGCAGCGAATTACGGCGTAATTCATATTGGGTTTTTCTCGGTTTCTTCTTCCTTTTTGGAAAGCTGTTTTCTTTAAAAAGTGGTATCTACTTCCTTTTTTTATTAAACTATAGCTGGAGCTAAACTTTAGATTTCAGAGGGCATAAGTCTGGCAGCCTCATTTATGTTCATCTGGTGCATGAAAGCTGAGAATATGATTATTTTATGGGGGGAGGCATAAATCTCTCATCCCCTTCCCTATTTCCAGTGGCTCCACTACTAATTGTTAGCAGCCCTTGTAAATCTGAAGCAACAAAACCTGCAAATGCCTCTATGCTTGTCTTTCAAGGAACCCCTCCTAAGACTTCCAGAATACCCTGAAGTTGTAGGTGCATACCTCTTTTCTTCTATGTTTTTTTTCAAATCCCTCAGTTTCCATACCACGTTTAATTTTGAATCCTTTCACGTCTTCCAGCTGCTAAAATATGACAGGCAAACCAGCAGCCTGGGGACCCGCAGAAGACAGGCAGGACATGCAATATGTATAATTATAACACAGTAGGTGGCACTCTTCCCTTTAAAACCTAAAGCAGCACCTTGGAGCTGCGCTGCCATACTTGCCATCTTGCAGTCAAGACCCCAACACCAAAGCATCGTTCACCATGGACAATTAAAGATCCCTTAACATTGTATAAATGTGAACATTTGGTTATTTCCATGACCATAGGTAATGGTTTAGTTGTCTCACAAGACAGCACATTAAGAAAACAAAGACAGGCAGACTCTGGTCTGCCAGGTTTGCACTTGAACTGGAGAAGTCCACTTCTGCCTTCACGGACCCTACACACATCTAAGCTGTTCCTCATTCAGAAGACTGGTATGACAGGCCAAAAATAAAAATATTCCTACAGAAAGGTGTCAGGCTCAGGCCCAGGCTTCCCCCCAGATGCTTGTCTCTGCCTTTGAGCTCTGTTCATGGTTGCTGTATGCTGTTGATCAGCAGCCAGATTCCATGCTACCACTGACTGTATTGATCTCTGTGTACGCCTCACCCACCGCAGAATAATCCTGATGCACAGAACTAATGAGCATAAAATGCTCAAACAGTCACCAGTAAAAAAGCGTTTCTTATTCCTCTTATTTTTCTGTTGCCCAGTCAAGACAAAGCCTGTCACAATTTGTCAGACGTGACTGGCTCTGTAACACGCAGACCTTGGTCTGACTCAACACTGAAGGTCGATCCAGAGCGAATGTACTCGCAGCATAGCTTCAGGTCCTCACCACGTATTGATTCCTAACAGAGGACAGTATTTTCAGACTGGGGCCTAAACGTGAAAAAAAGTCCCTATAAGAGTAAAATTTCAGCAACTGCCTCTACTCTCAGAAATTTATTCAAGGAAGCAAGGCTTCGCTGGGTGAGCAAAGCTTACTTGGGTGAATGAGACTGGGAAGGATAAGGGCTGAAGCTTTACCTCCTCAGTAAATGAATAGTAGAAGGTAAAATACTGCAGCATCTGTATCAGATTTGGATAGTGAAAACTTTTTTAGTATGGTTCAACTTTTCTCTAGCGTACGCTATGTCTAATAGACCTGAATGTTATTTTCCAGAATTTACTCAGTTGTTTGTTTTCAGCACTCTGCTATAGTGTATGGGAGTCAGGTACTATACACAAAACATTTGTTTGGGTAGTATAACAATGTGTTCTTGCAAACAAGTTGGATGCGAGGCATGTATTAGCTCAGGTCAATTTAATCCTAAAACATTTTATGTCTCCCCTGCTGTAAACCATGCAAACTCCTTTCATGTGTATTTATGCATGGCTCTTCAAAACAAGATGACAAATTTCCCCTTCCCTTCACAAAACATGCACAAGCAAGTTCACAATCACCTACTTCCTTTTTAATGCAAACAGTTCTAGTCTGGATTTATCACAGGTCATTAATTTGATCTCTCTCCTTTTCTTTTCCTTTTTCTTTTTTCCTTTTCAAAAATTCAATGAAGGCAACTCCTCATCCTTAGCCCGATCTATCTCCTTCTTCAGTCTTAAACTCCAATAACTGCGATCCTCTATTTACAAACATCACGAGGGGATTATGGCTAATATTCACTGTAATCTCCAAGTAGCTAGAGATGTTACCTAGTCATGCTTCTCATGGATGTCAGTGCCCAATTATTTTTTGGTTCAAGTAGTATGAGTTCAGTTGATAAGGTTGGTTTTGTCATTAAGTAAGAACATACAGTTTTAATGTAGACTAATTGAGAATACATAGAACATCTGTGACCATATGATTCATCTTCCCTGAAAGTATTTACCCATGCTTCAAGCATTCAATTCCTACTACATGAAAAGCAAGTGTTGCAAATATACTTTATGGTATTACTTACTATTTTAACATTCATTTAGCATTCCAACAGAAACCTCATCTGGGCATTCTGCTCCTGAACTATATTTCCATGAAAGCCAGAGATTTTCTCCAGTGAAGAGTGGAGGAGAATGGAAATCAACGTTTTTATGCATAGGAAATTGTCTGGCTTTAAAGAGAGTTAGTATATATTCTCTTTGTCTTATACCTTATGAGAAGCTACCATATTAAAAACAGGTTCCTTTTAGATAAAATTATACCCTAGACAGTGAAACGCCTTGGCAACTGTGCTTTTTTTAAGAGTGACAAACCTTCCCGATCTTACTGAAGCTAGTATTTGCGTTCAACCATGTACTAGGCAATTCCATGAAGAAAGGGGTTTGCTGGCGCAGCCTCAAATTTCCTCACGATGTACATTATTAAAAACAACAAAACAAAACAAAACACACAAAAAAAAACCCCAAACAAAACAGAAGTTAACCAGAGCAAGATAATTTTGCTTTTCTGGTCTGAAAACAAGTGGCAAAGGAAGCCCTGAACATGGTAACAGCTACATAAATCTTAGTCTGAGAGAAATGCCATAGACTCCCCAAAATCTCCATGAGTTCTGTGATTAAAAGAGCCTGACTCTGCTGGACTTTCTCACGTTGATGCCAAAGGATTTACCCGCCAAGTAAAAACTACTTGGATGAGAATGGCTCACTGGATGACACTTAGATTAAATGAATGCAAACTAAAAGCAGGCACGGAACTAATTTTTGCAAAGACTGCGGGAAAATCACACCTCCAGCTACCATCTTTGAGGTTAGCTTAATAATTAATATCGTTGCTGAACGATACTAAATGAAAGTTAGCAGAATCTATGTCAAATAATAAGCCACGGCATGCAGCCCTGTGACAGAAAACGGCTGTGGACGGTTGAGCTCTCCGTTATTTTACAACACCTGCAAGCCGCGTGTGCTTCTCTGAAAAAATCAAGCGTTCGCCTTGCAGAGTCAGGAATTACAGTCCTTCCCAATTTATCACAGAACTGACTGAAGCCTTTATCCTTGCCGTTCTATTAGTGAATCATTTTCTGCCCACAGCAGCTAGAGATCCGCGCTGCACAGACGCTGGCACAAGCGCGCATGTTTACAAACTTCAAAAGCTGCCATTAGCTCGGGAGAGGAGCAGGAGAACAAATTTCCCCCTGAACAAGCGGTCAAGCTTAGAAAAAGACAGAGCCATTTGCCTAAGGAAAACCCAGCAGTTACCGCCTTGCGACTCACCCTGGGAAGAGCCAGGCAGGACAGAGGCGGCGGCGGCGGGCAGAAGCGCATCTCCGCTGCGACTGACCGGGCTGCAGCCTCAGCCCCGCGTCCCCCGCCAGCCCCCCGCCCGCACGCCGGCCGGAGCCACCCCCGGGAAACGCCTCCCTGGGGCAGGAAGGAAGGAAGGAAAGAAGGAAGGGGCGGTGGGACGGCCGAGCCCTCGCTAGAAGCAGGTACTTTCCCCACGCGTGACGAAGGAGAGCCAAACTTTCCGCCCCCCTCCCCGCCGGCGGAGCGCGGGGCGGTGCTGACCCTCAGCCGGCCCCAGGGGGGCTGCCCGAGCCTCCGCCGCGCCCCCACCCCCCCCGGCTCCGCGTCCCCAGCGCACCGCCGGCGGGAGCACAGCGCGGGGGGACGTGCGGGCTCCCGCTCTTGCGGAGCCGCAGCCAGGGCTCCTAACGCCATCTCGCCCTCGGCTGGGAGCCTTCCCTGCCCGCGCATACACGGGGATGCGGTGTGTACGTGTGTCGGGGGGGGAATGCCTCCCCTCCTCAGCATCCCGTCCCCTCCTCAGCATCCCTCCCCACCTCAGCATCAGCGGCACGAAGGCGCCCCGCCGCCGGCCCCGGGGCTCCCCGGCGGCGCGGGGCGTGTGCGGGGCGCCGCGCCGCCAGCCCGCAGCCCCTCTGGAAGGGCTGGCCGAACAGAAACTCCTTTGTGCCGGCCGGATCTGTTATTCCCTCCTTAGAAAAACTTTCTCTATTTTCCGCCGTTTCGCCCGGCTGCCCCGGCTCCGGAGGGAGGAGAGGGGCCGAAGGAGCGGCAGGGCGAGGGCGCGGGCGGAGGGAGAGGAGCTGGGCTGCCCCGCCACGCTCCCCGCCCGCCGGGCCGCCCCGAGGGGTCCGGTCTTCCCCGGGCCCGGCGCCGGGGCCAGCCCGCCTGCCTGCGCTCGCCAGCCGGGGAAGAGCGGCCCGCGGGGGAGAGGATGGGGGCGCCCGGCAGAAAGTGGGGGGGGGGGGGGGGCGGGGGGAGCAGCCCTGCCCGAGAGCCACCCTTCTCCCCGGGGCTGCGGAAGGGCAGCCAGCAGCCCCTCTGGGCCGGGGCCGGAGCGGAGGGGAGGACGGCCGCTGTCCGCTGGAAGGGGAGCCCGCGGCCCCAGCCCATGATCGCGAACAAAGCCCGGGGCTGCGCCGCGGAAGAAGTTTCCTCGGTTCCCGGCCCCTTCCCCCAAAACGCAAGCCCTGTCTTGGGGAAAAAAAAAAAAAAAAAAATCAACCGCGACCCAACTACCCCGCACGGAAGAGCGGAGACCGCGGGGTTACGCCTTTGCGCGGAGCGCCCACATTGTCCCTGTAACAAAGACACCCCCTCCCCGACCCAGCCCCACACGATGCCCGGCGGCCCCGGGGTGAGCGGGCGGTGGCCCCGGCCCCAGCCCCAGCCCCGCCGGCGGCGTCCCGCGGCCGCCCCGCTCCCCGCCGCGCCCCGGCGGACGCGACCCCCTGCCGCCGGCCCGCTGCGAGCAGGGCTCGGGGCCGGGGAGGAGGAGAGGAGACCGAGCACCGCGCATGCAAGCCGTGCCAAGGGGCTAGGGCGGAAGGCTAACACGTTAAGGAGTTGGGGGGGGGGGGGGTAGAAAAAAAGAGAAAAAAAAAGGCGAAGCCACGAGATGCCTGGAAAGTGGCAACAGCAAGCGCAGCGTGTGCACTTGCAGGCGGCTCTTCTCCCCCTCCCTAAGCGCTGCAAACGCTGTCGAGACAGCAAGCAGCAGCCAGCCTTAAACCACGCACCATCCTCGCTCCTCCCGAGCCTGCCAGGGCGACCCGGGAGCCTTCCTTCCCGAGCAACCCCAAAACATCAGGTAGGGATACGGACGGGGGAGTACTGTACCTTTTCGGTGCATGTATCTAGGCAGCTAGAGGACAGAACTAGCTGATGTAGTGTCCCATTTAGTAATCCATTTAAGGGGATCTCTCTGGGAAACTGGAGCCACTCTCTCCTTTGCAATCCTTTGTTATTACTACATGTGTGCTTCCCGGGGGATGGAGTATTTAGTATTTCTACTTTCTGAATTGCAAATGCAATTTGTTCATTTCCAATGATGGGCGAAGAGGGGAGGGAACAGGGAGAAGAACAAGGGGAAAAAAAAACAAAAACAAAAAACAAGCGTTAGCAACTCCTCTCCAGACCCAAATTCCACTACGGTTCCACTCCAGTAAGTCCCCTTCAGTCGCGCCTCGAGAGGTAAGTCATTTCGGGGTCTCCTCCTGCTCCCTCTCTACCACAAGTGCTCCCGGTGCGACGGCTGCTTCAGGAAAACTCCTAGGCTGGAGGCACTCGCCGTGCCACGGCAGGAAAGCGCAGTCGCTCCTCGCCCCGGGCTGCCGGGCATTGGACTGTGCGCGGCGAGAACGGGGGAGCCGCTGTCTCCCGCTGCCTGCCGCTGCCCTGCCTCCCCTCGGCGCCCGCCGCCCGCCTCCCGGCCCCTGGGACGCGGCTCCGCCGGCGGAGGCGGAGACAAAGCCCGGACTGAACGGCGGCGGGCGGGCGGACGGGCGCGCCCCGGTCCCCGCCCCTCTTCTCGCCCCGCCCCGCCGGGCGGCGGGCGGTGCCTCCGGGGGGGCGGTGCTGGCGGGCGAGGGGTGGGGCCTCGGCGGCTCCCGGCTGGGCGGGGGTCGCCGAGCCCCGGGCGGAGGGTGGGGTGGCGCGGCTCCTCGTTCCAGTGCTCTTTACTGGCGACGCTGCTGTCAGCGACGGCTCCCCGCCGGTGCTGAGCGTTACCGGGCTGGTGTCGAGCAGGTGCAAGCGCGGGGGGACCCACCGCCCCCGGCCCCCGCCCATGCCGCGCCGCCTCCGACCGTCGCGGTCGTTCAGTGCCCGCGGGGTGCGGAACCGCGGGTGCGGAGACGCCCACGACCGACCAGAGTAGCCCGGAGCGCCCGCGGCGGCGGGGACGCTGTGCCGGGCAGCCGCCCGCTGCCCCCCGGGGGGGTGCGCGGCTCCTCGGCGGGCCGCGGGCGAGGCAGCAGGGGCCGCTGCGGAGCCCGGGGCCGCAGCGGCGGCGGTGGGGCCCCGCGCATGCTGCCGCCTGGCAGAGGGCGCGGGGCCGGGCCGGGCCGTGTCCCCCCGGGCGCATCCCCCCGGACCGGGGCCGGGGCCGCAGCTGGCGGCTGGCGCAGGTCTCGTCCGACCGCTTGTCTTCCTCTCCCCCCTCCCTCCGCCCAAATCCCGCCTCGGTGGTCGGTCGCTGCGCTAATCCCCGTCTCGGAGCCGATCCAGCCAGGAGCAGGAGCGAGCGGCGCTAATACATTAATCCCCCTCTCCCGGCCCCGCGCCGAGGCCCCCCGCCGGCGGCGGCGGCGGTAATCCCCCCCCCGGCCCGGCCCCGGTGCAACGGGGCGATGTGCCGGGCAACGCTCCCCACGCCGCCGCGCACGGGGGCTGAGCCGCCGGCCCCGGAGCCCGCGCCTTGCCGCCCCCCCCTCGCCGCCGCGGCGGCCCCTAGAGCGAGCGGTGCGGGGCCGCCGGGCTGGCAGACCCCGCCGGGCTGGCAGACCCCGCCGTGGCCGGGCGTCGCTCAGCCGCTGCCCGCGGCCGCCGTGGGGTCCGATCCGGCCGCCCGCCCGCCCGCGGGTCCGGCCCCCCACGCCCCGCTGACCTCTCAGAGCGTGGGGGCCGGGACGGATCAGCGGCGGGAGCGGACTACGGTATAAACGCGACAAAACAGACCAAAGTCGGTGAGCTGAAACTCCGCGTGTACGTTGCTTTGGCGGCGGCATGCAGCCTCTCGGGAGTTCTAGCAGTAATTTCCACCCTCTAGATCTCGGCAAGGAGAGCCTCTAGTTATTTCAGCGCGAAGGTTTCTAGTTTCCAGAGGAGTCATTTACATGTGCAATTGCTTTAACGTGATTTATCGGGGGGGGGTGGTGGTGTTGGTGTTGGTTTTTTTGTGTTGTTTTTTTTTTTTTTTTCCCCAGACCAGATAAGAGAAAGGACAGGCTGCAGCTAGGGGATTTGCTGTCAGGCCACGAAGTGTGGCATTAAAATTAAAATAATTACTTGTTTATGACAGCCGTTTTTCTGCCTTTTATTTTCAGATAATGAAAGGACTCTGAGAAATTGGTTTTCATTCGGTATTTGATTTGGGATCTAAAATTACACACACATCCATTCAATTTCTAGTTGTTAGATTACAAGGGAAAACATTTCATCTGTATGAAGGAAAGATTTCTTCTTTCCTTCAGATAGTTTAAACTGAATGTATACTTAGGATAATTTTCTAACCAAAGGAACTGAGACTTAATATACATTTTCTTTCCCTGAAAATCTAAAACAGAAGCGAGTTCTGCACCAGAGTAATTGCTGGGGACAGATGAATTTTAGTGAAACAAACTTACCCCAGATCTGAAAGCAATTAGAGAAACTGAACCAGTACAAATAATTTCTGCATACCCAATCGTGTGTCAGGGGGGTAAACCAGATGAATGTACCTTGAATTGCCAAGACCCCTAACCCCATTTCCACAAAAAGGCCCCCGATCATCTCATGCTACTTCTCCCTCTGTCAGGAAATGAGAAGAGAGACTGAACGCAGTCAGGATTTGTGGAAAATACCAATTCAACAATACCAAAGGCTGACATTCAATCATTACATTATGCTCAATCACTACATACGTTTTGAGGTGTTCAAAACTTCCACTGACTTTGTTGTGTGTTAGAACTGTAAGCAGATCTAGATTGGGCCCTTACCATGTGCTTCAGATACTTCACAAATATTTCTGCAATACTGAATGGTTTATTTTACGCTTGCATTTCTTCATTTATCAAAAAAGGCTCTCTGACAGAGAACACTTTCTCCTCCTATATTTAGGGGTTTGAAAAATGTGGACCGGATTTTTATATTTTGAAAGTTCTGCAGGAAGCAGAAAGCACTAAAAATTCCTATTTTCCAGACACTGGTACTGCTAAGGCATCACTTGCTAGAAGGTTTATATTCAGGTTCTTTTACAGAACTGTTTTCCGTTCATCCATTTTCTTTCCCCATCTGTAATTTCCAAGCCTGCACTGCCTAATTTTTTCACTTAAATCATACATTGTAGCCCTTTTTCATTTAACCTTCTCCCCAAATGAAAGTCGGCTCTTCTGTCCTTCATTCCCTTACTGCTTCTTCTGCTTTTAGCTTAGTAGAATCAATCTGCAAAATCAGATTTGTCTTCATGGCTTAAAAAAACCACCCTCTTTTACCTGACTCCTGGTTCCCTTTCTCTCTCTGTACCCAATCCAGTAAACTATTCTTAACTTTTCTCTCCCACCAAGTTTTTTAGCCTATTTTTGTGGAACTTTAATATCAATCTCAATTCTCCATGCTGTCAGATTTTCTGAAAACAGAGACACAACCTTATTTGTTTTGCCTAGACTAGTTAACAACTGTGGGCTACTCACACTGGCTTGGAGAAGGGAATTATTACCCTTATTGATGGAAAAAGACATATTTTTTCACTGGCTGCTTTTTGGCAGCTGCAGAGGTAGGGTGCAGTGGGTTTTCCAGTCAGGAATTCTTGGTGAGGTCTCCATGGAGCTGTGCATTTTGAAAGCCTTATCTGACCAATTCATGCAAACTGTAGAGAAGTTCTCCAAATCTCTCCAGTTCCTCTTCAGCGTAGGTCTTTACCAAAGATTTGACTTGAGTTCGTATGAAAACATTACCTCTACCCCTCCTTCCTAATCACATACGAAATTTGTTGACTTGAAGTTCGTGGGACACCTGGCCTGTATGGGGAAGGGCATTTGGTTCTCCCTCACTGGCAGCAGCTGACTCTTTCAGTTGGGCTGTGTGAAATTCAATGCCAGTTGGCATGCTGAGCCTCATGCTGTATACAAATATATTTTCTACTCTACCAACTTCCCAGAGCCATGTGACTGGAGGAGCAGCATCCCATTAGATACAGTTCTGAGGAGCTGGGATACTGCAGAGGTGCAGTGGTACTTTGTCGTTGGGCACATCCCCATTCATTATCTTCCCACATCAGAATAACCTGTGCAGTGTTCCCCTATTTCTCTGTCAGTTGTTATTGTTAGATTCAGTTCAGTTCATTCCTGCACCTATTTCAAAGGTTCAAAGTGCAGCAGAGTTTTATGTTGACAAGAAACAACACATAAGAGTGGCAGAACTGAGGATTTTGACAGCTGTCTGAGAAACACAAGGGGGTGTTGCCCCAAGGAAGGTACAAGATGGTTTTGATGTCCACGAGGCACTCAAAGCCTGTAATCTTAGGAGGGGTTGTAACTCCTTTTCCCCCTCTCCCATTCTGGCATCAGAGGAGATGCCTTTACCTGTGAGGATATATCTCACCACAAATAAAACCAAAATGGTGAGTGCAAGTACATCTTAATATAAAGAAGTGTTGACTTCTTTAATCTTACAGCAATAGTGAAAGCTCATCAAACTGTAAATATGATTTTTGTCAAGACAACATTATTAAATACCTTGCAAAGTAATTACTCCTACACAGAGAAATATAAGCTCTTTCTTTTAATCACTTTAGAGGAATTCACCAAACTCAGCTGTACCCTGAAAATGTGGTTGAAAGTGGACAGGTTTTTAATTAGCATATAGCTGTTCTTGGGCACACTGCAGCTAAAGGAAAGAAGACTCATAAAATCCAACATGGACCCAATTCTCAGTCTCTTAATGTAAAATGGCAATGGGTCTTTTGCCCATTTAACTTCTGCAGAGTCAGGCTCATAGTTTAAAATTACGAGCGCTAGACATTTTACAGACCTCTGTAAACACGTAAAATGAGATTAGATTAAGAACAGGTAGGCCATGAACTTCCTACATGGATGTGATTTTTAATGGTTGATGAATCCCTGCAAAATCCCTTCTGTAAGTAAGGACCTTACTAGAAATGCCGCATTTTTAAGTTGCTGGATGACATATATGGATCTGCTTTTCTTAATCACTTTGTTCAGACATCTTCCAAATGGATACCCAGATGACTGTAGGCTGACTTGGGGTGTGCTCATCAGGGGCACCCAAAGCATTCAAAATTCAGGAAGGTAGTTCAAAATACTCACTGGAAATACTAGGGACTCCACTGAAGGATTTGCCTCTGCCTGGGAATGCAAAGGGAGTCTCTCTGTGCCAATTCTGTGCAGGTTAGTCTTTATAACTATGGAGGATTTTGGAAGGCAAACAAGGCTGCAGAGCAGATGTTTTATGCAGGAGGCTGCCCTGGTCAGCCCCTGCTGTACTGTGCCAGAAAAATCAGCAGAAATTCGTGTTGCGCTGTGAGCAACATTCACATGTCACTGTGTCATCTAGTTCCCAGAAGAAGAGAGTGTTACATGATGGTGAAATAAGCGGAGAATACTGTGGATAGTGGCTGGACCATATGGTGAAGGGAGTGGTTCCCTGTTAAAAACCCAAAACAACGAAGCATGGAAGATCAATGTGGGAAAGTGATGTAGAATTTAAGAGTTGTTAATATCAACAGAAATTTGCAGAGTTTCATTATCAAATTACTCTAAACACACATGGGCCAGATCCTCCTCTGATGTAAATTAACATAATCCTGTTAATGTTAGTGTGTCCGTATCAGTTTTACCTGCTGATGATCTGTTTCATTAAAATTTCACCAGGAAGGCAGTGTGTGGTAATTATTAACTAGCCTATTGAGCTCCACAACAGGAATATAACTGATCTGTTGTATTCCATAGGCAGTTAAGTCACTAGAAAAATTATTTGCTATTGAACTCTATTGGATTTTCCATAAAGGGAAGCTTACTGTCCTCACACATTGGATGTTGATGATCTCACATTAGTCTCTTCTAGTTAGTCTCTGAGAGGAAAATTAATCAGAAACTGTAGAGAGAGCATCTGAAGAGAGTTTTCAGGGTTTCTTTCCCATCAGTCTTATTATGGGAGAAGACAGTATGGTCCTCAGTTACTTCATGGTGGTTTAGTTTCAAGTATTGTGCCCTACATTTTTAGTTCACTATTTCAGAAACTTCCCCCTCCCCCCAGCTTTTCCAGCATTGTGCTTAGATGTTGCATCCTTTTTGAGTACGGTGAGGAACCGAACAGAATAAAATATGTCTGTCAGCTGCTGCTTCTGTTTATATGATTAAGGTTTGACATTAACTACTGAGTTGTTTGGACAGCAAGAGAAGAGGTGTAGAGAGACTCTCTGAAAACATGCAAAATATATTTTGATTGGAAAGTTAAGTCAAATTCATACAGTTTCCTTAGGGTAAATCCTCTGTTCTCATCAGGACTCCGTAAAATCAGGGGCTTGATCAAGAGCTTAAGGAAAACAGTGAGAAAAGAGATTTATTTTGGCTTTGTCTGGGTTCTTGCGGTGGATAAATATGGTCCAAAGTGAACCATTGCAGTGCCTCCCAAAAAAGCAATGAACATTTCAGATCTAGATGGGGGAACTAAATGTAAAATTATCATAATTGAAAAGACAGCACTAAAAGAAGTCAGTATTATAATAAAAGTGTTTTAAATACAATTACAGCATCAAACTGACTGTAAATCCAATTTTAAATAATAAGAAGTGGTTAATTTAATAAGTCAAAATCATTGCTTTCGGTGTCCCTTCAGCTGAACTGAGCCCTTAGGAACACACAGTATGTGGAACTGCCAGGTGATACAATATTAGCAAGGAGAAACCTTTAATGGTTTCAGTATCTGAAATAAAGAGGCTTTATTCTGTCCTCCTCCCCAACACACACACTTTAATTCATAACATTAAATCTCATCCAGGTGACTTTTTTTTTTTTTTAACTCTCAAATTGATGGCAGTGGGAAGAAAAAAAGGTCTGCGACTGACAGTCAAAAAAAAAGAGGAAGGAGAAGAACAGAGGGGGAAAGAGCAGCCACGACAAAATGGAAGAGACGAGGAGAAGGCTCCAGCTGAGAAAATTTATGAAGCAGAGTATGCAGTGGGGGAGAGGGAGGGAAACCAGAGAGAAGTGATGGGGGGGAAGAGAAAGGAAGAAAGAGGACCAAAGAGAGAGGAAAGCAAATAGTGTCTATGTGAAGCAAAAGATTAGTGAGATATAGTAAAGCAATGCAGGAAAAAAGGGATTGGTTAAACCTTGACAAATAAGCAGCTGATGGAAAATGATCTTTTAGTCAGGTTTTATCCTTTGATCCTGCAAGATGACTGAATTAAAACAACAAGAAATGAGAGGCTGAGTTGCTCTAGGTTTACACTTGCTTTTAAATAATATGAATATATTTACATACTAAAGGAGAAATTAATGTCAAACACATTATGGCCTGCTAAGATACAGAAGAGTGACTGAAAATGTGTTGAAAGACATGACAAAGTATTTGGGAAGAAAAGAGCGTGTCCTGGTTTCGGCAAAGCAGTTTCCACCAGTGTCAGTCACCTCCCCATGCAGCCTGATGAGCTCTTTGGACCTAATTCTGTGTGGAGAAGGTGACACAGGGTAGTCGGGAAATAACAGTGCTCCGAGACATGGATGGGATGGTGGATCAGTTTGGAGAGGCACCAGGGTGACCAGAGGTCATCATCCCCAGGTAGGCTGGCTGGAGTTTGGCTCCTCATGGCTGATGCCTGTGAGCAAGACGAAAACAAGAGGTGAATGGAAACACATCTCTCCCATCCGCCCCATGCAACTGCCCTCGCCAAGGGTGAGTTAATGTTCTTGGTCTCTCATGGAGAAGAGCAGAAAAAGATTCCTCTCCAAGGGAGGATGTGGGATGAGCTGTCAGTTTGTAGCACAGCGTGGCTTTTACAGGTTACAGTGGGGAATCGGCAGTGGGGAGTTGATGGAGTCTTTTCAGAGATTCCCGGGTATGCTTTATGTAGCAAAGATATTATTCAGGAAAAAGAGCTGAAATGGATAGTTTCCTTCATCTGCTTGTCTGTAATCCTTTTCCTAAGAGGAAAGCTGACAGGATGGCATTTCTAGCTCTAGTTCTGGCATAGAAAGGGCTCTCATTTCGCTTTTCCCTGTATTGCATTAGGCCAGGAAAAATAGTAAGAATGCTGGAGACACAAATTCAGTAGTCTAGATTTTTCCAGATAATTATCTGTACCCTGCCAATGGTATTTGTATTTAAAAGGGTTTTAATCCACAAGAAGTTGCGCTGAAGCTAGTACAGGTAGCTGTGGAGTTAGATGGTTCTTACTGCATGCAGAGGTGATAGCTTCTGACCCATCTGAGGATGATGATGACAACAGCATTACTGCCAGGTACAACCCCTCCCTCCCTCCAGGCTGGTTGTAGCCTGGAGTTTCCTGGTGATTATTAGAGCTGAAAAGCATTTGCTAATGAAGCCTGCACTATTACCAGGGAATGAGGGAAGGGGAGCAGAGACTTCCTGTGTTTGCTCATTCCTGGCAATAATTAGCTAAGCCCCTGCTCCTGAGTGTGACTGTCCCAGGTAAATCACAGCCTAGACATTCCAGCCTTGCCTAAGTGAGTTTCAGTCACTCTGCTGCACCTGATACTCCTGCAGCAAAATTGAGAGGAAGTGAGTGAAAACCATTTGGAAGATTTGTCACTGATCAAACAGAAAGGGCAAGAGAAACTGACTGCTAGCAGAAGCCTGTTTGACTCACCGTAAAAGAAGGGTTTCCAGTGCTTGGAGACATGTTTGATTTCTGAGTCAAACCATTGTCCTTTCCTTAAACCATCATACCAAACATAGTTAGAGTGTACTTACCATTCCCTGTGTGGAAGTTTAGTAGATAAAGGAGGATACCTCATAGGTGCAGAAGTGGCAAGACTAAGTATAAAGCAGAAGAAACGTGGAGGAAAACATCAACTTGCATGAAATAAACCACAGGCGTCCTCATTTATGTGCCATCAGTGATGAAACTCCCACTAGCTGAAAAATAAATTCACATGTTATTGCCCAGGGTATCATTTATAGCAATATACTTGGTGACTAACTTTATTTGGTCTGTCCTGAAGACAACATTATTTCTCACTTTTGGCAGGGACTTCCTGTGGATGTTGCCTGAATTGTACATTCAACCCTGTGTGGAATATGCATTAGTGTTCACAGAAAATCAGCAGAAAACATATGTGCATTTTAATATCTACTTACATACTATGTCAAAGACAGAAATAAAACTTGATTTAAGAGTATTAAGTTTTTGCTTGGGCCTCTATTCTATTGAAATCTTTAATTTGGGTGTTCAGTTGAATAAAAAACAAAGTAGATTTATAAATGAGCTATGTTTGATATGAGCTAGTGCTTGGGGTAAAGAAGTGGCCCTACAGAAGTCTTTGGGACTTTTGTCACTGACTTTCATGGGACCAGAAAATCACGTAAGATGCAAAATCTGTAACATTAACCAGTTTGTAACCATGCCGCCTGTGAAAAAAGAGAATTAAGAAGACCAAAACTGTAAAATAAAATAAAATAAAGCAGGCATTAAACTGGATGGTCTGTTTCAGTTCTTGGTGTCACGGGAGTCAATGGCAAAACTGTAGCTGACCTCAGTGTGGTGAGACACTGATTTTCAAGTCCAAATCCAGATTTTGGCATGGTCTCTGTGTATGTCAGATAAGACATATAAAAGCTACCTTCTCCCACAGTCTACTTCATGCTAATGAAATTAATATCCCATTCCTGCCTCTTGGGAACTGGTTTCACAGTGACTTTACCTATACTATTTGCTCTCAGAGCAGCATCTGACACCAACAGAGAGATGGTTTGGTTTGGTTTGGTTTTCGGGTTTTTTTGTTTGTTTTGTGTGGTTTTTTTAAATGGCATTTTTGTTGTTCTTTTTTGTTTTGGCCTATCCAGAATTTAAGAATAGACAAGAGCACTGCAAAAAGTACTCCTTGGTTATCCTTAGATTTTCCAGCAGAGTTATAAAGCCTTGTGAGTAGGGGGCTTATAGTGAAAACTCTGCAGTGACCTTAATGACGGTGGCAGATTATAATATGCAGGTTGCTAAACTTTCTAGTTAATGAATGTCAGTAGGATTAGAAAATGATGAGGGCACTTTTTAAGGTCACCATGCTGTGATAGATTTCTACCACTAATAACAATGAAAGGTGCACAGGAATCTATGGACACTGCCTCTTTCCTCCAGAAATCAGCAACCATCTCTTATTAATTAAATTGAATACAGAACAATATAAATCTCCCCATGCTTATTCCACTCATTTCATACATACTAATGAGGATGAGCTTCTGAAGCTGGTGGTTGGGATCATTATTCAGCGGTGGGAAGAATAACATCAGGATTCAGACCTCCTGCTGACTTTGCACACTGTTGTGCTAGATTTATATTGGCCTACTAATAAGTAACTGAATACATTAAATGAGGCGCTCGTCACTGTAAGGGTTACAAGGGACTCCTTGTTTTTCTTCCTTGTGTATTCTTTGGTGAGGAGATTAGGGGAGATGGGTCCATTATGTAAGTCTCTCCTCTTCGTATTTCATCCACCAGTTCAAAGCCCTCTTTTCCAAACAGAAACTATGCCAAAGCTCTCATCAATCATTAAAAGTCCCAGCAGTTACAAACTCACTGATTTTGATGTGAAGTGCAACAGTCCTGCCTTTTTTTCACATAAGAAAGTGAATCACACTATGCTTAGCAGTTCAAACTCTACATCGCACAGTATGCGTGATTAGTGAAAAGAGAAAATACAGGGCATTCAGCAGCCAAAGAAATGTCCCTTTAGAGCTCCTCTTTGGGAGGAAATACAATGGAACAAGCAAGCTGGATATTCCAGTGCTGCATATGTGGCTGCAAAAAAACTGGGGGAGTCCTGTAGATCCACATTTAATTTTGAACTTGATAGACTCAACTTCTCAGCCTTCTAGATTTAGGATGCGAAAACAGTATGTACTGTGATGCCAGACAAATGGCTCATGTTACAAACCTAAAATACAACACTATTACCACACTCTATAGTGAATGCCCTGTGTAAGTTGGGTAGGGAAGCATTGAAAACAGTACTGTATGGCAACTGGCAATAAATGAGGACTTCTAAAAATCTGTGACTGCTGTATTTTCTCTGTCCACCAGTTGTTAGAAAACAGGCAAAATGCACCAGCTATTTAGATCAGCAGACTGATCCCTTCTACAGATGAGTTTACAGTGTGACATGGGAAACTCAATTAGCCTTATTAGCTCAGCTTGTGTAACTGCACAGGTAATTAAGTAAGGGTGGCCACCTCTTTGAAAAGCCCCAGCTGCACTATTTGGCTGTACACAAGAGTGGGAGGTGCTTTTACTGTGTTTTGCGAGCAAACTGACAGAAAGAAGACGATTCCTGAAGAACAGGTAACATACTGGATGCAGATTTGTGCTCCTACGTAACGATTGTCTCCAAGTGGCTAAACAATTCACTTTTTTTGGATGAGTTGAAGAGAGGGTTCCAGTACACAACTAATTGCCCTCAAGTTATGTGACTGGAAGATCAGGACTGAAGGAATTCAGTGGTGGATGAAGAAATAAAAAAAATAGTAGAGAGTAAATACAGTCTGTTCCTTATTCGTATTGTGTATAGCAATATATAAGTGAAGCTTTGTAAGAGATTTTATTATATGTCCCAGTTGACTTTGCACTATGCATAACACCTTCTGAAAAATACTAAAAAATAAAAAGTTTTCTCTAATCTTTGGGGGTTTTTTTTCTTTTTTTGGTTACTGAAGTTTCTGTATCCAGTGTTAGAAAAGCAAGGCTATAAAATTCTCTAGAGATAATGAGAATAGGTGGAGGTTCTCCTTTGTATATCATGAAGGAGATCTCAGTAAATTTACTTTCCATTTTTCCACGCTTCTAGCTTGCTACGTTTCCTTCCACCTGACAGCTGTTGTTGGTGACCTATTTTGTGAATGGAGCTACTCTTTCCTTTGAAGTTGTAATTTGCCTTGGAAGAGCTACCTAGGAAGCACTCTTTTATTGTTAGATCTTGAAGCAAGGTGGGGATTGTTAGTCACCTCTGAACATGTGGTTAAATCACAAATAGTATCTTTTACCTTAGAAACTCATTTTTACATTATAACTTTCTCCTTGAGAGGTGTTGCTCTTGCACACACTTTCTTGTTTATGGAACTTAACATTCCAACAACAGTGGTAAATATGATTTGTTTATAACATATAGCATGTCAAATGGTAGTGAGTATAAATAGTAACTATGAAGTAAAGCAGTGTTTGGAAGAATTAGGTGAAATATAGTTAACAGTCAAAATCATTTGGCTGTACTGATAGGAGAAAGATGTACAGTTTTTTACATAGAGCAGATCTTATCTCACTGAACTTACCTCCCTTATCTCACTGCTAGTTTTTTTATTGCTACCTCTTAGAATCACAGGTTTTATGTGTGTTTAACTATATAGAGGAGGCACTTGGTAATAAATGACTTTTCAAAACCATGACCTCTTTGTTCTGGCTCCAGTAGCTGTAGGACAAAGTTTTTATAATGCATCAGTTATATGCCCATGAGAAAAGAAATAAAAGAAACTCAAGAAACCTCTGTTACTTACAGTATGTGTACTGAATATGGAAATAGAGCCTTAACATCTTTTAGTTCACCAGTCCTTTCTCTGCAATCTTAAGAGTCAGTTGCCCTATGTATTTACTGGAAGTATCTACGAGTGCATCCTCAAAGTATAGGACAGAAAGAAAGCAGTCAGCTGTATGGATGGGCCGGAGATGGAAGTTGCTATGGTAAGTCTGTAAGAAGTTGTAGGAGCCTGAAGATCTTCTCTGGATGACATCCAACCCTGGGATGCAAATTTTCCTGGCTGCGGTTTACAGCACTGAGAGCCTAAAATTATGACAAATACTTAGTACTTTAAGCTACTTCCTACTCGAATGTCTGATTCCTAGACTTCTGGATCACATCTAAAATTACACCATTGCATGCTGAAGATTATAATCCATTCTCCATTAAAAGAAGGTCCATTAAAACTACATATGTTATCATTAATCACTTACACTTGCAAGTCTTCTACATCTGTGCACTATTTAATTTTTGCATTACAAATATAATGAGAAAAATGATGTGTAGGGATTTGCTGGGCAAAATATCCTATGTAAATGGCACACAATTTACATAGGGCAGTCAGGTGGAGTCAGATCCAGAAAGGGATGTAGGTATCTAGTATGCAATTATGATACCTCATCCATACTGTAACCTGTATTTGTGACTCTACTTCTAAAGCAAGGGACTTAACTAGCCACAATGATACTGACTATTGCCAGTTACTTCTACATTGTTGAAGCTGGGATTTAATTTACAGTGTTTCCCTGGACAAACAAATCATGTGCAAGAGAGGCCATACTTAAACACGTAAACTTATAAATGCTGGAATTCCCTGTTTTAAATCAGGACCACTATAAAAGAAGGACTGAGCAGCAAAGCCAGACCCAAATCCAATGCAAATTTCCATAAAGGAATAAACCTATCCAGATAAACAGCTTAGACAATTTCTGCAACTCAGATATGTTGTAATCATTACCAGACCTGTTTTTATATGGATTTGAATCCATTAAATCCCTTGGCATTATTTCTGGTTTCCACCTCTAGTAATATGCATTATATTGTTAGTATCTCATATTGGATAAATGCTCTGTTCTCTCTGTCTCCTTCTATTTTATGTATATGCATATATGAAATGACATCCAGGAGATGTCATCTTGTCTGTGGCTGATAGAAATTCTTAATGCATTACACTGTGACTGAATTCACCTGTTTATTCAAGCAGTGCACAAATGTCACTTTGCTGGTTTAGGTCTCCTCCCTTGGCTGCTGTTTTCTGCCCTTGTGACACTCATACACCTCCTGGAAGGATGAGATAGGCAGCTCCTCTCATGGCCCTCATCTTATTTCCCCTTTTATTAGGAAGCAGTAAGGTAAGAATGCGCCTGTGTGCACGATCAATAGGCCTTGTGGGAGGTTGAAGTGTTTAATCTCCAATGACATGTGTCATGTCAAGCAGCCCTAGGAGATGGGATGCTGGGGCTGTTCCTAACACTGGTCATTTGCATATGACCACAAGGTAAGCAGCCTGGACTGACCTCCAGAAAATAATTTTTAGCTGCAGCTAGTAGTAGCAAAATACTGTCGAAGTTTCAAAGGGTTTAGCAACATTTCTGTAGGAAACATTTAAAGGGTCTTGTTAAATCAAACATTCACATCTAGCTCCAGAGACATTCATGTCCCAGGTCTGCAATGTTTGGTTACACTTCTATTGTTTGATGTAGAGCCTTAGATCTTCAATTAATATGCAATTCAGTGTTCATTGAGACAATGCCAGGATCTACTCAGCATTTTGGCAGCTTGTGAAACTCAGATAAACTCTAACCTTTGCCAAATACAAAGGATGATAAAAGCAAAAGTTGCTCTTTCCAGCTGAATTAAAGTGCCAATGACTTTGTAGTCCTCATCTTTTCTGCAGCTTTACTGTGGTAACCTTCAGCTGGCATTGCATGGCGCCTATAAAATACCCACTGCAGAATTAATAAATAGAGCTGCAGCAGCAAGCGGGAAGCCAGAGGTGTGAGTCTGCCCTCAACCGCTTTTAATCCATTAGATTCAAAGCGAAACATGTGTTGCTAGATTTCTCTAGGCTGTCCCTGGAAATAGGTAAGGAGTCCAATGCTACAGCAATCTATGTTAAAATGCCTTTGAGTTCAGTGGGGTAGGATTTTGCTGTTAACTAGAGGCAGATCGAGATAGCATCATGAAGATCTTTCCATGTGCATATCTCAGGGCTGAGATGTTGAAAAAGCCAGGTACAAAACCTGTATGAAAACCTATTTTCCTGAAAATTATTTGAAAATTAAGAGATCACTGTCTTCTGCAAAGAAGATAAAATGTAATGTTATTCTTTACATATGTGTAAGTAGACAGTACAGAGGCAGAAAAAAACCCCAAAGGAAAAACAGAGACCTAAAATATAGTTGAGGGGTTTTGTTTTGCATCTTACAAAAACCTATGTGTGTGATTTGACAGTTTATGACTATATCTCAGGGCTGAGATCTAGTCCTGTGTAAAACAGGACAGCATATTTATGATTACTTTTCTCTCATTTTACCAGACATGGGGAAAAAAGAAAGAAGTTCCCATGACATGCTATTTTTAGTCACTCACAAATTCACAACAGTTCTACATTTCTCCTGCTTAGTGCAAGGTCTGTTTTGTCTCTGAAATATTTTCAGGGCGATTAGGTGTGAAAGGCCCTCATGTGCCTGTTTAAACAGTTTTTCATCTGACTTGAACAATTCAAGTAGTAGGGTTTTGCCCACCCGACATGTCCAGATCAAAATGTATTAAAGAGAGAATTACACGATCGGCTCCCCTGGCAGATCAAATACAGTGGTAGTCCAGGTGAGCTGCAGAAAGCTGACCTCAGGCAGCTGGGGTGGGCACTGGGTGATGGAGTTCTTAAAAGATCAAGTGATTAACCACAGTCATGTGGGACTGTGCACCCAAATGTTAACACAATGTGGGTTACAGCCTGAGTAAGCAGACCCAGAGGCTGAGGGGTGAAAAGAGGAAGACTTCACATGCTCTGCTTCAAGTCGCATGGAGTCTCCTTTCATTGGGAGAGTTTTCAGTAGTGATATGTTGGCATCAATGTAGTTGCAGCAGCTGCTTCATCCATCCGGTAGGCTGGGGACTGGTCTGATCAATGGCTTGGGCAAGGCTTGGGTTCAATCCTCTCCTCTGTCTGAGAAGACTCGGAGCTCGGAGGCCCCAGGGGAGTGCTGCTGCCGGCGCGTTATGGGGCGTGCGAGGCTGAATTACTTCCAGCCTCATTTATGACACTGTTCCACTTCATGTGACCTATCCAAAGAGCCGTTGCACTAAGACAGCAGTGAGGCTGACAAGATATGAACAGGAAGATTGATCATCCTGGAATAAACTTTGGCATGTTGATAGAGGCAGTGTGCTGCAAGAGATGTCAGCTGAAATCCCCATCAAGTGCATGAGGGAGCTGATCTCGGGTGAGTACACGTATCACTAGCCCATGAGATGAAAAGGGGCATAGGTAGCATCAATATTTCTCCCTCAGTTTTCTGAAGCCTACTTTGAAGATTGCTTGCTTGCCTTTTTTTTTTTTTTTTTTTTTAAAGTCAAAATGATTTAGCAAGTTTGTAACTAGTTTCAGGATCACTAAGGCAGGGTTATGGCTTAAATAAATGGGCTTGTAACTGGTTTCAAAAGAAAAAATATATCCAGATGTAGTTCTGTTATTGTCTAATTTCTGTTAAGTGGTCACATCAGAAATCATGCTACATGGAAACCAGTTTAGACATATAGCTTATGCTGAGATATTTCACCACAGGGATATGAAGTCAAATGGAAGCATTTATGGAAAAATATTTTAAGATTATTTTTACTAATGGTATATGTATTAAGTAGCTATTGCACTCCCGGTGATCTTAAAGAAGTACTGGCAGGAAGGAGGGTGAAGTTCACATAACATATCCATGATCAGAGGAGATGATACCAGTTAAATCACTGGCCATTTAATTTGGTTCACCTTTCCTCTGTTGATTTGCAGTTTTAATTTCCTACATTTGATTTCTCCAATGATTTTAAATTAACTCCTCTTCAAATTAAAAAAAGGCTAGATTGTCAAGCTTTCAAGTGAGTTTGCTGACCAGAAGAATCTCTTAAGAGGGTCACAGTAAATCCAGTGGAATAGTGCATTTTGTTTCAGTGCTTGTTGTTAAAGGTTGGAGTGCACAGTAGACCTGAAAGAGTTTGGAAGTCTGATTCAAGTAGCAGCATTATTTTTCACATGAGTGGATCAAAAAAGAACATAAAGCGTTATAAGAAAAAAATTGCAACCATGGAAAACAATCGATTAACGTTCTCATCTCTTTTTAATTGACTTCTTTTAGTCTTTGTCATTTACACGTAACTAGTAAGGCATACCTTGGGTCCCACTGCTTTGACAAGTAGCACAAGGAATTCATTTAGAGCAGTGATTCTGCCTATATAATTATTATATCACTGAAACAGGAAAGAAACAATCTATGAAGAGTTGAACAACAAGGAAAATAATTAATCTAGAGTAAACAAGAAGATATTGCTGGTTGACTGACATGAATATGTTCGACATCCACTGAATATCTTTTCCCTTTCTCTTGGTTTATGGTGTCTGAAATTAGTCACTGAGCACCATCTTTTCAGCTTCTTGCTTAAGAAGTCTTACTGATAAAGCCGTGAAGTCTCCAGTATAAAGCTTTACTCACAGGACTAGCACAAACCATCACATCCAACATAACGAACTTTCACTGACGCTGGTGATTTCTGGCACAAAACTGCATACCTGAGAAACCATAACTCACAGCACAGCATAGCACAGCACATTACTACTGGGGTGATTGGAGGAGCATAAGCTGTTGCTCTGGTGATTTAAATGATAGGGTTGCTAGTGGTACAGGCTTGACATGTCCTCGCAGGCAAGAATTTCTTTCCCCCTCTCAGTCCACTGCCTCTCTGACTCCTTTTTTACACCTACCCAATGGTACTGCAGAGCCTGCCTTCTCTTTCAGGCTTGTGGGAGTGATAGATGTGAGCAGTGTGAGCAACCACAGTAGCAGCTAGAGACAGAACCACATCAAAACTGACACCGCAGCCAACGGTTTCACACCAATGCCTTCAAGCTGCATTTTCTGTCTCCCCAGTGGAACTCCTCATAGCTGACTGCTGCTAGTAAGTTGCTCCCCCCACACACACACCACTGCTCCTTCTGCACTTTGAACAACCATCGTCTCCTCCTTTTCTCCCTCCTATTCTCACTCCTTTGCTCTCTCTTTCTTCTGCTCACCTTCTCTCTCTCCCTAGTGCTCCATGGTGACTAAAGGCGATAAATGTTGGATAGCCATACCAACAGGCAACGTATGGCACATCTCCAGCTGCACCAATACACAGTCTTCCATTGCAGTGCCTCTTACCTACCTCTCTCTGATGGTGTGTTGTTGCTGCTTCTAGCCCTAAGCCTGGCAGTAACCATGGGGATTAAATGAAAGGCATTCTGTTTAATATGAAAGGCATTAAATATTTCCCTATTAGTACAGCACCTAGATCAGTGGAGCCCTACACTTGATGGGACACACCAAAGCAATTGGTGACTGATGCTATATATTTGTGTATATATTTATACAGTGACTATTATGGGATTAAAAGATCATTGCCTTGTATCTAGATACATACACTGACTGATGCTTCATGTTATGAACGATTACTACATGACAAAGTGTGCAGAGCTTAAAGACTGCAAAATGGGTGGTTTTGTAAATCAAAAGAAATAAAAATAACTTTACCTCAGGAGGTTCACAATCCTTCTGCTTTCTGAATAAAGCAATATAGAATAATATACCTTTCTCTATTTCAGTTTTTAATGGAATTATTGGTCACCATTTTTATCTGACATAATTCCCTGCGTTGCAGCATTTGGTTCATCCAGTGAGTCAGTCAGTAAAACACAAATGATTCAGCAGGACAGAGCCTCATCCAAAAAAATGGGCTACTTTTGCCATGATGGCCCAGCCTTTCTTGCTATCCAATGTAGATATATGACATACTGTATATGTCTGTCTAATGTCTTTGCGCAATCTAAAACAAAAGCCAGTTCGTTTGTGTGTTGTAGAGTGGTACTGTTATAGCAGTGGTGGTAATGATAAAGCATGATGTACTAGGAGCCCTTATCACAGATTTTGTCATCATAAAAAAGTCTTAAAAAGAGAGTTACACTGTTATGGGAGAAAAATAATGTCTAGGTGCTTGGGAAGTGTTTATGGAGGGTAAGCTAGCGCTGGGAACTTAATGAATAGGTGCAGATTTAAAAAATCCAGGTATCTGGAGCTGATATTGTAGACAACAGCACACCTATTGTAAATCTTTTGCAACAAGAACCTATATAGAACTAAAGCAAGTATAGAAGGTGTTGAATAGGAGTCAAGAATAAACCTTGCACAAATAGCTTCAATAATGAAGAAGAATATCTGCTGCAGCTTAATCTTTGATTTATGGATATTTTATCTATCTCTGAAAACTAATTACAGACTCTCCTATTATGATCTTCAGTTCTCTGATCTAAAGTGTAATTTTGACAGGATATAGTTATTGTCCAGGCCATTTGCCTAAAAAAGAAAAGCAGAATGGAGATACATCTGCAACAAAGTGGATTATGAAGAGAGAAGATACTTGCAAACCACATAATTCTACATTGTGATTACAAAATTCCCTCATAACATGATAACCTAATTATTCAAGATCCAAAAATCAGTCATTTATATTCTCTTCTTCATGAACAAGCATTATCTAAAGGATCTAAATATATCTTAAGAAAACCAGTTTTTGCTTCAGATATTATCTTTAAAAGGTAGAGATATTTATATTAAAAAGTCACTGCTTTTTCATAGAGACAGATGTTTGGGTATTCTGAGGACTAGAAAAACATGCTGTAAAAGAACTCATAAAAGAACTCTCTTTTATCTCTGAGGGGTCTTGTGAACTCTGCATTTTAGTAATCACCATCACAACTTTAGTTTGCTGAATACCAATCATATGCATTTCCCATTCCAAGATCCTTATTCAGTTTTACTTATGACCTTGTAAATCAAAGAGTCGGAATGATTTTTTTTTAGCTCCTTGGGCTAAGACCAAAAAAAAGCTTCGCTCTCAACTGTGAAAGGGAAAAATGAGGGACAGGCACTCTGGGGACAGGTGTGAACACAGGAGTAAGATGAAACAGCTCACCCAGAACTTATGAAGTGTCATGAAATGCTGTAAAAGTATGCTGTGGGTTTCACAGGACACACACCTGCAATTAGCTAAGACACTTGATGGTTATAGCTCTGACCCCTTGCATTTCAATTCCCTCTGCTAAAAATGCAGGAGATTCACAAATGTTTGTGTAGAAAAGAGGTACAACAATGTGTTTGTGGCAGAAAACCTGTCTTTCCCAGTCAAATGATATAAAGAGGCTGCAGTTGCTCTGCCACACATCCCAGTGTGAGCTGACCTCACAGAAGTAGTGTTGCAAAGTTATGGCTATGCCAGCACAACTCATATAAGACTGTCCTCCAGAGCCTGCCCAGGCTCCCATATGGATGTTTGCTTCCCTGCTAGGTGCTGTCTTTGTGAGCCTGTGTTTGCTTAGGACCAGGGAAGGCAACACATAACAAGTCTTTGCAACAGAGATCTTCACAGAACACAGGGGAAAGCTTACTTAAGCATCCTCCCTATTTCTAGGCATGGACCTACTAGCAAACCCTGACTGCATTCTCATAGTGCATGCATGCATGTACAATACAAAACCTCTGTTGCAACAGTTGTTTTGAAGAGGATTACTGTGGAAACTGAGGAGGAAGACAATATATTGGACCATTTGGAACTAGAAGAAATGTAGATCTTAAAAACTAGACTAATATGAGGGAGATGGTCTTGCATTCACAGCTCTGCAGACCACAGCCATGGTATCAGCAAATTTAATACGGCAGGCAGTCTGTAAGGCAGTTTTTACAGTCAGGCAAAAGAGTTGCAGCACTGAAATTACATAAATACATACATGTCATGCCCCAAACTATATATGAATGTGTGACTTTCAATTGCTGTTTGTGAAGATGTTGAGTGTAAGTATAAATTCTGACCCCTACTGTTATTTGCAGAATGATCTATTTCTTTTAAAGCCAGTTATTTCACAAACAAGGTCAAAATTACAGGGTTCACAGTCCTTGGGTTTAAAAAGATTAGAACTCTCCTAATTCCCTTGACAGTTCCAGAAAGCATTCTCACTCTCTGCCTAACACCACAGATGGTCTTACCTCTTTATAAGCCTTCCACTGATTCAGCCAGAGAGCTGAACAATACCATGGGAATCAGAAGATTGCTTCAACAATGAACAAGGAGAAAGGCATTCTCTCAAAATTTTCAGCAGGAGACAGCAGCAAAAAGTCCAGCTATCTTTCAAGAAACTTTGTGCTTTATGCAAAATACCCCAAACCATCAGTACTTCCAGTTGCATAAGTCAGGTAGCCAGACATTTTGAATTTATCTATCCCCATAATATCTATGCATCTTTTTTTTTTTTTTGGGGGGGGGGAGGGATAGAAAATAGTATCTCCTTTTAAATTTGAGGAATGAGGAAGTTTGCATGATATACTGTGAAACATAAGGTTGAAGAGGTAGGTATTCCGTTAAGCAAATAAACAGATTAAATGCAACCACCCAACACAATATATATTACCAATTAACAGCAGAGTTAGACTGTGCCAAAGAAAATCATTGATTTCTCTTTAATTTGCAGCATTACTCTGGTGTACTTATTGTTTAGGAGAGTTTGAGGCCCATAAATTTCCTCACTTATGGCATTATGCTATTCAAGCCAATGCACATAAAGTAAAATATAAAACCAAAACACTTAAATCAGTAGACAAAGAGATTTCACTAGGAGAAAGCAGAAGAGCAGCAATTTTTTAAGTGGAGTTTGTTCCAAGTTAGTAGACAAAGCCTGTGTGATTTGATATCTGCAGCAGTAGTGAAGCTAGTGACAGGAAATGACCAGGTGCTTGACAGTTTCTGTTGGCTGCATCAGGTTGTCTTCCTGTAGGATGCAGCTGTTCACGTATTCTTTAGCAAAAGCAGATGGAAAATTCGTGTAGCTAATTGGTACTACTGACACGGGAGTCAAAGAAATGTTGTTACTTTTTTTTTTTTTTTCCTTTTGACTTCCTTTTCTTCACGCCGAGTATTAGCATTCCAGATGGGGAACGTTAAATTATGTAGAATTTCAAGCAGAAAATGCCTGGAAGTTGATGAAAAATGTCCATAAAATAAATAAAGGCTGCTGAAGTGAAGACACATGTTATCTATTTCTTCAATTAGCAATAAAGTCCTTGTAGTATTCTTAAGGAACTGCGGGAGCTCTGACTGAAACATTCATTATTTTTGAGGATACCACTGTTGGATAAAAGGAAAATAAAATTCCCAAACTGAGCTGTGGAAAGATGCTGCTTTGTAGATGCAGAGGTGCTGGTAGTGAAGCTTTATGTAAATAGGGTTAATGAAGTATTTGTAAAATTCTTTCTTGGTAGGACCCTAAGAGATTATTTTAATCTGCTGAGTTGAAAGTAAGACAGATCACTTGATTTCACTTTCAGAGAAAATATGAATTTATAAAAAAATTAAACTTCATAAATATACTGTGTCTAGGGCTTATTTGCAATGACTTCCTCAGTTTAAATATGTAGGATCATTAAGAATAGTTCTAGAAATAAAATGATGTGACTTGTCTACCTTTCCATATGATTTAAATACTCAAAATATTAATGTATCTTGTTTTCTCACAATGGCTAGAGTTTTGATTTCCTATATATTCCTACAAACAGAAACAGAATTTTGTGGAAAGCTTAAGACACAAGAAAGGCTGCTAACAACTGAACAATGACAATAAGAAATTTCAGTGTAAATGCTGATTTAGCTAAAAATGCTGGGACTTGATAAACATATGAGATTTGTTTTCTTTAACAACCATTTTTAGCATCATCATTTTTCACTCAAAAGCAAAATATTTCAGTGTACTAGTTGAACTGATAAAACTGGGTTTTCTAGGGCCCCTATGGCTCCCTTCCCTGTTCAGTCAAAATAAAGTTGAATGGAGTTCAAACAGAAAAAAAAATCCTTAATTTTTCTTGTATTTTCCCTTTTACTAAAGCCCAGAGAGAAAAATCACACAGCCTCATTTTTCAACAAAGTGCCTGATAAAATTATTAACTTTACTTACATGCTGTGTATTTCTTCTAATTACTTGGAATCACCATCCAAAACACTGAGGTATCTTAGAAACCATAATTCATTTACAGTGAGGGTTTGGATTGTTCCCCTGAGAAACTTGTAATGAAGTGACCTGTTTTTTTTTAACCTTGGTGAAGGGTGATCTTAATCACCTTCCTCTGCCTTCCCCCACCAAATCTGTTGGAGGTCTCCCTGCAAGACAGGAGTGTAATCACAAGACAGGACAAGGCATCAAATAGGAATGACAGCATTTTCTTGTAGAGTTTTCTTGGACTGTGGCTATTCCTCAAAAATTACTGTACAACTTAACCTTATATTACTTTGATATGTTCCTGGGAATAAAGGACTAATTCCAGAGTTACACTTTGAGGAATGAGGGAATGGGGCAATAAATGGCTGGGAGACCTCTAGGCAAACATACATCTTTTTGGGGATCTATACAGATCTTGGAGAGGGGTATAGTGACCATTTTCTGCAGATGGGCAAGCTGTGTGGTGTGAAAACCTTGGTGAAGGCAGGCCAGCAGAACTACAGGGTAAAATCAGAGTGAACTTCTCTGGTGTGTTAGTACAATACTGATAATATTGAAAGTGGTAATGCGTTGGCACAGAGCTTTAGCAGAGCTTTATGTTTCATTTCAAAGCTCAATCAAACTTGCCTAAACGTCTTTGGATCAGCAACAGGCCTGTAAATTTCTCAATTGTAACTCCACTAGAGATTTTTATCTTTTGCAAGATTTTTCTGTTTGCTTTGGCTGAAATTAGAAAAAACCTGGGCACTTAAAGAAAGGAAAAGTAAAAAAGTAACCAAAGCAGGGAATCCTGAAAAAAAAGCACACTCAGAGAGTGAACCGAGTTCAACAAAACCAAGCACACTCCCACCCCCTCACAACGGGTAGACTTCTAATGAAAGACAGGAATCATCAGCCATCAAACTACAACTAGTTTTTCACTAAACATACATTCATCTCCATTAAAAAGTGAAAGTCATCAGGGAAGACAGTCCAAGGATACAAAATACCTGTGCTACAAGCACAGTAGTAGGTCTGGTAGCCTGACCAATGTCACATTAACGCTCTGAGGGTATAACTGAGATCTAATTGACATTTTCACAAACTAGTGATTGAGTAGCATTACAAAACATAGAAAAAGATTTCTTTCTCTCTTTCTCTCTTTCTCTCTTTCTCTCTTTCTCTCTTTCTCTCTTTCTCTCTCCCTTTCTTTCTTTCCAAGAAAAATCCCAGGAAGGAGCAGCTTGGAAGTGCTATACCTCACTGACTGCCTCATTGACTGGCGTGCTGGAAGGCAACATATGACACCAACCAGACATCCCACAGTGCAGTTTTGAACTGACGTAACTGAATGAACACTCTGAATATAGATCACTGTAATCAAATTCCTTTAAGTTATTCATACCTTGCAAGTGTGCCAGCAGGAATTTAGAGCAGACAGTCTGCCTTATTCTTCCTACTTAGTTGTATTTTATATTAAATGGTCATTTGGTAAAATATCTGATGTTAGTACCCAGGGACTAGGGTCCAGGGGCAGGGACAGATGGATATGCTCGCACGTAGTATCTGTCCTGACTTTATTTTGACATACTCAATAATAAGTGGATCAACAACAGGAAAACCTGCCAATAAAGGAGTCCCTCTCTTACTGCGGCAGGTGACAGGAGAGGAGGGATGAATCTGGGCAGATAAATACTTTGGGATCTTCTCAGTTAGGGAAGAGAACCAAAATAGATCTTCCATAAGCAGCAGGAACAGTAGTGTACCCTGTCCATCATCTGACACTTTTGGGGGCAACGCAATGGCCAAGCCTTCTGCAGGACCCCATCTGGAAGAAGCACTCTCACAATGCAGACTGTATTGAGCCACTCAGCAGCCAACAGATCTGGACTGTGGGACTCAGTGGGGCTTGCATATGAGACAGAAGGTGCTGTGTGGTACTGTCAGGGTTTCCCAGTCATTTTAGGAAAGACCATAAGCCGAGGTTTAAGTCAGCATAATGCTAAAAACTTGACCACTTTCCAGATTTAGGCAACAGCTGAGTGATGGACTGCAATTTGTATTGACTCATCTAAAGCCTATCTTAGATCCTTAAAGGCTTTTCTGGATCCTGGCTTATGGTCTGTGAGACAGGAAGCATTTCGTACAATAGGGCTTTACACAGCAAAACCCTAATCCAACTGGGATAGTAGGAGGGACTTAGGCAAATGCACAGAATTTCCTCAATGCCTGCAGCCAACAGTGTCACTTGCAGACTATTTTTTATTTATTCTTTTCTTCAAAGAGGAAAAGATCATTTAATGTTGTTATTAGATCTGAAGGGCAAGAAAGACTACAGAGAACATCTGAAAAGTGAAGCTTTGGAATATCACATCCGTTTTCAGTGCAGTTGGAGAGCTTCTATGGAATAGTTATAAATGAAGCTCAGACTGTCATAAAACTTAATATGCTCATGCTTAAAGCATGTTATGCTCAGACACACCTCTGAGATGATTTTCATTCAGTTTCCTTTTAGCGCTAGGGGAAGGTATTACAGAGTGGATTACCGTTGTAATAAGGTTTTCTTATGGGGATTTAGAAATAGAAGTGCATTATTAAAGTATTTGTTAATGGTTTTCTCACATAAATGCTGTTTATCATATTAGTAATTTTATTTTTATGCCACATGCATATTTTGAAAACTTAAAAGGGAAGAACTTGGGGAACACTCAATTTCAGAGGCCATTTTAAACTGAAACTGAACTTTCAGAACCAGCTCTCTATGCTACTCATTACTACTGAATACCATGAGATTAGTGTGAAAAATGCGTATCTCTCTTCACGTGCATCAGTGATCTTTGGAGGACTCATCTCACAATGACCACAACTAACAATTTAGAAAGCATGAGCACACTATGGCAAAGGGGAACTTCCAAATAGTTCAGGGATGAATAATTTCACCCCAAACCTCTCATTGCATATGCACTTCCTGGAATGATTCAGAGGCAACTTCAAGCTTGTTTAAGGAGAGTCTTCCAAGGGCATTAGTTTGAAGCAGGTAGATGAATATGACGTAGTTTCTGTTTCATAGGTCTTCGTAAGGTGTAATGCATGCACATGATATTATAGGGAGAAAAACAATTACATAACTCCTGGTAGCAATTTCAAAAGCTGTGTAATCAATTGCCCTTTAGCTATATTTTTAGTACATTCCATCTCACACTATGGGTCGACATACAAGGACCTCCATATTTGTTGGACTACTTGGGGCTTTTTTTTGAAAAACATTACTGACATCCCCCATCCCTTAATTAAGGAGTTATCATCAGGGAAGATCCTGAAGTTTCCTGTCTTGTTGTTTTCTATATTTAATAATTCTGCAACATTTATTCTGGAGTTAGGGACAGAAACTGTGTTTGCTAAGATGTCTGTTCTTGAACCTTCCTAAACACAGGTGCTGCTGAGCAAGTGGGGTTTTATGGATTCTGGAGCAGCCTATAGTGGCAACATTGTTGAGCTCTCATGCTCCATTCCTGTAGTTCAACCTCATTTTTCATCTCTTATACAGAAAGGCCTCCATTTATTTTAAGGTAAAAGGAATTTTTCTTTGGCATGTTATATGCAGGGACAGGTGAAGTAGAGATCTTGTAGATCTATGTGATTTAAAAATCTCTTGCATGCTTGTCTATACTTGATGACTAAAACAGTCCCTTCTAAGTTCTGTGTTTCTATGCAAAATCCATATAGGCATCTTCTTTGATATGCCAAAATGGGAAATCCTAGCAAGTCCCTTCGTGCTCACGTAACAAGGTCCGTATCCACTGTTCAATATGGTTATTATGCAACTATGATTCTTCTGCGACAAGACAGAGCTGCCTGAAAACTTAAACTAGCACAGACTGGATGATTTTCTATGTGTCAGCTCTCACTTGCATCTCTTACCTTCAAACCTTTGTCCAGCCTCAGTCTGTACTCCTGAATGGAACATTTCTTCTAAGTTTCTGAAGATGTTCAGTTTTCATGTTCCTCTCCCATCCCCATTTTTGGCCTAATTCATGAAGGTCTTACTTGTTTTTCTCATGTCAAAGCAGGCCTAACCTATCTGGAAAGATGAAACACACAGGTATCACACAACATTGCCTGTTTTCTTACATTTTCAGCCAGGTTTGGGTTGTTTGTGTTTTGTTTTGTGGCTGGGTTTTTTTTTTTCCATTTAGTATTTGAGTTTTACAAAGGGGATTTCAGAAGAATATACCAAACAACATTAGCTAAGTCCCATGACAATGCATTTCAGCTATATCCAGCTGAACAACCAAACTTGCAAATGTTTTTCCTAACACAAATCTTCAGTGAGAAGTTCTCATTTCATATTTTGCTCGACTTCTGCAAGTGCTTCTGCAAAGGGAGAGCCCAGACTTCACCGGAGATCTGTTGGTCTAAGAGACCACTTGGACCGCTTGCCAAGTCACAGCCTCACTTAGAAATTAAACTATTTCAGAGATAAAGTTATATTCCATGTCATTATATCATCTTAAGTTACTAACACAGAAACTCTGCATCTGGCATTTATGAAAAAAATCCAAACTTACTGTTTCCCTTTTTAGAATTACAAGCTATATTTAAAGCTGGAAAGTGATTCGTCATCAGAAACAATATGCCAATACCTAGTCTAATTTGCTCTTTTAATATGGTTGACAGTTTTTCTTAAAAGCCTTTCAAATTGATCATCCTTTCATTCTGGAAAAACACAGCTGCTTTCCCACCTTTGAATACACAAGTATTTGACAGGCAGTGGGAATTCACATTTTTGAAGAGTCTTTTACAATCCATGTTCCAAGGCAAAGGTAAATGTTAATTCCTGTGCAGGATTGTTCCTTATCTAGCTGTTTTGCACTTTTTTCCAAAGATGGCTTGCAGTTGCCTACTGTATGTACCTTTACTTCAAGACCATTAAGACCACCTAAGAGGAAGACATATACAGGCCTGCCCCTGATAACTGACAGCATTACTGATGTATTAGCATACGTTGATGACCCAGCTGTCTTCCTGCTCATCCATAGCAGGCTGTTGCTTGCCCATCTACAAACTGGCAACTTCCCTTCTAGTGCGGGCTTCAAAAGAAATAGCACTAAAAACCAACCCTGCTGCTTTTAAAGACAACCTCTCTTCTGAAAGCTATCACCATGCACTGCCATTGATGCCAGAAAAGCAAAGCAAAGAATAAGACTCTAAAATAAGTTCAGCTGTTTGCAGGGTCCAGTTATATCTGTAGATCAAAAAATAGGCAGCTTTTTATACCTGAAAGTCAGTCTTTCAAAGTGATTAAAATTAGAATCCGTGAACAGGGAGACAGACAGTCGCACCTGGGCATGTAGCTCCTCTTGCATCTCTGTTTTCTTTGGCTCAGACGAGGCAGATTTTACTTGACAGTGAAACTGAACCCCCAAAATGCTGTTTATTTGTTTTCAAGCAGCAGAGAAGGCACCTTTATAGAACTGGCACTCAGTACAGAGCTGCTGTTTCATTTGGGGGTAATGCATTCCCTATTATACTTATTGTTCTGCGTTTATTCTATAGCCTGGTACTGTAATACACTGCTCTCGGCATGCTAATGGGATTTCATGGGGCTGCCATCACCAGCTTGATTTGTAACAGGAAGCCAGGACAATAAAGGCATTGAGAAGATTAATGTGAGAAATACATGCGTCTGTAGAGGGGCATCAATGCAAAATGAAAAACAACACTGTCTTCCATTGCTTGTTACTGCCATCTCATTTTCACCAGTAAATAACTAGTGCATTTCTCTCCACAATGAACACCAACAAAAGGAAGACAGCCTTTATCAACAATGGGCATACTATAGGAGGGGATAGAGAGGGCAGCATTCCTCTCAGGCATCTCATATAGTCACCTGTCATTCCTCCCCTGTCCCAAGACCTCTGTGTTTAAAGAAGATCCCTCAAATTTTACCTCACTGAGCATCTCCTGACAACCTGCAACTTTCTATCAGAAAATTCACTGTGGGTTAACAAAGGCTCTGGCAGTTTTGGAATAGGCTTTGATGATCTGCTCATAAGCATACTCTAGTGAAGCTATTTTTTTCTGGTACCATAGCTTAGATGATAAACTGCATTTGGTAGGACAGAGTGCACAACTGTGCTGTTGACTTAAAAACAGCCAGCCAGCAGCAAAGTAAGGTGGCCTCAGGAAAGGGCTTCTTAATTTTCACTGGACATACATTATCATTACACACACTGATCAAAAGTCACTGGCTGTTTTCTGAGTCACACAGTGTTCTTGCATTAATTTGGAAATTCAAAGAACTAAAAAAAGATAGGTATTTTCATTAATTGCTGTCTTATCTATTTGCATTTCAATTATGTTGTCATTTCAGGGCAAAAACCATAGCAGGGAATGGAAAAAAAAGCAGGACAAATGATTAATATGAGGTTGTTTCCCTTGCTGAAGACCAGATTAATCTTTCAGGAGCCTTTGGCAGACCACACATCAGGTGCCATCTGAAAACATGAAAACAGAGCCAGCTGGTATGGCAGGCATGCAGAAGCAGTGCAGAATGTATATGGCCCACAGGCTGCCAGGAAAAGGTTGCATCAATGTGCAGAAACCAACATTATCCCGGACAAGTTACTCAACAGTTTAGGTAGCCCTGGGCTCTCTTACTCTGCCTCCCCCCTTGGAGTCCCACAAGTTTGGGGTGGTGCAACAAATGGCTGTGGTGCAAACCAAACAACCTGGACCACAACTGCTCCTGCTTGCATCCCTTCACAGCTATCCTCATGGTCTCTTATCTCCAGGTTGCATGTTATTCACTGCTTCCAAGGGCATTTTTACAATGCTATTTCTGTGTTAAGTCTACTTCTATTTAGCCTGGGAATTTCTTAGCTCATGTATCTTCTATGCCATTTATCTAATTCTGTCCACATGTGCTGACTTTGGGAAGCTCAAGGAGCCATGTGTTAGCAGGAGGCAGCAGTTGTATCTGGTATGGATCCTCCTGGTTTCCATATGTCCAGCAGTACCAGAATTTATTGACCCAAGACACATAGCTCACAAGCTAGCTGAAGTTTGCTAGAAGGAGGGCTTGCCTGTGTTAAATACAACAGCATTTTTGAACAGTGCTTGTCTGTTAATAAATTAGCATGTAAAAATAAAGTAATGAGGGACTGGGGGAACTTTTCTGCCTCCTGTCACAACAAAGCATGCTGGAAGACTGGTGTGAGTCCATTTGCTATTTCTGGTAACAATGCAGTGTGTTGAGGTGTCACATTTCTCATGCACCCTGGACAAGCATGCATGGAAGCAACACCTGTAATCTACTATAGTAGCTCTGCTATGAAAGTAATAACAAATAGGTTACTTTGTGATATATTTCTTCCCTAAAGTCTGCTAGCGGGGTTCAAATTGATTTAAGTGTGACTTAGTTAAACTGGATTAAAGTCTACTCCATTAAAATATAGTCAACTGATGCGCCTTGCAGGAATTTTACTTTATGAGCAGGACTATGCTTTAGAGATGACTTTTTTCCAAAAGATTGATTTTGTCTCCTTTTTTCCTCATCAGCCTCCTCCAATCTAGATTCAAATGCATGCATGAGCAAACAATTCAAACCTGTGGCTGTTTCACTGTTCTCCTGCATAGCTCTGATATCTCTCCCTTTACTGCATGGGTGTGCAGATGTGCATGACAATTGACTGCCACAGACCTAGGAAACTTTTTTGATTTGATGAGGGTGAATAGAAAGGTGACAAAGTTTGCTGACAAAACCAAGTTGCTGAGGGTAGTAATGATGGAGCTACCTGTGCAGAACTGCAGAAGAACTTTATGGGAGTTTGTATTTGGGGATTAAAACGACAGGTGAAATTTAACAAGATAAATACAGACTGATGCACACAGGACCTCGCCTTGCTCTCCCTTTCCCCATGAGTTTGTGGGGAAAATATAAAATATATGGTCTGTGAGGTGACTGTAATAAGTCAGGAATGAGATCTTGAGTTTATAACAGACAGTTTCATGACAATGTCA